>NC_083416.1:22737095-25137850 GCF_020745735.1 Hemiscyllium ocellatum | reverse complement strand
CCCTCCCACCGGCGGCTGTCGCCCTCCCGCCCACCCCTCCCACCGGCGGCTGTCGCCCTCCCGCCCACCCCTCCCACCGGCGGCTGTCGCCCACCCGCCCGCCCGCCCACCCACCCACCCCTCCCTCCGGCGGCTGTCGCCCACCCACCCACCCACCCCTCCCACCGGCGGCTGTCGCCCACCCACCCACCCACCCCTCCCACCGGCGGCTGTCGCCCACCCACCCCTCCCACCGGCGGCTGTCACCCACCCCTCCCACCCACCCACCCCTCCCACCGGCGGCTGTCGCCCACCCACCCACCCACCCCTCCCACCGGCGGCTGTCGCCCACTCACCCCACCCACCATCCCTCCTACCGGCGTCTGTCGCCCACTCACCCCACCCAACCACCCCTCCCACCGGCGGTTGTCGCCCTCCCACTCACCACCGGCTGTCACCCACCCCACCCCTCCCACCGGCGGCTGTCGCCCTCCCACTCACCACCGGCTGTCACCCACCCCACCCCTCCCACCGGCGGCTGTCGCCCAATCCTACCTCCCACCGGCGGCTGTCGCCCAATCCTCCCTCCCTCCGGCGGCTGTCGCCCAATTCTCCCTCCCACCGGCGGCTGTCGCCCAATCCTCCCTCCCACCGGCGGCTGTCGCCCAATCCTCCCTCCCACCGTCGGCTGTCGCCCAATCCTCCCTCCCACCGGCGGCTGTCGCCCACCCACCCACCCACCCCTCCCACCGGCGGCCGGCGGCCAACCCCCCTGCCTCCCACCGGCGGCCGGCGGCCACCCGCCCTGCCTCCCACCGGCGGCCGGCGGCCACCCCCCCCGCCTCCCACCGGCGGCCACCCCCCCCGCCTCCCCACCCTCCCCCCCCACCCCTCCCACCGGCGGCTGTCGCCCTCCCGCCCACCCCTCCCACCGGCGGCTGTCGCCCACCCCTCCCACCGGCGGCTGTCGCCCACCCGCCCACCCCTCCCACCGGCGGCTGTCGCCCACCCCGCCCACCAACCCCTCCCACCGGCGGCTTTCGCCCACCTACCGCTCCGCCCGCCCACCCCTCCCACCGGCGGCTGTCGCCCACCCACCGCTCCGCCCGCCCACCCCTCCCACCGGCGGCTGTCGCCCTCCCGCCCACCCCTCCCACCGGCGGCTGTCGCCCTCCCGCCCACCCCTCCCACCGGCGGCTGTCGCCCTCCCGCCCACCCCTCCCACCGGCGGCTGTCACCCTCCCGCCCACCCCTCCCACCGGCGGCTGTCACCCACCCACTCCTCCCACTGCCGGCTGTCACCCAACTCTCCCTCTCACCGGCGGTTGTCACCCACCCACCCCTCCCACCGGCGGCTGTCGCCCACCCCTCCCACCGGCGGCTGTCACCCACCCTCCCACCCACCCCTCCCGCCGGCGGCTGTCGCCCTCCCACCCACCCCTCCCACCGGCGGCTGTCACCCTCCCACCCACCCCTCCCACCGGCGGCTGTCACCCACCCACCCACCCCTCCCACCGGCGGCTGTCACCCACCCACCCCTCCCACTGCCGGCTGTCACCCAACTCTCCCTCCCACCGGCGGTTGTCACCCACCCACCCCTCCCACCGGCGGCTGTCGCCCACCCCTCCCACCGGCGGTTGTCACCCACCCTCCCGCCCACCCCTCCCGCCGGCGGCTGTCGCCCTCCCGCCCACCCCTCCCACCGGCGGCCGTCGCCCTCCCGCCCACCCCTCCCACCGGCGGCCGTCGCCCTCCCGCCCACCCCTCCCACCGGCGGCCGTCGCCCTCCCGCCCACCCCTCCCACCGGCGGCCGTCGCCCTCCCGCCCACCCCTCCCACCGGCGGCTGTCGCCCACCCCTCCCACCGGCGGCTGTCGCCCACCCGCCCGCCCCCCCCTCCCACCAGCGGCTCTCGCCCACCCCTCCCACCGGCGGCTCTCGCCCACCCACTGATCGCCCCACTCCTCTCTTATTTCCTCTTTTGTAACTTTAATGGACAGATTACGATGTTTTTCATATTTCCAAGTCATTTCTAACTTGTCTGTATTGCAGGTGCGTAAGAATACGCTTTTTTAAAATTTCTTGAAATACTCTCAACGTTTCAGTTCAGTTTCTGACTAAATAAAACATATCTTTAAAGGTAATGTTGCATCTATTTTAAAATCTGTGATGTAACTGTGTTTGTAATTTCAAGGTTTTTGTGTTGAGAAATTTTCTATTGCTGGGTATTTTTAAGACTTCTGTTTGGTTTTGAATGTAATCGGAAAAATGAACTATATTTAGATGTTCAAACAACAAGTACGTTGTAAGTGTTCCTTTCATCGCCAGGAGTTCTACATTGATGCAGTAATTCTATAGGTCTTGAAAGGCAATTGAAAGGAATTCAAATGGCAAATATCATTTTCTTTTCTTGGAATTTGTATTTCCATCATATTAGGTGACCTCAAGTTGGACAAATACTACAAGTTTGAACATAGAACATAGAAAAGTAACCACAAAGTTGGTCCTTCGGCCCACGATGTTGAGCTGAGGATTATTCCACGTGCGTGTCCAGCAGTCGATTAAATATTCCTAATGACTCTGCTTTCTCCACCTCTGCTGACAATACATTCCATGCAATCCCAACTCTCTGCATTAATTGTGGCACCTTCTCTATACATTTATCCTAATATCTTAAAACTATGACCCCTTGTGCCAGTCAATCCTGCTCTGGGGAAAAGTCTCTGGTTATTAACTCTATCCATGCCTCTCGTTACCTTGTACATCTCAATCAGGTCACCTCTCTTCCTTCTGTCCAGCGTGAAAAGTCTGAGCTTAGTCAACCTCTCTTTGTAAGGCAAACCTTCCAGTAGAGGCAGCATCCTGGTAAACCTTCTTTGCATTCTTTCCAAAGCGTCCGTACATTTCCTACAACAGGGCGACCAGAACTGGACACAATATTCCAAGTGTGGTCTCACCAGGGTCTTGTAGAGCTGCAGAAAAACTTCGCGATTCTTAAACTCAATCCCCCATTAATGAACACCATGTGTATTCTTAGCAACCGTATCCGCTTGAGTGACAACTTTGAGGGATCTATGCACTTGAACACCAAGATTCCTCTCTTCCTTCGCACTGCCAAGAATCCTGTCTTTAATCCTATATTCAGCATTCAAGTTTAACTTTCCAAAATGCATCACTTCGCATTTATCTAGATTGAACTCCATCTGCCATTTCTCAGCCCAGCTCTACATCCTGTCTATGTCGCGCTGCAGCCTGCAGTGGCCCTCGATACTATCCATGGCACCTCCAACCTTTGTGTCATCAGCAAATTTACGAACCCACCCCTCAACCTCCTTATCCAAGTCAATTATTAAAACTAGAAAGAGCACAGACCCAAGAACAGAGCCCTTTGGGACACCGCTCACCATTGACCTCCAGGCAGAATACTTTCCATCTACAACCACTCTCTGCCTTTTGTCAGCCAACCATTTCTGAATCCAGACAGCCAAAACTCCCTGTATCCCATACCTCCTGAAGTCTGAAAGGTGGCTGTTAATTTGTCATAATGAAGTTCACCTGTAACAAAGTTCTGAATTCACCAAACCCAGTCGGCAGCAGTACAAGAAACATTACATGCCATGGGCTTTGAAAAGCCTGGAGGTTTCTGAAGCATGGCTTTGCACTGTGCTTTAGCTTTGTACATTGTTTTTATGTTGTGGT
The DNA here is from genome assembly GCF_020745735.1 of Hemiscyllium ocellatum. NCBI lineage: Eukaryota > Metazoa > Chordata > Chondrichthyes > Orectolobiformes > Hemiscylliidae > Hemiscyllium > Hemiscyllium ocellatum. The sequence goes on along the minus strand of NC_083416.1, from coordinate 25,134,172 downwards.
TTCCACAACTACACACCTCCCAATCATGTCCTGTGTTTGCATTTTTTCCTGGCATTAATCCTATTCCAACAACTGTTCTGTTTAGGTTAAAAGAGAATGTGCTTTTGTTACTCTGCAGCCAGACCCGACTAGCAGGTGGCAAGCGAGGCTCTACGTATCCTTTCTGTCAAGATACACTCTTGACGCTGCCTTTCTTTACTGTTCTCTTTTGTATAGGAACTGAAGCTGCCTGTCTACAAGGCTCATTCACCACAGATTGGCTTGCGCCGCTATTTTGCTGACCTCCTTGCCATCCTGAGTAATCGCTACCAGCTTTGCCCTACAGCACGTCATCTTGCTGTTTACTTACTAGACCTCTTCATGGATCACTACGATGTTGGAGCAAAACAGCTGTACGTCATCGCTCTTTCCTGCCTCCTTTTAGCTAGTAAGTATTAATTACTAGTAATGGGTCTTTGTACATTTTAATGTGTGAATGGTAGCTATAACAAATATGATTTTGCCATTGCTTTTAAACTTTTATTAATGTGATCCATTTACAAATTTTAGATTTACTCTGTTTGTTAGTTCAAATGTAACAAAGTGCATTGTTCCCATTTTGTTTTTATGCTTGCCTGAATTTTAACCAATGTTCAAAGGGATGTGTGATTTTGAAGCATGTCTCATTCTAAAGACAGTGAAGGCAACTAAATATTTTAAGTATTTTACATATAGAAAGTAATGATTGATTCTGTGTCTTTGTTGTGTAAAATGTTATTCTGGTCTGTGAAAGCCAGGGTTTACCAAATGCTTTTTCTTATTTCAAAATTACTCAACTTTTTTGCTGTATGGTATTGTGACTGCTTTATCCAAATACCACTCCTGTTCAGGGATCATAATCTTCAGGTGGAAGTAGCCATGTTCTTACGTGGCTTTGCTTCGTCAACAAGTTTTTAAAACCTGTTGCAAAGCGCTACTGTATCCAGCCCTCGCATGATCTGGGATGTATCTATACTGTGAGACCAGCTAGACCAGTACTTGTAGTTTTAAATATATTGCTCGATCCTGGTAGGATCTGGTTGCAATCTAAAACTGCCCTGTTTAGCAGAGGGGTTTACATAGGCTTGAATGCATAGATGGCAGCAATGCTTTCTTTATAATTTAAAAACAACATGTTTAGAGAGGGCTGAAGGAATCAGATTGCCCAGACACTTCGGGAGCAGGTGGGACTTGAACCTGGGCCTCCTTGTTCAGGGTAGGCACACTACCACTCCACACCAAGTGCCCTATAGGTAGACTCTTTTTAGATATGTCTTATCAACCTGTTGTGAGGTGTTGGAACAAACCTCTGAAGCAGGTGGGACTTGAACTCTGGCCTTCTGGCTCAGGGGGAAGATTCTTTATCTTTTACTCCAAACACTTTAATTAAGGCTAGGTGATGCCTTGAGCACTTTAGAAACCAGATTTAAAATTGCACTGAATTTACGTGTTGGAGTCTGTTGAGGTCTTGACTTTCAAGGTTATACTAAGAGTTCATTGTTTGTGAAATCTTCAAATCGACACATCAGAATAGACTTGCATTGTAACTTAATCATATAATTCCATTTGTGAAAACAAACAAAGTCTTTACTGCTGATTAATGACAATAGTATTTCACTTGTGTCCTTTGAAACCTTACTGGTACAGTGATTAATGTCCATGTGTAGCTTCTCCCTTCTTTGATTAAGGCACTGTCCTGTTATGGGTATCAGTATAAAGCCTCAAGCTGTCCATTTATATTTTGAACTTTGGTCTGTTATCATATGAAGGTCCTGACAATCATAAATAGGTTTATACACAAAAGCAAGCATTCACATTGCTCCTGAGACAAACGTGATACTAGCTGGTTACCCGGTTCCATAATTTGCTTCGCACAGGGTAGATTGGGAGTCTGAGCCAACAACACCTTTCAGTTTCAGTTACCAGACTATCATCAGCAAGGCACCAATCTGTGTCTTTAGTAATGAGAGACTGGATTTCTAGAGTTCCTTTAGAAATCCTCTAAAGTTCCTCTAAAGTTTTCATGCAGCTTTGCAGGTTTTGGGACTTGATTGCTTGTGCAGCATCTCCAAAAATTCTCAATTTTTCTGCCAACAGGAAGACTGACCTCTTCCTGGGATTGATTTACCTTTGTTCACAATATTTATCTGTTTGTCATTGTCTTTGCCTGCATTTTCATTGTATCTATATCTGAGAATTCATTGCCTTCCCACTCCAGTTCACCTTTATGTCTGCCTGCCACATGACGACTTTGTTCACTGCCTGTTAGTACTATTTCCAGGTCAAGGGTTGCCAAATTTTACAGGCTGTAGTTCATATTATTCAAAGATTTTAATCCCTTTTTAATTAGATGCAAGCCATCAAAAATTTGTTTCAAGCATTCTCAAACAATTGCAGGTTCCACATAAATTTTGAAGGAATTATAAATTTTCCTTTCTGCTTCTGGTGTAATGACTGTTATGTCCAGCTGAAATAGAACGTAGAAATAGTACAGCACAGTATAGGCCCTTGGCCCGCAATGTTGTGCCAAGCATTTATCTTAATCTAAGATTAATCTAATCTACACACCCCTCAATTTACTGCTGTCCATGTAGTCACTTAAATGGCCCTAATGTTTCTGACTCTACTACCACTGCTGGCAGTGCATTCCACACATCCACCACTCTCTGCGTAAAGAACCTACCTCTGACATTGCCCCTATACTTCCTCCAAACACCTTAAAATGAAGACCCCTTGTTACAGCTTTTCTGCCCTGGGGAGAAGTCTCCGGCTATCTACTCTATCTGTGCCTCTCATTACCTTGTACGCCTCTACCAAGCCACCTCTCTTCCTCCTCCTCTCTGGTGTGAAAAGCCTTAGCTCTTACAACCTGTCTTCATAAGACATGCTGTCCGATCCAGACAGCATCCTGGTAAATCTCCTCTGCACCCTTACTGAAGCATCCACATCTTTCCTATAATGAGGCGACCAGAACTGGACACAATATTCCAAGTGTGGTCTAACCTGGATTATTCTTGAGCTGCAGCAAAAGCTTGCGGCTCTTAAACTCAATCCGCCTGTTAGTGAAAGCCAAAACACCACACGTTGTCTTAACAACCCTATCAACTTGGATGGTAACTTTGTGTACAAAATATCGCACTTCTTGCTTCTTCTCCAGCTTTTGCGTGACTTGCAATGTGTTACTTGTATTTTCTGTTTTTGCTTTAAATCTTGTTGGTTTATGGATTTCTCTTTCAGTGACCTTCAGTTTTTTTTTCAGTTATCAAGCACAGCAAGGGTAAGGAGGGAGGGAGAGAGTGGAGGAGTACTTTGCAAACAGTTATTACTGCTTATGTTATTGTGATTTTATATTGCCTGAAAGCAAAAAGTACAGAAATATTTGGGATGCAGTGAAAGTCTAATATTTTGTATGTAGTCTCAGTTTATGAATGAACTATCTGATTTGTTTAAACTACCCAACATTTACTTTTTTTCTGCTGAATACAAGTAAAGACTTAGTAAGAAGTTTAGTCGGCCATTAGTTAGAACAAAGAACAGTACAGCGCAAGAACAGACCTTTTGACTTTCCAAGCCTGCGCCGGCACATTTTGCCCTTCCATCCTAAAACTGCCTTCACTTACAGGATCTATATCTCTGTTCCTTTCCTATTCATGTAATTGTCTAGATGTTTCTTGAATGCTGTTGTGTCCTTCCACCATCTCTGCCAATGCATTCCAGGCACTCACCAATCTTCGTGTGAAAAATGTGTCTTACATATCACTTAAACTCTGCCCCTCCACACACACACACACACACACACACACACACACACACACACACACACACACACATGCATCTTGAACCTGTGTCCCCTAGTAATTGATCTCTCCACCCTGGGAAAAAACTTCATACTTTCCATACTAGCCATGCCATTCACAATTTTGTAAACTTCTGTCAGATTGCCCCCTTAACCGTCTGCACTACAGCAAAAACAAATTCAGTCTATCTAACCCCTCTCATTGCTAAAATTCCCCATACCTTTGCTGCATCCTTTCCAAAGCATCCACATCATTCTGGTAGTGTGGTGACCAGAACTGTACACCATATTCCAAGTGTGGCCTAACTAAAGATCTGTAAAGTTGCAGAATAACTTGTCTATCTGGTTGTAAGTTTGCTCGCTGAGCTGGCAGGTTTGCTCTCAGATGTTCCGCCACCATGCTAGGTAACATCAGTCAGCGCTGGTGTTCTGACCCGCTTTCTGTTCGTGTCTTGGTCTGTTAAGGTGGGTGATATCATTTCTGTTGTTTTTCTCAGAGATTGGGAAATGGGGTTAAATCGATGTTGATGGAATCTTGGTTTGAATGCCAGGCCTCTAGGAATTCCTGTTCGTATCTCTGTTTAGCCTGTCCTGGGATGGATGTGTTGTCCCATTTGAAGTTGGGATGGATGTGTTGTCCCATTTGAAGTGGTGTCCTTCTTTGTCTGTATGTAAGGATACTAATGACAGTGGGTTATGCCTTTTGGAGTTTGTGTATCCTGTTGGCTAGTTTTCTGCCTATCTGTCTGATGTGTTTGTAACAGTCCTTGTAAGGTATTTTATAAATGACATTTATTTTGTTGGTTGTTGGTACATGATCCTTTAGGTTCATCAGGAGCTGTTTCAGTGTGTTGGTAGGTTTGTGGGCTGCCATGATGCCAAGGAGTCAAGAGTATTTGCCCAAAGAGGGTACAAAGATGTTTGTTAATACTTCAACAATTTGCTCTCTTGCCTCCCTCAATATTCTGAGACAGATCCTATCAGGGCCCAGGGTCTTAGCTACCTTAATACTTTGTAAGATACACAACACCTCTTCCTTTTTAAGAATAACTTAGTTTATAAATTATACATTTCCTTCTCTGAGATCATTCTCCATGAATTTCTTCTTTTTGGTAAATATCAAGACAAACATTCATTTAGGACCTCACCTACCCCTTCTGACTCTTCCATGGATTCTCTCCTTTGTCCTTGAGTGGGCCAACCCTTTCCCTGACTCCAGGCTAGCTCTGCTCCACCATTTTATTTACAACCTAGCACTTAATTTTCTCAAGCTCACTTCTGGATTTATTTTGTAGGATGTCTTGCTAAAGCATAGGTTTAATTGTTTTCCATCTCACTAGGAATAAATCAAAAAGTAAGGGTTGAAGTTCATCCTTGTTGGGAATAAGATTTTGTTAAAATTATGCAAACTGATTATCACCGCATCTTTCTTTCTTGTGATCGATTGAATAAATTAAAGCATTATTTTATGATATCCTTAGTTTCAGCCTAAGCTGGTAAGCAGTGCTATTTGTACCTTTAACTCCAGTAGTTGTGATAGTGTTGGCTGCCAAGGAGTTAATTAAATCTATTCAAAGTAATGCCTTTTAAGTTGTTCTTTCTGTCTTATTTAGCATGGTATGTTTGCTTGCTGAGTTGGAAGGTTTGTTTTCAGATGCCTTGTCACCATACAACATAACATCATTAGAGAGCCTCTGGTGAAGCACTGGTGATATGGCCTGCTTCTTATTTATTGGAAATGACTGCCAGACTATTTCGATCTCTTGGCATCATGGTAGCCCACAAACCCACCAACACACTAAAACAGCAACTAATGAACTTGAAAGACCCTATACAAACAACAAGCAAAACTAATGCCATTTACAAAATACCGTGCAAAGACTGTAACAAACACCACATTAAACAAACAGGCAAAAAGCTAGCCACCAGGATACATGAACATCAACTAACCACAAAAAGACATGACCCACTCTCACTAGTATCTGTATATACAGATGAGGAAGGTCACCACTTCAACTGAAACAACACATCCATCCCAGGACAGGCCAAACAGGGACATGCACAAGAATTCCGAGAAGCATGGCATCCAACTGGAACTCTTCGCAACAAACACATTGACTAGGATCCCATTTACCACACTCTGAGAAAAAGAACAAGAAATGACATCACAAGAAATGGCATCACCAACCCAAGGAAGCCTAAACACACACATTATAAGTGTGCCATATCACCAGTGCGTAATCCGGAGGCTCAGTGATGATACCAAGTATGGTGACGAAGCATCTGAAAACAATCCTTCCAGCTCAGCAAGCAAACTTAGATCCAGAACCTCAGCCTGAGCTACAAATCTTCTGAAAACTTGCTAAGAGTATAGCTGTCCTAAATTGTGGGAGGAAGTATGGTGCAGTATTCAATAATTCTGCATTTGTGTTATGGGAAGCTGTCTTAAAATTTTCATCCCTATTTTCAAATTCCCATTGTCTATCCCCCACGCCCCTCTGTGATTCCTTCTAACCCCATAACCTTCTGTTATCTGCACTGCTCCAATTCTACTTGGTGAGCATCCACAAACTTAATTACTCTAAGCTGATTTTTGTGCTTCTGTAGTCTAGGACCTAATCTCTGAAATTTCCTCCCTATCCTCTCCTCCTTTTAAGGTACTTCTTGAAAACCCACCTCTCTGAACATCAAGCTTTAGTTCATATGAAACATGGAGTATGAAGCTAACGTAAAAGGGATTCTCAAAGTCGTGTATTGCTATACAGATTGTAAAGGCTGGCAAAATGTGGAGTGGGGGTTGATTTAAAGACAAAAACAAAAGTGTTTATGGAAATGGTTCCAGGAATGAAGAAATCAGGGGCCGGGAATTCTGCAGCAAGTAACTCTCCATTCTTCTCAATGCCTGGTCAACATTTATAAGACACAGGTCAGGAATGTTAGGAAATATTCTGCACTTGCCAACATAAATGTGATTCCAAAAACACTCAAGAAGCTTGACTGTCCAAAACAATGCAGCCTGTTTGATTGGCAGTCCATCTGCCTCCTTCAGCATTAATTTCCTCTGCCATTGCACGGTTGCAGAAGTGTACATCATCTGCGAGATGCAGTGCAGTAATACACTAAGGGTCCTCTGACAGCATCTTTCAAACCTGCCATCTAGGAGAACAAGGACAAGTGCAACAGATATTTGCAAATGCCACCACCTGCAAGTTCCTCTCTAAGCCATAACTGAGCAACCTCTGTTATCTGGACATCAGTTCTCAGAATTTCGGATTATCAGAACAAGATCTTGTCCCGTAAAAACGCTATCTGTTATCCGAACACTGTTATCCGAAAAAAATATCCCCCACCCATCTCATTTGGATAATCGAGGCTCTTCTGTATCATCTTGACTTGGATTTATGCTTCCGTTCCTTCGCTTTTGAAGTCCCTCCCTAATAGCAGTATGGTATACCATAAGGACTGCAGTGGTTCTAGGAAGGGAGCGGGCTCCCTTCTCCAGAGCAATCAAGAATGAGCGATAAATGCTGGCCCAACCAGCAACATCCATATCCCGTGAATGAATAGCAATGAGGAGTCTGTTATAAGGATGGATGGAAGAAGTTGAGAGTGATTTCCTTGGGAAAACTAAGACTCAGGGTCTAGGCCCAAAAAAAATCACATGACACCAAGTTATAGTCCAATGGGATTATTTGAAAACATTAGCTTTCAGAGCACATCCAGTAGATGTATTCAAAAGTCATGGATGATCTTGACTATGTAAGAGAAGTTTTTCCCACACTTAAAGGATCGAAAATGTGAGGGCACAGATTTAAGAAATTAAGCAAAAGTGTTGGGAGGAAGGGCTTTTCTCCACACTGATTGGTTTAGGCCTGACAGTATGGTGGAAACAGGCATTCAAAAGGGAATTAGATGGTTATTTGAAAAGGAAATGCAGGATTATATGGAAAAGCAGAATTACACCAAGGTTCTTATTTAAAAGAGCCACTGCATTCATACTGGACTAAATGGCCACCTCTTGCATTGTTTCAGTTCTATGATTTTGCAGTATTTCCACTTAGAGTTATAGAGATGTACAGCATGGAAACAGACTCTTCAGTCCAACTTGTCCATGCCGACCAGATATCCCAACCCAATCTAGTCCCACCTGCCAGCACCCAGCCCATATCCCTCCAAACTCTTCCTATTCATATACCCATCCAAATGCCTCTTAAATGTTGCAATTATACCAGCTTCCACCACATCCTCTGGCAGCTCATTCTATACGCGTACCACCCTCTGCGTGAAAAAGTTCCCCTGAGCTCTCTTTTATATCTTTCCCCTCTCACCCTAAACCTATGCCCTCTAGTTCTGGACTCTCCGACTCCAGGGAAAAGACTTTGTCTATTTATCCTATCCATGCCCCTCATAATTTTGTAAGCCTCTATAAGGTCACCCCTCAGCCTCCGACCCTCCAGGGAAAACAGCCCCAGCCTGTTCAGCCTCTCCCTGTAGCTCAGATCCACCAACCGTGGCAACATCCTTGTAGATCTTTTCTGAACCCTTTCAAGTTTCACAACATCTTTCTGATAGGAAGGAGACCAGAATTGCATGCAATATTCCAACAGTGGCCTAACCAATGTCCTGTACAGCCACAACATGACCTCCCAACTCCTGTACTCAATACTCTGACCAATAAAGCATAGCATAACAAATGCCTTCTTCACTATCCTATCTACCTGCAGCTCCACTTTCAAGGAGATATGAACCTGCACTCCAAGGTCTCTTTGTTCAGCAACACTCCCCAGGACCTTACTATTAAGTGTATAAGTCCTGCTAAGATTTGCTTTCCCAAAATGCAGCACCTCACACTTATCTGAATTAAACTCCATCTGCCACTTGTCAGCACATTGGCCAAGCTGGTCCAGATCCTGTTGTAATCTAAGGTAACCCTCTTCGCTGTCCACTCCACCTCTAATTTTGATGTCATCTGCAAACTTACAAACTGTACCTCTTATGCTTGCATCCAAGTCATTTATGTAAATGACAAAAAGTAAAGGGCCCAGCATAGATCCTTGTGGCACTCCACTGGTCTCAGGCCTCCAATTTGAAAAGCAGCCCTCCACCACCACCCTCTGTCTTCTACCTTTTGAGCCAGTTCTGTATCCAAATGGCTAGTTCTCCCTATAGTTCTTTAAAAAACTCAAGTTTGTGAGACATGATTTCCCACGCACAAAGCCATATTGACCATCCAGAATCAGTCCTTGCCTTTCCAAATACATGTACATCCTGTCCCTCAGGATTCCCTCCAACAACTTGACCACCACCGAGGTCAGGGTCACCGGTCTATAATTCCCTGGCTTGTCTTTACCGCCCTTCTTAAACAGTGGCACCACGTTAGCCAACCTCCAGTCTTCCAGCACCTCACCTGTGACTATTGATGATACAAATATCTCAGCAAGAGGCCCAGCTATCACTTCTCTAGCTTCCCACAGAGTTCACGGGTACACCTGATCAGGTCCTGGGGATTTATCCACCTTTAACCGTTTCAAGACATCCAGCACTTTCCCCTCTATAATCTGAACATTTTTCAAGATGTCACCATCTGTTTCCCTACAGCCTAAATCTTCCATATCTTTTTCCACAGTAACTACTGATGCAAAATACTCATTAGTATCTCCCCCATTTTCTGAGGCTCCACACACAGGCTGCCTTGCTGATCTTTGAGGGGCCCTATTCTCTCCCTAGTTACGCTTTTGTCCTTAATATTTTTATAAAAACCCTTTGGATTCTCCTTAATTCTATTTGCCAAAGCTATCTCATGTCCTCGTTTTGCCCTCCTGATTTCCCTCTTAAGTATACTCCTACTTTCTTTATACTCTTCTAAGGATTCACTTAATCTCTCCTGTCTATACCTGACATATGCTTCCTTCTTTTTCTTAACCAAACCCTCAATTTCTTTAGTCATCCAGCATTCCCTATACCTACCAGCCTTCACTCTGACAGGAATATACTTTCTTTGGATTCTAGTTATCTCATTTCTGAAGGCTTCCCATTTTCCAGCCGTTCCTTTACCTGCGAACATCTGCATTAAATCAGCTTTCAAAAGTTCTTGCCTAATACCATCAAAATTGGCCTTTCTCCAATTTAGAATTTCAACTTTTAGATCTGGTCTATCCTTTTCCATCACTATTTTAAAACAAATAGAATTATAGTCGCTGGCCCTAAAGTGCTCCCCCACTGACACTCAGTCACCTGCCCTGCCTTATTTCCCAAGAGTAGGTCAAGTTTTGCACCTTCTCTAGTAGGTACATCCACATACTGAATCAGAAAATTGTCTTGTACACAATTAAGAAATTCCTCTCCATCTAAACCTTTAACACTATGGCAGTCCCAGTCGATGTTTGGAAAGTTAAAATCCCCTACCATAACTACCCTATTATTCTTACAGATAGCTGAGATCTCCTTGCAAGTTTGTTTCTCAATTTCCCTCTGACTATTGGGAGGTCTATAATACAGAGCTGAAAATGTGTTGCTGGAAAAGCGCAGCAGGTCTGGCAGCATCCAAGGAACAGGAGAATCGACGTTTTGGGCATGAGCCCTTCTCCTTGAATGCTGCCTGACCTGCTGTGCTTTTCCAGCAACACATTTTCAGCTCTGATCTCCAGTATCTGCAGTCCTCACTTTTTCCAGGTCTATAATACAGTCCCAATAAAGTGATCATCCCTTTCTTATTTCTCAGTTCCACCCAAGTAACTTCCCTAGATGTATTTCCAGGAATATCCTCCCTCAGCACAGCTGTAATGCTATCCCTTATCAAAAATGCCACTCCCTCTCCTCTCTTGCCTTCCTTTCTATCCTTCCTGTAGCATTTGTATCCTGGAACATTAAGCTGCCAGTCCTGCCCATCCCTGAGCCACATTTCCGTAATTGCTATGATATCCCAGTCCCATGTTGCTAACCATGCCCTGAGTTCATCTGCTTTCGTTGCTAGGCCCCTTGCATTGAAATAAATGCAGTTTAATTTATTAGTCCTCCCTTGTTCCTGCCTGCCCTGACTGTTTGACTCACTTCTGTTCTCAGCTGTACCCGTCTCAGATCGATGTCTTTCCTCACTATCTCCCTGGGTCCCACCGCCCCCACCTTACTAGTTTAAATCCTCCCAAGCAGTTCTAGCAAATTTCCCTGCCAGTATATTAGTCCCCTTCCAATTTAGGTGCAATCCGTCCTTCTTGTACAGGTCACTTCTACCCCAAAAGAGATTCCAATGATCCAAAAATGTGAATCCTTCTCTCATACACCATCTCCTCAGTCATGCATTCACCTGCTCTATCCTCCTATTCCTGCCCACACTAGCTCATAGCACTGGGAGTAATGCAGATATTACTACCCTTGAGTACCTCCTTTTTAAATTTCTGCCAAACTCTCTGTAATCTCCCTTCAGAATCTCCCTTCCAATGTCGTTGGTTCCAATGTGGACAATGACCTCCTGCTGGCCCCTCTCCCCCGTGAGAACATTCTGCACCCTCTCTGAGACATCCTTGATCCTAGCACTAGGGAAACAACAGACCATTCTGCTTTTTCTCTGCTGGCCACAGAAACTTTTGTCTGTACCTCTGACTACAGAATTCCCTAACACAATTGATCTCTTGGAAGCCAATGCACCCATCGTTGCATTAGAGCCAGTCTCAATACCAGAAACTTGGCTGTTCATGTTACATTCCCCTGCGAATCCATCACCCCCTACATTTTCCAAAACAGCATATCTGTTTGAAGTGGGTATATCCACAAAAGACTCCTGCACTAGCTGCCTACCTCTCTTACCCTTCCTGGAGTTAACCCATCTATGTGACTGTATCTGAGACTTCCTACCCCCCCCCCCAACCCCCTCCCCCTTCCTATAACTGTCATCCATCACATACTGTTGCTGTTGCAAATTCTTCATCACTTCTATATGTGTCTCCAATTTGTTCCCTGTCATCTTATAATTCTCTTGAAACACAACACAAACCTAAATTGTTGTCAGAGATGACGCATAGCACGTTCTTCTTCATACTTCTTTCTCTTTTCCTCTTTTACGACCACAGAAGTAGAAGGCATAGGTTTAGGGTGAGAGCGGAAAGAAATAAAAGGGACCTAAGAGGCAACTTTTTCACGCAGAAGGTGATGCATGTATGGAATGGGCTGCCATAGGAAATAAAGGAGGCTGGTGCAATTACAGCATTTAAAAGGCATCTGGATGGGTATATGAATAGGAAGAGTGGGATATGAGCCAAGTACTGGCAAATGGGATTAGATTAGGATATCTAGTTGGCATGGATGAGTTGGAGCGAAGGATCTGTTTCCATGCTGTACATCTCTACCTCTATGACTGTGGAGGCCTGTGATCAGTGGTGTGCTGCAAGGCTCAGTGCTGGATCCATTGCTTTCATTCATTTGGATGTGAATATAGGAGGAATGGTTAGTAAGTTTGCAGATGCACCAGAATTGATGTTGTAGTGGACAGTGAAGAAGGTTATCTCAGAGAACAACAGGACCTTAATCAGGTGGGCCAATGGGCTAAGGAGTGGCAGATGGAGTTTAATTTAGATACATGTGAGGTGCTGCATTTTGGTAAGGCAAGCCAGTGCAGGACTTAAACAGTTAATGGTAGGACCCTGGGGAGTGTCGATGAACATAGAGACCTAGGGATGCAGGTACATAGTTCCTTGAAAGTAGAGTTGCAAATAGACAGGGTGATGAAGAAGGCATTTGTCACACTTGCCTTCATTTGTCAGGATATAGAATATAGAAGTTGGGATGCTATGTTGAAGCTCTTCAGGACATTGGTGAGGCCACTTTTAGAATACTGCATACAATTTTGGTCACCCTTCTGTAGGAAAGAGATTTACAAGGATGTTACTGGGATTGGAGGGTTCGAGCTATAGAGTGAGGCTGGGGCTGTTTTCCGTGGAGCTTGAGAGGCTCAGGGGTGACCTTGTAGAGGTTTATAAAGTTATGAGGGGCATGGATAGGGTGAATAGCCAAGGTGTTTTTTGCAGAGTCCAAAACTAGAGGGCATAGGTTTAAGTTGAGAGGGGCAAGATATGAAAAGGACCTGAGGAGCAACTTTTTCAAGCAGAGGGTGGTGTGTGTATGGAACGAACTGCCAGAGGAAAGGGTGGAGGTTGCCACAATTACAACGTTTAAAAAGCATCTGGATAGGTACATGTGTGGGAAAGTTTGATGGGCCAAATGCTTGCAAATGGGACTAGATCAGTTTAAGGTAGTTGGATGAATTGGACTGCTGTGTGACTCCATGATTAGCATGCTTTCCTGTTTTTCCTTAGAATGTGAAATTTGAAGGATAGAAGTCTTTCTAGCTCATAGGATTTACTGGCTGAAATGGTCAGCCTTACAATGGAATAAGCAAAAAGAGAACCTCACGAGGTTGGCAGCACCCATGGAGAGGGAAACGGAGCTAATATTTTGAGGTTGATCTGAGCTTTCCTCAGAAATGGTCAGCTTTTGTTTTCTAAAACCTGTGCTTGGTGACCATATTGCTGAAAATTTAGCCATTTCCAAGATTTCTTGCATCTGGTTATAAATCACATCTGCATGGTCTGCTTCCTAATAAGCAGGGCATTCCTGAATTAATTGACAGTAAATTCCCTGTGATGTCTTTGAAATCAGCACCAAGATTACCTGTTGAAAATCTATTGGACATGGAATGTTGGAGGTAGAGGATAATCACGATTTGGAGATGCCGGTGTTGGACTGGGGTGTCACAATTGTCCAATCCATCACAATTGGTTTTGGCTGTTCAGTCAGACTGCAGTCTACCTAATGCTTGATTTCAAATATACAAAGTGAGGAAGGATAGAGCTTTCCTCCATGCTGACATTGAAGGAAGTTCATTTACACTTTTTGAATCTTTTCTTTAGAAGTGATGGACTAATTATGGTGCAAACTCTCCGCAATCTTGGTTGTTACCACAGTAATAATCAGCTTGATAGTACATGAAAAACTGATGTAGAAGCAATTTGACCCTTCATATCTTTGCAGAAAACCTCTAAATGAATTACTAATATTGAACTTCTGATCTTTTTTAAATTGAAGTCATTAGCCTGCTTTTGTGAGCAAATACTGGAGGTTTTCATAAATAATTGATTATGACAGTGCTTTAAAGAATATTTCAGCTCTCCAGTCTGCAATAGCTTGTGATTCTGAAAATTGATTTTCTATCTCCAGATTGATAACGACTACTGCTTAAAGATCATAGCACCGTGCTTATTGTTACATGTAGGAACAAATTACTAGATTTGTACTGAAAACAACAACTGCAGTGGTTGCAGGTCAGGCAGCATCCACAAAGAGAGCAAGCTAACGTTTCAAGTCTAGATGACTCTTCAGCAGAGCTCTAATGAAGAGTCAACTAAACTTAAAAAGCGAGTTTGCTCGTGCTCTCTGTGGATACTGCCTAACCCATTATGATCTGGGCGGCACGGTGGCACAGTGGTTAGCACTGCTGCCTCACAGCGCCTGTAGACCCGGGTTCAATTCCCGACTCAGGCGACTGACTGTGTGGAGTTTGCACCTTCTCCCTGTGTCTGTGTGGGTTTCCTCCGGGTGCTCCGGTTTCCTCCCACAGTCACAAAGATGTGCGGGTCAGGTGAATTGGCCAAGCTACATTGCCCGTAGTGTTAGGTAAGGGGTAAATGTAGGGGTATGGGTGGGTTGCGCTTCGGCGGGTCGGTGTGGACTTGTTGGGCCGAAGGGCCTGTTTCCACACTGTAAGTCTAATCTAATCTAATCTAATCTCCAGCATTTGTTGTTTTCAGTTTATTGTCACATGTTCACCCCTCTCTGATTTGCCTCCTTTCTCTCCTGAAGTTGTCAACTCTTACTGGATTATGACAAATAATGAGGGTAATTGGTGCCTTACTCAAATAGACATCCTTGATGTGTGAACCCAACCACTGCAGTAATTCATGTGCAACAAGCACAACAGCTGAGTACACATGAAAATCGTTTTGCAGGAGGCGTATGATAGAAAGCAAGAGTCAAAATTCAGCTTTTCAGAAGGTTTTTGAGTTCTGAACTGAGGTTAGGTGTGCTGCTTCATGTTAACATAAAAAGTTCCTTGGTATTATTTTGAAGGCAGGAGGAAGATTACTCCATCTATCCTGGTCAGTATTCAATCTTGGTTACTGTCTTCATCCAACATTGCTTAAAATGCTGAATTTCCCAGTATTGAAGGATGCAGTGTTTCCCATTTAAGGCAGGTTAAATAATAGAGGCTAGATCCAGGAACTGAAAATAAGCAAAGATGTAGAATTACTGCAGATGCTGGAATCATGACTGAAAACAAATCCTGGAGATCACGGTGGGTCAGACAGCATCCATGGAGAAAGAGAAAGCTAACATTTCAAGTCTAGATGATTCTTCAGAGCTGATGAACATATAGTTTCTTCAGTTGCTTCAATTCCTTAAACATAATCTTGTAGGTAAAACTTGTTTTCTTGTACTGTGGAAAGATATTGCTTTTTCACTAAATAAGAGATTTTGGATTTTTAAAAAAAAAATTACTAATCGCAACCATGATCGCTAGCCATAGGCCAGTTATCTTGTCTGTTTGGCCCTTGCTTTGCAAAGTTGCCTGCTTGATGTAGTGATTGCACTTCAAAAGTATTTAATTCGGTGTGAAATGCTTCAGGAAACCCTGAGGCTTGTCAAAGGCAATGCGTAGATCAAAGTCTTTGAATTTTCTTTCTCTCTCTCCCTCCCTGTTTCTCCCTTCCTTTTTCTGGCAAAACCATCTTTTTTACTATATTTCAGTGCATGTGACAGTCATAAATCAAGTCAAATTATTTATCAAAGCTTGATCCTTTATTATTTTAAACATCTCTGCAAATCTCTTCATTGTCTGCTCAGAGGAGAGCAACCCAATTTCCTCATTCTGCCCACACAATTATAAACTCTTACGTCAAAGACCAGTCTAGAAAATCTCTTCCAAACCTATCCCAAAGCCTTCCTAAACGTGTGGTGCCCAGAATTGGCAGACTCCTCTAGTTGGTGCCAAATTATTGTTTTAAAGATTTAGCTTAACTTCCTTACCTTTGTATTCTTTGTATCTCTGTATGAAATCTAAGATTCTGTATGCTTTATTAAGTACTCAGACACCCTAAAGGGTTCTCTGTTCTTGAACTGCCATTAAAATTATATGTTAGTTGGCTGCCATACTCTCTGAATGGAAATGTATCATTCACTTTCCTGCATTGGATTCCATGATCACCTCCCATTCAAAACTTTTGTAATATGTGGCTGCTAAACCATGGAGTTGGTGTCTTGATCGAAGATTAGATGTTGAATCAGTGTTGCATAGGAATGGCTGCAGTTGGCCAGGTTGAAACAGCTGTGAACAGTTCATTCGTGTGAAATGCGAGAACTGTTTGAAGTATGAGGCTCCAGTTTGTTCAACCTCTAATTTAACTAAATTCCAAATGCTGTGTGTGAACAGCAGTGACTAGGTGTGAAACTGGCTCTATTACCCATACTGAAACCAGATGGACATGTTGATTAGATTAATACGTCACAATTTATCATCAATCCTGGGGCCCTGGGATCTGTGTACAGTTTTAAGTAATAACCCATTGCTGTCAAGTATAAGGGCTGTGTATGAAAGGGAGACCTGCCTTAATTACTAGAGGGTATCTATTCCTCAGCAGCTGCAAAATATACAAAATGTTTTCAGATGGATGTCCTCAAGGTATCAAAGTGGGTCACCATAATGTTGCATTGTTTGCCAAAGACCCTTCCCTTCAAAAGTCTTATCTTGCTGATAGGTAGGCAGAGAGAAATGAGCATTGCTTCAAATGAATGGTAAGCATATACCTGATCCCAGATGGATTTCCTATGAAATTAGTTCATTCTTTCCATTAAAATGAGGTTTTTGATAACAGCTATAAGTCTTTATAATCCTAATCCAAGTATAATATTTTACCAATGTGTTTCCTTGCATTGCATGTTGCATAACTTGTCACTCATTTGTAATGACCATTTCTTAAATTAAGTAAGCCATTTTGATTAGCATGTTTAATGATTAAAATAGATTGAAACTTCTACTATAAATTGGCAATATGGTTTTATAAACAACTTTCATAAATCCTGGTGCAAACTACTTTTTATCAGGAAATTAGATTTTCATTACTCAATGTGTTCTTAATACTCGTAGTGCATTTGAGGCTTTTTATTTAAGACTTTTTTTTTCAATCATGCATGTTATGTTTCAATCATACAATATGTTTTTGTAGCAAAGTCAAAATAATTAAAAGGAATTCATGGACTTGAGTGGGAAGAACTGCCCCCCCACTCTGAGTTGACTGGTTGTCTCCTCTCGATACAGTTAATAAGGTAGTCTGACTGATGAGTTATCGGTTCCAGTCTTTTATTCCAGGTGTGTCATAGAGCTGTGCAACATGGAAATAGACCCTTCGGTTGAACTCCCCAATGCCAACTAGATGTCCTAAATTAATCTAGTCCCATTTGCCAGCATTTGGCCCATATCTCTCTGAATACTTCCTACTTATATACCCAGCCAGATGCCTTTTAAATGTTGCAAATATACACACTTGTATATACAAATGACTCAGCCTGTTCTCTGTATATAAAGGCATATAATGTATATATGAATGGCATCACTAACTGTACAGATATCAAAAGATTTCTATGAACAAAATATATTTTTGAAATAAGTTTTAAAAAATACATATCAGATCTTGGAACAATATTCCGAAAGCATACTCCTCTTGAATTTACACTGCACTTGGACTTCTGACCAATAAGAGTTAATTCTGCGTATTTGATCCACAGAGCAGCTATGGAAAATCTTTAGTGGTTGCGCTTTTACCTCGCAAATGATGGGGTTTAAAGAGGAAGAAACTTGGAAGCAGAAACCATCCACCTTTTAAAAGAGCATTGATGCATTGTAACCTACTGTGCAGTGGGCCAAGGGTAGGAAAGTGGAATGAAATGAGGTTTTTATTCTCAGCTGCTATGCATTTGATGAGCCAAGTGGTGTCTCTTTGAAGATTTGTTATTTTTCATGCAACTATGCCCTTAGTTAACTCTCAGGCTCAAGGGGCTACATGTATAACCTATTCCTGCTCCTGTTTCTTATGACATTGGATTGTCATGTTGGTGCGACGTAAACTTGGGGGATGACATTTGATGAATATACTTAGGTTGTTTGAGTACGAGAATAATTTACCAACAAAATAATTGATTTCAGTTGGAGAACATTTTTCTGCACGCACATTTTAAAAAATCATCAGGTTTATTTGAAAGTTGTTTCATTTCCCCCCTTTAAGAGAAAAAAAATCTGGAGAATTGAAAGAGTAGATATTTTCTCAGACTGAAAAGCTTGGAAAGAGCATTACTATTAATTGCGCCCCTGGGCTATAAACATGCCTTTCAGGGCACCTGCCATATGTTCCTGTTATTGCGAGAAGACAAAAGTCGCCACAGCAGCCTACTCTGATGCTATTCAGTTTGGTACTTGTCTTACACGTGGACTGTTGAAAGAGTTAAACTGTGCAATGTGTGCCTGGGAATTGGTTTAGTCCAGGAACTTAAAGAGGCGGTGAATAATAATACATCTGGTAAAGCAAAAGGAAGTTGTCTGATAAAATCCCCAAGATCAAAAAAATTCTATTTCCTACAAAGTCCCCAAGTAAGATGTCAGACAGTTGGAGAAAGAAAATGTTGCTGTGAGTGTTTCCAAATTTAGATGAATTATTGTCTTTCATTTGACTTTGCATTAAATTCCAACTGTAAACATTTTGACCTTTTTTAACTTTATGCCTATTAACCAAAATCTTAACAACTGTTGCTCCATACTTTCAGCACGCATTAAGTTGTTGTCTATTGTTTTCCGGGATAGTAATTTAAAACCTGATTTACAAACTTTTCAGAAACCTAGAGAAATTTTAGGTTGTGGTTGCTCGATATGTTTTAACAAATCGACTTTGTGTTTGCTGCATAAAAATAATGCAAGTTGTAATCCCTGGGGCAGCATGATGGCTCAGTGGTTAGCACTGCTGCCTCTCAGCACCAGGTTCGATTCCTCCCTTGGGTGATTGTGTGGAGTTTGCACGTTCTCCTCCCAGTGTCCAAGGATGTGCAAGCTAAGCGGATTTGCTGTGGGAAATGCAGAGTTACAGGCATAGGGTTGGGGCAGTGGGAGTGGGTGGGATGCTTTTCAGAGGGTTGTGTGGACTCAATAGGCCAAATGGTTTGCTTCCGTTAGGGATTCTATCACATTGTGATTCATTGTTCTGCGTTGATTTTCCTGACTTTGTACACCCCAGTCCAACACCGGCATCTCCGAATCTTTCCTGACTTGTGTATGTATTGCCATCTGGTCAGGAAAGAGCTGTCCTCAGTTACTTGGCAAGAGCTATTTATGTTCCTTAAAGTATGAAATGCAACATTCATTTTGTCTGATGAGGATCAGCTATGTTTCATAGTGATCATTTTACCAGTGGGGAGATTTCTTCTGGAAGTTATGGTTGACATGACAGTTGGGAAGTTCATGTGTCACAGATCTACTGTGGGACAATGCTCCTACGCTGATGATGTAAAACCCGAGTGCTGTCACAATCAGGATGATATCCATTTAAATGCAAGAGCAGGTTTCAGATTCTATAAGAAATTTGAATCCTTCGACTAGCTGTCATTGTAAATCAGGACGTGGAAGTGCCCCTTGATTAGGTGAACTGAGAGAGAAGCGCACTGACACAGAATTTATAGACAGAGAGATCAAAAGATCATAGAAATGGTGTGAACAGAGTGTTGACTAATAAGTCTCTGCAGGTGATCAAAAGTATCAGACATCGTGACTAAAGTGTCAAGAGCTGAGTAACAGGTGAAGGGATGACTTATAATCCGAGTAAATGAGGCAGAGAGATAATTACAAATAAGGTGGTGCTGGAGACAAACCAAACAATAGGCCAAAGAGCTACATGCCAAGGGTCTAACCAAAGTAATAGATAATTCAAAACTATACAACCTTACTACGTTAAAAATCACACAACACATAGTCCAACAGGTTTATTTGGAAGCACGAGCTTTCGAGGCGCTGCCTCTTCAGGTGGTTGTGGAACAGGACATTACGACACAGAATTTATAGCAAAAGAGTTAGAGTCATGGAGCTGTAATGATATATTAAACAAATTTAGATTGTGTCTTTCATCTTTTAGAATGGGATATGCTAGGTTCTTTAATATGTAAATCCCAGAACTCCTTTTAAGTTACAATCTCGATAGCATCAGCTTTTCTAACAGTAAGTGCCATCTCCACTCAGACAATGCATTAAAAGTGTGAGGTTCAAGTCCGTCTGTATCCCAGTGAGAGTATACTGATTTTATTTCTAAAGTGGGACTTACAGAATCTTACATGGATTTATTCAGTTTTTGAGCAAAATAAAATGTAATTCTGCAAATACAAATTCACCCCACAAACTTTTGTGTGTGCACATGCAGGCAAGACTGTGTGTGTGTGTGTGTGTGTGTGTGTGTGTGTGTGTGTGTGTGTGTGTGTGTGTGTATATAGGTCTGTGAGGGAGTGCATGTGTGTGTATGAGAGTGGGTCTGCGAGAGTGAGTATGTAGGAATGTGTGTGTGTTTGTGAGAGTGAGTGTACAGTGCAGTGGGGTCACCTGTTGCGTGACATGAACTGAGGGTCCTGGTTGAGGCCATCCCAATGGGTACCAAACTTGGCTATCAGCCTCTGCTCAGCCAATTTGCGATGTTGCGTTTCCCGAAGTCCGCCTTGGAGGAAAGTCACCTGAAGGTCCGAGGCCAAATGTCCAGGACCACTGTAGTGTTCCCTGACTGGGAGAACACCCCTGCCTAGTGATTGTTGCACAGTGTCCATTTATCTGTTGTCATAGCGTCTGCTCAGTCTTACCAATGTGCCACATCTCATGGCCACCTTGAGAAGGCCGTATGAGAAGGACAACATTGGCCAAGTCACAAGTACTTACCATGTAAATGGTTGGAGGCGTCCCCACGTGTAATGGTGCTTTCCATGTCAATGCTGTGACAGGGTTGTACGGTGTCGTGGTCGATGTCTTGAAGGCTGGGCACTTTGCTGTGACCAATGATCTGTTTGAGATTTAGTGGTTGTTTGAAGGCAAAATGTGGATGCGTAGGGAAGGTCTTGGCAAGGTGCTCATCCTCATCAATAATACATTGCAGGTGTTGAAGAACATGGTGTACTTTTTTAGCTCCCGGGAAGCACTGGGCAACAAAGGGTACCCTATCGGTTGCAGCTTATGTCTGTCTTCTGAGGAGATCATCATGGGTTCTCGCTGTAGCACGTCGGAACTGGCGGTCAATGAGTTGAGCATTGTATCCTGTCCTTATGAAGGCATTCTTGAGCACTTTCAGGTGTCTTCGAGTAAAAAGTGAGGTCTGCAGATGCTGGCGATCAGAGCTGAAAATGTGTTGCTGGTTAAAGCACAGCAGGTTAGGCAGCATCCAAGGAACAGGAAATTCGACGCTTCGGGCCAGAGCCCTTCATCAGGAATGAGGAGAGGGTGCCAGGCAGGCTAAGATAAAAGGTAGGGAGGAGGGACTTGGGGGAGGGGCGATGGAGATGTGATAGGTGGAAGGAGGTCAAGGTGAGGGTGATAGGCCGGAGTGGGGTGGGGGCGGAGAGGTCAGGAAGAAGATTGCAGGTTAGGAGGGCGGTGCTGAGTTCAAGGGAATCGACTGAGACAAGGTGGGGGGAGGGGAAATGAGGAAACTGGAGAAATCTGAGTTCATCCCTTGTGGCTGGAGGGTTCCCAGGCGGAAGATGAGGCGCTCTTCCTCCAACCGTCGTGTTATGTTCTGGCGATGGAGGAGTCCAAGGACCTGCATGTCTTCGGTGGAGTGGAAGGGAGAGTTAAAGTGTTGAGCCACGGAATTAACGCTCTTCCTCCAACCGTGGCTCAACACTTTAACTCCCCCTCCCACTCCACCGAAGACATGCAGGTCCTTGGACTCCTCCATCGCCAGAACATAACAACACGACGGTTGGAGGAAGAGCGCCTCATCTTCCGCCTAGGAATCCTCCAGCCACAAGGGATGAACTCAGATTTCTCCAGTTTCCTCATTTCCCCTCCCCCCACCTTGTCTCAGTCGATTCCCTTGAACTCAGCACCGCCCTCCTAACCTGCAATGCTCTTCCTGACCTCTCCGCCTCCACCCCACTCCGGCCTATCACCCTCACCTTGACCTCCTTCCACCTATCACATCTCCATCGCCCCTCCCCCAAGTCCCTCCTCCCTACATTTTATCTTAGCCTGCCTGGCACCCTCCCCTCATTCCTGATGAAGGGCTCTGGCCCGAAACGTCGAATTTCCTGTTCCTTGGATGCTGCCTAACCTGCTGTGCTTTAACCAGCAACACATTTTCAGCACTTTCAGGTGTCTGTCACGTTTTTCCTCATTTGAACAGATCCTGTGTATAGACTTGTCTGTCAGGGATGGCTGTTTTAGTATGTTTTGTGTGGAAGCTAGAGGACTGTAGCATCATGAGGTTATCCGTCGGTTTGCGGTAGAGTGAGGTACTGTGGTGCCTGTCCTTGATGGAGATGTGTCCGAGAATGAGACGGATACTAAAGAGTAGTCCATGGCAAGTCTGATTCTGGGATGAAACTCATTGATATCACTGTTTAGTTGGTTCAGTGACTCCTTACCATGGATCTAGAGGAATAAAATGTCATCAGTATATCTGGTGCCTAGTGTTGCTTTGAGGAACTGTGTAGAAAAGAAGTCTTGTTCAAACCTGTGTATAAAGATTTTGGCATATCGGGGTGCAAATGTGGTCCCCATGGCTGTTCCATGTGTCTGGATGAACAACAGGTTGTCGAAGGTAAAAACTTTGTGGTCGAGGATGAAGGGGTGAGTTCAGATGCTCCAAGATTGGATGAGGACAGTGCTCAGAGATTGGCAGTTGTTGGTATTGAGTACTGAGGCTGTGGCAGCAATGCCGTCATTGTGGGGGATGCTGGTGTAGAGTGCTGACCTGTTCATTGTGACAAGGAATGTTCCCGGTTCAACAGCGTGAAGGTGCTAGTGTCTTAGTCTATTGCTGTGATGGTTGGGATCATATGGTCCCAAGTCTGTTCCTTGGGTTCTCTGCTGTTGGATCTGTACTATAGAACAATAAAGAAAGAAAAGCTTTTTTTTTGAACATAATTCCAGCATTTCTTTTCAGCTATTGCAGATCAAGTTCAATTTGGTAAACAACGTTTATAGTGTTGTACTTGACTGGAGTTGTCCAGTCAATTTTACCCATTTCCATTAATCATAAGAAGTGAGTCTTTATGGAGATTTAACTGCATTAGAGGTGCCATGATTGGTACGGCTCAAATAATAGACATCAAATTACATTGATCTTTGTGCAGCTGATACCTATATAATCATCAAAAATAGTTTGACCATACTTTCATCCCAAGGCAAAGTAGCTTTGAAAGTAGCATGCTGGCATAGCATATAAGTAGAGGCTGGAAGAACACAGCAAGCCAGGAAGCGCTAGGAGGTGGAGAAGTCAATGATTCGGGTATAACCCTTCTTACTAAGATTGGCATACCCTTAGAAAGGGAAATACAGAAGTTGGGGAAAGGAAGAGTCTGGGAGAACTTGGAAGAAAGGAGGATGACATTTTCTGGAATGATACTGAAAGTCATTAGCATATCAGAAGAATGTGTTGAGGGAAGAGATGTGATCAGGACTGAAACAAAGAATGGTTCCATGTATTCCACGAAAAGGAAAGCATAAGGTAGAAGAGCCAATTGTGTTTGTCTTTTATTTGGAAGAAATTAGTATAATCAAAAAAAAGTTGGGAGCATGCTCAACAGGCTGAGAATGATTGTGGGGATTGGTTGCACCTAAATTTAAGGAAGCTGTTCATGACCTCTTAAAATGTCTTTTAAGGGATATGGCTAGCGCTGGGGATACTATTATTATCTTCGTTATCTGTCCCCTTGTTCGAGCAAGGGGCTTGTTGGAGATGTGTTGGATTTAGCTTCAGTGTCTCCCTGCGGATGAACATCTTGCTAATGCTCATTTTCTAGCACATGTTCGAAGTAATTGTTTGCGTGTGACATTAAAGGGCTGGCACCATGTGTGTAAATGTACTCCATCATGAACTGGTATCCTCAGGAGAGGAGAAATGTGAAAGATGTAAAGATGGGAAATTAATTATTTGGATCTGTATTACTATGTGTGGGAAAACTTGGAGGAAAAGGAATATAATAATAGCACAAACAGGATGATGTAAGTTCACTTCCTTTGACGGAGAGCAGTAGTGGAGCAGGTTTAATTACTTCAGAGAATTAATCCTGTTTGTGTCAATATAGCATGTTGCAATGTTAGTCAGAATTTCACTAATACAGGAGGCTGAATAGGTTTTAATGAATGACTTCTGCGTTTGTTTTAACAGTGCAATATCTGTGTGATACTATTCCTCTTTGTAAGCTAAAAATCAGGCACTGAACTGTACAACATTTTGGGCTGTTATGACTCTGCAAGACTCAGTGAAAAGAGCTACATTTACTTTGGCACTTGAATTATGTATGCCTTTTGCTGATTCCTATCTCGAGTCTCTAATTAGCTTGGCTCCTTTGATCTCTGATGTGCTGTTGACAGCAGTGTAAACAATACGTGTTTCTCCCTGCATTCCAAATTTCAGAATTGTCTCCGTACAGGGGTGACATATTAATACATATTGTCAATACTTTAAATGAGACAGCATGAACTTGATAGAATGAATGGCTTGCTTTTGTATTCTGAGGTGAGCAAACCCATTGGATAACGACTTTGGGTGCACAAGCCTGATGTGGTAAAGAGGCAGTTGAAGGCTGTGCTTTCCTCCCCTCTCAAGGTCTAAGCAAGCTGACTTGCTGGTCCCTGCCTTTGAATTGTTTCAACTTGCCTCAAAACTGAGGCCAAGTAGACAATGACCTTTAAATGGTCACTTGAGGGGCTGAAATGGTGCAAAAGCAGAGCATCCTATGCTCTCTCTGTCCCCCTATAAAATTGCATACAGGTTGAAGTGGTAAGGTCATCCAGAGAATTTGTTGACCCCACCTGTCTGCAGAACAGCTGGTGAAGAACCATAAAATTATGCTCAATGACTGTAAGCAGACAGGATTTAGATCCCAAATGAAGGCAGACAGACTTATAGGCAAGAATGACACCAGACTGTGCCTACTAGAGAAGGAGCAAAACTTGACCTACTCTTGGCAACTAAAGGAGGGCAGGTGACTGAGGTGTCAACGGGGCAAAACTTTGCGGCCAGTGACCATAATTCTATTAGTTTTAAAGTAGTGATGGAAAAGGCAAGACCAGATCTAAATTGAAGTTCTAAATTGGAGGAGGGTTAATTTTGACGGTATTAGGCAAGAACTTTCAAAAGCTGATTGGAGGCAGATGTTCATGGTTAAAAGGACGGCTGGAAAATGGGAACCCTTCAGAAATGAGATAACGAGAGTCCAGAGACAGAATATTTCTGTAAGGGTGGAAGGAAAGACTGGTAGGTACAGGGATTGCTGGATGACGAAAGAAATTGAGGGTTTGGTTAAGAAAAAGAAGGAAGCATATGTCAGGTATAGACAAGATAGATTGACTGAATCCTTAGAGTGTAAAGGCAGTGGGAGTATACTTAAGAGGGGAAATCAGAAGGTAGCTTTGGCAAATAGAGTTAAAGAGAATCCAAAAAGTTTTTACAAATATATTAAGGACAAAAGGGTAACTAGGGAAAGAATAGGATCCTCAAAGATCAGCAAGGCGGCCTTTGTGTGGAGCCTCAGGAGATGGGGGAGATACTAAATGAGTATTTGGCATCAGTGCTTACTGTGGATAAGGACATGGAAGACATAGAATGTCGGGAAATAGATGGTGACATCTTGAAAAATGCTGCAAATGTGTTGCTGGTCAAAGCACAGCAGGCCAGGCAGCATCTCAGGAATAGAGAATTCGACGTTTCGAGCATAAGCCCTTCATCAGGAATAAAAGAGAGAGCCAAGCAGGCTAAGATAAAAGATAGGGAGGAGGGACTAGGGGGAGGGGCGATGGAGGTGGGATAGGTGGAAGGAGGTCAAGGTGAGGGTGATAGGCCGGAGTGGGGTGGGGGCGGAGAGGTCAGGAAGAGGATTGCAGGTTAGGAGGGCGGTGCTGAGTTGAGGGAACCGACTGAGATAAGGTGGGGGGAGGGGAAATGAGGAAACTGGAGAAATCTGAATTCATACCTTGTGGTTGGAGGGTTCCCAGGCGGAAGATGAGGCGCTCCTCCTCCAGCCGTCGTGTTGTTGTGTTCTACCGGTGGAGGAGTCCAAGGACCTGCATGTCCTCGGTGGAGTGGGAGGGAGAGTTAAAGTGTTGAGCCACGGGGTGATTGGGTTGGTTGGTTTGGGCGGCCCGGAGGTGTTCTCTGAAGCGTTCCGCAAGTAAGCGGCCTGTCTCACCAATATAGAGGAGGCCACATCGGGTGCAGCGGATGCAATAGATGGTGTGTGTGGAGGTACAGGTGAACTTGTGGCGGATATGGAAGGATCCCTTGGGGCCTTGGAGGGAAGTGAGTGTGGAGGTGTGGGCGCAAGTTTTACATTTCCTGCGGTTGCAGGGGAAGGTGCCGGGGGTGGAGGTTGGGTTGGTGGGGGGTGTGGAACTGACGAGGGAGTCACGAAGGGAGTGGTCCTTGCGGAACGCTGATAGGGGAGGGGAGGGAAATATATCCTTGGTGGTGGGGTCCGTTTGGAGGTGGCGGAAATGGCGGCGGATGATACGTTGTATGCGGAGGTTGGTGGGGTGGTAGGTGAGAACCAGTGGGGTTCTGTCTTGGTGGCGGTTGGAGGAGCGGGGCTCAAGGGCGGAGGAGCGGGAAGTGGAGGAGATGCGGTGGAGGGCATTGTCGATCACGTCTGGGGGGAATCTGCGGTCCTTGAAGAAGGAGGCCATCTGGGTCGTGCGGTGTTGGAATTGGTCCTCCTGGGAGCAGATGCGGCGGAGACGAAGGAATTGGGAATATGGGATGGCGTTTTTACAGGGGGCAGGGTGGGAGGAGGTGTAGTCCAGGTAGCTGTGGGAGTCAGTCGGTTTATAATAGATGTCTGTGTTGAGTCGGTCGCCCGAGATAGAAATGGAAAGGTCTAGGAAGGGGAGGGAGGAGTCTGAGACAGTCCAGGTGAATTTCAGGTCGGGATGGAAGGTGTTAGTAAAGTTGATGAACTGTTCAACCTCCTCATGGGAGCACGAGGCAGCGCCGATACAGTCATCGATGTAGCGGAGGAAGAGGTGGGGGGTGGTGCCAGTGTAGTAGCGGAAGATGGACTGTTCCACATATCCTACGAAGAGGCAGGCATAGCTGGGGCCCATGCGGGTGCCCATGGCAACTCCTTTAGTTTGGAGGAAGTGGGAGGATTGAAAAGAGAAGTTATTCAGGGTGAGGACCAGTTCAGTCAGTCGAAGGTGGGTGTCTGTGGAAGGGTACTGGTTGGTGCGGCGGGAAAGGAAGAAGCGGAGGGCTTTGAGTCCTTCGTGATGGGGGATGGAGGTGTACAGGGACTGGATGTCCATAGTGAAAATAAGGCGTTGGGGACCGGGGAAGCGAAAATCCTGGAGGAGGTGGAGGGCGTGGGTGGTGTCCCGAACGTAGGTGGGGAGTTCTTGGACTAAAGGGGACAGGACCGTGTCGATGTATTGGGAGATGAGTTCGGTGGGGCAGGAGCAGGCTGAGACAATGGGTCGGCCGGGGCAGGCAGGTTTGTGGATTTTGGGCAGGAGGTAGAAACGGGCGGTGCGGGGTTGTGGGACTATGAGGTTGGAGGCGGTGGATGGGAGATCCCCTGAGGTGATGAGGTCCTGGATGGTCTGGGAGATGATGGTTTGGTGGTGGGAGGTGGGGTCGTGGTAAAGGGGGCGATAAGAGGAGGCGTCCGCGAGCTGGCGTTTGGCTTCAGCGGTATACAGGTCAGTGTGCCGAACTACCACCGCGCCTCCCTTGTCTGCGGGTTTGATGGTGAGGTTGGGATTGGAGTGGAGGGACTGGAGGGCTGCACGTTCTGAGGGTGAGAGGTTGGAGTGGGTGAGAGGGGTGGACAGGTCTCACCCACTCCAACACTCAACCTGTCCACCCCTCTCACCCACTCCAACCTCTCACCCTCAGAACGTGCAGCCCTCCACTATAGACTAGGAACTATAGACCAGTGAGCCTGACATCAGTGGTGGGCAAGTTGTTGGAGGGAATCCTGAAGGACAGGATGTACATGTATTTGGAAAGGCAAGGACTGATTAGGGATAGTCAACATGGCTTTGTGCATGGGAAATCATGTCTCACAAACTTGATTGAGTTTTTTGAAGAAGTAACAAAGAGAATTGATGTAGGCAGAGCTGTGGATGTGATCTATGTAGACTTCAGTAAGGCGTTCGACAAGGTTCCCTACGGGAGACTGGTTAGCTAGGGTAGAGCTCATGGAATACAAGGAGAACTAGACATTTGGATACAGAAATGACTCAAAGGTAGAAGACAGAGGGGATGGAGAGTGTTTTTCGGACTGGAGGCCTGTGACCAGTGGAGTGCCACAAGGATCGTTGCTGGGTCCACTGTTTTTTGTCATTTATATAAATGATTTGGATGTGAGCATAAGGGGTATAATTAGTAAGTTTTCAGATGACACCAAAATTAGAGGTGTAGTGGACAGCGAAGAAGGTTGCCTCAGATTACAACTGGATCTTGATCAGATGGGCCAATGGGCTGAGAAGTGGCAGATGGAGTTTAATTCAGATACATGCAAGGTGCGGCATTTTGGGAAAGCAAATCTTAGCAGGACTTCTACACTTAATGGTAAGGTCCTAGGGAGTGTTGCTGAACAAAGGGACCTTGGAGTGCAGGTTCATAGCTCCTTGAAAATGGAGTCACAGGCAGATAGGATAGTGAAGAAGGTGTTTGGTATGCTTTCCTTTATTGGTCAGAGTATTGAGTACAGGAGTTGGGAGGCCATGTTGCAGCTGTACAGGACATTGGTTAGGCCACTGTTGGAATATTGCATGCAATTCTGGTCCTCTCCTTATCGGAAAGATGTTGTGAAACTTGAAAGGGCTCAGAAAAGATTTACAAGGATGTTGTTAGGGTTGGAGGATTTGAGCGATATGGAGAGGTTGAATAGGTTGGGGCTGTTTTCCCTGGAGCGTCAGAGGCTGAGGGGTGACCTTGTAGAGGTTTATAAAATTATGAAGGGCATGGACAGGATAAATAGACAAAGTTTTTTCCCTGGGGTGGGGGGGAGTCCATAGAGGGCACAGGTTTAGGGTGAGAGGGGAAATATATAGAAGCGATCTAAGGGGCAACGTTTTCAGAGGGTGGTACGTGTATGGAATGAGCTGCCAGAGGAAGTGGTGTAGGCTGGTATAATTGCAACATTTAAAAGTCGTTTGGATAGGTATATGAATAGGAAGGGTTTGGAGGGATATGGGCTGGTTGCTGGCAGGTGGGACTAGATTGGGTTGGGATATCTGGTCGGCATGGACAATTTGGACCGAAGGGTCCGTTTCCATGCTGCACATCTGTATGACACTGTGACTGGTCCGTGGGTGCTGAGTTTCTGTCAGAAATCTGGAGTGTTGCAACAGAGGCTGTACGTGAGTTTCAAAGTGCCTTCGCCATAGCCAGAGGGGTTTTCCCACAGGGTCCTATTGCCTGTTGCAATGGGACATCCTGATGTGTTGACTTTGTGTATCTTCAGAAGGCAGTAGAAGTTGCCTACGTGAGAAGAATATGGATTGAGAGCACGTAGAGAACTTTGAAGGACTATCAAAAGCCTTGTTCAGTGTTTTTCATTCACAGGTATGCTCTTTAGTCAGATCAGCCGATAGTTGCTTGTAGTGTTCCTGGTTGTTCAGTTTTCTGTATAATTCCTTGCCATAATCTCACTCGCACTCAACCCACATGCACACACTCTGTCTCTCATGCACGCATGCACATACAAGTTTGTGGGGTGAATTTGCATTTGCAGAATTACATTTTATTTTGCTCAAAAACCGTATAAATCCATGTAAGATTCTTTAAGTCCCACTTTAGAAATAAAACCAGTCTGACTTTCACTGGGGGACACACAGACTTTAATCTCACACCTTTAATGCATTGTCTGAGCTGAGATGGCACTTATTGTTAGAAAAATTGAAGCTATGAACTTAAAAGGAGTTCTAGGATTTAAATATTAAAGAACCAAAACTAGCATATCCATTTTAAAAGATGAAAGATGTAATCTAAATTTGTTTAATATATCATTACAGCTCCATGACTCTGTAACCCTTTTGCTATAAATTGTGTGTCTTAAGATTCTGTTCCACAACGACTTGATGAAGAAGCAGTGCCTCAAAAACTCGTGCTTCCAAATAAACCTATTGAACTATAACCTGGTGTTGTGTGATTTTTAACTTTGTCCACTCCAGTACAACGCTGGCACCTCTAAATCAAACTAATTAAGGTAGAGATCATATGATAAATTGGTCATTTAATCACTATGTTGAAGTGAATAAGTTGCAGAGCACAGCATTAGGACAATGACGTAACATTTCCTCTGCCTATCTACTAATGGGTATATATTAAAATATTCACCATTTCCTGCCTTAATCTACCAAAAAATTTTGAAATAGAATAAGTCCTCAGCTTACCTGCTCAAATGTCCTGCACGAAAATCTGTAAAAGTAATGTGTGTAGGAGATGGGATTTCTTCCCAAGTGATGAGCTAGACTATTTTGTGCATTGCAGTATAAGAATATAATTGTGGGGTGTGAATCTTGTAAAGAGAAAACTACTGTAGTTCATAAAGGGGATGAAACAAAGATCAAATGTTTTGGAGAAACTTAACAGATCCAGCAGCATCTATAGAGAGAAAAACTGATTTAATATTTCAATTCCAGTGATCTTTCACCAGAATGCATAGAAGCATGCTTTGTTTAATCCTTGAGTTTGGGATTCTATTCATATGCCATCTAATGATTGTAAATTTCTAACGAGTGAAAGGAGTGGTGTAATATCCTCTGGTGTTGCAGGGCACTGAAATGTTGAATCAGTAAGACATATGGCCACTGTGTAAGTGTATTTTGAAATACTTGGATCAAATTATGGCGAGCTATAATAGCGTGAAGCCGTCTTACGCTTATTATAATCTGGAACAAGCGGTTACTCATGAATTAAATATTATTATGCTGTATTTATACTGACATTCACAGTAGATCTGGCATCTTTGAAATGAACTACTTTTTTGAAATTGACCAAAGTGTAAGTGTGGCAAATTTTGCCCTGTGCTTTCTTTGGTATAGAGCTACCATTGTAGGAGGCTTTCTGCAGGACTTAGTACAGTGATAATGCTATATAAAGACTCGTTTACCTCTGAATGAAAGAAGACAGACAGACTTGCATTTATGAAATGCCTTTCATGATATAAGGATGCTCTGAAAACACTTTTACAGCCAATTAAATACATTTTGACTTTAGTCAATCTTGTAATGTAGGAAATATAACAGTCAATCTGTGCACAGCAAGGGCCCACAAACACCAAAGTGGTAATGGGACAAAAAAACTGCAGATGCTGGAACCCAAAGTAGACAAACAGGAGGCTGGAAGAGCATAGCATGCCAGGCAAAGAAGTCAACGTTTTGGTATGAACCCTTGGTTTTTACCTGAAATGTTGACGTCTCCACTTCCTGCTGCTGCCTGGTTTGCTGTATTCTTCCATACTGGCGGTCATTCTTGTGATCTAGGCTGAGCAGCTTTTTTCTATCCTAATGTGCATACATTGCTGTTGGAAACTGACCCCTGTTTTTGTTGAATCTCCTCTTTTGCCCAATCCAATCCAAGTTAATAGGACTCCTCATCCGTGCATGTGAGGACAGTTGACAATTCAAAGATCAAATTGACTGATCATACATCTGTTGCCATTTCATTTTAATTTACAAATACCAAGAACATTAATTCAACTTTGAAGCAAATCATTAGTAGCATAGAAGATAGCGAGTTTTGAGAAGATTTGTAACTCAGGTTGAGGTTCTGGATGTAGGTTTGCTCGCTGAGCTGGAAGGTTCATTTTCAGACATTTTGTCACCATGCTGGATGACATCTTCAGTGAGCCTTCGTCCGGAGGCTCACTGAAGATGTTAGCTAGTATGGTGACGAAATGTCTGAAAATGACCCTTCCAGCTCAGCGAGCAAACCGTTCAGCATTCAAGATACGTAAGCACTAATCACTGTATCTGAAAGAGTTATTTTCATAAGGGTCAATCAATGCCTTAGATACGCTTGAGCTGAAATACCGTCTGCTTTATTAGTATTCTTTTAATTAAGGCTGGCAGTGTAACATCTGACATGTTCCAGAGCACCAATATAAAGCCAGCTTAGTTCATTTAATGGTGTTACAAAATCGAATGAGGGTATGTTCACTTTAAAATGAAGATTATTTTCTGGATTTTAGAGTGAAAGTGAAGTGCAGGCTCAGCTGCCTGAATGAAATGGCTGGGAGTCGGGCTGTTCCAAGATGGATACAGAGGAACCTCGATTATTCAAACAAGATCGGTGGGCAGTATTTCATTTAGATAATTGATTATTCGGATAACTGATTCAATGCCTCTGCCCTGGGACTCCGTTTTCTGAAGTTTCCTTTTTCCTCTGCCTACCTTGCTCCCTCTCTCTGTCTCAGGGTTTGTTTCTGAACAGACGCACACTTGTCTGTAAGGGACGTGCAGTATTGCTGTAGCCTCTCCCTGTCTCTGCTTCACTTCAATGGGATTGACAGAGTTGAGCACTTGCTACGTCTGCTTCACGTTCAGGAGGTTAGGCAGCAGCACACCGTGCAATGTCCCCCCTGCAACCCCCCCACCCCCACCTCTGCCCCCAGAATGGAGACGGCAGCTGACTGGACACCAACAACCTTTTGTTTTTGTTTTTGTTGCCTTTTGTTTTTGGGGGAGGGCGGTAGGGGGTGGATTCTCAAAATAGCACACGCACACACGCCTTTTTTTACTGCGACTTTTTGACAAGTTCCCACTCTGCCCTGTACAGAACAATGTTGGAGAAATTATTTAGGGAAGGGAGAAGTTTAGGGAACATCCCTGTCTAGAACTCCAGGGAAAGTGTGGGGTGAGAGAGAGAGAGGGCCGGAGATGGCGACTGGGCTCCCATCAATGTCCAGGACTGTTCTCGGAAACATTTCAGTGAGCCAAATTCACTTTTAATCATTTGGAAACAAAAGACGTGATCAGTGTTGGTAACACTTCTTTTATGTAATGTTTCTATTGGGACCTTGAGATCATCTTTGGATAATCCAAAATTCAGATAATTGATATTTGGATAATAAAGGTTCCTCTCTACATAGAACAAATGGCTATTAAATAGATACTTGAGTTCTGGTTACTGTATTGACAACAATTCAAATGTACTTAATTTAAATTATGACCAGGATGCTAAAACCCAATAAAGTTTGAATTTATTATTTTTACAACATTGGACTAATGTGAGGATACGATGTTAGGGGGTATAAAAAAAAGTGCAGGCATTTTGAAAATTGGTCAGAGCAACTGCCATAGAGCTGGAGAGCTAACTGCCTGTCTAAAAGCTTGGTCTCAAAGAAATTTTGAAAAACTCTACGTCAAAGGTAAAATGCACTCAGTAAAAAGAAAAAAGACAACGCAGGGAAATCAGCAGACTAGAACATTGAAACAGCGGAGAAGACCGAGACTATGTGGAATTGTGGTTAAGTTAATGTAATGTTTAATAAGTGTATTATTGGAACAGCGTTTTTATAGAGTTGGAGTCAGACAGTAAGTAGCAAGGGGCTGAGATTTTGTTTAGTGTTCACGACTAGAGCTAGGAAAATAAACTGTTATTTTTCTTTAAATAGTGGAAATTAGGAGTTCTCTGCCACTCGCATTTAAACAGTTTGAGGCGAGGCTAGCTTTTCTGGATGCTTGGTTTTAATTTAACAGAGGTTTGATCTCCAATGACACCTGAGGGATATTGGGAACATTCACAATCGATTTAAATAAGTCAAGTATTGGTCCTTGCTGAATAAGTAGTGCAAAGCTGCTTCTCTATTGAATACTACGTGAATTTTAACTGTTAGAAGTCCATCATTGGCCAGGTGTGAAGTTGGAGATCCTATCTATTGCAAAATTGGCTTTGGAACATCTTGGACTGCAGTGCCTGTAGCTACACCTGTTAAACACCCTTGATGTTGGTTTTCCAAAATCTATTTTAAGGCATCATAAAGATGATAGGATTCTGTATTTTTGGTACAGTCAAGAATAAAGAATTCAGCAGAATTTGTTGACATTTTCCTTTCATATATTGGGCTGACAGCTGCTAGTCTAAAATACTTAACAGTAAGTGGTGTTTTCACTTCTGTAGTTACTGTCACTGGAGACCCACTCTGATGCAGTAACTGTGGAGCTAGTTTACTTTCAGTTACCAGTGCCGTGAATGTATGACACAGATTCTTGTGACTGCATCTTAAAACACTGCCAAGCGCTGTCAATTCTGTCAATACGAAAGCTTAATGGTTGAAATAGAGTTGATGTGCACCATAAGCTATTGGTTACAATGAAATTTCCTTTAGGCAGAATGCTCACTTGTAACTATGTTCTTAATGATAAACAACTGGGATAAGCATTCTTTTTTGTAGGGCCCTTTTTAAAATGCCTGTCAACCTACTCAGTGTTAGAACTGAAATTCTCTGCCTTTAAATGTCAAGGAATCTGTCAATGAATGAACAAGTATAAAAATGTCAAAAGACTTCATAGTTCAAAATCTACATTATTCATTCTGTGACCTTTAATAATTGTAAATGCACAGTAAATAGTTTGGTTTTGATATACCAAAGACCTAAATTACAATATTTCAAAATTTGCATGTCAAATTTATCCTGCTCTTTCGTGAGATGTAGTTTATATCTTATGACCAGATGAGGAGGGATGAATATGATAGGATTTAACCTCATTTGATTGCAGCAGCAAATATTTTTATTCATTTCAGCATGCAGCAATATCCTACCTCAATTAAAATGTAACACTCGTCCAAATTAAGGATGGAATATCAAGTGAAAGAGAAATGTTATTACTTATTAAACCTAAGAAAAATTTTTAAGAATCAAACGCACAAAATTGCAAATGTAAGGTTTTTAAAAAAAAGAGTATGTCTGAGGACAAGAATGTGCAGCTTTTCAAAATAAGGAGAATTCGAGATGTTAGACTTTTAACTTGGAAACCAGGTTTGATGCATGTCACGTATCCTCTCCAGTGATGAAAATCTGCTGATATCTTTTAGTTGGTGAATTGATATTTCTCCAATTTGTTTTGTTTCTCAAGAGAATGAGGGAAATTGTGAGAAGAAAAAGGGGGTCCTCCAGTTGTGTTTTATGAATCCATTTTTCTTCTCAGCACAAAAGCTTTTTTTCCTGAAATACAGTATATTTAGGTATTCCTATGTTTGGCATCATTATTCTTTTTCCAGCTGAATAATTTACAGGCATTTTTCATCCCAGAATGTAAAACTTCCAGAAACATAAATTGAAAAAGGAGACGCAGGTTTCTTCAGACCTCAATGAGTTTCAGTGCCTCTTGTAATGTTAATTAGAATGTTAATTGTTTATGCTAATTTCATTTGAGCCTGCCTTTGTTTTTTAATCCATACTCATGAAATAAGTGATCTCTGTAACGTTATGAAGTTGAAGGTGTGTACTGTACCTTTTGAGAGAGTGAATGCTGTTCTGCACTGAGAGCTTACAAGAGCAGTCTCAGTGTACTGGAAAATTGAAAATATGTAACATTGACTGTGAAGTAGATACCTGAATAGGTTGCTGTTTTGACAACAATTTGAATTTAACCAATTGGATTAAATTATGCCCCAGGATACTTAAAAACCAAAAGAGTTTGAATTTATTGTTATGCCAGCATTGAACCAATGAGATGATCCGACTTGGGGATATAAATAAGGCAAGCATTTTGAAAATCAGAGTAATTGCCATAGAGGCAGACATTGAAAAACACTCTATCGAAGGTACTTTTTCATATGAAACATATTCGCAGTAAAATAAAAACGACGGCCCAGGAAGATGTTCAGTTAGAAGAAGAAAGACACCAAAGACAACAGCCACTGTATGGTTTTGAAATTGTTGTAATTTTAATAAGTGTTTTATTGGAACAGTGTATTGTTATAGAGTTGGAGGCAGGTAATAAGCACTTAAGAGCACTAAGTGGGGCTTAGAGTTGTAAATTGTTGTTGTTTAATGTCCACCTTTAGAGTTAAAGAATAAATTGATATTATTTTCTTTAAATAGTGGGATTTGGGAGTTCTCTCACTTATATTTTAACAGATTACGAGGTGAGGTGAGTTTTTCTGGGTGTTTGTTTTAATTAACAGAGGGGTTTATATTGTTATGTCGTAACAGTAATTAAAATCACATATGGGAATGGTCAAATATGGGGTGTCATGATAGTTTATCACGTTTGGAGAAGTTTTGTTTATGTAGCAAATGACACAGATTTGAGCAATATTGACTACATTGATCTGAGAACATTTAATGATAAAGTATATGCCCTAGTTTAGTGACCTGAGTTTTCTTAATTCCTAACTACAGCTCAAAGTCTTTGGAATAGGACGTAAACAAAGTGTCTGAATGTGATTTTGCTGATACAAAATACAATAATTTAAGCTTTGAAGGTGTAATTTAGTGGTAAGTGTTTCATGCTGCGTCATAATTCCAGAACAAAGGCTGAGTGAGAAGAAACCAGGTATGGAGCTCATTCTATCTCTGAACAAACTAGCCAGAGGCATCTTATGACATTTTAAATTAACTTTAGTAAGCCTTCTAAAGAATGCAATTGCTAGTGTTATGTGCATGTTCACTTTATTAGGAAGGCCTTGGTTTTTGTTATACAGTAAAATTTCTCATTAAGTATGAACCTCAAAAGCATTGGATACTTAATGAATGGCTACTGCATTAAACACTATACTACTACCACCTGATGTAACTCCTTAAACAATAATGGCCCCTTGTATGATGCTTCTGTTTTTGTGGTTAAACAAAATTATGTCTTAAAGAAGGTATTTTGGTGCATCAGTTTATAAGAGTTCTTGTTTCAAACTGATCTGCATTGATTTGCAATCCCTATGTTAATATAAGTAAAACTGGTAGCTTCACCTGAATATCAAAATCGGAGACTATGATATATTGAGGTTTAGTGATGTTGGTTCGTAGAACCTCATACCAAGAAGACATTTGAAAATGTGCCATGCAAAATGTTGCGCAGAGAGGAGTTGTAAGGGGTAACCTATTAGCATTGATAGAAGTTTAGCTGGCTTGCATAAAACAGTATATACATAAATGGGTCTTTTTCTGATTGATATTATGTGGAGTCCCACAGAGGTCTATACTAGTGCCTCAGTTTTTTACAGTTTAATATCAATCATTTAAATGAGGGGAATGAAGACATGGTATCCAAATTTGCAGATGAAACAAATAAAGCTAGAAACTTATGTTGTGAAAGAAACGTCAGGAAAATGCATATGATAATAGATGGGTTGAATGTGTGGGCACAAATTTGACACATGGAATATGATGTGGGAAAATGTGAATTCGTTTACTTAGGTAGGGAGAATAAAAAGGCAAAGGATTACTTAGTAAGACAGAAAGACTGCATTTTTTGGAGGAGCAGAGGAATCTAGACTTTATATTGCATGAATCTAAAATTTACAGCAAGTAATCAGGAAGGCTAATGGATGCCCTCTAGTTTAAGGCTCCCTTACCCTGGGAAAAGACCTTGGCTATTCTCCTTATCTGTGCCCCTCATGATTTTAAAAACTTCCGTAAAATCACCCCACAGCCTCTGGTACTCTGGGGAAAATAGCCCCAGCCTATTCAGCCTCTCCTTATCGCTCAAACCCTCCAACCATGGCAACATCCTTGTAAATCTTTTTTCTGATCCCTTTCTAGTTTCAGAACATCTTTCCTCCATCAGGGAGACCAGAATTGAACGCAGTATTCCAAAACTGGGTTAACCAATGTCCTGTCAGCTCCAAAATGGCTAAGAGCTCTTTTTTTGGCAATACTCCCCAGGACCTGACCATCAAGTGTCTAAGTCCTGCCCTGATTTGCCCTACCAAAATGCAGCACCTCACATTTATCTAAATTTATCTCCAACTGCTGCCCATCGGCCCATTTTACTCTGAGGTAACCTTCACTGTCCACTACACTATCAGTTTTAGTTTCATCTGCAAACTTACTGACCATACTTCTGAGATTCAAATCCAAATAATTTGTAATTTGGATCTGAATACACTTCAGCTATATAGATTAGATTAGATATCAGATTAGATTACTTAGTGTGGAAACAGGCCCTTCGGCCCAACAAGTCCACACCGACCCGCCGAAGCGCAACCCACCCATACCCCTACATTTACCCCTACCTAACACTACGGGCAATTTAGCATGGCCAATTCACCTGACCTGCACATCTTTGGACTGTGGGAGGAAACCAGAGCACCCGGAGGAAACCCACGCAGACACTGGGAGAACGTGCAAACTCCACACAGTCAGTCGCCTGAGTCGGGAATTGCCCGGGTCTCGGGCGCTGTGAGGCAGCAGTGCTAACCACTGTGCCCACATATAGGTCACTGGTGAGACTCATCTTGAATGATCTTCTTATTTAAGGAAGGATATCAGTGCTTTGGATATGATTCCCAGGAGGTTTAATAGATTAAGTAGAACATCGAAAGAATGTTCCAGCAGGTGCTGGAAATCAGAACCAAAAAAGGAAATTATTCAAAGAAGTCAGGTCTGGCAGAATTTGTGGGGAGAAATCAGAGTTAAAGTTTCATTAATGAAGAATGAAGAAGAGTCACTGGACCTGAAATGTTAACTCTGATTTCTCTTCACAATTGCTTCCAGAACTGTTGACTTTTTCCAGAAATTTCCGTTTTTGTTTTTGCTAGATTGATACCTGAAAGAGTTGGGTTATTAATGAGTAAAGGGTTGACCAGCTGGGCTTTAGAAGAGTGAAAAGTGGCTTGACTAACCTGTTTTTCATTTGATTGGTTTAGATAAGTTGGGTGTGAAAATAGTATTTCTTTTTGTGGGTGATTACAAAACCAGAAGGCAGTTTAAAAATTAGAGGTCTCCCTTTTATGACAGAGATAGGAGAATTTATTTCTGTCTTTGTACAGTTGTGTAACTCCTTGCCTAAGATGGTGGTGTAGGAGGAGGGTCATTGAATATTGTTAAAGTGGAGGTGCGGCACCTTTTATTAGGTGCGGGAGGTAAAGGCTATTGAGTATTAGGGGAGAAAAAAAATTTGAAACACAAACAAATCTCATTTCTTCTGCTAATTCATCTATTTATATATACGTTTACATGGAGTACTGCTGCCGAATATCAGGAGATTCTAGTCAATGGGCATTCGGGTATTATTGAAACAACTCTCCCCTCAAAGTTAGAAGGTTGTGGTTTCAAGTCTCACTCTAAAAACTTGAACACACTTTGGACTACCATTTCTGCCTAATATGGAGGATGTATTGTGTTGTTAGAGGTGTCACCCATCAGGTAAATACAAAAGATTCCAATGCACTAGTCGAAGAAAAGGAGAATTATCCATTATGTTGACTAACTTTTATCCCCCAACCTGCATCATAAAATCAGATGAGGCTCATTTCCTAACAGTAGAATCGATATTTGATGAATTGACGATGACTCTGAGACTTTCAAGGTTATATAAAAGACACATAACAAATGCAAGTTTTTTTGTGCGCAGTAGTGTGAAATATCTTGATGGATCTTGTTTTGGAGAATTTTCTCTTTGCCATTGATGGAAAGTGCGGCCAACAGCAAAACTAAAGCTGAACAACTCCCAGTGGTAGAAGGTGCCATTGGGTCTACATATAGTTCTGACCAAAGTTCTTCACTGATTGCTCACAACTCTGCACAACAATATTAAGAAATATTCTGCTCAGAATAAAGAAGCTACGAAAGTGACTTCATACATAAATTTTGCATGTATGCATTTTGTCTGTTGTCAAATTCATCACTGAATTGACAACCAGTGATCATTACCAAATAGTTACCACTGGGAATTGTTCAACAAATGACTGACATAAGACACATATCCATGACCTGTTCAGATACATGTAGCATTAACAACAGATGTTGCAGTGGTGGCAATTTGGAGCTGTTACAAGTTTGGACTGGCAGAATGCAGGCATGTGCCAACTGCTAGGCTTTCAAAAAGAAAGATGTCATTGGTGGCAAAAGAAACTATGGAAGTAATTTCTACTGGCTCAATGATGCTACACTGTTACACAGGTACTGTCTTTAGGATGAGATATGACAATCGCCTGTCTGTTCTCATAGGTGGAAAAGATTGTATGGCATCCAACAAAACAGTTTAGCTGGTCAGACTCGCTATTCTCAATTTAGCTGCATTATCTGCACACACAATGGCAGTAGTTACGTGTAAAAAGAGATTCATTGACTTTAAAATGCTTTGAAATGTATGAATGCAGGTTTGTTCTTTTGAACCCTGCTATCATCCAGACATGTACGTTTTAGACAAGGAATAGCTAACAGCTATTAGAATGAGCAACCTCACATTTCTCTTGTCTCATGCCTGGGGCACTGAAGCCAATCACAGCACCTGCATCGCTGGCTTGAACCTGGCTCAAATACTAACTGACTAAAGTTGCCAGGTCATCAAGGTCTTAATAGGTGTTTTCCACTACGGCATAAAACTATTTTAAAATGTCCATTCATCTTGGATGAAGGGATCAATTGTAGTTAGTTTTAGCAATGAAGATATGCTATTGTCTGAAACAAAAGAATGATGAACATACAAAGGGTGAACTACTCAGAAATAATTCTCTGTGAAACTTCCATTTATCCAGAAAAAAACATGTTCCTTCAAATCAAGATTCCTTGACATATATAATTGTTGGTATTATTATGGCCAGGTGAGAGAGTGCATCAGCTTCCTCCCTTTCAAAATTTCCCAGTTGGTCAAACAAAGATTTATTCATTTTAGCACAAAGCTGTACTTGTGTCTAATAAAAATATAGTTACCCATTGTCTAATGCATAAGAAAGAAACCACTTACAAGGTTTTCTCTCAAGTGTAATAAAGTAATTTTATTATCTATCTTACAAAAATAATAAAGGTGCCATCTCAAGGATACCTAAGCACAGGTACAAAGTTCGAGGGTGATACTGTCCAGTACAAAGGGAAGATGAAGCAGACATACAATTTAAAATCCTTAGGATGACTTTGACCTGGGTTTTAACCTGAGACCTCAGTTGCTTGATTGTTGTCTTTAAGAAGGGTTGCATCCGAAACATTGACTTCTCCACCTCCTGATACTGCCTGGCTTGCTGTGTTCTTCCAGCTTCCTGCTTGTCTGTCTTGTATCTTCTGCAACAAATAATTCTTATCGCTTAAGTTTGTAGTATCTGGATGTTTCTCTCCAGTTCATGTTGTCACCGGGTGCTTTTTCCTTCAAGGGCCTGAAGGAGAGTGTTTTCTCTATTTGGTCCCAGCCATAAATCCACCTCCTCTACTGTGCCAAAAACAGCTCCCGAAACTTAGTTTATGTATTCGAACTTCTAACGGTTGTTTCTATTTTGTAATTACAGCTGTTGTATTTTGTCTTATGTCCGAAACTTATCATATAGATGGATGCCAAAATGTAAGATGAGAATTTCTTCATGTCTGACTGGGTGGACTAATTTCAGTGCCTGTGGGTAGTGTTATTTTCAGTTCAAGCAATTTTATTTATTCCACATGAGTTTCATATAGTTTGGTTAACCTGCATGGTCAGGTGATTGTTATGGTCATATTTCTTCTTCAAAACCACTTCAGTCCATGTAAGTCTCAGGTATTTAAATCTGATGAAAATTGAAAATCAGTTGTAAATATTATCGTTACCATAATAGGACCAAATTTCAATTTATGTCATGAGTTCAGCAGCATTTTCCATGCCAATTGTCATATCTCCATAGTCTGACAAGAGGTTAAGCCAATGATATTCACATTGAATCAGTAGAGTTATTGATGGATTTGTGACTTTCCCATTTATATTTTCCATAGCATCTGTGAAATCTCTGCTCAGCAGCAGTGAATGGAACACCCTTTGCTTCTATATTGGTGTTCTACTTGTCAATCTTTAAGGATGTACTTTTGTCAGCTTTTTCATATTGGTACTAATTTTGTTTGTGTGGTGTATATTTTCCCAGTGCAAGATGGCCACTGATCTGTCTGTACATGTGAGCATAGCGTTACGTTTTAACCTAATTACAAGATCCAGGAAAACACAGCAGTTGTTATAATCAGCCTGTAAATTTCTTTGGTCAGAGTGTCTCTGGTTTCCGTGAAAAGGAGAATTCATTGTTAGGCAATGTCACATTGCACTTACAGAGAGACTATGCTATTTTATGATCACTGAAAGTGCCATGCCAGTTGAAAAGAAATTTACTGACTTTTGCTGTATTTTTCTGGATATCACAATGTTTAAAATCTAATGAGAGAAATTGTTGTCTGGTTAACTTGTTTCCTGCTTTGAATGATTTTTTTTATCTCGGCAGCGATGCATATGCCACTGTTAAGTGGCACTCTGTCTCCCTTCATAGTCATGTACTGCAGCACTCCATCTAGTGGTGGTGTTACAGATAAATACAGCCTTATGACAAATGGAGGGAAATGTAAACTATTGTCCTTGCGGTGCTGCTATGCACACGAATGCCTATGGAGGCACACTCGCACAAAACAATTTCTTTGGACACCAAAAGAAAGTGGAAATATTGATAAATAGGCAGGCATAAAGTTGGCAAATGCAGTATAATATGTGAAAATGCAAAGTTCATTTTGGAACGGAGAATAAAAGAACAGAATGTTATTTATTTGGAGAAAAATTGCGGAAAACTGCATAGCAGAGGGTCTCAAAGATATCGTGGACTAAAAAAAGCTAGTACAGGTGCAATTAGGAAGGATATTAGAACATTAGCAGTTATTTCAAGGGGGTTCAAGTGTTAAGGAAATCTGACTGAAACTGTACAAGGCGCTGGTTAAGATCACCTGACCTTTGTGAGCAGTTCTAGTCCCCCTGTAACGGGAGAAATATTATTTTATTGGAAGCAGTACAGAGAAAGTTCATGAGAATGATCCTTGGTATGGAGAGTTACCTTATGAGCAAAGGTTAAACAGGATCCCACTGAAATACATAGGGGTGTTAAGGGGTTTGACAGGGTAAATGCTGAGAGGATGCTTCCCCTCATAGTCTAGGACCAGAAGTCAGTCTCAGAATCAAGGATGCCAATTTAAGACTGAGATGATGGGGAATTTCTTCTGAAGATTGAGTGTCTTTGGAAATCCTGGTCATAAAGAGCTGTGAGGGCAAAATCCTTGTGTATGTTTAAGGCTGAGATAGATTCCTAATCAGTGGGGGATTCAAGGGATATGGGGTAAATGCAGGAAAGTGGACATAAGGAATGATGGGTCAGCTGTGATGTTATTGAATGCTTCCAGTCAAATGGCGATGAAGTA
The DNA here is from genome assembly GCF_020745735.1 of Hemiscyllium ocellatum. NCBI lineage: Eukaryota > Metazoa > Chordata > Chondrichthyes > Orectolobiformes > Hemiscylliidae > Hemiscyllium > Hemiscyllium ocellatum. Next base: position 25,090,779 of record NC_083416.1, on the reverse strand, counting down.
GGCTGCTTTAACTCGTTAGGTCCACACCACAGACCAACCCACCCTCCATTCCTGGCACCTTCCCTTCCCACCTCAAGAGGTGTAAAACCTGTGCTCACACTTCCCCCTTACCGCCATCTAAGGCCACAAAGGATTCTTCCACATCTAGCAGAAACTTTCCTGTACATCCAAACACCTCATCTACTGTGTCCGTTGCTCTCAATGTGATCTCCTCTACATTGGGGAGACAGGACACCAATTCCTGGGACATTTCAGAGAACATCTCTGGGATAGATGCACCAAACAACCATATCACCCAGTGGCCAACCACTTGAACACCCCCTCCCACTCCGCCAAAGACATGCAAGTCGTGGGCCTCCCCAACCACCAAATCTGAGCCACCCAATGCTTGGAGGAAGAACATCTCATCTTCCACTTTGGGACCTTCCAACCACATGGCATAATGTTGATTCCGAGTAAAAAGTGAGGTCTGCAGATGCTGGAGATCAGAGCTGAAAATGTGTTGCTGGTTAAAGCACAGCAGGTTAGGCAGCATCCAAGGAACAGGAAATTCGACGTTTCGGGCCAGAGCCCTTCATCAGGAAATTCCTGATGAAGGGCTCTGGCCCGAAACGTCGAATTTCCTGTTCCTTGGATGCTGCCTAACCTGCTGTGCTTTAACCATAATGTTGATTCCACCAGTTTCCTCATCTTCTCTCCACCCACCTCATCCCAGATCTAACCCTCCAACTGGGCACCACCCTCTTGAACTGTCCTACTTGTTGATCTGCCTTTCCACCTATCCGCTGCACCCTCCGCTCCAACCTACCACCGTGTCCACACACCTGCATCTACCTTGCGCCTTCCCAGCTACCTTAACCCCCTCCTATTTATCTCTCAGCCCTGACCCCACCAAACTCTCACGTACTTACCTCCAAACCCAGGATTCATTAATTATTCCAGAAGCTTCTGCCAGCTTCGGAACCACTTGGAAGCCATTAACCTCTCAAAAGCTACAGCCACCACCACTGTGGCAAATGATGACATCACTTCCACCACTGCTGCTCCACTGACCGCAGCCACTGCCAACTCTACCGCCTCTACCACCTCTGCGATCGCTGTCAACCAACTCCACATTCGTTGCCAGAACCATTGCTGCTGAAACCACTGCGAAGGCTACCCGTCATGTCACTTCCGCTCATTGGTTGCTGACATCTTAGCCACTTCCGCCTCCATCGATGTCACTGACCTGAACGCCGTCACTGAGGACTGCACACGTCTCCTCCCACTCCACGGATGCCACCAACTAAACTGCTTCCTCACTCCACCCTGCCGTGATCACCATGGTGTACGTTACTTCCTTTAGTGACATCAACCATCATACCATGACCATCTCCATTCCACTCCCAACTCCAATTCTACACCAGCTCCTAGCCCCCAGCCTTGGCATGCCTTTGACCATCCATCCCCAGACCTCCCCCTTACCGAGGATGAACGGTCAGCCTTCAGTAAAGGTCTCACCTTCATCCCTATATGATCCTGGTTCAATGAATTCCACACGTGTTGCAACATTGAATTTTTTTTTCCGCGCCTCTGCCTCATTGCTTACTTTTTCCATCTGGACTCCTGCACACCCTCCGAGGACCCCTTGTCCTACCTCTAAACTATTCCATCCACTTGGACATCCCATGTTGGTCAGTAACCCACCCTCGACTTCTTCACCTCCAATTGCCACAGTGTCATTGACTGCCCCAACTTGTCCATCTCTCACACCCACTCCAACTCCTCACCCTCGAAACAGCCCTCCACTCCCTCCACTCCAACCACACCATTAAACTAGCAAAGGGTGGGTGCGCAATGGTAGTTTGGCACACTGACCTCTACACTGCTGAAGACAGGCACCAACTCTCAGACACTTCCTCTTACTGCCCTTTTACCACGACCTCACTTCCCATCACCAAACCATCATCTCCCAGACGATCCACAACCTCATCTCTCAAGGGATCTCCCACTCTCAGCCTCCAACCTCAACATCCCAGAACCCCGCACTGCCCGGTTCTACCTCAACCCAGAATTCACAAACCTGACTGCCCCTGTCGCCCATAGTCACTGCCTGCTCCTGTTCCACCAAACACATCTCCTCATATCTTTACGCCATCTTGTCCCCCATTTCCGGGACATTTGGAAATCACCCACGCCCTCCAACTTCTCCATGACTTTTGTTTCCCTGGCCTCCAATACCTCATCTTCACCAGGGACATCCAGTCCCTCTAGATGTCCATCCGCCATGACCAAGGCCTCAAAGCCTTCTATTTCTTTCTCTCAATCCAGTATCCCTCTACTGACATAGTTATTCGATTGGCTGAACTGGTCCTCATCTCACCAACCTCTCCTTCGAAACTTCCCACTTCCTTCAGACCAAAGAGGTGGTCATAGGCACCCGTGTGGGCCTGGCTATGCCTGCCTCTTTGGCGGATCTGCGAAACGGTCCATCTTCAGTAGTTACACTGGCACCATTCCCCACCTTTTCCTTTACTATTTTTATGACTGTATCAGTTCCACCTCGTGCTCCCACGAGGAGGTTGAACAGTTCATCAACTTCACGAAAACCTGCCATCCTGACCTCAAGTTCACCTGGTCCATCTTGGACACCCTCCCTCCCATTCCTGGACCTCATCATCTTCATTTCCAGTGACTGAGTCAACATGGACATCTACTTCAAATCCAGCGACTCCCACATGGACTCCCACCCCCTCCTTTAAAAATGCTATCCCTTACTCTACATTCCTCCATCTCCACTATATCTGCTCCCAGGAGGTGCAATTCCACTCCAGAACATCCAGATGGCCTCCTACTACAAGGACCACAATTTCCCCTCCCATATAGTCAACAATGCCCTCCAATGTGTCTCCTCCACTTCCCGCACCCTACCCCTCCAATCACAGCAAGGATGAATCCCCCGCCCCTGTTTCTTACCTTCCACTCCACCAATCTCAGGATACAACGCATCGTCCTCTGTCATTTCCACCGCCTACAGTCACACCCCACCAGCAGAGATATATATCCCCCCCACCCTCTCACAGTCAGCATTCCACAGAGAACATTCCCTCCGCAACTCCCTCGTTAGGTCCATGACCCCACCAACTCCCTGTCCACTCACAGCACCTTCCCTTACCAATGCAAGAGGTGTAAAACCTGCATTCACACCTCCCCCTCACCTCCATCCATGGCACCAAAGGATCTTTCCACAACTGGCAGAGATTTTCCTGCACCTCTCAACAACTCATCTACCGTGTCCATTGCTCTCTGTGGTCTCCTCTACATTGGAGAGACAAAACACAAACTTGCAAAAAGTTTCAGAGAACATCTGTGGGATACAAGGACCAAACAACCTCCCCACCCTGTGGTGAATCACTTCAACTCCCCCTCCTATTCAGCCAAGGACATGCAACTCCTGGGGCGCCTTCACTGCCAAATCCTAGCCACCCGACAGCCGGAATGCCTCGTCTTCTGCCTTCTGACACTCGAACCACACAGCATCAATGTCAATTGCACCAGTTTCCTCATCTCCACTCCCCCTACCTCATCCCAGATTCAACCCTTCAACTTAGCACCGCTCTCTTGAACTGTTCCACCTGTCCATCTTCCTTCCCACCTATCCGCTCTGACCTATCACCATGAACTCCCACCTGCATCTACCTATTGCCTTCCCAGCTACCTTCCCCACTACCCCACACCTTATTTATCTCTCAGCCCTCTTCCCCCCCTCCACCCACACACGCGTGCGTGCACACATTCCTGATGAACTGCTTCTCCTTCTCCTCAGATGCTACCTGACCTGCTGTCCTTTTCCACACTTTTCAACCCTTGCTCCAACTGGAGGTTGTCCACTTCTGTTTCCTTTTATTTTTTTCCCTGCTTTGGTCTTTTGGTGGGTCTCAGCATGGTCTCCTGTGAGCTCATGGTAGGTCTCAGACTGGTTTCTCACGGCTTGTGGCCGCTCTCAGCCTGGTCTCTCGACAGCACGTGGTGGTTTCTGTCCTGCTCTGCGGTATATTAGCTGGCGTTTCAGCAGCTCATGTCTCTGCTCGGTTTGAGAGTGGATCCTGCCCGGGTCTGTTCCCTAGGCACTGGGGGAGGTCAGAGAGGCAGCAGAAACGATATCTGCAGCAGGGCATTGTTGAGAACAGACGGCAGACAAGATAAGCAGAGGACTGATTAAAGATGGTTGAACTTACAAATTATTTATTTTCCTAGTTTAAACTAAGACTTGTAAACTATTACCTATTTCTTTATTTTTCTACTATTCTATGAAGTAATGCTTAACTTTTTAACTCTCATTTCTCTACTACTATGTACCTAAGCTTTTTTTGTATCTTGGTACTACTTGGGGCAATATTAAATATTTTTCACTGTAGTCCTCTACTTCAATACTTGAGAACACGTGACAATAAAATCGGAAATCTAAATCTGAATGGCAGAGCAGGTTTGAGGGACCAGATGGCCTCGACCTGTTCCTGTTTTATTGTGATCTTGTGGTAGTTCTGAAGAAGGCTCACTGAACTTAAAACATGAACTCTGTTTTCGCTTAGCAGATTGCTACCATACCTGCTGAGTATCTCCAACAATTTCTGTTTCTGTACGTTTCAGATCTCCAGCAATGGGTGTTTTTATTTTTTGTTCTATGATAGTACTTGTTTCGAGAGCAGGAGTCTGACTATGGGGACTTATGCTATACGAAAGACTTTTGCAAAACTCGACCTTAATTGATTTAAGCTCATTTTGATTTAATTAAATTGCTTGTTTTTGTTTTTTAACTTCCATTAGCATAGTTATTGCATAATGTTTCATTCTTTTAACTTGTAGCAACTACAGAATATTAAAATATGTCTCATTTTTCATTGAGATAACACCATTGCAGTCTTTAAGATAGTTTTGACTAAATTTTAAGAATTGGCTTTTGTTATTCAGCTTGCTGACTCCTGGTATCGAGGATGTGTGCATAGCTCCATTATTTAGTTTGTAAGGTAGGAAAAGTATATTTTTTTCTTTGAAATGTGTTCCCAGTGCCAGACATGGCCACCTAGAGTCATCTCATGCTTTGTTTTAAAGTGCAACTAAGAAAATTATGTGTTTATTTTTGAAATATCACCTAAATAAATGTATCAAGGAGAACTTTGTGTTACAGTAACACTGGCGCTGAGAGGTTTGGCAGGGTTTAGTGGTAGAATTGACCACGAACAAAACCATTTTTTTTCTATAAGTCCTGTGTCACTACTTGTATCATAACATTGCTTAAGTGTAAGCCATGCAATCGCAGATAAGCTTGTGCCTTGAAAACGATTTTGTGTTCAAAGTCAAACCTCAGCAAAGCTGAGTTAATTGCTGCTCTTAAAACGGAATGTGAACTTCACTTGTTTTGGAGAATGGGATTCCATCGCAAGTAATCAACTTTGGTTATTCACTCTCTCAAAGTCTCAATGTGGGGACTGGGTGGTTGTCTTGCATGTGGAGCGTGTATTGACTATCTGTTTTGCATACATTATGGATATACGACCCTGTGAAAGGGTCTGAACTTCCTTTAGGATAAAAAGGAATATAAAGCTTTTGGTTAAACATACAGATCCAGCTTTCTGTTGAAATTAGCTGCATCTCTAATAATTAAAGTACATAATTGTAAATGTGAGACTTTTTTAGCTTTCCACAGTTTTGTGATTAGTAACGCAGTGGCAACCCTAGTAGATTCTGAGTGCCGTCTGCTGATTTGCTTCAAGTAAAGAACCTTGACCTTCAACCCTTTAGGTTACTTTGTCATGAAAAAAAAGAATACTGCTTATTGCATTACTACTGGTGATGCATGGCACAATGTATTAGTATGACAGGCCTGGATTTGGGACTGGATTGAAAAGGAAAGTTTGTGCAGCTGAAAATGCTTTACACCTATTTCTTTCTTTTATTCCCTGATTGATTTTCTCCCCATCTGCTTTCTGCAAGGTTTGTCCTTTGCGTCTTGCTTGCTTAGTCCATTGAATACTGAAAACGCCCCCTGCTCCATTTTTGACTTGAGTTCCCTAACTGCACAATGAATAAATTGAATGGAAGGTTTGTAAGACATTGCTTTCTTTACAAATAAACAACTCTCGATTATTTTTAGGAGTTGTTTTCATAATGCTATTTCTGGTTTAATGGAGGTGACTCTTTTTTAAGTTCCAATAAACAAAACTTAAGAACTTTCTGGCACCAGAGTCAGTGTGGTTAACATATTCACCATCTTTAATTCTTTACACAATGGCTCAAGGCTGGTTTTGCTTAGCTTGTGCTATCTGCTTCATGCTTATTGTAGTTGAAGACCACCACTGCTGTCCTTAAAGGTGCCTGTTTCTGGAGCATTCTTGGTAATTATCAAGAAAATCATTTTTTTTCTTCCTGAACTCACCAAAGCCAATTGTAATGCACTTGCTGACCTCCTTAATGAGAAGAATAAACAGAGGTCTATAGGTCCCTTTTGGTCAGCTGCTGTCTCTGAGTTCAGAGTGTGGTGCTTGAAAAGCACAACATTTCAAGCAGCATCCGAGGAGCAGGAGAATCAACGTTCCGGGCATAAACCCTTCATCAGGAATCATAACGAGGTGGGTTATTGGGTAAATCCCTGAGAATCATACTTTGTTGTGCCATCTCCATGTTGCCCAGTTTTGGATGTCATGACACTGGCTTGAACTCCGAAAGTAAATTGTGTGAACTGCACTCCGGGAATATATTTATAGTTTGACTACCTCCACAAGGAAAACAGTTTATTAAATTTAAAGAATGCCATTGTCTCATCCGTGACATCTTTCTTTCTAACCTTCAGAAGAGTGTACAGGTCATTCCGTTATAACATGCGTTTAGTCAGCGCAAATTGGCTATAAAACAATTGACAATTTGTGGATGTTGTTTGGACAACGCAAACTTTCTACTGAACGGGTATAGCGATTTTTATTAACTATCTTCTACTTGCCAATCTTTTACAGCACGATTTTCTATTACAGTTTTCCATAGCGTGATTTTTTTTATAGCACAAGCTTGCAGAGGAATGTAGCTGTCGCATTATAACAGAACAAACTCTATAACCCAGGAATCCTTTCCAAGGTCAAGTGGCTCAAAAGGAATAAACATAGAGTTGTTGTTTTATTAAGCCTGCTGCAAATGTTCAGAAGTACCATCTAGTTCACTGCCAAATTAGCCTTGACTCAGGAATAAGAAGGATACTTTTATTACTCTGAATAATTTAATGAAGTGCTTTCAAGAATGCATGGCATTCAAAATGAATCTTGTCAGAAACACTAGAGAGAGAAATGCAGAGCTAAGGCTGTTGATGTGTAACACAATTGCTGCGGGTGTTCTGCTTTTTATGGTTATGATGTATGAAAGTTCAATTTTAATAAATTACAAAGGAATCGTGGCCTCCACTCAAGCATATAATTCAATATTACATATAGGAAGCCATAGCAGGGTAACACCTGTTGCATAGCAACAGTTCTGAATGAACGTGGATCATGGAACTATTGCAATCGAGATGCTGGAGAACAGAAAATGCAGGGTTCAGGTTTAGGATAAATGGCAAGCAAAGCAAGGTTACAAGTTTTTTGTAAGTCTAGAAAACTTTTTGGGAATTTGCTCTTCTGTCTTATATATTTGTTAACAATTGATGTTGAGTCGATGTACAGTAAAGTTGAAGTTTGTTAGGGCGTAGAGTTCACTTGTTAGAACTAGCTTTGCTTACTTGTCTCTGAATTTATTTTACTAGGCATTTTTGCTTTGTTACCAAACACAAGTCTGCTGGCCTTGCTCCATTTTGTTGGAAGCTCTGCAATATGCCTTTCTGTCCAGTTAATTGATAATGTTAAAGCTGACCATATAGTTACATATACATTGTAGTAGCCAAGCTATGTTTAATTTCACTGAATTCACTGTCATTTAAAAGGTTTAACTTTTTTTTTAAAGTTCCATTTCTTTGGACTTCCCTGCTTTAAATGTTTTGTGGCTCCCATTAGGAGCTATACAGAAATAACTCAGATTGATGTTTTTTTTCCTTTATAGGCACTGCTGTGCAAAACATACCAGCAGACTGGAAATTGGAATATCCACATGCATGGCTCTTGCTAATTCCATTCATTGTAAATGTTATGAATTAAATTTTGACTTGCATGTTTCTACATTCCTATTCAGTTATTCTCAAATATAAGATGGATGACTTTATGAAGCATAAGTATGGGAAGTTGTGGTTGTGAAACTGCACCATTGCTCTGCCATTCTCAGCATGTCTGGCTTAAGTGTGTTTTGTTTTGTTTAATTCATTTTGATGAGAAAGGAAGTTGAATGCTTTGTAAGAAAAACAATAATTAATTATGCGTGAAGTTTCAGCTCAGACATGAGCAATCTCTGAGATGGCAGGAATCTTTGAAAGAGTGGATATCAAAATTCTTTCAACTGTAATAAATATGATTTAACTTGAAAGTGAGCTGGCTGCTAGCTCAACATCTGCCTTCTCAATGGTGAAGATTGTTAGAAAGCAAAAGGTTCACCATGTTTCTGTTATTGTTATTTTTTCTGTTTCTAGGCAAATTTGAAGAGAAAGAAGACCGGGTGCCTAAATTGGAACAGCTTAACAGTCTGGGCTTCATGAGCAGCCTGCATCTGGTGCTAAACAAGCGAGACTTGCTGCAGATGGAGCTGCTGCTGCTGGAAACTTTCAACTGGAACCTCTGTTTGCCAACAGCAGCACACTTCATTGACTACTACCTCTCTGGCTCAGTCCATGAGAGTGATCTGCACAATGGATGGCCGCTCACCTCTATTGCCAAAACCAAAGCCTTCATGGAAAAATACGCCCATTATTTTTTAGAAGTTTCTCTTCAAGGTATGTTTGTCATGTAACAAGCATTATGTTCAGTTGTGTTTATGCTGAACTGTCATGTGGTGACTATCTCTGCATGAATATATTTATTGCTCTTTACAACCTTTCTCAAAATTTGAAGCACAACTGAGAACAGGAAATTATACTTCCATTTTGTGCCATCCTAGCGGCAGATTTTATTTTTCTTCTTAAGATTTGCCCTCTGCAGTCCTAAGGCATTGATTTGCACTGGGATACAGTTGCATGAGCATTAGTTAACCTCTGGTAGTTCATTCATAATATGTGATGCAGAGTTGAGAAGGATAAAATTGAGAGTCCAATCCTTTTCTCAGCTGGTGCTCTCCATTTCACACTCCACAGGAACGGCAAAAGAAGTCGTGTCATTGGCCCAATTGTGATATTACAGTGACCACTTTAGCTGAGATCTCTTAATTCTGCACAAGATCTTGAGATGAGGATAGGAGACTTCTAGGCCATATGGTGATATGAATGTCAAATTTTAAGATAAGTCTCCAACAATAGATTCTCCCATTTTCTATGAAATGAAAGCAACGTAAGAAGAAGATTTGTCCAAGTACTTGCAATATTAAAAGATTGCTGTATTGTTGTAAAGTGAGACATGAAACTTGTCCAGATATAATTTACCCATTTGATTAAAGATTTCAGGGTACTTTTTAAAGAGTAATGTGCCTATAGGTGTTCCTTTCTAAACCAGCAACATCAGAAAATCACATTAAGGTGACAGTTATTCATTGTTACTAGATTAAGATTCAGTAGTAGACACTATGGATTCAATGAATTATTTCAAAAGTAACACATATTTAAATAAATCTGACTTGATCATGTTCTCAATAAGTGCAATTTTTTTTATGCCTTTCGTTCTTTTGATTTCTGGAATTGCAATTAGCTGTTCCCTTGTTAAAAAATATTGGTGCACATTTTATTTTGCATAATGAATTTGAAGTGTTGGATGGATGTAGTAAGACTGAAAGAGGTGTGAGATGATGAAACAATTTAAAATTAAGGAAAAGAATTTTAAGTTGTGGGCATGGAAACATTTGGAATCTGTCGGTTGGCAGGAAATTGGGGAAAGCATGGAAGGGAATAGGTTATATTTTTTGAGATTGATCTTATTTGTTGCTGTTTTTGTTGTAGATCACAGCTTTTTGACTTTTCGTCCATCACTGGTAGCAGCCGCCTGCATAACAGCTTCCCGTATTTGTTTACACATCAGTCCGTCCCTGACCACTCATCTTCATCTACTGACTGGGTATACTTGGGAGCACCTGACTGCTTGTGTCGAACTCATGCTGATGTAAGATGCATAAACTTTGTTATATACGCAACTTTAAAGAAGGAAATTGCTTAAATAAAGGCCCGTGGCTTTTTCCATGCCATTACAATTTCTGTCCTTCTCAAATTGAGTATCAGTATTCGTAAAGAAGAACAGTAGGACATTCAATTTCTAGTTCTCTTCCAGTTTGCTTCCTTCAATATAGTCTTTAAAAGACCATGTTTTGAAAAAGGTGCTAGAATTTTTTGTTTAAAAAAAGCTTAATTATAATACATTGTAAAATTTAGAGCAATAGAGAATAGTTTAACATGCCAAGCCCATTTCATTTAGAGTCTGCGTACTTGTGATCACATGTTGATCCACTTGTCTCAGAAACTTTCAGTTCCTTCCCTAAACATTTGAATTAATTGTCACTTTCATCCAGTTTTTTTGGAGATTTGGGTATCTGGAGACCAAGATATCATCTGCCTTTTTAGGAGGCTATTTGACCATATGATTTTTCAATTAAGTTGATATTTGATGTCTTCTGATTGGGATTGTATTTACATTGGAAGAATATTTTAGGAATGCAAATGTACCACAAAAGCAAGTTTTAGCAGAAGTTTTAGTATTTGGATATACCAGTTACCTCCTTTACATCTCGTTAGTCAGACTAATAAATTGAAAATGTGTTCTTCCAGATGTAAGGAAAAAATTAGGACTGCCAATGCTGGAGATCAGAGTTGAGTGTGTGCTTTGGAAAAGCACAGCAGGTCAAGCAGCATCTGAGAGCAAGAGAATCAACGTTTCAGGCATAGGCCCTTCATCAGGAATCAGGATTCCTGACTACTGTGCTTTTCCAGCACCACGCTCTCAACTCTTCCAGATGTAAGTTTTATTCAATGCATTTGGTTTTCAAATGGGGCTAGCCCTACAGCACAGAACACCCGAAGTAAATTAGTAAACTAAAAGTATGACTTATGAGGAGAAGGACTTTGTCCCTTCAACCTCCGTTCCCTTAATATCACCCTCTCCTTGCCCTCTTTTTCTTTTTCCCTTTTGTTTCCTCTTTTGTCCCCTTTCTATTTTCCTTTCTATGTTCCCACCCCTTCCCTATCTCTCTCTTTCTTCCCCATCCATCCCACTACTTCTCTCTCACTCTCCTTTTACTTACCCCATCTTTTTTTGTCCCTTGCCTCTTTCTCACTCTACTGCCACACAAACACACTCCGTTCATTGCCTCCCACATCTCGCATTTCCTTGTCATTCTTTCCCTACTCCCAATTCCCCTTTTATTCCTTATCACCCTTTTCTCTCCCTTCCATTCTCTTCTACCTCTTAACCCCCTACCTTTCTCTTCGATTCCCCTCTTTCCTGTTTTTATCCTTCCCACCTCTTTTATCACTCACTCCCCATTCCTCATCTTTTCTATTTTTCTTCCCGTTTCCCACTAAGTTTTTCATCTCCCTTTGTAGAAATTAGTTGTTTTTTTTGAATTAGACACTGACTTGTTGAGTATGATTCTCTTTCTTGTTCCTAAAAAAAAATCCATGTAAATGTGGAGCTAGTTCTGAAATAAAGTAGCTGCTGTTCTTTCTTTTTAAAATCATACTGTCTGGTTAGCAATAGGACTGAGAATTATACAGATGGAAATAGTTGAAAACTTCAAAGAATCTAGTTTTGAACTGCTTCCACTACAATGGCATGCTAATGAAGAGAACTGGTCGAGTCTGAGTTCAACATTGCCTTACTGCTCATGCAGAATATTGCAATCCCCTTTTAGTTTAATTTTAAGTTTATAAATGATGAGAAGATTAAATGTTGCAAATTCTTTGAACTCCTATTGAACATCTTTACACTGGGGCCCTACAGTAGAACTCTGATCAAAGAGAACTCTGATCAAAGAGAACTGCAGCCTGCAACCCCAGCCCATTATTTAATTGTCATTACTACTTTGGTCTTTATTTGTTCCTCAGATTACAATTTCTCCTTCAGTGGCTTTGAAAATTATTATTAAATCATGTGATTGTTGTACTAAATAGACTGAGTGAGTGCTCATATGTGTTTTCAATATTGGCAGATTTGTTTTGCACTTAGTGAATATCTAACCAATAAACTAAACGTAATGACTAGGAGACCATCATGAGTTATAATTTAAAGTACTAAATGTTTTGCTCCTTATTCTGGTGCTTTTGTGAACTGAATTTGCTGTAATTAAGCAATCCTAATTTAATAGCTGGTTGAGCCAAAATAATTGAGCTAACCAGTTGCCACCTTACATCAGGTGCCTGTAAATCTTGTTTCTGCAAAACATTGCACCAGGAAGAGTAGTTTCCATCCTTATGGCACCAATAAAGTAAATGCAAGAAATTAAATTTGCTTCCTCTAGCTTTTGAAAAAATGAATGATGCCCAAAGAAAGGAGCATTCTTTTCGCCCTCCATTTTTGACTTCCAAATTGTGTCCATTCATCCAGGTATATTAGAATTAGAATCCCAACAGTGTGGAAGCAGCCCTTTGACCCAACAAGTCCACACCAACCGTCCATAGAGAAACCCACCCAGACTCATTCCCCTACCCTATATTTGCCCCGACTAATTCACCTAACCTACACATCCCTGAACACTATGGGCAATTTAACATGGCTCATTCACCTAACCTGCACATCTTTGGATTATGGGAGGAAACCAGAGCACCCGGAGGAAACTTGAGCAAACATTGGGAGAATGTGCAAACTCCACACAGACAGTTGCCCGGGGGTTAGAATCGAACCCGGTCCCTAGTGCTGTGAGGCAGCAACGCTAAACACTGAGCTACAATGCTGCTCTATATTAGTTTACAGGGTTCCTCATGACCTTCAGTGGTCTGCCTAAGTGGCCATCCTTCATGTCAGCTTAGATATCAGACCGTACACAACCTCATCTCACCACAGTGAGGTGATCTCCCACCCACAGTTCCCAACCTCATAGTTTGGGAACCCCGCACTGCCCAGTTCTACCCCCTACCCAAGATCCACTAGCCTGACTGCCGCGGTCAACTCATCATCTCGGCCTGCTCCTGCCCCATTGAACTCCTCTCTACATGCCTTGATACTGTCCATCCCCTGGTCCAGGAATTCCCCAAATACATTTGGGACACCACCCACGCCCTCCACCACCACAAACACTTTCGTTTCCCTGGCCCCCAACACTTTATTGTCACCATGGACATCAAGTCCTTATCCACCTTCATTTGCCAGGACGAGGGCCTCCAAGCCCTCCATTTCTTCCTCTCCCGACATCCTCACCAGTACCCTTCCACTGACACTTCATTCATTTGGCTGAACCGGTTTTCACCCTCAATAATTTCTCCTTTGAATTCTCCCACTTCCTCCAGATGAAAGGGGTAGCCATGGGCACCCACATGGGCCCCAGCTATGCCTGTCTCTTTCGGTTACGTGGAACAGTCCATCTTGCACAGTTACACTGGCACCATTCCCCACCTTTTTCCCCCTCTACATCAGTGCCACCTCATGCTCCCACGAGGCGGTTGAATAGTTCATCAACTTCACCAAAACATTCCACCCCAACCTTAAGTTCACCTGGACCGTCTCAGACACCTCCCTCCCTTCCTGCACCTCTCCATCTCCATCAATGGTGACCGACTCAGCATTAACATATTCTACAAACCCACCGACTCCCACAGCTACCTGGACTACACCTCCTTCCACCCTGCCCCCTGAAAAAGTGCTATCCATTATTCCCAATTCCTCCACCTCTGCTGCATCTGCTCCCAGGAGGACTAGTTCCACCACAGAACACACCAGATGACGACCTCCTTTAAAGACTGCAATTTCCCCTCCCACATAGTTGTTGATGCCCTCCAGCGCATCTCATCCACTTCCTGGATCTCCGCCCTCGAACCGCACCCTTCCAACCGCAACAGGAATAAAACTCCCTGGTCCTCACCTTCTACCCCATCAACCTCCATATACATCTCATCATCCTCCGCTATTTCCACCAACTACAAATGGACAGACCACCAGAGCTATATTTCCCTGCCCACCCCTATCACATTTCTGTAAAAGCCATTCCCTCTGCCATTCCACCCCCGGCACCTTCCCCTGCTACTGCAGGAATTGCAAAACCTCCAATCACACCTCGCCCCTCATCTCAGTCTAAGCCCCCAAAGGAGCTTTCCACATATATCAGAGTTTTACCTGCACTTCCACACATGTCACTTACTGTACATGTTGGTCCTGATGCGGTCTTCTCTACATGGGGGAAACAGAACGCTTCAAAGAACATCTCCAGGACACCTGTATGAACCAACCCCACCGCCCCATGGCCGAACACTTCAACTCCCCCCTCCCACTCCACCAAGGACATGCCGGTTCATGGACTCCTGCATCGTCATTCCCTAACTACCAGACTCCTGGAGGAAGAACGCCTCATCTTCCATCTCAGGAACCTCTAACCACACAGCATCAGTGTGGATTTCACCAGTTTCCTTATTTCCCCTTCCCCCACCATATCCCAGTTCCAATCCTCCAACTTGGTACTGCCCTCATGACCTGTCCTACCTGTCCATTTTCCGTTCTCCCACCCCCCACCCCAATCCCACAGCCCCTCCCCTCCCATTTATCTCTCCACTCCCTTGGCTCACAGGCTTGTTCCTGATTAAGGGCTTTTGCCAGAAACATTAATTCTCCTGCTCCTCAGATGCTGCCTGACTTGCTGTGCTTTTCCAGTACCACACTAGAGTAGTTAGAGTACTACTCTAATCTCCAATATCTGCAGTCCTCACTTCCACTTAGATACTGTCAGGCTATTCCTTTGCAGGGAAATTATTGGTGAGCTTTATTATTATCCTCATTTAATGTTTACACATGTATATCTTCAAGAAAAGGTTTCAAATACTTAAAAGCTCTTGCTTCCACCTCTTACCTCTCCCCAGCCTCACCAAAGTGTGTACTGAAACTAATAGTACAATGCCCCTCCACAAATTACTCCATCTAAGAATATAATTAACATGGTAAAGAAACCATAAAATGTTTCTTTAAGAGGTGTTTTTATTCCTTTCTCCACTTCCAGTTCCACATTTTTGTATGCATATTTTTAGGTAAATGTTTCTTACAATTTAAAAATTGTCCTCAAATATATTTATTCTAATGAGAATGAAATACCATTGGCAAATATCCTGTTTATATTGTAAGATAGTGGAGAAGATAATATCTGTTGTTATGTATGTTTCACGTCTGACATTTTAGAACATAGACGTAGAACATAGAACAAAACAGTGCAGAATAGGTCCTTCGGCCCTCAATGTTGCGCCGACCTGTGAACTAACCTAAGCCCGTCTTCTTACACTATCCCATCATCATCCATCTGCTTATCCCAGGATTGTTTAAATCTCCAAATGTGGCTGAGTTAACTACATTGGCAGGCAGGGCATTCCACGCCCTTACCACTCTGAGTAAAGAACTTGCCTCAGACATCTGTCTTAAATGTATCACCCCTCAATTTGTAGTTATGCCCCCTCATACAAGCTGACGTCGTCATCTTAGGGGAGAGAGTGAAAGTCTTTTTCCTATCTAATCCTCTGATCATCTTGTATGTCTCCATCAAATCCCTTCTTAGCTGCCTTCTTTCCAATGAGAACAGATCCAAGTGTCTCCGCCTTTCTTCATAAGACCTTCCCTCCAGACCAGGCAACATCCTGGTAAATTTCCTCTGCTCCTTTTCCAAATGTTTCCACATTCTTCCCAAAATATGGCGACCAGACTGTACACAATATTCCAAGTGTGGCCACACTAGCATTTTGTATAGTTGCAACATGACATTATGGCTCCGGAACGCAATCCCTCTACCTCTGAAACCTAACACACTGTATGCCTTCTTAACAGCACTCTCAATCTGGGTGGCAACTTTCAGGGATCTATGTACATGGGCTCCAGTTCCCTCTGCACATCCACACTGCCAAGAAACTCTCCATTGACCCGGTATTCTGCCTTTGTTATTCTTCCCAAAGTGAATCACCTCATTGAACTCCATTTGCCACCTCTCAGCCCAACTCTGCAGTTTATCCAAGACCTCCTGCAACATTCTTCCACACTGTCCACTACTCCACCAACATTACTGTCATCTGCACACTTACTAACCTATTCACTTATCCCTGCATCTAAGTCATTTACGAAAATGACCAACAGTAGTGGTCCCAAAACAGATCCTTGTGGCACACCACTAGCAACCAGACTCCAGGCTGAATATTTCCCATCAATCACCACTCGCTGTCATCTTAAACAAAGCCAGTTTCTAATCCAAACTGTTAAATCAGCCTTAATCCCTTGATTTTAAAGAACTAATTTACTCCTGTTGTGCCGCATCAAATATTGTGGACTGATTCAGTTGGCTTTATTCGAATGACACATGCACAAAATGACAGCAGCAAATGTTGGATAATTATAATGTATTGTTTGAATCAATTCAGGAAGTGTTATAGATGAGTAGTTAATGCCAAGATTTTTTAAAACAATTTTTTATCTGCAAATCCTAACTTTAATGTTTATCTGAAGAGAATATCTGGATTAAATTGGATTATTTAATAAGAGCAAAAAATTGTGGATTCTAGAGGTCTGAAATAAAAACAGAAAATGTTGGAAAAGCTTAACTGATCTGGCAGCATCTGTTGAAAGAGAAACAGAATAAAGGTTGTGAATTTGATATGACAATTGGAATCAAAACTTTAACTGTTTCTGTTTCCACAAATGCTACCAGTCTTGCTAGCTTGGATACTTTGCTTCCTATCTGTTTAGATTAGATTCCTTACAGTGTGGAAACAGGCCCTTTGGCCCAACAGGTGCACACTGACCCTCTGAAGAGTAACCCACCCAGACACATTTCCCTCTGACTAATGCACCTAACACTATGGGCAATTTAGAATGACCAATTCACCTGACCTGCACATCTTTGGACTGTGGGAGGAAACCGGAGGAAGCCCACACAGACACTGGGAGAATGTGCAGACTCCACATGGACAGTCGCCCGAGGCTGGAATCGAACCCAGGTCCCTGGTGCTGTGAGGCAGCAGTGCTAGACACCGTGCCACCCACAGTGTTCTATGTTGTCTCTGCTTTCTCTTGCGCATGCTCTTTCACTACCTCACCTCTCCCCTTTCCCATCCTCATCTTCCTCCTTTGTGCACCAGCACCCTCCCCTCCCTCTATTATCTCCTTTGAAGATTAAAGTTCTGGAATCCAGTTCTTGTTGCAAATCCAGTTCAAAAATTCAGCCACTTCCTGTTTTTGCCACTATTTCTTCCCATTCTTTGGTATGAAAATGCCAAGAAAAATAGCCTGAATCCGTGATACCAATGAATATGTTGGAAATCTCAACATTCATTTTAAGGAAATTTCATAACTTTCTCTCAAATGCATTAACCCAGAATAAAGCTGGGCTGTACACATCATTAAGGTCCCAAGTTGGGATCCCTGCTCTTGTTTTTGCTCTTTAGTTTGGACAGCAGTATATTTGGCGCAGGACTGTGGACCAGTCAAGCAAGAAGCTAGCCAAATATCTTCGAGTCATAGAGATGTACAGTACGGAAACAGACCCTTTGGTCCAACTTGTCCATGCTGACCAAATATTCCAACCCAATCTAGTCCCACCTGCCAGCACCCAGCCCATATCCCTCCAAACCCTTCCTATTCATATACCCATCTGGATGCCTTTTAAATGTTGCAATTGTAGTAGCCTCCATCACTTCTTTTGGCAGCTCATTCCATACACTTACCATTCTCTGCATGGAAAAAGTTGCGCCTTAGGTCTCTTTTTTTTATATCTTTCCCCTCTCACCCTAAAACTATGCCCTCCAGTTCTGGATTCCCCCACCCCAGGGAAAATACTTTGTCTATTTATCCTATCCATGTCCCTCATGATTTTATAAACCTCTATAAGGTCACCCCTCAACCTCCGACCCTCCAGGGAAAACAACATCAGACTATTCAACCTCTCCTTATAGCTCAAATACTCCAACCCTGGCAATATCTTTGTAACTCTTTTCGGAGCCCTTTCAAGTTTCACAACGTCCTTCCAATAGAAAGAGACTAGAATTGCATGCAATATTCCAAAAGTGGCCTAACCAATGTCCTGTACAGCCGCAACATGAACACCCAACTCCTACACTCGATACTCTGACCAATAAAGGAAAGCATATAAAATGCCTTCACGATCGTATCTACCTGCGACTTTACTTTCAAGGAGCTATGAACCTGCACTTGTTCTTTGTGCAGCAACACTCCCAGACCTTACCATTAAGTTTATAAGTCCTCCTAAGATTTGCTTTCCCAAAATGCAGCACCTCGCATTTATCTAAATTAAACTCCATCTGCCACTCCTCAGCCCATTGGCCCATCTGATCATGATCCCGTCGTAATCTGAGGGAACCTTCTTTACTGTCCACTACACCTCCAATTTTGGTGTCATCTCCGAACTTTCTAACTACACCTGTTATGCTCACATCCAATCATTTATGTAAATGATGAAAAGTAGTGGATGCAGCACCAATCCTTGTGACACTCCACTGGTCACAGTCCTCCAGCCTGTTGTTTCCATTTTCTGTCTGTTGATTTGAGTCAGGGTTCTGAAGAAGGATGTGGAACATTATCTGTTTCTCTTCACAGATGCTATCAGATCTGCTAAGTTTCTCCAATATTCTGTGTCTGTTTCAGGTTTCCAGTATCCACAGTATTTTGTTGCTATTAAACTAGCAAAAGCTTTTGCTGTAATAAAACTATTTAAAAACACAAATTTAAATGAAACTCTGCATTGTTGTGGGTGTCTTCATGACAGGTGGTGGAACTTCAAGAACATACATTAAAAGTATCTGATGTGAGATGTCTTTTATATTTAGTGCCCATGATAATGATGTCAAAGAAGCCAACAAAACCAAAGGACAACCATCAGGTCTACAGCAACAAGCAACAGTGCAACAGCACCATCAACACCAGTCCTCACCACAGCTCTTGTTCCAGCAGGGTCAATATCAACATTTCACCCAGAACTCAACGCAGCTTGTGCAGTTCCATTCGCCATTACAACCTCAGGCTTCAGTTCAGAGCCATAGGAGCAATGTGCAGGGTCGTCGAGCTGCCATTGTCTCAGGAAGTACCAGCAACAGTTATACACTACAGTCATACCCAGGTTTCCAAGCCAGCCTACAGCCCACGGTAAGGGCCCTGCCTGTTCAGGGACCCATTGCTATGCAGGTTGCCATAACTACGGAGCCAAGACACTGCATCACCGTGGCCTATGGGGGTAATTTTTTAAGTGGACATCACACATACTCAACTGGCTGTTTTGATAGATGACAGTAATTCTAATAATGCTTTTTCTACTATCCTCCTGAACTGGTAAATACCATCTACTTTCAATGTTTGAAACTGTCTGACAGGAAACATGCAATGTGCTAGACGGATTTAACTTTTAATTTTGGATATGCAAAATATACATTTACTGTGCAGCTTTCCTTGTTACAATTTTTCTGGAAATATGCTAAGTATTTTCAACTGAGAATGCCTCAATGTTGGTATTCTTTGTGAATATTTTTGAGACTAAATAGTCCAATGGGATGTCAGGAAGCCATATGAAAATATTTTGATAGATTTGGATAAGCAAGCGTTACTTTTTTGAAGAGAATCTTAAAGCTGCTGCCTTAACTCTCACAAAGGGCTGTTATTACTGTGATATTTTTATATTGTTTACTTGAAAGCTATGGGGTCACTTTTTGTTACTTGAAGACAATGCTGTTTGCCCCACTTGTGTTAATCTAACACAGGCTGCCTGGATTTTCTGGTATTTTACCCAGGGAGTATTGAGAGACATTTCAGAGTGCAATATGGTTTGTGTCTTAGCTGTACCTTCACTTTAAACTGTTTATGGCACTGTATTTCCATTTCATTTGCATAATTGGCAAGGCAATGTTGCAACAATTGACTTTTGTTAAGATTGCAGCTGTTCACAGTAGTAACTGTAACCATCCTAGACAATGATTGCCTGTTGCATTTGTGAATTAATACTTTTTCATTTTGAGATGGAGGGCATGTGATATGAGAGATGCACTCACTGGTTCAAGAAATATCACTGTCCTTCAGCAGAGGTAACCTACTGATAATTCTAAGTTTAGAAACAGCTATTTAGGGGATAGTTTAGTAACTTAGAACAAATGTTTAAACCTTATTTTATTTTCAACACTGGCTGCTTAGTATGAGAACAAGAGAACTCTGCTTGGTTCTATCAATAGTGAAACTAAGAAGCTGGCACAACCAAACAAAATTAGGCATGAGTCCTGAATGCACATAAAAGGGTAAATTCCTCAATGATTAAAAGCTTTTTAAGGCCTCTTGAGATTTCACAGAAGGGACAAAATAATAAATACCTCTTGCTGCTTTTGTTGGTCAGTTTAAATACAAGGCAATTACCTCAGGATACTTGGGTTCTCCTTATATATGACCTAAGTTTCACCTTCACAGTATTGAAGATGACAATAAGCAGTATTAAGAGCACTGCAGAGCTTATTTACATTCTGATTTTTTAATATCTGAGACAGAGGGGTCCAAAGAGGCTTAATTGCTTTCTGTAAAATGCTTATTATTTTGGTTCTTTAAGTTTATTTGCATGGGCTTTATTTGAAATCAACAAAGTAAATTCATGCAAATGTATTTATACTATGAAAGTCAGATCTAAAAAAGTAGCAATTTATAACCATCATTAAAATCTTGACAGTATATAGCTTTCATTTTCACTGTAGTTAAATTTGAATTTTTAAGAGCTCATATTTAAGCTAAAACTGCTAATCCAAGCAACTTGTTACTTCACCTCACCAATCACTGTGGGGATGCAGATAAGAAAGTTACCACAAATGACCTAAGGGTTCTGAATTTGGGAAAGGGAATTCATCTAATCTCTCATCCTCTCTCACTTTCCCATTATCCACTGCAAATTTGTTTATGCATAGACGGAGTTGAACTTGGCTGGGATCATATCTCTGAATTGCCAAATAACCCCTGTCGAGGTACATTCATGGCGAATTACCCTTGGGCAAAGTACCAGGGCTGACATTTGCTGTAATGGAGAGAGGAAAACATGAGGCAAATACTCTGTGATTTGCATGCAAGGAAGTCTAGTTACAATTCTGAACCTGTAACTGAAAGGTTTATTGTGGATTTTATAAAAACATTACAGGAGTGGAAAACTTGTTTAAGAGCCTCACCATTTTAGCTTTTTCTGGTTTTAATTTAGTGGAAGTTTTAGGTTCATGGGGAGAGTGACTTAGTGCAATGATGGTTTAGTTGGACATAATGAATTTTTTCTATGTGATGTCAAGGCATGTTCTAGCAAACTGTAGTCCTAGTCCATTTCAGCAACAGTTACTTTCACTTATGCTTCATAGTTTTTTGGGGACAATTTGAAAGTGAATGCAAAAAGTCAAATATCACATAGTTTAATGACTGAGTTTGAGTTAAAAACCACTGTTTATGTAAGTGCTTCAGTGTCAATCAAACTAGAAAGTCCCACTCAAGTTGTTCCAATTTGGCATATGACCAATACTGTTGCCGATGATGAAACAACTTTGCATTTACCTTTGGATTGCACAGATTTGTCAATTTTTATCAGTTATCTTTAAAACCACACAACAGTTGGTAGAAATGCAATCTGTATAGGGCTGATCAGTGCTATCCATGTGGTTAGGAGTAGCCAGAGGGCAAGCTCTGATTTTTGTTTTCAAGTCATTGGCTGACAAAATCTTTCAAGGCAGCTGGTATTCATTCAGCATGCTGTCATGTTGTATGACATCACTGCATTTCTTACCAAATGTGTGCTGAATCAGCAGCTTGTACTTTTTTTTAAAAAAAACAGAGGTAGTTTTAATGTGTCCAAAAATTCAACTGTTGATAAATTATTTATTTTTTAAAAGAAACTTGTAAATGTAATACATTGGGATGAATTCTCCAGCAGGTCATTTTTAGTCTCTGATCAAGCTTTGACCTCAATCTTCCTGAAGTTCTTGGTCTGTTTATTTTTTTGGAAGTTGTTTAACCTAACTGAACTATCTCATTAGAAGATAGGTCTATTGAGGAGCGACTACCCTAGAGACATTTCACACAGTGTGGTAGAGTGTATTTGAAAGTGCCTTCTGAATCTAAATCTTTACATTTTTAATGTTTCATAAGTATAAATTGTTGGTCAGGTAGCATCAAAGGTTTACTTGTACAAATTTAAGAAATGAATGCCTAATTACTTTAAGACTTCGAGCCAATTTCTAATTAGACTTTCATCTTATGATAAGTCTTGAATTGGTTTTCTTAAAAGTGCATTGAATGAAATGTGGTGGGGGGGGAGGAGTTTGATAAAAGACACATAGTGTGACTGGTATTTTAGGATGTTGGAATCTTATGCATAAAGTTTACCAGACTGGTGGAATGAGACACTGTTTTTCAAATACAGGCATTGTTTTGAGATTTTGAAATGACTGAGCACACTATTGAGGGTGTATTATGTGTGATGGTGTGTATGCATCCTATTAATTAAATACTGCAACCAGTAACTAATTTACTGAATAGAAGTAGGGATGTACACTTTGTATTAAACACAACAGGATAATGTCAGATGCGTTCTAGTGAATATATGAAGGAATTGTGAAACAAGTTGCAAGTGTGACAATACTGTCAAACCATGAGAAGCCAAGTGGAATAACTAGTGACCAAAAATATTACTGTAGTTCCAATCTGTTATACAAAGTTAGTTCATTTTATGCTGTCCAGAGATGTTCTGTTTCAGAGGGACCTCTTTAAAGGCACAGTATGCCAAATACCCATGTAATTTCAAACTGTAAGGCAAGAGTCAAATACCTGCTGAAACACTAATTTTGCTAGCGATTTTATTTAAATAAATCTTAGGTCTGGCTAATTGAAGTTTAAACAAACTTGACTGATGTAAAAACCTGTGTACTTTTTTTAAATAAATGCCAGTCTATTCATTCCGGTTTTCTCATTTCATATTTACATTCAAATCTGTCGATAGTCTCACAAATTGTTTCGATCCTGGGCATAACCAGTTGATTATTTCTGTTCTTTTCTAGCTTTGTTCTCCCTTCAACAGATTAGCATTACTCTATTGCGTTCAGTCATTATGTTTAACTTGATTAATTATAGCAAAGCGTCGAATGAACTCTAGAATCTCTTAGTCACATCTTCCAAACACCTCATCTCTACCACTTTAAAGAACGATAGCAGCAAATGGATGGAAACATGCCCTCCAGGTCTCTTGAAAGTCACTCACTAATTTGGAACCGTATGACTGTTCCTTCATTGTCATTTGATCGAAGTCCTGAAACTCCCTCCTGAATAACGCTGTGGATATATCTATACCACATGACTGCAGGGTGTCAAGGAGATGGCTCCTCATCATTCTCTCACTAGGAGTGGGCAATCAGTTTAAAACAAAGAACTGTAGAAATTTGAAACAAAAGCAGAAATTACTGGAGATACTCAGCAAATCTGGTGGAATTGGTGGAAGAAGAAGCAGAGTTAAGGTTTTGGGTCTCGTAACTCCTCTTCACATGTTTGAGTTCTGAGAAAATGTCACTGGTCCCAAAACATTAAATGTGCTTTTTCTCCATATTGAACCAGCTGTAGTGTTTTAAATTTTCAAAAAGCATTCAACAAGATTCAACAAAAAGGGTTATTACCAACAAAAAGATAAGATTTAATGGTGTTGACGTTCATATTAGTGTCGATAGTTTACCATCAGAAAATAGAGTTCGGCTAAATGGTTCATTTTCAGAATGTTGAACCGTAGCTAACAGCAATCATTGCTTCAACTATTTGCAATCTATTATTGGTGAATTTATCGAAGAGAGTATACTTTAGCCAAATATTATGCTGATTTAAAGATAGGTATGAAAGCAATTTGCAAGGAGCACACAAAACGCCCGCAAAGGGAAATTGATAGATTAGGTTTTTGGGAAAGGATTTAGCAAACTGGGTATAATGGGAAAAGTGTGAATTTTTCCATTTTAGTGGGAAGACCAGAAAAGTAGAACATTATTTAAATGGAGAGAGACTGCAGTACACAATTGTCTAGATGTTCCAATGCATGAACTACAAAAACATTAACACACAGCTACATGAAGTAACAAGTGAAGGGTCACTCAATACAGGGCATACCAAACATTCTGCTGTACCTCAATGTTATTCCAATCAACCCACTGTACCTTGAGGCTATTCCCTCCTTGATGGTCTATAAGTACGTGGCTGAAATAGTTGTTTTAGAAGTTTTGCATATTACATTGTTAATGGATCCTTTAAAAAGCAACAGGATCTGGTTCAGATCTTTACCAGACACTAATCAGTTTTTCCATACTCCATCAAAGTACCAAATTTAGTTGAAATTCAAACATCAGTTTTCTTGTGTCTATATGCAAACAATATATCAATCAAGGCTGAAAATATTACATCCGTCCATCTTCAGTGGCAGAAGTAATTAAGCAGACAAATGGAATATTGACGTTCATTGCAAAGGGGTTTGAGATATAAAAGGAGGTAACTTTTGATACAACCATACAGAGCATTGATGAGAGCACACCTAGAGTACTGCATATAGGTTTTGTCTTCCTTATTTAAGAAGGTATAGTTTGTACTGGAGGCACTTTGGAAAGGTTGATCCCTTGGATGAAATGAGCCTAGTTGGGCCCATACACTTGGAAGTGCAGAAGAAAGAGGCAATCTTTTGAAACTTATAAAATTCAATGAGGGCTAGACAGGGTAGATGCTGAGAGGATGATTCCCCTTGAGGGTAGGATCTCAACTAGAGAACAATTTCAAAATAAGGGATCCCTTTTTAAGGCAGTGATGGGGACGTGGTTCTTCGGCCATTAATCTTTGAAATTCTCTACACAACGAGCAATGAAGACAGAGTCACTGAATGTTTAAATCTGAGCCAAACTGACTTTTGATATACAAGAGAGTCAACAGTTATGGGGGAGGCGTGGAACAATAATGTGAAAATTCAGATGTTACTTCCAGGAATTGCATTCCTCCACAATGAGTGTTTGCTGAATTAGTTCCCCACACCAATTCCATGGACTAACCAATGGAAATCAATTGAATTTGATGAACACATTTGCTCTCATACTTTGTCTCATTTTACAATCCTTGAAAAATCATGCCTTTTGAGTGAGCTGTTATTGCATTTTTAATGGAATACAATGTAATTAATGTTGAACATACTCACTGGATCAAAAAAACTAATTTTATACTTGTGGAATATCCATTTTCTCCTTAATCAAAAAAAATGAAAGCATAGAATTTTAAAAATGTTTAATCTTTGTTTTATCTTCTATCTTAATCTATTTATAATCACAATTTAAGCATTTAAATTTGAAGTGAAGGATTTTAAATACTTTTTAATTTCCTTGTTTGCTGTGTGTGATTAGCTATTTAAATACTTGCTGATGTCACTGCTTCTGCATGCCAGTACAGCTGTCCCCTTTTGACTTTGCATTAGATTTAAACTACCATTGGGTAAGGAGAAACCGTACACCGAATTTGCTAGGTCTTTGTGGAAAGCTTTCTTTCAGATCAATGTCCAGCTACCATGCTTTACCACTGATTGCAAAACTGGGGATAATGACATGATATGAACAAAGAACATAGTAGGCTATTGAAGTCTGCAGCACCATTCAATTAGATCATGGCTGATCTGATTTTAGCCTCCTCTCTGCATTCATACATAACCCCTACAATCATTCATCCTCTTGGTAATCAATAATTGATCGACCCCTGCCTTATATAAAGATTCTGTATCCAATACCTTTTGAGAAAGGGAATTCCAAAAACCCCTGAGAGAATAAAAGTTTCATTATCTTTGCTTTAAATGCATGTCCCTCTGTTTTTAAATGTAAACCCTTGGTTTTAAATTCATCACAAAGTGAAACATGCCCTTGATATTCACCTGGTCAACTCCTCTCAGGGTCATCTTATGTCTTAGTTGTGTCACCTGTAACTCCTCTGAGCTCAAAAGGGTAGAGGCCTAGCCTGTCTGCACTTGTAAGGCAGTCTGATCATTCCAGGCCTTACTGTAGTAATCCTAGTGGGCAAGATCATAAGCCACAGAATTTTTAGCAAAAGATCATAGTGTCATGCAACTATATGATATATTGAATAAACTGAGATTGCTGTTAAGTCTTTCATCTTTTAGAATGTGTTGCAGGCTTCAGTTCATTAATACATAAATCCCAGAACTACTTTTAAGTCACATTCTCTAGATAAGTTAAGGTTTTATTGAAAAAAAAATGGTGTCAGCTCAGAGTGTATTAAAGATGTGAGATTTGAGTCTGTCTGTGAATCAGACTGGTTGTTTTAATTGCATGACACTGATCTGTTGCTATAAATTTTATGTTTTATGATCCTGCCCCACTAGTTATCTGATGAAGAAGCAGTGCTCTGAAAGCTAGTACTTCCAAATAAATCTGTTGGACGTAATGGTGTGTGATTTTCAGCTTTGTCCATCTGAGACCAACGAGTAAAAAGTGAGGTCTGAAGATGCTGGAGATCAGAGCTGAAAATGTGTTGCTGGTTAAAGCACAGCAGGTTAGGCAGCATCCAAGGAACAGGAAATTCGACGTTTCGGGCCAGAGCCCTTCATCCGAGACCAACACCAGCATCTTTGCATCATTCTACCTTCAAGCCAGTTCTGTATCCAAATAGTGAGTTCTCCCTCTAATATATGTGATCTAACTTTGCTAACCAGTCTACCATGTCGACATGGAATCTTGTTGAATGCCTTACTGATGTCCATGTAGATCATGTTTGCTGCTCTGCCCTCATCAAACCTCTTCGTTACTTCAAAAAACTCAATTAGGTTAGTGAGACACCATTTCCCACGCCCAAAGCCATGTTGACTAACCCCAATCAATCCTTGCCTTTGCAAATACATTTTAATCCTGTCCCTCAGGATCCCATCTAACAAGTTGCCCATCACTGATGTCAGGCCACAGGTCTATAATTACCTGGCTTTTCCTTACAACCTTTTTTAATAGTGGCAAAACGTTAGGCAACCTCCAGTTTTATGACACTTCACCTGTGGCTATCACTGATCCAAGTATCTCAATTTGGGGTCCAGCAATCACTCCCTAGCTGCCCAGAGTTCTTGAGTCCACCTGATCAGGTCCCAGGGATTTATCCATGTTTTCGTGTTTTAGGACATTCAGCATCTCTTCCTCTGTAATATGTGCATTTTTCAAGATGTTGCCATTTATTTCCCAATCTTCCATATCCTTCTCCACAGTAAACACTAATGCAAAATACTTGTTTAATATCTTCCCCCACCACCTGCGGTTCCACAGGTTGGCGGCCTTGCTGATCTTTAAGGAGCCTTGTTCTCTTCCCTAGTTACCCTTATGTCCTTAATGTATTTGTAGAATCCCTATGAATTCTCCTTAACCCTTAGTGATTTTTGAGGAGATTTGTAGCTCAGATTTATGATAGTAAGTTAGCTGGCTGAGTTTGAAGGTTTGTTTTCAGAAGTTTTGTCACCCTACTGGGTAACATCATCAGTGAGGGTCTCCGGTGAAGCGCTGGAGGTATGTCCTGCCTCTCTATTTGTAGATCTTGGTTTCTTAAAGCGGGTGATGTCATTTCTGGTTCTTTTTCAAGGGAAGGTAGATAGGATCTAAATCGGTGTGTTTATTTATGGAATTCTGGTTAGAATGCCATGCCTCTAAGAATGTTCATTAACCCTATTTACCAAAGCTATCTCATGTCCCCTTTTTGCTCTCCTAATTTCCCTCAACTATACTGCTTCTGCCTTTATACTCTCCTCGGGATTAACTTGGTCTTTGTGGTCTATACTTGACATGTTTTCTTATTCTTAACCGAACCCTCAATTTCTTTAGTCATCCAGCTTTCCCTACACCTACCAGCCTTGACCTTCACTGTAGCAGGAACATACTGTCTCTGGACTCCTTCGCTCATTTTTGATGGCTTCCCATTTTCCAGCTGTCCCTTAACCTGTGAACATCTGCCCTAATCAATTTTTGAAAGTTCTTGTCTAATACCATCAAAATTGGCCGAATCCAATTTAGAACTTCAATTTTTAGATCTGGTCTATCCTTTTCAATCACCATGAATTATCACTGGTCCCAAAATGATCCCCCGTTGACACCTCAGTCACCTGTCCCTGCTTTATTTCGCAAGAGTAGGACAAGTTTCACACCACCTCTGGTAAGTGCATCCACATACTTCATAAGAAAATTCCTCTTCATCCAAGCCACGAACACTTTCACAACCCAGTCTGTTTGGTTAGTTAAAATCCCCTACTATAACTACCTATTAATTTTAAAGTTAACTGAGATCACCTTACAAATTTGTTTCTCAATTTCCTGATGACTATTGGAGTGTCTATAGTACCATCCCAATAAGGTTATCATCCCTTTCTAATTTCTCAGTTTCACCCAAATAACCCCTCTGGATATATTCCCAGGAATATCCTCCTGAAGTACAAACACACTCCCCTCTCCTCTCTTGCCTGCCTTTCTATTCATCTCAGTACCAGAAACATGGCTGTCAGTGCTACATTCCCCTGAAAGTCCATCACCCACTTAGTTTTCGAAAAAAATATATTTGAGATGACAATAGTCACAAAGGACTCCTTCACTACCTGCCTCCCTCCCTTTTTCTGGAAGTCACCCATCTGCCTGACTGTATCTTTGTCTCCCTCCCTGCAACTACCATCCATCACTCCCATTTGCTCCTGTAAATTCCTTATTGTCTCTAAATGCCACTCCAACCAATCCATGCAATCCAATAGAATTTATAACCAAACACACTTCCTGCAGACATAATCATCAGTAACATAGAAATGCTCCTGTAAATTCCTTATTGTCTCTAAATGCCAGTCCAACCAATCCATGCAATCCAACAGAATTTGTAACCAAACACACTTCCTGCAGACATAATCATCAGTAACATAGAAACCCCCCCTAATCTGCTCTATCCAACAGGAGAAACCCACCTCTGTACAAAAGGTTATCTTTGTACCTTAACAATCTTCAGACCCAGAAAATAGCACAGTCTTATTGCTATAAAAACACTAGCTTAGTACCTATGATTTTATATTTTTAAAGCTTAATCAAGAGACATCTCAATAAAAGCCATACATTCAAAAAGAACCCACACTACTCACTACTGTGGATTTATAAAAACAAGGTTATGCTTCAAAACTAACCACTTAACTGTTCCCCTGCTGTGAGTTCCAACATGCAGATTTTTCTTCAAGGTCAGAGAATTTTGTTGTTTGTTTATTTTTCTTAGAATGTGCTCCAATGCCTAGAGATACTTGAAACTACACAGCATAGGCAGCAGGTGTGCAGATTCACTGCTGGGTCAGACAGCAGTGTCAGTCTCTTTCTCTGTTTGAATCACTTCCTTTGTTTCCCTTCCTCCTTTTTAAGATGCCGTTGTTTTGATCATCCCCCTCAAAGATACAAAAGAGTGCAACAGCTTATAAAACAGTAATTACTGCTCTTAGAATTTGAGAAAATGAGGTCCAGTACTGAAAACATTTCAAAATAGGATCAGCTCTCACAGCCACAAATTTTTCCCATTCTCCATCTTGGTAAATGAGTTAATTGGGCTCATTGTGCCTGCATTGGTACTATTACTTAGTATCAATATCCTTCCTTTTACCTATATGCCTGTACTCCATTTCTATCCAAAATAATTCAATACCGCTTAACTGCTTCAGTTGAATCTGTATCCACCACATTTTCAGTCAGTGCATTCCATACCCCATCTACTTATTGTGTGTATTATTCACCTCACTTGTGCATCACTTTAATTCTATGTTGTCTCGTTCTTTTTTCTTTTTGTGGCTGGAAACATCATCTCCTTATCTACTCTATCTAGTCCATTAATGATTTTAGAAACCTCAATCTAATGTTTTCTCAGCCTTGTTTCCAAGAAGAATAGTCCCAACTTCTTCAATCTATATTCGTAACTAAAGTTTCTCATTCCTGGAACCATTCTTGGAAATCACCTCTGTACTCTTTCCAATGCATTCTCATCTTTCCTATGATACTTCAGTTGAGACTTAATAGATGCCTTTCACAATTTGCAGCTTGTGTATACGTTTAAAAAAAAGTTTCTGAAACACCAATTTATGGTGTAATCCAAATATTAGTTTATAAAATTGACTAGTCCCTTGTATGCATATATCTGAACTTTTAACTAGGGGCACTTTAAAAAAGCTAAAGGTATTCTGTACAATGCAAGGAAAAGGGTTTCAGATGGAGACATCTAAGATTTTTAGAGAGTGCCCACATGCCCAACATAAGGCATTTTGAAGTCACTCAAAGAGATTGAGATATATTGTCAGAGGAGCAGCACCATTTACTCTTTTATCACCCCTTCAACCAAATGTGAGAATAGAAAACTCAATGTAAATCATCATTATAAGTTGCAAAGGGGTCTACCTCACAGGCTCCAGCAAATAGTATTCAGCAAGTTACAACTGTTCTGGGATGGCATGCATTGTGTCATTAGCTTGTGTGAGTGGAACAGTGATCATACTCAGGAAAGAACTGCAGAAAGTGCAAACTGCTGAGCGGAACAATAAATTGGCCATATGGTATTTAATTAAACTACATTGTACAGTTAAGAAAGAAAAACATCAATAGGACATAAATTCATGCCTTTATTACAAAAAAGAAAGTTACTCCTCTGGCATTTAATTGGAGTTTACTGTCTTAGGCGATCTTCTTGCTAATTCTCTTGTAAATGACACCACCGCATGTAGAGGTCTGTCAAAAAAAAAGAAATTCAGAAATGATCAGTTTTCAGGTGCTTTACTGAGTTTACTTTGTAATTGAAAAGTCACTGACCTCAACAAGATTTCCTCCTTCGATCTCTGAAGTATGGTGATAGTTTGGAAAATCACAAACTATCTTATTCCCTTCCATTTTGACTGTTGCCTGAATTACAAAAACACTGAATTCAGCGTTAAGCCAAACATTTGTGATTTTGACATTTAATCTTAAAACAAATTGGCACCACCTTGGTTTGGTTAGACAAACTAAACTGTGTGCTCAAGCCATGAGCTGCAAAAATTCAAACCACACAAAAATCTTGAGATTTTTTAGATGTCTTGAGATGAGAGATACAAAACTGTTTGCTACAAAGTTAGAAAAATGCATTCCAAGGCAGTAGTGAAGAAAACAATCCATCTTGCAACAATCCAGGGCAAATGTCACACTGCAGCCCTCAAACAATGAATATTAGATCCAAAGTGCTGCTTTTATGTTGATTTTGTCTCCCTGTAGACTGGTGAGTTGTATTGAGTTGTTGTTATAGTGGTACTGTCTACAGCTTCTGCTACCATATCCAAATGCATGAGCCAAGACAGGGTGGATCCATTATATTTGATTGCAGCAGTGCTCATTACAACCTCATGTGATAATAAAGCATGCAGGTTACCAAGAGGAGCTCCCCTTGGGCTGGGACCAGATTTTAGTTTCTCCTCCTCCTGCTCAACATTTTCAGGTCAGCTTATTCATTATAAACTTACAAATATATGATTTATTAACAAGGCATTCAAGCAGAGGGTGTTAGAGATCCAAACACTTGAGCCTACTTATCCCAGGTGGTTGATGTTAGGTGTGATCATAACTTTTAAAAAGATTGTTTCTCAATGCTTTGTTTGCTCATATAATCTGAGTGTGTAATTAATGAACAGGCTTAATGTTACCTGTATATCACATTTTCGAATCTCACCTTGAATTTCTTGCCATCCATAGTTTCCATCTCTGATTCCTGGCCTATCACAAATGCGTTCTTCATGGTTTTACCTCCAGGATAAATTTGTGCCCAGGTAAAATTATTTCCATTTTGGGTCACTTCTGTAATGACTTTGGCATTCCTTCCCTTTTCAATGACATCATCAGAATACTCTGGGGGTAAATAATAATGCATCAAGTTTGTGCTGATCTCCAGCCTTTTCATATCTAATCATGTCTTTCCCAATTACAAAATACTGTTGCTCCTTTGAATTGTTCAAATACCCAATACTTCTAAGCTGTTGTTCTGTATCTTAATTCAAATTGTGTCTTCTGTTTTGTAACAAATGAACAAACACTTGACGTAATGCAAGGATCAAGAAAAGGGGGAGAATTCTTATTAAGAAAACAATGGATATAGCTCACACAACACTAGGTTATAATCCTACAAGTTTAATTGGAAACACTAGCTTTCGGAGCGCCGTCCCTTCATCAGGTGGTTGTCAACTGAAGCTAGTGATTCCAATTAAACCTCTTGGACTATAACGTGGTTTTGTGTAATTTTTAACTTTGTACACCCCAGTCCAACACTGGCATCTCCAAATCATGGATATAGCTTAGATGAGGAATGTCTGGGAGAGGAAATGTATTGCCTCTAATGTCTTCAGGTTTAACACTCACTCTGATTTACACTGTAGAGCTGAATTCAGAAGCTCAATGCAAATTAAATATATTTGCAACTGAGTGGAGCAGCATGGGAGGTCCAAATAATAAATGAATCTTATTTCAGTTAAGTGCAAGATGCTGCATATAAGGTGGAGTGATGAGTGACAAATTCTACTCCAAGAATGGTGTTGAAATGGTTGAAGATTAACCCACAAAGAAGATCTGGAAGCCGTAATTGACTGAAAATCTGTAACCAATGCAGAGATGCAGTCAACACAAAACTAATACACTGTTGAACCACAGTATCTGAAAGAGTAGAATTATGAGGGAGCTATGATCAAATTGTGCTGAGTTCTTGTCAGACTGCATTTTCGGTGCAGTATCCTTGTTTTAATCACAAGAAACAATGGAAGGGTTTACCTTCTGGAGGCAGTGTGGATAAAAAACACAAGGCTATTTCCTATCATGTCAGGTCTGAGGAAAGGCAGTGGGCACGGTGGCACAGTGGTTAGCACTGCTGCCTCACAGCGCCTGAGACCCAGGTTCAATTCCCGACTCAGGCGACTGACTGACTGACTGTGTGGAGTTTGCACGTTCTCCCCGTGTCTGCGTGGGTTTCCTCAGAGTGCTCCGGTTTCCTCCCACAGTCCAAAGATGTGCGGGTCAGGTGAATTGGCCATGCTAAATTGCCCGTAGTGTTAGGTAAGGGGTAAATGTGGGGTATGGGTGGGTTGCGCTTCGGCGGGTCGGTGTGGACTTGTTGGGCCGAAGGGCCTGTTTCCACACTGTAAGTCTAATCTAATCTAATCTAATCCTGTGAAGGAGATGTCTGAGACAAGGTTTTATCCCAATGACTAATCATAGTAAAACCTCAAGTTTGTCTGATTTTGAAAATGTAAATGCCTAATACCTTCATCCTGTAGATTTTAGCTACAGTCTCTGCCAAAATTAAATTGTTCTATTGAATCAAAAAGTGAAGCTGATCTGAGAGAACAGGTGAAATGACAGTGATATGTAACAAAACGAGTGATGAATTAATCTTGTCACCTTCCAACCCGAAGAACTTAATACTACATGACAGGTTTTCAAAGAAAAAAAACACTCCCTAGCAACCTCTGGATCACACTTTTGTTCCAGTACCATGTTTACTACACAGGATCCTTTATTCATTGTCACATCCAGTTAAAAAAAAACTGTTAACATCCAATCATCATTCACATTCGTGCATATATGCCCTGTTATAAAGTTGCTTTTAAACTTACATCCTAAGGCACTTTACAGAGATGTCTTATTCAATGAACATATTAGGACCATCCTCTGTAAAATTAACATGTTGAACAACTAACAGTATCTTTTATCAAACAACTATTTGAGTTAAACTAATACCGTTAATTAGTGTGACTTACTGAGGACCTTCATAAACTCTTCATAGTTTTCTTGACTTGCAGCTTCATACTTGCCACTGAAAGCCATGATAATCTAGCTGGAATCAGGCACAAAGGGAGTTTGAAAATAGGAAGCCAGTGAATATAGTGATCAGGCAGCCTGACATTTATACATATGGAACAGTCACACCCTAATGATTTATTAACCATATTTTTATATTCCTGTGGGCAGCATTATGAGGCAATTACATGATATTTATGTCATAAAATGTATAGTGTACTGAAAATGTCATTGACATGGATGTCATTGTCCTTGATGCCGAGTGCACCAAACATGAGCTCCTTGATCTTTGAAAGAACGAAAGAAGAAAATGTTGTAAGTTCACAGCAGGTCCATCCTACTAAAGGATAGGCAGAAAAAAATTAACACTTGGGTATGGCCCTTCATCAGAACTCTTGTGAAGCAGAACACTCAAAACATGAGTCACTCATTCTCTAAACTCAAGAAAGGTAACAGCATGTATAACAGAGGAAGCCAGTCAATGGAACTTCTGCATGTATTCAAGGCCTGCCCTGTTTTTTGCAAAAATTATGGATATCTTTTATAACTTTGGACGGTAATCAACAGCAGGAAAAATAAGTTGATATTTAGTCTCCTTGATTCATTAGGGCATTTCTGCAAGCATGTCAGACTGAGGTCAGTGAACTTGCTAGAGACCAAGTATCAAACCTAGAAGCCCTTGGCCAACCTGGCTCAGCTACATGCTACACGTTACCTTTCCATATCTGAACTTCTTGAGGTGAAGGTCAATTGATAACAGTAATTTTTCAGCATTTTCTCTCCATTGTTCATCATTAAGCCATGTCCTTGCTTATTGTCTACTCACTTGCAAACACACACTTCAAAGATAATTCTATATTTTAGACAACAGGTAAGTGCAAGAATTTTGATTTTAATTATTCCCTTCCACAGTGTGGAGACACCAAAACCTACAACAGCATTCCAAATACTGTACTGTCTAAGATCACCTTGCAAAGTCACTCACTGTTGTAAGCTGGTAAGTGGGTCTGTGATGCATTGATCTGTCTGACCAATTACATTGCACAAACATGCTGAGCTTTGAAAGATCTCAGAAACCTAGCTCAATGTATGGAAATTTTTAATTTTTGTCCAGGGATGTTTAGATATGTATGCTTAGCTTTTTGGATTAATATGAGGTGAAAATTTAGCGTGCTTGTGAAGAAAGAAATGATTTTGGACTTAATATTCCCAAGACTCTGTTCCATAAGGGTTTTTCTCATGCCACTCCTGAATACCTGGTTTTTAGAGCTCCGACAGGTCCCTGGCCACTTACTCCATTCCTCACCCTAACAACTAACTGTTGCTTTTACATTCTTTTTTTCTTGCTCCATCTTGTTTTTCTTTACTTCTCCCCTTTCCAACACATGCTTCATTAATCTTCTCACGCTTTAGTCTCCACAAACTTGGGGTTTTTCAAAACTCAACTTTAGCCATCATCCCTATGCTCACTAGCATGCAGTATAAACCCTAACCCTTTTCCAGCTGCAGTGGGTGTGGGACCTGTCTTTGCACCATACCCATGGTGGCGATCATAATACTAGGGAATCAGCCTGCCTTTGGGCAGAGAACTGAAGAAGAATGATCGAATTTTAAAGAATGTCCAGCGAATGCATTTCTAAGAAGAAGAATGAGAAAGCCTTTGAGAGAGATTGGGCGATTGAATGGATGAGAGAAAATCATTGTAATGGGTCTGGAATGAATCAAACATGAAACAATGACTATTGCATAGTTTAGAGAGATTTTATCCTGCAAAGGCTGAAAATAGTTGAGTTTTTTTACATTTTGAAATGTTAAGATGCCTTCTCAGAGATTCAGCTTTTTAGACGATTCTATTTAGTGAGTCTTCACTGAACCAAAGAATGCCTTATTTGAACAATGCCTTGATAATTCTTCATAGTAATTCAGCTTTCTGGTTATATCATGTGCCCTAACCCTTAGTTCCTTTGACATCAGAAGGTAATAAACTAAGCATTCCTTTCAGGATCCTTGGGGAAATGCAACTGACTATTAATCTAGAGGATCACAGATGCTAAAGATCAGAGTCAAGAGTGTGGTGCTGGAAAAGCACAGCAGGTCAGGCAGTATCCGAGGAGCGAGAGAATAAACGTTTCGGGTGTAAGCCCTTCATAAGAAGGGCTTATGCCAGAAACATCAGTTCTCCTGCTCCTTGGATGCTGCCTGACCTGCTGTGCTTTTCCAGCACCCCACCCTCTATTATTAATCCAGAGGTCCAGGTTCATGCTCTGTGGTTCAAATCCCACCCTGGTAGGTGCTGTAAAATGAACCCTCATCATGTGTGAGTTCTCTAGTAGATTTGCAGCTTCAATGTTCTTTCAGGATATAGATCTACGAATTCTGCTTAGTCTGGTATGGTACAAGAAAATCACTAGGTAGACTAATAAAGACACATGTCTGAAACAAGATTCAGTTTATTGCATGATAGCAATTTTGCACAAGTTACTGTAACATCATTATTGAAGCAATGAGGAAGACCCTAATGATATATTCTACACCTTTAAGATCCTATATTTTACCAAACTACCTACCAACCTATTTGCATGACATCATCAGTATGAGTTGTATTAAAGTAGTAACCCTTCCAGACCTTTACACTAGCATACGACAGTAGCTGGTGGAACTTAAAAGTCTCGGTAACGGTATGCATAAAAACCCATCTAGTTCACTAACGTCCTCTGAGAAAGGAAAGAAATTGATCCGCCTAGCCTACATATGACTCAAGATTCACAATCAGGTGGACCAAGCAATCCCATCAGTTCAAAGGCATTCTGTGATAGGTAGCAAATGTTGAGCCTACCACCTTACCAACATAGAGTTATACAACAAGGAAACAAACCCTTTGATCCAACTCATCTGTGCCAACCAGACATCCCAATCTGATATAGTTCGATTTCCCAGTATTTGGCCTGTATCCCTCTAAACCCTTCTCATTCATATATATTTCGAGAAAGAAAGGAAAGATCATTCATCCTTTTTAGATCAGATCTTTGTACATGAGCTAAGAAATAAATAGGCATAAATGACTAGAAATTGCAATTAGGTTGTATAATATTCTTGTATAGACCACACCACCAGTTTCCTGAGGTCAGTGCACGAGAAAACAAGAGCCCCAGAGCAATTAAAGTGTATTTCTTCTGTTGATGAGGCCATTGACTCAGTGCTGCAGATTAATTTCCTTGTTTATTACTTTGATGTGACAATAAGTTTACTTTTATAGCTCCAATCATTGTAAAGACAGGAATTTCTGCAAGACTGATGTCCTTGATGTTGAGAACTCGCCTCATTCTTGCTGAATGCTCTAATCTCCAGCATCTGCAGTCCTCACTTTCGCTTCATTCTTGCTGCACTGATGATGTTGCACAGAGAAGAAATGATTCAACCAGTTGCTGAAATAAAATTAAGATTAAATCTTTAATGAAAATATAGTGCCCGTATTAAGTAGTTCATCTTTTTGGTTTCTTTGGTTTGTACAAGCATATAGTCTACTCAAAGACTCCATCTTTTCCTTGAATCAAATGCTAGGAAGTAAATAAGACTATTTGGGTGTCATTTAATTCCATCTCCAATAATCCCTCTAATAATATAATGAAACCAAAATAATGTGATTCTTAGAAATCTGAAACAAATACAGAGAATCCTGAAGCAACTCAGCAGGTCCTGAGCATCTGTGGAGAGAGAAACAGAGTTAACGTTTCAAGTATGACTCTTCTTCGAAACTCCAGTTGAAATACTTAGAGTCACAGAGTGATAGAATTATACAGCCTGGAAACAGATCCTTTGGTCCAACTAATCCATGCCGACCATGTTCCTAAACTAAACTAGTCCCACTTGCCTATGTTTGGCCTTCCAGATATCCTTCTAAACCTTTTCCTATTTGGGTACTTATCCAATGTCATTTAAAGTTGTAATTGTACCTATACCCACTATTTTCTCTGGTACTTTTATGCATGAACCACTGTATAAAAATATTACTCCCATGTCATTTTAACTTTTTCTCGTCTCACCCAAAAATATGTCCCTTGGTTTTGAATTCCCCCATGTTAGGGAAAAGACGTTTGCTCTCCACCTTATCTATGCCCTTCATGATTTTATAAAGCTCTATAAGGTCCCCCCTCAACTTCATAGGCTCCAGTGAAAAAAAAGTTTGAGTCTATCCTGTCTACTTTTATAACATAAACCGTTCACTCCTAGCAATACCCTGGTAATTGTTTTCTGAACCCATTCCAGTTGAATAATATCTTTCTTATAACCAGGTGGCTAGAACTGCGCACACTGCTCTAGAAATGGACTCAACAATGTCCTAAACAGCCTCAACATGACATCCCAACTCCTATACTCAAATGTCTGAACAATGAGGGTAATCTTTCAGGAATCACTGGGGTCACGGACACCTCCTCCTACTGCCCCCTTGACCATGACCCCCATCTCCCACCACCAAACCATCATCTCCCAGACCATCCATAACCTCATCACCTCAGGGGATCTCCCATCCACCGCCTCCAACCTCATAGTCCCACAACCCCACACCGCCCGTTTCTACCTCCTGCCCAAAAGCCACAAACCTGACTGCCCCGGCCGACCCATTGTCTCAGCCTGCTCCTGCCCCACCGAACTCATCTCTGCATACCTTGACAGGGTCCTGTCCCCCTTAGTCCAAGAACTCTCCACCTATGTTCGGGACACCACCCATGCCCTCCACCTCCTCCATGATTTTCGCTTCCCCGGTCCCCAACGCCTCATCTTCACGATGGACATCCAGCCCCTGTACACCTCCATCCCCCATCACAGTCCATGTGGAACAGTCCATCTTCCGCAACTACACTGGCACCACCCCCCCACCTTTTCCTCAGCTACATCGATGACTGTATCGGCGCTGCCTTGTGCTCCCATGAGGAGGTTGAACAGTTCATCCACTTTACCAACACCTTCCACCCCTACCTCAAATTCACCTGGACTGTCTCAGACTCTTCCCTCCCCTTCCTAGACCTTTCCATTTCTATCTCGGGCGACCGAATCAACATGGACATCTACTATAAACCGACTGACTCCCACAGCTGCCTAGACTACACCTCCTCCCACCCTGCCCCCTGTAAAAACTCCATCCCATATTCCCAATTCCTTCGTCTCCGCCTCATCTGTTCCCAGGAGGACCAGTTCCAATACCGTACAGCCCAGATGGCCTCCTCCTTCAAGGACCGCAGATCCATCCCAGACGTGATCGACGATGCCCTCCACCGCATCTCCTCCACTTCCCGCTCCTCCGCCCTTGAGCCCCGCCCCTCCAACCGCCACCAAGACAGAACCCCACTGGTTCTCACCTACCACCCCACCAACCTCCATATACAGCGTATCATCAGCTGTCATTTCCGCCACCTCCAAACGGACCCTACCCCCGGGGATATATTTCACTCCCCTCCCTTATCAGCACTCCGAAAAGACCACTCCCTCTGTGACTCCGTTGTCAGGTCCGCACCCCCCACCAACCCAACCTCCACTCCCGGCACCTTCCCCTGCAACCACAAGAAATGCAAAACTTGCGCCCACACCTCCTCCCTTACTTTTCTCCAAGGCCCCAAAGGATCCTTTCATATCTGCCATAAATTCACCTGCACCTCCACACACCATCTATTGTATCCGCTGCACCCGATGTGGCGGCCTCAATATTGGGGAGACAGGCCGCCTACTTGCGGAATGTTTCAGAGAACACCTCTGGGACACCCGGACCAACCAACCCAACCACCCCATGTCTCAACACTTTAACTCCCCCTCCCATTCCACCAAGGACATGCAGGTCCTTGGACTCCTCCATCGCTAGACCAAGACAACATGACGGTTGGAGGAAGAGCGCCTCATCTTCCGCCTGGGAACCCTCCAACCACAAGGGATGAACTCCGATTTCTCCAGTTTCCTCATTTCCCCTCCGCCCACCTTGTCTCAGTCAAATCCATCGAACTCAGCACCGCCTTCCTAACCTGCAGTCTTCTTCCTGATCTCTCCGCCCCCACCCCACTCCGGCCTATCACCCTCACCTTGACCTCTTTCCACCTATCACATCTCCATCGCCCCTTCTCCAAGTCCCTCCTCCCTACTTTTTATCGTAGCCTGCTGGACACACTTTCCTCATTCCTGAAGAAGGGCTTATGCCCGAAACGTCAAATTTCCTGTTCCTTGGATGCTGCCTGACCTGCGCTTTTCCAGCAACACGTTTTCAGCTCTGATACTCCAACATCTGCAGACCTCACATTCTCCTCAGGATGGGTACCAGAGTACTGGAAAATGACTAATGTAACACACCTGTTTAGGAAAGGAAGGAGGCAGAAGACAGGGAATTAAGATGGGTTAGCCTGACCTTGGTCATTGGTAAGATTTTAGAATCCATTATTAAGGATTAGATTGTGCAGTGCTTGGAGGTGCATGGTAAAATAGGACTGAGTCAGGGGGAGGTCATACATGATAAATCTGTTAGAATTCTTTGAGGAGGTAATGAACAAGTTAGACAAAAGAAAAATGATGGATGTGATCTACTTGGATTTCCAAAAGGCCCATGAGTTGGGGCAACACAGGAGGCTGCTAAATAAGACAAGCGCCCATGGAGTTTGGGGCATGTTAATGACATGGATAGGAGATTGGCTGACTGGCAGGAAGCAGAGAATGGAGATGAAGGGGCCCTTTTCAGGATGGCAACTAGTGGAGATCTGCAAGAGTCAGTGTTGGGACCACAACTATTCATGTTTTACATTTTTTTAAAAATTCATTTGTGGAATGTGAGCAACACTCACTGGCCGGCATTGATTACCTGTCCCTAATTGTCCACGATAAAGGGATAGTGAGCTGCTTTCTTTAACTGCTGCAGTCCACCTGGCTGTGTGTTGAACCACAATGCTGTACAGGGGGAAATTCCAGAATTTTGACCCAGCAACAGTGAAGGAACAATGATATTTTTCCAAGGCAGGATGTCGAGTGGCTTGAAGGGGAACTTGCAGGTAGTGGTTTTCCCATGTGTCAACTGCCTTTGTCTTTCTAAATGGAAGTAGTCGTTGATTTGGAAGATGCTGTCTTAATTGTCGAAGTAATATTTTTAGTTAAATACAGGAACTTGGTTTGCATTTTCTGTCAATCTGGTTGTAGAAAGCAAATAAATTGGGGAATTCTGTGTATTTTTAAAATCTTAAACTTTTGTGATGATTCCGAGTGTAGTGGAGTTTGATTTCCAGCATGCAGCCCATGTGAGGTGTAAGAATTTAAAAGCAAACTGTTACCTTAACCTTATACATTTATTACTTATACATATTATGCACATAAACAAAACTAATCCATTAGCTCATTCATGCTTATTGTCTATTCAAGTCAATCATCCACAGTCATAGTCTTTGACATTTAGACATCATTGTTCCATATTCATTGGTACTCTTGCCTAACAGTAGTTTATCAACCCATTTTAAAAAGAATTACGTTGACACACAGTCTCATCCTTTTGTGGAAGAAATTTCCATATTTCCATTAATGTTTTATGTGAGACAACAGTTGCTTGCTCATTTCACTCTGAAATGGTCCAGCTCTAATTTTAAAATAATGCTGACAGGTGGCCAAATCCTTTTGCTGTCTAATACCCAATGGTGTGATCTTATAACATCTGGAAATGTTAATAAATTTTACTGTAACATTTGGATGCATTGTTGCTGAATATCTCTGCCTGTAGATTTGCAGCAACAACTGTTGTATAAACTGCTCCGAGAAAGAGAAGCCGTCAACTAACAGGCAAAGAAAGGACTCAGAAGGTGTGGAAGGAATTTGCAGCACATAGACAAGGCTTAAACGGTTTGTTGGACATGCTGTCCTATGTAAGTGAATGGTAAAAATCCCAAGGCAAAATTTTGACGATGAGCAATGAATTCTTCCAGTATTCTTTCTTCAAAAATTATAGCTGAAAAAAAACTAGTTATGATCTAATTCTGTGTGCAACAGCCACTAATTTATCAAAAAAAGTGATTGTACTCAGAATAATTCAATGTCTGTGTAGCACTGAGGGATATTTCGTATCAACAATGTCAGATATTTCTATCTAGTAGTCTATATATGCAAGTGTATTCTTTCTTTACTCCTTCCCTACCATTTCAAGCTAGCACCTATTTCTCCCTCTTTTTTTTTACTCATCACCATCTCTCATCTCTCCTTTATAATCTGATTAAATTTAGTTTTGTTATTTGTAATTTAGTTCATTTCAGCCATTCCAATTTACCAGCATTTTAAGTGACTTCATAAATTATTTGGATGCAAGCATAAGAGGTATAGTTAGTAAGTTTGCAGATGACACCAAAATTGGAAGTGTAGTGGTCAGCGAAGAGGGTTACCTTAGATTACAACAGGATCTTGACAAGATGGGCCAATAGGCTGAGAAGTGGAAGATGGAGTTTAATTCAGATAAATGTGAGGTGCTGCATTTTGGGAAAGCAAATCTGTGCAGGACTTATACTTTCTGGTAAGGTCCTAGGGAATGTTGCTGAACAAGGAGACCTTGGAGTGCAGGTTCATAGCTCCTTGAAAGTGGAGTCGCAGGTAGATAGGATAGTGGAGAAGGCGTTTGGTATGCTTTCCTTTATTGGTCAGAGTATTGAGTACAGGTGTTGGGAGGTCATGTTGTGGCTGTACAGGACATTGGTTAGGCCACTGTTGGAATATTGCATGCAATTCTTTCCTATTGGAAAGAGGTTGTGAAACTTCAGAAAAGACTTTCAAGGATGTTGCCAGGATTCGAGGATTTGAGCTATAGGGAAAGGCTGAAAAGGCTGGGGCTGTTTTCTCTGGAGCATCGGAGGTTGAGGGGTGACCATCTAGAGGTTTACAAAATTATGATGCCCTGTACACCTCCATCCCCCATCACAAAGGACTCAAAACCCTCCGCTTCTTCTTTTCCCGCCGTACCAACCAATACCCTTCCACTGACACCCTCCTTCGACTGACTGAACTGGTCCTCACCCTGAACAACTTCTCTTTCCAATCCTCCCACTTCCTCCAAACCAAAGGAGTTGCCATGGGCACCCGCATGGGCCCCAGCTATGCCTGCCTCTTCGTAGGATATGTGGAACAGCTCATCTTCCGCAACTACACTGGCACCACCCCCCACCTTTTCCTCAGCTACATCAATGACTGTATCAGCGCTGCGTCGTGCTCCCATGAGGAGGTTGAACAGTTCATCCACTTTACCAACACCTTCCACCCGACCTCAAATTCACCTGGACCATCTCAGACTCCTCCCTCCCCTTCCTAGATCTTTCCATTTCTGTCTCGGGCGACCGAATCAACACGGACATATACTATAAACCGACTGACTCCCACAGCTACCTAGACTACACCTCCTCCCACCCTACCCCCTGTAAAAATGCCATCCCATATTCCCAATTCTTTCGTCTCCGCCGCATCTGCTCCCAGGAGGACCAGTTCCAATACCGTACAGCCCAAATGGCCTCCTTCTTCAAGGACTGCAGATTCCCCCCAGACGTGATCGACGATGCCCTCCACCGCATCTCCTCCACTTCCCACTCCTCTGCCCTTGAGCCCCGCCCCTCCAACCGCCACCAGGACAGAACCCCACTGGTTCTCACTTACAACCCCACCAACCTCCATATACAGCGTATCATCCGCCGTTATTTCCGCCACCTCCAAACTGACCCCACCACCAGGGGATATATTTCCTTCCCCTCCCCTATCAGCGTTCCGAAAAGACCACTCCCTCCGTGACTCCCTCGTCAGGTCCACACCCCACCCACCAACCCAACCTCCACTCCCGGCACCTTCCCCTGCAACTGCAAGAAATGCAAAACTTACGCCCACACCTCCTCCTTTACTTCTCTCCAAGGCCCCGAAGGATCTTTCCATATCCGCCACAAATTCACCTGCACCTCCACACACATCATCTATTGCATCCGCTGCACCCGATGTGGCCTCGTCTATATTGGGGAGACAGGCCGCCTACTTGCGGAACGTTTCAGAGAACACCTCTGGGACACCCGGAACAACCAACCCAACCACCCCGTGGCTCAACACTTTAACTCTCCCTCCCACTCCACCAAGGACATGCAGATACTTGGACTCCTCCATCACCAGACCATAACAACACGACGGTTGGAAGAAGAGCGCCTCATCTTCCACCTAGGAACCCTCCAACCACAAGGGATGAACTCCGATTTCTCCAGTTTCCTCATTTCCCCTCCCCCCACCTTGTCTCAGTCAAATCCCTCAAACTCAGCACCGCCTTCCTAACCTGCAATCTTCTTCCTGACCTCTCCGGCCCCACCCCACTCCGGCCTATCACCCTCACCTTGATCTCCTTCCAC
The DNA here is from genome assembly GCF_020745735.1 of Hemiscyllium ocellatum. Taxonomy (NCBI): domain Eukaryota; kingdom Metazoa; phylum Chordata; class Chondrichthyes; order Orectolobiformes; family Hemiscylliidae; genus Hemiscyllium; species Hemiscyllium ocellatum. Next base: position 25,046,340 of record NC_083416.1, on the reverse strand, counting down.
CTATCACATCTCCATCGCCCCTCCCCCAAGTCCCTCCTCCCTACCTTTTATCTTAGCCTGCTGGACACACTTTCCTCATTCCTGAAGGGCTTATGCCCGAAATGTCAAATCTCCTGTTCCTTGGATGCTGCGCTTTTCCAGCAACACATTTTCAACTCTGAATTTTAATATTGTCCACTTCAATCCAACACTGACACCTCCGCATCTATTCATTATTTTACATTCAGGTGAGGAGGGATTGAATGGCTCCAGTCTTTTCCCATCCCTTGTTTGACCACAACAGGCATTTTTGAAAAGGAAATATATGCTGATTCAGTAACTGTTTAATGTTCAATGTGTTTTGAGAATATAGTATAAAATTATCAGATTTACTTGAAATTTAAAATATTCATATCTTAAAACTGTTTCATTGTACTTGATCCAGTTAAAGTAAAATTAGAATAAGTTCAATGTTGAAATTCAGTCGCACAAATCAATTACAGAGTGAGTTAATAGCCTGAGCAATTCAGAGTCCAATAAGCTTATTGGGAAATGTAGCTCTTGAAGGTTGGTGACTTGATTGGCTTTAGACTGAATTTGGCAGTCTTGCTTCTTTTGGCATTGAATGTTGGATGATTTATCTGTTCTTCTGGAGATAACAGCTGCTGTGTTGAGTACTTTTTAAAAATCTCTGTGGCATCTGGATAATCAAAATCAGTAGATACGGTTCAAACCTTACAAATTGTCTGGGGAGACAAATACACAATGGCTTTCTTATTTGTGCAGTATCTCTTTTGCATGTCCTTATCTATAGGGAAAGCAGGCATTTAAACTCGCAAATGGCTAGTTGGTTTGTCACATGACCATCTCTCTCTAGTTGACCCATGATTCAAATAGGAGAAAGTGAGGGCTGCAAATGCTGGAGATCAGAGCTGAAAATGTGTTGCTGGAAAAGCGCAGCAGGTCAGGCAGCATCCAAAGAGCAGGAGAATCGACGTTTTGGGCATGAGCCCTTCTTCAGGCTCATGCCCGAAACGTCGATTCTCCTGCTGTTTGGATGCTGCCTGACCTGATGCGCTTTTCCAGCAACACATTTTCAGCCATGATTCAAACATGCTTATAACAAATACATTCCAGTTACATTGGTTACATGATGAGATTCTGCCTAAGCACATTCTTTGCAGAGCCAGAGCCCCATTATCAAAGTGATCATGTCTAATCGTTTATCTACTTCCTGGTTTAGTACGCAGGTGTTTGGCTTTGTATCTGAATGATGTAGCAGATGTACTACTGAAAGATATTGATTCTTAAAATGGCTTTGTGAACAGAAATTGCCTCCATTTTAGTAAGGGTGGAATGTGGAGGGAACACTGATACTAATGCACAGCCACTGTGATCCCAAGTCATTGGAGAATGGTTTTTGTCTTAAAGAAAAGTAATAACAGATTTTCAGGCAATAAATTCCTACTTGCTTTCTTGATGCAAAGCATGGTTTCTTAACCATTAGGCCAAGCTCTCCAAGGTCATGATTTGCCTTTTCTAGGGACGTTTATCAGGGTTCCAACGTGGTTTAATTGCTATAAGAATTTACCTGAAACGACATTTCCTCAAATAAACACAGAGGCGTACAATAAATGAACTTAACAAACTTTAAATTAAAACCCAGTCTTCTTAATAGGGTTATTAATTTATTGATTATAACTGAATGAAGGCCCATTATTTATAAGAATACTAGTTTCATGTCTGCTTCTTATCTTATTACAATAATTTGATTCATACATGTGGTGATAAATGGAGAATACAAAATGGTTCCTTTAGCCATGTATTAATATCAAAATGGTTTCCTTGATTTTGTCATTACAGCGAATTGAGTATAAGAATGGTCAAATTAAACCAAAATCTGACCACATAAGCCGACTGTTATCACTCTTTTTCCCACTACTTGCCACATTCTTCTTTCTCTCCCCTCCCTCAATTTCCATTAGTAATCTGTCCTTGCTCCCAATTCATGTCTGCATTCCTCCCTTTATGCTGGATCATATCCTCATTTCTCTATTTTTGTTTTGAGCTTCTCCTGGATCATCTTGTTTCTCTTGTTGAATTCTCACAGGTATTGTGTGGAAACATTTTGATGTGCTGGAGTATTTAGGAGCAGTGCTAATTTCAGTAGGGAATGCCAATAAACTGTTCCTGCTGTGTAAAGAGAGATTGGCTGTGTTTCTGGAACTGGAGGGAGGACATTAATCGCAGTTTCAGTTACACATTGTTGTTGGTGTCATTTGTGTTACAATGATAGTTCAGGAATAATATGTTTTCCAATGTTAAGTAACCTGTCTCACCTCAAACATGAAAATTGACCACTTGGATGCAGTAAGGATTGTATATCAACAAAAGTAGGTATGTGAGAATGGGGGAGGGGGTGGTGTGGAGTGGAGAGAAACCTGGAGAAAAATACCGAATTTGATCAACAAAAACCTTTGCAGGAAACTGCTTTGGTTGCTTCTTAGTTAGTTGAAAGCTCAGATACATCATTTGCTGAAAAGGCAGTTCATTCTATTTATACCAGTAGATGGAGCTGAAAGGAAAACTACAAAACTACTTGAATTCTCTGGTTGAATTTGACCATGCAAGATATATATATATTAATGTAAATTACGAATCTAGACATGCAAAGAATTTTCTCCTTTTAAACGATAATGCAATATACTTAAAATCTTCAGTGGGGCATAGGCTTGTTAAGCTGGTGGGCCAGTTGCCCCCTCCAAGTTCTATATTCCTTCATTATAAAAGTAGTGGGCGGCACGGTGGCACAGTGGTTAGCACTGCTGCCTCACAGCGCCTGTAGACCCGGGTTCAATTCCCGACTCAGGCGACTGACTGTGTGGAGTTTGCACGTTCTCCCCGTGTCTGCGTGGGTTTCCTCCGGGTGCTCCGGTTTCCTCCCACAGTCCAAAGATGTGCGGGTCAGGTGAATTGGCCAAGCTAAATTGCCCGTAGTGTTAGGTAAGGGGTAAATGTAGGGGTATGGGTGGGTTGCGCTTCGGCGGGTCGGTGTGGACTTGTTGGGCCGAAGGGCCTGTTTCCACACTGTAAGTCTAATCTAAGTCTAATCTAATCTTGAAGTTCTAAATTGGAGAAAGGCCAATTTTGACGGTTTTAGGCAAGAATTTTCGAAAGCTGATTGGGGGCAGATGTTCGCAGGTAAAGGGACAGCTGGAAAATGGGAAGCCTTCAGAAATGAAATAACGAGAATCCAAAAAATGTATATTCCTGTTGGGGTGAAAGGAAAGGCTGGTAGGTATAGGGAATGCTGGATGACTAAAGAATTTGAGGGTTTGGTTAAGAAAAAGAAGCAAGCAAATGTAAGGTATAGACAGGATAGATCGAGTGAATCCTTAAAGGTGTATAAAGGCAGTAGGAGTATACTTAAGAGGGAAATCAGGAGGGCAAAAAGGGGACATGAGATAGCTTTGGCAAATAGAATTAAGGAGAATCCAAAGGGTTTTTACAAATACATTTAAGACAAAAGGATAACTAGGGAGAGAATAGGGCCCCTCAAAGATCAACAAGGAGGCCTTTGCGTGGAACCGCAGAAAATATTAAATGAGTACTTTGCATGAGTATTTACTGTGGAAAAGGATATGGAAGATATAGACTGTAGGGAAATAGATGGTGACATCTTGCAAAATGTCCAGATTACAGAGGAGGAATTGCTGGATGTCTTGAAACGGTTAAAGCTGGATAAATCCCCAGGACCTGATCAGGCGTACCCGAGAACTCTGTGGGAAGCTAGAGAAGTAATTGCTGGGCCTCTTGCTGAGATATTTGTATCATCAGTAGTCACAGGTGAGGTGCCGGAAGACTGGAGGTTGGCAGATGTGGTGCCACTGTTTAAGAAGGGTGGTAAGGACAAGCCAAGGAACTATAGACCAGTGAGCCAGACGTCAGTGGTGGTCAAGTTGTTGGAGGGAATCCTGAGGGACAGGTTGTACATGTATTTGGAAAGGCAAGGATTGATTAGGGATAATCAACATGGCTTTGTGCATGGAAAGCAGGTCTCACAAACTTGATTGAGTTTTTTGAAGAAGTAACAAGGAGGATTGATGAGGGCAGTGCGGTAGCTGTGATCTGTATGGACTTCAGTAAGGCATTTGATAAAGTTCCCCATGGGAGACTGGTTAGCAAGGTTAGATCTCATGGAATACAGGGAGAACTAGCCATTTGGATACAGAACTGCCTCAAAGGTAGAAGACAAAGGGTGGTGGTGAAGGGTTGTTTTTCAGACTGGAGGCCTGTGACCAGTGGAGTGCCACAAGGATCGTTCCTGGGTCCACTACCTTTCATCATTTATATAAATGATTTTGTTGTGAACATAGGAGATATGGTTAGTAAGTTTGCAAATGACACCAAAATTGGAGGCGTAGTGGACAGCAAAGAGGGTTACTTCACAGTACAGAGGGATGTTAATCAGATGGGTCAATGGGCTGGGAAGTGGCAGATGGAGTTTAATTCAGATAAATGCAAGGTGCTGAATTTTGGGAAAGCAAAATCTTAGCAGGACTTATACACTTAATGGTAAGGTCCTAGGGAGTGTTGCTGAACAAAGACACCTTGGAGTGCAAGTTCATAGCTTCTTGAAAGTGGAATCGCAGGTAGATAGGATAGTGAAGAAGGCGTTTGATATGCTTGCTTTTATTGGTCAGAGTATTGAGTACAGGAGTTGAGAGGCCATGTTGCGGCTGTACAGGACATTGGTTAGGCCACTGTTGGAATATTGCATGCAATTGCAGTCTCCTTCCTACCGGAAAGATGTTGTGAAACTTGTAGGGGTGCAGATAAGATTTATCAGTGTTGCCAGGGTTGGAGGATTTGAGCTTCAGGGAGAGACTGAGCAGGCTAGGGCTATTTTCCTGGAGTGTTGGAGGCTGAGGAGTGACCTTGTAGAGGTTTTCAAAATTATGATGGGCATGGATAGGGTAAACCTAAGGGGCAACTTTTTCATGCAGAGGGTAGTGTGTGTATGGAATGAGCTTCCAGTTGCAACATTTAAGAGGCATCTGGATGGGTATATGAGTAGGAAGGCTTTAGAGGGATATGGGCCAAATGCTGGTAAATGGGACTAGATTAATTTAGAATATCTGGTTGGCATGGATGAATTGGACTGAAGAGCCTGTTTCCGTGCTGTACAGCTGGATGCCTCTATGAATTACGAGGCTCTTGGACACTCGGTAGACATGAATGTGATAGCAGGGAGGCAGAGCAAACTGACCATGCCAGAAGAAATGTGAGGAGTGACCAAATAGAGACTGATGTAATCATGAGGGCATGGATAGGTAAATAACCATGTCTTTTCCCCAGGGTTAGGGTGTCCAACACTGGAGGGCATAAGTTTTGGGTCAAAGGGGAAATATATAAAAAGTACCTGAGGTGCAACTTTTACATGTAGAGTATGTTGTCTGCATGGAATGAACTTCCAGAGGAAGTTTTGCAAGAGATCTGGACTAGATTAATTTAGAATATCCGGTTGGCATGGATGAGCTGGATTGAAGAGTCTATTTCTGTACTATACAACTCTAAGACTCTGTAACTGTTATAAGAACATTTTGATAATTTTAAAATTAATGTATTGCTGGACCAGGAGCCATTGTAGATGAGCGAGCACAGAAGTGTTGGGTGACTGTGTCTTGATCTAAACTAGGATAATGATGAGCTCAAGTTTACAGAGGGTGAATAATAGGAAATTATTCAGGGGTGATTTGGAATACTCAAATCTAGAAGTGATGAAACCATGTATGATGATTTTTGCAGCAGATGAGTTGAGGTTTGAATAGAGTTAGTTAATGCTATGGAGGTGGAAGTAGTTGATTTGGTGCTGGAATAAAATACATGATATGAAACTCCTTGTAGGGTCAAGTACAGTATTAGTAAGCAAAATTAAAGCTTGTGGTATTGGAAGTAACGTATTGACATTGATGGAGAATGGTTGGCAGACATGAAGCAGTGTGTTGTATTAAACCTTTACATAGTGGCAGGCAGTGATGAGTACTACAGGGTTCAGTGATGGGGCCCCAGCTGTTCACAATGCACATTAATGATTTGAAGTAAGAAATAGAATGCAATATCTCCAAATCTGCAGATGACATTAAGCTGAGTGGCAGTGCAGTGAGCAGGATGTTAAGAGGTTGCAGAGTGACTTGGACAGGCTGGCTGAATGGGCAAATACTTGGCAAATGCAACATTTTTCACTTTGATAGCAAAAACAGGAAGACAGATTAATTTAGAATAAACTGTGATCCAAATGGTCATAGTTTAGGAAAATGTGAGGTGCAACGAAACCTGAGTGTCATTTTTAAAATTATTAATCATTCCCAGGATGAGGGCATCACTAGCTAGGTCAGCATTTATTGCCCATCCTTAATTGCCCAGAGGATAGTTAAGACTCAAACACATTGCTGTGGGCCTTGAGTCACATACAGGCCAGTCCAGGTAAGGATGGCCGTTTCCTTCCCTAAAGGACGCTAGTGAACCAGATGGGTTTTTCCAACAATCAACTCATGGTCATCATTAGGCTCTTACTTCCAGAGTTCATCAAATTCAAATTATACCATCTGCCCTGGGATACCAGAACATTACCTGGATCTCTAGATTAACAGTCTAGTGATAATACCAGTAGTCCACTGCCTCCCCTCACCGCGGAGCAGTTGCTGAAGGTTGGCACGCAGATGCAACAGGCAGTGAGGAAAGCTAATGGCATGCTGGTCTTCAAAGAGAGTGAGTATAGGGTTAGAGATAGGTAAAAACAAGGACTGCAGATGCTGGAAACCAGAGTCTACATTAGAGTGGTGCTGGAAAAGCACAGCAGATCAGGCAACATCCGAGGAGCAGGAAAATCGATGTTTTGGGCAAAAGCCCTTCATCAGGAATAGAGGCAGGGAACCTGCAGAGTGGAGAGATAAACAAAGGGGGTGGGGGTGGAGAGAAAGTAGCATAGAGTACAATAGGTGAATGGGGGATCCATCCCCACCTCCATTCTATGCTACTTTCTCCCCACTCCCACCCCCTCCCCCTCTCATTTATCTTTCCATTCTGCAGACACCCTGCCTCTATTCCTGATGAAGGGCTTTTGCCGGAAACGTTGATTTTCCTGCTCCACAGATGCTGCCTGATCTGCTGTGCTTTTCCAGCAGCACTCTAACCTAGACATAGGGTTAGAGATGTCTTGCTGCAGCTGTACAGGGCCTTGATGAGGCTACACCTTGAACATTGTGTGTAATTTTGATCTACTAGTCTGAGGAAGGATATTTTTGCTATGAAGAAGTCCAGCAAAGCTTCACCAGGTTGATTCCTGGGATGGCAAGGCTGACATATGAAGAAAGGAGAAAGAAAGTGAGGACTGCAGATATTGATGATCAGGATCAAAAGTGTGACGTTGGAAAAGCACAGCAGGTCAGACAGCACCTGAGGAGCAGGAGAGTCGATGTTTCAAGTATAAGCCATTTATCAGGATTCCTGATGAAGGGCTGATGCCTGAAACATTGACTCCTGCTCCTCTATGCTGCCTGATCTACTGTGCTTTTCCAGCGCCACACTTTTGACTCTGACGTATGAAGAAAATCTAGATCGAATGGGCTTGTAATCACTGGAATTTAAAAGAATGAGGGGGGATCTCAGAAATATATAAAATCCTGATGGGACTGGACTGGCTAAACGTGGGAAGAATGTTACTAGGGGTGTCCCGCAGGGATCTGTTTGGGGGCCACTGCTGTTTGACAATTTTAAAAAATGACCTGGATGAGAGCGTAGAAGGATGACTTAGTAAGTTTACGGATGACACTAAGGTCAGTACAGTTGCAGATAGTACCGAAGGATGTTGTAGGTTACAGAGGGACATAGATATGCTGCAGAACTGGGCTGAGAGGTGTCAAATGGAGTTTAATGCAGAAAAGTGTGAGGTGGTTCACTTTGGAAGGAGTAACAGGAATGCAGAGTACTGGGTGAATAGTAGGATTCTTGGTAGTGCAGATGAGCAGAGAGATCTTGGTGTCCATGGATATAGATCCCTGAAAATTGCCACCCAGGTTGATAGGTTGTTAAGAAGTATATTAGCATTTATTAGTAGAGGGATCGAGTTTCAGAACCATGAGATCATGCAACAGCTGTACAAAACTCTGGTGCGGCCGCACTTGGAGTATTGCATGCAGTTCTGGTCACTGCATTATAGGAAGGATATGGAAGCTTTGGAAAGGGTTCAGAGGAGATTTACTAGAACATTGCCTGTTCTGGAAGGAAAGTCTTACGAAGAAAGGTTGAGAGAGTTGAGGCTGTTTTCATTAGAGAGAAGAAGGTTGAAAGGAGACTTAATTGACATGTACAAGATAAACAAAGGTTAGATCGGGTGGACAGTGAGAGCCTTTTTCCAAGGATGGTGACAGCAAGCATGAGGGGGCACAGCTTTAATTGAGGAGTGATAGATATCGTACAGATGTCAGAGGTAGTTTCTTTACTCAGAGTAGTAGGGGCATGAAATGCACTGCCTGCAACAGTTGTAAACTCGCCAATTCTGCAGGCATTTAAGTAGTCATTGGGTAGGCATATGGACAAGAATGGATTAGCGTAGGTTAGATGGGCTTCGCAACATCGGTTTCACAGGGCAGCACAACATCGAGGGCTGAAGGGCCTGTACTGCACTGTTATGTTCTATTGTAATGTTCTCAATGTTGGGGAAGTCCAGAACTAGAGGTCACAGTTTGAGAATAAGGGATAAGCCAGTCAGGACTGAGATGAGGAAAAAATTCTTCACTCAGAGTTGTGAACCTGTGGAATTCTCTCCCACAGGAAGTTGTTGGGGCCAGTTCATGAGATACATTCAAGAGGGATCTGGACGTGGCCCTTGTGGCTAAAGGGATCCAGGGTATGGAGAAGAATTGGGAGTTGGAACTAATCATAGTCATATTGAATGGCAGTTCAGGCTCAAAGGGTTGACTGGCCTCCCCCTGCCCGTATTTTCTCTGTTTCTACAACGTTGAGATTGGGATTTTAACTCTTTACCAAAGCGTAGTGTGAACATGTTAGATAGCAGCTCATACACTACCTTCACTTGCTTATTTCTCACTTATTAGCTCATTTAGAGCTTTACAGGCAGCACATAAGCAAGTAGATCATCCGATCACATTGACATTGATTGGCTGGCAGCTCTTGGCAAACCAAAACATCAGAAGTTGGTACCTGCTGGGCCCTAAAGACTTCCTGTTACAGGCCTTTAATTGCTGGCAAATTGAGATAGTTACCACTGCGTCTTCTCACCTTGCACTCAATTACAGAGTTGTTGAGAAGGGGTTAAAATTCTGTCTAGGATAAATTATTTCCTATTCTTGCCACCTCTTAAGTGAGGAAAATTACATATTTGTGAGAGATCTGTTCCAGTGCCAACAAGATGTAAATTAACACATGGGCCAGAAAGGCAATGGCAGTCCAGGAAGACTGAAGTTTGGGAAACAGAAAGTGGAGGTCATGAAGAAGGCAATACTAAGAGGACATCAGAGAAGATGGAAGATATAGAGAGGAGGGAATGTGGTTCTCTTATTTAAAAAGGGTACAAAGGAAATGCCAAATAATTATAGGCCCATTAGTCTTACTTCAGTGGTGGTCAAATTGTTGTAATCAGATGGCATTTAACTCTGATGTGTGTGAGGTAATGTATTTGGAAAAATCAAACAGAAAAAGCGAATACACAATAAATGAGAACATACTGAGAGGGGAAGATGAAGAGAGAAATATTGGTGTGCCAGTGCACATGTCCCTAAAAGTAGCAGTGCAGGTAGATAAGGTTGGAAAAAAGACATATAGAATGCCATAATTCATTGGTAGAGGTGCAGATTACAAAGGTTGGGATATAATGATGAAACTGTTTAAGACACTAGTGAAGGCCACAACTGGAGTACTCAATGCAGTTCTGGTTAGAAGGAAATTAGAAGGATCTAATTTCTCTGGAAAGAGTGCAGTGAACATTTAACAGGATCTTGCCAGGGCTGAAGAATTGTAGATACAAGGAGAAATCGGAGTGTTTGGAGTTGTTTTCCTTGGAACGGAGAAAGGTGACATGATTGAGGCATATCAAGCGATACACTAGACAGGAGGAACCTGTTTCCCTTGGAAGAGAGTTTGAAAACCAGGGATCATTGATTCAAGCTAAGGTACAGAGGGATTAAAGGGGATGTGAGGGAAAAAACATCTTTTATGCAGAAGATGGTGGGAGTCTGGAATTCACTGCCTGAGTTTGTGGTGGAGGCAGAGACTCTGATCTGGAATCTGCACCTTTAGCACTGTAAGCTGCAGGGCTATGGGTTGTGTGCAGGAAGATGGGATTAGAAATTGCAACTGGGTATCTTTGGGTTGGTATGGACAAGATGGGCTAACTCGCTCCCTTCTGTGCTCTATAGTATCCGCGATTCTATAGAACATAAGTTGATTGTAATGGGGGGATTAGGTTTAGACAAGGAGAAAGTGGTGAAATGATGAGGTCTTCTTGACAACGATGTCCTGAGCTCCTCACTTGTTGTTGGAGATCAGGAAAAAGAGACACTTAAGGAAATAATTGAAAGATTGAATACTCACAAGAACTGCTGAATATCAGAAACAGAGCTGACAGTCCCAAATATGCCAGCTATCTCAGCAGCAACTGCCAACTATAGCTGAAGGCCTTTATTGTTTGACATCCTAACTTGTTTTTGTGATTTCTGTCTGTATTTGTTGATCACTTTTTGCTATTTGGTGCCTTCTTTTGTGAAAACAACCACAGTAGTTTTATCTATGGCATGTGAAATAAAAGATTGTAGCAGGACGTGACCTGATAACCTAAACTGCAAAAAAGGTTAGACAGAAAAGAAGCTGAACAGAAATGGGTTTTCTTGTTTTCAATTTTCAAAGACAAATTTACAAATTGTGTAGCAACAAATGAGGATGGAATACTGCAGATTATTATCAAAGGGACACTGTGGAATATCCTTCTTATTTTTGCTTGAATTCAGATGCTCTATTAGAATTCTGCATTTGATCCTAAAATGTCAGTGAACAAAGCACACCAAATCCTCATACGATTCCTTTTCCAATGGAATATTACCTGAGCAAAAGAGCACATGTCAAAAATGCCAAAACAGACACTGCTTTCCTTTGAGGTCTCAACCAGCACATCAAAATGAAGGTAAAATCATATTGATGTGAAATTAGACTGAACAGTTTTGGCTAGCTTGCAAAAATATCGGTCTTAATTATGCAAAGCACAAGTAGGACATTTAATTGTGTTGCGCCAAGCTCAGAAGAATCGACTAGATAATGTAAAAAGGATAAAAATATCTAAATTTATTCAAGGCCTGCTCCAACAGCTTTTCGATTTTGCAGCCTGCAAACCCACATGGTAACTATCCTGGTTTCATAGTAAAGTCTAACCAATCTACTGTTTTTGTGTGACATTTTTGAATAAATCAAGAAAATGTTTTGCACTAAATGGATCAAAATACAACTACTGTATGTGCATGCTCACACACAGGCACCAAAGCATAATGTATGAAGTGTTACAAAAACACGACATTTAATGTTGCTTGGAGGGCTTAATTTTTAAAGGATTGTGGAAAAGGAATTTATTTCAGGATTTGTGGACATAGCTGAAGAGGATTCTATTAAAGAAGTTGTAGAAAGTCAATTGTGGATGGTAGGGATTTCTTTAACAAGGCATTGTAGAAATCACATCACTGGTTGTTGAACCAGTGACTGGCTTAGAGAGACTATTGTTTCATCTGGTTCAGTCAGAGGAAAGCTTGCAAAGAACCAAGTTAGAGGGATATCTGCTAAAAATAAGCTGAGTCAGAAGAATGCATTTTCCCATCACAAACATGAAAATCATCTACATCAGTTCAGGGTGAAGTCTGTTTGTTCTTAAGAAAGTGTAATTGAAAGAACAGCTCTGGATTGTATCTCCTGAGCAAGCAGTGGCTTCAAGACGCAGAGAGAACCATACCTTGATTACATGCATCAGAATATCAGAGGAGCAAACTCTAGAATACTTTTACACTTTATCCTTTTGCCTTCAAGAATAACGCATTGGCCAAAGTGTTTTTCAGAAAGCCATTTTCTGCAGAGAAATCTTTTATTTCTCTTTTCCTGAAGACAAAGAGTGAGTGTGTTTGCATGTGTTGTGGGGATATTTATAGGGATACATCTTTGTACTTCTGTAACTGCGTGTATGTTAGCTAATTATTGCACCTTCATTGAATAAGTTGTATTTGATAATAAACGCAATTATGTGTTTATTAATGAACCGAGTTGATGGGCCTTGTTTAAAACCTAACACAGATAAGCTATTTAACAGGTCATCTTGGTAAGTGTAAAAGTATTTTTTTCATTTCATGCTGTGACTGTGGAGTAGTGGCAGTAGAGGAACAACATACTTGTTCAGTGTGGTTTGTAATTTAAAAGGAAGACCCTTTAGTCCATTGCGTATGCTGCTTCTTTGCTGGAGCTATCCAAAACTAATCCAATTGACCTTTTTTTCCTTTCCAATAGGCCTGTATCTGCCATTGTTGACAACATTTATTCATTTTCTGTGAAATTATGCAATGTTTTCTGCCTTAACCATTCTTGTGACAGAACATTCAATGTTCCCATAATTCTATGTCTCAATTTTCCATCTTGTTCCTTCAGTCAACATTTTGAACTGACAATTCTGTCATCACTGACTTACCAGTTGTAGTTCACTAACCTCAGAAAAATAGCTTGACTTATTTCAGGAAACCAATATCCATAATGTTTAGGGCAGCATTGGTTCTTACCTTTATTGTCCCCAGGCAAAATAAATATTCTAGTGGTAGCACTGGGAAAGCAATGGTGTAGAGGTAATGCCTTTGTACTAGTAGGTTAATTTTCTTGGGCCATTTGTTCAAATCCCACCATGGCAAGTAGTAAAATCAGTAAACAAAAAAATCAACCATGATTAAAAGCTAACGTAATGGCAATCATGTAATCAAAGTCAATATTGTTGAAAACCCATTTGGGATAACTAATACAATGTCACTCTGCATTGAAAACCAGCTGTCCAGCCATCTGAGCTAAATCTCCATTTACAGCAGTCCAAAAAGATTTCCAAGGAAAGAGATGGATGCTGAGGAAAATGAAATGGTCAACAAGAGAGATTTCCCCATCGAATAATTTTCCATGAGGACAGGATTGGACTTGTAGATGCTTACTTTGAGCAACTTGATGGTTTAGCCCATTCAGTCACTCATCTGCATGGTAATTTGTGTACGACCTCAGAGCGTAACAAAATATGTGAAGCTACAGTCTGGAAGAATGCCTGCCATAAGGAATGTAGCAAGAAAAAATAGCGATGGGAGAACTGCAGGAGACCTTGTTGACTCCATTTATTGTACACTTTTTCTCTATGCAGTCCACTCAGGAATAAAAAGCCTTTTTTGTTGCTGTTTTAACTGACCTGACATGGTACTGGAAATGCATACAAACACCAGTGTTGTGTACAGAGGAACCTCGATTATCTGGCATTTGATTAACCGAATTTCAGATTACTGAACAAGATCGTAAGGTCCTGATGCTTGGCGAACTATGTTAGCTGGCATTTGATTATCCTGCATTCGATTAACCGAAAAAAAATACTCCCTGCCCATGTCCTTTGGATAATCAAGGTTCTTCTGTAATTTAAACTTTACTTTAAATGCTGCAAATGCTGAATTGGAAATAAATTGTCATGTTTTGTAGCATGTTTGGAATGAAGCATGTTCCAAAATTTGAGCTAACACTAGTTAAATTCAAATGTGTAAATTAAATGTTCTGTTTACCCACATTCCAGTTTAAATCTGGAAACTGGGCAGTACGTTTTCACAACCTGGTTAGATATACTTTTCTCAGCTGTATGTTCCATTTTTGTACACTAGATCTTGAACACTTTTTGAAATAGGATCTGAGTTGTTGCTTTGTTTTTGTTATCCCACATGTACTACCCTCCGTTACAACAACACATTCCCAAGGTGAAAAGGGTAGATGAGAGAGCAAAATTAATCAAGTACTGATTGTGATTCAGGCTAGGGCTTTCAAAGCCTCTGCGGATTATGAACAAGGGGAGATTGAAGGAAGTCAGAGTTCCCAGTTTGGATCCTATGAATTTTCTTTAAAATATGCCAACATATTCACACATAGTCCTCTGAATCTGGATTATACCCGTCTGGGCACTTTCTCTCTGATAATTGGATACACACTCAGCATTTTTGTCTGTTCGTCTGGTCAGAATGTCTCATCCACTCTAAGCAATATACTTCTATTTGGTCCAAATCAAATAACATGCTGGCATGAAGGCTAGCTGAGGATGGTGAGAGAAATATTTGGTAGTGAGTGTATTGACAGTGTTGGGATTCAGAATTTGTGGTCCATTACTGTGTTGGATTCAAACCGGATACTTGCACCTCATTCTGTTTCATTGAGCCCTATTCTATTTGCTGAACCTGATTTGAGGGCTTTTGGTACCAGAATGAAACTTATTAGTGATTTGATTATGCCCTTTATGTTAGTGACACTGGAGTTGTCCGAATTCTGTCCTTACCCAGGAATTGATTGTTTTTTTTTATCTCAGCAGCTGTAATAGATGAATGTTCCTCACTGTCAGGAGATTGGCTCTTATTGATGTGTTGAAGAGTTCATCCTTCAAGGCGATTTCTGTCATTCATTAATTTCTTAGTACTGTGCTGAAAGCTTGAGGGGATGCTATTTCAGTCTGTTCTGCAATTCTTTGCCATCTTTATTGCAGTTGTTAAAGGAGTTCCATGCTGCAGAATCTTGAGCAGCTGTTGTGTGTGGTGTTTTTGTCGTCTACCAAAGACGCAGTTTGTGAACTTAGGCAAGTCAGTAGTGCACTACAGGCGCTTTTATCTAAACTCCAACTGAGGGGGGAGAAAGGGGGAGCCAACACCAGCATTTGTGATGCCAAAAAAGTCTGCGTTTTTAGAGGTGGCATACAGTTACAATACAAGGCTGAATAGGTTCACTTTGAGATTTCCGTGATAATACTTTCCTCATATACATTGAGCTCTGTGTTCTACTGTTCCTTTTCTATGTCTGCTTTTTGCTTAGTAGAGTTACAGACCAACATCTTCCTTTTTTTTTACAACTAATCTTCGCTTTTTCATTTTGGGCATTCTATCTCTGATTGTATGAAGGTGCAGCACTAAGGGATTGGTCACTAAGGGGTCTGTCAGAGCATCACCCATTGTCTCGCTTACTGTTTTCGAACACACTACTTAGGTAAGTTCCTCTGGGGACAGTAGTACTTCAGCATATTGCCAAATGATTGTTCTTCACCTGTGAGCCCTAAAGATGGGAACTGATGATCATAGCTCAGAGCATAGGAATTAAGCTTGCACATGCCTATATACTTGGAGTGCCAACAGAAGATTGTTTGATTAAAATCCAGGCTTGGAACTGTTGTGTTTTTTTCCCTCTCTTACTTAGTGGCTGCAGTTGACATCACCCAACTTTGGATAGATATTGGTGGGAGTGAGGAAAATCTACCCTGGCACTTTTCCTGAAATCTGACCAGCTAAGTGTCCTTCCTAAATTGATGTATCCAAACTCTAACGTTTTGTTTCCTTATGAACATTGAGATCCTTTGACACAGACAAATAAACCCAAACAATACTGACTGAGTACCAATCAACTTCTTAAACCAGACTGCAGAAAATGTCTGGCGTAACAGAATCTTGGTATAATGTTTCAGAAGTAATGTGCTGATAACTTTAAACATAAAATATTATCAACAGTCACTTACTCAGGTAGTCAAGCCGGTGTAGCAACCTGTACCTTTCAATCCTGTTGTCATGTGTTGGAGGGATTTGCAGGTTGATGCTCAACCTGTTTGACCACATTATGAACACACCTTCCTTGGCAATCGCGTCCTAGAGTGTGAATTAAACTTGGAGCTCCTTGCCTGGGTACTGTCCTGTGATTAGCATACTTACTGTCCTTTTCTGCCTGAGATTTAACCTTGCAGCATCATAGAGCTTTATAGTGCAGTGCAGGCCCTTGGGCCCTTGATGTTGTGTCAACGTGTGAACCCAATCTGAAGCCCATCTAACCTACACTATTCCATTATCAATCCATATGTTTATTCAATAACGAAATAAATGCCTTTAAAGTTGGTGACTCTACTACTATCGTAGGCAGAGCTATCCACGCCCTTACTGCTCTGAGTAAAGGACCTACCTCTGACATCTCTCCTGTGTCTATGACCCCTCAATTTAAAGCTATGTCCTCTCATGCTAGCCATTGCCATCCAAGGAAAAAGGCTGTTAATGTCCACCCTATCTAATATTCTGATCATCTTGTATGTTTCTATTAAATCACCTCTCAACCTTTTTCTCTCTAAGGAAAACAGCCTCAAGTACCGCAGCCTTTCCTCATAAGACTTTCCCTCTGTACCAGGCAATATGCTGGTAAATCTCCTCAGCACCCTTTCCAAAGGTTCCACGTCCTTATTATGATGCGGCGACCAGAACTGTATGCAGTACTCCAAATGCGGCCGCACCAGAGTTTTGTACAGCTGCAACGTGACCTCATGGCTCCGAATCTCAATCCCTTTACCAATAAAAGCTAACACACGTATACTTTCTTAACGACCCTATTAACCTGGGTGGCAACTTTCAGGGATCCATGCCCCTGGACACTGAGAAATCTCTGCTCATCCACACTACCAAGACTCTTACCAATTGCCTTTATTCCTGTCACTCCTTCCAAAGTGAATCACCTCACACTTTTCTGCATTAAACTCCATTTGACACCTCTCAGCCCAGCTCTGCAGCTTATCCATGTCCCTCTGTAACCTGCAATATTGTTCCACACTGTCCACAACTATACCAACCTTAGTATCATCTGCAAATGTACTAACCCATTCTTCCACGCCCTCATGCAGGTAATTTACACAATGACCAACAGCAGTGGCCCCAGAACAGACCCTTGCAGTACACCATTAGTAACTGAACTCCAAGATGAACATTTCCCATCAACCATCACCCTCTGTCTTCTTTTAGCTAGTCAATTTTCGATCTAAACTGCCATACCACCCTCAATCCCATGCCTCTGTATTTTCTGCAATAGCCTACTGAACCTTATCAAGTGCTTTACTGAAGTCCATATGCACCATATCACCACGCTTTACCCTCATCCACCTATTTGGTCACCTAAACAACTTAATAAGGCTTGTGAGGCACAACCTACCCTTCACAAAACTATCTTAACTATTCCCTAATCAAATTATTCCTTTCTCAGTGATTATAAATCCTATCTCTTATTATCCTTTCCAACACTTTACCCACAACCAGACTCCAAGCACAACTTCCCGCTACTATCCTTGACCGGCCTAAACTTACTCTCGTCACTCATTGGACTAGGAGCTGAATATCCTTTCCTGTTTCTATAAAATAAATTGTGCTAGTTTAATCAGTTTCCTGAGAAGAGTTCAGATGTTCCGGTTTTCACTGTTTCCACCTTCATGCAAGTTAACAAAGATTTACAGGAACCTGTGTGAAGCAGAGAAGTTCGTACAGGTGCACTCAAGTTTTGGGGTTAAGTTTTGTTGGAACAAAGAACTGTCTGTACCAAAAATCTTCTCTTATTCTTCTCTTGGAACATCATTTGGTGCTTAACACTTCTCAGTTTGAAGAAAGTGAGGACTGCAGATGCTGGAGATCAAAGTCGGGAGTGTAGTGCTGGAAAAGCACAGCAGTTCAAGCAGCATCTGAGCAACAGGAGAATCGGCATTTCACCAGAAATGGCTTATGCTCTTGGCTACTTTTCAGTTTGCCACAGTTATTAGTACCTATGTGTGAATTCCAGTCAAGCAATGTTCTTTTCTTCCTATTTGCATGGTATCATTACCCAAATTTCCAGATAAATGGGGTAACACAGGAATTCACTACTTTGGTAGAAATACTAGAATCATAGAATCCCTGCAGTGCAGAAGCAAGTTCACACTAATTCTCCAAAGTGCATCCCACAAAGACCACCTTGTCCTAACCTCATTCTGTGTAAAACTGCTTTTCTCTTGGCTAATCCCCCTGGCCTGCAAATTCCTGGGCCTTATGGGCAATTTGGCTTGGCCGGTCCACCTAGCCTGCACATCTTTGGGCAGTGGGAGGAAACTAAAGCACCTGGAGGAAACTCGCACAGACGCGGTGAGGGTGTGCAGACTCCACACGGACAGTCGCCCAAGGCTGGAATCAAACCTGGGTCCCTGGTGTTGTGAGGTAGCAGTACTAACTACTGAGCTACTTGCTGTCTTAGTAGATTGCCACTGTAATGCACTATTTTATGATTTAATGTTTAAGACATAAAAAGTCTTCATTCATGTTTTAACCCTTGATGTTTTTTCATAGTGTTTATGAATGACTGTATTGCACTACATCCTAATCTTTTGGAGTTCTTGTTGTTAGTCACTGTTCAATGAACATTTGCGACTTATTGACTAAAAACGTACTGTGAAACTTGGAATAATGAGCTATGATGCAGAACCTATATTAATAGAAGATATGGTCAGTGATTTTGTGCAATAAATAAGTTGGAACATTTTGTTGCCAAAAATCTAACCTATCATTGACCTTTCTTCAATGTATTACAAAATTGCAGGATGTCTTAATTTGTAACAATAGAACATAAAAATCACTGATGCACTGCATCACTGCACTGAACCTTTCAGCTGCAGACTTATTGTTCATTTCAATGCTGTCCTTTTTCCAACCCCAAAATCTCTTCAAAAAGCCATTTTGATTCCTTCGACTTTGCTCCATTTCCAATTTTCACCAGTTTTGAACCAATGTAACCCAAATATCAATCTTTCCTGAAACTGCATGTCTGAATCCCTTCAGTCAGTTTTTCCATTTTTGCCACAGTAGTGAAATGGGTTTTTCAAATTCATAAATGGCAAGCTTTGTATCTCTGGAGGTAAACTGTCCCTTTTCGTCCTCTGGATTTGTCTAAATTGCAGCTTTCAATAAGATTGATTACACCATTCTCTTTCACAGCTCTCCATGTTGACCAGCCAGGTGGGATTCCATTTGCCCAGTTTCTTTCATATCTATCCAACTGTGGCTAAAGAATCATGTATAGTGTCTCCCCTTCTATATCCTTGCCTGTGGTGTTCCCAGGGCTCCTATCTTGGCTTTTGCTATTTTGCATTTGTACAGTGTGCTTAATGACATCATCTGAAAACATGTACGGCGAGGACAGCATGCAGGTATCAGCACTATCTCCAACCAACTGTTAATGCTCCTCCTGAAAGGTCGTAGGATGATTTAAGTGTGCAGGGACAGCAGTTGTAAAGGTGACATATGGTATGTAAGCTTTCATGGTAAGAGAATTTTAGTATAAGTGAAAGGGTGTCTTGCTGCAATTGTGCGAGGTCTTGGTGAAACCGCACTAGAAGTGTTTTGTGCAGTTTTGTCCCCTTATCTGAGAAAGGACTTTCTACCCATGGTGAGGGTCCAACGACGGTTTACCAGACTCCATCCCAGGAAGGCAGGACTGATATAGTAAAAGATATTGGATTGGTTAAGACAATATTGACTGGAGTTTAGAAAAATTCAGGGGCATCTCACAGGAACCTGGAAAATTCAATGCAGGAAGGATTTCCCAATGATAGGGGAATTCAAAACCAGCGGTAACATGTGTCTACAGAAAATTGGAGCAGCAGTTAGAAGCAATGAGGAATTTACAGGAGCTGGGGATATGATGGATGGCAATTACAGGAAGAGAGGAAAACCGCAGGCACAGTCAGTTAGATGGGTTAACTCCAGGAAAGGTAGGAGAGGTAGGCAGATAGCCACAGAAGATTCCTGCGCTATCCCCATCTCAAACAAGTATGCTGTTTTGGAAAATGTAGGGGATGATGGTCTTTCAGGGGAATGCAGCACAAATAGCCAAGTTTTTGGTACTGAGAGAGACTCTAATGTAATGAGTGATATGTTAGGTTCCAAGTGATCGATTGTGATAGGGGACTGTCTAGTCAGAGGCACAGACAGACGTTTCTGCAGTCAGCAGTGAAAAATCAGAATGGTGTGTTGCTTCCCTGGTGCCAGGATCAAGGATATATCTGAGAGGGTGCAGAATGTTCTCATGGGGGATAGGGATCAGCAGGAGGTTGTGCACATTGGAAACCAATGACATAGGAAGGGAAAAGGATGAGATTCTGAATGGAGAATATAGTAAGCTAGGCAGGAATTTTAAAAAGAGGTTCTCGAGGGTGGTAACACTGGGAGTATTCTAGATACTATGAGTTAGTGAGGGTGAGGAATAGGAGGATAGAGCTGATGAATACATGGCTGAGGAGCTGGTGTATGGGAGAAGGACTCACATTTTTGGATCATTGGAATCTCTTCAGAGATAGAAATGACCTGTACAAGAAGGACGGATTGCACCTGAATTGGAAGGGGACTAATATACTGGCAGAGAGATTTGCTAGAGCTGCTGGTGAGGATTTAAAGTAGTAAGGTGGGGAGATGGGACCCAGGGAGATAGTGAGGAAAGAGATCAATCTGAGACTGGTACAATTGGGAAAAGGAGCAAGTCAATAAGTCAGGGCAAGCAGGGACAAGCAGAGAACAAGGTAAGATTGATCAATTAAACTGCATTTATTTCAATGCACAAGGTGTAACAGGGAAGGCAAATGAACTTGGGGCATGGTTAGGAATATCATAGCAATTACAGAGATGTGCCTCAGGGATGGACGGGACTGGCAGTTTAATATTCCAGGTTACAAATGCTATTGGAATGATAGAAATAGAGCAAGAGAGGAGGTGGAGTAGTGTTTTTGATAAGGGATGTCATCATGGCTGTACTTCAGAAAGATATTCCTAGGAATACATCGAAGGGAGATATTTGGGTGGAACTGAGAGCTAGGAAAGGGGTGATCACCTTATTGGGCTTGTATTATATATTTTCCCCATCCATCTGCAGTATTGAGTGGGATTTGTAAGGAGGTCTCAGTTATCTATAAGAATAATGGGTGGTTATAGTCAGGGATTTTAACTTTCCAAACATAGGCTAGGATTGCCATAGTCTTAAAAGTTTAGATGTTGAGGAATTTAATTGTGAACAAGAAAATTTTCTGATTCAGTATATGGATGTACCCACTAGAGAAGGTGCAAAACTTGACCTACTCTTGGCAAATAAGGCAGGGCAGGTGACTGAGGTGTCAGTGGAGGAGCACGTTGGGGCCAGTGACCATAATTCTATTCGTTTTAAAATCGTGATGGAAAAGGAGAGACCAGATCTAACAGTTGAAGTTCTAATTTGGTGGAAGGCCAAATTTGATGGTATTAGGCAAGAACTTTCAAAAGCTGATTGGGGGCAGATGTTTGTAGGTAAAGGGACAGCTGGAAAATGGGAAGCCTTCCAAAATGAGAAAACGAGAGTCCATAGACGAGAGTCATATATTCCTGTTGGGGTGAAAGGCAAGGCTGGTAGGTATAGGGAATACTGGATGACAAGAGAAACTGAGGTTTTGGTTAAGAAAAAGAAGGAAGCGTGTCAGGTATAGACAGGAGAGATCGAATGAGTCCTTAGAGTATAAAGGCAGTAGGAGTATATTTAATGGGAAATCAGAAGGGCAAAAGGGGGACATGAGATAGCTTTGGCAAATAGGGTTAAGGAGAATCAAAGGATTTTTACAAATACCTTAAGGAAAAAAGGGTAAGTAGGCAGCGAATAGGGCCCCTCAAGGATCAGCAAGGCAGCCTGTGTGTGGAACCAGAGGTGATGGGGGAGATACTAAACCAATATTTTGCATCAGTGTTTAATGTGGAGAGGTACTTAGAAGATACAGAATATGAGGATATAGATAGTGACATCTTGAAATATGTCCCTAGTACAGAGGAGATCTAATATCTTAAAACGCATAAAAGTAGATAAATCTCCAGGACCTAATCAGGTGAACCCTAGAACTCTGTGGGAAGCTAGGGAAGTGATTACTGGGCCCCTTGCTGACATACTTGTATCAACGATAGTCACGGGTAAGGTGACAGAAGACTGGAGATTGGCTAACATGGTGCCACTATTTAAGAAAGACGGTAAGGAAAAGCCAGGGAATTATAGACTGGTGAGCCTGACATTGGTGATGGGCAAGTTGTTGGAAAGAATCCTGAGGGACAGGAGGTATTTGCAAAGGGAAGGACTGATTAGGGATAGTCAACATGGCTTTGTGTGTGGGAAACCATGTCTCATGAACTTGATTGAGCTTTTTGAAGAAGCAATGGAAAGAACTAATTAGGTCAGAGCAGTGGATGTGATCGCTATGGACTTCAGTAAGGCATTCGACAAGTTTCTTCATGGGACACTGGTTATAGTGTCATAGAGATGTACAGCATGGAAACAGACCCTTCGGTCCAACCTGTCCATGCCGGCCAGATAACCCAACCCAATCTATGCCCACCTGCCAACACCCGGCCCATATCCCTCCAAACCCTTCCTATTATATATCCATCCAAATGCCTTTTAAATGTGGCAATTGTACCAGTCCCCACCACTTCCTCTGGCAGCTCATTCCATACAGGTACCACCCTCTGTGTGAAAAAGTTGCCCCTTAGGTCCCTTTTATAGCTTTCCCCTCTCACCCTAAACCTCTGCCCTCTAGTTCTGGACTCCCTGCCCTCAGGGAGAAGACGCTGTCTATTTATCCTATCCCCACCCCTCATAATTTTGTAAACCTCTAAAAGATCACCCTCAGCCTCCGACGTTCCAAGGATAAAAGCCCCAACCTGTTCAGCCTCTCCCCATAGCTCAGATCCTCCAACCCTGGCAACATCCTTGTAAGTCTTTTCTGAACCCTTTCAAGTTTCGCAACATCTTTCCAATAGGAAGGAGACCAGAATTGCATGCAATATTCCAACAGTAGCCTAACCAATGACCTGTACAGCCACAACATGACTTCCCAACTCCTGTACTCAATACTCTGACCAATAAAAGAAAGCATACCTATCTACCTACGACTCCACTTTTAAGGAGCTATGAACCTGCACTCCAAGGTGTCTCTGTTCAGAAACACTCCCTAGGACCTTACCATTAAGTGTATATGTCCTGCTAAGATTTGCTTTCCCAAAATACAGCACTTGGCATTTATCTGAATTAAACTCCATCTGCCACTTCTGGTCAAGATCCTGTTGTAATCTGAGGTAACCCTCTTCGCTGTCCACTACACTGCCAATTTTGGTGTCATCTGAAAGTTTACTAACTGTACCTCTTATGTTTGCATCCAAATCATTTATGTAAATGACAAAAAGTCGAGGACTCAGCACCAAACCTTGTGGCACTTCACTGCTCACAGGCTTCCAGTCTGAAAAACAACCCTTCACCACCACCCTCTGCCTTCTACTTTTGAGCCAGTTCTGCATCCAAATGGCTAGTTCTCCCTGTATTCCGTGAGATCTAACCTTGCTAACCAGTCTCCCATGGGGAACATTGTCAAACGCATTACTGAAGTCCATACAGATCACATCTACCGCTCTGCCCTCGTCAATCTTCCTTGTTACTTCTTCAAAAAACTCAATCAAGTTTGTGAGACCTGCTTTCCATGCACAAAGCCATGTCGACTATCCCTAATCAGTCCTTGCCTTTCCAAATACATGTACATCCTGTCCCTCAGGATTCCCTCCAACAACTTGCCCACCACCGACGTCTGGCTCACTGGTCTATAGTTCCCTGGCTTGTCCTTACCACCCTTCTTAAAAAGTGGCACCACATTAACCAACCTCCAGTCTTCCGGCACCTCACCTGTGACTATTGATGATACAAATATCTCAGCAAGAGGCCCAGCAATTATTTCTCTAGCTTCCCACAGAGTTCTCGGGTACACTTGATCAGGTCCTGGGGATTTATCCATCTTTAACCGTTTCAAGACATCCAGCACTTCCTCCTCTGTAATAGGGACATTTTGCAAGGTGTCACCATCTATTTTCCTACATTCTATATCTTCCATATCCTTTTCCATAGTAAATACTGATGCAAAATACTTGTTTATTATCTCCCCCATTTTCTGCAGTTCCACACAAAGGCCACCTTGTTGATCTTTGAGGGGCCCTATTCTCTCCCTAGTTACCCTTTTGTCCTTAATGTATTTGTAAAACTCTTTGGATTCTCCTTAATTCTATTTTCCAAAGCTATCTCATGTCCCCTTTTTGCCCTCCTGATTTCCCTCATAAGTATGCTCCAAATGCCTTTATACTTTTCTAAGGATTCACTCGATTTATCCTGCCTATACCTTACATATGCTTCCTTCTTTTTCTTAACCAATCTCTCAATTTCTTTCGTCATCCAGCATTCCCTATATCTACCAGCCTTTCTTTTCACTCTAACAGGAATACACTTTCTCTGGATTCTCGTTACCTCATTTCTGAAGGCTTCTCATTTTCCAGCCGTCACTTTATCTGCAATCATCTGCCTCCAATAAGCAAAGTTAGATCTCATGAATAAAGAAGAACTAGCCATTTGGATACAGAACTGATTTGAAGGTAGAAGACAGAAGGGTTGCTTTTCAGGCCTGTGACCAGTGGTGCGCAACAAGGATCGGTGTTGGGGCCATTGTTTTTCATCATTTATATAAATGTTTTGGATGTGAACATGGGAGGTATGGTTAGTAAGTTTGCAGATGACACCAAAATTGCAGGTGTAGGAGTGCTAAGAAGACCTCAGATTACAACTGGATCTTGATCAGATGGGCCAATGGGCTGAGGATGGCAGGTGGAGTTTAATTTAGATAAATGTGAGGTGCTGCAGTTTGGAAAGGCAAATCAGAACAGGACTTATACACTTAATGGTAAGGTCCTGAGAAGTGTTGCTGAATAAAGAGACCTTGGAGTGCAGATTGATAGCTCCTTGAAAGTAGAGTTGCATGTAGATAGGATAGTGAAGAAGGCGTTTGATATGCCTTCCTTTATTGGACAGAGCATTGACAGTAGGAGTTGGGAGGTCATATTGCGGCTACACAGGACATTGGTTAGGCCACTTCTGGAATATTTTGTGTAATTCTGGTCTTCCTCCTTTTAGAAGGATGTTATGAAACCTGTAAGGGTTCAGAAAAGATTTACAAGAATGTTGGCAGGGTTGGAGGATTTAGGATACGTGGAGAGGCTGAATAGGCTGGAGTTGTTTTCCCTGGAGTGTCAGAGACTAAGTGGCCTTATAGAGGTTTATAAATTCATGGGGGCATGGTTAGGGTAAATAGACAAGGTCTTTTCCCTGAGGTCGGGGAGTCCAGAACTAGACTGCATCAGTTTAGAGTGAGAGAGAAAAAAAATTAAGAGACCTAAGAGGCAACTTTTGAAGGTGGTACATGTATGGAATGAGTTGCCAGAGGAAGTGGTGAAGGCTGGTACAATTGCAAAATTTAAAAGGCATCTGAATGGGTATATGAACAGGAAGGATTGAGAGTGATATGGGCCAAGTACTGGCAAATGGGATTGGATTAATTTGGGATATCTGGTTGGCATGGATGAGTTGGGCCGAAGAGTCTGTTTCCGTGCTGTAAATCTCTATGACTCTTGTGGGATAGAAATTTGCCATCCCCACCTGCTCTGGCTCCAGAATCATAGCAATATGGTTGACACTTAGCTATCCTCTGGGCAACTAGGAATGAGCAGTAAGTGCTGACTTATCCAGTGATGGTCACATCCCATAAGTAATTTATTTTTAAAAGATCAGTTTTTGTTATACATAAAACAGGTGATTTTGACTGAGGAGATACACTTCTTAAACAGGTGTCAGGCAAGCTTAGGAACCTCTGATTTGTTTAGCGTAATTGAATGAATTCTAATTACAATAGTAACATGAGGGATATTGCATGGATAGAAGAGGATGGTTCACAAGTGCTTTGTGAGTAGTGTTTAAATGATTTCTCCATTCACAATGAACCTTATAACTACAGTCTGTTCTGATATAATGCATTAGTTTCATTCACGTGTGATCCCACTTTATAAGAAAATTGCATAATGGCAGCACCATTTAAATCAATGGGGCAGGATTCACGTTAGAGCCAATACAAGTAAGGAAAGTTCACATTCTTCAAATAAGAGTCTAAAAATATTTAATTGTGTTATAGCCAATTCGTGTTGAAGAAACATGCTTTGTAGCAGAACTGTACTACAGTACTATAGTATTTTTCATCATTTAATTTATTTTTTATTTTAACCATGCTCTGAACAATTAGTAAGAATGAAAAAAAGAGTAAACACACCAACATTTACTAACCACACCCACACCCGACAATCCATCCCTCCGAACTATAGCATAAATTCTGCCCCCTCCACACTTTACGTCAGCTTTGATGAAGAGTCCCTTAGACTTGAAATGTTAGCTTGCTCTCTCTCCATGGATGCTGCCTGACCTGCTGTGATCTCCAACATTTGTTGTTTTCTGTACAGATTCCAGGATCTTCAGTAATTTGCTCCTACACATTAAGGTTATTGTGAACATAAGTTCCAATGACAGAGACAGAGTCATGGAGTCATAGAGATGTATGGCCCAAAACAGATCCTTTAGTCCAACCCATCCATACTGACCAGATATCCTAAACTAATCTAGTCCTATTTGCCACCACTTGGTCCATATCCCTCTAAACTGTTCCTATTCATATACCCATTCAGATGCCTTTTAAATGTTGTAAATGTACCAGCCTCCACACCCTCTGGAAGCTCATTATATACACGCACCACCCTCTGCGTGAAAACATTGTCCCTTAAGTCCCTTTTAAACTTTTTACCTCTCACTCTAAACATATGCCCTCTAGTTCTGGACTCTGTCAATCCGGGGAAAGGACCCTGTTTATGTACCTTATCTATGCCCCTCATGATTTTATAAACCTCTATAGAGTCACCCCTCAGCCTCTGATACTCCATGGAAAACAGCCCCAGCCTATTCAGCCTCTCCCTATAGTTCAAACCCTCCAACTCAGGCAACATTCTTGTAAATCTTTTCTGAACCCTTTCAAGTTTCAAATCATCCTTCCTGTAGGAGGGACACCAGAATTGCACATGATGTTCCAAAAGTGGCCTAACCAATGACCTGTATAGCTGCAACATAATCTCCCAACTCCTGTACTCAATGTACTGACCAATAAAGAAAAGTATATTGAACACCTTTTTCACTATCCTGTCTGCCTGCAACTCCATTTTTAAGGAACTACGAACCTGCACTCCAAGGTCTCTTTGTTCAGCAACGCTCCCCAGGACCTTAACATTCAGTGCATAAATTCTACTCTGATTTGCCTTTCCAAAATGCAGCACCTCACATTTATCTAAACTAAACTCCATCTGCCACTCCTCAGCCCTTTGGCCTATCTGATCAAGATCCCATTGTACTCTGAGGTAACCTTCTTTGCTGTCCACCATACCTTCAATTTTGGTGTCATCTGCAAACTTACTAACTATACTTTATATGTTCACATCCAAATTATTTATGTAAATGACAAAAAGTAGCAGACCCAGCACTGATCCTTGTGGCGCACCACTGGTCACAGGCTTCCAGTCTGAAAAGCAACCCTGCACCACCATCTTCTCTCGTCTGCCTTTGAGCCAGTTCTGTATCCAAATGACTAG
Organism: Hemiscyllium ocellatum; assembly: GCF_020745735.1. NCBI lineage: Eukaryota > Metazoa > Chordata > Chondrichthyes > Orectolobiformes > Hemiscylliidae > Hemiscyllium > Hemiscyllium ocellatum. Next base: position 25,018,732 of record NC_083416.1, on the reverse strand, counting down.
TTCTCTCTGCAATCCATGTTGTCAAACCTTGCTGACCAGTCTACCATGAGTAACCTTATTGAATACCTTTCTGAAATTCATATAGAACTAATGCTGAAGTTTATTATGATGTGGAGTGGAGAAGAGAAATAAACCAACTATTTCAAGTGTCATGGTATCAATATTCAAATAGTGGGAGCTTTCTTTTTGCTGCACCAGGATTTCCTGGTTCCTGCCTGCTTCAGTCCATTTGTTGATGTATATTTTGTTCCACCAATCTGGACAACACAAGTTCCTATACAATGGTGAATGCTTTATTATCGGACAGCTGGCAAGAGATTCTCAATGTCCCCAAAGTAGCCGTGTGTCTACTTGTAGTGACTCGTCTCCATGAATCTCTGCCCTACATACAATGACAGTATATTTTATAGGAATTATACAAAAGGTTTATCAGTCACATGGATGATTGTCATTACATAGTTTAAAGTAGGTAATTATGAATTTACAAAGCCTGATGAATATTGATGTCCTGTGGTAATGTGTGAATGGATTACAGAAACTGATTATCATATTGTTCATGATTATGCATTGATGGGAAGAGATTAAAGCAGAAGGGTTTTGCCTGTGGTGAATGGTGAATTTCACATGCTTATGCTAATATGGAGGGGAAATGAATGGGAGATTCACATACCTGTTCTAATATGGAGGACAAGTAAGACCATGGGAGCAGGAGGCAGTTTAACAGGGTTGTAGCCAAGGCTATCAGTCTTGTCTGGAAAGGGCAAATACCTCTGTCTGGAGGTAAAGGGGGAATCCACATGTGTGACTCCACGAGGCTCAATTTCTGAGAGATAGTCAGCCTCCCCCCTACTGAGATGTTCTGTCTGTATAGTGAGAGTACAGGCTTTCAATTGCTACTGCAGTAAGTCCTTTGGTAGTGAAATACTTAACCCTTAAGTATTGTGTCCTGAAAGAGAAGCAAAGCACGGAACTAACCCCTCTGCGGCATTTTAACTTCCTCACTTTATCAGAGTTAGATTATACATAACTGAGCCTATTAATGCAGTTAGGGTCTTGATCAAGTTTAGCTCTGCTTAATGTGCCTGGGCCCTGCCTGAATGAAACTTTAGCTTCCATGCTCTGCACACAGCTGAATTTGCGCAGGAGTTAAATTAGTTATTTGAATCTTTAATGAGTGACATGGAAAGCATTCTGTAATCTACAAAGGATTGAAGTTAAAGGTAGCAGATATATGATGTGTCCATGGGTCCAATATAGCTGGACAAACTGAAGAGATTGAAAATATCTTGCTTTAATTCTGTACTTGCCTAAACCTTGGTTTTGGATTTATGTTGCTGCCTTGGTGTAATTTTGAAATCACTTTGCACAATTAAGTTCTGAAGTACAAATACACTCACTCGGCACCTTTATCTCATGATGTAAAAATTAATGTTCTCTTTGACATTCTTGTTTCTGTTGTAATGAGTGGAAGATGCAAATCTTTGAGAGTATATCTTTTTCAACAAATTCTGTTGATACCTGAAACTAAATATCAAAAGGCAACATTACATAGCAGTGAACATGGAGTTTTGTGCATTCTGTTGTTTTAAAATACATTGGTGTTAAATATTTCTGAACAAAGAGACTTAGGGGCACAGGTACATCATTCCTTGAAAATGGAGTCGCAGTTATAGTGAGTGGTGAAGAAGGCATTTGGTACATTTGCCTTCATTGGTCCATGCATTGAAGATAGGAGTTGGGATGTCATGTTACAGCTGTACAAAACATTGGTGAGACCACTTTTAAAAAACTGTGTTCAGTTCTGGTCTCCATACTATGTGAAAGATGTTGTTTAACTTGAAAGGATTCAGAAACAATTTACAAGGACGTTGCCAGGTTTGAAGGGTTTAAACTATAAGGAGTGGCTGATTAGACTGGGGTTTATTTCCCTGGAGCATCGGTGGCTAAGGGGTGATCTTACAGAGGTTTGTAAATTCATGAGGGACATGGATAGGGTGAATAGAAAAGGTATTTTTTCCCAGGGTAGGGGAGTCCAAAACTAGAGGCCATGGGTTTAAGGTAAGAGAGGAAAGGTTAAAAGAGATCTGAAAAGCAACATTTTCATGCAGTGGGTGGTGCATGTATGGAACGAACTGCCAGAGGAAGTGGTGAACGTGGGTATAATTACAATATTTAAAAGGCATCTGGATGGGTATATGAATAGGAAGGAGTTAGAGGGAAATGGGCCAAGTGCTAGCAAATGGGACGAGATCAGTTTAGGATATCTGGTCAGCATGGATGAGTTGGCCTGAGGATCTGTTTCCATGCTCTATAATGCTATGATTTTGTAACTTGCATGATCTGTGGATAAAGCCATCCTCCTGGTGTGCTTACTTTGAGTGGAGAGCAACCCTGAATAAGATTGCATAGAACCATAGAATATTCTGTCAGCTATTGCTTTGATTGAACCATGTTGTCATATCAAAGAGTAGAATCTGTATGTATGAGCAACAATGCACATCCCATTCATCTGTCATGCTTCCACTGAGTAATATTACAACTCAGGTAGTAAAGAAAGTTGTTCAATCTTTCAGAAAAGCAGTTGAATATTTCACAAGGATGAACATAAAATTAAGCTGCGCCAGTTTTATAGTGTCTGGCTATTTTCATGCCATTTCTTAATACCGTATTGATAAGAAACAGTGGTAATTATTCAATTTTCAGTGAACAAAAAGACAAACAGAAATCCTCTTTTTTGGCTTACTTTAATCATACATTTTGAGCTGTGGTATAGACATTTCCTTTATTTGGACACATGTTTATTGATTTTAGCATCAGCAGTGATTCTTGGAAACACCAGTCTTCCTCATCTTAAACTGTTTTCTTATGGAATCTTTTTAAAGTGATCCCATCACACACTGAGTTCTGAATGCAAGAAGAAATTTAGTCTTTAGTCGAAAGATTCATTGCACAATAAAACAACGTGTTTAGAAAGTATTAAATGAACATTTAAAATGTAACTGAATACTTACTTCAACTAGTTTTCCTCCTTCAATTGTGGCAGTGTGAGTATACTTAGGAAAATTCATGAGGAGCTTTCCTGCGTCTTGGTGTACTGTGACCTGGAGTAAACCAAAAGCACCTTTTCTCAATTATTGCATAGAATTTGTAGCACAGAAACAGACAGTTCAGCCCACCTGGTCTGTGCTGTCGTTTATGTTCCACCCGTGCCTTCCCCAATCTCCTTCCATCTATCCTCATCATCATACTCAACTTTTCCTTCTCTCCACCTCCCCCCATCCCACCCACAAGAGCTTATCTAGCTTTCCCTAAATGCTATTCACCTCTACCTCAAGTGACCACGAAATCTATATTCTAACTAATCTCTGGGGAAGAATGTTTCTACAAAGTTATAGAATATGGGATTGGCAGGATGTCTCTTGGAGATCCAATACTGAATTCTATTGGAGTTAGGATCTAGGATCAAGATATGGTGTCATCAACATAAGATATGCCTTTATGTATCTATATCTGTGTATGTGTTGAATCGCAGTACATTCTGGAATAGAGTCCTAGCTGATAGCTTTAATTCCCTTTTGGAAAGGGATAGAAAGTAACCATTGTCCTGATTGAGAGAAGCACCATACAGCATGGGACTCTGGAATGCTCTGATTTGTATGCTGCGTTAATTATATAGGCAGTAGAATAAATACTTATATGTTTATTTAAATTTATTTATAGTAGATTTTGTTTATTTCCAATAATCTCCAAACTTCATTTATTCGAGATAACACGGAATGAATAAAACTTTAATATTGATTGTACTGCACTGTTCACTTTCTAAAGAATATGGCCAACTTCTATGTCAACACTCAGATTAGTATTCAGAAATAGATTCCATTTCTGTATATTTAGACCATGATCATCTTAGTGTTTACCTGTAAATCAAAAAAGGTTGTTGCAGATTGAGAATGATAGGTTACCTGATTTACTGTCCACGTTGTGTTAAAAAACAATGAAGCTAGTATTGCTGGTAGATACAGAGTTGGATTCCTGTTTTAGGAGTCTCCATTTTATCTCTGCTTCAAACTCCAAACAACTAAGATCTTCTGGTCTCAGCTTAATTGCAAGTACTAACTATGGGGAGACCATGAGATCAACCTAATCACACAGCGCACACTCACTTATTATAAGCAGTGATTGGTGCATTTGATAATGTTCCTGAAGTTTTTTTTACAAGAGAACAAACTTGTTTCCGGATGTCTATCTAAATAGCCTAACTGGTTTACCTCCAATTACCTGTCACTTTTGGGGAAGAAACTAACTCAGACCACCAGTCTGAAAAGCAAGTCTCCTCCACCACCCTCTGACTTCTACCTTCGAGCCAGTTCTCCCTGTATTCCATATGATCTAACCTTGCTAATCAGTCTACCATGAGGAACTTTGTCAAATGCCTTACTGAAGTCCATATACATCTCATCCATTGCTCTGCCCTCATACAACCTCTTCATTACTTCTTCAAGAAACTCAATCAATTAAGTGAAAAACGATTTTCCACATGCAAAGCTCAATCAGTCCTTACCTATCCAAATACATGCAAACCCTGTCCCTCAGGATACCCTCTAACAACCTGCCCACCACCGATGTCAGGCTCATCAGTCTATAGTAAACTAGCTTTTCCTTACTACCTTTCTTAAACAACTGGACGTTAGCCAACGTCCAGTATTCCAGAACTTCACCTGTGCCTATTGGTGATTCAAATATCGCAGCAAGGTGGTGGTGGGGGGGGGGGGGGGGGGGGGGGGGGGGCGGCGGGGCAGCAATCTTTTCCTTTGCTTCCCACAGAGTTCTAGGGTATACCTGATCAGATCCTAGAGATTTATCCAACTCTATGCATTTTAAGACGTCCAGCACCACCACCTCTGTAATATGCACATTTTTCAAGATGTCACTATTTATTTCCCCATGCTCTCTATCTTCCATATCCTTCTCCACAGTAAATATTCGTGCAGAATACTCGTTTAGTATCTCACCCATGTCTGTGTGCCTATGATTAGAGAGTTCCCTATTACAATTGACCACTTGGAACCAGGCCTACTCCTCGTTACATTTGAGCCAGTCTCGGTACCAGAAACCTGTCTGTCAGTGCTTCGTTCCCCTGAGAGTCAATCACCTTCTACATTTTCCAAAACAGCTTACTTGTTTGAGATGGGGATAGCCACAGGAGACTCCTGCATTACCTGCCTCCCTCCTGTATATTTCCTGGAGGTCACCCATCTATCTGGCTGTGACTTTAGTTTATCTCCCTTCCTGCAACTGCCATCCATCACACCCCGTAGCTCCTGTAAATTCGTTATTGCCTCTAACTGCCACTCCAATTGATCCATGTGATCTGTTAGGATTCACAAACAAGCACACTTCCTGCAGACATAATTGTCAGTAACATGGAAACTCTCCCTAATCTTCCACATCATACAGGATGAATACATCACTCTGCTGAAAGCCATCTTTGCACCTTAACAATCTATAGACCCTAAAATAGCACAGTCTTACTGGTCTTAAAAACACTGCTTCAGGCTAACTTAGTACCGATGTGCCACAAAGATCGGTGATCAGTCCATTGCTTTCTGTCATTTATATAAATTATTTGGATGTGAGCATGGAAGTTATGGTTTGTAGGTTTGCAGATGACACTAAAAGTTGAGGTGTAGTGGACAGTGAAGAAGGTTATTACAGAGTACAATGGGCTTTTGATCAGTTGGGCCGGTGGACCAAGGAGTGGCAGATGGAGTTTAATTTAGATAATTGCGAGGTTGCTGCATTTTGGAAAGGCAAATCAGGGCAGGACATTTACACTTAATAGTAAGGTCCTGGGGAGTGTTGCTTGTGATGATGCTACTCCTTTAACAAGATTATGTTGTCCTTGGCTTTCTTTTCAGAAAGGTGGTAAAAACAGCGATTCTGAAAAGTCTGGCTTGGAAGGGTTTTCGGGTCAATTTGATTAAAGCTATCAGATACTGCCTCAGACAATTGGCTTTTAAGTTGAAAAAAAAACACTTGTTCAATGAAAGGGGAGTGGCCAGTTCTCCCAACTCAGCTTCTCTGGTTTGATTTTTTGGCAGTCTGGCTATTCACTGAAAGCAGACAGGCAGTTGTGAAGCTCCTGGACCCAAGAGGAGCAAGTCCATGCTGATCCTCTTCTCTTTCTGTAAGACCCTGTGTTTGATTTTACCTTTTGTGTCAAGGAGTGTTTATGGGGATTGTTGCAAATATTTACAACAGCATCATTAAATTGGGATTATCTGTTGGGTTTTCAGATGTGTCAGGTTATTTGGTTCTCTGTTGTTTGTGTTTCATTTGGTAATGGTGTAAATAAATTTTGTTTTGTTTAAAACTAAGTGGCTTGACCAGCTGCAACCCTCCTGGATTATCCACCATATACCTGCTTAAAACAATTAGCAAAGTTAGGGTCCGGGCTGCTTGCTTGAAATGTTTTGAGGGGGTCTGGCCTGGACCATAACATGCTGAACAAAGAGGCATGGGAGTGGAGTCTTAGATAGATTGGTTAGTGAGGAGGTGTTTAGTGTGCTTGCTTTCATTGGAAAGTGCATTGAGTGTTGGAGTTGGGAGGTCATGTTGCAGCTGTATAGGATGTTAGTTAGGCCACTTTTGGAGTATTGCATGTAATTCTTGTCTCCCTCATTTATGAAGGATGCTGTGAAACTAGAAAGGGCTTAGAAAAGATTTTGCCAGGTTTGAGCGATAGGGGGAGGCTGAATAGGCTGGGGCTATTTTGTCTGAAGGGTGACCTTACAAAAGGATGTAAAATCATGAGGGGCATGGATAGAGTAAATAGTGAAGATCTTTTCCCCAGACTGGGGGCAGTCCAGAACTAGAGGGCGTAGGTTTAAGATAAGAGGGGAAAGATTTAAAAGGGACCGAAGTAGTAACTTATTCACACAGAGGGTGGTGTGTGTGTGAAATGAACCGTCAGAGGAGATGATGAAGACTGGTAAAATTAAAACATTTAAAAAGACATCTGGATAGATATATGAATAGGAAGGATTTAGAGAGATATGGGTCAAATGCTGGCTAATGGAACTAGATTAATTTAGGATATCTGGTTGGCATGGATGAGTTGGACCGAAGGGTCTGTTTCCGTGCTGTACATCTCTATGACTATGACTGTCTAGAAATCTGATGTGTCCTGGAGGCTGACCATTGACTATTGGGAGCCAAATAGAGTCACCCCAATAATGGCACTGACAGTTGCAACTCGCCCCAAAAATGTGAAAAAGCAACCCTCCAAAGCCCACTATTTCACAGGACTGAATGTTAGTAACTGGACAGAAAAACATACAAATGCCAAACTTTAACAAGAGCACCAGCCTTGCAAGTGTCTGACCCTGAACTACCTTTTGCACAGTAGGTAGCAACCACTGACACTACTCTGTTCTGCTACAAAAATGACACAACAGATTTAGATTAGTACATTTGCATCTAGGTTTTTAATTCTGGTTGAGCATGGCTTCTCCATCCATGAGTGACATTTATTGGCAGTTTTCTGGACAGTTCAACACTTCTCATATATTAGATGAAAGTGAGGACTGCATATGCTGGAGATCAGAATCAAGAGTAGAGTGGTGCTGGAAAAGCACTGAAGGTCAGTCAGCATCTGAGGAGCAGGAAAATCGACGTTTTGGGCAAAAGTCCCGATGAAGGGCTTTTGCCCGAAATGTCGATTTTCCTGTTCTTCGGATGCTGGCTGACCTGCTGTGCTTTTCCAGCACCATTCTAATCCTCACTTTTCATATATTGTTGGCTTAAACCCCCTCACCATACTTACCCCTATCCAATTACTGTTAGAGGGCAGAATCAAAGGACAGCATAGTGACTCAGTGGTTAGCACTGCTGCCTCACAGCACCAGGGACCCAGGTTTGATTCCAGCCTCGGGCGACTGTCTGCATGGAATTTGCATGTTCTCCCCGTGTCTGTGTGGGATTCCTCTGGGTGCTCCGGTTTCTTCCCACCGTCCAAAGTTGTGCAGGTCAGGTGAATTGGCCACGCTAAATTGCCCAGTGTCAGGGGTGAATATAGGGTAGGGGAATGGGTCTGTATGGGTTTCTCTTTGGAGGGTCAGTGTAAACTTGTTGGGCCAAAGGGCCTGTTTCCATACTGTAGGGAATCTAATCTCATGCATGGTGAGCTCGATCCACACAGTAAGGTGGACCCTCATGCTCCAACATCAGCATTAAATGCATCCAAGAACCTGCCTTTTTATCAGTCAACCTCAACAATAGCTGTGATGGACACCAGTGCCAAATTCTAGCTACTAACAACCTCAAAGTGCCATTTCTATCCAAATTAAAGGGAGGCCAACTGGACAGGGGATCAAAACAGCCGCTAAAGATTTTCATTGATGATTGAGAATAGGATCAGGAAAACAGGCTGTGGCTTAGAGATTGAGGATTGCAGAGGGAACCCATAACGGAAATAGCTTTAAAGATCCCTAGCCACAGAAGTGCACAAGTCTCGAGCTTGCTGAAGTTAAGTAGGTTGTGGCTAATCAGGAACAGCTCCTGCCACCACTAAACATCTGTTCCATCAGCATAGGCATTTGCAACAACTTCACAGACTTCTTCCCACACTGAGAAAGCAGGGCTCTGTCTCTGCAGACAGAAAGCCCTTCCCATCTATACCTCTGCTAAAATGTGTTTTCCAACAAGGAAAGGTCAGAGTTGGGGGATCATCGAAGTAAAACTTCCCCAGCTTGATACATTCGAACAGACAAACTGAACAAGCAAGGGGTTCGACAAGGACAATCCTGGCAGCCACCAGTCCCTGAACCAGTGCAAACCATAGCAATCACAGTCAAACACACAATCACATTGAGGACTTAAACATGCTCAGAGTTCTGACCCAGATTTGAACTATATCCCCCAAGGAAAATATTCAGGTAGCTATAAAAATTGGGAAAATAAAATTTTGATCAAGGTGGCCTGGTTTTAAAGGACAATCTCTATGCTGGGACCATAATCAAATAATGTTTGAACTTTATGATGTTCATGGACATCAAGGGGTCAATTTCACCTGGGATAGGATTAAAGGTCTGTGCTGGTGGCCCACTCTTGACATCACATTGATATGTACACAGAACAACCTACACCAGTAACCTAACAAGGGCAACTTAAGACACATGTGACCAGTAGAGGGTTTTTGAATCAACCTTCAGCTTGATTACAAGGGTTGAGGGGAATTCAAATAAGTTCTAGTTATCATTGATACCTTTATCAAATTGAAGCATTCCGCACACACACAAACTCAGTAAAGACTAAAGTCTTAGTGCAACAGATTTTCACAAAGTGGAGCCTTCCCCAAGTGTTGAGTCTGATCAGAGCACCCACTTCATTGGACATGTTATGCAAGAAGTTATGGTGTTCTTTGGCATCAATCAAAATGTTCACAATGCTTCTAACCCCCAATCCAGTGGGATCATTGAATGCATGAATTGATACTTCTATTATGCTTGGACCAATCAGAATGGTGGCATGTGGCTCAGTGTTAAATACTGCTGCCTCACAATGCTGAGGACCCAGGTTCGATCCCACTCTTGAGCAACTGTCTATATGGAGTTTGTACATTTTCCCCATGTCTGACTGGGTGTCTTTTAGGTGTTCACATTTCCTCCCACAGTCTAAAGATGTGCAGATTAGGTGGATTGGCCATGCTAAATTGCCCATAGTGTCTAGAGATGTGTAGGTTAGGTGGATTAGTCATGGAAATTGCAGGGTTGTGGGGATAGGGTGAGGGGATGGGTCTGTGTGGGTTCTCTTCAGAGGATCAGTGTGGACTTGATGGGCTGAATGGCCCACTTCCACATTGGAAAGATTCTATGAACTCAAAATAGTTGCCCTCACACACAAACCTCCTGCCCACATCCTACTGGAAAACATAAAAACTGTGGAAATGGCCACAGCCATAAAAATGGGCACAAGACAAAAAAAAACAAAGTTGTGTTTATCTCAATGGCAACATTCACCCCTCAGAAATGAGGTAGGGCAACAAATTATGCTCCAAATCTGTCAGCCTGATCCTTCCTAGTCCCCCAATTTCCCCAAGTTAAACCCTTGTTTTGTAAACTTTTGTTGGATTCAGGTAAAACAGGGTAATACCGCGTAAACCAAATAAAGTCCTGTGCCCCTCAAAGTAACTCCCATCACTTTCAAACCCACTTCGGCAAATGGGGTCTGAAACAAGGTGACAGCTGGAAGATCCTGGTAACCCATGAAACCCGATATTCGAATCTCAGGTTCACCCCCCCCATTCTCAAATGCCACCAGGGACAAGAAGTCTGATGCTGACTTCCCTTCAAGCTACACACCACATTCCCAACCACTCTCTCCACCTAGGGATAGCCGACAATGCTTCAGATACAAAATACAAAACCGATGAACAGAATAGTTGTAGTCTGAGGAGGATGATAGCCCTTCCCCTATTTGTTGGGCATCTCCAATAGAATGCAGACTCCCCAGATGATGATGGATACAGCCCGTACAACCCTGACTCAATTGTCAACATTTACTGAAGCCCAAGAATCACCCACCACACATGTCAAAGGAAAGGGGAGCTAGGAATGGGGCACAATTTAACAATTAAGTAATGTTGCTTAAAATATGAGTCAGATGCTGAACACTGATACTTATAGGAATTAGTCTTGATCTGTGTTAGGAACTGTGATAGAGAAAATACTCCAAGGCAGCAATGAAGCCTTTTATTTCTGTTATGTATAAGTATGATTGCTTAATTTAAACATGTTGCATGGGCAAATAGGAAACCAAGGTATTCATGAAATTGGTTAATTTCTGATGTAATAATCAATTTATGGTGTACAGAAAACCCAAAAAGTGTTCCACATTTTGTTTCATGAGCGTAGGGATCATGGATGGTTGGTGAGGATTCACTGTGAATGGGTGCACGATAGTGAGATATGGAGCACAGCCTGGACAAAGGATTCAAATTTAGCAAACAATGCCCTGGGAAGCCCCAGCAGGGAGAATTTCTAGAATATGAAACTAAAAACTAGACCAAGGCCAGCAAAGGCTCTTTCCACAGCTTGTCTCACAAGCATTCCAGGTTCATGTAACAGACTAGTAATTAAGCCCATAGGCAAAATTTTATTAGACAATGTCCATCATGAATTAATGCCGATAATAATAGATATATCAGGGATTCAACCACTGGAGTGGCGCCCTTCCCCATTGAAATTACTATACTCACACCTGACTCATAGTACAATGGGATGAGGGACAGGAAAATATAAGGGTAAATCATGATCTGTAACTAATAAGTGTGAGACAAGGGAGCTCATTAATTATCAAGCTACAGTAAATAGGGCAGGAATGTCACACTGAGGCAATTAACCTTGGCATGTCCAATAACAGTTGCCCCCCAGCATATCAAAGAGATCCTAGGCTTAGGGTGGCATGGTGGCACAGTGGTTAGCACTGCTGCTTCACAGCACCAGAGACCTGGGTTCAATTCCCGCCTCAGGCGACTGTCTGTGTGGAGTTTGCATGTTCTCTCCGTGTCTGAGTGGGTTTCCTCCGGGTGCTCCGGTTTCCTCCCATAGTCCAAAGATGTGCGGGTCAGGTGAATTGGCCATGCTGAATTGCCCGTAGTGTTAGGTAAGGGGTATGGGTGGGTTGTGCTTCGGCGGGTCAGTGTGGACTTGTTGGGCCGAAGGGCCTGTTTCCACACTGTAAGTAATCTAATCTAATCCCAATCATTTCTAGTGACAGAATGGGATTCAGAACTTTTGAAGAAAACAGTGGCATTATAAAGAAAGGAACTGGAAGGGATATCATAATACTCTCCCATATGCTATAGAAAGAAAGATGTCACTGATAGGGACCAGTCCAACCAAATGCGAACAAAGGATCTCATGTTATATATTCATACTCAGTATACGCTAATGAAAATGCCCAAAGCAATTTTAAAACAATTAACACAGAACATAGAACATTACAACGTAGTACAGGCTCTTCGACCCTCAATGCTGCACTGACAGCGAAAGCAATCTGAAGCCCATCTCACCTACACTATTTCATTTTCATCCATATGTTTATCCAAGGACCATTTAAATGCCCTGAAAGTTGATGAGTCTACTACTATTGGATGGCAGTGCATTCCATGGCCCCTACTACTCTGAGTAATGAAACTACCACTGACATCTGTCCTAAACCTATCACTCCTCAATTTAAAGCCATGTTCCCTCTTGCTAGCTATTACTATCCCAGGAAAAAGGCTCTCATTGTCCACCCTATCTAACCCTATGATTATCTTATATGTCTCAATTAAGTCATCTCTCAACTTTCTTCTCTAACTAAAATAGCCTCAAGTCACTCAGCCTTTCATCATAAGACCTTCCCTCCATACCAGGGATTATCCTAGTAAACCTCCTCGGAACCCTTTCCAAAGCTTCCACAACCTTCTTATAATGCGCTGACCAGAACTATGCGCAATACTTCAAGTGCGGCCCCACCAGAATTTTGTATAACTGCAACATCACCCCATGGCTTTAAACTCAACCTCTCTCCCAATAAAAGCGAACACACTGTATGCCTTCTTAACAACCCTCTCAACCAGAGTGGCAACTTTCAGGGATCTATGTACATTGACACAGAGATATCTCTGTTCATCTATACAACCAAGAATCTTACCATTAGTCCAGTACTTTGTATTCCTGTTGCTCCTTCCAAAGTGAATCACCACACATTTTTCTGTATTAAACTCCACTTGCTACACTCAGCCCAGCTCTGCAGCTTGTCTATGTCCCTCTGTAACCTACAACATCTTTTGGCACTATCCACAACTCCACAAAGCTTAGCGTCATCCACAAATTTACTGACTCATCCTTGTATGCCTCCTCCAGGTCATTTACAAATATAACAAATAGCAGGAGCCCCAAAGCAGATCCTTGCAGTACACCACTAGTAACTGAACTTCAGGATGAACTTTTCCCATCAACTACCACCCTCTGTCTTCTTTCAGCTAGTCAATTTCTGATCCAAACAATTAAATCACCTTTAATCCCATGCCTCTGTATTTTGTGCAATAGCCTACTGTGGGGAACCTTATCAAACACCTTACTGAAATCTATATACACCACATTCACTGCTTTACACTCATTCATCTGTCTGGTTACCTTCTCAAAGAACTCAATAAGGTTTGATAAGCATAATCTACCCTTCACAAAATCTTGTTGACTATCCGTAATCAACTTATTCCTTTCTAGATGATTTAAAATCCTATCTTTTATAACTCTTTCCAACATTTTACCCACAACTGAAATAAGGCTCACTGGTTTATAATTACCAGGGTTGTCTCTACTCACCTTCTTGAACAAGGGGACAACATTTGCTATCCTCCAGTCTTCTGGCACTATTCCTGTAGACAGTGATGCCATAAAGATCAATGCCAATGGCTCTGCAATCTCCTCCTTAGCTTCCCAAAGAATCCTAGGATAAATCACATCCAGCCCAGGGGACCTACCTATTTTCACACTTTTCAGAATTGTTGATTTAAACTGTACTTTGGAGGCTAGGGGTCTGAGGACTGACATTATGTCAGTCTCACAGAGCGGGAGGGAGAATATTCTGTCATTACTTTAATCAGGTAATACCAGTATGAGGATTCAACCTGTCATACCACTGATGCCACTTTTTGTACTAAACATTATATTCCTGTGCGGATATTCATAATAAACCACTGACATCCATTGAAGGCAAGTGACATTCAGAAACCCTAGTGACAAATTAAGAGAACTTTTTGGGAACTATTTTGAGAAACATGACACAGGTATAAAACCTCTGCTGGAATACAGTTAATGAGTGACCACCAAACCTTTGCTTGAATAATATAACACGTGAAAGAGTGTAAAAATAGGATCAATGAGATTAAACCCACTAACTGGTAGGTTGAATTTTGGAATTGGAATTTAAATGCACACATTCATCTGTGGATTTGCCTCCTTTCACACATTAGCTGTAGACCTAATTGCATTTACTTTAGTCTGCCTCATTGCACCAGCAGCTAAACACGCCAGCTGGAAGATTGACACATTCACTATGAGCACTGCATATTGATGTGAACAAGGCCTCTAGGATGGAAGGAACTCCCAGGATTATTATCACTACCCTCACCTCTATTATTCTTATCACTGGATTTTGTTTATTGCAATGCATGTTTCTTTTATGTCTACGTATTTGCGTCTCACAAATTCTGTATGGGCTGTCATGATGGATTTCTTTTCTCTCAGTCTATACATGTAACCAAATCACTTATCAAATATTTAACAGCATGCTTGACCAAAGTGTACAATGGCTTTCACAATGACAACAAACAAAACTAACCATGTACAGTTAGAAATTCAGTTGATCAGTTAGTAACATACAGATTTACCTTGACTTTGTCACAGTTCAGCGTCTCAATTTCTGACTCCTGGCCAACAATAAATTTATTGGTTGTAGTGTGGCATGGATAAATTTGAGACCAAGTAAATTCATTTCCATTCTGAACAATCTCTGTGACAAACTTCAAAGTTTTCCCACGCTCAATGGCATCATCAGGTACACCTACAGAGTGAATAACAAGTGCCATATTAGTACAAAGAATTGGAAACAACCGACAATGTTGAATACTGTCATAGACATTCATTTTCGCTTTTTTCTGTATAAGTACTGATGGTTTTGGCTTCCTGGAGATGACTTTGAAATATTGGAATTTATCTTTAAAGCAACAACTTCTAACTGTCCTGCAAAAAATTGTTCAACATTCAAATAATATATGCAAATAATTTCTGGCCAGGACACTATAAGGGAATGTGAACGAATTAGAGAAACTGCAGAACAGTTTGAATGATTCCAGGACGAAAAATTTCAGTTATGCAAATTGATTGAAGAAGTTGGGGATCGTTCTCCTTGAACAGGAGAAATTTATGAGGAGATCTATAGAAGTTCACAAAATCGTGTAATAGAGAAGACAGGGAGAAACTATTCTCACTAGTGAAAGGATCTAAAGCCAGAGGACTCAGATTCAAAGTGATTTACAAATGGAGCAAATATGTTGCAAGAAAAATCTTTTTCATACAGTGAGCAGTTATGGTGTGTAATGTATTGCCTTTAAGTATGATGGAGGCAGGTTCAATAGGACTTTCAAGAGGATATTTGGTGATTATTTGGAAGGAAATATTGTACAAAGGTATGTCTAAAATGCAGGAGATTGCTACTAGGTAAAGATGTTCATTTGATGAGCCAGTACGGACTCAACAGGTTGCATAATTTCCTTCTGTGCCAGAGAACCTCTATGGTTCTCACTCACAGACTGGTTACTCAGTTGTGGAGGTTTCTCTAGATGTCAATCAGCCCTTCAGCTGCTGTCCTAGCCTCACAACAAATGTGGACGAACAAGACTGATTTTATCTGTTCCCCCCATTAGGTCTCAATTATAAAGCTATTCATATTGATCATATCTGCATCACATGGACTGTAATAGTTCAAGAAGAGAGTTCACCACTTGTTCAAGATCAGTTTGGGACATACAATCAATGTGCACATTACCATCCACATTTGCATGCCAAGAACAAATCTTACAAAAACTGTTATGCAACGTTCATATGACTGCAAGTCCAATGTGACCATGTTTCATTCTTCACAAAGGTATGAGCGTTCCCTCATGCCGCAACTAGGATAATAATCTACTCCAGATTGTGTTAGAATGTCCAGATATTAAAGAAAAAATTTCTAGAAATTGCTGTGAGCAAACCCTGCAGAAAAATCATAGGGAAATGAAAGAAAAATGTAAAATAAAAAGTGGGACTGGAAAGGCACAGCAGTAAGGCAGCATCAGAGGAGCAGGAATGTTTCCAGATGGGATGCTTCATTACATTTTGTTGACTCTAACATTCTGCAGTCCTTGCTATCTCCAAGTCACCGAAAAATGTATTTTATTTACTTTGAGCACATTTTTGTTTATTAGTTTTAAGGTATTCCTGAAAAAAAACAAATTATGGAAGTTTTCTACTTGCACTCATCAGGTCAGAATTGTGAGAACATCAAATTTCAAAGGGAACAATAATTTATACTACAAGGATAGCTATTTATTTCTCTCTTTCTACAGTGATGTTTAAGCTCTGTACTTCCAAACAAGAGGTTATAAAAGTATGGGAGATGGAGAGACAACTTGTTAGACTGGTGAGGTAAATATACTTCGCCTCACAGGTGGCATGAAAATGGATGACAGTTAAATAGGGTTGACTAAAGTGATCACCTTTTACTGGTTTAGGAATAAGACAAAAGATCTCATTTTCCTGACCTTGTCAGCAGCACTCAATAAATTCCAAGGTTGACAGCTGAGAGGCAGGCTGGCACTGGGATTGATATTTCCTTCCCTTTTTCCGAATGCCAGCTGTTTTGGCCTGAGCCAAGTTTATGCCATATTAATTTTAATAGACATGGGCATGAAGAATAGTAACAGTGTTTTTTTGGTAATGTGATGAATCTGATGAAGGCTCCTGTCTGAAATGTTGATTTTCCTGCTCCTCAGATGCTGCCTTACCTGCTGTGCCTTTCCAGCACCACTCTAATCTTGACTCTAATCTCCAGCATTTGCAGTACCCACTTCTGCCTATTCAGCCCAGCAAACCTGTTCCAGCCAATCAATTAGATGGTAGCTAACCTGTAACCTAGCTACATCCCTGAACTCCATATGTCTAAATACCATTGGGTAAATAAAAAATAACCATTGATCTCAGATTTAAAACTATTATTTGACCATAAAACCATAAGTTATTGGGGCAGAATTAGGCCATTTGACCCATCAGATCTGCTCTGCCATTTGATCACGGTTTGATATGTTCCTTAACCTCATTCTTCTGTCTTCTCTCCATAACCTCTAATCCTCTTACTAATCAAGAACCTATCTATCACGCAATGACTTGGCCTCCACAGCCTTCCTTGGCAATGGGTTCTACAAATGCACCACCATCCAACCGAAGAAATTTGTCATTGTCTCTGTTTTAAACAGTCAGCATAAGGAGTGAGGAACTGTTGGGCATTCTAAAAATCATGAAGGTGGACAAGTCCGCAGGTCTGGAACAGATCTATCCCAAGTTACTGAGGGACATGAGAGAGGAAATAGCTTGGGCATTAACAGATATCTTTGCACCATCTTTGAACATTGGTGAGGTCCCAGAGGACTGGAGAATTGCTAATGTGGCCCCCTTGATTAAGAAGGGGAGCAGGGTAATCCAGGTAATTATCGAATGGTGAGGGAAGTGACGGTAGGGAAGCTGCTGGAGAAGCTGCTGAGGGATAGGATCTATTTATATTTAGAAGAAAATGAGCTTATCAGTGTTAGGCAACATTGTTTTGTGCAGAGAAAATCACGTATTACCAACTTAATAGAATTCTTTGAGGAAGTGATAAAGTTGATTGATGAGGGAAGGGCTGTAGATTTCATATACATGGACCTCAGTAAGGTTCCCCATGGTATGCTGATGGAGAAAGTGAAGTCGCATGGGATCCAGGATATACTAGCCAGATGGATAGAGAACTGTCTGGGCAACAGGAGACAGAAAGTAGTAGTCGAAGGGAGTTTCTCAAAATGGAGAAGTGTGACCAGTGGTATTCTACAGGGATCTGTGGTGGGACCACTGTTGTTTGTGATAAGGAGGAAAGTATAGGTTATCTGATTAGCAAGTTTGCAGATGACACGGAGTAACAGATAGTGAAGGGAACTGTCAGAGAACGCAACAGAATATAGATAGATTGAACAGTCGGGCAGAGAAATAGCAGATAGAGTTCAATCTGGGCAAATATGAGGTGATGCATTTTGGAAGATTCAATTCTAGAGTGAACTATGCAGTAAAGGTAAATGCCCTGGAGAAAATTGATGCACAGAGAGATCTAGATGTTCAGGTCCATTGTACCCTAAAGATGGCAACGCAGTCAATAGAGTCGTCAAGAAAACATATGGCATGCTTTCCTTCATTGGATGGGATATTGAGTACAAGAGTTGGCAGGCAGGTCATATTATAGTTGTATAAGACTTTGGATCGGCCACATTTTGAGTATTGCGTTCGGTTCTGGTTGCCATATTACCAAAAGGATGTGAATGCTTTGGAGAGAGTGCAGAGGCAGTTCACCAGGATGTTGCCTGCTATGGAGGGTGCTAGCTATGAAGAGAGACTGAGTAGATTAGGATTATTTTCATTGGAAAGATGGAGGTTGAGGGGGGATCTGATTGAGGTCTACAAAATCATGAGAGATACAGACAGGGTGGATCGCAAGAAACTTTTTCCCAGAATGGGGGACTCAATTACTAGGATTCATAAGTTCAAAGTAAGATGGGCAAGGTTTAAGGGAGATACTTGTGGAAAATTCTTTATGCAGATGGTGGTGGGCGCCTGGAGTGTGTTGCCAGCGAAGGTGGTAGAGGTGGGCATGATAGATTCATTTAAGATGTACCTAGACAGATACATGAATGGGCAGGGAGCAGAGGGATACAGGTGCTTAGAAATTAGGCGACAGGTTTAGATAGAGAATCTGGATCAGCACAGGCTTGGACGGCCAAAGGGCCTGTTCCTGTGTTGGAATTTTCTTTGTTCATTATTCTAAACCCTTCACCTGTGCCCTCAGGTCCTAGTTTTCCCTATTAGTGGAAACATCTCTTCCACTTCCACTCCATCAAAGATAAGCTGACATCAACTGCTTTAAAGAGGAGTGGTACATACTTCAGTTCCATTTTGCTCCAAAAAAGGTGTTCTCCAATTTCTGTCTTGAATGACTCCACTCTGTCTTCAAGATCATGTTATCTTCTTCCCATCAGCAGAAAAAAAGTTATTTTTTCTATATACTCTATCAATTCTTTTCAAAATCACCCCATTTCAGAAATCTAGTTAATTTAATTGCTGTTCATATTGTAATCCTTGAAGCTCTGGTAACATTATGGAGAGTCTGATTTGCAAGCTTTCCAAAACAAATATGTCCTTTATATGTTATGGTGCCCAGAGCTATCCATAATACTCCAGATGTTGTTAATACAAGGCTTTATACAAGAGAACCAACAGAGAACCAAATCATCCTCCTTTTCTTAACCCTCTAGTTAGAAAGGTTAATTTTCCATTAGTCTTATAAATTGGTTTGCCACTTAGATTAACATATTTTCGATATTTGTGTACATGGACCCTTAATTCTCTTTGGACTTAGTTTTCCATCATTTGGAAATACTCAGATATTGCTTTATCTCCCCAACGTAGTTTTCTCCCACTTAGCTGTACTGAAAATCATTTGCCGCATATTTAATCTATCAAAGACTCTTTATAAAGTTATGCTGTGGTTAGCACATCTTAACTATGGCAACAACCTTTGTATCATGGCAAATATGAATATTTGGGAAGTAAAGAAATTAGCCTAACTGTTTGTACACAAAGCCAAATGTAACAAAAGTAATTAAATTGGAGGAGCGTGCAGAAAAGGAGTTATTTAGTTGATGGGAGGAAGGACAGAAAGGAAACCAGCATAGTCTAGATGAGAAATGGCAGGGAAAGGCAAGTAGAGATATAGCAAGCAGAGAGGGGGAAGATGATGGATAAAGGGGAAGACAAATGGGCAAATGGTGAGAAGAGGGAATCGGATCAAATAAAAACAAGGGAAAAATGGTGAAAAATAACAAGGAACACAGAGCTAAAGTGATTGTTTGAGAAATGACCATTTCTGAAGTTCAGGATTAATATTATATAAATAAAACTACCAGTGACATTTGAATTATTTTATTTCTTTAATGTCAGATTTGTTGCAGTACTGCATGAGTTGAAAGTTTTTCGTTTTAAACCAAGACTGGTTGGATTTGACCTGCTAGCAATCTGAGGATTAAACTGCTCACTGTTGTTGCCTCAGCATACCTAAGAATGTTTTGAGTCATTGCCTGTGTTATTTTTTGCATTGAGCCTAATTATTGTACAGTTCATTTTAAAGGGCGTGATCTCCACAGAGAATAGCTTCAGGGGATTAAGAAAATGAAATTGCAAATCGAGAAAGTTTTAGACTGGCAAAACTATAATAAAAATCATCAGAATATTGCCAGACTTATTATATTTTATAAAAATGTATCTTTCAAATGAAATTTGTTAAATTCCCTTCCCCAAGGTCAAGTAAGTGAACTGGTTCCTGACTTCTTATTTTATGTCATGAGATGTGAAGTTATTGTTCCTCATGTTGTTTTAAAGCCTTCATTGTGGAAAATAATAGAATGGAAGACATTGCATTTCATTACTGATATACAAAAATTTTATTTATCTTTTTGCAAGCTCACTAAATCCCTTTTATTATCTGCTCCTTCTCTGTGTATAAACTGGGAGACATAGTTTAAAAATAGAAAGGGCCATTGAAGCAAGTAGTAAAAATGTTGTGAGGAATACGGTTTATACTTCCAGAGAGGACATTGACGTATATGGTGGGTAAACAGGGGGCTGGAAGAGCACAGCAAGCCAGGTAGCAACAGGAGGCAGAAAAGCCCGACGTTTGGGTATAACCCTTCTTCAGGAATAAGGGTGGGGAGTGGGGGTAGGGGGAGTTGGAAATAAAGTGAAGTGAGATGGAGGGAATCAAAAAGTGAATGGTTTTGTTGGTCCCAAAAGAGAGATTTATTAGCAATGATATTTAGAAAAGTTTCAAATGAGTTGTTTTCTTTTGCGCACTGCTTTTTATGCCCCTTCCTCTGCTAATGCACAAACAAGCTATTAACAGTTTGATGATTGCTCTCTGCTGTTTTTCCCTAGTGACCATAATTTATTTGGCATGTGAATGTCAGTAAGACTTTCAACCTGGAGGACCCTTAACTGCCTGATTCAATCGTTAGTCAACATCCACATATGTTCACTTTCAGCAGGGCTTGCTGACTGCAATTAGGCTGAAAAACGTGGTTAAAACTGACCTTTTTGATCATAGGGGTGAAGGCTGGTTATAACAACCAACATACCAGAGATCAATTAAGGTAGCACAGGCTGACGATCAAACTGAAACATTTCTAGCTGATATGGATCATATAATCATTGAATAAACTAAATGAGCCGGCTGGATAGCACATAATAGAAAATTTACTTTTTTAAAAAATTCATGTCTATAATTTCATTACAACTAATACAATCAGGAATTTTGGATCTGTGCTGTGTCATTTTAAAATTACAAACTGCACCGGATACTCTTTGCATGATGACCCATTAAATTTGTTTTTACTAACTTTTTCCTGCAAAAAGCATGGTGTACTTTATTACATTGATACATATGTGATCTAAGTAGTGACATTACCACAAAACGCTTCCTTACCTAAAGCCTTCATAAACTGTTCATAGTTCTCGTCACTCTCAAGTGTGTATTTGCCAGTGAAATTCATCTTGCTGTAAAATTTGAATTAAATAATTAATAAATCCTATGACAACAAAAGCGGCAGGCACCGTGGAAGATGTTCAGAGTCTATATATTTCATCTAAGTCATTAGTTTGACCTTTCATTAAATTTTAGTTATAGAAATTTTTTCAGGGCTAGTTGTTGAACTATTTTAAAAAGGTGTGGTGTACAGCTCATACAAGTCTTCTGGCTCACACAATCTGGATCTAAATGACAAAATACTTACAACCAGGGTAAGTTCCTCCAAGACAAAAAGGAATACCCTGAACTGTTGGAAAAAACAGTAAATCCAAGCAACCTGGTCAAACTTAAATGAGAATTAACATTGGTTCCAAGGCAGAATACAGCAAAGGTTCAAAGCATTGTTGGTAGGAATATAAGAAGATAACCCTTCAGCAGTGACAAAGAACTGGCCTGATGTTTCACATGATTGAGAGGGTGTCAGGCTTGCCCAAAGTCAAAATGGAGGTCTGAATCCATTTGTTCAGACCCTTAACCGGGATGTTTAATCCCTGAGCCAGGTTCCCCTTCTTTCTGTGATCAGGTGGGCTATGGGTGTGGTGAGAATTACCCAGGTTACACTTGCATATCTGTAATTCAGAGGGGCAATTATGCATAAGATTTCTGAAGCCATATTGATTTCACCAGCCACCATTGCCACAATGTGATGTATGTTAGTTCACTGTTTGATTGACAGGTCCAAGTGCTAAGAAAGGCTTTGGTATGGGGCTATGAATACAGATGTTTGTTTTCAAAAGGGATTAAGTAATTGAAGATGTTTTAATGCAATCGATGGGATTGTGTACATTTAGAATTATTTTTAAAAAGTGAATCCTCCAATTGACACACACAAACTTCATTATATTTAATCTTAGCATGAGCCCTCAGGTCTGCTGAATGAATTTACATTGAGGCTGCAGGGGCAAGGGGTTATGGAGGCGGTAGAGGGAGAGGCATTGCAAAGGAAGATATGAAGGGCTCATGGAGAGTGGATAGGGGGCATAGGTTGGCATGGCGGCTGTAAGATAATGGAGGTGTAGATTGAAGGGCAAGAGATGACGTGTGTTGGTTAGAAAGGAGCATGGGGATTGTGTAGAAGGGTGAAGAGATACTTTTTAAGGGTGTAACAAATTCTTGGATCAAAAAGTGAAGCATTTTCTATAGCCTGTCTCCACACACAGCAGATCTATGCTGCCTTCAGTCTTTCTGGAAGTGCAGGTCTGTCTCCAGTACAACATGCACCACACCAGAGTCCAATTGTAACAGCTGGTTCACATTCTCCTGGATTGGGTTTGTGGAACTGGGAATTGTAGTGGCTCTGCACCTCCTGTGTGCCTGCATATTCACGGGTGTTCCAAATTAGCAGTACTTAATGATTTCACAATTCATGAAATGTCTTTACTGAGTTATGTTGAAATCTCAGAAATCAGGTTAATCAGATTAAACCCTGACTAGCAAACAAACCAGGAAATGCCCATCTGGTTGTCATTGCATTGAATCATCTAATAATGGAACTAAAAAGAATAATAAAAGAAAGGTATATCAGATAATAATGGTCAGCTACCATACTTTTGGGCATTTTGAAAAATGGGGAATAGATTTTATGGAACATGGAAAAGACAGAAATATACTTTGTAGGGTGACTGAATTTGGCAGCAACTGCTATTTCAATTCCCCACCAGTAGGTTGAAGTGCAGAGATGATGTCAGTGGTGTGTTTATGATGTTGCAGGCTTGAAGTCCATCATGTGGCAGTTTTATTTAAACATGTAATGTATTTGCATGTCATGACGACTCCAGAGACACATGTGAATGTTTGGAGTGGGGAAAAGGCTCGTACTTGGAGTTGTACTTCTAGAGAGGGTGAGGGTAGGGGGTGGGGGGTGGGGGAGTGGGGTAAAGCTGGGAATTGGTATTTGGAACATGGTAAAAATAAGAAAATGACAGTCCTCAATGGCAGGTTCAGCACATCATCTTGTGGGTCCACGTCAGAGTGTTAGCCAACAAGATCCTTTAGCAGGCTTTGAATTTACCTCCTACTTTTCCACTATTTCTGCTGATCTCAGAGTGATCTCAGGCAATGTTTATTTTTACAATGCATGGAATGAAAGGCCAAGTGAGCTTACAACTTTAACAATGTAACACAGAGTGGTCAATACAACACTGCACACTAACATGAATATTCAATTGAGTAACTTCAAGAACACCTCTCATTTCACCACAGAAATAAAATGTACCTAACTCCCATGTAACCTTCAATGCATGATCGCTACGAAATGCGCCAGTAAATGTAGCAAACTAAGGTAGTCTCAACAGATGCTGCCAGATCTGCTAGGTTACTCCAGTGCTTTCCACTATTAAATTGAAAAAGACCTTCTCTAATTTTATGAGATCTAACAATTAATTAAAACATCCAACATTGGGAATTTCATGAATTAAAAAATGACAAGTGCCCAGCGAAAGAAGATTTACTACAATAAGTATCCAGTGAAATGTAAATGACAGAAGCGGCACTGTTAAGTATCCATTCAGAAATTGTATGGAAAATTGTTTGGTTCATGACAAATTCTTGGATCAACTTTGAACTTCAAGGTGAGAAAATACAAGTAAGCTCAGTACTGAGGATCAGCACATGATATTCTGAATGCTAAATTGGTCTAGGCCATCTGCAAATTTAAAGCCCTCCCCCCTAAAATATGTAACAAAATCAAATTACAGACTTTGATATATTTATGATGGACTTCTTGTTAAACGGAGAGGGTTTCAAACAAATAAATTACTTTCTTGCTTACAACGCTGAAATACATTATCTTTTAATAGAATCTCTCCAGTGTGGAAACAGGCCCTTCGGCCCAACAAGTTACTCTGAAGAATAACCCACCCAGACCCACTCCCCTACTACTTTACATTTACTCTAGACTAATGTACTTAACTTACACACACACACACACACACACACACACACACACACACACACACACACAAAAACCCACATGTACATATATACATATACATTTGTGGGGTGAATTTGTACTTGCAGAGTTACATTGTACTTTGCTCAAAAATTGCATGAATTCCTGCAAGACTCTGTTAACTCACTTTTTAGATTAAAATCAGTCTAATCATTATGACACAGACAGGGAACACTGGGGGCTAACACCTTCAACTTATTATCTGGCTAACACCAATTGTTACAGTTAACCTGAGAATGTAACTTTTTGTTTTTAAAAAAAGGTTTTGTGATTTACATATGAAAGATGTGAAACTATCATGGTCATTCTAACAGATGGGAGACTTAACAAACAATCAAGGTATTTTTCAATGTATAATTTCAGTTACATCACACTGTAAACCTTTGCTATAAATTCTGTGTTTTACAATTGTGTACTCCACAACCACTTGATGAAGGAGCGATGCTCCAAAAGCTAGTGCTTCCAATTAAACCTGTTGGACTATAACCTGGTGTTGTGTGATTTGTAACTAAATATATGCAGAGATGAACAGTTAATAATGGCTTCTTTTTACATATGGGATAATAATAACATTCAACTCTAGATTCCAGATATTTACAAACTTCCTTTTTAATATAACTCTTGTCAAATCTAAGAATAATCTGAAGGTAAACTATTCCAAAGTCACTTCATTTGAATAATCTGAAAGCTCAAAATTCAAACCTTGTTGTCTTATTAAAATGTTACTTAACTTGAAAGAATGAATGATTCAAATCATAAATCTCCAGTCCTTGTGAAACATCAGGAGACATTTCACTATGTCAAGTTATTTTTAATTAGCTTAAAATAATATTTTAAAATTGTACAAATTACTTAACTGGACATTTTAATCAAAAATCAGGGGACATTGACAGTTGGCAGTTAATGGTTTTCATGATAATATTTGTTATGACCTTTGATTCTTTTTTTTGAAGTTAGTTATCTTTGTTCTTAATTTTTTATTGTGAATTTGGTAACTTTACTGCTCTGCTATTTACAACCATCATAAACATTACATTCAACTTTCAACTGGAGTAGGAAGGTATCATATTATTTATACAGCTGACACATCTGTTTCACAAGACAAAAATCATGTTTTTAAATGTGTATTATCTAGGCTAGAAAATTGTAGCTACAAGAGTAAATGAGTTGAACTGCCTCTTTTCCTAACTTAAAAAAAAACTTCTACTTTATCAGCACGCATTCTGCAATATTCTAGTGAAAAATATGAATAATTCTCCAGACTTTATTAAGTCATCAGTACCAAAGTCTTCTCATAATAGATGCTCAGTAAGGGGGAGATTGGCTGACCTGATCTCAAACATGATTTGTGGCAAACATCCTGTGAAATTTTGAGGCCATAAAATTCTTTGCACTCAAGAGAGAGTCTGAGAGAGTCCCAAATAATTTTTGCTGTCTGTCAGAAAGAGATTTCCATTCTCCAAAAAAAGTCTCCTTTAATTTAAAGCTCTTCTTCTACAAGCAATAGAATAAGGGAGGTGGTGAGCTCAGGTCAGTGAGTTGCAATGTTATACATAGAGTAAAAAGTGAGGTCTGCAGATGCTGGACATCAGAGCTGAAAATGTGTTGCTGGTTAAAGCACAGCAGGTTAGGCAGCATCCAAGGAACAGGAAATTCGACGTTTCGGGCCAGAGCCCTTCATCCTGATGAAGGGCTCTGGCCCGAAACATTGAATTTCCTGTTCCTTGGATGCTGCCTAACCTGCTGTGCTTTAACCAGCAACACATTTTCAACAATGTTATACATAGTATACTGGCTACTATGTGTATAGATTTCACTTTGGCAAAACAAAGTTTAAGAATTGCACAGTCCTGAAGGCTAAATTGTAAATCACGAGCACACAAAACCTGTAAAATCTTGGAAATTATTAATAATGTAAAAATACTATTGAATTTTTTACCAAATGAAATTCTGGAATTTAGTACAGGATAGTAACTTCCTGAAACTGGGTTTTTTCTAAGCAGTCACATTAATTGATATGTGAGACAAGAGTTAAAAAAAACTTACCTGAGTTGGTAAACAGATACCATTCACAGGTAGGAGCAACTCATGCAGGTTTTAAGTCATTAGTAAGAATAAATGCAGTCTTTTAATCTATCAATGCGTCCTATTTTTCTTTTCTCATCAAATAAAGCCCTCTAGTGGTTATTGCGTTCTACAGAAGTCACAACATACCAAAATACATAGTATATTCAAAACTCAATCATTTGAGTTTTATGAACCTCAGTTCTCTAAATGACCCTAAGTTATTTTTGTCAAAACATGAACGATTAAGAAATCCTGTCTGGATTGCAAGCAATTGTTGATCATTGAGTGAAGTCAAAGGATAATGAAGATTGGATTGGATCATTCACCTAATGCTGAAAATGTGTTGCTGGAAAAGCGCAGCAGGTCAGGCAGCATCCAAGGAACAGGAAATTCGACGTTTCGGGCATAAGCCCTTCATTATTCACCTACTGTACAGGATGATAATCTAAATGCTTCTTAAGCATACTTATGCCATAGCTCATGAAAACAATTCCAGACCTATCTGTGATAACCTAAGCTACGCATGGCTTTGTGAGTGGGAGATCATTCCTCACAAATTTGTTGGAGTTCTTTGATGAAGTGATCAGGAAGTGGGGTGGGGGCAGGATGGTAGATATAGTCTATATGGATTTCAGTAATGCCTTTGATAAGCTTCCACATGGTAGACAGCTCTGGAAGGTTAGATTGCATAGAATCTAGGGCAAGCTGGCAAATTGGATACAAAATTAGCATGATGGTATGAAGCAGAGAGTAATGCTAGAAGGATGCTTGCCAGATTGTAGGCCTGTGACAAGTGGAGTGCCTCAGGGATCGGTGTTGGGCCCAATAATGTTTGTGATCTACATCAATGATTTAGATGAGAATGTGCAAGGCATGATTAGCAAGTTAGCTGATGACACCAAAATTGGCAGTAGTGTACACACTGAGGAAGACTATCAGAAATTGCAGCAGGACCTTGATCAGCTGGGGAAGTGGGCTGAGAAATGGCAAATGGAGTTTAATATAGATAAGTGTGTGTTTGTGCATTTTGGAAAGTCAAATCAAGGTAGGGGTTTGATAGTGAATGGTAGGACCTTATGGAGTGTTGTGAAACAGAGGGACCTTGGAGTTCAGGTGCACAGTTCTCTGAAAGTGGAGGCACAAGTAGACAGGGCAGTGAAGAAGGCTTTTGGCACATTGGCCTTCATCAGTCATAGACTCATAGAATCCTACTACATGGGGACCTTTGGCCCTAACTGGTCCATGCAAACCAAAATGTCCATCCACGCTAACCCCATTTCCCTGCACTTGGCTGATATCCTTCTAATTTGTTCCTATCCATGTATTTGTCCAAATGCCTTTTAAATGTTGTTAATGTACCCACCTCAACCACTTCTGCTGGCAGCTCATTCCATATGTGTACCACCCTCTGTGTAAAGTTGCCCTTAAGGTTCCCTTTTATTTTTCCCCTCTAAACATAAACTAATGCCCTCTAGTCCTTGATTCCCCAACCGTGGAAAAAAGACTGAGTGCATTCACCCTACCTATACCTTTCATAATCTTATACTCCTATAAGATCCCTCCTCAGTCTCCTGCGCTCTAAAGAAAAATGTCCTACCTTGTCCAACCTCTCCCTCTGACTCAGATCATTGAGCCCAGGGAGCATCCTTGTAAGTTTCTTCAGCACTTTTTCCAGTTTAATAACATCTTTCCTATAGAAAGGTGACCAAAGCTGAACACAATACTTCAAATACAGCCTCACCAATGTCTTGCATAACTGCAATATAACTTCTCAATTTCGATACTCAATGCCCTGACTGATGAAGGCCAGTGTGCAAAAAGTCTTCTTCACTGTCCTGTGTGCCTGTGACTCAATTTGCAAAGATGATATTCCTGTTAGATGTGGGAAATTGGAGAGAATTTCAGTGTTACTTATGATTATGTCTGCAGGAAATGTGTTTGGTTGCAAATCCTACCTGTGAGTCCATATTATAGAAGAGGAGGTGCTGGATGTTTTACAAGGTGGATAAATCACTGGGACCTGATCAGGTGTACCCTTGAATCTTATGGGAAGCTGAGGAAGTGTTTCTGGGCTCCTTGCTGAAATATTGGTATCAATAGCCACAGGTGAAGTGTTAGAAGACTGGACGTTGGCTAACATGGTGTCACTTTTAAGTAAGCTGGTAAAGAAAAGCCAAGGAATTATAGACTGGTGAGCCTGATATCAGTAATGGGGACTTTGTTGGAGGGGATTCTGAGGGACAAGATGTACACGTATTTGGAAAGGCATGGACTGAGTAGGGATAGTCAACATGGCTTTGTGTGTGGGAAATCATGCCTCACAAACTTAACTAAGTTTTTTTGAAGGAGTAACAAAGAGGATTGATGAAGAGCTATGGATGAGATCTATATGGACTTCAGTAAGGCATTCGACAATGCCAATGGTAGACTGGGTAGTACAATTAGGTCACATGGAATACAGGGAGAACTAACTATTTGGATACAGAGCTGGCTTGAAGGTAGAAGACAGAAGGTGGTGGTGGTGATGGTGGTGGAGGGTTGCGTTTTAGACTGGAGGCCTGTGACCAGCATTGTGCCACAAGGATCAATGCTGGTCCACTACTTTTTGTCATTTGTATAAATGATTTGGATCAAGTATGGTTAGTAAGTTTGTGGATGATACCAAAATTGATGGTGTAGTGGACAGCCAAGAATGTTATCTTAGAGTAAGATGGGACCTTGCTCAGTTAGACTGGCAGGCCAAGATGAGGTTGATGGAGTTTAATTTAGATAAATGTGAAGTGCTGTTTTGGAATGGCAAGTCAGGGCAGGACTTGCACAAATAATGGTAAGGTCCTTGGGACTGTTGCTGACCAAAGAGACCCTGGAATGCAGATTCATATATCTTTGAAATTAGAGTCGCAGGTAGCCAGAATAATGAAGAAAAGTTTTGGTATGTTTGCCTTCATTTGTTAGCGTGTTGACAATAGGAATTGGGGGGGGTCATGTTACAGTTATACATTAGTTAGGCCACTTTTGGAATCTTGCATTCAATTCTGGTCTCCCTGCTATAGAAAGAATGTTGTGAAACTAGAAAGGGTTCAGAAAGGATTTACAAGGCTGTTTCTAGGTTTGGATGGTTTGAGCTATACAGAGAGGCCAAATAGACTGAGGCTGTTTTCCCTGGAGCATCAGAGGCTGAGGGGAGACCTTATAGAAGTGTGTTGTTTATATTTCTATTGTGTAATATGTATTTTAGAGCTATGCGGTACAGGGGAATTTGAGTGCCCTGCTACATGAATTACAAAAAGTTTGAACGCAATTTGAAGATTCAGACTTCCATCATTTGTTATGGCCTTAGCAATATCCCTTCCAGTAATGGCCTGCATCATCGAATCCTAAAGTATGTAACTATCCGTACCTTCCTCTAGTTAGCACCCATGGCCTCTGATTATTTATCACCTGTCTTGCTAAGCAAAACAAACTATGTTAGTGAGTGTCATGCAATTACTTGGGCAATATGGCTATTGCAGTTAAATAATTGATAGCATGTGTAAGCTACGTAATGTGGCTGTGCCGTTTTCAGTAGTATTTTTTGTGTGAAGGTGAAGTGCAGCGCATGAATGTTAGGTATGAATCCTGTTGTGATAAGTTAAATAGTATCTGGCATTGCTGGTGCAATTGACAGGGTGTGGTATCTGAAGATTCATTTACCGACATTATGAGGTCAATGAACTTCATGTGGTACTGCACCTGGGTCCTTGAGGTTGCACTTCTGTCATTGGGTATTGTGGTCACCTGCTCCCACAGTCTTTCACTGTATGTCTTTAAGGTCAATTGGCCCCGTGCAAATGTAGGGTCTCTTCTCCATGATTTCAAGATTTCCAGTGCAGCATCCAAAAAACCTAGATCTCACTGTTCCCCAATTCTTCACTTCTTCCCAGATTAGTTTTAGTTTGTGTAGGATTCCTAGCTCCAGCCACAATGCATGCTCATCCGAGCATGCCTTAGGCTCATCTGAGAGAATGAGATCTTTCTGGACAAGACCTTCAGCGAGGTTATTACACCAACCATACCAGAAGAGAACAGAAGAGAGAAGACGATGAGGAAGGCAGGGAGGAGACAGGTGCAAGAGACCACGGGGGAAGCACCTGCCAGGAACTAGTTGATACTTTTGGAAACAGTAGAGACAGATGACACTGCCAGTCTGCGAGCGGTCAGGTCTGCCAATCAAAAGTTGGCATGGAGGGGACTCCATAGTGAGAGGAACTGAACGGGGTTTCTGTGGTAACAGGCGGGATTTAAGGATGGTGTGTTGCCTTCCTGGTACCAGGATTAAGGACATCGCAGACAGAGTGCAGGAAATCCTCAAGGATGAAGGTGAGTACATGTCGGGAAGAAGAGGAGGAACATACTACAGCAGGACTTCGGAGAACTAGGAAGAAGGCTGAAAAGCAGGATGTCCAGGGTGGTTATCTTCGGTTTGCTTCCCGTTCCTCGGGCTGGAGAGGCCAGGAACAGGAAGATAATGGACTTGAATGTGTGGTTGGGGAACTGGTGCAGGAAGCAAGGATTTAAATTCTTGGATCACTGGGGTATGTTTTGTGGTAAGCATAAATTATACAAAAGAGACGGTTTGCACCTTAATAGGTTGGAGACCAACATTCTGGCAGGCAGGTTTGCTACTGCAACACAGCTGCGTTTAAGAAGGAAATTGAAAAGAAAGTTAGAACAAGGGAAGTCAAGAAAGACAATGGTATCAATGAAGCAGAAAACTCAAAAAGGGATCATGCCGTAAGGTTGAGTGAAATTCGGGTTGATAGGAAGGGTGAGGGCAGTAACAAATTAAAAATACTATATATGAATGCACGAAGTATTAGAAATAAGATGGATGAGCTTGAGGTTCTTTTGGAAATTGGCAGCTACAATATTGTGGGGATAACTGAGACGTGGCTTCAAGTGGACAAGGCCTGGGACATGAATATTCAAGACTATATGTGTTATCGTAAGGACAGACTGACGGGCAGAGGGGGTGGGATGGCCCTGTTTGTAAGGGATGATATTTAGTCCCTTGTGCGGGGGAACCTAGAATCAGTGGATATAGACTCAGTATGGATAGAGCTGAGAAATTCTAAGGGCAGAAAGACCCTTTTGGGAGTTATCTACAGGCCCCCAAACAGTAGTATGGATGTAAGGTGTAAGTTGAATAAGGAGCTGAAATTGGCCTGTCGCAAAGATTTTATGGGGGATTTCAACATGCAGGTAGACTGGGAGAATCAGGATGGTATTGAACCTCAAGGAAGAGACTTTGTGGAGTGCCTCTGAGATGGATTCTTAGAACAGCTGGTGCTGGAGCCTACCAAGGAGAAGGCAATTCTGGATCTGGTATTGTGCAACGAACCAGAATTGATCGGGGACCTCGAAGTGAAGGAGCCATTAAGATGTAGTAACCATAATACAATAAGTTTCAATCTGCAATTTGAAAGGGAGAGGGTACAATCGGTAGTGACAATATTTCAAAGTTGAATAAAGAGAACTATGGAGCTATGAAGGAGGGGCTGGCCAAAGTTCAATGGTGCAATACCTTAGCAGGGATGACAGTGGAGGAACAATGGCAGATATTTCTGTGTATAATGCCATGGCTGACGAGGGAAGTTAAGAAACATATATAGTCAAAAGAGAAAAAGTATAACATAGCAAAGATGAGTGGGAAAACAGTGGACAGGGAAGCTTTTAAAGAACAACAGAGGATTACCGAGAAGGAAATATGCAGAGAAAAAATGAGGTACAAAGGTAAACTGTCCAAAAATATAAAGGAGGATAATAAAAGCATTTTTAGGTATGTGAAAGGGAAAAAAAATGGTTAAGACTAAAATTGGGCCCTTGAAGACAGAAACAAGGGAATATATTATGGGGAAGAAATGGCAGAAGAGTTGAATTGGTACTTCAGATCTGTGTTCACTGGGGAAGACACAAGCAATCTCCCAGAGGTAACAGTGGCTGAAGGACCTGAACTGAAGGGAATTTATATTTACCAGGAATTAGTGTTGGGTGTGAAGGCTGATAAGTCCCCGGGGCCTGATGGTCTACATCCCAGGGTACTGAAGGAGGTGGCTCTAGAAATTGTGGATGCGTTGGTGATTATTTTCCAGAGTTTGATAGATTCACTGTGCCACCGTGGGCAATTCCCGACTCAGGCGACTGATTGTGTGCAGTTTGCACGTTCTCCCCGTGTCTGCGTGGGTTTCCTCCGGGTGCTCCGGTTTCCTCCCACAGTCCAAAGATGGTAGGGGTATGGGTGGGTTGCGCTTCGGCGGGTCGGTGTGGACTTGTTGGGCCGAAGGGCCTGTTTCCACACTGTAAGTAATCTAATCTAATCTAATCTTAAAGTTCCTGCGGATTGGAGGGTGGCTAATGTTGTACCACTTTTTAAGAAAGGAACGAGAGTGAATGCAGGAAATTATAGACCATTTAGTCTATAGTAGTATGGTAGGAAAAATGCTGGAGTCAATTATAAAGGATGAAATTATGACACATCTGGATAGCATTAACAGGATAGGTCAGAGTCAGCATGGATTTATAAAGGGGAAATCATGCTTGACTAATCTTCTGGAATGTTTTGAGGATGTAACTCTGAAGATGGCCAAGGGAGATCCAGTAGATGTAGTGTACCTGGACTTTCAGAAAGCCTTTGATAAAGTCCCACATAGGAGGTTAGTGAGCAAAATTAGGGCACATGGTATTGGGGGCAAAGTACTGACTTGGATTGAAAATCGGTTGGCTGACAGGAAACAAATAGTGATAAATGGCTCCTTTTCAGAATGGCAGGCAGTGACCAGTGGGGTACCGCAGGGATCAATGCTGGGACCACAGCTTTTTACAATATATATTAATGATATAGAAGATGGTATTAATAGTAACATTAGCAAATTTGCTGATGACACAAAGCTGGGTGGCAGGGTGAAATGTGAGGAGGATGTTAGGAGATTACAGGGTGACCTGGACAGGTTAGGTGAGTGGACAGATGCATGGCAGATGCAGTTTAATGTGGATAAATGTATGGTTATCCACTTTGTTGGCAAGAACAGGAAGGCAGATCACTACCTAAATGGAGTCAAGTTAGGTAAAGGGGCAGTACAAAGAGATCTGGGTGTTCTTGTACTCCAGTCAATGAAAGCAAGCATGCAGGTACAGCAGGTAGTGAAGGAAGCTAATAGCATGCTGGCCTTCATAACATGAAGGATTGAGTATTAAAGAGGTTCTTCTGCAGCTGTACAGGGCCCTGGTGAGACCACACCTGGAAAATTGTATGCAGTTCTGGTCTCCAAATTTGAGGAAAGACATTCTAGCTATCGAGGGAGTGCAGCGTAGGTTCACAAGGTCAATTCCTGGAATGGCGGGACTATCTTATGTTGAAAGATTGGAGTGACTGGGCTTGTATACCCTTGAGTTTAGAAGACTGAGAGGGGATCTGATTCAGACGTATAAGATTATTAAAGGATTGGACACTCTGGAGGCAGGAAACATGTTTCCGCTGATGGGTGAGTCCCGAACCAGAGGACACAGCTTAAAAATAAGGGGTAGGCCATTTAGGACAGAGATGAGGAGAAACTTCTTTATCCAGAGAGTGGTGTATGTGTGTGGAATGCACTGCCCCAGAAGGCAGTGGAGGCCCAGTCTCTGGATTCGTTTAAGAAAGAGTTGGATAGAGCTCTCAAGGATAGTGGAATCAAGGGTTATGGAGATAAGGCAGGAACAGGTTACGATTGAGGATGATCAGCCATGATCATAATGAATGGTGGTGCAGGCTCGAAGGGCAGAATGGCCTACTCCTGCACCTTAGATTAGATTACTTACAATGTGGAAACAGGCCCTTCGGCCCAACAAGTCCACACCGACCCGCCGAAGCGCAACCCACCCAGACCCCCTATATTTACCACTTACCTAACACTACGGGCAATTTAGCATGGCCAATTCACCTGACCAGCACATCTTTGGACTGTGGGAGGAAACCGGAGCACCCGGAGGAAACCCACGCAGACACGGGGAGAACGTGCAAACTCCACACAGTCAGTCGCCTGAGTCGGGAATTGAACCCAGGTCCCTGGCGCTGTGAGGCAGCAGTGCTAACCACTGTGCCACCTATTGTCTATTGTCTATTATCTATTGTCCCCTTTGAGGTACAGATGTGACTTTAACCATTGATGACAAGTTACAGTTGGAGCTCCATTCAAATGTGTGGAGCCATTCAACAGGGTAGTTACTGCTGCCTTAATGCAGAACTCATGATAATGAGCACCTATCATGAAAAGATACCTTGTTGCCTGTTTCACATTGAACATGTGTGGGGCAATTTGGCAATGGAATTCCCATGGCAATGTTTGGGAGCAACCAAAGTTACCATCTCATTTTTATGGAAAGGGGTTTCAAATCAGGGAAGTCTTGCAGCACAGTGGGAATATCTCTGCTTCTGACCCAGAAGCTCTGGGTGCAAGTCCCAATCTAGGACTGGATGGTCAAGATATGTGCATTGATAATATGGCCAAACTGGTTGAGGATCAACTTGTCATTCCTTTCAACAGACTCCAATGGCTGATTGCAGGTGTGGGAGAGGCTACCAATCAAACATCTGTAGAAAATAAAAATAAAACACTGCAGATGGTAGTCAAGTATAACTATTGACCAGTACAGAAATCTGTGTTTCCCTTTATGACATGGTAACTAAAGAGAGAGGAGCAGTGGAGGCAGAGAATAATTATCAAAAAATGCTCCTGACAAATAGGTACAGATAAATACAATTTGTCATACCAGATCATAACTGTAACCATTAACATCTTATCTACTATAACACTTTCATTCTTACTTGATTTTTAATTTACGTTATTATTTCTGCTTGTTTTATTATGTCTTTTTAGCATTTTCCACATTGTGGGATATTATTATGCTTCACAAAGCCATAAAATCTTACAACACAGAAGAAGGTTATTTGGCCAATTGTAGCTATACCCAGCTTATACCCCCCAACCCTACCAATTAGTCTTCAAGTACTTATCCAATTTTCTTTCAAAGTTTCCTATTAAAGCTGATTCCACTCCTCTTTCTGAGTTTAATCTTCTGTGTGGAGACATTTTTCCTGATTACCCCTTCTACTTTGTTGGACAATTTATGTGTGGATAAAAAAAATTGAAGCAGCCTTTTGCATACCTTAAATTGGATTTTCCATTGTGGTAAGGGAGGTTATGGGATTTTATGATATTTTATACATAGGTAGATTATACATCAAAGATAATAAGTTGTAAGTTTTGAATGTGCGTTATCTTAACCAAAGATAGCATTGCTGTAAATATGCAAGGAAGAAGAGAAAGTGCAAGGACTTTGTGGAAGCTATATCTCCATGAGCAGATTCCCACTTGCAAAAATTTTGTGTTTATAACGAACATCAATGTTGGTGTTGCAGTTGATAGACCATTACTCAAGTTGCAACATATCAGAATAGAAAGATGTAACTACGTTGTAGGCTGTGAAGTTAATTATAATTTGCATGGATTCACTGACAACATCAGTTCAGGTTTTCATTTATTCATATATGTTTTAAAATAAAATTATCTCTAAATCTATCCGGCTTTTTTAACCTTTCAATAAAGCCCTCTGGTGGCTGTTATGTATGTCATGGAAATTAAATTGTCTCGACTCAACTACTAGCAAGAGCAACCAAAAAGAGCTTTATTAATTTTAACTTATGCATTGCAGAGGGACCACATGCACTTGACAAAAGTGCCTTGTGCAAGGGCCCTGAGCATAATTCAGGTATTCGCCTTATACTGTTTCTTATCACTCTATCAAGGATAAAGACTGTGAAGATTTGAGTTGTTATTCTTTTCATTCCCTTGTTGTGGATATACTGTTCTTATATTTTTCTCTTGTTGAATGTTTACAAAGTTCTGCAGAGACAAGCTGTCCCTTGACTGCAGACTTTAGCAAGGTTGCAAAGTGTCAGAAAGTTTTACATTGACAAGCATTGTCTTTCAGATTTCAGAGTAAATGGATTTCAGAGTAAATGTTAAGATTAGATTAGATTCCCTACAGTGAGGGAACAGGCCCTTCGGCCCAACCAGTCCACACTGACCCTCCGAAGAGTTACCCACCCAGACCTATTTCCCTCTAACTAATGCACCTAACATTATGGGCAATTTAGCATGGCCAATTCACCTGACCTGCACATCTTTGGACTGTGGGAGGAAACTGAAGCACCCGGAGGAAACCCACGCAGACATGGGGAGAATGTGCAACCAGTCCACACAGGCAGTCGCCCAAGGATGGAATTGAACCTGGGACCCTGGTGCTGAGGCAGTAGTGCTCACCACTGAGCCACTGTTCCACCCTATTTATTACTTTTATTAACAAATTAATTTTGTTCATTTTCCATTACATTTTCCCCCTTTTTGTCATTTTATGACAACCAGGACAATAAAAATAGAGCCTGATTAAAAAAAATCTATAGAGTCAGATAGCTAAAATCAGCGATCTTAACAGTTGTCTGTGTTGTAAGGAGCATTTTAATTGGTCGCAGCCAACTCTTCGTTTTCCAGTTTTTCCTCCTGAAGTCTTTCACCACTATACAGTCTCCAGGTGCAGCTTCCCTTCTGCTGGTTGCAGTAGTGCTGCTTTCACTTGATTCTGTATTTCAGACAAAAGTGTAGAGAGTTTCATACAGTAACACAACATCTCATCCACACAGTGACCTGTTATCTGTCTTACCTTAGGTCTTGGGCCAATACCTGTGTTGGGCGGCCGCCCGAACAAAATCTCAAATGGGCTAAGATTAGCTCTTCCTCTCCTCCTAGATCTCATATACATTAGCACAATTGGAAGTGTCTTTATCCATGCCACCTTTAGTTCCTCACTACGTTTTGTCAATTTATTTTTTAAGGTAGCATTTTCTGTTTCCACTGCCCCACCGCTCGCTGGGTGGTAGGCACAGTGTTGTCTCATGTTTATTCCCAAATAATCACTGATCTTACTGTAAGGCATTATGGACAATTGGTGGCCCATTGTCACTACTAAGCCTTTCAGGGTTTCCCCTGTACCTACCAAAAAAGATAACTGGGATACCTTCCCTTTATAAAATGTAGGCGTTGACTTAAATGCATCATCATTGTACTGAACATGTGGTCCACGCTTTGCAACCTCAACACTCATTATGGGGGTGGGACTTGTTTCAGTGCCCATAAGGTTCGAAGAAGAGATTAGCATAAGCAAGTCTTTATTGCCAAGCATAAGGGAAAGAGGCTTACCTGTACCTTGTGGGCTGCCCACCTCCACCTCAGCCTTCCCCTGTCAGTCATACTGCTGTCCAGCCTCCAGGGCCAATTGAGGCTGTCTGTGTGGGCACTGTCTCGCCCAGTGGTCCATTGCTCCACAAACAAAGCACCCGCCAGATCTGCCGCTGCCAGCTGCTAACTTTTTCTCAGCACCTCTCTCCAACGGCTGGGTGACCATCTGCATCATAGTAAGCTGAGCTTTATGTGCTTGCTTTTCCATCTTTAGTTTCTGCTTATCCTTCTCTTGGGTAAGCAATTTTTCAGCATGTATCGCTTGCTGTTCTATCAAATTCAGCTTTCCCGTGTTCTGGGTAATACATGTGTCCTTTATCTTCTTCGCTATTTTATCCTTCATCCCATTGATGAAGCTGTTCCTCAGTTGTGCTTCATACGATGTGATCTCGTCGGGTGGTCTCAGTCCACTGTGGGCATTATGGACTTCAATGAGGCACGTAAGGTACTCAGACACTGTCTTACCTTCTTGTTGTTTACACATTGCTAGTTTGGTCATTTCCATTTGCACTGGGAATGCCTCCCTACAGGCGGTCGCCAGCGCTGTAACAAAAGCATTAAAGTCTCCATTCTCTTCTGCTTGCGGGTCAGTTGATCTGGTGTGGATGTTTATGGCTGGCCATCTATACTTGATTTTGGTGATATCGGCTCCAAGTTTTCGTCCCAGAAAACGTCTCATCTCGTGTAACGTGGGACGGAACTCGGTCCAGAACTTTGTCACTTCTTCAGCAAACTTATTACCTCCAACCATACGTAGGTCAGGCAACTGCCCATATGGCACTTTCCAAATCCTTCATGGTCCATGGTTGGCGGACCAGCACTGGGCACCCTTCTGGGTCTGCAACTTCAACCATTGGTGCTTGCAGAACTACCTGGTAAGATGATCGTATGTCAACCCCTCACCATCTCACTCATCATCCGTCGTAGGGTGGTCACAAACAGGCCCTGATTGCCTTTCCGGCTTGGAGTGGCCGTTTTCATTTTAGGCTTCTTGCTTTACTTGGTTGCAGGTACAATTTGCTATCGGTGATCCAGCAGTGATCGCTGACTTGGAACCTTCGTCAGGCAGATCTCGTAGGGGGCTGTAAGTCTTAGAGGGCAGTCATCAACGTCAGGATCTGAAACAGACTGAAGACACAGTACAACTTGTTAGGTTGTTTTCATGCATGTCTGCATGTGCGCTGGTGTTTGCATGTGTATTTGATCTATCCTTTACTTGACATTTCCTTTCTCTGATATCAGCCTCAGCCTTCCACATGTTATAAGCACTCCAATTCACAGGTTCTATTTTTCCCTCCCTTTTTTCCTTCTCTCTTGACCTCAATATTTCCAACTATCTTTTACTAAAACTTCCTCTCTCCGGAAAACCGTATTCCTTAATCCACAATTCTAACTGCTTCACAGACTCTGGGCTATACTTATTTCGCATATATTGTATTTTTTGTTGACCATTTCAAGTCCTCTGTGGACCCTCTTTTTGTTTGCTCTTGCCGGACCCCATTTTCAGCTTTCTCTCTCTCTCTCTCTTGCTACCATTATCTTTCTCCCTTTGACTTGCTTTTTACCTCGCAATGGGTGCATCTGCCTCAATGCCTTGGTTTTCATAAACCAAGAAATCACGTACCCAATAGGTCTTTGACGAGTCCAACTCAGCCAGCGGTGGTTCCAAGCCTAAAACCATCCTTAAACTTGCTATCTCTTAAACACGCTAGAGACGGCAATCCCCTTCCCTTGGGTTTTGCTCAAATACTACGCGAGAGTTTACTGAACCCTTTTCCTGATCCTTTATTCTCTTAGAACGAGTCTCTCTGTACCTCAACCCTATTCAGTTTAGACCCTGGCGCTGAGGCGATCCACAGATTCCCAGTCTTCTCACGCAAAAGGGCCAATTCAGCACTCGAGATGAAGTGAAAGACCTTCAAGGCAATGGCACCTGCGCCTCCTGGGAATCCTCAGAATCTCACCCAGTCGCGGGATCCCGGAAAAAGCCCCCAAGTTTACTGTCGTGGAAATTAAATTGACTCGACTCAACTACTAGCAAGAGCAACCAAAAAGAGCTTTAGTAATTTTAACCTCTACATTGCAGAGAAATCATACGCACTTGACAAAAATGCCTTGTGCAAGGGCCCTGAGCATAATTCAGGTATTCGTCTTATACTGTTTCTTATCATGCCCTCAAGGACAAAGACTGTGAAGATTTGCGTTGTTATTCTTTTCATTCCCTTGTTGTTGATATACTGTTCTTATATTTTTAGGTAAAAACAAGGACTGCAGATGCTAGAAACCCGAGTCTGGATTAGAGACTGGAAATGCACAGCAGGTCAGGCAGCATCCAAGGAGCAGGAAAATTGATGTTTCAGGCAAAAGCCCTTCATCAGGAATAGAGGCAGGAACATGTAGGGTGGAGAGATAAATGGGGGATAGGGGTGGGGAGAAAGTAGCATAGAGTACAATAGGTGAATGGGGGTGGGGATGGAGGTGATAGGTCAGAGAGGAGGGTAGAGTGGATAGGTGGAAAGGAAGATAGGCCGTTAGGATAGGTCATGGAGACAGTGCAGAGCTGGAAGGTTGGAACTAGGGTAAGGTGGGGGTAGGGGAAATGAGGAAACTGGTGAAGTCCACATTGATGCCCTGGGGTTGAAGTGTTGTGAGGCGGAAGATGAGGCGTTCTTCCTCCAAGCATC
Source organism: Hemiscyllium ocellatum (assembly GCF_020745735.1). Taxonomy (NCBI): domain Eukaryota; kingdom Metazoa; phylum Chordata; class Chondrichthyes; order Orectolobiformes; family Hemiscylliidae; genus Hemiscyllium; species Hemiscyllium ocellatum. Next base: position 24,978,254 of record NC_083416.1, on the reverse strand, counting down.
TGGTGGTGAGGGAGCGGCAATGGAGGAGGCCCAGGACCTGCATATCCTCTGCAGAGTGGGAGGGGGAGTTGAAATTTTGGGCCACAGGGCAGTGGGGTTGATTGGTGCGGGTGTCTCGGAGATGTTCCCTAAAGCGCTGTGCAAGGAGGCGTCCAGTCTCCCCAATTTAGAGGAGACCGCATCAGGAGCAATGGATGCAATAAATAACATTGGTGGATGTGCAGGTAAAACTTTGATGGAGGTGGAAGGCTTCTTTGGGGCCTTGGATGGAGGTGAGAGGGGAGATTTGGGCCCAGGTTTTGCAATTCCTGCGGTGGTAGGGAAAGGTGCCAGGACAGGAGGGTGGGTTGCTGGGGATGTGGACCTGACCACGTAGTCACGGAGGGAACAGTCTTTGCGGAAGACAGAAAGGAGTGGGGAGGGAAATATATTCCTGGTGGTGGGGTCTGTTTGGAGGTGGCAGAAATGTCGGCGGATGATGAGGTTTCTGGAAGGTTGGTAGGGTGGAAGGTGAGCACTGGGGGGTTCTGTCCTTGTTACTGTTGGAGGGGCAGGGTTCGAGGGTGGAGTTGCAGGATGTGGACGAGATGCGTTGGAGGGCATCTTCAATCACGTGGGAAGGGAAATTGTGATCTCTAAAAAAGGAGGCCATCTGGTGTGTTCTGTGGTGGAACTGGTCCTCCTGGGAGCAATATGGTGGGGGCGAAGGAATTGGGAATACGGCATGGCATTTTTGCAGGAGGTAGGGTGGGAAGAGGTGAATCCAGGTAGCTGTGGGAGTCGGTGGGTTTGTAAAAAATGTCAGTGTCACGTCAGTCGTCATTAATGGAGATGGAGAGGTCCAGAAAAGGGAGGGAAGTGTCAGAGATGGTCCAGGTGAATTTAAGGTCAGGGTGGAATGTGTTGGTGAAGTGGATGAATTGCTCAACCTCCTTGCGGGAGCACGAGGTGGCGCCGATGCAGTCATCAATGTAGCGGAGGAAGAGGTGGGGAGTGGTACCGGTGTAACTAAGGAAGATTGACTGTTCTCCGTAGTCAACAAAGAGACAGGCATAGCTGGGGCTCATACGGGTGCCCATGGCTACCCCTTTGGTCTGGATGAAATGGTAGGATTCAAAGGAGAAATTGTTAAGGGTGAGGACCAGTTCAACCAAATGAATGAGTGTGTCGATGGAAGGGTGCTGTTGGGACGTCGGGAGAGGAAGAAACGGAGGGCTTGGTTTTCTCTTGTTGAATGTTTACAAAGTTCTGCAGAGACAAGCTGACCCTCGACTCAGACTTCAGCAAGGTTGCAAAATATCAGAAAGTTTTAAATTTAGTAAAGCATTGGCTTTCAAGATTTCAGAGTAAATGTTAATTTTGTTAATTTTCCATTACAATGTACGGGTACATTTATAAAATACCAAACTAGTTGTATTGCTTTCAAAGCCCAATATTTGTGTTCCAAAATGTAAACTCTATTAACTGTAATAACACAGAGCTGGATCTCTTTTTTTTGTGGCTAAATCTGAGTTGTGTTGAGTTTTTTGGAGGATCTTTTACCACAAAGTGTAGTGAGATTTCTTACCAAACTCGCTGCATTCACTACCTATCCTGCCTTTATAATGGCCATCCCATCTGATTCCAGCAACATTTTACCATGCGCTGTTTCAGGACCAACTCACCAATCAATGGGATATCCACTGAAAGTCTGATATGTCAAGTCAGTGCTGACCTGTCTCCAATGTCCATAAAAGACATGTAGCTTGTCATTGTCCAGTAAAGGAACATCACAAACAGGCAAGCAATTGCACAATTCCAAATATGAACTTTTATTTCCAGAAAGGATAAAACAATACAAGGAAAACCAATAGAGGCTGAAGTTCACCTCGATATTGCAAACCAGATTTTGACATCATAAACAACTGACATTTTACAATTTATGATTGTTGCACTCAGTTCTCGCTTTTTGGAAGTGGAGTCAGTGAGGTTCTCTCTGGCTTGTAGTGCTTGATGGACATCTACAGCATCCTCCTCACCAAAGTCTTTGCCCTCTTCCTTGGGAGACTGCTCTCGTTTTTCCCGAAATCTTCAGCATCTGGGATATTGCCTCATTGCCTAGTCTAATTGTACACAGCACAGCTAATCAAGCTGACTTGGCACACTCTGTCTGGACTATTTTGAAGGATTGCCCCTCACCATCACCACCTCCCACGCCATAGTTGCTGTCATCCTATTTTCTGTTCTATCACTGCCTGGTCGAAGCATGGGTAGCACCATATCTGTGCTCTGCATCAGTAAGGAGGTTGCATAATTAGATTAGATTAGATTACTTACAGTGTGGAAACAGGCCCATCGGCCCAACAAGTCCACACCGACCCGCCGAAGCGCAACCCACCCATACCCCTACATTTACCCCTTACCTAACACTATGGGCAATTTAGCATGGCCAATTCACCTGACCCGCACATCTTTGGACTGTTGGGAGGAAACCGGAGCACCCGGAGGAAACCCACGTAGACACGGGGAGAACGTGCAAACTCCACACAGTCAGTCGCCTGAGGCGGGAATTGAACCCGTGTCTACAGGCGCTGTGAGGCAGCAGTGCTAACCACTATGCCACCGTGCCGCCCCATAATGATGATTGGAGTGATAGCTCCCCCCCCTTCTCCCCTCCCCCCCCCCCCCCCGCCCGCCCTGTAAACAGCCTTTGCAAGGGCCCTATAAATGTTCAAATACTCCAGGGACACAAGATTGCTCCGGGATATAAGACCTGTGGCAATGTCAAGGAAATGGGCACATACCTCCAGGAAGTGCTAATGGTGATCACCTGAACAATAATGGACTGGAGCCTCTTCCTGTTGTTGAATGCCACAGCATTGTGATACAGCCCTCTCAATGCAATGTGCATGTAGTTGATGGTAGCCTGCACCTGGATGAAGCTAGCTTTGTTCTAAAATGGCCAGGCTGCAAGCCTGACCTTGTCATAGAGGAACACAACTGAACCAGTGTGATCTTGCTCAGATTCCATCAATCACTGCCTTGGTGTATTTATGGGAGCAAGACTGAGAAATTTCACACAGATCACCTGTCACCTCTCTGGAAGTAGTTGGTAGCATAGCAGTTCAGAGCAGCTGTCATTTACATAGCCACCTGGAGGGAATGGCCTTGCACTCTTGAAACCCTCAGATCCAGCTCCAGCATCTAGAATAGCTTTAATATTTTTTGCACGTTGACGGGAGGCAGTGAGGTATTGGTACTCTCCATGGAAATAGTTTTTAAGTGCCCAGGCTAATATTGTGGGATACAGATTCTAATCATAGCATAGCAATTCATCACTTTCTGTCCAATATGCCTTTGTTCCAAAACATACTTTCACGCCATCCTTTCCTCATTAGTTCTTACAACTTTTGGAGAGTTGATTTCTGTTGACCACATTCCATGTTTTTAGCAATGCATTTTTCTTCTGGATTCAGTGTCTTTAGGTCGGTTTGATGAGTCACATTCCATGTCCAGCTGCTCCTTAACATTGTATCTGGGAGGTTCCATGCCAGGCAGATCACTAATTAAATCATGTTGAATCCTGTGGAGCCATGTAAATACCAAACAGTTTGCACAACCATCTGTATCTCCGAGATGGCACCTGGAATGTAATTAGAAAGCTGCTGTTGTCATCCAACTTCATTGGTCAGTAACCATCCTTTGCATCCAGGGCACTGTAGACTTTATCTCTTTCACATTGTGGCAACATGTCTTTAAAGCCGGCCTGGTGTCATGAAGTCTCTTCAGAGCTTTATCTTGACATTTTGGTCAATGTTAATCTCAACTGTCCAGGTTGTTTCCCTGCTCCCACACTGCCCACGCTGTATTATGAGGAGGCTGTTGCTCTGTTGACTCCTACCTTCTTTTTTAGCTCTTCTTTTTTTACAGGCTGGACTCGAGGGCACCTGGAACTTTCCACAACAGATGCTGAACTGATTTTCCTTTAGATGATATCTTCCAGGAAGATATTCTAAATCTATCTGCAAATCTTCTTGGATTTACTTCACAGGCATGCGTTCATGACTAATGAAGAGCTGGAAATCTATTTTGGAATTGAGGGTTACCAGCCTAAGTTTCATCGTTGTTATGGCTAAGATGTAGCTTTTTCTCCAGATCTTCATTCTGGATCATCAGATTGCAATGTTGACCATCCGTGAAAGGCCTGTGTTGCATGATACTCACTTATCATCTATCAGTCTCTTGTATTATAGTTCTCAGTAGCCATTTGTACCTCATTGTGCTTCCCCAGTGACGAACATTTGTGGGGAAAAATAATTTGGCTTCTTGCAAGTGAGAACACACTTTTCACATTTGTGTAATTCCTCCACAGTTTTTGCACGAACATTTGTGGGGAAAAATAATTTAGTTTCTTGCAAGTCAGAACACCACTTTTCACATTTGTGTAATTCCTCCGCAGGTTTTGTCCATGATATTTCTGCTCTTTGGACCTGGAATGTCTATCAGCATAATACAAGGCCTTATCTGTTCTGCCATGAATATGCTATAGCTCCTGATTCATTATCTCCATGCTTTTGTTCACATTAATAGTTTTCTTGAGAGTAGACATAACTCTCCCTGTGGGATCTCTTATGCATAATGCAATCCTGTCTTTAGTTAGATCATCTTTTAGATGTGCAAATTCACAAGGTTTTACGAGGAGTGCTAATGCAGTTACATACTCATCTTGTGTCCTAACGTTGAACACATTCATAACTTATATCCACAAGGTGTTCAAAGTGCACTTCTAAGGTTTTCAAAATTCCTGCAGTCTGTTTTCTTACCTTCTTTGGGAGTGATTTTCAAACAGTTTCTCCCTAACAGTGATAAAAGTGTAGCTACTCCTATCTGCTTTATATGTATCTGTTGTACATTAAATCTGTTGCAATCTCACAGTTTTGGCATGCTGAGTAGAAAACTGAAAGTTCTTTGTTCAAATTGTCTTTCATTTTGACCAGTGCGAAGAGAAGAAAGTTCACAGCCATTGTGATTTACCCAGTCCTTTCAACTGTGCCTTCTTCTTTGTTTTTCTACCTGCCTGTTGGCTTTTAGCAGTTTTCAGAAGTATTTCAGTGTTCTTCTTTAGTAGCTCTTCACCATTCAATCTCAGTCTTCTCTAACACCATGTTACAAACTGTCAGGACCATAGTCTAACTTGCACTGTGTTTTACCTAATTGGTTGTAAAAAGCTTGTTTGCGATGGCCGCCTCATTGTTGATGTCAAATGATTATGGAGGAAGAGAGGACTGCAGATGCTGGAATACCAGAGTTGAAAAATGTGGTGCTGGAAAAACACAGCAGGCCAGGCAGCATCTGAGGAGCAGGAGAATCGACGTTTCAAGCATAAGCCCTTCTTCAGGAATGATTCCTGAAGAAAGACTTATGCCCGAAACATCGATTCTCCTGCTCCTCAGATGCTGCCTGGCCTGCTGTGTTTTCCCTGCACCACATTTTTCAAGTCAAATGATTATGCCAAGCTAGGAGGCACATTAGTGCAGTATGTACAGTTCTATTTCAAACAATTTAAATCTCAAAAATGCTGGATTATTGCTGCACCGTCAGTGTTAACACAAAGCTAGAGAACACCTTCACCTGTTTAAAATAATATAAACAATCCATTGTAGCTTTTTTAGGAATGCAATATTGTAGATCAATTTGTCCATATACCTGTAAATGTCGTGACAAAATTCAATAATGCCCAATGTACATTTAGCAACATGAAATTTATGTGATGAATTAAATAACAAAAAGCTGTTAGGAGAAAGGACTAATGTAGCTGCCTGTTTTGCAGGGTGTTGGGCAGAGGTAATTTTTCATCTGATTGTGTGACTTCTTGGTCAATTTGTTTTAAAAGCTTCCCCAAGAAAGAAAGGAATCACAATGCATTTTAAACAGATTTTAACCACACTAATATTTTTATTCCAATATCATTCATTTATAAAATATTTTTAAGACTTTCAGTTTCACTAAAATTTCCATGTTTGATTTCTTTCAGCAGGGAACCTGGTTATGGTCATATGGTTATTAGCCTCAGTGATAGTTTCAACAGTAAGTTTTAAGTCCATCTTTCACCTTGAGTACATCTGCTTTCTCCTCCTGGCTCTCTGTCAGTTGCTCCCCCCAGTGGCCAAATCCACTGGTGGAATTTGGTCACTTGCTGGAAACCCAATGGAACTACTTAAGTAGCCAATCAATGGCCATATCCTACCTTTACTCACATTTTGGCCTTGTGGCTCCCCTCGACCATGAGGCAAGAATGTCTAGGCCTCCTTTCTGAGCACTCATTGACCAACAGAGGGCACAATCCCTATAGCAACACTCATCTCTGCAGCCGCAGCGTCAATCTAACTACAAGTCCATACCTCAATCATTGCAGATTGCTTGCCTGCCCTCAGTGTCTCCTAACTTCAATCACCTCTCTGTAATGGTAACTGGCCATGAGACACTTTTGCTGTGTAATTGCAGTCTCAGCTCTGGCCACAATAAGTGGTGGTGCTGTTGAGTTCGTTGAGCAGCTGACCCTCTGATTATTCCACCAACAGCCACTTAATTGGACACAGTTTAATAAACCAACCCAGGGTTCTACAGTTGTCCAAAGAAGGCTGACATATTTTTGGCTTTGTTGGTGGGATTTACTACATAGAACATAGAACATGGAACATGGAACAGTACAGACCCTTCAGCCCTTGATGTTGTGCTGGCCTTCTATCCTAATCTAAGGTCAGACTAACCTACATTGTACTATTTTCCATGTGCCTATCCAAGAGTTGTTTAAATGTCCCTTAACCATGAACTTAACTCATAATCTGCTTGTGAACTATGAGGAATATATATTGCCGGTAAATGTCTGAAAATATTTTTTCTGAGGTACTTTTTGAGGGAATACAGAACTCTGTGAATAATAGTATAGATGTCTAGGTACTTATCAGATGAAGCAAGCTGATCATCAAGCACAAACCAATAAATTATTTTAGCCAATGTATTTCATTCTCTGTATTATAGTCTGTGAATCATTTGCTTATTCCACCTTTAGACCTCAGCTTTACAACACTGTAATTTACTCAATCAACAGCAATATACTATATAATCGCCTAACTCTGCTGTTATTGGCCTGCATGAACTCTTTAATGATCTGTCTATGATATTTAATGGTGTAGCAATATTATGATGCGCTATTTCATATCAAATGTGCTGTTTGTTTTATCCATAACTAATTCAGAGTTTAAATGCTTTTAAAAAGCCAATTAAACTCTGGTGGGGAAATTCTATCCTTTCTTTGATTCACTTACTAACACATATCAGTTTTTTTCATGTTTTCATCATCATATTCTTCATTAATGGCTTCATCTATTATTCTTTGACAAATTAAACTGATAGCTTTGCATTAGCTTCACGCAAAGGTTATGGCCTAGTGGTATTATCACTATGCTACTAATCCAGAGACCCAAATAATGTTCAAGGGACTTGGGTTCATATCTTACCATGGAATTTGACTTCCCCAAAAAAATCAGGAATTAAGAATTTAATGATGATTGTGAAACCATGCCAATTGTCAGGAAAAGCCTATCTGGTTCACTAATGTTCTTTAGGGGAGGAAATTGTTATCCTTACATGATCTGGCCTACATGTGATTCCACACCCACAGCAATATGATTAACTCTTCACTGCCCCTCTGGGCCATAAATATTGGCCTGTGGCCAGTGATATCCATATTCTGCAATAAAATCAAAAATAATATCAGAAAACGTTTGGGCGGCACGGTGGCACAGTGGTTAGCACTGCTGCCTCACAGCGCCTGTAGACACGGGTTCAATTCCCGACTCAGGCGACTGACTGTGTGGAGTTTGCACGTTCTCCCCGTGTCTGCGTGGGTTTCCTCCGGGTGCTCCGGTTTCCTCCCACAGTCCAAAGATGTGCGGGTCAGGTGAATTGGCCAAGCTAAATTGCCCGTAGTGTTAGGTAAGGGGTAAATGTAGGGGTATGGGTGGGTTGCGCTTCAGCGGGTCGGTGTGGACTTGTTGGGCCGAAGGGCCTGTTTCCACACTGTAAGTCTAATCTAATCTAAACGTTTACTCACAACAATCGTAACATGATGCAAATGACCTCCAAATGTGAAAAATTAAAGAACTTTGAATTAATTTTTAACAAGAAAATATTGATGCACAGACTACTGCAGTGAAAATGCATTTGTGAGAAGCTGAGGTGTGGATGAGTTAAACTAATAAATATATATTACAATATTAGCTTTTACCTTAATAAAATGAAATTCTTGAATGTTATTTGAGCAAAACTGGTAAATTTAAGAATGAAATCTCTGAAAGAAAATTAAATGCAAAGTTCTATTGGAATGTCAGTGTTGAATGAAATTTAATCAAAGAGTCAAATTTAAGAATTTAATCCTGAATCATTGGGCAGAATCTTCCTAGCCCCTGAATTTCATGGAAAATGGCAAGAAAGTGAAGAAAATCGCATAGGATAGCCAACGTGGAGCTTTTCAAAGTCGAGAATGAAAGGTCTCATTTTCCAATGGTATGTGCATAGAGAGATGAGATTCTCACCGGTGAGCTGCGAGAGATCTTTTTGCATGCATTAGCATGTATTATCATCCTCAACATTACTCAAACCCCTGATTAGCATACAGTTTTCCACTCTCTGCTGGGTAGAAATTAGACAGTGACAATTCCCATTAGAGCTGATAACTGGTGACTCCAGTTAGCTACAGGCTCCATCCTGAACACTAGACATCTTAGGGTGTGCTCCATGGGCAGTGACTGCGTGAATATACCATCCATTGACATTGGCATCTGACACATACCGGCTTCATATCATCATCATTGACAGACCTCTGATCCACCTACAGTACAGTCTTGCACTTCAAAGCTGCACTTTGGAGTACTTTGGCAATTTCCACTGCAATGCTGCTGAAAGGTTACTTGTGTGCAGGGCTAGCCAGCTCATGGACTTGTTCAGAGTGCATTTTATTCTGGTCACTTGCTTCCTTATTGCTCAATTACTTTATATCTGCTTTGATGCTCACAGTACCCCTGCCCCCACCTTGCCTTTTGGCACTTTGTCCCTCAGCCATACCGTAAAGGCTCATAGTACTTCTGTCTTGCCCTGCTGTCGAGCAGGCACAAGCCAGGCAGCTTCTTATGGTTGTCAACAGTGATCAGTCAAGGGAATGGACATGTTGCTCTGTGGAACCATATTATATCAATCCATATCTAGAGCATATGCTATCAGATTAGGCAGCAAACACACTGCAAGCAATTCAATCAAATGGCCAAGTCTCAAAGTCTAAGAGGAGTAGACCACAGTCAAGTCAAGTCAAGGGGGAAACTTATGTCAGTCAGAGGGTCCCTCATGATAGTGCATGGAAAGACATGGGATACTACAGAGGATGGGGGCATGGTGGGACAGTGTCAGCAGTCACCGACACTGTGTTCTTGTTAGAGATTATGTAGCACAACAATGGGCAAGACTAAACTGCAGGGCTGGTGCTCAGGGGATAACATTGAGAACTGCAGATGTAATGCCAGCTGGTTTATGGGAAAACGTGGACAATCAGCACCGATGTCCTGGCCATGGAGGTTTTGAGGGACCCCTTAATTATTCAGCTGAACTCGAGACTTACTGTATCAAGAGCTTGGCACATTACTTTCCATATTCAATTGACGTTGAAACATGAATTGTGAATGATAAATGGCTGAAGGGCTTTTGCCTAAAACGTTGATTTCGCTGCTCGTTGGATGCTGCCTGAACTGCTGTGCTCTTCCAGCACCACTGATCCAGAATGTGACCACACCAGACTAGTGGAGTCAATGTTTTCTTTCTGTCTCAACACTTGGAGACCATTTGTGAGCAACATGAAGCCCTTCAAGGGGCAATTACATTAATCAGGAGCTTACACTTTACATGATGAAGTCATCTGTAATCATAGCAACTTGCGAACTGCATGTAGTGTCCAACCTTGCTGGATACAGATGCTGGTGACAAATAATCTTTGTCACATTCATTTATCTTTGCACATTGAAGATAGTCACCTTTGTGAAATCATAGTAATCACAGATGACCTCAAAAGTGGCCACAGATAACAAAAAGTGCAAGATCTCATAGGTTTCACAGGGGTAAGGAACTGATTCCAACTCACATTGAAATGTAAGTATTCCTTTTATATACAATTATACCTTTGGTAGGTGCTATAGATCTGGGAGAAGGGTTTAGCACTCATACAGCAGTTGCAATTTCCTACTGCACCTTTGCAACCAAACTGCTGCTACATTAATCAGAATAAGGGCCTATGTCAGAGTTCCATGTGGAGGCAGTTTATAATCCTTGTTGTCAGAGTTCTCCATGTCACACTGTATGGAGGAATATGCTAAGCCATCCCCTGTGAGTGATGTGAATTCTGACAGGCGAGTTATTCTTTTTTTATGTTGTCCACATGGGTTTATGACAAGCTTGACTGGATCCAGCACGGGTTATCATCGCTGTTGCTACAATGTATCAAAGGGGCAGCGAAATGAGGGAGGGAAAGATGAGCCAGCCAGCCCAGGGCTAGTAGTAACATCCTGCAGCAGCTAAACAGTCTCCACATGAAGATGTTGTTGCTGAAGTTCAACTCAGGAGACGCAGGAGGTACAGGAGGATCAGAGTTTATCATCATTGATGCCATTTTCTCCTGATGAGAGAGGCACAGTGTTGGTACAGACTGAGGATGGCTTTGTACACTGACATAGAACTACACCACCTGCTGGAGCAGGGCCTGTGACCTGAAATGGTGGGTAGTCATTGTATCCTAGGGGCTGTCAAGGTGACTGCAGTGCTGGATGTTTATGCAACTGGCTGCTTTCAAGGAGCCACTGGGGACTTGTGTAGGATCTCACAATCCTCGATGCAAAAATGTATCAAGGCAGTTGTGGTTGTAATTTGTGCCAAATTACACCACTTCATCTTCTATTCCCATAACAGGGTTGTTGCTGCTGCCTGGATGGAGGGCTTTGCCAAAATAGCTGGCTTCTCATCAGATGCAGTGAGTGATAGGCTGCATGCATATCACACTGTCAGAGCTATATCACAAATGTGCATGAAATCATTAAAAGGACTTCATTCCATCAATATATAGTCATGAATGTTTGTGTCAAGGACTGGATGCTTTATGATGATGGTTACTGGGACATAAGGGTTATCTTCCATGACCATGACTGATGACTCCACTGTACAACCCCTGACAGAGGTGGGGAAGTTAATTGCTATGAGATGAGCCTTTAACAAGGATTTGTTTTGTCATGTTGAAAGCAGACAATGTATACTTGGAGTGGAGTTGTCTGTTTTGAGCCCAGCAAATAGCTAACTTTAGGTTTTTTTCTCACAAGCAGAGAAAAATTGCATGAGTGAGTGGGGTCAAACTCCCACAAAACCAGGATTTTAGTTTAACTTACAGTACCTGTTGAGGTTTCAAAATCGCTAAACATCTTTCCCTGCTATAGGAAATCACTTGAATTCTCTCTCTCAACCAAAGGTTTCTCTTGATGTTCTTTTGTCCTCAAATGGAGAAATGTTGCACTTGAAACAATCTATTTTATTGAATTTGTCTCTGCGAAGGGTGTGTTTATGGGGTGTTATGGGAACAGCTGATCAGTGGTGTTAACATATATATTATCTTGTTGAGTATATTGATAGAGTTACAGTTAAGCTGTCTTTTTAAAATTCTTATCTTGTCTGTATTTTAACAATAATGCAAGAATAATGTGTGTTTTGCTTCAAGCCTGATAGTTTGACCAATTGAATTGCATCCAAAACACAAAACCTTATACTTGCCTTTAAAGATAAGATAAAGTTAAGTTCTAGGCTATCTTCTTAATTTATTTTGACGGAGTTTGATCTGGTCCATAACATAGTGCAATGCACCTCATTCTTCCCCAAGGGTGATGATGGAGATGATGATAGATCTGCTGATTATGAAATTCTCTGGTTTAATACAATGACAAGCAAGTGGAAAGTTGTTTAATCTTGCTCCCTGACTAAATTTTCACCTTGGGCCTGCTACAGTGTTTTAGTGAATTTCTATGAAGTTCAATGCAAGCTGGAGGAACATACCTCATCTTATGCTTAGGCACTTTACAACCTCTAGGGCTCAATAATGAGTTCTACCAAATATGACCTCTGTATTCCATTTATCTTAAATTTACCCACCTTTCTCTGACTATGTTGTGTTTGTGTCTTGTTGGCTTTGCTCTCGGCAAAGCAGACCCATCTTATCATTTTCATAGCTTATATTTACACCTATTTTATATCACTATCTCTCCTTTGCCACCATTATCACTGCCTTTGTCTTTTGCTCTGGGCACCTTCGCAATCTGATGTATCTGCTCCTCCAACCCTTGTCAACAACATTAAAGCCCATTATTTTCCAGCTCCTTTCAGTTCTGAAGAAGATTTGTATTGCATTCAAAGCATTAGCTCCATTTCTCTCTCGTCAGATCTTGCCAGACCTGCTGATTTTCTCCAGCACTTACTATTTTCATTTCTTCATGATTGGATAGGGTAAATAGTTTCCCTGGGGTCGGGGATTCCAGAACTACAGGGCATAGGTTTAGGGTGAGAGGAGAAAGATATAAAAGAGACCTATGGGGCAACTTTTTTCACATAGAGGGTGGTACATGCATGGAACGAGCTGCCAAAGGAAGTGTTGGAGGCTGGCACAATTACAGTATTTAAGAGGCATTTGAATGAGTATATGAATAGGAAGGGTTTGGAGTGATATGGGCCGGGTGCTAGCAGGTGGGACTAGATTGGTTGGGATATCTGGTTGGCATGGACAGGTTGGACCGAAGGGCCATACTGTGCATCTCTATGGCTCTATGACTCTATTTGCAATAATTTGCTTTTTATTACAAAAAAAATGTCATTTTCAAGAGAGAGTATAGAAGACAGTTGTCAGAATGTTGCTGGGACTTGAAAATTGAAGATGTAAGGAAAGGTCGTTTTCCTTAGAATAAAAAAGGCTGATATAGTCAAATGTCCACAATAATGAGGGGCTTGGATAAAGTTGACAGGAAAGACCTGCCACTCCTCCTGAAGAGGTCAATTACCAAGGAATTAATGATGACATAAGGAAAAGCCTTTCCACCAAGTGGTTGGTGGGTGCCTGGACTTCACAATTTGATGGTTATGCTGGAGACCCTCTTAAGATGAACACACTGACACTGATTTCTCATTATATCACTTTTAAAGGGTTACCACTTTCCAAATGTAAACTTACTTGCATGCTGTTTATTTGCATATTTTATTGATTATTTTATTGTTTGCAGTTTCGAACAGGCAGATGATGTTTCCCATTTTTAATAGTCAGAACCGAGAGCAGGAACTGTGTAGATAGCTGCTGGGATATAAATGGTCTTGTAGGGCAGGAGCAGATCCCAGTTGGTTAATAGGAAGCGGCAAGATGATTTCATAGAATCATGTAGTACAGAAGAGGGTCCTTGGCCCACCAAGTCTTTACCACGAAAATTACTCTACAATCTACACTAGTCCCACTTTCAGCACGAGACCCAAAGCCATGTTATAACATTTCAAGTGCTCATCCAAGTGCTTTTTAAAGATTGTGAGATTTCCTGCTTCAACTACTGTCCCAAGCTGTGCATTCCATACCGCTGGGTGAGATAGTCTTTCCTCCAAAACACCTGCCTTTCACTTCAAGATTATGCACCCTTGTTAATAACTCTTCTGTTCAATCTGTCCATGCCTCTCATAACATTATACACCCGAATCAGATCTCCTTTCAGCATTCTGTGCTCTAAAGAATACAACCTGAGTTTATTCTTCATTGATGAAATGCTCCATCCAGGTAGCATTCTGAAGAATCTCCTTTGCACCCCCTCCAATGGAATCACATCCTTCCTGTTGTGTGGTGACCAATGTGGTTACTTAACTCTCTTTCTTTAAAGTTCTTCAATAGGGCTACACCGCCAGTGATATCACTCTCACTTCTGAGTCAAAAAGTTGTTGTGTTCAGATCTGATAACCTGAGCACAAGATCTCACCTGATATGCTATAGAGTAGTGTTGCACAGTGCAAGGTGCTCTCTTTTTAATTAGTGCAAGACCCCCTCTGCTCCCTCAGGTGTATGGAAAAAAATCACCATAGCACTATTTGTCAGAAAACCTCAGATTCCTCTGTAGACTAACAAGAACTTATCCCTCACCTAGCACCACTAAAATAGATGATCTTGTTGATGCCTTATTTTTGCTTGTTGGAACTTGCTGTACAAAATTTTACTGCCATTTTAAAAGTACTTACTCAGCTGAAAAGTGGAAATTCAAAAGGTGCTATATAAATGCAAGATTTTTCCTTCTATCTATGTTGAAAGACCCCTTTAGAATCCTATTCCCATTCATAGGATATAAACTGTATACAGCATGGGGGAAATCACTGACCTGCTAATCTGAATAAATTATGGCAAAGCAATAGTTATTTCATCAGTATTTTTCTTATTTATAATTTTTGTATTCCTAGCGTTCACTTTCATTATATTTCTAGGCACTGGAAGATTCTTTTTGTCTTCTATTGTAACAACTTCACCTCGAAATGATAAGTATGTTGTAATTAGACAGGGTATGAAACAATTTACTTTTTGACTTAGGACTTTGCAATATTACAGCATACATCACTTTAACGACTTGCTTGATTTAAGTCAATATCTAAGGACTGACATTTACAGGAAGGTTTTGAGGTGTGTGCACAATATTCCTGGAATATTAACTGTATCCATCAGAGATTGTAATAGCCCTTAAGAAATTGAATTTGGATAGTGCCAATCTAATTCTATGCGACCGTGGTCCACTCCTTGAGAGGGCACATTTAAACAGCCAAGGCATCTCACCCAGGAATGTTTCCTCTCTGTAATCATTTTACAAACTGGTATGTGTTACCATTCATGTTTTCTAAGTGAATAGGTTCTTTATAGCCTTATGTACTGTACTGTGTGTGATAGTCTGGTCTAATGAGAAAAGGTATTGTCAACAAAATGCTGTTTATTTCCTCTCTGTAAACTTTATATTATAACAATAGGCTTCACATGACTACATAGACTGTTGGTGGGGTATCTGGTAGACTTAGGTCTTTCTTGATTAGCAAGGGGATCCCAGGTTATGGAGAAGAGACAAGAAAATGGGGTTGAGAAACACAACGGCCATAATCAAATGGTGGAGCAGATTCGATGGGTCAAATGGCTTATTTCTGCTCTATTAGCTTCTGGTCCCACAGGACACTACTTAGTTCTCCCAGAGGATCTTATTTTAATTTCCTATCAAGTCCCCATGAATTAATTACAGGGATATTGCTTGTTTCATTCCATCAAGTATTAATTCTTTCAGTCCCATGTACAATATGCATAACCTTTGGTTACATTTTTTGTCAATAGTAATAAGTAATTGATGTGCTTTTAGCACTAACACTAAGTTTGCATTTACAGATATTTAAAAAGGGGTTTATTTAAAAACTGAAACAAAAGGAAGATTTTTAAGGCTAAGTAGAGGCAAACTTATCCAGTATTACATAAACAAGACAATATTGAAAAGAAAATATTGAGCTCTTGGTGACATCTGGAGTTAGTGAATGGGCTGGAGATTGCCATTCCACCTGCTCCTTTTTGATGAAAGGAAGAAGTTCTGCATTTCTGAGAGGAGATGCCGATCAGGGCTCCTTCAGAAATATGGAATTGTACTCTCCTTCTGATAGTTCTTTTATAGCACAGAACAGTCAGTGCAAGGAAAACCACATTCTTTCCCACCTTTTCACAACAGTCAGCTACTGTATTCCCACATTTAAATGTCCAGACAGCCTTTGTTGTCAGTTGCTATCAAATGTTAAATACATAAGATAGGTGTGATGTTGGGGCACTAAGAGAGCAGGATGCTAGTTAGGTGGGGGCTTAGCAGGGCGTCAGGTGTGTAGGGTGCCAGATGTTTAATTTGGTAGGGTGTCAGAGTGCAAGGTGGCAAGGCAGGCAGGTAAGTAATGCAGTACTTAGGGTAAGTAGGGATGGGTGGGAACAGGGGAAATAGGATAAGATGCAGAGCTGGGGAAGAAAGGATTTTCTGGGGTTGAACAGGAGTCAGGTGTGGGAACTCTGTTAAATAGTTACTCAAGAATTAGACTTTGTGTTTAATAGTCCAGTATTTCCTGATTAATTAGTCATGGGTGTGGCATCAAGGAGCCTTGGAAAAGTTGGAGTCAGAGGGAAATCTCCCCAGTGGTTGAAGACTTGCTTAGCATATAGCAAGATGGGTTGTGCTCATCAGAGGTCAATTATCTCAGCTGAGGACATTTATGGAGGAAGTCCTCAGGGTAGTGTCCCGGGCTCAATCATCTTCAGATGCTTCATCAATAACCTTCACTTCATCATAAGATCAGAAGTGAAGATGTTCACCAATGACTGTGCAATGTTCAACACCACTTGCTACTCCTCAGATTCTGAAGTAGTCCTTGTCCAAATGCAATAAGTCCTGGATAATATCCAGACTTGAGCAGAAAAATAGCAAGTAAATTCATGCCACACAAATATCAGGCAACGACTAACTCTAATAAGAGAAAATCTAACAATGGTCCATTGACATTCCCCCATTAACAACATCCTAGGGTTATCATTGACCAGAAACTGAATTGGACTGGTTATATAAATATAATGGCTACAAAAGCAGGTTAAAGACTAAGAATACTGTGACAAGTAACTCACCTCCTGACTCCCCAAAGTCTGTTCACCAACTACAAGGCACAAATCAGGAGTGCGATGGAATGCTCCCCACTTGCTTGGATGAATGCACTCCAGCACTTCAGAAGCTTGGCACCATCCTGGACAAAACAGTCTCCTTGATTGGCAACACATCCAAAAACACTCAGTCATTTCACTATCCATGCTCAGTCGCAGAGGTGCGTAACAGCTACAAGGATGCACTATAGAAATTCACCATGCTGCCTTAGATAGCTTTTTAAAACACAGAATCACATCCATCCGGAAGGATATGAGCAGCAGAAACATTGGAACACCACCACCTGCATGTTACCCTTGACTTAGAAATATACTGTTCATCTTTCAGCGTAGTTGTGTCAAAGCCCTGAAACTCCTTCCCAAACAGCATTATGGGTCTATTTACAGCAAATGGATTGCAGCAGTTAAAGTAGGCAGCTCACCACCACCTTTCCAAGGGTAAGTAGAGCAATAAATGGCAATAAATGTTGGCCCAGCCAGCAATGCTCACATCATAGTAGTGAATAAAATAAACTTAATTGAATCAGAAGCTTCCAATTTAAATGAAGACTTGCAGAGAATTGCAATTATTGAGGCATTACACAACAAAATCTTCAATTTCCCAGTCCATTCCTTCAGAGTCTGCAATGAAAGGGATGCCACAGGGTCTTCATATGCAATTCACACCTTCAGATTAAAACACATTGGAAAGTTTATTGTAAAGTTCAGGCCATTATATCAAAGGTTTAGGATTTTAAATATCATTATGACAGTAGAAAATATGGACATTATATCAGAGCTTCCTAGTCTAGAGTTCAGCTGGAAAGACCATGGTTAGATACCTGAGAAGTAGAGCAGCCAGAGAAAGGAGCTTGGGAGCACATAATGCATGAAATACATAACTTGAGACACATGTTTAGCTCTATTTAATTGGCAAGGGGATCTCAGCAGACTAGACTGTGACTTAAGCTTCTAGTCCTCAACAATCTATTATTATCTTTATGTCTTTGGTGCACTCTGTTTAAACCTGGTTTCTCCTACAGATAAGACTATAAGAACCATAAGAGATAAGAACAATCTATTCAACTCCTTGACCCTACTCCACCATTCAATAGGTTTATGGATGTTCCACGTAAGATGGCAACAGAACTAAAGAAGAAGCAAAAGCAACTATCTATTTTGAACAAAGTGATTAATCTGTAACATGCTTGGTTTAAAGGTATGGAGTGACAACTGGCATTGTGGTAAATGGTCTTCTTCCTATTTGCCTCATAACCAAAGATGTTCTGATTGCTCTATTGTTATTAAGTCCTTAGAGGCATTTTTTGAAGACTCTAGTCTAAAAGATTGAGAAAATTTGGCCAAATGGAGTACTGAGGATCTCTACAGGCCCTTTTCTTCTAAATATCACTAAAGGAATAATATATAACACTTTGTTTTCTCAGAAAGTTGATTGTAGATCACATTGCTCAGATTTAGTGGAAGTCAAACACCTGAGATTATGGTTGTCAAAAGTATGGTTATTTGAAATTGGTTGGGGTGCAGACGTGAGGAGATAAGAGGTCCCCTGCTCAGTCTTTGTCACCTTTCTGAGAAGCTCTCATGGAACGTGATGTGAGAATGTGGTACCTTCTAAAAGACTAGTTCTTGACATCTTGACATTATGGTAAAATGTGTGAAAGTTCAATCTGAACCAATGTTGTTAAAGTTGAAGTTGAATAATGAACATTATGAAAATATGAAGCATAATTTGGCTGAGCAGGATTAGGAAAATACATTAAGAGATATGTGTTTTTCATAGGCAAAGAATATTTTTTAATGAACTAATGCATGGCTTACAGTAACTATTGAGTTTGAACTACAGTAACTATTACAGCATTCTTTCAAGGTGATGCACAAAAAGGTCAGTCATCTGTGGAAGGCAAAGATTGTATAAGATTAAAAGAAAAGGCTTCTAAAGTAGTCAGAAATAGTGAATAAAAACAAATAAATAGTAAAAGTAATCAATATGGAGACTGGAAGGTTTCAGAATATAGTAGAGGAAGACCAAGAAACTGATATGGGAGAATAGAATATGAATGCAATGTAGCAAAAAAGCATTAAAATAGTCTGTAAAAGGTTCTATAGGTAAGTTAAAAAGAAATGTTTTCTAAGACAAATATCAAGAGAAGAGACACTATTCTCTTCCAAATAGAGAATTTGGAAAAGATAAGGTAAATTGTTACTTTGTGTCTGTTTTCACCAAAGAAAATTCAAGAAATTTCCCAGAATTCAAGTGATTAAGGAGATTAAGTGTTGAAGGAAATTGTATTAGTAAGAAGGTTCTACTGGAGAAATTATTGGAGTTGAAAGTTGATAAGGCCCTGGATCTGACAGTTAACATCACAGAGCGTTGATGAAGATGGTTATACCGATTGACATTGGTGATCATCTTTCAAAATTCTATAGCTTCTGAAAAGATTCCTCCAGACTGGAAGCTAGCAATCTCACCTCACTATTTAAGAAAGAAGAAGAGAGAAAGCAGTGAACTACACACCTGTTGGTCCCACATCAGTTGTAGTGCTAGATCTATTATAACGAATGTGATAAATGGACACTTTCCTTACTAATTCTTAGAACTTCTCCCCGAGTTTAAACATTACAGAGCTAGCCAGCTGCTTTTGACTTTGCTGAGTCCCCTGTGTTGTTCAGCTGCCTTCCCAACTAACAGCTAACTGTAGCACTCCTATTATAGCATTTGCTTCAGGTTCTACTGTACAACCTAACTCAATGCCTGTAACCATTGAACTCCCCTTCAGATAACTGAACTGTCTTGCCTGATCTATCAAAAACCCTTCCCCTAATGCTGACCAGAATTGAATGATGCTACTATTTGAAACAGTGAAACATAAGCTGAAGGTTATGTTTCACAAGAATGCTGGAAATAGATTTTAACAAAAATTTAAGAGCATGACTTGCATCTGCAGGATCCCTGACCAAGTATAATCTTAGCCAACTTAAAGGTGCTACTTTTTCCATCCGAGTGTCTCCCTTTATGTCTGTGGTGACAGACTTTACTCCCTGTTCTGCCAGATTAAATAATGTCCTCGAAGTTTCAAGGAAAATGATTAACTATAGAAAGCACAAGGTTCTGCAATACTAGCATTCTCCTGCTGTTTTAAAGATTATGTCTTTCCCATGTAGATAGCATTGTCAATCAAAAGATATTTTCATAAAGGTCTTGGCAGAATCAAATCGTATAGCAACTAAAGGATCTGTTATAGCCTTGATCCTTGTGAAGATTTCTTGAAACTCAGAATGCATAATCATGTGCTACATGTAACTGTTTGGGCTGTGGTGATAGTTATTTATGTTTTTCAGCCATATATCAGAATGTACTCATTATCAAAATCACAATGCATTATATTTCTTCTCATATCAGCTTGCAGGATGCCTATTTTGTAGTTTCTGAATCTCTCTAAAGTTATCAGAAGGGAAAATCTATCAAGAAGACCTTGATCAGGTGTACCCTAGAACTCTGTGGGAAGCTAGCCTTCTTGCTGAGATATTTGTAACATCGATAGTCACAGGTGAGGTGCAGGAAGACTGGAAGTTGGCTAACGTGGTGCCACTGTTTAAGAAGGGTTGTAAGGACAAGCCAGGGAACTATAGACCAGTGAGCCTGACGTCGGTGGTGGGCAAGTTGTTGGAGGGAATCGTGAGGGACAGGATGTACATGTATTTGGAAAGGCATGGACTGATTAGGGATAGTCAACATGGCTTTGTGTGTGGGAAATCATGTCTCACAAACTTGATTGAGTTTTTTGAAGAAGTAACAAAGAGGATTGATGAGGGCAGAGCGGTAGATGTGATCTACATGGACTTCAGTAAGGCGTTCGACAAGGTTCCCCATGGGAGACTGGTTAGCAAGTTTGGACCTCACGGAATACAGGGAGAATTCGCCATTTGGATACAGAACTGGCCCAAAGGTAGGAGGGTTGTTTTTCAGACTGGAGGCCTGTGACCAGTGGAGTGCCACAAGGATCGGTGCTGGGTCCTCTACTTTTTGTCATTCACATAAATGATTTGGATGTGAGCATAGAGGTATAGTTAGTAAGTTTGCAGATGACACCAAAATTGGAGGTGTAGTGGACAGCTAAGAAGGTTACCTCAGATTACAACAGGATCTTGATCAGATGGGCCAATGAGCTGAGAAGTGGCAGATGGAGTTTAATTCAGATAAATGCGAGGTGCTGCATTTTGGGAAAGCAAATCTTAGCAGGACATATACACTTAATGGTAAGGTCTGAGAGAGTGTTGCTGAACAAAGAGACCTTGGAGTGCAGGTTCATAGCTCCTTGAAAGTGGAGTCGCAGGTAGATAGGATAGTGAAGAAGGTGTTTGGTATGCTTTCTTTTATTGGTCAGAGTATTGAGTACAGGAGTTGGGAGGTCATGTTGCGGCTATACAGGACATTGGTTAGGCCACTGTTGGAATATTGTGCGCAATTTTGGTCTCCTACCTATCGGAAAGATGCTGTGAAACTTGAAAAAGTTCAGAAAAGATTTACAATGATGTTGCCAGGGTTGGAGGATTTGAGCAAGAGGGAAAGGCTGAACAGGTTGGAGTTGTTTTCCCTGGAGCGTCAGAGGCTAAGCGGTAACCTGTTAGAGGTTTACAACATTATGAGGGGTGGGGATAGGATAAATAGACAAAGTCTTTTCCCCGGGGTAGGGGAGTCCAGAACTAGAGGAAATAGGTTTAGGGTGAGAGGGGAAATATATAAAAGGGACCTAAGGGGCAACCTTTTCACACAGAGGGTGGTACGTGTATGGAATGAGCTGCCAGAGGAAGTGGTGGAGGCTGGTACAATTGCAACATTTAAAAGGCATCTGGATGGGTATATGAATAGGGAGGGTTTGGAGGGATGTGGGCTGGGTGCTGGCAGGTGGGACTAGATTAGGGTGGGACATCTGGTCAGCATGGACGGGTTGGACTGAAGGGTCTGTTTCCATGCTGTACATCTCTATGACTCTATGACTGATTTTCCAATTGCCTGCTGATCAACGGAGCCTGAGAAAATTACTGTCTTGTAGGTCACCCATGCCATCTCCAATCACTTTTTCATCTTAGTTTCATCACAAATGTTGTTGTTTTCCAGATCCTATCATCATCTTTCCAATCCTTATTTTTTGCACCTCTCTGGTCTGGTCCAAGGTGTTAAATGGCTCCATCTAAAAAGACAAGTTTTTCATCAATGGAGCAGTTAGTTGCTGTAGTGGTCATATCACTGCACTCGTGATCCAGAACGCCAAGATAATGTTCTGGGACATGAGTTGAAACTCCATAGTGGCAAATATGAATTCAATAAATTGCTAGGAGGAATTAGAAGCAATTAAATAAAAAGGTGACCTAATTGTGACCACACCGCAACACGTTAATTATTGTATAAGCCCATCTGTTTCACTAAATGTCATTAAGGGAATGAAACCTGCTACAAAAGAAATCTCAAGGAATTTTTAAAAAACTAAATGAAGACACAGACTTTGCAATGAGATGATTTGCGGTTTCTCAATATAAACACTCAGATAATTGTGTGTATGCTGGGGATGGTGGTGATGATGACATGTGGGAATGGAGGAAACTGGTGTCTCAAATTGAAAAGAGAAGGAAAAAGATCCAAAGAAATGGACACAAATACGAGGAGCTTTGTGGAGTCAACCACAGATTCACATGTCTTATACAGCCTGTTATTGTATAAGCCACTTCAAAAGAAATCTATATCAGTGAATAACAGGAAAGGAGTTATTAAAATTATTTATATTACTAGAGACAGGACTGCTTTTATCTGACAGGAGGAATGAAGGTGGTCACTTCATTCCACTGCCACCATCTCCTCTTTCCACCTCAAGTCTTGATGTTTATTAAACTCAGTTTCTATGTTGAAGGGTTTAAAGTTACTTTGGTGCTGCAGCACTCATTTGTATTCTACAGGTCATTGCATGAGAAGCATTTGTTGCTACAAGTAAACACCAGCTGTCTTGTGTTATGTGTGCTGTCAAATGTTCTCTGGGCCTAAGTTTGTTCAGCAAAATTGGCAGGCACCTCTACAGAGTCAAGACTAAGTTGCAAAATTGTGTGCTAGAAACATTGGGCTTTGTTTTGCTGGCCTCATCCTTTCCTCTACTCCTTGCCAGAGGGCAGTTGATCGTATCTGGTTCACAGTGCCAGGGTGTCAGGTGTCCTCCGGTACTTCAGCAAAGGTATACATTGAATACAGGGAGTGCGAAGGTTGAACCAGATCCCATTTTCACTTACCATCCGTTTCAAATCTTAGCAGGACACATATACATAATGGTAAGGTCCTTAGGAGTGTTGCTGAACAAAGAGACCTTGGAGTGCAAGTTCATAGCTCCTTGAAAATAGAGTCGCAGGTAGATAGGATAGTGAAGAAGGCGTTTGGTATGTTTTCCTTTATTGGTTAGAGTATGAGTACAGGAGTTGGGAGGTTATGTTGCAGCTGTACAGGACATTGGTTAGGCCACTGTTGGAATATTGCGTGCAATTCTGGTCTCCTTCCTATCAGAAAGATGTTGTGAAACTTGAAATAGTTCAGAAAAGATTTACAAGGATGCTGCCAGGGTTGGAGGATTTGAGCTATAGGGAGAGGTTGAATAAGCTGTGGCTGTTTTCCCTGGACCATTGGAGGCTGAGGGGTGAATTTATAGAGGTTTATAAAGTCATGAGGGGCATGGATAGGATAAATAGACAAAGTCTTTTCCCTGGTGTGGGAGAATCCTGAACTAGAGGGCATATGTTTAGGGTGAGGTGGAAAGATATAAAAGAGATCTAAGGGGCAACTTTTTCACGCAGAGTGCGCTACGTGTCTGGAATGAGCTGCCAGAGGAAGTGGTGGAGGCTGGTACAATTGCAACGTTTAAAAGGCATCTGGATGCATATCTGAATACTAAGTGTTTGGAGGGATATTGGTCAGGTGCTAGAAGGTGGGACGATATTGGGCTGGGATACCTGGTCGGCATGGATCTGGACCTAAGGGTCTGGTTCCGTGTAGTACATCTCTATGACTCTATGACTCTAAGTGTATTTCCAAGAGGTACCACTAAATACTGTGTAGATATGGGAAATCTTGGCTGATTTTATCCTTATAAACCCAGTGAAGCTGAATCCAATCATAGCACACTATTGCCCTCTAGCTGTGATGGGTAATTCAGCACACACACTTCTAAACATATAGTCATAGCAATGAGGGTCTCTTGTGGTGCAGTGTCCCTATGTCTGGGCTAAAAAATCTGGGTTTAATTCCCTCCTGTTCAAGAGGTGCCTGAATAGGTTGATTAAAAATATCTATAATTATACCAAACTTTGGCTAGCTTTTTGTCTTGCTTGCCCACTAATGCTGAGATCAATCTCCTGTTATATAAAGGAGTGATTCTCAACTGTTTTTTGGCCACTGTTTCCCTAGGGGCTCTTCTCGGGTTCCAGGGCCCGCCTTTCAAATAGGGGTTCAACGCGAACAGATAGACAGAAAATAATTTATTATTGAATACCAGGAAAACGTGAGCATTCCGACATACTGGACAAAACTTTAAAAAAAATGAAATTAAACATCTATCAGGCCTAGTGCCTTGGTGCTTTTCTGCAAGTTTCATGATATCAGGCTCCAGTCGGAGATCACCTCTTGTTGCTGAAATCAATTCTGTTCCTGGATTTTGTCAAGGAAACTATCTTGCCAAATCTGCTGTCAACCAAATATGTTGAGGGAAAGATATTAAAAAATATTCGGGTTTTTTTCCCACAGTGTTGTAAATTTATTCAGCAGATCACTCTTGATCCAAAAATCTTTTTGAAACTGACTGAACTCTGACGATTTGTCTTGAATTTCTTCCTCATCTTGTGAGGGTTGTACTTTAAATGGATTCAAAATTCAATCCGGGATACTGGGGATTAACAGGTAATTAAATCTTTCGTGCATACCCTTGTGCATCTGCTTTAGATGCTTCACATAACATCATCCTTCAGTGCCTCTGCGATTGTCTTCAGGTTTGGAAATTGTAAAAATTCTTGACGTTCCATATTGTTACAATAGACTTTGAATTGCTTAAGGAAAGAAACAATGGCTTCCTTACAATTTACAAGGTTACTGATTTTGTCCTGCAGGGTATTGTTTAACAAATTAGGTTTCTGAAAGATCTCTGCCAGATAAAATAACTCCCCCTTAGCATCGACAAGTCATTTTCCATGCTCTTTATCAGACATGAATGAAACTATGGTGTCCCAGAGTGTAACAAAACGTTGAAGACAGTTTCCCTTGGAAAGCCATCTCACCTTGGTATGCAGCAGCAGCATCTGGATCGTCATTATTTTCTTCATGCAGCTGATAGAAAAGATGATCCTGAAGGACATGAGATTTGATGAAGCCTTTATGACAACATGAAAGAGAAAGATTGAGACATCCTCCTCAGTTTTGAACTACTAGGTGCTCCCTGTGAATGATGCAATGAATAGCAAAGACAGAAGGTCTAACTCTTTTTAGATGGACGATGAATCGTCTGTATCGACCAACAATAAAAGCAGCAACATCAGTTGCACAAGCAGTTATATCCTCCATTGGAATATTGTTCTCGCTTAAATAACTTCTGACTTCTTAGAAATAGACAGTATCTGATTTAATCCTCCTGGCAAACATCTCTTCCATTAGTTCATTCAGTTCCAGAATCTCACAGAAGCCACGAGAAGAGCATCGTTTTAAGTAGTTTCGCCTAATTTGAAAGAGGATTTCTTGGATTGTAATAAACTTGTTGCTTGGGTATTTCTCCGGTTCAGTTACCAGGGCCTCCATAAACCCTTGGGGCTCTCCTTCTTACAGTTTTCAGTCTGTGGCCTTCTCCAAATGTGCCAGGGCCCTTAAGGAGGCCATATCGCCCCTGTTGAGAATGGTTGGTCTAAAGGGTGTAGACTGTGGTCAAGTCAGTGAGGGACTGTCAACAGTCAGAGGGCCATAGACAGTCTAGGCCAGAATGCAATCTCAGTCCAGTGGCTTAGATGTGGTTAGTTGGCCACTTGGGGGTGGTCATAGTCCGGAGTGCTGTATCACTAAAATGTAGGGAATAGTCCTGCAGGTCCAGAGCAACCAGTCTGGGAATTTATGATAAATGAATATAGGAGGTGTACAGAAATCAGTCGGGTATCTGGTTACTCATAACTGTGCAACTAAGCAGATTGGGGGGGATGGACCATGGTCAGTCTGGGGCATCACAACAAGTAAAGGGCATTTAGCAGGGTCCACTGCTATAGTAGGGAAGATATGGGAAAGTCAATTCTGGAGATTGGAGGCAGCATGCTGCAATGCATAGGAGGCAATAATTGGGAAGGAGAGGCAACTCAACATTTGAAAAAATGATAGCACATTGGAGGACTTCGGTTACTGGGAGCAGGAGGTTTATCAATGATTACAACCACCCTGGTTTCAACAGAGGGACAGTACTGCTTGATAGTTGCAATGGCTAAGCCATAAGGCCAGGGATTAAGAGGTAATATTTGGAGAGAAACATTAAATGAAAGGAAAGGGTAGATATTTGTGGAAGCTCAGTACAAATGGAGTTAACAGAGAATGCAAGTAACTGGTGAACATGGAAGTTTGGTGGTGTTCCTTAATTGTTAGACCAAGTCTGCTAAACACCCTTTGTATTGCCTTCAGTCCTCATGTGAATTGTAAATACCAAACACCCAGATACCAATAGAAGTGAGTTGGGTGCAGTGACCCTTCAGTGATATAAAGTAGTTGATGTAGAAAAGGCAAATGGTCCCCATTTGTTCCCAGAAGCAAATACTGTTGTAATTAGTTTGGTTTTACTTTTTGGCTGTTACTAAATAAAAGCAAACATTTGCAACTGTTTAAAGAATTTCCAGCTGAACAGTGAGAAGATGTTACGCTATGATGGGCATTAGACAAATAGCAGCAGTCCCTTAAAACAGATCTCTGAGAGTCTACAGCTCTGTAACTTTTGAAGCTTGACTATTGCAGCTGCAGATATAATGACAGTTGATCAGACAGGTGATGATGTAAAATAGCAATATATTTATGAATGTGAGATTGTATTTGTCGTGAAGTGTTACCTGAAAAACCTATGACATTGAAGAAGCTTTTTTTTTCACTTCCCACTCCCACTGCATGCATGATGAAGGACTATATCTCAAGACACAGGAGAAGACTTGAGGACTCCTATCTGGCAGCCCTTGACCTGGAGCACAGCTGTATTTTAAATATCGAGGACCTGGAAGTGGCGAATATCTCTGCCTTTACTGAGCACACTATAGCAAAAGTGGTTTGCAGTAGAAATGTGGTCATGAGAACAGGGGTTTGGGGTGGGATATTAATATAGCAGCACACTCCTATCGCTGTTTTCACCAAGCGTTTGCTTCCCGGATAGTCCTCCTTCACTTTGAATGATCTTGGGCCAGTGACTCCCAGGTGTCTGTGGGAATGCCCATTTCACCAGTGAGGCCTTCAGGATATCACTCTGTCTACCTGGGGCTCCCTGCTGTTTTGAAACTGGGAGTAGAGGACCTGCTTGAGGAGTCTTGTGCCCAGCCCACAGTAACCAAACAAGGGTGATCAGTACCTCGATGCTGAGGATGTTGGCTTGGTCTAGAATGCTGGTGTTGGTGCATCTTTGGACAGCACGATGGCTCAGTGGTTAGCACTGTGCCTCACAACACCACGTCCCAGGTTCAATTCCAGCCTTGGGTGACTGTGTGGAGTTTGCACATTCTCCCCATGTGTGTATGTGTGGGTTTCCTCTGGGTGCTCTGGTTTCCTCCCACAGTCCAAAGACGTACAGGTCAGGTGAATTGGCGATGCTAAATTGCCCATAGTGTTAGGTGCATTAGTCAGAGTGAAATGGGTCTGGATGGGTTACTCTTCGGAGGGACAGTGTGGACTGGTTGGGCCAAAGGGCCTGTTTGCACAATATAGGGAATCTACTCTTTCTTCTCAGCAGATTCACAAGGTCTTGCTCAGGCAGCTTTGGTGATACTGCTCCAGTTGTCTGCTGTATACAGAGCCATATTTGAGGGTGCTGTTGGCAGGGTGGGGGTATTATGTAAACATCATCTTAATATTGGATCTGATGTTATTCTCGAGCACCCTTTTCCTTAGACAGCCAAAGGCTGCACTAGACATGGAGGCAATGTTGATCCTTCATCAATAGCTGCTTTGGCTGACAGAAAACTTCAACGTTCTCTAAGGGCTCTCAGTGGACCTCAATCATCGGGAGCTTGTTCTACAATGGCAGACCAGATTTATGAAGGACTTTTATCTTGTGGATGTTCAGGGTGATACTCATGCTCTCTTATGTGTCTGTAAAGTTGCTAATGATGGTCTGGAGTATGTTCTCCGAGACTGCATATACATACACATCATTTGCGTACTCCAGCTCAATGATACTGGTTGAGGTGACTTTGATTTTGGCTTGAAGGTGACAGAGGTTGAACAACTTCCTACTTTAGTTCCACTTCAGCAGGGAGCTTGTTGGCAGTGAGGGGAAGCATTGTAGTGAGGTAATCAAGAACACTGTGTGGGCCATGATGCAGTGCAGTGCAGCTTGACACTGGTCTGAATGGGTAATGGGTCATTAGTGCAGCCATTACTCATTATCATGACTTCCATGCCATTATGGAGCAGGTGACGGATGGTGGCAAACTTCATGGTGCAACCAAAGCAGAGAAGGACACTCCATAATGCCTCCCGATTGACTGTGTGAAAAGCCTTCGTAAGGCTGAAGAAGGCCATCTACATGGGTAAGTTATTTTCTCTGCATTTCTCTTACAGTTGGCCTGTGGTGAAAATCAGGTTTGTTGTGTCTGCCTGTGGCCAAAAGTTACACTGTGACTCCAGGAGAACATTGATGATGATTTTTCCAACAGTTAACAGCAGGGAGATTCCCCCGCAGTTGCCATAGTTGTATTTTTTTCTTTTGTTGAAAATTATCACAATTTAGGCATCTTGGAGCATTCCCAGGATGCTCTCCTCCTTCCAGATAAGGCAGACAAAGATGTGTCTGCAGGAACTCTTTGTCTCTGCACTTCAATGGCTCAATGGGGTTACCATTTGCTCCAACAGCCCTGTTGTTCTCAACCTAGTAGATGGCCTTCTCTACTTTGTGCAAGGCTGGGGTGTTGCTGAGATCATGGTATGTGGTATGCTGCAGAAGGTGTTTAAGAACACCCAGTTCAATGACAGAAACTTGGTTCAGGATGCCTCTGAAGTGCTCTCCCAAGCATTTTTTAATGGCTTCTTTCGTCATCACTGTTGCTATGCCTCGAGGTCGAGGATGATGGTCTTCATTCCATTTATCAATGTATGGGCTCTCAGGTGGCTTATGAGCCTAATCTTGACTTTGTAAGTTCTTCCACATTCAGGACAAGTAGTCCCAGATGGCAGATCGGGCTTTGTTTGTTGCTGCCTTGCTTTCCGTTTTCTTCTCTTTTCTTCTAGTTCTGCACATCTGTTGGCTTCGAAAGTTGCTGTTCTTTCTTGGATGATGGTTTGCCAGAGTTTCCTGTCTTTGGCATTGATTTCCTAATTGTTGAAATCAATATTACATTTCTTCATGTTGGCTTTTAAAATGTCTTTGAATCTCTTCTGTTGTCCACCTCTTTTATGTTTGTCTTCTTTAAGCCAGGAATCGAAGATTTGTTTTGGCAGATATTCATCTTTCATCCGAACAACATGACCGCTCCATCTTAGTTGGTACTTGATGATGTAGGCTTCGATGCTTGTTATTTTTTGCTTCATTCAGCACGCTGATGTTGGTTCTTCTATCTTCCCAGCTGATGTTCAAGATGTTTCAAAGGCACCACTGATCGAACTTTTCAAGTGCCTTCAGATACCATTAGAATGTTGTCCAAGTTTCTGATGCAAACAGGAGCGTTGAGATCACCACTACTTTGTACATTAACATTTTGGTTGAGAGTGTGGTGTTGGAAAAGCACAGCAGGTCAGGCAGCAGCCAAGAAGCAGGAGAATCGACGTTTCAGGCAAAACCCTTTCAGAGCTAATATTTTGGTGTCTGTCTGGATGTCACAATCATGAAAGACTTTTGTTTGGAGATGCCCAAAAGCTGTTCCAGGGCATTAAAGAAGATTTGGATCTTGTCACTAAGGTCGATATTGGAGGAGAGGTGATTTCCAAGGTAAAGAAAGTGGTCCACATTTTCGGGGGTTGTTTCACCAAGTTGAATTGATGGTACTGTCCAATTTGTCTCAGTTGATGAAGGTTGATAGATGATTTGAGTCTTCTTGGAATTGACGGTAAGCCCAAGTTTTGTGTGTGCACGGTTGAAGGCGTTCAGAATCCGTTGTAGGTAGTTTTCTGAGAGAGCTGCAACACTGTTGTCATCAATATATTGGAACTCAATGAGGGAACTCATAGATGTCTTGTTTTTGCACTTAAGATGGACAAGATTGAAAAGTCAGCTATCAATTCTGTTGATAATTTTGAATCCTGGGAGTAGGTCGTCCTTGATGATGTGGATGATTGTCGCAGTAAAGATGGTGAACAAAGTTGGGGCAATCATGTTTCCATACTTTACTTCTGGTCTGACATGAAAAGGCTCACTGTTACTGTTGCTGGCTAAACTGTGACAAGCATGCCATTGTGGAAGAGTGTCAGGATTCGAATGTACTTTTCAGGGCATCCATAGGTGAATAGAATATCCTATAGGAGTTCCCTTGCTACCGAGTCAATGACTTTGGTGAGGTTGATGAATGGCACATACAAAGGCAGAAGTTGTTCACAACATTTTTCTTGTAGTTGTAACAGAGTGAAGATCATATCAGTTGTTCCATGTGATGATCTAAAACTGGCTTGTATCTACGAAAGGATCTTCTCAACTAAAGGCTTGAGCCAGTTGTCCATGACACGGGTAAGGATCTTTCCTGCTGTTGCTAACAGGGAAATTCCACAACAGTTTCCACATTCAAATCAATCTCCTTTCCTTTTGTAAATGGTAACAATTGTTGAGTCTCTAAAGTCTGCTGGTACATCTTCATTTATGCAGATCTTGTTGAGAATTGGATGCAGTTGGTAATGAAACAGAATACTTCCAATTTTTTAGACTCTGCTGGTATTCCATCAAATCCAGTGGCCTTGTTGCTTTTCAAAGTTTTGATGGCTTCCTTGACTTCTTCAAATGTTGGTACTTTGCTTCAGGTGTCGTCAATGGGCTGTTTTGGAATGTTGAAAATGTGTTGCTGGTTAAAGCTCAGCAGGTCAGGCAGCATCCAAGGAACAGGAAATTCTACGTTTCGGGCAACAAATGGGACAGTTTGATTCAAAAGATCTTCAAAGTGCTTCCTCCATCTAGAATTGATGCCAGCATTGCTTTTCAGGATAGTTGAACCATCTTTGCTTTTGAGAGGGGCTTGACCGTGAATGGATGGGCCAAAGATGGGCTTTAGTTGCGTTGACGAAGTCTTGAATGTTGTTGGCATCCACTAGTTGTTGGATTTCCTGAGCTTTCTTCCTCCACCATTGGTTGTTTAGGTCTTGGGTGCTCTTCTGGACTGCAGCCTTGCATTCCTGATAGCTTTTCCTTTCAGCAACCGATTGTTGGTCATTTTGTAAGGTGATGAAAACTTTTCTCTTTTTGTCCGAAAAGTCGTTGGAATAGTTTGTTGTTATCATCGAATCAATCCTAATGTTTTTTTCATCTTGAGCCCAATTGTTTCTTTGCAGCAGGTGATGATAGTATTCTTCAATTGATTCCAGTATGTTTCTATGGATGGTGGGATTTGTTGAGGCAGTTGTTCTTGAAGAATTTGTTGGACCTTCTGTACATGATTGATGTCTTGGAGGATGTCAAGATTGAATTTCTTGATAGTGTTCTGATTTTGGTGTTTCCTTTTGGGCTGAATCTTCATTCTCATGGTACATGAGATGAGTCAATGGTCTGCCCAGCACTCATCAGCACCAGTAACAGCTCTTGTTATCAGCACATCTTGTTGGTCCCAAGATTGTGTGATGATGTAATTAATGAGGTGCCAGTGTTTGGAGCGTGGATGAAGCCAGGAGACTTTCAGTCTGTTTTTCTGGTGAAATAGGCTGTTTCTTATCACCAGATTGTTATCAGCACATTTGGTGAGGAGTGTTCCATTGGCATTGGCCTTGCCAAGTCCTTCCTTGCCGATTATTCCAGTCCAGAGCCTATGATCTTTCCCAATTCTGACATTGAAGTTACCCAAGAGAATTATCTTGTCGTTTTAGGGAAAAGAGAAAAGGATGTTGTCAAGTTGGGCGTAGAAGTTCTCCTTTACTTTATTTTTCATAGTGGGCGGCACGGTGGCACAATGGTTAGCACTGCTGCCTCACAGCACCAGAGACCCGGGTTCAACTGTGTGGAGTTTGCATATTCTCCCCGTGTCTGCGTGGGTTTCCTCCCACAGTCCAAAGATGTGCAGGTCAGGTGAATTGACCATGCTAAATTGTCTGTAGTGTTGGGTGAAGGGGTAAATGTAGGGATATGGGTGGGTTGCGCTTCGGCAGGTCGGTGTGGACTTGTTGGGCTGAAGGGCCTGTTTCCACACTGTAAGTAATCGAATCTAACCAACGTCCAGAGTTGGAGTATAGGTGCTAATGATGGTGACATGTTGGTTCTTGAGGAGAGGATTCACAGAGTCATGAAACATTTATTTGATTCCCAGTGATTGCTCTGTCAGCTTCTGAAGTAGGCCATTTCGGATGGCAAACCCTACTACATGGATCCTCATTCGTTCAGCATCAAGTCTTTCCCAGAAAAAGATGTATTGACCTTGCTCTTCCTTTACTTGCCCTGCTCTAGCTCCACGGTTATCAGTCAGAGTAGCAATGTCAAAGTTGAAATATTTGGAGTTCCCAGGCAACAAAGGCAGTTCTCCTCTCTGGCTGGACTGAGTTTGTATTATCCATCAGAGTTTGTATATTCCAGGTTCCATAGTTTTACTTCTCGATGTTTTTTGACCACATAATGGCGTTCCTTCTGAACATGGCTTTCCAGAGTGGATGGGGTGATTAAAGTCTGGTTGAAGATTTGTAGCTCGGGTGTCCGTTGTTGTGGTTCTGTTCACCGAGCTGGAAGTTTTTGCTGCAAACGTTTCGTTCCCTGGCTAGGGAACATCATCAGTGCTATTGGAGCCTCCTGTGAAGCGCTGCTTTGATGTTTCTTCCGGTATTTATAGTGGTTTGTTCTTGCCGCTTCCGGGTGTCAGTTTCAGCTGTAGTAGTTTGTATGTGGGGTCCAGGTCGATGTGTCTGTTGATGGATGTTCTTGCCGCTTCCGGGTGTCAGTTTCAGCTGTAGTGGTTTGTATATTGGGTCCAGGTCCATGTGTCTGTTAATAGAGTTTGTGGATGAATGCCATGCCTCTAGGAATTCCCTGGCTGTTCTCTGTCTGGCTTGTCCTATGATGGTAGTGTTTTCCCAGTCAAATTCATGTTCCTGGTTGTCTGAGTGTATGGCTACTAGGGATAGCTGGTCGTGTTGTTTTGTGGCTAGCTGATGTTCATGGATGCGGATTGTTAGCTGTCTTCCTGTTTGTCCTATATAGTGTTTTGTGCAGTCCTTGCATGGTATTTTGTAAACTACGTTAGTTTGGCTCGTGCTGGCTATTGGGTCCTTTGTTCTAGTGAGTTGTTGTCTGAGTGTGGAAGTTGGCTTGTGTGCTGTTATGAGTCCTAAGGGTCGCAGTGGTCTGGCTGTCAGTTCTGAGACGCTCCTGACGTATGGTAGTGTGGCTAGTCCTTTTGGTTGTGGCATGTCCTCGTTCCGTGGTCTATCTCTTAGGCATCTGGTGATAAAGTTGCGTGGGTATCCGTTTTTGGCGAATACCTTGTATAGGTGTTCCTCTTCCTCTTTTCGCAGTTCTGGTGTACTGCAGTGTGTTGTGGCTCTTTTGAATAGTGTCCTGATGCAGCTTCGTTTGTGTGTGTTGGGGTGGTTACTTTCATAGTTTAGGACTTGGTCTGTGTGTGTTGGTTTCCTGTGTACCCTTGTGGTGAATTCTCCGTTGGGTGTTCTCTCTACTAACACGTCTAGGAATGGGAGTTGGCTATCCTTTTCTTCTTCTCTCGTGAATTGTATTCCTGTGAGTGTGGTGTTGATGATTCGGTGTGTTTTTTCTATTTCTGTGTTTTTGATGATTACAAAGGTGTCATCGACGTATCTGATCCAGAGTTTGGGTTGGATTTGTGGTAGGGCTGTATGTTCTAACCTTTGCATAACTGCCTCTGCTATGAGTCTCGAGATTGGTGATCCCATGGGTGTTCCGTTGATTTGTTCGTATATCTGATTGTTGAATGTAAAGTGTGTGGTGAGGCACAGGTCTAGTAGTTTAAGTATGCCGTCCTTGTTGATAGGTTCGGCCTCCTGTGTTCTGTTATGTATGTCCAGTAGGTTGGCTATTGTTTCTCTGGCTAGGGTTTTGTCAATTGATGTGAACAGTGCCGTCACGTCGAGTGATACCATGGTTTCTTCTTTGTCTATGTGTGTATTCCTGATGATGTCCAAGAATTCCTGTGTTGATTGTATGGAGTGTTTGGATCCGCTGACTAGGTGTTTCAGTTTTTGTTGTAGTTCTTTGGCCAGTTTGTATGCTGGTGTCCCTGGTAGTGATACTATGGGTCTGAGTGGGATGTCTGGTTTGTGTACTTTGGGTAGTCCGTAGAATCTGGGGGTGTTGTTGCTTTCAGGTTTCATTCTTTGCTGGTCCGCTTTGGTTATCTGTCCGTTTTTTTGTAGATTCCTTAGTGTGTTGATTATTCTATTGGTGAGTTGTGGTGTGGGGTCGGAATCCTTCATTTGGTAGGTGTTGGTGTCTGCGAGTAGTTATTGTGCTTTATTGATGTAGTCTGATTTATCTAAGATGACCGTCATTCTGCCTTTATCTGCCGGTAGTATGATTATGTTCTTGTCATTTTTCAGTGCTTTCAGTGCTTCCCTCTCCTTGGTGTTGAGGTTATGTGTATGTCGTTTTCTTATCATCATAGGTACGACCGTTTGTCTCACTGTTTGTTGTGTCTCTTCTGTCAGTCCATTGTTCCTGAGTGGGCATTCTAGTGCTGCTAGGAAGTCTGCTGTGTTGGCATCCCTGTAGTTGTATTTGAGTCCCTTGGCCAGTATAGTTCTTTCCATGTCTGTGAGCTGTCTGTGGGAGAGGTTTTTAACCCAGGTGTGTGTTGTAGTGTCCTCCTATTTGTGGGTTAGTTTGTCCATTTTTTCTTTTAGTGCCGTTTTTTTGCGGTGTTGTCCTGTTCTGTCCTATAGTGATAGCCTGTTCTATGGTCCGGGTCCATTCCTGATTAGTGGTTTTTAAAATTAATGGCTTAAAAACCACTAATCAGGAATGGACCCGGACCATAGAACAGGTTATCACTATAGGACAGAACAGGACAACACCGCAAAAAAACGGCACTAAAAGAAAAAATGGACAAACCAACCCACAAACAGGAGGACACTACAACACACACCTGGGTTAAAAACCTCTCCCACAGACAGCTCACAGACATGGAAAGAACTATACTGGCCAAGGGACTCAAATACAACTACAGGGATGCCAACACAGCAGACTTCCTAGCAGCACTAGAATGCCCACTCAGGAACAATGGACTGACAGAAGAGACACAACTGCAAATGTGTTGCTGGTCAAAGCACAGCAGGTTAGGCAGCATCTCAGGAATAGAGAATTCGACGTTTCGAGCATAATCCCTTCAT
Source organism: Hemiscyllium ocellatum (assembly GCF_020745735.1). Taxonomy (NCBI): domain Eukaryota; kingdom Metazoa; phylum Chordata; class Chondrichthyes; order Orectolobiformes; family Hemiscylliidae; genus Hemiscyllium; species Hemiscyllium ocellatum. Next base: position 24,942,741 of record NC_083416.1, on the reverse strand, counting down.
CAGGAATAAGAGAGAGAGCCAAGCAGGCTGAGATAAAAGGTAGGGAGGAGGGACTAGGGGGAGGGGCGATGGAGGTGGGATAGGTGGAAGGAGGTCAAGGTGAGGGTGATAGGCCGGAGTGGGGTGGGGGCGGAGAGGTCAGGAAGAGGATTGCAGGTTAGGAGGGCGGTGCTGAGTTGAGGGAACCGACTGAGACAAGGTGGGGGGAGGGGAAATGAGGAAGCTGGAGAAATCTGAATTCATACCTTGTGGTTGGAGGGTTCCCAGGCGGAAGATGAGGCGCTCCTCCTCCAGCCGTCGTGTAGTTGTGTTCTGCCGGTGGAGGAGTCCAAGGACCTGCATGTCCTCGGTGGAGTGGGAGGGGGAGTTAAAGTGTTGAGCCACGGGGTGATTGGGTTGGTTGGTTCGGGCGGCCCAGAGGTGTTCTCTGAAGCGTTCCGCAAGTAAGCGGCCTGTCTCACCAATATAGAGGAGGCCACATCGGGTGCAGCGGATGCAATAGATGATGTGTGTGGAGGTACAGGTGAACTTGTGGCGGATATGGAAGGATCCCTTGGGGCCTTGGAGGGAAGTGAGTGTGGAGGTGTGGGCGCAAGTTTTACATTTCCTGCGGTTGCAGGGGAAGGTGCCGGGGGTGGAGGTTGGGTTGGTGGGGGGTGTGGATCTGACAAGGGAGTCACGAAGGGAGTGGTCCTTGCGGAACGCTGATAGGGGAGGGGAGGGAAATATATCCTTGGTGGTGGGGTCCGTTTGGAGGTGGCGGAAATGGCGGCGGATAATACGTTGTATGCGCAGGTTGGTGGGGTGGTAGGTGAGAACCAGTGGGGTTCTGTCTTGGGTTACTCTTCGGAGGGACAGTGTGGACTGGTTGGGCCAAAGGGCCTGTTTGCACAATATAGGGAATCTACTCTTTCTTCTCAGCAGATTCACAAGGTCTTGCTCAGGCAGCTTTGGTGATACTGCTCCAGTTGTCTGCTGTATACAGAGCCATATTTGAGGGTGCTGTTGGCAGGGTGGGGGTATTATGTAAACATCATCTTAATATTGGATCTGATGTTATTCTCGAGCACCCTTTTCCTTAGACAGCCAAAGGCTGCACTAGACATGGAGGCAATGTTGATCCTTCATCAATAGCTGCTTTGGCTGACAGAAAACTTCAACGTTCTCTAAGGGCTCTCAGTGGACCTCAATCATCGGGAGCTTGTTCTACAATGGCAGACCAGATTTATGAAGGACTTTTATCTTGTGGATGTTCAGGGTGATACTCATGCTCTCTTATGTGTCTGTAAAGTTGCTAATGATGGTCTGGAGTATGTTCTCCGAGACTGCATATACATACACATCATTTGCGTACTCCAGCTCAATGATACTGGTTGAGGTGACTTTGATTTTGGCTTGAAGGTGACAGAGGTTGAACAACTTCCTACTTTAGTTCCACTTCAGCAGGGAGCTTGTTGGCAGTGAGGGGAAGCATTGTAGTGAGGTAATCAAGAACACTGTGTGGGCCATGATGCAGTGCAGTGCAGCTTGACACTGGTCTGAATGGGTAATGGGTCATTAGTGCAGCCATTACTCATTATCATGACTTCCATGCCATTATGGAGCAGGTGACGGATGGTGGCAAACTTCATGGTGCAACCAAAGCAGAGAAGGACACTCCATAATGCCTCCCGATTGACTGTGTGAAAAGCCTTCGTAAGGCTGAAGAAGGCCATCTACATGGGTAAGTTATTTTCTCTGCATTTCTCTTACAGTTGGCCTGTGGTGAAAATCAGGTTTGTTGTGTCTGCCTGTGGCCAAAAGTTACACTGTGACTCCAGGAGAACATTGATGATGATTTTTCCAACAGTTAACAGCAGGGAGATTCCCCCGCAGTTGCCATAGTTGTATTTTTTTCTTTTGTTGAAAATTATCACAATTTAGGCATCTTGGAGCATTCCCAGGATGCTCTCCTCCTTCCAGATAAGGCAGACAAAGATGTGTCTGCAGGAACTCTTTGTCTCTGCACTTCAATGGCTCAATGGGGTTACCATTTGCTCCAACAGCCCTGTTGTTCTCAACCTAGTAGATGGCCTTCTCTACTTTGTGCAAGGCTGGGGTGTTGCTGAGATCATGGTATGTGGTATGCTGCAGAAGGTGTTTAAGAACACCCAGTTCAATGACAGAAACTTGGTTCAGGATGCCTCTGAAGTGCTCTCCCAAGCATTTTTTAATGGCTTCTTTCGTCATCACTGTTGCTATGCCTCGAGGTCGAGGATGATGGTCTTCATTCCATTTATCAATGTATGGGCTCTCAGGTGGCTTATGAGCCTAATCTTGACTTTGTAAGTTCTTCCACATTCAGGACAAGTAGTCCCAGATGGCAGATCGGGCTTTGTTTGTTGCTGCCTTGCTTTCCGTTTTCTTCTCTTTTCTTCTAGTTCTGCACATCTGTTGGCTTCGAAAGTTGCTGTTCTTTCTTGGATGATGGTTTGCCAGAGTTTCCTGTCTTTGGCATTGATTTCCTAATTGTTGAAATCAATATTACATTTCTTCATGTTGGCTTTTAAAATGTCTTTGAATCTCTTCTGTTGTCCACCTCTTTTATGTTTGTCTTCTTTAAGCCAGGAATCGAAGATTTGTTTTGGCAGATATTCATCTTTCATCCGAACAACATGACCGCTCCATCTTAGTTGGTACTTGATGATGTAGGCTTCGATGCTTGTTATTTTTTGCTTCATTCAGCACGCTGATGTTGGTTCTTCTATCTTCCCAGCTGATGTTCAAGATGTTTCAAAGGCACCACTGATCGAACTTTTCAAGTGCCTTCAGATACCATTAGAATGTTGTCCAAGTTTCTGATGCAAACAGGAGCGTTGAGATCACCACTACTTTGTACATTAACATTTTGGTTGAGAGTGTGGTGTTGGAAAAGCACAGCAGGTCAGGCAGCAGCCAAGAAGCAGGAGAATCGACGTTTCAGGCAAAACCCTTTCAGAGCTAATATTTTGGTGTCTGTCTGGATGTCACAATCATGAAAGACTTTTGTTTGGAGATGCCCAAAAGCTGTTCCAGGGCATTAAAGAAGATTTGGATCTTGTCACTAAGGTCGATATTGGAGGAGAGGTGATTTCCAAGGTAAAGAAAGTGGTCCACATTTTCGGGGGTTGTTTCACCAAGTTGAATTGATGGTACTGTCCAATTTGTCTCAGTTGATGAAGGTTGATAGATGATTTGAGTCTTCTTGGAATTGACGGTAAGCCCAAGTTTTGTGTGTGCACGGTTGAAGGCGTTCAGAATCCGTTGTAGGTAGTTTTCTGAGAGAGCTGCAACACTGTTGTCATCAATATATTGGAACTCAATGAGGGAACTCATAGATGTCTTGTTTTTGCACTTAAGATGGACAAGATTGAAAAGTCAGCTATCAATTCTGTTGATAATTTTGAATCCTGGGAGTAGGTCGTCCTTGATGATGTGGATGATTGTCGCAGTAAAGATGGTGAACAAAGTTGGGGCAATCATGTTTCCATACTTTACTTCTGGTCTGACATGAAAAGGCTCACTGTTACTGTTGCTGGCTAAACTGTGACAAGCATGCCATTGTGGAAGAGTGTCAGGATTCGAATGTACTTTTCAGGGCATCCATAGGTGAATAGAATATCCTATAGGAGTTCCCTTGCTACCGAGTCAATGACTTTGGTGAGGTTGATGAATGGCACATACAAAGGCAGAAGTTGTTCACAACATTTTTCTTGTAGTTGTAACAGAGTGAAGATCATATCAGTTGTTCCATGTGATGATCTAAAACTGGCTTGTATCTACGAAAGGATCTTCTCAACTAAAGGCTTGAGCCAGTTGTCCATGACACGGGTAAGGATCTTTCCTGCTGTTGCTAACAGGGAAATTCCACAACAGTTTCCACATTCAAATCAATCTCCTTTCCTTTTGTAAATGGTAACAATTGTTGAGTCTCTAAAGTCTGCTGGTACATCTTCATTTATGCAGATCTTGTTGAGAATTGGATGCAGTTGGTAATGAAACAGAATACTTCCAATTTTTTAGACTCTGCTGGTATTCCATCAAATCCAGTGGCCTTGTTGCTTTTCAAAGTTTTGATGGCTTCCTTGACTTCTTCAAATGTTGGTACTTTGCTTCAGGTGTCGTCAATGGGCTGTTTTGGAATGTTGAAAATGTGTTGCTGGTTAAAGCTCAGCAGGTCAGGCAGCATCCAAGGAACAGGAAATTCTACGTTTCGGGCAACAAATGGGACAGTTTGATTCAAAAGATCTTCAAAGTGCTTCCTCCATCTAGAATTGATGCCAGCATTGCTTTTCAGGATAGTTGAACCATCTTTGCTTTTGAGAGGGGCTTGACCGTGAATGGATGGGCCAAAGATGGGCTTTAGTTGCGTTGACGAAGTCTTGAATGTTGTTGGCATCCACTAGTTGTTGGATTTCCTGAGCTTTCTTCCTCCACCATTGGTTGTTTAGGTCTTGGGTGCTCTTCTGGACTGCAGCCTTGCATTCCTGATAGCTTTTCCTTTCAGCAACCGATTGTTGGTCATTTTGTAAGGTGATGAAAACTTTTCTCTTTTTGTCCGAAAAGTCGTTGGAATAGTTTGTTGTTATCATCGAATCAATCCTAATGTTTTTTTCATCTTGAGCCCAATTGTTTCTTTGCAGCAGGTGATGATAGTATTCTTCAATTGATTCCAGTATGTTTCTATGGATGGTGGGATTTGTTGAGGCAGTTGTTCTTGAAGAATTTGTTGGACCTTCTGTACATGATTGATGTCTTGGAGGATGTCAAGATTGAATTTCTTGATAGTGTTCTGATTTTGGTGTTTCCTTTTGGGCTGAATCTTCATTCTCATGGTACATGAGATGAGTCAATGGTCTGCCCAGCACTCATCAGCACCAGTAACAGCTCTTGTTATCAGCACATCTTGTTGGTCCCAAGATTGTGTGATGATGTAATTAATGAGGTGCCAGTGTTTGGAGCGTGGATGAAGCCAGGAGACTTTCAGTCTGTTTTTCTGGTGAAATAGGCTGTTTCTTATCACCAGATTGTTATCAGCACATTTGGTGAGGAGTGTTCCATTGGCATTGGCCTTGCCAAGTCCTTCCTTGCCGATTATTCCAGTCCAGAGCCTATGATCTTTCCCAATTCTGACATTGAAGTTACCCAAGAGAATTATCTTGTCGTTTTAGGGAAAAGAGAAAAGGATGTTGTCAAGTTGGGCGTAGAAGTTCTCCTTTACTTTTATTTTTCATAGTGGGCGGCACGGTGGCACAATGGTTAGCACTGCTGCCTCACAGCACCAGAGACCCGGGTTCAACTGTGTGGAGTTTGCATATTCTCCCCGTGTCTGCGTGGGTTTCCTCCCACAGTCCAAAGATGTGCAGGTCAGGTGAATTGACCATGCTAAATTGTCTGTAGTGTTGGGTGAAGGGGTAAATGTAGGGATATGGGTGGGTTGCGCTTCGGCAGGTCGGTGTGGACTTGTTGGGCTGAAGGGCCTGTTTCCACACTGTAAGTAATCGAATCTAACCAACGTCCAGAGTTGGAGTATAGGTGCTAATGATGGTGACATGTTGGTTCTTGAGGAGAGGATTCACAGAGTCATGAAACATTTATTTGATTCCCAGTGATTGCTCTGTCAGCTTCTGAAGTAGGCCATTTCGGATGGCAAACCCTACTACATGGATCCTCATTCGTTCAGCATCAAGTCTTTCCCAGAAAAAGATGTATTGACCTTGCTCTTCCTTTACTTGCCCTGCTCTAGCTCCACGGTTATCAGTCAGAGTAGCAATGTCAAAGTTGAAATATTTGGAGTTCCCAGGCAACAAAGGCAGTTCTCCTCTCTGGCTGGACTGAGTTTGTATTATCCATCAGAGTTTGTATATTCCAGGTTCCATAGTTTTACTTCTCGATGTTTTTTGACCACATAATGGCGTTCCTTCTGAACATGGCTTTCCAGAGTGGATGGGGTGATTAAAGTCTGGTTGAAGATTTGTAGCTCGGGTGTCCGTTGTTGTGGTTCTGTTCACCGAGCTGGAAGTTTTTGCTGCAAACGTTTCGTTCCCTGGCTAGGGAACATCATCAGTGCTATTGGAGCCTCCTGTGAAGCGCTGCTTTGATGTTTCTTCCGGTATTTATAGTGGTTTGTTCTTGCCGCTTCCGGGTGTCAGTTTCAGCTGTAGTAGTTTGTATGTGGGGTCCAGGTCGATGTGTCTGTTGATGGATGTTCTTGCCGCTTCCGGGTGTCAGTTTCAGCTGTAGTGGTTTGTATATTGGGTCCAGGTCCATGTGTCTGTTAATAGAGTTTGTGGATGAATGCCATGCCTCTAGGAATTCCCTGGCTGTTCTCTGTCTGGCTTGTCCTATGATGGTAGTGTTTTCCCAGTCAAATTCATGTTCCTGGTTGTCTGAGTGTATGGCTACTAGGGATAGCTGGTCGTGTTGTTTTGTGGCTAGCTGATGTTCATGGATGCGGATTGTTAGCTGTCTTCCTGTTTGTCCTATATAGTGTTTTGTGCAGTCCTTGCATGGTATTTTGTAAACTACGTTAGTTTGGCTCGTGCTGGCTATTGGGTCCTTTGTTCTAGTGAGTTGTTGTCTGAGTGTGGAAGTTGGCTTGTGTGCTGTTATGAGTCCTAAGGGTCGCAGTGGTCTGGCTGTCAGTTCTGAGACGCTCCTGACGTATGGTAGTGTGGCTAGTCCTTTTGGTTGTGGCATGTCCTCGTTCCGTGGTCTATCTCTTAGGCATCTGGTGATAAAGTTGCGTGGGTATCCGTTTTTGGCGAATACCTTGTATAGGTGTTCCTCTTCCTCTTTTCGCAGTTCTGGTGTACTGCAGTGTGTTGTGGCTCTTTTGAATAGTGTCCTGATGCAGCTTCGTTTGTGTGTGTTGGGGTGGTTACTTTCATAGTTTAGGACTTGGTCTGTGTGTGTTGGTTTCCTGTGTACCCTTGTGGTGAATTCTCCGTTGGGTGTTCTCTCTACTAACACGTCTAGGAATGGGAGTTGGCTATCCTTTTCTTCTTCTCTCGTGAATTGTATTCCTGTGAGTGTGGTGTTGATGATTCGGTGTGTTTTTTCTATTTCTGTGTTTTTGATGATTACAAAGGTGTCATCGACGTATCTGATCCAGAGTTTGGGTTGGATTTGTGGTAGGGCTGTATGTTCTAACCTTTGCATAACTGCCTCTGCTATGAGTCTCGAGATTGGTGATCCCATGGGTGTTCCGTTGATTTGTTCGTATATCTGATTGTTGAATGTAAAGTGTGTGGTGAGGCACAGGTCTAGTAGTTTAAGTATGCCGTCCTTGTTGATAGGTTCGGCCTCCTGTGTTCTGTTATGTATGTCCAGTAGGTTGGCTATTGTTTCTCTGGCTAGGGTTTTGTCAATTGATGTGAACAGTGCCGTCACGTCGAGTGATACCATGGTTTCTTCTTTGTCTATGTGTGTATTCCTGATGATGTCCAAGAATTCCTGTGTTGATTGTATGGAGTGTTTGGATCCGCTGACTAGGTGTTTCAGTTTTTGTTGTAGTTCTTTGGCCAGTTTGTATGCTGGTGTCCCTGGTAGTGATACTATGGGTCTGAGTGGGATGTCTGGTTTGTGTACTTTGGGTAGTCCGTAGAATCTGGGGGTGTTGTTGCTTTCAGGTTTCATTCTTTGCTGGTCCGCTTTGGTTATCTGTCCGTTTTTTTGTAGATTCCTTAGTGTGTTGATTATTCTATTGGTGAGTTGTGGTGTGGGGTCGGAATCCTTCATTTGGTAGGTGTTGGTGTCTGCGAGTAGTTATTGTGCTTTATTGATGTAGTCTGATTTATCTAAGATGACCGTCATTCTGCCTTTATCTGCCGGTAGTATGATTATGTTCTTGTCATTTTTCAGTGCTTTCAGTGCTTCCCTCTCCTTGGTGTTGAGGTTATGTGTATGTCGTTTTCTTATCATCATAGGTACGACCGTTTGTCTCACTGTTTGTTGTGTCTCTTCTGTCAGTCCATTGTTCCTGAGTGGGCATTCTAGTGCTGCTAGGAAGTCTGCTGTGTTGGCATCCCTGTAGTTGTATTTGAGTCCCTTGGCCAGTATAGTTCTTTCCATGTCTGTGAGCTGTCTGTGGGAGAGGTTTTTAACCCAGGTGTGTGTTGTAGTGTCCTCCTATTTGTGGGTTAGTTTGTCCATTTTTTCTTTTAGTGCCGTTTTTTTGCGGTGTTGTCCTGTTCTGTCCTATAGTGATAGCCTGTTCTATGGTCCGGGTCCATTCCTGATTAGTGGTTTTTAAAATTAATGGCTTAAAAACCACTAATCAGGAATGGACCCGGACCATAGAACAGGTTATCACTATAGGACAGAACAGGACAACACCGCAAAAAAACGGCACTAAAAGAAAAAATGGACAAACCAACCCACAAACAGGAGGACACTACAACACACACCTGGGTTAAAAACCTCTCCCACAGACAGCTCACAGACATGGAAAGAACTATACTGGCCAAGGGACTCAAATACAACTACAGGGATGCCAACACAGCAGACTTCCTAGCAGCACTAGAATGCCCACTCAGGAACAATGGACTGACAGAAGAGACACAACTGCAAATGTGTTGCTGGTCAAAGCACAGCAGGTTAGGCAGCATCTCAGGAATAGAGAATTCGACGTTTCGAGCATAATCCCTTCATCAGGAATAAGAGAGAGAGCCAAGCAGGCTGAGATAAAAGGTAGGGAGGAGGGACTAGGGGGAGGGGCGATGGAGGTGGGATAGGTGGAAGGAGGTCAAGGTGAGGGTGATAGGCCGGAGTGGGGTGGGGGCGGAGAGGTCAGGAAGAGGATTGCAGGTTAGGAGGGCGGTGCTGAGTTGAGGGAACCGACTGAGACAAGGTGGGGGGAGGGGAAATGAGGAAGCTGGAGAAATCTGAATTCATACCTTGTGGTTGGAGGGTTCCCAGGCGGAAGATGAGGCGCTCCTCCTCCAGCCGTCGTGTAGTTGTGTTCTGCCGGTGGAGGAGTCCAAGGACCTGCATGTCCTCGGTGGAGTGGGAGGGGGAGTTAAAGTGTTGAGCCACGGGGTGATTGGGTTGGTTGGTTCGGGCGGCCCAGAGGTGTTCTCTGAAGCGTTCCGCAAGTAAGCGGCCTGTCTCACCAATATAGAGGAGGCCACATCGGGTGCAGCGGATGCAATAGATGATGTGTGTGGAGGTACAGGTGAACTTGTGGCGGATATGGAAGGATCCCTTGGGGCCTTGGAGGGAAGTGAGTGTGGAGGTGTGGGCGCAAGTTTTACATTTCCTGCGGTTGCAGGGGAAGGTGCCGGGGGTGGAGGTTGGGTTGGTGGGGGGTGTGGATCTGACAAGGGAGTCACGAAGGGAGTGGTCCTTGCGGAACGCTGATAGGGGAGGGGAGGGAAATATATCCTTGGTGGTGGGGTCCGTTTGGAGGTGGCGGAAATGGCGGCGGATAATACGTTGTATGCGCAGGTTGGTGGGGTGGTAGGTGAGAACCAGTGGGGTTCTGTCTTGGGTTACTCTTCGGAGGGACAGTGTGGACTGGTTGGGCCAAAGGGCCTGTTTGCACAATATAGGGAATCTACTCTTTCTTCTCAGCAGATTCACAAGGTCTTGCTCAGGCAGCTTTGGTGATACTGCTCCAGTTGTCTGCTGTATACAGAGCCATATTTGAGGGTGCTGTTGGCAGGGTGGGGGTATTATGTAAACATCATCTTAATATTGGATCTGATGTTATTCTCGAGCACCCTTTTCCTTAGACAGCCAAAGGCTGCACTAGACATGGAGGCAATGTTGATCCTTCATCAATAGCTGCTTTGGCTGACAGAAAACTTCAACGTTCTCTAAGGGCTCTCAGTGGACCTCAATCATCGGGAGCTTGTTCTACAATGGCAGACCAGATTTATGAAGGACTTTTATCTTGTGGATGTTCAGGGTGATACTCATGCTCTCTTATGTGTCTGTAAAGTTGCTAATGATGGTCTGGAGTATGTTCTCCGAGACTGCATATACATACACATCATTTGCGTACTCCAGCTCAATGATACTGGTTGAGGTGACTTTGATTTTGGCTTGAAGGTGACAGAGGTTGAACAACTTCCTACTTTAGTTCCACTTCAGCAGGGAGCTTGTTGGCAGTGAGGGGAAGCATTGTAGTGAGGTAATCAAGAACACTGTGTGGGCCATGATGCAGTGCAGTGCAGCTTGACACTGGTCTGAATGGGTAATGGGTCATTAGTGCAGCCATTACTCATTATCATGACTTCCATGCCATTATGGAGCAGGTGACGGATGGTGGCAAACTTCATGGTGCAACCAAAGCAGAGAAGGACACTCCATAATGCCTCCCGATTGACTGTGTGAAAAGCCTTCGTAAGGCTGAAGAAGGCCATCTACATGGGTAAGTTATTTTCTCTGCATTTCTCTTACAGTTGGCCTGTGGTGAAAATCAGGTTTGTTGTGTCTGCCTGTGGCCAAAAGTTACACTGTGACTCCAGGAGAACATTGATGATGATTTTTCCAACAGTTAACAGCAGGGAGATTCCCCCGCAGTTGCCATAGTTGTATTTTTTTCTTTTGTTGAAAATTATCACAATTTAGGCATCTTGGAGCATTCCCAGGATGCTCTCCTCCTTCCAGATAAGGCAGACAAAGATGTGTCTGCAGGAACTCTTTGTCTCTGCACTTCAATGGCTCAATGGGGTTACCATTTGCTCCAACAGCCCTGTTGTTCTCAACCTAGTAGATGGCCTTCTCTACTTTGTGCAAGGCTGGGGTGTTGCTGAGATCATGGTATGTGGTATGCTGCAGAAGGTGTTTAAGAACACCCAGTTCAATGACAGAAACTTGGTTCAGGATGCCTCTGAAGTGCTCTCCCAAGCATTTTTTAATGGCTTCTTTCGTCATCACTGTTGCTATGCCTCGAGGTCGAGGATGATGGTCTTCATTCCATTTATCAATGTATGGGCTCTCAGGTGGCTTATGAGCCTAATCTTGACTTTGTAAGTTCTTCCACATTCAGGACAAGTAGTCCCAGATGGCAGATCGGGCTTTGTTTGTTGCTGCCTTGCTTTCCGTTTTCTTCTCTTTTCTTCTAGTTCTGCACATCTGTTGGCTTCGAAAGTTGCTGTTCTTTCTTGGATGATGGTTTGCCAGAGTTTCCTGTCTTTGGCATTGATTTCCTAATTGTTGAAATCAATATTACATTTCTTCATGTTGGCTTTTAAAATGTCTTTGAATCTCTTCTGTTGTCCACCTCTTTTATGTTTGTCTTCTTTAAGCCAGGAATCGAAGATTTGTTTTGGCAGATATTCATCTTTCATCCGAACAACATGACCGCTCCATCTTAGTTGGTACTTGATGATGTAGGCTTCGATGCTTGTTATTTTTTGCTTCATTCAGCACGCTGATGTTGGTTCTTCTATCTTCCCAGCTGATGTTCAAGATGTTTCAAAGGCACCACTGATCGAACTTTTCAAGTGCCTTCAGATACCATTAGAATGTTGTCCAAGTTTCTGATGCAAACAGGAGCGTTGAGATCACCACTACTTTGTACATTAACATTTTGGTTGAGAGTGTGGTGTTGGAAAAGCACAGCAGGTCAGGCAGCAGCCAAGAAGCAGGAGAATCGACGTTTCAGGCAAAACCCTTTCAGAGCTAATATTTTGGTGTCTGTCTGGATGTCACAATCATGAAAGACTTTTGTTTGGAGATGCCCAAAAGCTGTTCCAGGGCATTAAAGAAGATTTGGATCTTGTCACTAAGGTCGATATTGGAGGAGAGGTGATTTCCAAGGTAAAGAAAGTGGTCCACATTTTCGGGGGTTGTTTCACCAAGTTGAATTGATGGTACTGTCCAATTTGTCTCAGTTGATGAAGGTTGATAGATGATTTGAGTCTTCTTGGAATTGACGGTAAGCCCAAGTTTTGTGTGTGCACGGTTGAAGGCGTTCAGAATCCGTTGTAGGTAGTTTTCTGAGAGAGCTGCAACACTGTTGTCATCAATATATTGGAACTCAATGAGGGAACTCATAGATGTCTTGTTTTTGCACTTAAGATGGACAAGATTGAAAAGTCAGCTATCAATTCTGTTGATAATTTTGAATCCTGGGAGTAGGTCGTCCTTGATGATGTGGATGATTGTCGCAGTAAAGATGGTGAACAAAGTTGGGGCAATCATGTTTCCATACTTTACTTCTGGTCTGACATGAAAAGGCTCACTGTTACTGTTGCTGGCTAAACTGTGACAAGCATGCCATTGTGGAAGAGTGTCAGGATTCGAATGTACTTTTCAGGGCATCCATAGGTGAATAGAATATCCTATAGGAGTTCCCTTGCTACCGAGTCAATGACTTTGGTGAGGTTGATGAATGGCACATACAAAGGCAGAAGTTGTTCACAACATTTTTCTTGTAGTTGTAACAGAGTGAAGATCATATCAGTTGTTCCATGTGATGATCTAAAACTGGCTTGTATCTACGAAAGGATCTTCTCAACTAAAGGCTTGAGCCAGTTGTCCATGACACGGGTAAGGATCTTTCCTGCTGTTGCTAACAGGGAAATTCCACAACAGTTTCCACATTCAAATCAATCTCCTTTCCTTTTGTAAATGGTAACAATTGTTGAGTCTCTAAAGTCTGCTGGTACATCTTCATTTATGCAGATCTTGTTGAGAATTGGATGCAGTTGGTAATGAAACAGAATACTTCCAATTTTTTAGACTCTGCTGGTATTCCATCAAATCCAGTGGCCTTGTTGCTTTTCAAAGTTTTGATGGCTTCCTTGACTTCTTCAAATGTTGGTACTTTGCTTCAGGTGTCGTCAATGGGCTGTTTTGGAATGTTGAAAATGTGTTGCTGGTTAAAGCTCAGCAGGTCAGGCAGCATCCAAGGAACAGGAAATTCTACGTTTCGGGCAACAAATGGGACAGTTTGATTCAAAAGATCTTCAAAGTGCTTCCTCCATCTAGAATTGATGCCAGCATTGCTTTTCAGGATAGTTGAACCATCTTTGCTTTTGAGAGGGGCTTGACCGTGAATGGATGGGCCAAAGATGGGCTTTAGTTGCGTTGACGAAGTCTTGAATGTTGTTGGCATCCACTAGTTGTTGGATTTCCTGAGCTTTCTTCCTCCACCATTGGTTGTTTAGGTCTTGGGTGCTCTTCTGGACTGCAGCCTTGCATTCCTGATAGCTTTTCCTTTCAGCAACCGATTGTTGGTCATTTTGTAAGGTGATGAAAACTTTTCTCTTTTTGTCCGAAAAGTCGTTGGAATAGTTTGTTGTTATCATCGAATCAATCCTAATGTTTTTTTCATCTTGAGCCCAATTGTTTCTTTGCAGCAGGTGATGATAGTATTCTTCAATTGATTCCAGTATGTTTCTATGGATGGTGGGATTTGTTGAGGCAGTTGTTCTTGAAGAATTTGTTGGACCTTCTGTACATGATTGATGTCTTGGAGGATGTCAAGATTGAATTTCTTGATAGTGTTCTGATTTTGGTGTTTCCTTTTGGGCTGAATCTTCATTCTCATGGTACATGAGATGAGTCAATGGTCTGCCCAGCACTCATCAGCACCAGTAACAGCTCTTGTTATCAGCACATCTTGTTGGTCCCAAGATTGTGTGATGATGTAATTAATGAGGTGCCAGTGTTTGGAGCGTGGATGAAGCCAGGAGACTTTCAGTCTGTTTTTCTGGTGAAATAGGCTGTTTCTTATCACCAGATTGTTATCAGCACATTTGGTGAGGAGTGTTCCATTGGCATTGGCCTTGCCAAGTCCTTCCTTGCTGATTATTCCAGTCCAGAGCCTATGATCTTTCCCAATTCTGACATTGAAGTTACCCAAGAGAATTATCTTGTCGTTTTAGGGAAAAGAGAAAAGGATGTTGTCAAGTTGGGCGTAGAAGTTCTCCTTTACTTTTATTTTTCATAGTGGGCGGCACGGTGGCACAATGGTTAGCACTGCTGCCTCACAGCACCAGAGACCCGGGTTCAACTGTGTGGAGTTTGCATATTCTCCCCGTGTCTGCGTGGGTTTCCTCCCACAGTCCAAAGATGTGCAGGTCAGGTGAATTGACCATGCTAAATTGTCTGTAGTGTTGGGTGAAGGGGTAAATGTAGGGATATGGGTGGGTTGCGCTTCGGCAGGTCGGTGTGGACTTGTTGGGCTGAAGGGCCTGTTTCCACACTGTAAGTAATCGAATCTAACCAACGTCCAGAGTTGGAGTATAGGTGCTAATGATGGTGACATGTTGGTTCTTGAGGAGAGGATTCACAGAGTCATGAAACATTTATTTGATTCCCAGTGATTGCTCTGTCAGCTTCTGAAGTAGGCCATTTCGGATGGCAAACCCTACTACATGGATCCTCATTCGTTCAGCATCAAGTCTTTCCCAGAAAAAGATGTATTGACCTTGCTCTTCCTTTACTTGCCCTGCTCTAGCTCCACGGTTATCAGTCAGAGTAGCAATGTCAAAGTTGAAATATTTGGAGTTCCCAGGCAACAAAGGCAGTTCTCCTCTCTGGCTGGACTGAGTTTGTATTATCCATCAGAGTTTGTATATTCCAGGTTCCATAGTTTTACTTCTCGATGTTTTTTGACCACATAATGGCGTTCCTTCTGAACATGGCTTTCCAGAGTGGATGGGGTGATTAAAGTCTGGTTGAAGATTTGTAGCTCGGGTGTCCGTTGTTGTGGTTCTGTTCACCGAGCTGGAAGTTTTTGCTGCAAACGTTTCGTTCCCTGGCTAGGGAACATCATCAGTGCTATTGGAGCCTCCTGTGAAGCGCTGCTTTGATGTTTCTTCCGGTATTTATAGTGGTTTGTTCTTGCCGCTTCCGGGTGTCAGTTTCAGCTGTAGTAGTTTGTATGTGGGGTCCAGGTCGATGTGTCTGTTGATGGATGTTCTTGCCGCTTCCGGGTGTCAGTTTCAGCTGTAGTGGTTTGTATATTGGGTCCAGGTCCATGTGTCTGTTAATAGAGTTTGTGGATGAATGCCATGCCTCTAGGAATTCCCTGGCTGTTCTCTGTCTGGCTTGTCCTATGATGGTAGTGTTTTCCCAGTCAAATTCATGTTCCTGGTTGTCTGAGTGTATGGCTACTAGGGATAGCTGGTCGTGTTGTTTTGTGGCTAGCTGATGTTCATGGATGCGGATTGTTAGCTGTCTTCCTGTTTGTCCTATATAGTGTTTTGTGCAGTCCTTGCATGGTATTTTGTAAACTACGTTAGTTTGGCTCGTGCTGGCTATTGGGTCCTTTGTTCTAGTGAGTTGTTGTCTGAGTGTGGAAGTTGGCTTGTGTGCTGTTATGAGTCCTAAGGGTCGCAGTGGTCTGGCTGTCAGTTCTGAGACGCTCCTGACGTATGGTAGTGTGGCTAGTCCTTTTGGTTGTGGCATGTCCTCGTTCCGTGGTCTATCTCTTAGGCATCTGGTGATAAAGTTGCGTGGGTATCCGTTTTTGGCGAATACCTTGTATAGGTGTTCCTCTTCCTCTTTTCGCAGTTCTGGTGTACTGCAGTGTGTTGTGGCTCTTTTGAATAGTGTCCTGATGCAGCTTCGTTTGTGTGTGTTGGGGTGGTTACTTTCATAGTTTAGGACTTGGTCTGTGTGTGTTGGTTTCCTGTGTACCCTTGTGGTGAATTCTCCGTTGGGTGTTCTCTCTACTAACACGTCTAGGAATGGGAGTTGGCTATCCTTTTCTTCTTCTCTCGTGAATTGTATTCCTGTGAGTGTGGTGTTGATGATTCGGTGTGTTTTTTCTATTTCTGTGTTTTTGATGATTACAAAGGTGTCATCGACGTATCTGATCCAGAGTTTGGGTTGGATTTGTGGTAGGGCTGTATGTTCTAACCTTTGCATAACTGCCTCTGCTATGAGTCTCGAGATTGGTGATCCCATGGGTGTTCCGTTGATTTGTTCGTATATCTGATTGTTGAATGTAAAGTGTGTGGTGAGGCACAGGTCTAGTAGTTTAAGTATGCCGTCCTTGTTGATAGGTTCGGCCTCCTGTGTTCTGTTATGTATGTCCAGTAGGTTGGCTATTGTTTCTCTGGCTAGGGTTTTGTCAATTGATGTGAACAGTGCCGTCACGTCGAGTGATACCATGGTTTCTTCTTTGTCTATGTGTGTATTCCTGATGATGTCCAAGAATTCCTGTGTTGATTGTATGGAGTGTTTGGATCCGCTGACTAGGTGTTTCAGTTTTTGTTGTAGTTCTTTGGCCAGTTTGTATGCTGGTGTCCCTGGTAGTGATACTATGGGTCTGAGTGGGATGTCTGGTTTGTGTACTTTGGGTAGTCCGTAGAAGCTGGGGGTGTTGTTGCTTTCAGGTTTCATTCTTTGCTGGTCCGCTTTGGTTATCTGTCCGTTTTTTTGTAGATTCCTTAGTGTGTTGATTATTCTATTGGTGAGTTGTGGTGTGGGGTCGGAATCCTTCATTTGGTAGGTGTTGGTGTCTGCGAGTAGTTATTGTGCTTTATTGATGTAGTCTGATTTATCTAAGATGACCGTCATTCTGCCTTTATCTGCCGGTAGTATGATTATGTTCTTGTCATTTTTCAGTGCTTTCAGTGCTTCCCTCTCCTTGGTGTTGAGGTTATGTGTATGTCGTTTTCTTATCATCATAGGTACGACCGTTTGTCTCACTGTTTGTTGTGTCTCTTCTGTCAGTCCATTGTTCCTGAGTGGGCATTCTAGTGCTGCTAGGAAGTCTGCTGTGTTGGCATCCCTGTAGTTGTATTTGAGTCCCTTGGCCAGTATAGTTCTTTCCATGTCTGTGAGCTGTCTGTGGGAGAGGTTTTTAACCCAGGTGTGTGTTGTAGTGTCCTCCTATTTGTGGGTTAGTTTGTCCATTTTTTCTTTTAGTGCCGTTTTTTTGCGGTGTTGTCCTGTTCTGTCCTATAGTGATAGCCTGTTCTATGGTCCGGGTCCATTCCTGATTAGTGGTTTTTAAAATTAATGGCTTAAAAACCACTAATCAGGAATGGACCCGGACCATAGAACAGGTTATCACTATAGGACAGAACAGGACAACACCGCAAAAAAACGGCACTAAAAGAAAAAATGGACAAACCAACCCACAAACAGGAGGACACTACAACACACACCTGGGTTAAAAACCTCTCCCACAGACAGCTCACAGACATGGAAAGAACTATACTGGCCAAGGGACTCAAATACAACTACAGGGATGCCAACACAGCAGACTTCCTAGCAGCACTAGAATGCCCACTCAGGAACAATGGACTGACAGAAGAGACACAACTGCAAATGTGTTGCTGGTCAAAGCACAGCAGGTTAGGCAGCATCTCAGGAATAGAGAATTCGACGTTTCGAGCATAATCCCTTCATCAGGAATAAGAGAGAGAGCCAAGCAGGCTGAGATAAAAGGTAGGGAGGAGGGACTAGGGGGAGGGGCGATGGAGGTGGGATAGGTGGAAGGAGGTCAAGGTGAGGGTGATAGGCCGGAGTGGGGTGGGGGCGGAGAGGTCAGGAAGAGGATTGCAGGTTAGGAGGGCGGTGCTGAGTTGAGGGAACCGACTGAGACAAGGTGGGGGGAGGGGAAATGAGGAAGCTGGAGAAATCTGAATTCATACCTTGTGGTTGGAGGGTTCCCAGGCGGAAGATGAGGCGCTCCTCCTCCAGCCGTCGTGTAGTTGTGTTCTGCCGGTGGAGGAGTCCAAGGACCTGCATGTCCTCGGTGGAGTGGGAGGGGGAGTTAAAGTGTTGAGCCACGGGGTGATTGGGTTGGTTGGTTCGGGCGGCCCAGAGGTGTTCTCTGAAGCGTTCCGCAAGTAAGCGGCCTGTCTCACCAATATAGAGGAGGCCACATCGGGTGCAGCGGATGCAATAGATGATGTGTGTGGAGGTACAGGTGAACTTGTGGCGGATATGGAAGGATCCCTTGGGGCCTTGGAGGGAAGTGAGTGTGGAGGTGTGGGCGCAAGTTTTACATTTCCTGCGGTTGCAGGGGAAGGTGCCGGGGGTGGAGGTTGGGTTGGTGGGGGGTGTGGATCTGACAAGGGAGTCACGAAGGGAGTGGTCCTTGCGGAACGCTGATAGGGGAGGGGAGGGAAATATATCCTTGGTGGTGGGGTCCGTTTGGAGGTGGCGGAAATGGCGGCGGATAATACGTTGTATGCGCAGGTTGGTGGGGTGGTAGGTGAGAACCAGTGGGGTTCTGTCTTGGGTTACTCTTCGGAGGGACAGTGTGGACTGGTTGGGCCAAAGGGCCTGTTTGCACAATATAGGGAATCTACTCTTTCTTCTCAGCAGATTCACAAGGTCTTGCTCAGGCAGCTTTGGTGATACTGCTCCAGTTGTCTGCTGTATACAGAGCCATATTTGAGGGTGCTGTTGGCAGGGTGGGGGTATTATGTAAACATCATCTTAATATTGGATCTGATGTTATTCTCGAGCACCCTTTTCCTTAGACAGCCAAAGGCTGCACTAGACATGGAGGCAATGTTGATCCTTCATCAATAGCTGCTTTGGCTGACAGAAAACTTCAACGTTCTCTAAGGGCTCTCAGTGGACCTCAATCATCGGGAGCTTGTTCTACAATGGCAGACCAGATTTATGAAGGACTTTTATCTTGTGGATGTTCAGGGTGATACTCATGCTCTCTTATGTGTCTGTAAAGTTGCTAATGATGGTCTGGAGTATGTTCTCCGAGACTGCATATACATACACATCATTTGCGTACTCCAGCTCAATGATACTGGTTGAGGTGACTTTGATTTTGGCTTGAAGGTGACAGAGGTTGAACAACTTCCTACTTTAGTTCCACTTCAGCAGGGAGCTTGTTGGCAGTGAGGGGAAGCATTGTAGTGAGGTAATCAAGAACACTGTGTGGGCCATGATGCAGTGCAGTGCAGCTTGACACTGGTCTGAATGGGTAATGGGTCATTAGTGCAGCCATTACTCATTATCATGACTTCCATGCCATTATGGAGCAGGTGACGGATGGTGGCAAACTTCATGGTGCAACCAAAGCAGAGAAGGACACTCCATAATGCCTCCCGATTGACTGTGTGAAAAGCCTTCGTAAGGCTGAAGAAGGCCATCTACATGGGTAAGTTATTTTCTCTGCATTTCTCTTACAGTTGGCCTGTGGTGAAAATCAGGTTTGTTGTGTCTGCCTGTGGCCAAAAGTTACACTGTGACTCCAGGAGAACATTGATGATGATTTTTCCAACAGTTAACAGCAGGGAGATTCCCCCGCAGTTGCCATAGTTGTATTTTTTTCTTTTGTTGAAAATTATCACAATTTAGGCATCTTGGAGCATTCCCAGGATGCTCTCCTCCTTCCAGATAAGGCAGACAAAGATGTGTCTGCAGGAACTCTTTGTCTCTGCACTTCAATGGCTCAATGGGGTTACCATTTGCTCCAACAGCCCTGTTGTTCTCAACCTAGTAGATGGCCTTCTCTACTTTGTGCAAGGCTGGGGTGTTGCTGAGATCATGGTATGTGGTATGCTGCAGAAGGTGTTTAAGAACACCCAGTTCAATGACAGAAACTTGGTTCAGGATGCCTCTGAAGTGCTCTCCCAAGCATTTTTTAATGGCTTCTTTCGTCATCACTGTTGCTATGCCTCGAGGTCGAGGATGATGGTCTTCATTCCATTTATCAATGTATGGGCTCTCAGGTGGCTTATGAGCCTAATCTTGACTTTGTAAGTTCTTCCACATTCAGGACAAGTAGTCCCAGATGGCAGATCGGGCTTTGTTTGTTGCTGCCTTGCTTTCCGTTTTCTTCTCTTTTCTTCTAGTTCTGCACATCTGTTGGCTTCGAAAGTTGCTGTTCTTTCTTGGATGATGGTTTGCCAGAGTTTCCTGTCTTTGGCATTGATTTCCTAATTGTTGAAATCAATATTACATTTCTTCATGTTGGCTTTTAAAATGTCTTTGAATCTCTTCTGTTGTCCACCTCTTTTATGTTTGTCTTCTTTAAGCCAGGAATCGAAGATTTGTTTTGGCAGATATTCATCTTTCATCCGAACAACATGACCGCTCCATCTTAGTTGGTACTTGATGATGTAGGCTTCGATGCTTGTTATTTTTTGCTTCATTCAGCACGCTGATGTTGGTTCTTCTATCTTCCCAGCTGATGTTCAAGATGTTTCAAAGGCACCACTGATCGAACTTTTCAAGTGCCTTCAGATACCATTAGAATGTTGTCCAAGTTTCTGATGCAAACAGGAGCGTTGAGATCACCACTACTTTGTACATTAACATTTTGGTTGAGAGTGTGGTGTTGGAAAAGCACAGCAGGTCAGGCAGCAGCCAAGAAGCAGGAGAATCGACGTTTCAGGCAAAACCCTTTCAGAGCTAATATTTTGGTGTCTGTCTGGATGTCACAATCATGAAAGACTTTTGTTTGGAGATGCCCAAAAGCTGTTCCAGGGCATTAAAGAAGATTTGGATCTTGTCACTAAGGTCGATATTGGAGGAGAGGTGATTTCCAAGGTAAAGAAAGTGGTCCACATTTTCGGGGGTTGTTTCACCAAGTTGAATTGATGGTACTGTCCAATTTGTCTCAGTTGATGAAGGTTGATAGATGATTTGAGTCTTCTTGGAATTGACGGTAAGCCCAAGTTTTGTGTGTGCACGGTTGAAGGCGTTCAGAATCCGTTGTAGGTAGTTTTCTGAGAGAGCTGCAACACTGTTGTCATCAATATATTGGAACTCAATGAGGGAACTCATAGATGTCTTGTTTTTGCACTTAAGATGGACAAGATTGAAAAGTCAGCTATCAATTCTGTTGATAATTTTGAATCCTGGGAGTAGGTCGTCCTTGATGATGTGGATGATTGTCGCAGTAAAGATGGTGAACAAAGTTGGGGCAATCATGTTTCCATACTTTACTTCTGGTCTGACATGAAAAGGCTCACTGTTACTGTTGCTGGCTAAACTGTGACAAGCATGCCATTGTGGAAGAGTGTCAGGATTCGAATGTACTTTTCAGGGCATCCATAGGTGAATAGAATATCCTATAGGAGTTCCCTTGCTACCGAGTCAATGACTTTGGTGAGGTTGATGAATGGCACATACAAAGGCAGAAGTTGTTCACAACATTTTTCTTGTAGTTGTAACAGAGTGAAGATCATATCAGTTGTTCCATGTGATGATCTAAAACTGGCTTGTATCTACGAAAGGATCTTCTCAACTAAAGGCTTGAGCCAGTTGTCCATGACACGGGTAAGGATCTTTCCTGCTGTTGCTAACAGGGAAATTCCACAACAGTTTCCACATTCAAATCAATCTCCTTTCCTTTTGTAAATGGTAACAATTGTTGAGTCTCTAAAGTCTGCTGGTACATCTTCATTTATGCAGATCTTGTTGAGAATTGGATGCAGTTGGTAATGAAACAGAATACTTCCAATTTTTTAGACTCTGCTGGTATTCCATCAAATCCAGTGGCCTTGTTGCTTTTCAAAGTTTTGATGGCTTCCTTGACTTCTTCAAATGTTGGTACTTTGCTTCAGGTGTCGTCAATGGGCTGTTTTGGAATGTTGAAAATGTGTTGCTGGTTAAAGCTCAGCAGGTCAGGCAGCATCCAAGGAACAGGAAATTCTACGTTTCGGGCAACAAATGGGACAGTTTGATTCAAAAGATCTTCAAAGTGCTTCCTCCATCTAGAATTGATGCCAGCATTGCTTTTCAGGATAGTTGAACCATCTTTGCTTTTGAGAGGGGCTTGACCGTGAATGGATGGGCCAAAGATGGGCTTTAGTTGCGTTGACGAAGTCTTGAATGTTGTTGGCATCCACTAGTTGTTGGATTTCCTGAGCTTTCTTCCTCCACCATTGGTTGTTTAGGTCTTGGGTGCTCTTCTGGACTGCAGCCTTGCATTCCTGATAGCTTTTCCTTTCAGCAACCGATTGTTGGTCATTTTGTAAGGTGATGAAAACTTTTCTCTTTTTGTCCGAAAAGTCGTTGGAATAGTTTGTTGTTATCATCGAATCAATCCTAATGTTTTTTTCATCTTGAGCCCAATTGTTTCTTTGCAGCAGGTGATGATAGTATTCTTCAATTGATTCCAGTATGTTTCTATGGATGGTGGGATTTGTTGAGGCAGTTGTTCTTGAAGAATTTGTTGGACCTTCTGTACATGATTGATGTCTTGGAGGATGTCAAGATTGAATTTCTTGATAGTGTTCTGATTTTGGTGTTTCCTTTTGGGCTGAATCTTCATTCTCATGGTACATGAGATGAGTCAATGGTCTGCCCAGCACTCATCAGCACCAGTAACAGCTCTTGTTATCAGCACATCTTGTTGGTCCCAAGATTGTGTGATGATGTAATTAATGAGGTGCCAGTGTTTGGAGCGTGGATGAAGCCAGGAGACTTTCAGTCTGTTTTTCTGGTGAAATAGGCTGTTTCTTATCACCAGATTGTTATCAGCACATTTGGTGAGGAGTGTTCCATTGGCATTGGCCTTGCCAAGTCCTTCCTTGCCGATTATTCCAGTCCAGAGCCTATGATCTTTCCCAATTCTGACATTGAAGTTACCCAAGAGAATTATCTTGTCGTTTTAGGGAAAAGAGAAAAGGATGTTGTCAAGTTGGGCGTAGAAGTTCTCCTTTACTTTATTTTTCATAGTGGGCGGCACGGTGGCACAATGGTTAGCACTGCTGCCTCACAGCACCAGAGACCCGGGTTCAACTGTGTGGAGTTTGCATATTCTCCCCGTGTCTGCGTGGGTTTCCTCCCACAGTCCAAAGATGTGCAGGTCAGGTGAATTGACCATGCTAAATTGTCTGTAGTGTTGGGTGAAGGGGTAAATGTAGGGATATGGGTGGGTTGCGCTTCGGCAGGTCGGTGTGGACTTGTTGGGCTGAAGGGCCTGTTTCCACACTGTAAGTAATCGAATCTAACCAACGTCCAGAGTTGGAGTATAGGTGCTAATGATGGTGACATGTTGGTTCTTGAGGAGAGGATTCACAGAGTCATGAAACATTTATTTGATTCCCAGTGATTGCTCTGTCAGCTTCTGAAGTAGGCCATTTCGGATGGCAAACCCTACTACATGGATCCTCATTCGTTCAGCATCAAGTCTTTCCCAGAAAAAGATGTATTGACCTTGCTCTTCCTTTACTTGCCCTGCTCTAGCTCCACGGTTATCAGTCAGAGTAGCAATGTCAAAGTTGAAATATTTGGAGTTCCCAGGCAACAAAGGCAGTTCTCCTCTCTGGCTGGACTGAGTTTGTATTATCCATCAGAGTTTGTATATTCCAGGTTCCATAGTTTTACTTCTCGATGTTTTTTGACCACATAATGGCGTTCCTTCTGAACATGGCTTTCCAGAGTGGATGGGGTGATTAAAGTCTGGTTGAAGATTTGTAGCTCGGGTGTCCGTTGTTGTGGTTCTGTTCACCGAGCTGGAAGTTTTTGCTGCAAACGTTTCGTTCCCTGGCTAGGGAACATCATCAGTGCTATTGGAGCCTCCTGTGAAGCGCTGCTTTGATGTTTCTTCCGGTATTTATAGTGGTTTGTTCTTGCCGCTTCCGGGTGTCAGTTTCAGCTGTAGTAGTTTGTATGTGGGGTCCAGGTCGATGTGTCTGTTGATGGATGTTCTTGCCGCTTCCGGGTGTCAGTTTCAGCTGTAGTGGTTTGTATATTGGGTCCAGGTCCATGTGTCTGTTAATAGAGTTTGTGGATGAATGCCATGCCTCTAGGAATTCCCTGGCTGTTCTCTGTCTGGCTTGTCCTATGATGGTAGTGTTTTCCCAGTCAAATTCATGTTCCTGGTTGTCTGAGTGTATGGCTACTAGGGATAGCTGGTCGTGTTGTTTTGTGGCTAGCTGATGTTCATGGATGCGGATTGTTAGCTGTCTTCCTGTTTGTCCTATATAGTGTTTTGTGCAGTCCTTGCATGGTATTTTGTAAACTACGTTAGTTTGGCTCGTGCTGGCTATTGGGTCCTTTGTTCTAGTGAGTTGTTGTCTGAGTGTGGAAGTTGGCTTGTGTGCTGTTATGAGTCCTAAGGGTCGCAGTGGTCTGGCTGTCAGTTCTGAGACGCTCCTGACGTATGGTAGTGTGGCTAGTCCTTTTGGTTGTGGCATGTCCTCGTTCCGTGGTCTATCTCTTAGGCATCTGGTGATAAAGTTGCGTGGGTATCCGTTTTTGGCGAATACCTTGTATAGGTGTTCCTCTTCCTCTTTTCGCAGTTCTGGTGTACTGCAGTGTGTTGTGGCTCTTTTGAATAGTGTCCTGATGCAGCTTCGTTTGTGTGTGTTGGGGTGGTTACTTTCATAGTTTAGGACTTGGTCTGTGTGTGTTGGTTTCCTGTGTACCCTTGTGGTGAATTCTCCGTTGGGTGTTCTCTCTACTAACACGTCTAGGAATGGGAGTTGGCTATCCTTTTCTTCTTCTCTCGTGAATTGTATTCCTGTGAGTGTGGTGTTGATGATTCGGTGTGTTTTTTCTATTTCTGTGTTTTTGATGATTACAAAGGTGTCATCGACGTATCTGATCCAGAGTTTGGGTTGGATTTGTGGTAGGGCTGTATGTTCTAACCTTTGCATAACTGCCTCTGCTATGAGTCTCGAGATTGGTGATCCCATGGGTGTTCCGTTGATTTGTTCGTATATCTGATTGTTGAATGTAAAGTGTGTGGTGAGGCACAGGTCTAGTAGTTTAAGTATGCCGTCCTTGTTGATAGGTTCGGCCTCCTGTGTTCTGTTATGTATGTCCAGTAGGTTGGCTATTGTTTCTCTGGCTAGGGTTTTGTCAATTGATGTGAACAGTGCCGTCACGTCGAGTGATACCATGGTTTCTTCTTTGTCTATGTGTGTATTCCTGATGATGTCCAAGAATTCCTGTGTTGATTGTATGGAGTGTTTGGATCCGCTGACTAGGTGTTTCAGTTTTTGTTGTAGTTCTTTGGCCAGTTTGTATGCTGGTGTCCCTGGTAGTGATACTATGGGTCTGAGTGGGATGTCTGGTTTGTGTACTTTGGGTAGTCCGTAGAATCTGGGGGTGTTGTTGCTTTCAGGTTTCATTCTTTGCTGGTCCGCTTTGGTTATCTGTCCGTTTTTTTGTAGATTCCTTAGTGTGTTGATTATTCTATTGGTGAGTTGTGGTGTGGGGTCGGAATCCTTCATTTGGTAGGTGTTGGTGTCTGCGAGTAGTTATTGTGCTTTATTGATGTAGTCTGATTTATCTAAGATGACCGTCATTCTGCCTTTATCTGCCGGTAGTATGATTATGTTCTTGTCATTTTTCAGTGCTTTCAGTGCTTCCCTCTCCTTGGTGTTGAGGTTATGTGTATGTCGTTTTCTTATCATCATAGGTACGACCGTTTGTCTCACTGTTTGTTGTGTCTCTTCTGTCAGTCCATTGTTCCTGAGTGGGCATTCTAGTGCTGCTAGGAAGTCTGCTGTGTTGGCATCCCTGTAGTTGTATTTGAGTCCCTTGGCCAGTATAGTTCTTTCCATGTCTGTGAGCTGTCTGTGGGAGAGGTTTTTAACCCAGGTGTGTGTTGTAGTGTCCTCCTATTTGTGGGTTAGTTTGTCCATTTTTTCTTTTAGTGCCGTTTTTTTGCGGTGTTGTCCTGTTCTGTCCTATAGTGATAGCCTGTTCTATGGTCCGGGTCCATTCCTGATTAGTGGTTTTTAAAATTAATGGCTTAAAAACCACTAATCAGGAATGGACCCGGACCATAGAACAGGTTATCACTATAGGACAGAACAGGACAACACCGCAAAAAAACGGCACTAAAAGAAAAAATGGACAAACCAACCCACAAACAGGAGGACACTACAACACACACCTGGGTTAAAAACCTCTCCCACAGACAGCTCACAGACATGGAAAGAACTATACTGGCCAAGGGACTCAAATACAACTACAGGGATGCCAACACAGCAGACTTCCTAGCAGCACTAGAATGCCCACTCAGGAACAATGGACTGACAGAAGAGACACAACTGCAAATGTGTTGCTGGTCAAAGCACAGCAGGTTAGGCAGCATCTCAGGAATAGAGAATTCGACGTTTCGAGCATAATCCCTTCATCAGGAATAAGAGAGAGAGCCAAGCAGGCTGAGATAAAAGGTAGGGAGGAGGGACTAGGGGGAGGGGCGATGGAGGTGGGATAGGTGGAAGGAGGTCAAGGTGAGGGTGATAGGCCGGAGTGGGGTGGGGGCGGAGAGGTCAGGAAGAGGATTGCAGGTTAGGAGGGCGGTGCTGAGTTGAGGGAACCGACTGAGACAAGGTGGGGGGAGGGGAAATGAGGAAGCTGGAGAAATCTGAATTCATACCTTGTGGTTGGAGGGTTCCCAGGCGGAAGATGAGGCGCTCCTCCTCCAGCCGTCGTGTAGTTGTGTTCTGCCGGTGGAGGAGTCCAAGGACCTGCATGTCCTCGGTGGAGTGGGAGGGGGAGTTAAAGTGTTGAGCCACGGGGTGATTGGGTTGGTTGGTTCGGGCGGCCCAGAGGTGTTCTCTGAAGCGTTCCGCAAGTAAGCGGCCTGTCTCACCAATATAGAGGAGGCCACATCGGGTGCAGCGGATGCAATAGATGATGTGTGTGGAGGTACAGGTGAACTTGTGGCGGATATGGAAGGATCCCTTGGGGCCTTGGAGGGAAGTGAGTGTGGAGGTGTGGGCGCAAGTTTTACATTTCCTGCGGTTGCAGGGGAAGGTGCCGGGGGTGGAGGTTGGGTTGGTGGGGGGTGTGGATCTGACAAGGGAGTCACGAAGGGAGTGGTCCTTGCGGAACGCTGATAGGGGAGGGGAGGGAAATATATCCTTGGTGGTGGGGTCCGTTTGGAGGTGGCGGAAATGGCGGCGGATAATACGTTGTATGCGCAGGTTGGTGGGGTGGTAGGTGAGAACCAGTGGGGTTCTGTCTTGGTGGCGGTTGGAGGAGCGGGGCTCAAGGGCGGAGGAGCGGGAAGTGGAGGAGATGCGGTGGAGGGCATCGTCGATCACGTCTGGGGGGATTCTGCGGTCCTTGAAGAAGGAGGCCATCTGGGCTGTGCGGTGTTGGAATTGGTCCTCCTGGGAGCAGATGCGGCGGAGACGAAGGAATTGGGAATATGGGATGGCGTTTTTACAGGGGGCAGGGTGGGAGGAGGTGTAGTCCAGGTAGCTGTGGGAGTCAGTCGGTTTATAATAGATGTCTGTGTTGAGTCGGTCGCCCGAGATAGAAATGGAAAGGTCTAGGAAGGGGAGAGAGGAGTCTGAGACAGTCCAGGTGAATTTCAGGTCGGGATGGAAGGTGTTAGTAAAGTTGATGAACTGTTCAACCTCCTCGTGGGAGCACGAGGCAGCGCCGATACAGTCATCGATGTAGCGGAGGAAAAGGTGGGGGGTGGTGCCAGTGTAGTTGCGGAAGATGGACTGTTCCACATATCCTACGAAGAGGCAGGCATAGCTGGGGCCCATGCGGGTGCCCATGGCAACTCCTTTAGTTTGGAGGAAGTGGGAGGATTGAAAAGAAAAGTTATTCAGGGTGAGGACCAGTTCAGTCAGTCGAAGGAGGGTGTCAGTGGAAGGGTACTGGTTGGTGCGGCGGGAAAGGAAGAAGCGGAGGGCTTTGAGTCCTTCGTGATGGGGGATGGAGGTGTACAGGGACTGGATGTCCATAGTGAAAATAAGGCGTTGGGGACCGGGGAAGCGAAAATCCTGGAGGAGGTCAAACAGTGAGACAAACGGTCGTACCTATGATGATAAGAAAACGACATACACATAACCTCAACACCAAGGAGAGGGAAGCACTGAAAAATGACAAGAACATAATCGTACTACCGGCAGATAAAGGCAGAATGACGGTCATCCTAGATAAATCAGACTACATCAATAAAGCACAACAACTACTCGCAGACACCAACACCTACCAAATGAAGGATTCCGACCCCACACCACAACTCACCAATAGAATAATCAACACACTAAGGAATCTACAAAAAAACGGACAGATAACCAAAGCGGACCAGCAAAGAATGAAACCTGAAAGCAACAACACCCCCAGATTCTACGGACTACCCAAAGTACACAAACCAGACATCCCACTCAGACCCATAGTATCACTACCAGGGACACCAGCATACAAACTGGCCAAAGAACTACAACAAAAACTGAAACACCTAGTCAGCGGATCCAAACACTCCATACAATCAACACAGGAATTCTTGGACATCATCAGGAATACACACATAGACAAAGAAGAAACCATGGTATCATTCGACGTGACGGCACTGTTCACATCAATTGACAAAACCCTAGCCAGAGAAACAATAGCCAACCTACTGGACATACATAACAGAACACAGGAGGCCGAACCTATCAACAAGGACGGCATACTTAAACTACTAGACCTGTGCCTCACCACACACTTTACATTCAACAATCAGATATACGAACAAATCAACGGAACACCCATGGGATCACCAATCTCGAGACTCATAGCAGAGGCAATTATGCAAAGGTTAGAACATACAGCCCTACCACAAATCCAACCCAAACTCTGGATCAGATATGTCGATGACACCTTTGTAATCATCAAAAACACAGAAATAGAAAAAACACACCGAATCATCAACACCACACTCACAGGAATACGATTCACGAGAGAAGAAGAAAAGGATAGCCAACTCCCATTCCTAGTCGTGTTAGTAGAGAGAACACCCAACGGAGAATTCACCACAAGGGTACACAGGAAACCAACACACACAGACCAAGTCCTAAACTATGAAAGTAACCACCCCAACACACACAAACGAAGCTGCATCAGGACACTATTCAAAAGAGCCACAACACACTGCAGTACACCAGAACTGCAAAAAGAGGAAGAGGAACACCTATACAAGGTATTCGCCAAAAACGGATACTCACGCAACTTTATCACCAGATGCCTAAGAGATAGACCACGGAACGAGGACATGCCACAACCAAAAGGACTAGCCACACTACCATACGTCAGGAGCGTCTCAGAACTGACAGCCAGACTACTGCGACCCTTAGGACTCATAACAGCACACAAGCCAACTTCCACACTCAGACAACAACTCACTAGAACAAAGGACCCAATAGCCAGCACGAGCCAAACTAACGTAGTTTACAAAATACCATGCAAGGACTGCACAAAACACTATATAGGACAAACAGGAAGACAGCTAACAATCCGCATCCATGAACATCAGCTAGCCACAAAACAACACGACCAGCTATCCCTAGTAGCCATACACTCAGACAACCAGGAACATGAATTTGACTGGGAAAACACTACCATCATAGGACAAGCCAGACAGAGAACAGCCAGGGAATTCCTAGAGGCATGGCATTCATCCACAAACTCTATTAACAGACACATGGACCTGGACCCCATATACAAACCACTACAGCTGAAACTGACACCCGGAAGCGGCAAGAACATCCATCAACAGACACATCGACCTGGACCCCACATACAAACTACTACAGCTGAAACTGACACCCAGAAGCGGCAAGAACAAACCACTATAAATACCGGAAGAAACATCAAAGCAGCGCTTCACAGGAGGCTCCAATAGCACTGATGATGTTCCCTAGCCAGGGAATGAAACGTTTGCAGCAAAAACTTCCAGCTCGGCGAACAGAACCACAACAATGGATGGGGTGAATCAGGGTACTTTTTTTTAGGACACCTTTTCTAGCCCTTCCCAGTTCAGGGTGAGCAGAGTGGATCCTAAATAGGGCTGCTCAGATGTGAATACTGCTACTGAACAACTTTCCTGCTTCTGTCCACAAGTTGAACGACTGAATCAAGTGTTCACTGCTTCTGTGCCAGTTCTTAACCAGGAGCTTCCGGCTGTCACATTGCCTGTTCCCGTCACCCTTCCCCAATTGCCGAAAGACTTGAGGAAGTAACCCACAGAGCGAAGATGCCTGTGCGTGTATTCGTTTAATGTGTACTTGATGTTGCACTCCAAGAAACACATGATACTTCACAAACTGATACCAATACCAATGGCATGGAGACCATGATGATTGGAGCTAATGGATTTGTTGCAGCCTTTATCTGCCTTCATAGCCATTGAGTTCCAAATAACTATATTCTCCTGTTCTGCCGTTGAGGTCTTGATTGGATTGTTCTTTGTCAGGCACCTGACTCTCAACCTTACCACCATGGCTGACCCTACCAGGTGCATAGCTTCACTCATGAGATCTCAGGACACACAAGCTTCTCCACCACAACAAGGTGACAATCCACAGAGAGATGGCTTCCTTATCACTGATAAGAATCACTCTATCTTTGGCCAGCAGTGGTATAGGGCTTTGGCTGTTTGAGCTGTACGAGCTGTACATGGTCTTGACAGCACATACAGAAGAAACCATGCATGTCATGGTTATCAGCCATTCTTTGTCAGGTTGCAGTCCTTACCACATGTTCTTTATGTCATAGGTTTGTTTTTGGACCTGCCTTTTCTCTTCCCAGTACAGTTACTGTTTTACACTCAGAAATGTCATACGCTTCTGACTTAATAGTTCCTGAATGTCATGGTCATTCTCACCAAACCAGTCTTGGTGTTTCTTGGCTGACCGGGTTTTTGCAGGCATTGATGTTGACATTCTTAAGGGTGAACCAGAGACTGTTGGGACCCTGCGACTTGGAGTTGCCAAGGGTCACTAGGTTTGTGGAGAGGAGTTGGTTCTGTGAAGTTATTTTTTCCAAGTCTTTAAGTGCCTCAATTTTTTTGTGGTACTGTTTCTGTTGTCTCCACTGCAATAGGGTTATATTTATGTTAATCCTGGCTCAGATCAAGCAATGGTTGGTTCAGCAGTCATCGGCTCCTGTCAAGGTGCGCGTGATTTTAATGTGCTTCTGATCTCTCATTCTGACGATGATATCATCAAGGAGTTGCCAATATTTGGAGCGCGAGTGCTGCCATGTTGTCTTTTTTCTCATTTTGGCGGAATAGTATGTTGATCATGAGGAGGTTATGTTCACAACATTTGGTCAGGAGAAGGGTGCCATTGGAATTTTGCTTCATAACTCTGTTTCCTGATTACATCGACCCAAAGGTCTGTACTTTTGCCTACTCTTGCATTGAAGTCACTCAGGACAATTAGTTTGTTCACTGCAGGGACCCGTGAGAGATTGGTTAAGGCTGGAGTAGAATTTCTTCTTGTCCTCAGCTGCTGCATGCAATGACCCACTGGAGCTCATTGAGAGAAACCTCAATGACACTCCCTGAATTTGATACTCAGTCAATTTCTGGTAAAATTTAGCTCAAAATTTCTATGTTCTTGTTGTGATTTCTCTAGTACAGAAACTGTTCACAAAGCAATTATCTGCTGCCTTGAAAGATGTTTTATAATTACTATCAGCCTAAATGGACAGTAAACTAATTAAGAACGAGGTCCAATCAAAAAGGAGGAATTTCCATGTTTCCCACAATTATCCAGTCAAATTTAAGAGATTGTTCACATCTTCTCTCCAGTTTTTCTGTGTACAAATTGCTTCATGTTTTAAACAATAAATAAATGCAATTTAATTCACTTTTTAATTTTACAGTCTGTACACAGAATTTATGATGAAATATAGGCAGGTCACTTAATATTCTACAATGTTAATTGTGATTCTTGACTATTATTAGTCATAGTGATTTTGATTGCATCCACTTTCACCCAATTTGTTAATTGTTCTTAGTGTGTTATTAATTATTTACTTTTTCACTGTAATATTGTCTTTCACTATTGCTTCAGTCAGTGAGTGGTACTGATGCTTTCATGGACGAAGATGTAATTGACTGCACTGAAAATAATTTTAATGGCTGGCAATGATATCTCATTGTTAACATTTTGCAGCCTGCAAACGACAAAAACTTTCTGAATAACTTGGAAAATGTTTCCATCTAATGAACAAAACCAAAGTGCATTAAAAGTTCAATATTTAACTATTTTAATCTAGTTAGAGGTAAAGGTTATGCTGGCTTTTTTGTGTGGTAAATCTTTATGACTTCAAAAACATCACATTATAAATAGTAAAAAAAAAATCCATGACTGGTGTTTGTGAATATCTAATGTCACATCCTAATAAATGATGATTTGTTGTTCTGTTGCTGTTGCTGTACGTATTTATAACACCATACGACTATAAGATAGGAGCTCAAATTAGGCCAGTCAGCCCATCAAATCTGCTCTGCTATTCAAACTTGGCTGAAAGGTTTCTCAACCCCATTCTGCTGCTTTCTCCCAGTAACCTTTGATCCTCTTGATAATCAAGAACTTAGCTACATCTGACTTAAACATACTCAATGATTTGGCCTACACAGCCTTCTGTGGCAATGAATTCCATAGATTCACTACTCTCTGCCTGAAGAAGTTTCTCCTAATCTCAATTCTAAAGGATCTTCTTTACTCTCAAACATTCCTCATATGTTAATCCTTTCATCCCTGGGATCATTCTTGTGAGCCTCCTCTGGACCTGCTGCAGGGTTGCTACATCGTTCCTGAGGTATGGGGCCCAAAACTGCACACAACACTCCAAATCTTGTCTGACCAGAGCTGTATAAAGCCTCAGATATATATCCCTGCTTTTATATTCTAGTCCTCTTGAAATAAATGCCAACATTGTGTTTGCCTTCCTGACTCCCAACTAAGCCTGCAAGTTTACTGTAAGAGAATCCTGGTCGAGAACTCCCAAGTCTCTTTGCACTTTAGATTTCTGAATTTTCTCCCCATTTAGAAAATTGTTCATGTCCCTATTCTTCTGACCAAAGTGCATGACCTTACACTTTCACACATTGCATTCCATCTGCCTCTTCTTTGCCTACTCTCCTAACCTGTCTAAATCCTTCTGCAGCCTCCCCACGTCCTCAATGCCACCTCTACCTATCTTTGTATCATCTGCAAATTTATTCAGAATTTCCTCAGTTCCTTCTTCTAGATCATTAATGTATAAAGTGAAAAGTTGTGGTCCCAACATTGACACTTGTGGAACACCACTTGTCACCAGCTTTCATCCTGAGAAGAACCCTTTTATCCCCACTCTGCTTTCTGTCAGACAACTAATCTTCTATCCATGTTAGTACCTTGCCTCTAACAGCATGGACCCTTAATATACTCAGCAGTCTCTTGTGCAGCACCTTATTGAAGTCAAGAAAGATATCAAGCAGAGTGTTACATTAATGATTTTCCAGGCCTCTGAGACCCTCCCTGACTCCAGTTTTTCCTGAAAGATCACCACTAATGCCTTCACTATCTCTTTAGCTATCTCTTTCGGGTTGGTGACGATTTGCCACGGCAGATTTGCCGCCGATGACTAGCCACTGCCGGTTTGCCTCCAATGTTTTTCCACTGGGTTCGTTTGACCTCTGGAGACTATTCGCCACCGGAAATATATATATGTACTGATTGTTTTCCCTCCCGCCTGTTCTTTCATACTTCTCAGTTCCCTTTATTTATACAACTATATACTACATATTGATAAAAAAAAGTAAAATAAATATCATTTTATTGGTTTAAATATTAAAATGAGTTACAAACTTTAATCAGAAAAAGGAAATATACTTTAAAAATCTTTATAATGGCAGTAAGATCTCACATTAATATTAAACAATGAAATTTCAGTTCATGTGATGGTTATGCGCTATTCCTCTAAGAATTCCAAACAATCTCTTTCGCCGTATTCAAGAACATTTTTTTTATTCTATCCTCTGCATCTCGATACTTTTTTAGCTTTATTTGTGGTGGGTAACCAGTTATCAGCTGTTCCATATATAAATCACGCTCCTTTTGCGCTTTCATTAACGTTCCAATACATTTCCATATGGTTGGGTGGTGAGCTTTGGGTTCAAAAGCAATTCTCCGATAAGCGGCTTCAGCGTGTTATTTGTTTATTGTTGTCTCATAGACCGACCACATAACATGGAGAAACAAAGTTGCCCTTCGGCTACTGCCACGTCTATTGTAGAGTCCAATATAATTAAATTCAACCCAATCTAGTATTGATTGTAGTTCTTGTGGCAAAAAATCTGCGAGTGCTTCTACGTAGTTATCAAGGTCAGTAAGTGGCACAAAAGCCAAAGCAATTATCATTTTTGCTTTTAAAGCATTATCAGGATTGGTGTTGTATTTTGATGAGTTGCTCCAACTGCATCAATATGTCTATGCATACTTTGTGCCAAATAAAAGAAACAGCCCATAATTTCAACTTCAGGAAAACATTCTCTCATAGCACTGATAGCTGCCTGCTCAAAGCCATAATGGATATACTGTGATCTGGGATTAGGTACCAAGGACTTCACTATTTCAAACATGCATACATATGTTGAACGCTGCTTATTTGGTAGAAGTATATACAATATTGGATGAACCCCATCAAGTCTTTTTACTAAAATACAATATACCTGAGAGAATAAAACAGGGGCTATGTTGAACGTACCATCCACAAACCATGTTGATTCTGCTAAATGATGTATCCACGATTCCCTACCAAATATGATTATACGATTACTTCCTTGACCACTATCTGTCAAAAGAAACAACACAAGCACTACCTTAACCAATATAACAACAATTTTATATACCACCAATATTCAAAATGTATGAAGTACTTGCGGTGGCGAATCGTCTTCAGTGGCCAATGGGTGGTGGCTAAGCGTCCTCGGTGATCAAAGGGCAGTGGCTAATCGGCAGCGGCGAATCTGCTGTGGCGAATGGTCCCATCCCGATCTCTTTCTTGTCCAACTTTGGCATATCCATCTGACCAGGTGATTTATCAACCTTCGGACCTTGCACTTTTTCTAGCACCTTCTCCTTGATTGAATTTTTGAACTATTGCTCATGAATTTCATCATGAAGGATGACGCAAAGTACTTATTCAGATCCTCAGCCATTTCTTTGTTCCCCATTACTACTTCTCCAGCATCATCTTCCAGAAGTCCAATGACCACTTTTGCCTCTCTTTTGCCCTTTATATATCTAAAGAAACTCTTGCAATCTTCTTTTATATTGCTGCATCGTTTATCCCCATATTTAATCTTCTTCCTCCTTATTTCATTTTTCATTGGTCCTCTGTTGGTCTTTTTAGGCTTCCCAATCCTCTGGTTTCCCACTTCCCTTTGCCACATTATATGCTTTCTCTTTTGCCTTTATGCTATCCCTGACTTCCCTAGTCAACTGTGGTTGCCTCAGCCTCCCTGTACCATGCTTCTTTATTCCCGAAATGAATCTTTACTGTGTCTCCTGAATTACTCTCAGAAACTCCTACCATTGCTGTTCCACTGTCTTTCCTGCTAGGCTCCTCTCCCAATCAATTCTACCCAGCTCCTCCTTCATGCCTCTGTAGTTGCCTTTATTCAACTGTAATTCCATTACATCTGATTCTACCTTCTCTTTCTCAAATTGCAAGTAAATTCTGTCATAGTATAGTCACTGTCTCCTAAGAGTTCCTTCACCTTAAGCTCCCTTATCAAGTCTGCCTCATTGTATAACACTAAATCCAGAATTGCCTGTTTTCTAGTGAGTTCCATGACCTGCTCCAAAAAGTCATCTCGTATACATTTCATGAATCTTTTTCTTGCAATCCACTACCAACCTGATTTTCCCAATCTACCCCCATGACCTTGCCTTTTTTACACACCTTTTCTATCTCCTGATGTATCTTGTGCCCCAAATTTTGCCTGTTGTTTGGAGACCTGTGGGAATGACCATAGAACATAGGACATAAAACATAGAACAGTACAGCACAAAACAGGCCCTTCAGCCCACGATGTTGTGCCGAGTTTCTGAGAGTAATTCAGGAGACACAGCAAAGATTCATTTCGGGGATAAAGAAGCATGGTACAGGGAGGCTGAGGCAACCACAGTTGACTAGGGAAGTCAGGGATAGCATAAAGGCAAAAGAGAAAGCATATAATGTGGCAAAGGGTAGTGGGAAACCAGAGGATTGGGAAGCCTAAAAAGACCAACAGAGGACCAATGAAAAAAGAAATAAGGAGGAAGAAGATTAAATATGTAAGATAAACCAAGTGTTTGAACCCTCAAATTTCTGTGACTATATGCATGTCCAACAGTCTCTTAAATATCCCCAATGACTTCGCTTCCACAATTGCTGCTGGCAACACATTCCATGCTCTCACAACTCTTTGTGTAAAGAACCTGCCTCTGATTATGTTTTTTGACCATTATGTTTTTTTTCACCTTTGCAATTTCTCAACTCAGCCCACATAGATTATATATCATCTGACTCTGCTTCATTTCTTATTATTGATTTAATTTCCTTTCTTACTAATAAGATAACCCCACTCCCTCCGCCCACCTGCCTATCTTTTCGATAGGATATATATCCATGGATATTTAACTTGCAGTCCTGATCCCCTTGCAACCATGTCTTCATGATGCCCACCATGTCATATCTGCCAATTTCAATCTGTGCCACAAACTCATTTACCTTATTTCGTATATTGCATGCATTTAGGTACAACACTTTCAGTTCTGTATTGACCATCCATCTTCTCATTGACATTCATTTATCCAGTGTGCTTGAAGTTTGATTCCTAACCCTTTCCAAACATTCTGTTCTATTTTGTGTTCTGGAGACTTTAATAACCTCTTCTGAGTTCTCGTTGACTTTCATTTTTGTCATATTTTCCCATGCAGTCGAATTCACTCCCACAGTTGTTAAGCAACTGCTTTGTTTCCCATTGGCCACTATACTCCTTGGAGTTTTACTCTTCCCTTCCCCCCCCCCCCCCTCCCCACTTTCTAGTTTAAAGTCCTGTTGACCATCCTATTTAACCTTTTTGCTAGGACACAGGTCCCAGCTCAGTTCAGGTGGAGATTGTCCAAATAGTGTAGGTCCCTCCTGTTCCAATGCTGATGCTAGTGCTCCATGAAAAGGAACCCCTCTTTCCCACACCACTCTTTCAGCCACGTGTTTACTTCCTTTATTCTCACATCCCTTTGCCAATTTGCATGTGGCTCAGGCAGTAATCCAGAGATTATAATTTTTGAGGACCTGTTCTTTAATTTAATTCCTAGCTCTTGATAATCCCGAAACAGTTCCTCTTTTTTAGTCTTGGTTATGTTGTTTGTTCCAATGTGAACCACAACAACTGGATCCTTCCCCTCCCACTTCACCATACTTTCAAGCCAGTCAGAGATGTCCCATACCCTGTCACCGGGTAGGCAAACATACCATGCAGGACTCTCTGCTTATAAAAGATGCTATGTACTACTCAAATTATAGCATTCCCTTCAACTACCATCTGTCTTTTTGCTCCCCCTTCTTGAATGCCCTCCTGCACCATGATACCATGATCAGCTGCTCATCCTCCTTCAAACCTTGTTCCTCATCCACACAGGGAGCAAGTAACTGCCTCACTTGCAGTCACACCCTCCTGTCGCTGGCCACTGTGGTACTTAACCTACCAGGTGTGACAGCTTCCTGAAACAAAGCGTTCAGGTAACTCTCCCAATTGCGATTGTGTCACAGTGTCTGGAGCTCAGATTCCAGCTCATCAATTCTGAGCCGAAGTTCTTTCAGTATTAACATTGCTGCATATGTGTCCACTGCAGTTTGCAATGTGATCTGCCAGCTCCCATATGACACAGCTCCAGTGCATCACCTGCCCAACCATCTCTACTTAGTCAATTGATTTATTAGTTAATCGCTGGTTAGTCAATTTATTAATTAGTTTCACAGTGTTTTTTTGCAAACTAGGACAGATTGCCTACCAGCCAATCAGGTCACAGTTCTCCTATGACTTCACTTTTTTCTGTTTTTATCTTTTTTCATTCACAGGATGAGAGCATCACTGGCCAGGCAGCATTTATTGCACATCCCTAATTGCCCATAGGGCAGTTAAGAGTCAACTACATTGCTGTGGGCCTGGAGTCACATGAAGGCCAGACCAGGAAAGGAATGGCAGTTTTTTTTCCCTAAAGGACATTCGTAGACCAGGTGGGTTTTTGCAACAATCAACTATGGATTCATGGTCATCATTAGACTCTTAATTCCAGATATTTTATTGATTTCAAATTCTACCATCTGCCATGGCAGGATTTGAACCTGAGTCCCCAGAACATTATGTAGAGGAAAGGAAAGCAAAGATGATTCTCAATAGGAGTGAGAGAGACAGGGTAGTTGTCCTGGGGGACTTCAACTTTCCAAATATTGATTGGGAACTCTATAGTATGAGTACTATAGATGGGTCAGTCTTTGTCCAGTGTGTGCAGGAGGGCTTCCTGACACAGTATGTAGACAGGCCAACAAGGGGCGAAGCCACATGAGATTTAATACTGGGTAATGAGCCCGGCCAGGTGTTAGGTTTGGAAGTAGGTGATCTCTTTGGTGATGGCGATCACAATTCTGTTATGTTTACTTTAGAGATAGAAGGGGGTAGTTGTATACCACTGCGCAAGAGTTACAGCTGGGGGAAAGGCAATTACAATGTGATTAGGCTAGATTTAGGAAGCATAGGATGGTGAAGGAAACTGCAGGGGATGGGCACATTAGAAATGTGGAGCTTATTCAAGGAAAAGCTCCTGTGTGTCCTAGATAACTATATACCTGTCAGGCAGGGAGGAAGCTGTCGAGCGAGGGAGCCATGGTTTATGAAGGAAGTGGATTAGCAAGGTTAGATCTCATGGAATACAGGGAGAATGAGCCATTTGGATACAGAACTGGCTCCAAAGTAGAAGACAGAGGGTGGTGGTGGAGGGTTGTTTTTCAGACTGGAGGCCTGTGACCAGTGAAGTGCCACAAGGATTGGTGCTGGGTCCTCTACTTTTTGTCATTTACATGAATGATTTGGATGCAAGCATAAGAGGTACAGTTAGTATGTTTGCAGATGACACCAAAATTGGAGGTGTAGTGGACAGTGAAGAGGGATACCTCAGATTACAACAGGATCTGGACCAGATGGGCCAATGGGCTGAGAAGTGGCAGATGGAGTTTAATTCAGATAAATGCGAGGTGCTGCATCTTGTGAAAGCAAATCTTAGCAGGACTTCTACACTTAATGGTAAGGTCCTAGGGAGTGTTGCTGAACAAAGAGACCTTGGAGTGCAGGTTCATAGCTCGTTGAAAGTGGAGACGCAGGTAGATAGGATAGTGAAGAAGGCGTTTGGTATGCTTTCCTTTATTGGTCAGAGTATTGAGTACTGGAGTTGGGAGGTCATGTTGCAGCTGTCCAGAACATTGGTTAGGCCAATGTTGGAATATTGCGTACAGTCTGCTCTCCTTCCTGTTAGAAATATGTTGTGAAACTTGAAAGGGTTCAGAAAAGATTTACAAGGATGTTGCCAGGGTTGGAGGATCTGAGCTACAGGGAGAGGCTGAACAGGCTGGAGCTGTTTTCCTTGGAGCGTCGGAGGCTGAAGGGTGACCTTATAGAGGTTTATAAAATTATGAGGGGCATGGATAGGATAAATAGAAAAATTCTTTTCCCTGGGGTCAGGGAGTCCCGAACTAGAAGGCATAGGTTTAGGATGAGAGGGGAAAGATAAAAAAGAAATCAAAGAGCCAACTTTTTCAAGCAGAGGGTGGTACGTATATAGAATGAGCTGCCAGAGGATGTGGTGGAGGCTGGTACAATTGCAACATTTAAGAGGCTTTTGGATGGGTATATGGATAGGAAGGGTTTGGAGGGATATGGACCGGGTGCTGGCAGGTGGGTCTAGATTGGGTTAGGATATCTGGTCGGCATGGACGGGTTGGACTAAAGAGTCTGTTTCCATGCTGTACAACTCTATGACTCTATGACTCTACGAGGAAGAAGAAGGCTTATGTTAGGATGAGATGTGAAGGCTCAGTTAGGGCACTTGATGGTTACAAGGAAGCCAGGAAAGACCTAAAGAGAGAGCTCAGAAGGGCCAGGAGGAGACATGAGAAGTTGTTGGTGGATAGGATCAGGGTAAACCTTAAGGCTTTCGATAGGAATTTAAGGAATAAAAGAATGATGAGAGTAAGATTAGGGCCAATCAAGGATTGGAGTGGGCAGTTGTATATGGAGTCAGAGGAGATAGGGGAAGCACTAAATGAATATTTTTCGACAGTATTCACTCTAAAAAATGACAATGATGTCGAGGAGAATACTGAGATACAGGCTACTGGACTAGGTGTGATTGAGGTTCACAAGGAAGAGGTATTAGAAATCCTGCAGAGTGTAAAAATAGATAACTCCTCTGGGCTGGATGGGATTTATCCCAGGATCCTCTGGGAAGCCAGGGAGGAGATTGCCAAGCCTTTGGCATTGATCTTTAATTCGTCATTGTCTACAGGAATAGTGCCACAAGACTGGAGGGTAGCAAATGTGGTTCCCCTGTTCAAGAAGGGGAGTAGAGACAACCCAAGTAATTATAGACCAGTGAGCTTACTTCAGTTGTTGGTAAAGTGTTGGAAAAGGTTATAAGAGATAGGATTTATAATCAGCTAGTAAAGAATAATTTGATTAGGGCTAGTCAGCACGGTTTTGTGAAGGGTAGGCCATGCCTCACAAACTTTATTGAGTTCTTTGAGAAGGTGACCAAACAAGTAGATGAGAGTAAACCGGTTTGTTATTATGGTGTTGAAGTCAGAACTAAAGTGAATAAATAGGAGTCCTTGTTATCCAGATGTTCCAGGGATGAGTGTAGGACCAGGGAGGTGGCATTTGCTGTGGATCTATGGTGATGATCGGTGAATTGTAATGGATCACAGCAATCTGAGAGGATGGAGTTAATGTGTGCTATTTCATGATGATGGATATCAGAACCATCGGGCAGTTGTCATTAAGACATTGCCTGATTTTACTTCAGCACTGGGATGATTGTTGCGTCCTTGAAGCAAGTGGGAACCTCATATTGGAGTAAGGAGCGGTTAAGGATGCCTGCAAAAACTCCCACCAGCTGGTCCATGTAGGATCTGACTGCATGGCTGGAGTCTCATACGGGCCAGTCGCTTTTCATGGGTTCACCCTCAAGAAGGCCAATGTAACACCTGCAATGGTGACTGTGGGAACACTCCAGACTATCAGAGCAGTGACATCATATCACTGACCTTCTGTACAAAATGAGTATAAAATGCATTGAGCTCATCAGGGAGGATTGCATTGGTTGCCAGCAATTCTATTTGACTTCGCTTTGCAGACCCTTATATGGTGCAAGTTGGCACAGTTGACGTGTGTTCATTAGTTTGGTCTGGGTCTCTGGTTTATTCTAGTATTGTCCCTTATAGTCGTAGAGTCACAGATGTACAGCACAGAAACAGATCCTTTGGTCTAACTTGTCCATGCCGACAAGATATCCCAACCCAATCTAGTCCCACCTGCCAGCACCCAGCCCCTATCCTTTCAAACCCTTCCTATTCATATACATATCTAGATGCCTTTTAAATGTTGCAATTGTACCAGCCTCCATCATTTCCTCTGGCTGTTCATTCCATACTTGTACTACCCTCTGTGTGAAAAAGTTGCCCCTTAGGTCTCTTTTATATCTTTCCCCTCTCACCCTAAATCTATGCCCTCTAGTTCTGGACTCCCCCACCCAAGGAAAAGACTTTGTCTATCCATGACCCTCATAATTTTGTAAACCACTATAAGGTCACCCCTCAGCCTCGAACGCTCCAGGGAAAACAGCCCCAGCCTGTTCAGCCTCTCCCTATAGCTCAAATCCTCCAACTCTTGTAAATCTTTTCTGAAACCTTTCAAGTTTCACAACATCGTTCCGATAGGCAGGAGACCAGAATTGCATGCAATATTCCAACATTGACCTAACCAATGTCCTGTACAGCCGCAACATGATCTCCCAACTCCTGTACTCAATACTCTGACCAATAAAGGAAAGCAAATACCTTCTTCACTATCCTATCTACCTGCGTCTCCACTTTCAAGGAGCTATGAACCTGCACTGCAAGGTCTCTTTGTTCAGCAATACTCCCTAAGACTTTACCATTAACTGTATAAGTCCTGCTAAGATTTGCTTTCCCAAAATGCAGCACCTCGCATTTGTCTGAATTAAATTCCATCTGCCACTTCTCAGCCCATTGGCCCATCTGGTCCAGATCCTGTTGTAATCTGAGGTAACCCTCTTCGCTGTTGACTACACCTCCAATTTTGGTGTCATCTGCAAATTTACTAATTGTACCTCTTATGCTCGCATCCAAATAATTTATGAGAATGACAAAAAGTAGAGGACCCAGCACCAATCCTTGTGCACTCCACTGGTCACAGGCCTCCAGTCTGTGAAACAATCCTCCACCACCACCCTCTGTCTTCTACCTTTGAGTCAGTTCTGTATCCAAATGGCTAGTTCTCCCTGTATTCCAGGGCATCTAACATTGCTAATCAGTCTCCCATGGGGAACCTTGTTGAACGCCTTACTGAAGTCCATATAGATCACATCTACTGCTCTGCCCTCATCAATCGTCCTTGTTACTTCTTCAAAAAACTCAATCAAGTTTGTGAGACATGATTTCCCACAAAGCCATGTTGGCTATCCCTAATCAGTCCTTGCCTTTCCAAACACATGTACATCCTGTCCCTCAGGTTTCCCTCCAACAACATGCCCACCACCGATGTCAGGCTCACTGGTCTATAGTTCCCCGATGGGCTTTCTAAAGATTGTACTAAAATTGC
Source organism: Hemiscyllium ocellatum (assembly GCF_020745735.1). Classification (NCBI taxonomy): domain Eukaryota; kingdom Metazoa; phylum Chordata; class Chondrichthyes; order Orectolobiformes; family Hemiscylliidae; genus Hemiscyllium; species Hemiscyllium ocellatum. Next base: position 24,900,203 of record NC_083416.1, on the reverse strand, counting down.
CTGTATAAATCAGTCATTCACCTTGAATGCCTCAGATTGGGTTTCAGTAGGAAGTGTATCTCCCAGTTCCTCAATGGTTTTGGTTTAGGAAACATGCAGATTAACTTATTTGGCAAACAGCTCTCTACACACTTACTAATGAAGTCTGTGACAGTAGTGGCATATTCACTTAGATTGGTTGCCGAGTTCTTGAATAAGGACCAGTCCACCGACTCCAGGCAGTCATGCAGGAGTGCATCCCTTACCTCAGATCAGCACTTTATGACTGTCTGTAGCAGATTCTCACCCTTCAGTTTCTGCTTGTAAGCCAGAAGGGGGAGCACAGACTCATGGGCTGATTTACCAAAATGCAGATGAGGAATGGAGAGCTAGGTGGCTTTGGTGGTTGTCTAGCAATGGTCAAGAGTATTTGAACTTCTGGTGAGACGGGAATGTATTGATGATATCTTGATAGCACACTCTTGAGGTTGCCCTGATTGAAGTTGCTAGCTACAATGAACAAGCTCTCGGGGTATTCCATTTCAAGGCTTTTTGTGGTAGTGCAGTCTTCACTTCTGCATGGGGTAGTATGTACAGCTGTTAGGATAGCAGAAATGAATTCCTATGGCAGGTAGTCAGGGTGGCACTTCACTGTTACATATTGTAGGCCCAAGGAGAAATAATTCACCAGGGTTGTCACATCCAAGTACCAAGAATGTTGTTGTGGTTCTGTTCGCCGAGCTGGAAGTTTTTGCTGTAAACGTTTCGTTCCCTGGCTAGGGAACATCATCAGTGCTATTGGAGCCTCCTGTGAAGCGCTGCTTTGATGTTTCTTCCGGTATTTATAGTGGTTTGTTCTTGCCGCTTCCGGGTGTCAGTTTCAGCTGTAGTGGTTTGTATATTGGGTCCAGGTCCATGTGTCTGTTAATGGAGTTTGTGGATGAATGCCATGCCTCTAGGAATTCCCTGGCTGTTCTCTGTCTGGCTTGTCCTATGATGGTAGTGTTTTCCCAGTCAAATTCATGTTCCTGGTTGTCTGAGTGTATGGCTACTAGGGATAGCTGGTCGTGTCATTTTGTGGCTAGCTGATGTTCATGGATGCGGATTGTTAGCTGTCTTCCTGTTTGTCCTATATAGTGTTTTGTGCAGTCCTTGCATGGTATTTTGTAAACTACGTTAGTTTGGCTCGTGCTGGCTATTGGGTCCTTTGTTCTAGTGAGTTGTTGTCTGAGTGTGGAAGTTGGCTTGTGTGCTGTTATGAGTCCTAAGGGTCGCAGTAGTCTGGCTGTCAGTTCTGAGACGCTCCTGACGTATGGTAGTGTGGCTAGTCCTTTTGGTTGTGGCATGTCCTCGTTCCGTGGTCTATCTCTTGGGCATCTGGTGATAAAGTTGCATGGGTATCCGTTTTTGGCGAATACCTTGTATAGGTGTTCCTCTTCCTCTTTTTGCAGTTCTGGTGTACTGCAGTGTGTTGTGGCTCTTTTGAATAGTGTCCTGATGCAGCTTCGTTTGTGTGTGTTGGGGTGGTTACTTTCATAGTTTAGGACTTGGTCTGTGTGTGTTGGTTTCCTGTGTACCCTTGTGGTGAATTCTCCGTTGGGTGTTCTCTCTACTAACATGTCTAGGAATGGGAGTTGGCTATCCTTTTCCTCTTCTCTCGTGAATCGTATTCCTGTGAGCGTGGCGTTGATGATTCGGTGTGTTTTTTCTATTTCTGTGTTTTTGATGATTACAAAGGTGTCATCTACGTATCTGATCCAGAGTTTGGGTTGGATTTGTGGTAGGGCTGTATGTTCTAACCTTTGCATAACTGCCTCTGCTATGAGTCCCGAGATTGGTGATCCCATGGGTGTTCCGTTGATTTGTTCGTATATCTGATTGTTGAATGTAAAGTGTGTGGTGAGGCACAGGTCTAGTAGTTTAAGTATGCCGTCCTTGTTGATAGGTTCGGCCTCCTGTGTTCTGTTATGTATGTCCAGTAGGTTGGCTATTGTTTCTCTGGCTAGGGTTTTGTCAATTGATGTGAACAGTGCCGTCACGTCGAATGATACCATGGTTTCTTCTTTGTCTATGTGTGTATTCCTGATGATGTCCAAGAATTCCTGTGTTGATTGTATGGAGTGTTTGGATCCGCTGACTAGGTGTTTCAGTTTTTGTTGTAGTTCTATAACAAACCACTATAAATACTGGAAGAAACATCAAAGCAGCGCTTCACAGGAGGCTCCAATAGCACTGATAATGTTCCCTAGCCAGGGAACGAAACATTTGCAGCAAAAACTTCCAGCTCGGCGCACAGAACCACAACAACGGACACCCGAGCTACAAATCTTCAACCAGACTTTTAACCAAGAATGTTGATTAGGAGGCAGACCCCTTCACCCTTTGTCTTTTAAAACCCTCAGGGAGTAAGGCACAGTCAGGTGAACCATGTCATTGCAAAATAGAGCACATGGTAGTCGTTCAATTCTCTTTGGTAGATCAATCTAAGTTTAAGTTTTTCCAGCTTGTTTTCAATGGCTTGAATATTTGCCAGGAGTATGCTGGGGAGAGGGTATTGTAACTGCGTTGTTTCAGTCTCACCTGCAGTCCAGCACATCTCCCACATTTCCTGTGTAAGTGGTTGTTTCTGGTCAGGCCCAGGAGTCAATGTGGTTAGTTTCCTGTTCTGGAAGATAAATGGAAATGTCCAATGGGGTACTGGTCAAGGCCTCCGGTAATCCAGAGGGTCATGTTCTTGGTCTTGTTGGACTTTGATGTCAGGACTCCACGAGGTCGGGTCGGGCCACCGAGTGAGGTCACTGATTGATATCCAGTTGGCCCTTCGAGAAGCCAGTAAGTGGCTAATCCCTTGACTGTTGTGGTTGCGGAAGTGTCAGTGGTTGGGCCCTGTTGGTTCACGCAGTTGAGCACTTTGGGAATCCCTGGTCTTTGTTGCATCAGATTCAGTTGGGTTGGAGGGGTTGGTTGTTCTTGAAGGTTGAAAGATCACTAGAGCCGTAAGTAGATTTAAGAGAACATTGTTGGTAATTCTGACAGACTTACAATTAAGATTCAAAAGAGTAGAATGATTACAAAAGCTGTGAGGAGATGATCTGCAGGTGACAGTTTGCAAAGAGTCGCCATGCTCTGGCACCATCTTAGAACCTGTCTTTTGGAAACAGAAGCTATTTCCACAGAATGACCAACTTTTTGAACATAGAAAATACAAGAGTATGGTGGTCAGGTAAACCAAAGCATACAGTCCTGTGTGGGCTTCTTGATGTTTGAGAAAAGCCAGGAAGAAGTCCAGGTGAGACCTGAACATGTCAACAACTAATAGATTCTTTGCAAAAACATCATCAGTGGGGTTTTATGGAAGCTGCTGCATGGTGAGAACTGAAGACAGGGCACATTCTTTAAAATATTAAGAGGATAAGGATAATTACTTTTGGAAACTAAAGCACATATTTTGAGAGTAAAGCAAAGTGATTAAAATATCTGAAGTAAGGAAAAAATAAAAAGAATAAAAGGAAAGAAAGAGCGGCACTGGCATCATGGTATTGTGTAAGATTCCATCCTTGTGACCCGGGTTAAATTTCCGGGAGGCACACTCTATTTGGAGTGGCATGCTGGCATAGTGATTGGCACTGCTGCCCCGCAGTGCCATGAACCTGAATTTGATTGCAGTCTTGGGTAATGAAAGTTCAAGAATTTTATAGAAGACAGGAAAAATACAGCAGATGAAAAGCTATGGAAGTTCACACCCATTCCACACAAGTATCTCCTCTAGGCATCATTTCTCCAACTTATCCTCTCACTGGTTACCTTAGTTCTACTTAGCACAAACTATAACTCAAAGGTTGACCACATGCATCTTATTCCATTGTTTTAGCATTTCTGTTCTTTAACTTCTTTCCACAAAGCAGCAAATTTAAAATGATATCGCAGTCTTCCCCACAGCTTTGTCCTTTGCTGATTTGGAAATTTGAACTATGTCTGTAGCCAAACACTGATTCCACTATTTGTTTCAGCTTTCCTTTGCTTTCCATGCACCCTACCAATTTTGGCAGAGCTTCCATCTACATGTCACAGTCTGAAACTCATACTCTTATCCCTTGTCTTCTAATTTTCCTCCATTTGTCCAAAACATTTTAATAAATATTTGTGGGCGGCACGGTGGCACAGTGGTTAGCACTGCTGCCTCACAGCGCCAGAGACCCGCGTTCAATTCCCGCCTCAGGCGACTGACTGTGTGGAGTTTGCACGTTCTCCCCATGTCTGCGTGGGTTTCCTCCGGGTGCTCCAGTTTCCTCCCACAGTCCAAAGATGTGCGGGCCAGGTGAATTGGCCATGCTAAATTGCCTGTACTGTTAGGTAAGGGGTATATGTAGGGGTATGGGTGGGTGGTGCTTCGGCGGGTCGGTGTGGACTTGTTAGTCCGAAGGGCCTGTTTCCATACTGTAAGTAATCTAATCTAAACTTGACTGTTTAACCACACCTTGGATTATTTCCCAGAATCCCTCAACATTGTTTCATTTTACTGGAACGTTCATGTCATGAAACCAAGTTCGATATATAAATAAAAACAATGAGATATAAACAAGTTAAATTGTGAGGACCTAGAAAACTAACAAATGGGTATTTTTTGTGAAATTCTCTCTCATTAGGATTAGAAAGGATAGTGAATAACCTATTTATAGGGTTTATCAAAGCAAAAAGGTTAAGGGGGATATGGTTTAATGGTCGCAGTCAAACATGCTGGCTACAAACAATCTGCTAATGATGTGGGAATGAATTTCAACAAAGCAGAACCTTCAGAGAAGAAATGAAAATATAAAAGGTTTAGATTTTAGCCTTTTTTACGCTGTAATATAGCTAAATTTTGATATTGGCATCAAATAATGGCTGTCATTGTTGCCTGGCAAAAACTGTGAATGGAGTCACTTTGCTGCCAATCTCTACCCTTATTCCTTGGAAACTCATTAATGTGGTTTTGAGTTAGTCATCCTCAATCCCAGTTTCTTTTTAACATGATTCGTGGACATGACCATTACTGGCAAAGCAAAAATTTAGTACCCTCCCCTAAATTGCCCTTTAGAACGTAACAGTAAGCTAGCTTGCTGAATTGTGGCAGCAGTCCCAGAGAAAGAGCCACAGCCATCAAGTCTTTCCTTTCTAAACTGACAGTCAAATCCCTGGTTCTGTCAGCTGTTTACCAATTCCTTGTCCAACAAGAGACTTCAAAGAAATAACTCTGACAATCTGTGTTATAATGAACGATTCTTCCCCTGTTATGTAGTCATAATCATATCATCCTTTAAAAAATGTGTTCACTTTTGATTTCATTTAGCATCTCCATCGAGAATCTAGAGCATCTGCCAGCCACCTAGAATGAGAGAATTTGAAATCCACCAACGTGAAAGTAACAGGCTACAGATAACACTAATTACTGCTGCCATCTGGAATAATGAGCAGTAAAGATAAAAATGCTGTCTGCAATTGCTGCTTACTTTACCACACATTGCATAATATGAAATTTGCATGCTTTTTACATTGACATCAGGACTGTCTGTAATCAAGAGAAAGATCCCTAAAAATTATTTTGAAAGATCATGATTATGGCCTTTAAATTATAGATTTAAATGATCATTTATAGATGTGAGACCTATTGGCAAGACCAAAAATTAATTAATCAATTTTGGGAAGGAAACAGTCTTAAATTACTGTTGTATGTGTGTTGTAGGTACAGCCAAAGTGCTGTCAGGTAAGGGGTTCTAGAATTCACAGAGTCTTGAGATTGACTATCTTCAGCTGCTTTATCAATAGTTTTTCTTCCACTAGAAATAGGGATGTTCACTGATTATTACACAGCATCCAGTTCCACACACAATTAATCAGACAATGAAACAACGTGGGCCCACATGTAGCAGGACCTGGACTACATTTAGGCTGATAAGAAAGAAGTAACATTGATGCTTATATAAGTATTAGGCAAAAACTATCATCAGAAAGAGAATTTAACCATTCCACTCACTCGAGAAACACTTTTTTTTAAGTGTAATTAGAGCTGAGCAATAATTCATAGTATTGTCCACAGAAACTCACCTGCATTGACTGTACTGTTCTTGCAACCAAGTATCCCCTTCCCAACTTCCTTTTCTTTCTGAGAGACTTCAGGCACAGTATTGTTTTCCAAATCTGTGCTCATCTCTCTGGAAGAGAAATTCATGTGGGAAAAGCCCCCTACAAAAATTGGAGACATGGACAGCAATCAACTGGCTTCCTGTTTGGAGTTGAGTCCCATCAGGGTCTTGTAAATGGCTACAGCAAAGTTGCCACCATCTCTCTGGTAGATAGGCCCTGTTGCTATGACATTTAAACTCTGCACATTGTCTTTACATCTCATCACAAACTCTGTACTCCTACCACTTAATCCATCCTCCTCCTCATCCAATGTCCCGATTTTTTTCACAAGCTCTCTTTATTATTAGATCATGATTTGAACAACATTACTCATGTTGAAAAATCTAATCCTGACACACAGGTGGGACTTGATTGGCTGGTGATTATCACTGCTTAGGGGCTGAATCTAAATAATTGGCAGATCAAAAAAATAGAAACATTAATCAGAATTAACAAGTCTTGTTATTTAAGGAATTTTTATTACAATTAGTAACTTTGTAATCCTGCAGTCAGAATTGATGGACCTGAGTAGAAAATTAGCAAGCATGACCTGAAAAGTAATCATGCCTGGATTACTCTCAGTACCATAAACAAATGAGCATAGAAGCAGGAGGGTAAGACAGCTGAGTACATGACTTGAAAGATGGTGCCAGAGGGAAAATGTTAGATTTTTGAGACATTGAAAACAGTTCATGGGGAAATGTGTCCTTACAGGTTGGATGTGTAAAGGTGGAATTTCTAGTGGAGTGATTTATCAGAGCTACTGGGGAGGCTTTTAACAAACTTGGCAGTGGTGTGGCAACCAGGAGGTAATTTCAAGGAGTAATGCCAAGGCACACAGATTACTATGAGAGATAGGTACAAGAAAATAGTAAGTAATTGATAAGATCAGACTAAAGGAGAAAGTAATGCACTCTAAATCACTGCAACTGTGCCTGTATGTGAATTGCAGAGTGTGGTAAACAAGATAGGTGGTTATAGGTGTAGATTGCTATGTGTAATGATATTGCTATAACAAAGACAGATCTCAAAAAAGGGCAAGACTAAATGTTAAATACTCCTGCAATCAAGGTGTTCAGGAAATATAGGAAAGTAAGAAAAGAGGGAAAGTTGCAATTTTGATTAGGAAAACATTGCAATGCTGGAGAAAGGGAATGTCCCAGACAGGTCAAGGGCAAAACCTGTTTGGTTAAGATTAATAAACAAAAACGGTGCAATTACATTGCTCAGTATAGTTGGAAAGATGAAGAGAAACAAATTTACTCAGAAATTGGATTAAAGATGGCACTGGAGCATGGCGGTCTCTTTGTGAGCTCACTACAACAGATCTTATTCTTACGAATTTTACAATCATTCTATCTTTTAAACCTCAATTCTTAGTGTATTAAAATTGTTAACAATGTTCTCTTAAATCCACTTGCAGGTCTGAAGATTCTATGATCATCCAGACCCAATTATCAACGCTGAATCCACAAACAGAGAGCAAACCGATTGGCTTCTCGCATGCCTGACCTTCCTGACCTCGAGGAAACCCAGAACTATGGCCAGACCAGAAATGAAGCCTGACCCTGCGGTAACCTGACTCTGAGGAAGCCCACCCTGACCCTGAGGACACACGACCAACCCAGGACTGACAACCGACCTTAAGGGAACCAGACAGAGGCTCAATGAAATCGACTCCAAGGTCCCCCCAGAGCATCTATCATTGCAACTCTTCCTGATGTAGGGCTTTTGCCCAAAACGTCAATTCTTGGATGCTGCCTGACCTGCTGTGCTTTTCCAGCACCACACTCTTGACACCGACATCTTACCAGGAAAAATGGGAGACATGCTGACCTGTAGGTGAGACTGAAGCAACGTGCTTTCAACTTCCCCTCCCATGCATGCTCCTAGAAAAAATCCAAGCCATTGAGGACAAAATAGATTACCTTAAAGCAGGAGGGAAGCAAGCGACTGCTGTGGGCTCTGTTTTACAGAGATATAGCTCACTCATGCTACGTGTGCTTTACAACCTGAAGGTTCTCTATACATCGTAGGGACTACAGAGCATCCTTGGGTAAGGCAAGTGGCGGTGGGGTCTGCCTCCTTATTAACACCTCCTGGTGCTCAGATGTGGCAATCCTGGTGAGTTACTGCTCCTCTGACCTAGAATATCTAACATTGAAGTGCTGTCCATACTACCTGCTGGGCAAGTTCACCTCCGCTATCCTGACAGCAGTTTATATACCATCCCAAATAGAAGTGGAGAGTGCTCCTGATGAAATGTACACTGCCACAACTGGACATGAGACAGAATACCTCGAGGCCTTCTTCATCTAGTTGGTGACTTCAACAAGGTCAATGTCAAGAGTGTGCTACCAAAATACCATCTACACATCTCCTGTCCCACCAGAGGGCCAAACATCCTTAATCATTGCTACACAATCATCAAAGATGCCTAATGCTTCATACCCCATCTGCACTTTGGAAAATCAGATCACAATGCTGTGTTCCTTCTCTCTGCTTGCAAGCAGAAATTGAAACGCGATGTCCCGGTATAAAATGTAGTACAGTGCTAGTCTGAGGCAGTAGAAGAGCTTCTATGGGACTGCTTGGAATCTGTGGACTGGTCCACACTCAGGAATTCAGCAGCCAACCTAGATGTGTATGCCACTATCTTTACAGACTTTATAAGTGTGTGTAGAAGATTGTGTGCTTAAGAAGTCAATCGGAATGTTACCCAAACAGAGATCATGGATGAACTGGGGATCCATTGCCTATTGAAGTCAAGGTTTGTGGCGTTCGAGTCAGATGAACCTGACCATTACAGGAAATATAAGATAAGACTTAGTAAGGTTGTTAGAGATGCCAAGAGGCAATACTGAACTAAGCTAGAAATCCAATTTAACCACATGGACACCCATCATTTAGGGCAAAGCCCACATGACATAATAGGCTACAAAGTGAAACAGAACAGAATAGTGGACAAAAATACAACCCTGCTTGGTGCAGAATGTATTTTACCCTCATTTCAAATAGGAATCCTGTGCCTGACAGTCTCAGATGCACCTGTTCCCTCAGTCACTGTTGTAGATGTCAGATCAGCCTTTTTGAGTGAAAGTGACTGACCCAGATGGAGTTGCTGGCTGTACACTCAGATCCTGTTTGCAGAAGCTGGTGGGAATATTCTCTCTGACATCTTTAACTTCACGGCTTGGTATGGAAACTGCTCTGCCCAGGACCGTAAGAAACTCCAGAGAGTTGTGAATACAGTCTAGCCACTCACGCAAGGTAACCTTCCAACCACTGACTCCATCTATACTCCTTATTGCCTCAGAAAGGCAGCCAATGTAGTCAAAGACCCCTCCCACTTCAGTTAAAATCTTTTCCAATGCATTCTGTCAAGCAGAAGATGCAAAAGCTTAAACACATGTACCAACAGGTTCAAGTACAGCTCTACCGTGCTGTTATTAGACTTCTGCATGGACCTCTCAAACTTCAAATTTAATATTGATCTTGCTCTTTGTGCATCTTTTTGGCAGCTGTAACATTATATTCCTTGCTCTGTTCCATTACCTTATGCACTTTGTATGGCATGAGCTGCCTGTATTGAATGCAAAACAAAACTTTTCATAGGTACATGTCACAATAATAAATCAAATCAAAACAAATTACAGAACAATGCAAGAATAAGAGAGTGGCTATAATGGGGGGGGGGGGGGGGCTTTAGTTTTCTGAATGTTGATTGAGATTGTGGCAATGAAAAAGGTAGAAAGGAACAAGAGGTCCAAGAAAGATGCAACTTTCTTCAAGAAAATTTTCTCTAGCACTATATTTCTAGTCCAGTAAGAAAGAAGGCACGATTGTACCTGTATTTTGGAATGAATTGGGCCAAGTGCATCTAGTTTGTTATCAGGGAAGCATTTAGGGGACAGTGATCATTGCCTCTTTAGGTGATAGAAAAAGACAAAGAATAACCACAATAAAAATACCTAAACAGGGAAAGCCAAAATCTTTCGGGTAAATAAAAATAGAAATTGGTGGAGAAATGTAGCAGACTTGGCAGTTGAAGAGTCACAAGATTCAAAATGGTAATTCTGCTTTCTCCCCTCAGATTCTGCCCATTTCCTTACAGTTCCCAGAGCAAATTCTGGTTTTTGTTTGAGATCTTGAGGATCCATCGTTCTTTGTTTTATTTTATATAAATGAGATAAAAATGGATGTGGGCCAGATAGTTTGAAGTCAAAGACTGGAAGGAAAAAAATTAGTGATCAAAATTGAAATATACTGAAATGACCTCAGCTTACGGTAATTTGGAAATGCCACATCCCATTAATGAAACCTGGGTTGACAGATAATAGTTTTAATTTTTGGAATTGTTTAATACGGTGGTTAGTCTCTGAAATATATTCCACAAGGATGCTGATATTTGTTGACAACACAAAATAAGTTTATTGCACAAAGGAAAAAATAAACGAGTGAAAATCTGTCTGTGTAGAAGAAAATCAGACATGTTTTAACAAATAAACAAACAACCATTTCCCAACACCGTTCTTTAGAAAGCTTCAATCCCAGAGAAATATCACTCCCATTTCAGTATTTTTTAATTGAAGTCTTTATTTAACAGGCTTTGTTTTGTTCATTTTTCTTGAATTATTGAGCCAATTGAACAATTGTTTTGACAACTCTGCTGGCATGAGCCTTTCATAATTTGATCACCTATATTTTCTCAGTTCTAACAACATGAAGAATTCTATCCAAGTTCTCCCAACTTGACACCTCCACAGACTAGAAACCACTTCGGCTGGGATGTTTAAATTCCTGGACTGACTTGATTCTTCTGCCAGGAGAAACTTTTCTGCTCTCTAACCTCAACTCTGGAACTTTACTAAGCTAAAACGTTGAACCTTCTGTTCTGAAGTGAAAACAAAACTAGCTGCCTTAATGTTTACTCAGTCAGTCATAAATCCAACAGTATAAACATTTATCCATTACCATTACAGGAATTTACCCAGGCGCACAACTGCAATCACATGCATTCTTGGAAGTTAACATATCTAGATCACCTTTCCACATGACTTGCTGACCTGTTTACACAAATGCTTTCACAGAACTGATCTTTCACAGAATCTTTCTCTAATTTAAATACAAGTTCCAAAATACAATATGTATACAATATGCCTTTCATCGCAATATGCATGGGGGCAGGGGAATGGCCAAGTTATTAAATGAATATTTTACATCTGCCTTACCAAGAAAGAAGTTGGAACCAAGGTAAAGAGGATATAATTAATACACTGGAAGGATATAAAATTGGTCAAACATTAGATAGGCTGTCTGTAGCTAAGATCAATAAGACACGAGGACCGGATGAAATGCATCCATGGATACAAAAGGAAATGACAGTAGAAATTGTGGACTCACAGTCAACATATATTCAGGGCTGAATCTTATGTATTTTTGGCTAAGTCCAAATTGCATAGAGTTTTTTGAAGGGATTGTTGCTGCAAAGCTTCACGAGTTTTCTTGAGGTTTAATACCAAGTTTGCATCATTAATTACCTCATGCCCTTACGGCATCTCTCAGATCTGATTTCTATCTCATTTTACCATACAGCATTACCAGAACAATGCAGATATCCCAGAATATACCTGCATTCCTTGCACGAGCTCAATTTATAAAAGTCCAGTGTGCATCTTAATAATCACTGTCATTCTGTGATTATTAACATTTCATTTGTTGACATTTGTTCTGGACATTTCAGATGGGGGAAATCAGTGCACCATTTGTGGACAGTATCCTGATTGTGTTACTGGATGGAATGCTGCCAAAGCATGACTTTGACATCTTCCAGAACCAGCAACGGAGACCACAACAGACCATTACCTGACATTGACATTAAGATTAAAGCAAACTCAGTCATTTAGAGAAATGCCCAGCACTGGAGGAAGAAGGTCATTGTGCTTCTCCTTTTCACCAATATTGGTTCCACCATCATCTCTCCCATACGTCACACTCACTATATCCCTACCACTGCACACACCTCCCAGCAAGGTACATGATCTAACACTCACACTATTGCCTTCAACATCTTCCCCCGTTGCTGTCACCCATCTCGATTCCTGACATCACTCATCCTGCATGCATGCTGCATTGGCCTGCTCACTCGGGATACCTCGTCACTTGCTTGTAACTAGTAACTGAGCCACCCAATCTCATTTCCCGTAATGCCTGCTTCTCTCTAATACAATGAAAAAGGTAGTCCATGATAAGACAGTGAGTAGACACTAAAGTAGTTAACCAAGAGCTTGGAGATGCAGCCTGGCCCAGTCCATGTGCTGGGTGTGTGTCCTTTTAGGCTGCTTTACAATGATTGTTACCATTGAGGTGCAGAAGTATCCCACAGATTGATAGAAGATATGCCATGATAATTCTTATAGGCTGGCACATGTCGGATGCCAATGTCTGTGTAATGGGGCGTATGTGGTCAGTGTCCATGAATTATGTCCTGAGATGTTGGTGTCCAGTTTCTCAATATGGAGATCATTCAGAGCAAGTGGCAAATTGAATCTGCCAGGAGCCTGGTCAGGTTTTCTTATCGAGTTTTCCGGACATTGAGCTTGTTTGATGAGATGGGACGTTGAATATTAATGAGGTAGGTTGTGTCATTAACAAGACACTTGCTGCTGTCTAGTGAGAATCCCATGATACTGCTCACAAAAAGCATAAAAGATGGCCTTTCTACACTTCTTGTCTGATTCTGCTATAGCCCACATTACTGAGATCCAGATAAGGTTCCAGTTTTAGTCTTCCTTAGACTCAGGAATGGTGACAGAGGACTGGATTGCTGCAAACATTACACTCATTCAAATAAGCATGCAATGATGCGCCTCTAACTACAAACCAGTCAATTTAACTTTAGTGATCGGGAAATTTCTAGAAATGATATTCAGAACATAATTGATAGTCAGAGAAATTACTGGCGAAATCTCAGAAAGTCTGGCAACATTTACAGGAAGAAAGCAGAGTTAACATTTCAAGTCTGGTGACTCATCATGGGTCATCAGACTTGAATATTAACTCTGCTTTCTTCCCACAAATATTGCCAGACCTGCTGAGTTTCTCCAGCAATTTATGTTTTTGTTTCAGATCTCCAGCATCCGCAATTCTTTGTTTTATTTATATAATTAATGGATCAATCAGACAAAGGCAGCTTAGTTAAGGGAAGCTTGCATTGATTTGTTAAGGGAAAGTCTTGCTTAACTTGCTGAAGTTTGTTTGAACAGAAATGTTTGTTGAGGGTAATACTGTACCTGGACTTCCTAAAGCCATTGTTTACAGTCCCACACATAGACTTTTAAATAAAGGAAAAGCTCATGGGATTATTTGGATAATAGCAAGATGGATATGAAAATGGCTGGCTAATAGGAACTGCACAGGAATAGTTACTTGGTGTTTTTTGGACAGGATGAAAGTTTGTAATGGAGGGAATTTTACTCTTCTATATTAATGACCTTCAGTTTGGATCACAAAGTTTTAAAATTTGGCAATGATAGAAAACTTGGAAGCATGAAAAGAATTCTGTAAAACTTCCCAAGGTTGCTAACAAGCTGGTGGAATGGACAGGCAAGTGGTAGAAGGTTCAATGACGAGAAGCATAAAATGATTCATTTTAGTGGGAAGAACACAGACAGGCAATATGTAAAAAGTGAACCATTCAAAGGGGTTATAATAGCAGACGAACCTATGTATAATATATATAACGTGGCAAGACATGTTGAGACAGCACTCAATAAAGCATTTGTTATCTGTATTTTATTAGCAAGAACATAGAATAAAAGAACAAGGAGTGTATGTTAAACTTGTAGAAAATACTAGTTTGGCTCTGGTAGAGAATTGCACCCAATTCTGGGAATCACCCTTTGCAACAGATATGAAAGTTATAGAGTGTGCAGAAAAGATTCAATCAAATGGATCTGTGAATAACAAACTTCAATTAGCAAGAAAAAAATAGAAGAATCTATTATTTTTTGAGAAAAGAAGACTGAAAACAATCATGAAGGGTCTTGACAGGGCAGATAGTGAAAAATTATTCTCACTCATGAATGGATTGAGAATGTCACAGAAAAAAATTATTGTAATAAGCAAAAAAAGCCATGAGGACAATTGTTTTCACACAGCAGCAGTCAGGATCTAGAATGCATTGCCTGAGAGTGTGGTGAAGACTGGATTAAATCAAGGGAATTAGATTGTTATCTGAAAAGAAGAATACTGTCAGGGTAGGGGAATGACACCAGGTGAAATGCTGATTTGGAGATCTAATACAAATATGATGGGCCGAATGGTCTCCTTCAGCGCTGTAACAATGTAGTGATTCCAAAGTATACTTATTTGCTTTATAAATATATACAGTAATTCACTCAACTATGACAAACAATAATGTAAGCTTAAAATGAGCAAACAAACTTCTGTTGTTATGCACTCAATCGTTGGACATTTTTATATAATGTTGGACAACACAGTGGCTCAGTGGTTAGCACTGTTGCCTCACAGCACCAGAAACCAGATTTGTTTCCACCCTTTTGCGACTGTCTGTGCGGGGTTTACACATTCTCCCTAGTCTGCATGGGTTTTCTCCTACAGTCCAGAGATATCCAGGTAAGGTAGATTGGCCATGCTAAATTGCCCATATTGTCCAGGGATTTGCAGGCTAGATGGATTAGACATGGAAATGCGGGGGTAGGACAAGGGATGGGTGGCTTTGGGTGGGATGGTCTTCTGAGGGTCGTTGTGGACTTGATGGGCCGAATGGCCTGCTTCCACACTGTCAGAATTCTATGATTGTTTCAAATTATGAGTTCTAATTCAAATGATACAAATATTAACATATAAATAAATTTGATAGAAAAATAAATATTGTCAGGAAAATAATCCATATATATATTTTAATTGATCATTGTTTTAAAAGGCAGCTGGACGGGTATATGAAGTGCTGGCAAATGAGACTAGATTAGGTTAGGATCTCTGGTCAGCGTGGATGAGTTGAACTGAAGGGTCCGTGTTGTACATCTCTACTACTCTGATTCTATTGTTGTTTCATGTGCTGAGATACAATGTTGTTTTGTGTACATACAGGTCGTACTATACATGATGCATTAGGATAGCAGAACTGAATGCAGAATACAGTATTATAGCCACATAGAAGGTACAGAGAGAGATATCACAATTAATATATGAAAGGTCTGTACAAAAATCTGATAACAGAAGGGAAGAAGCTGTTCTTGAATCTATTTGCACATGTATTCAAATTTTTACTATTTGTTTGATGGAAGAGGGTGGAGGAGATTATAACTAAGGCAAGAGGGTCTTTGATTATGTTGGTTGTTTTCCTGAGACAGTGAGAAGTATAGAGAGAGTCAATGGATGGAAGACTGGTTTGTGTGATGGACTGGGCTGTGTTCACAACTCTGCAGTTTGTTGCAGTTTTGGGAAGAGCAGTTACAAACCATGCTGTGATACATCCAGATAAGGTGCTTTCGATTGTGCATCTATAAACATTGATAAGAGTCCTACGGACATGTTGAATTTCCTTAGTCTTGTTGTTGGGCTTTCTTGACCATCGCATCGACATGGGTTGACCAGGACAGATTGTTGGAGATCATCACTGCCAGGAACTTGACTCTGTCAGCCATCTTCACCTTAGCACCATTGGTGCAGACAGGGCCTTGGCCTTTGCTCTGCTTCCTGAAGTTGATGATATGTCCTTTGTTTTGCTGGTGTTGATGGAGAAATTGTTGTCTTTACACCATGCTATGGCACTCAATATCTTTTTTGTATCTGGCTCGTCATTGTTTGAGATTTGACCTAGAACAGTGGTGTCATCAACAAACGTGTAAATTGAGTTGGGGTGGAATTTGGCCACACAATTGTGGGTGTATAAGGAGTATAATAGATAGCTGAGTACACAGCCTTGTGAGGCACCAGTGTTGAGGAATCTGGTGGAGGAGATGTTTTCGCCTATCCTTAGTGAATACAGACTAGGTATCAAGAAATCAAAGATTCAGCTACAGAGGTGGGGAGCCAACACTTAGGTCTCGGAGTTTAGAGCTGAAAATGTGTTGCTGGTTAAAGCACAGCAGGTTAGGCAGCATCCAAGGAACAGGAAATTCGACGTTTCGGGCCAGAGCCCTTCATCAGGAAATCGGAGTTTAGAGACAGGTTTGTTTGGAATTATGGTGTTGAAGGCCGAACTGTAGTCAATAAGTAGGAGCCTGACATAGGTATCCTTGTTACCCAGATGTTCTAGGGATGAATGTAGCACAGGGACATGGCACATGGGCGGCACGGTGGCACAGTGGTTAGCACTGCTGCCTCACAGCGCCTGTAGACCCGGGTTCAATTCCCGACTCAGGCGACTGACTGTGTGGAGTTTGCACGTTCTCCCCGTGTCTGCGTGGGTTTCCTCCGGGTGCTCCGGTTTCCTCCCACAGTCACAAAGATGTGCGGGTCAGGTGAATTGGCCAAGCTAAATTGCCCGTAGTGTTAGGTAAGGGGTAAATGTAGGGGTATGGGTGGGTTTCGCTTCGGCGGGTCGGTGTGGACTTGTTGGGCTGAAGGGCCTGTTTCCACACTGTAAGTCTAATCTAATCTAAATCTGCTGTGAACCTATTGCACTACTAGGCAGATTACAAAAGCAAGCTCTTAGACATAAACTTGTGATGAGGAGGAAGAATTGTGGGTTCTCCAATGTTGCTATGGGTTCGAATTTTCTAAAGGAAGTGCTATGTCTGGAATTAAAACAGTCAATTTGGTACCACGGCCTCAGTGAGATTTCCTTATGTATATACTTCCTTTGCTCATATTATATGCCTTCTGTTGCATAATCTATGCAGAGCCCAAAATAGTCAATGGATTTTGGTAAAATAAACTGTGACATCCAAACAGGAAGAACCCTAAAAAAATCTAAATGATGGTGGTTCTAATCTCATGTATACAAATGCTCATCGTCTTCTGAAATTCTTGCCTCCACTATTTTTGATTCAATCTCTTTACTAAAGTAGATCATTTCTATTAAGCATTCATAAATGGATTGTCTCATAGCATAACTGCATTTTACTGCCTTGAAAGTGACTTGCAGTCACCAGTAGACCTCGTGGTGTTTCTTTGCTGCTTTAAAATGTAGATTTTTGTAACAAATTGGCACTTACATAGCAAATCTTTGGATGTCTTCTGTTTTCCATACTCCCACTATTGGACTCCTTTCTTCAAGTATTGCATATAGAAAGCAGTTATGTCTCATGTTGCTTTTCTTACTGATTACTGCCAGACAACCTGTGACACCCTGGAATTGACCTTGTTACAGTGGATGTGAGACCATAGCATAGAATTACCCATAGTTTGATATTAATTAGGTACTTTTGAAAATTAAAGCAATCCTAATGGGTTGGAATAGAAATTCAATACTGTTCCAATATGCCGCCTTGCTTGCAGGGATCATTTGTTATCACATGAGGCATTCATTCTAGGCGTCCATTTCATAGCCACTTTAATAAAGACACAGGGAAACTGTTATCCTATGAATCCAAGATGCCAGCAGAGTAGGACTCCTTAGCAGAGCTCATTCACTATGTCTATTTTTGCAAGGTTTGTGAAGGTTTGTAGCTCAGGTTGAGGTTTAGGGTGTAGGTTTGCTCGCTGAGCTGTAGGTTAAATATCCAGACGTGTCATTACCTGGCTAAGTAACATCATCAGTGGCGACCTCCAAGTGAAGCGAAGCTGTTGTCTCCTGCTTTCTATTTATATGTTTGTCCTGGATGGGGTTCCTGGGGTTTGTGGTGATGTCTATTCCTTTTATTTTTTTCTTTTTCAGGTTTTTATTCCCATCTTTCTTCTGACCTCCTGTCTATGATCCTCGAGTGAAGTCATAATGGATGCCTGGCCCCAGGCAGACTCCTGAACTCAGTGTACACTCCTGGTCTCAGCACGGACTCCCGGCCTCAGTGTAGCCTCCCGGCCTCAGTGTGGACTCCTGGCCTAGAAAGCATTGAAGTGAAACCTGGCACGATCTGGAGGTTAAGTGCAGGCTTCCTATAGGTTGGAAGCACTATCATTCTAAACTTTTTATATCCTTACTTTTCTAATTTATTCCTATGCTTTCGTACTTTTAAACATAAGAATGACATGAAGGTCTGTAATGCTGGACCTTTTATTTCTTATTTTTCTAATATTTTTCCTCAGAATTGTACTTAAGAATCTGTACCTAGGTACTTTTGTACCTAAGATAGCACCATAAGTGGCGACTTGTAAACTTTTCACTGTACTCATGTGAGTACATGTGACAACAAAGCTAATTCTAATTTTAATATGATGTCAGAGTGGACCTGAGATTGAGTGTTGATGAGCTGTGTAGAAGAACAATTAATAAATGAAGAACTTGTGAATGTTCAGAGCTTTAGAAAGCTGCTAAAAGTCATAGGAAACCACAGAAAATGAACAAAGATGGAGGTCTCCGCTGAAAAATTGGAAAAGATGTGCAGAACTGCTGAGGTAGTAAATAACAAGCCAAAGCATACTCATGGCAGAACTACCAGGCTTTGCAATATGTTCATAGACATTCTAGTTTAAGCTGAATAATTTTGTATACAAGTGTCTGGCTTGAAGGAAGCACAATCAGCAAGTATAGATGGCCACTGGAGAGCTATCAGCTGAAGATTCTGAGCAATCATTCAATGCCATACAGTTCAGTCAGGTCTGAAAGATTAAATAAAAAACATACTGGTGGTTATTCCACTCACAATGACAAAATTTTGAAATTGCAACAGATTTAAGAAACAAGCCAGTGCTGATATAAACTATATCTGATGTGGAGAGACTGTTGGAAAGTGCATTCCATCTTAATTTTGCCAAAAACGAAGTCTGCAGAAATTTTGACAGCCTTACAAGTACACATTGAACTCCAAGTAAAAGTTGCTTATGAATAGTATCTGTTCAAGGTCTGGTCTCAGCTGAATAAGAGTCCATTGATCGGTATGTGGCTATATGAACACTCGTAAAATCATGTGAATTCATGCAATAAAAGTTGATCTAAATAAAGTTAGGATCACCTTAGATATAAGAGATTCCACTGTGAGAGCACTGAGATGAGAAACCAACTCTCAAGAGAAGCGATGGCATGTGCAGAAATGTGTTGAGGTAACAAATAAGAAGCCAAAGCATACTCATGGCAGAACTAGCTGAATAATTCTGTATACAAATATCTGGCTGGAAGGAAGTATAATAGGTAGGTACCAGATGGGCACTGGAGAGATATCAGCTGAAGATTCTGAGGAATCATGCAACACCATACAGTTCAGTCAGGTTGTTAGATAATAAATTGTGATTGTTGGAAAGATGATTGCAGAAGGATAAAGGGATCAAAGGATAACATAGAAAGAGAAATATGATATTGAGTTGGATGAGCAGTCATAATGAATGGTGAAGTCAGCTTGAAGGCCCAAATGACCTCCTACTGCACTTGGTTCCTTTTCTTTCTATTATTCTATGTATACGTCAGCTTAATGTGGATTACTTGAATCTTACATGCTATTTGAAATCACGCTGCTCTGTTGTAACCTATTAACTTAATATTAGCTGAGACACTAGGTGTCTGAAAACTGTAATGTTTGTACATGGTCAAAGCTGTAGTAATTATCTCTTGGTTTCTTCAATTATAAGATATCCGCGTTTAGTTTCTCATCCTACAAAGGATAACATAAGCATTACTGCATAAGGTTAAATATCATGCTAGAAGCAAAATGCACTTCATGTTTAGCAGTGATGGCCATTGATAAAAAGACTCCATGCTCTCAGCGGTAGATATTTTAAAAACTCATTGAAGATGCACGAAAGAGTACATCAAAGAATTTGGTCAAACAGAAGATTCAGTTTCTGTGAACATAGACTGCTTTGCAGACCATCAAGAAGACAGAATTAAACTCCTTAAATATTAAAATCTGAGTTCTTCTAAGATACAATAAATCTCTTAAGAGTCTCTTTACTTAAAAATAAAAAAGCAAGCAAAACTAAAGGTTACTCTACCTTTCTACTTTTTGATTTTATCAAAACAAAGGATAAGCTGTCCTAATTATATTTAGAAAAAAGTACATAAATGCATTTTGGAAAGGCAAATCAAGCCAGGACTTATGTACTTAATGGTAAGGTCCTGGGAAATGTTACTGAACAAAGAGACCTTGGAGTGCAGGTTCATAGTTCCTTGTAAGTTGAGTCGCAGTAGACAGAATAGTGAAAAAGGTATTTAGTATGCTTGCCTTTATTGGTCAGTGCATTGAGCATAGGAGTCGACAGGTCATTTTGCAGCTGTACAAGGCATTGGTAAGGCCACTTTTGGAATACTGTCTTCAATTATGGTCTCTGCGCTTTAGGAAGGATGTTGTGAAACTTGAAAGGGTTCAGAAATGATATTGCCAGGGTTGGAGGGTTTGAGCTAAAGGCAGAGGTTGAATAGGCTGGAGCTATTTTCTCTGAAGCATTGGAGACTGAAGGGTCACCTCATAGAAGTTCATTAAATCTTGTGGGGCATAGTTAGAGTGGATATCCAAGGTCTTTTCCCCTGAGTAGTGGAGTTCAAACCTAAAGGATGTAGGTTTTAGGTGAAATGGGATAGATTTAAAGGGGACCTCAGGGGTAACTTTCTCATGCAAAGGGTGTGCGTGTATGGAATGAGCTGCCAGACGAATTGGTGGAGGCTGTTCCAATTACAACATTTAAAAGGCATCTGGATGGGTATATGAATAGGAAGGGTTTAAAGGGATATTGGCCAAATGCTGGCAAATGGGAGCAGAATTACTTAGGATATCCGGTTGGTATGGACGAGTTTGACTGAAGAGTCTGTTTCCATCTGTATGACTCTATGGTCATGGCAGCACATATGCAAAGATGGAATACTGTTTTAAAAACTGTGAAAAAATGTTTTCTTCTTTCTAAGAAGACAAGAGCTTGGTGACTAATGCCATTTTCTTTCTCTGTCAACGCTACAGTAGGGACTAGTCTTTATGATGTCATCACAACTTAATTGGTATGATTATGACTTGCAGGTGGAAACGTGCAAATAAAAACCGACAGTTTTTAAACTACAAGCTATAAGGGATCAAAATGCTATATGAGCATCAACAGGGAAATATAAAGAAATGTAAATATCTATAAAGGTGAAAATTAGAAAGAAAAGCAAAATGGATGAACAAAATAAACAAACACGGCATTGCACTGTAATTCTTAAGTAAAACAAAGATTTGCAAAGAGAAATGGAAACGCGCTCACTGACAATGAAAGCCAGGCAGCCATCAAGAACATTAAGAAAGAAACCATTTGATCTTTTGAAAGGGTATTGATGTGAAATGTTATCTCTGTTTCTCTTTCCATCAATGCCATCTGATCTACTGAGTATTTCTGATATTTTTTTAAACTTTTATTGCCTGGACCACAAATGAGGGATGCACTTGCACCTGTCCAAGTCTGCAAGTTCATGGTATCTGGCTGTACCACCTACCATCATTGTCTGTCCTTCAACTTGAGATTGCTATCCACTTCGTGTTGCAAATTTCTGCTGTCAGTATTTGTGTGTTTGAGCAGATCAATTCTCAATCCACAGATCTGTGGGCACATCCAGTAGAAATTCCACAAATCAGTACAAGATTGCTGTGCTCCACAGAGGGTTACATGTATCTTTGTAGGACTTTTTTGTCCCCTCCTGGCCATTGAGTTGTTATTGAGTGTTGAGAAAACAGGGCCTGGCAGGAAAAACACTTCTGTGTCATCGAGATAGAATGTTTAGTTTGCAATAATTTGTCTGAATCCTACATACTTGACTTTAAGAACAAAGCTAACATTTGTTTGACAGTCTTCCCATTGAATTTGGAGAATTCAGCAAAGGTGTTGGTTTAATGTGTCACTGATACACCGTCCAGGTGCTTGCTGCTGTACAGGAAGTAGTCATGCCAACTTCTGTGTATTCTACGAAGTTTTTTGGCTTGTTGAAGTCTGTGTTTTCACACACTTTCTGACCATAGTTTGTGGAAGGCTGAGCTGGTGTAGATGATCTAGTATTGGATCTCCTCATTAATCATTATTTCCAAAGTAAGGGGAGTGTATAACATAATCCAGAGTATCTTCAACATAAATAGAAAATGGAATATTTAACTGACCCAGGCTGATTTGATGTATGAGCTTAAAAATGTGTTGCTGGAAAAGTGCAGCAGGTCAGGCAGCATCAGAGGAACAGGAGAATCGACGTTTCAGGCATAAGCTCTTCTTATGTATGAGTTCTGTTTTGGCAACATTTAAGGGCACACCAAACTTCTTGTACAGAGCTGAAAAGATCGAGGGGGGCTTGCACAGTTACTACAGTGCAGGCAATGGCATTGCAGTGATTTGCAAATTTTTGCCTATGTGTGTCCATGATTGACAGTTTAATTTCAGCAAGTATGAAACGGAAATGAAAAAATTTTCCACTAAAGCAAGATCTAATGCTCACACCAGAGGGCAGTACATCTTTGATGAAGTAATACAGAAAAATCTCAATTCTCCGAACAAGATGGGCAGGGAGTATTTAGTTCATATAACTGATTGTTTGGATAACTGATTGTTCAGATAACAGATAATGTTTTTATGGGGCCTTGAGATCTTGTTCGGATAATCTGAACTTCGGATAATTGATGTTCGGATAACCAAGGTTGTTCTGTAAGCACTGTCATGGAAATTATAAATAGTGTCAGGGTTATCACACAGCCTTGCTTAACGTCAATCCAGATTTTGAAAGAGTCTGTTTTAGATCTTTTCAACAGAAAGGCAATCATATCATCATGAAGCAGTTGCAGGATCACAATGAGGTTTTGTGGACATCAAATCTCTCAGAAATAATCCACAGAGCTTCACAATGTACGGGATCAGAAGCTTCAGTCAGGTCAATGAAATCCAGTAAAGAATTCTTGGTGTTCTATATATTTTCCTTGGATTTGTCAGGGCTTAAGGCTTTATTGTTTTTTGTCATTCCATTCAGAACCTGGCTCTAATGAAGGTGCAGACTCTGCCAACAAGCCTTTGGGTATGACCAAATGAGGAGTGGGAATAGAGGAGCCATCTGACACTTCTTTATTCCAGACAAACTGTCTGTGTATAGACACT
This sequence comes from Hemiscyllium ocellatum, assembly GCF_020745735.1. Taxonomy (NCBI): domain Eukaryota; kingdom Metazoa; phylum Chordata; class Chondrichthyes; order Orectolobiformes; family Hemiscylliidae; genus Hemiscyllium; species Hemiscyllium ocellatum. Next base: position 24,876,905 of record NC_083416.1, on the reverse strand, counting down.
CAGGTTCCCCTGAGATCTCCTCTCCACCTCACAATTCAATCCAGCTTCCCCAGACCATCACAGTATCATTTTGGACCAACTGCTAACCAAAATTTCAAATGAAAAAAAAATCGTAGCTACTTTCTCTGAGAATTCTTCTAGCAATACATATGGAAGGTGACCTATTCACACTTGTTCATTGCTTTTTTGCAGCAGCTTTTATTGCTACCACTTGTGCTTCAATAGATGCTACCACAGTGTTTTCAATGTGGATTAAGAGACTGCTGATGGTCTCGATGGATGATCTTGAGCAATTCAGGCCTTGAGGGCCTGGCTTTTCACTGTATCACCTCAGCACAGGGCAGCAGCAGACTGATTGGCTAAGAGGCAACAACAAGAGTACTGGTAAAGCAACAACAGTGGGAACACAAAAGTTTTTGTTTTTATTTTTTTCTCTCTTAATCCCCTGATTTTCTTTACTTATATTGTTTTTTTTATATCCCCTCTCCATATTACTGCCAAACAGAAGTAGTGCTTATTTCTCCCCAGCACCCATGCTGCATGCATGTGGGTGTAGGACACAGTGATGAAATATCAAGTGCAGAAAACTTTATTCCTATACCACCACCAGGAAAAAAAAACACACCCCTGAGTGGCCAGTGACAAGTAGTGCCCTGTTCCTTAAGGGCAAAGCCTGTGTGAATGAAAATGTGAAGGGGAGGGCAGGGGTTAAATCAAAATAGAGTTGGTGGGGAAAACAAAACTCTCTCTGAAGACCTCGAAAACATTGGCAAACACGACATGCTCCTTCTTCAAGGACACCTGGGTTCAAGCATAACCACGGAAGAGAGGCAGACAATCAGCCACAACGACCCTCTCCACGGCCGCTGCCTGGACCTGTTAATGGCCAGCCTAGCCAGCACCAGGAGCAGACCCAGGAGGACATCCACTAAAGTTTTCATTCTGAGACAGGACAACCGGCTTGTGTCAAGTTAATGATGACAATGTAATCATCAATTGCTCACCAATATGCATTAAGTACACTGGTTTGTTAAAATAGTAAAACATAATCTACATTATGAAGTTGGTATTAAAGAAAGTCAACTCATTACTAAGTACAATTTATGAACCCATAATAGACTAACCAGAAAACAGTGTAATGGTTGCATGCACACAATAAATGGCAGCCTCTCTTAAAGGTAAGATATATATATATATATATCACTCTACTTCCAAGTAAAAATTTTGACTAATTGCAGTAGCATGTAGACCTATTAGACTCTACAATAAGAACTAGTAGTTTGTTGATACATTCAGATCTCATGATGGTGACTTTTTCTCAAGTTATCATTGATTGTCCTAATAATCAATGACATTGTATGTCATACCTATTTGTGCTGTCAGGTTCTTCTTTCATGGACTGCAGGTGCACTTCCAAATTGTCTTATCCTGATGTACTTCAGTCAAATTTTGTTCTAGATTAGCCACAAGCTGGTCTCATTACTCAAGCTGTTAGATGTGGTTCAAATCTTCGCATTTTGTTCCTCAAAACCTTCCTGCTCATCTTGAAATTTTTGGTTTTACCAACAGATTCTTCATTTCAATCAAAGTTTTAGTCCTCTGTTTCTCTAGTATTCTTTCTTTGACCTAATGTTCTCTAATGGCTGTCCAAATTTGTTTATTCTCCCTCGAAAGCTGAGTTTCTTCCACCTGCTGTCTTAATGATTATTTGGTTTCCTCTTATCTCCTATGTGAGTTATTTTACTCGTGCGTCATTATTTACATTTTTTTCCAAAAGGATAACTTTATAATTAACTTGAAGCTCCTTCTATGGTATGCTGTGCTATTTTCACCTGTTTTTGCAGGTCTGTCATCTTCACCAGCAGTAGTTTAAACTCACACTGATGTTTCTATGGCTGTTTCTGCTGAATCTTATCTGTTGTCTTTGTAGGTTGTTATAAATCTTCCTGTTAACCAGAAATATTTTCACAGAATCAATGATACAGAGGTTCTAGTTCATCTGCATTCTTTCTTTCCTTTTCAACTCTTCAATTATCTTTGTGAGCTGAGCAGAGACATCCCTGAAAGACGTCAGCATCTCAGAAATGGTATTTCTTATATTGATATTATATTTATCTGTTGTTATTCAAATGTTTCCTCTTGAATTGTCACTGTTCTGTCCATCACAAAGAACTGACATTTAGATCCAGGAAATTCAGAAAAAAGGAGATATTTAATACCTTACAGGCCAGATGAGAAGTGCCAGGTAACTGGGTGATAGCTAATATAGTTCCTTTGTTCAAGAACGGCGGCAGGGATAGGCCAGATAATTACAGACCAGTTAATCTGATGTCAGCAGTAGGGAAATTATTGGAAAAAATTCTGAAGGAAAAGATTAATCAATGCTTGGAAAGGCAAGGATTGATTACAAGGGTAGTTAGCAAGCACTTTTTAGAGTGAGTTTCTGTCTGACTAATCTGAGTGTTTTGAAAAGGTGACTAAATATATTGATGACAGTAGTGCAGTTGATGAGGTTGCAAATATTTCAGTAAGGCCCTTGACAAGGTTCCGCATGGTAGGTTGGTCCAAAAGGTAGGAGTCCATGGCATTCAAAGCAACTTGACAAGCTGGATCCAAAATTACAAATAGGAGGCCAAGAATAATGATGGAGGTTTGTTTTGGTAATTGGAAGACTATGATAGCAGTATACCATAGGGATTAGTATTGGAACCCTTACTGTTTGCTATTTACATTAATGACTTGGTGGGAATGTTTACAGATGTCATTAAAATTAGTTGTATTATTGATGCTGAGGAGGCTACGGACTGATATTGATCAGCTAGTAAATTGGGTAAAGCAATGATCGATGGAGTTTAATCCTGATAAGTATGAGATGATACATTTTAGGAGATCTAATAAGGGTACAACTTGCACAATGAATGGCAGGTTCCCAAAGAATACTGATGAACAAAGGGACCTTGGTGTACAAGTCCATAGATCCCTGAAGGTGTCAGCACAGGTAGACAAGGTGGTGAAGTAGGAATGCTTGCCTTCATGCAAGTTAGAAACAAGCAAGTCTTGTTACAACTTACTAAAACTTTGGTTCAGCAGCAGATGGAGTACTGTGTGTGGTTTTTGTCACCATACTATCGGGAGGATGGATTGCACTGGAGATGGTGCAGAGGAGATTAACTAGGATGTTACCTGAGATGAAATATCTCAGCTATGAGGAGATACGAGATAGGATGGGTCTGTTTTCCTTGGAACAGAGGAGTCTGAGGGGGGATCTGATTGAGGTATACAAAATGATGAGATGTACAGAGTAGTTTGTGAGAATTTCTTGCCCATTGCAGATGTGTCTAAGACCAGAGGGTATAAATTTAAGGTGAGCAGCAGGTGGTTTAAAAGAAATCTGAGAAAGTTTTCTTCACCTAGAGGCTGGTAGATATTTGGAACATGTTGCCTGAGAAGGTGGTTGAGGCAAGTATTCTTGCAACATTTATGAAACATCTGGTGACTACTTAACATGCCAGAGCATAGTAACCTATGGATCAACTACAGGTCAATAGGATTATTGTAGTTGGATGTTTGTTGGCCTTCATAGAGCTAGTGGACTGAAAGGCCAGTTTCTGTACTGTATGATTCTATGACTCAGTGAAGTGTTCCGTTCTTCTTTGATATTCAATTTTGTAATTTTTATTGTGACCCTAATGTCTCAGTGATTCTTTGAATTGTGTCTAGATCATGCTGGGATACAAGCAGTTGCTGGTTCAGCAATGCTTACAGTGTAGAACATCTGTGACATCACGGCAACTCAACTGCACTTACACTCCAGCACTATTAGTCCTCTTCATAAAATTGGTACATTGGTGTATGGTAAAGTTTTATATTTGTAGGTTTCATCATGGCTTCCCACATTTGTAGGTACATACCATTTAGCATTCTCAGGGGTATTGTATTGTAGCACTTGCTATTGTAGTCATTAACAAATGGTTTCCAGTTTTCTGAGGATGTATAATTAGAATTTTGGATGGTGCAATGACATTTGATGTTTTCCACGAGTTTGACAGAGTGAAACGTGTGTTCATTATTCTTGTTTCACTCTATACAAAGTCAGCTCCTGCTTTTCCAATCACTTCATGAAAATGACCATGATGGAATAGCAGACGATCCTAATCATTATTTGAAGATACTGTTTGCACACAATCGGTTTGGATCAATGCATGGCTCTTTGTAGCTGCATCAGTCTTTACCCCTTGCCCTTGCCAAAGGACTTCACTGCAAAATGAATTGCAAAATTAATTGAAACCTGGACATTTCCTGGGTGCATGCAGGCGGACACACATTTCATATACATTGCCATGTTTGCGCATTCTAGTGATTGTGTCAACCATGACGTTTGTACTTAAGAGTATACTTTGAACAATAGGACGTACCTAATTTAAGATAGAATGTAAATGCATTGGAAGAGGTTTAGAGATGGTTTACCAGAATGGCTTGGTTGTCTTAAAAGGAATAATTGGACAAGGTAGATTTGAATCTGCTAGTTAGAAGAGTAACAGGCAGCATGTTTGAAACTTTTAGGATCCTGGAAGGGCTGATGTGGAGTGAACTTTTTCTTTTCAGAGAGAATCTGAGATTAAGTGTCACTGTTTAAAAATCAGAGTCACCCTTAAAAATAAAAATGAGCAAAATGTTTTCTCATCAAGCATTGTGAGTCTTTGGAATTTGCTTCCTAAAAAGCCAGTGGAAGAAGTGTTCTACTTTGAATGCTTATAAGGCAGAGATGGATAGATTCTTGGTAAGCCAAGGGTGAAATATTATCAGAGGTAGATGGGAATTTGGATTTGAAATTACAATCTGACCAACCATGATATTATTAACTGGCAAAGCTGGCTCAAAGTGCTGAATGGCCTACTCCTGATCTTTGTTCATAAGTCCATTAGTTTGTAAGACTTGTAAACTTCATCAGTTTATGAGTGTTGCTCACTACACAATGGTGCTTTGTGCTGTGATCTTTCTGTGTTGCGTGTTGCACTGAGATTAGCTCACCAATGTGGATTCACATCAAACAGATGCTATTGAACTAATTTTATTTATATGCCTCCCATAGGTTATTTCTTCATATTTTTCAATTTGTCTCGTTATATCTTTTTGTATAATGACATCTGACATAGGCAAATTTAATGTACCTACTTTCCCAATCCACTATTTCATGAAATGTGGGCATTAATGCCAATATTTATTGCTTGTTTCCAACTGCATTTGTGAAAGTGGTGTGAGCTAGTGTTTTGAACTGCTGCAGTGTGTCTTTAAAGGTGCCAAGTAGACAGTGCCAGGATTTTGACCCAAACAAATAGTGCTAAACCATCATAGTGTGCAATTTAGAAGGGAATCTGGAGATGGTGGTATTCTCATGTACCTAGAAACATAGGAAAGTTTTAAGATCACAGAATCACAGAATTGTTGCAATGCAGAAAGAAGCTAATCAGCCTGTCATGTCTTAAATCTTATGATTCAGATTTGGCCAGTGATTAAACAATATCATCACAATATGAGTACTGCCATCCTAAATACAAATTCCTTACAAATAGCAGGCGATGCTGCCCCTTTAAAAATTGATCTGATATGCTGGTAACATGAGCTGCAAGCCTGCTGAGCTCTGCTCCTTTCTGCAAGATTAATGCTGGACCCATTAGAGCATTGACTCTTTGATGTTCAATAAATTTTCACAGCATGCAAAGCTCTGTTAGTCTTGTTAGTTCATGATTTGTTATTGGTGATTTAGTTGTATTTGTTTAATTTCAGTCATCATGGAGAGCGTGGGAGAGGGGAATTCTTGAAAAGTTGCCAATGACTGTAAGCAAATCTTCCTGATTCCCTTGCTCATTTTAAAGTCCTGTGGTTGTAAATTTTGGAAGTCAAAAGGTGACATGCTATTTTGCACAAATTTTGCATGAAAGTGCTGGGGGAGGAAAGTGGAAATTGAACTATTTTGAGTGATTAAAATTTGTGCATCTGTGATTAAATAGCTTGGTTTGTGCTGAAAAGGAAATGGGATCTTAGATAGATTTCTAAGTATTGAATCACCTTAATGCACACTTAAGATGAAGATGTTTTCAATGCAGCATCGAAATTGCCCAATTTAGCAACCTGTTTAGTAATTCAATCTAATTAGGAGTTGTTTGACTCCTGTGCCATGACATTGCAAAAAGTTCTAGCCTTCATCCAATGACCCAGGCAGTTTAGGCCAACTACAGATAAGCCTGAAAACTGTACATCCTGTAAGTGCTTCAGTCTTAATAGAACATAATCTCTCTTGACCTTTGAATTAGCCTTTCTAGTGGATGAAAGTGAGGACTGCAAATGCTGGAGATCAGAGTTGAGTGTGTGGTGCTGGAAAAGCACGACATCCGAGGAGCAGGAGAATCGACATTTCAGGCATAAATCCTTCACCAGGAAGTCTTTCCAGTGCTCCCATTAGTGGGTTTAAAATCCTATAATCTACAGAAGATGTACTTTTACAATAATCTGTCATGAAAGCTTTGTAGATATGTGATTCCGTGATTAAAGTAAATCCTATATCTAATAATTTGTGCAGTGCATTAAATGCCTGAACAAGCCGCAGTGCAGCAGTGACTCACTTGGTATCATTCTTGCCTCTGAGGTATTATGTGTTCAAACCTAACTCCTGGACTTAAGTACAGAAATCTACCATGCTATTTAGAAAGGTTTGCAGTCTTAAATTTGCTATCTTTTACATCTGGATAGATAGTTGGTAGAGGATGAAACTATTAAACCTAGGGATCATAGGTTTGACCACCATGTTGATTGCTATTATTTTGAATTGGAGATTGAATTTTGAAGGTCTTGTGGTGCATTGGTACGTCCCTTTCTCTAGTGTAGAAGATCCCTATAAAGTCCTACTTTCCATTGAGGTATGTTATAACATGGTCGCAGAGGTTGATTCATTGAAAAAAACTTAGGTTGTATCTTGACCAGATCTTCTCCATTTTAATTGGCTAAATAATATGCCTGTTCATGTCACCAGTGAAATGGCAATAATTATATTTAAGGCAATGGCTAGGGAGGGTCACCGCTCATATTTGTTATTTTATTTGCAGTGGTATGAAGCCAAATTGATTATAGTAACTATTAAATCATAGCTTTTGAAATATCAAATGCCCATTACAGATTAGGGTTATGCTTGGATAAAATCATTAAATGTTCACTTGTCTTTATTCTCTTATGCAAGTTCACTTCACCTGATAAAGGAGTTATACACGGGAAGTTTGTGATTTCAAATAAACCTGTTAAACTATAACCTAGTGTCGTGTGACTTGCAACTTTCAATAGCAGTGGCCTCAGTTCTAACTTGCCCTTCATTCTATTCACCAGCTACACCACTCCTTTCCTACTTTGACCTTGTCATCTTAAATTTTACATTGCAGGTAGCAAAGATATTAGCCACACACCAGTGGGCCCCTTTGTAAATTGCAGATAAGTTTCCAGAAAAGGGAGCTTTTAGCTGATATTTTAACTTGATATCTGAGTGGAAGAGCAGTGAGTGTTTTCCTAACAAGTGAAACCCACTGGAAACAATTGCCACGGTAGGAGCACAGGTAGCAGAGCCGCCAGCTCAAGAAGGATGTAGTTGCAGATGAGTACTGCTTCAGAGGAAAACTTGGATGTATCATCCTACAGAAGAATGCCAGTAGGTACGCACGACTAAATTCTTAACGCATTGGGAAGCTTGCTGGAAAGATTATGCCTAATTTGAAATAATATGGAGGAGCATAGTATCAACTTAGCAATAGGCCTTTGTTCAAAGTTTGGAGCTCAATCCATTCCTGCATAGGAGAGAAAACGTGGCAAATAGGGAATTAAAATGCTTTTTATTGGTATCATGTTTGAATTAGATTTTCATGGGCAACCTAGGCAGAAATGAAATGAATAGGTTTTCTCTTCTTCCTCTGACTCTTGCTCCTGTTTCTCAGCTGTTTGACATAAGGCCAATAGCAAGGGTTGGCTCGTCATGATGGTGAGGTTGTGCAGCATGGAGAAGACTACACAAATCAAGGCACCTGTGGCTGAACACTTCAACTCCTCCTCCCACTCCACCAAGGACATGGATGCTTCCATTGCCAATCCCTAACCACCTGATGTTTGGAAGAAGAACGCCTTATTTTCTGCCTTGGGACCCTGTAGCCTCACGGGATCAATGTGGATTTTACCAATTTCCTCATTTCCCCTCCCCCCACCTTATCTCAGTCCCAAACCTTCAACTCAGTACCGCCCTCTTGAACTGTCCTATCTGTCCATTTCCTTCCTACCTATTCGCTGCACCTTCCTCTCCAACCTATCACTTCCCCCCAACGCCACTCTCTCCCATTTATCTCTCTCAGACCCCCAGCCCATAGCCTCATTCCTGATGAAGGGCTTATGCCTGAAACATTGATTCTCCTGCTCCTCAGATGCTGCCTAACTGCTGTGCTTTCCCAGCATCATACTCTCGACCTTTATGAAAGCAGGTTTAACTTCTTCGACCATTACCCATTGGAGGTTAGAAGAATAAAAGGTCATCTTGTTAAAATCTACAAGATTTTGAGCAAGTTTGATAAGATAGATGTTGGGATGATGTTATCTCTTGTGGGGAGACTACAACTGGAGGAAATAATTTACGAATAAGGGGTCTCCCATTAAGTTAAAGATAAGAATTTTCTTTTTTCTCTGAAGGTTATTAGAAAGTGGAATTCTCTGCTCCAGAAGCAGTGAAGAGTGAATCATTGAATTGATTCAAAAGTGAGTTGAATTTTTGTTAGACAAGAGAGTCAAGGATTGTAGGGTGCAGACACAAACATGGAACTGAGGCCCCATCCAGATCAGCCATGATCTTATTTAATGGCAAAGCAAATGCAAAAGGCCAAATGGCTTTCTCCTCCTGCTAAATCCTATCTTCTTATGCGTCAAAAGGTCTTAGCAGAAACCCCTATCTGCCCACAGTGATCAGGGAGTGTTTCTCCAACCTGAAGTTCAGTGATGAACAACATGCAATAACTTGGCACTTAAAAATGTCCTTAATGAAATCAGCTGCAATGACACTCTAAAGCAGAAATGGAGTGCTTAGTCAGTGATTGTGAAGGTGACTGTGATGATTAATTGTTATGTGTCTGGTTCTATCCATACTGGAGTGGTAGAGGTTAGTTAACTGTGTTGGCTAGATGGCTGTTTTATGACAGGTGAAAGTGATGAAGGGCTTTTGCCCGAAACATTGATTTTCCTGCTTCTCGAATGCTGCCTGACCTGCTGTGCTTTTCCAGCACCACTCTAATCTTGGCTGTTTTCTGATGCAATACTGTTTCCAATAGTATGAGTTAATTCCCACACCATCTGAGTGAAGGATTCTTCTTCTCAACTGCTCCTCTCCTCTGAAGTGTGGTGATTCTGAGGTTAAACCACCACCTCTCGCGCTCTCTCTCTCTCTCTCTCGGTATGGTAAGACAATGATAACTATACCAGCTTGGAGTAAGAGATGCTTGCAACATTTCCTAGTTTGCTGACAATGTCACATGTGGAAACTTACTGAAGCTTTCTGTTCAATGGCATTACATTATCTCTTGACAAAGAACAGCAGACAGACCAAGCTCATGGCTTCCCTGTGATCCACTCTGCAGGTACTACATGTTAACTTTCCCATGTGGAAGAGACTCCATTCCCACAAATTCCAGCTAGTGTGTGACCATGGGAAGTGAATAATGGAAGTCAACCAGATATCCTGACAGCAGTCATAATGTTTTCATTCTGTGGCAGTCCTTTGTGCCATCTGCATTTGCACTAACACAGTAAGCTACTGGCTGACAGGAGCTATACTCTGACCCCATGGTTTATTATTTCATTGTGTAATCCACACCTAGGTACGCAGCATGCATAGAGTTAGAACAATGCTGCTGCCAAAGAACAAATAATTGATATACTCAATTGATATACTCAGACAACCTTCTTCCGCCTGGAATGCTCTGGAGAAGCTAGGCAGTTCTAAACAGACTGAGTTTGGGAGTGGGATAAGGTGGGGGGAGGGGAAATGAGGAAATTGGTGAAATCCACATTGATACCGTGTGATTACAGGCCCCCAAGGGGGAAAATGAGGTGTTCTTCCCCCAAGCATTGATTGGTTAGGGTTTGGCAATGGAGGAGGCCTAGGGCCTGCATGTCCTTGGTGGAGTGGGAGGGGGAGTTGAAGTGTTCAGCCACGGGGGCAGTGGGGTTGATTGGTGCTGGTGTCCCAGAGACGTTTTCTGAGAAAATCTGCAAGTTGGCGTCCTGTTTCCTTGATGTAGAGGAAACCACATCGGGTGCAACGGATACAGTAGATGACGTGTGGAAGTACAGGTAAATTTCTGTCAGATGTGGAAGGATCTTTTGGGCCTTGGACGGAGGTGAGGGGGGAGGTGTGGGGACAAGTTTTACACTTCTTGTGGTGGGAGGGAAAGGGCCCGGGAATGGGGAGTGGGCTGGTGGGGAGTGTGGATCTGTTAAGGGAGCCACGGAAGGAATGGTCTCTCCAAAATGCTGATGGGATGGGGAGGGAAATATATCCTAATGGTGGGGTCTGTTTGCAGGAGGTGGAAGTGGCAGAGGATGATACAATGCATCCAGAGGTTGGTGGGGTGGAAAATGAGGACTAGGGGGTTTCTTTCAGAAAAGTCAAAGGAACATTTTCTGCACTACTTCAAAAGCAATTACAGATATATCTTTTTTTTCTAAATAAAGAGATCAATACCTTACACAGTACCAGAGATGTGATCTCACCAAGGCCCTATACAGCTGAAATAAAACTTTCCTTCTTTATTTATTCTATTCCCTTTGCAATGAATAGGAAAAATCCATTTGCCTTCTTGCTGCATCTGCATATTAAGTTTTTGTGGTTCAGGTATGAGGACTCACCAACACCTTTCCCCACATTGTAACATTCTGTAAACTTCCTCCATTAAATAATACACTATTTTTCTATTACCCTCGCCAAAGTGAACAAGTTCTCAGTTTTCCACTTTAAACTCCATCCAAGTCTTTGTCCAGCCACTTAACATATATCTCTGCAGCCTCTGTCCTTCTCTTTTCTCTTTTCAACTTCCTGTCCTACCCTTTGGTAACATCAGCAAATTTAGCTACCATCCTTCAGGTCCTTCATCTAAGTTATCACAACAGATTGCAAGTATTTAAACTCTAGAATAGTCTCTGTGGAACTTGATACTAAAAGTTAAGAGATGAATTTGCTCCCTTTTTTTTAACCCCCTTGGTTGGTTGCAAGAAATATTTTGGCAAGTGTTCCATTGTTTTGAGCAGCATGAGCAATGAGAAAAATGTTGGGAAAATATGGCAAGGATGAAAAAAAATCACATTTTCTGATGTGGACTAATGTTCCATTATGGTTGAAGCATATGCATTTTGAATTTTGCTAACGAGCAGTGACTATATATTTTCTATAAAATGTCTAGCTAATCACATTTTATTTCTATGTATTCCCAAATCTCCAACCCTTCCACGAGAAAATAGATGGCCTGACTCCCATCGTGAAAGTCAGAGTAGTCAACTGGCAGCAGACATTTGAAGCTTGCTTCTCCAAGCCTTTCACCATCGTTTCCCTGCATGCTCTGTGGACATATTCTCTTTTAAATGTCATCCACGTAAGTGGGTATCACCAAGCTACCAACTTCACCCAATCATGGTGGTTGCTTTTGGTACAACTCATACTCCATTTCAGCCCTTCAGGACTTCACCTTTGATCTCAAGGACACTTATAACTTGCAAGGTTAAAATCAAACTGAAGATTGAGTTTCAATGTCTTTTGAAAACGTGAATTTTGGCTCTGGCTGGTTCTTGTTTGTTGATGGTTGATGGCCCAACTTGTAGTGAGTTGACTGTTAAGGTCATTTTAAGTGAACATTGTTCTTCCTTTTTAAAAATGATTTTAGTTCATATATGTTCCATCTGTTAAAAATCAGATGATGGAAGTTGAAAATTGATAGTCCATATTTTACCACTATCATAACACGCCACTAGTTAAGCTTGCCAACGAAAAAGATCCATTTACCCCTGCTGTGCTTCTTTTAGCTACCCAATTGTTCTTCTCTTCCTTCTCCTTCTTTCAGTAATTTTCACTGTTCTGCGTGTCCTGTGTTGATTACCCAGTCCAACTGTGTTATAAAGGGATTTCTGCTAATCCACTATGTACGGGGCAGTTGGCTTGTCCAGAAGATTTAGTCAGCATCCACATGCCAACCTCTTGAAAAACTTTAGAATAACGTAAACAATGGAAGGCTACAAACATAGGCAACAATGTAGCACCAACCCAAAAACTTAAACTAACAATGATCTTGCAAATTGGCTTAAAAACATTTTACACTGGGAAATTTGAAGCAACGATGTTTATATGCATATAGAACAGTGCTTTGGTCCCCAAACTAACATGTGTAGGTATACAGAACCCAAGTTCAAAATACCTATCTTTAAAAAGTGACAATTTTAGACCTAATATTAAACAATGCAAATAATACTATGTGAAGTATTCAAAATCTGAGGAGCTGAAGGAAATTGTCAATGAGCAACTGCAGACACCCTCTGAGAGCTGAGTAAACATTTCTTGTTTCTAAATATTAATGATTTCCTTTTGGAACAGATGGTCCACTGGCATGAACATTGATTAAAGGCCTGAACAAAAGATATTTAGTCCTTTCAGAAACAATTTATTAAGTCTACAATGAGAAAGATCAAAGAAAACGATAAACTATGTTTGAACTTCTCAACTCACTATTTGATGTGTCAAAAAGTGTTTAGTAGAAAATGTTTGGCAATCCTTATTTTTTGATTGTTTCCAAAGAAATGATTGAATATACCAGAGTGCTGATGACAGCAGGAATATTGCTTTGTAGGTACTGCACATCGAGTCTTCCATATACCAGAACTGAAAGGGATTCTGCTCTCTCAATGTCCAGCTGGTGTGTAACCCGAGTGAGTTAATCATGTGGATTAATGCCAGGTATCCTGTTAAGATACCTTTACTCTGTGACAGTCCACTGTGCCATCTGCATCTGAACCATTATGGCAAGTCAACGGTTGGCTATTGGATGACAAGACTATATGCTGATTATATGGTTTAAAATTTCATCATGCAAATTGAATCAAAGTCTGTCCAAGCTTCACTGAAATACAAAGGAGCAAAGTTTTCTTGTTTGCCTCTCTCAGTAAAAAAATCTAGTTTCACCAAATGATTTTTTCAATTGGGAATAAACTTGCCTTTGCATCGAGTGCAGGAGAGGTGATTAGGTAATGGTGTTGTTACTGGTATAACAATCCAGAGATCCAGCTAATGCTCTGGGGACAGACTGTAGCAGATTGTGGGATTTGAATTTGCTTAATAAATTTGGAAAGAGAAAAGCTGATCTAATGTAGTCATGGATGGAATCCTATAGGAGCCTGAGTGACATAAGCTGTGGCAAAATTTGTGGCCAAATCAGGAACAAAGTCTCGTGAAACATATTGTAATGCTAGGAACAACTTGCTGCACCTTTTATGCATTTGCAATTAAACAGGCAAGTTTCTTACCACGCACCAGTGAGCTGCCAATTAAGGGGGAATCTTAATGCTGAATGCTTTATTAACACTGCAAAATGGAACTTCCTAGAGGTTTGGTTAGTCGACCCCAGAAGTTTTTGTGCCGTGACAGCCTTGACATGGTGAAGGTCTTCTTGCTGGGACCAGGAGGACCTTCCTTACTGTGAACTTCCAAGTGTTAGAAGGAAGCAGACAGGGTGGAGCTGGAAGGCCAGGCCACCTCTGGAATGTCCAGGGAAGAGATGTCTGGGGGGGGCCTGTGTGTTGTTCCTCTTCTAGCAGAGTGTGTCTTGGCAGTAACCTGTCTCCTTGTGAGGAAGTGGTCACCTGAAGTGGTTGCCACGCTCTCTGTTCCCCTGTCGCTATGCCTCCAGTTCTGAGACCCAATGGCTGCAGTAATGGAGTGCAGATGGGTGTGCCTATCCAGTTGACCCTGAGGGGATTAGACTTCACTCTCAATGGCAGCCATCAACTTGTCCATGAAAGCAGCCAGACAATTGTATGACTCAGTGTACTGCTCCAGTTTCTGGGCAATAAGAATGTCCTACATACTTGTCTGCTGCTCTTGGTCCGCACTGTGCATATGGACTAAGTCCCTCATTGCTGTCACTCCAGGGTCCTCTCCTGTCTGGGGCTGAGCAATCCACTGCATGCCAGCATCTTAGGGTGTTTCTTTCTCTGTGAATTGTGGAACTGTTGCAGTGAAAGGATTATAAAGAGTCTAATGGTAATGCTCCTATGGAAGTGTCAATATCTCTGAGCTGATGGTGAGTATAGGAGGCAGCCTTGCCAAGGTTTCTTCTGAGGCCTGCGTACTTTCATCCTCAGAGGTTAAGGAGGTGTCCCCTGGTGGAAATGGCCATTTTTCCACGTTGGTGGTGGATTTGCTAGGAGTACCTACAAGAGAAAATGGAGAGAAGGCATTGTAGCCAGTGGTTGGAAGTGGTGTGCAATGAATGAGACTGGTAGTGGATATAATGGGTGAGATGCAGTCGAATTAAGGATGGTACTTAATCAGTTGGCCTCCTTAATTTTGGCATTCTGCAGGAGCGATCCTGGTCTTCTCCAGTGAGGATCAGGACTTTCTACTCATCGGAGCTAGGAGTCAAACGTTGGCTACTCCCTCCACTGATCTTGTTCCTGTTGCTGTATTATGGGTTGTCTTGGGAGCTTCTCTCCTGGAATGAGAGAAGAGGTAGAATTGAATGAGATGAAAGTGGCAGGCGTGGCAGTTGGTGCTCCTGGATGTGAGGGAAAGGTGGTGAGGTGATCAGAGGGAGTCAGTAGGCATTTCAGAGAGTGTGTAGCATTTGTGGTGTGGGCAGTTGGAAAGGCTGGTGAGAGCAGGTGAGGGAAAATGTTGCTTGCAATCATGGAGAGTGGTCAGCATGAGCCTTGGTGGAAGATAGGTGCAGAAGCAGAGATGGAGTGAGTATATGGTAGCAGAAAGAAAAATGTGAACACTTGCTCTTGCAGTGGAGAAGATCATTGACTTTCTTAAAGCACTGTTGGCCATTCCTCCAGACAGTGGAGACTGCATTGATCCAATTGGTAACCTTGGATCAGGCTACTGGGGTTTGATGGTAACGCCTCCTCTTCCATTTGTCCAGGAAGAGAACACCTCTTCTTTATATCATCCCTTCCACCAGGACTTCGAGGTGTCTGTCAGAGAATGGGTGGCATGATAGCACAGTGGTTAGCACTGCTGCATCACACTGCCAGAGACCTGGGTTCAATTCTCACCCCAGGCAACAGTCTGTGTGGAGTTTGCACATTCTCCCGTATCTGCGTGTGTTTCCTTTGGGTGCTCTGGTTTCCTCCCACAGTTAAAAAAGGTGCAGGTTAGGTGAATTAGCCATGCTAAAGTGCCCGTAGTGTTAGGTGTAGGGGAATGGGCCTGGGTGGGTTGCTCTTCAGAGGGTTAGTGTGAACTTGTCAGGCTGAAGGGCCTGTTTCCACACTGTAAGTAATCTAATGATAGTATCATCTTATGCTTCTCTGGCACCTTCCAAATCTGTCTGTAGCCAGGTTTTGCAGCTTCAGAATGCCAATGTTCATGTGGCCCACAGGGCCTTTCAAACGTGGCTTTTGTACCTTGTGTTCCAGGAATGAAAGATGGTAAGGGGGAGATAGATGGAGAGTAATGTAGCAAGTGAGGTAAAATATGGTGAAAAATCTCTCTGCAGACAAAACCAATCTGTTTTGTTGCTGCTGCTGTTGCGACACTACCAAGCCCTAGGATGTTCACTGGATTCCCTGCAGGTAATCACAGGAGGCATCTTTCAGGGTGGAGATTGCGAGTGAAAGAGTATGACAGGGAGAGGAACTGGGGATGGATGTTTTCCATTGCATACCCCTCAGCTTCGTGATGCTGGATACACTGAGAAGGCTTTGAATACCTTTGAACAAGGGAAGCTCCACCAATCTCCATCTCAACTGGGAGGTTGCAAAGAATCCTACGTGGTTTTGTTTGTTCTGTTCTCCACATGTTAATGAGCAATTCAGTATGAGTGGTAATGGGATGAGTCCCTCAAATGGACGTTAATTACCCACTTAAAGGCCTCAACAGCACAGGGATTGGAAATCCAACTGTCACAGCCCTAATCAGGGTTGAGACAACAACACATTAAAGTCCTCATCTGCCATTGTCTTGCTTGATTAAACGCACCTTCCACCAAACATATAACATGGGACGGCATTAAATTCTACCTAACATTTTATGTTGATGATCTTTCATCCTACTTGATTTGATACACGTGAGGTCACTATAAGATTGCAGTGCAACTCTAAGTATACACATCTAAAGGGAAGTGGCTGATATATCTCCCTACACAGTAAGTTCTGTATTGTGTGCACCTCTGCAGCTTCAAGGTACTGAGAGAGTTTGTAGAGCAGGAGAGATACTGAAACAGATGATGGTGCAAGATAAACAGAGGGTAATGTCAGAGATATAATAAAAGTTGGTTCCAAAGAAGATGTAAGTACTGAAACATCTTTCGAGAGACAA
This sequence comes from Hemiscyllium ocellatum, assembly GCF_020745735.1. Lineage (NCBI taxonomy): Eukaryota > Metazoa > Chordata > Chondrichthyes > Orectolobiformes > Hemiscylliidae > Hemiscyllium > Hemiscyllium ocellatum. Next base: position 24,860,308 of record NC_083416.1, on the reverse strand, counting down.
TGGGGACAGCAGATGCTGGAGAAATCAGAGTTGATAAAGCATGGTGCTGGAAAAAGCACAGCAGATCAAGCAGCATCGGAGGATCAAGAAATTTGATGTTTTGGGCAGGACCCTTTTTGTGGAAAGGGGGGGAGAAGGGGTGTGGGACTAGGAAAAAGGTAGGCAATGGGTGAGCGAAGGTGGGAGGTGATAGTGATAGGTCGATGGGAAGGGAGGAGTGTATAAGTGTGAAGGAAGATGAACAGGTAAGTCAGGTCAAGAGGGCAGATCTGAACTGGAGGGTTGGCTCTAGGAGTGGGTGGGGGAGATTTGGAAGCTGGTGAACTTTATGTTCATACCTTGTGGTTGGAGGCCCCTGAGGGGGAAGATGTGGTGTTCCTCCTCCAGTATACGGGTGGCCTTGTATAGATGGTGGTGGAGACTCAGAATGGATATGTCCTTAGGGGAGTGAGAGGGGGAGTTGAAAAAGATGACCACAGGAAGTTGGAGTTGGTTGGTGCATATGGGTCAGAGATGTTTCCTGAAATGTTCTGCAAATTTTCTCTCCAATGTAGAGGATTCCATATCTGTAGCACTGGATACAATAGATGAGGTTGGAGGATGTACAAGTAAGTCTCTGCTGGATTTGAAATTATCCTTGGAGGCCTAGGATGGAGGTAAAGGGGGTGGTGTGGACGCAAGTTTTGCACCTCTTAAGGCAGCAGGGTGAAGATGCCAAGAGTAGAGAGGGGGTTAGTTATGAGTGTGGACCTAATGAGGGAGTCACGGAGGGAACATTTCCTCCAGAATGTAGATAGGGGTGGAGAAGAAAATATATTTTTGGTGACAGGGTCTGACTGTTGATGGCAAAAGTGGCAGAAGATGATGTGCTGGATTTGGAGATTAGTGTGTTGAATGTGAGAAATGGGGGATTCTATCTTTGTAGCTCAGGTTGAGATCTGTAGATTTGATATCCAGACATTTCATTAGCTGGCTAGGTAACATCATCAGTGCTCTCACAAATTGCATTTTGTTGCAAATGTGGGATTTGAACCAAGACACTACCACTGTGCCACCAAAGCTCTCACACTTATCTCTCCACCCTTCAGGCTCTCTGCCTTTATTCCTGATGAAGGGCTTTTGCCTGAAACATCGATTTTACTGCTCCTCGGATGCTGCCTGACCTTCTGTGCTTTTCCAGCACCACTAATCCAGAACATCGTCAGTGGCGACCTCCAAGTGAAGCAAAATTGTTGTCTCCTGCTTTCTATTTATATCTTTCTCCTGGATGGGGTTCCTGGGGTTTGTGGTGATGTCATTTCCTGTTCGTTTTCTGAGGGGTTGATAGATGACATCCAGATCTATGTGTTTGTTTATGGTGTTGTGGTTGGAGTGCCAGGCCTCTAGGAATCCTCTAGCAAGTCTTTGCTTAGTCTGTCCCAGGATAGATGTGTTGTCCCAGTCGAAATAGTGGCTTTTCTCATCCGTGTGTAGGGCTACGAGGGAGAGAGGGTCGTGTCTTTTTGTGACTAGCTGGTGTTCATGTATCCTGGTGGCTAACCTTCTGCCTGTTTGTCCTATGTGGTGTTTGTGGCAGTCCTTGCATGGGATTTTGTAGATGACCTTGGTTTTGTCCATGGGATGTACTGGGTCTTTTAAGTTTGTTAGTTTTCGTTTGAGAGTGTTGGTGGGTTTGTGTGCTACTAGGATTCTGAGGGTCTTAGTAGTCTGACTGTCATTTCTGAAACTTCTTTGATGTGTGGTAAGGTGGTTAGGGTTTCTGGCTGTGTTTGATCTGCTTGTCGTGGTTTGTTCTTGAGGAATCTGCGCACTGTATATTTTGAGTATCCGTTCTTCTTGAATATGTTGTATAGATGGTTCTCTTCTGTTTTGGTGTTGGGGGGAGTGGGGTTCCAGGGCAGAATTGTGGGAAATAGAGGAGACATGATTGAGGCCCCATTGATCACCACTGTCCTTGAAGTAGGTGGACATCTCAGATGTCCTGGAGTGGATTTTCTTATTTTGAGAGCAGATGTAGCAGAGGCAGAGGAATTGGGAGAAGGTATCATGTTTTTGCAGGAGGGGTGGTGGGAGAAGGTGTAGTCAAGGTAGCTGTGAGAGTCAGTGGGTTTATAGTAGATGTCAGTGTGTAAGTCAGGCACTGAAGATGGAGATGGAAAGTCCAGGAAGGGGAGGGAGATGCAGTCATCGCTGTAGCAAAGGTAGTGGATGGTACCATTGTAGCTGTGGAAGAGGGTTTGATCCATGTGTCATACAAAGAGGCAGACATAGCTGAGACCAATACAGGTATCCATAGCCATCCTTGCCTCTGACCCTGTCTCATCCGTGAACATTGCCATAACATCATTCCACCTCCACGAGCGCCATCGAACACACCATCTCTAGGGACACTGCCGGTTACATGACTGTCGACATCACTATTGGTCATATGACCCCTCCAACTCTCACTCTAGAGACTGTCTCCACCCCCACTGCCAACTCCAGTCCCACATCAAGTCCCTCCAGACCTCCCCCCACTGAGGTGTTACCTTCATTCCACTCAGCCCCATGTCAGTGAATTCCGTATGTGGCACGATGTTGAACTCTTTTTTTCCATTGCCTCTATCTCTGGGCTTACTTTTTCGATTGTGATTCCTACCACCGAGGACCCCTTCTTCTATCTCCAACATCCTCCATCGTCCTGGACACCCCATGCTGACATCTTACCCTCACTTAACCTCTTCATGTTCACTGCCGTCATGACATTAACCACCTCAACGTGTACACCTCTCTCATGCACTTCAGCCTCTTGCCCTTGCGATGTACAGCTCTCCACTCCCTCTGCTCCAATCCCAACCTCACCATCAAATCAAGGGAGGCATGATAGTTGTATGGCACACTGACCTCTACACCATTGAAGTCAGATGCCAACTTGCTGACACCTCAGCTTACCACCTCTATGGCAACGAAGCCACCTCCTATCACCAAACTATCATCTGCAAGGCCATCCACCATCTCATCACCTTGAATGATCTTCCACCCTCAACCTCCAATCTCAAAGACCCCCACCTCCACACAGCCCGATTTTATCCCTTTTCAAAATATCCTCAAACCCGACTGTCTCGGTTGATCGATTGTCTCCACCTGCTCCTGCCCCACTGAACTTATCTCCACTTATTTCGACTCCATCTTGTCCCTCTTGGTGCAGGAACTCCCTTCATACAGTCGAGACACTACCCATACTCTGAGTCGAGAAATTCTACTTTAGGACATCTCAGATGTCCATTTATGTCAAGGACAGTAATTTTCCCTCCCTAGTGATCAATAGTGCCCTCAATAACATCTCCTCCACTTCCCACACTTCTGCTCTTGAACCCCACTACCCCAACTCCAATAAAGATAGAATTTCCCTGGTCCTCACATTCCACCCCACCAATCCCCAAATCCAGCACATCATCTTCTGCTACTTTCATCACCTACAGTCAGACCCTCCCAGCATAAATATATTTTCCTCCTTACCCCTATTTGCATTCAGTAAGACCATTCCTTCTGTGACTCTCTTGTTAGGTTCACACTCCCCACGAACCTCCTCTCCACTTTTGGCACCTTCCCCCGGCCACCATAAGAGGTGCAAAACCATCGTCCACACCATCCCCTGTCACCTCCGATTAAGGCCCCCAAAAATAATTTCAAATCTAGTAGAGATTTACTTGTACATCTCTAACTTCATCTATTGTATTAGGTATTATAGATATGGTATACATCCTCTATATCGAAGAGACCAAGTGCAAGCTTGCAGAACATTGCAGGGAACATCGCTAGTCCGTACGCATTGACCAACCCTACCTTATCATGACCATCCTCTTCAACTCCTCTTCCGACTCCCCTAAGGACATATCCATTCTGGATTTCCACCGTCGTCTACACAAGGCCACCTGCGTACTGGAGAAGGAATACCTCATCTTTCACCTCGGGGGCCTACAATCACACGGCATGAACATTGAATTCACCAGATTCCAAATCTCCCCACCCCTAACCCCTCCTAGGTCCAACGTTCCAACTCATATCTGCCCTCTTGAGCTGATCTACCTTCATCTTCCTTCCCATCTATCCACTCCACTCTTCAAACCAACCTATCACTATCATCTCCTACCTTTGCCCACCTATCGCCTACCTTTCATATAGACACATCCCCTTTCCCCCCATTTATCTCTCAACCCCATTCCTCCTCTACAATCTGGAAGTTGGTCCTTCCCATAACGTCGACTTTCTTGCTCCTTGGATGCTGCCTTTCCAGTGCCACATTTTATCAACTCCAACATCTTGAGAAATTCTATTTGAAAAAACTGAGATGGAGGAATCTTGTTATGCACATACTATGTGGCCTTTAAAGGTAATAAATGATACATGAAGTGCTTGAAAAGGTAATTTAGAGTTATGCAAATGTTAATAGAAAGACTGACTTTTTTTTCTATTTAGTCTTTTTCAGGTCAATTCAAAGATAGGGACTGGAAAAATATCAACATAATATTTATTTGGGAAGAAACATAATTGGGACAGGCAATTCACAGGCTACAACTTTACAAACAAAATTGACCAAGGTCAGGGCTGCAATTCTTCAGAGGATAATGCATATTCTGGATGTTTTCTAATCTTGGTATGCTGAACATTTGAAAAGATTCACTTGAAATGCTTGTTTCCTGTTTCGTACTGTGAATCAGGCAGAAGAAGTGAGCTTCAATTACCCCAATGTTAACTGGGATGAAAGAAGAATGAAAGATTCAATTCTTAAAATGGATTTAGTAAAACATTATTTAACTGGTTAGCAGTAAGTCCAACAAGAAAAGGAGCCATTTTGGACTCACTTTGGTAATTGAATCTGGACAGATGGAAAGGGGACCAGTGGGAACATTTTTGTGGTAGTGATTATAATTCAATTATATTTGGAGTAGTTGTGATAAAAGATAAATATAGATCAAGAGTAAAAGTTTTAAATTGGGGCAAGGCCAATTTTTACTAAGCTGAAAAGTGATTTGGAAAACTGGACTTGAAATAGCTACTTGAAGACGAATCAGTGCCAGCAGAGTGGGAAGAACTCATGAAAGAGAAAGTGAGAATTCATAACAAATTTGTTCTCATAAGAAAAAAATGTGTGTGTGTATGTGTGAGAGAGAGAGAGAGAGAGAGAGAGGGCAGGCAGGGGAGGGGGCCTTCCTAGTGGATGCAATGGGGGTTGTAAGCCCAATGAGAGCACAATACTATAGAAAATACTATAGGACACCTCCCACCTTGTACATGGCAGGTACTCATGTGACTCAGCCAACATTGTCTATCTTATACGTTGCAGGCAAGGATGCCCGGAGGCATTGTACATTGGGGAAACCGAGCAAAGGCTACGACAATGGATGAATGGGCACCGCACAACAATCAACAGACAGGAGGGTTCCCTCCCAGTTGGGGAACACTTCAGTGGTCCAGGACATTCAGCCTCGGATCTTCAGGTGACCATCCTCCAAGGTGGACTTCGGGACAGGCAGCAGAGAAGAGTGGCCGAGCAGAGGCTGGTAGCTAAGTTCGGTACTCATAGGGAGGGCCTCAACCAGGACCTTGGGTTCATGTCACATTACAGGTGACCACCATTGCACTATACACACACACAGATATTCCTACACACACACTCACTCACACACACAGGCATTCCTATACACACATACACACGGACATGCATACACACAGTCGTGCACACAGACACCCACACACACCCTTACAGACACACATACTCCCACACTCACACATGCATCCCCTCACAGACTTAAGACACTCTGCACTCACTACACACACACACACATACACTTTCTCACACACACAAACCCCAAACCAGACAGACACACACACACAGACAACGACCCACATGCACACATATATTTTGGGGTGAATTTGTATTTGCAGGATTACATTGTACCTTGCTCAAAAACTGCATGCATTCATGTAGAACTCTGAACTTAAAAGCTGCATGAATTTATATAAAATTCCGTTATCTCACTTTTTAGATTAGAATCAATCTAAACCTCATGACATAGACAGAGAACACAGGGGGCTAACACCTTCAACATATTGTCTAGCTATCATCACTGTTAACAGCTAACCCGAGAATGCAACTTTTTTAAAAAAAAGGGTTTTGTGATTTAGACATGAAAGAAGTGAAACTATCACTGTATTCCAACAGATGAAAGGCTTAACAGACAATCAATTTTTCTATGTATAATTTCAGTTACATCACACTGCAAATTTTTGCTATAAATTCTGTGTGTTAGGATTGAGCCCTCCACTACCACCTGATGAAGGAGCGTTGCTCCGAAAGCTAGTGTGCTTCCAATTAAACATGTTGGACTATAACCTGGTGTTGTGTGATTTTTAACTTTGTACAGGAGTATGGGAGAAAGTGAGGACTGCAGATGCTGGAGATCAGAGCTGAAAAATGTGTTGTTGGAAAAGCGCAGCAGATCAGGCAACATCAAAGGAGCAGGAGAATCGACGTTTCGGGCATAAGCCCTTCTTCAGGAATGAGGAGGGTGTGTCAAGCAGGCTAAGATAAAAGGTAGGGAGGAGGAACTTGGGGGAGGGGCGTTGCGAATACGATAGGTGGAAGGAGTTTGGGGGGGGTGGGGGCAGAGATCAGGAAGAAGATTACAGGTCAAGAAGGCGGTGCTGAGTCTGAGGGTTGGGACTGAGATAAGGTGGGGGGAGGGGAAATGAGAAAGCTGGAGAAACCTGAGTTCATCCCTTATGGTTGGAGGGTTCCTAGGCGGAAGATGAGGCACTCTTTCTCCAGGTGTCGTGTTGCCATGGTCTGGCGATGGAGGAGGCCAAGGACCTGCATGTCCTTGGTGGAGTGGGAGAGGGAGTTAAAGTGTTCAGCCATGGGGCAGTTGGATTGGTTTGTGCGGGTGTCCCAGAGGTGTTCTCTGAAACGTTCCGCAAGTAGGCAGCCTGTTTCCCCAATGTATAGGAGGCCACATCGGGTGCAGCGGATGCAGTAATTGATGTGTGTGGAGGTGCAGGTGAATTTGTGAAGGATATGGAAGGATCCCTTGGGGCCTTGGAGGGAAGTGAAGGGGGAGGTGTGGGCGCAAGTTTTGCATTTCTTGCGGTTGCAGGGGAAGGTGCCGGGAGTGGAGGTTGGGTTGGTGAGGGGTGTGGACCTGACGAGGGAGTCAAGGAGGGAGTGGTCTTTCCGGAACGCTGATAGGGAAGGAGAGGGAAATATATCCTTAGTGGTGGGGTCTGTTTGGAGGTGGAACATGCAGGCGTATAGAACATGCAAAAATGAAATTAAAAGGAAATTGGAAAGTAAAGGAGGACATGAAAATATATTGGCCAGTAAATCAAAGAAAATCTCAGGGATGTATTATAAATACACAAAGAGCAAGAGGATAACTAAGGAAAATTGTTTTAATTAGATAACATGTGGAGGCAGAGGATATGAGTGTCAATGGTTCTTAATGAATACTTTGCTTGTATTTCCACCAAAGAAAGTTGAAGCAAGCATTGTAATGCAAGAGCAATGTGAAATATTGGATGGTTTGATCACGATAATGGAGGAAATATCAGTGTTTAGCATCCTTGAAATGGATAAATGACCTGGTCTGGAATGTAGCCCAGATTATTAATAGAAGCAAAAGAAGAAATAACCGAAGCTCTTATAATTATTTTTTGATCCTGTCTGATGACAGGCACAGTGCTGGATGACTGGAAAATGCCAACATTTCACTATTGCTCAAACAAGGGCAGAAGGGATTGCCAAATAAATACATATCACTTAACCTATTCTCAGTAGTGGACTAATTATTGGAAAATATTCTGAAAACCAATAATAGTGATAATTTGCAAAGACATAGATTTATCAAGGACAGTCGGCATGGATTTGTTAAGGATGTGTCTAGCTAATTTGATCAAATTTTTTGAAAAGATAAGGAGAATTGATAAGGGAGCACATTTGATGTAACCTGCATGTATTTTAGCAATGTTTTTGATAAAGTTTGTCAGGATCTCATTGGATCTCAGGGAAATTGGAAAGTTGAATTGGCTCAGTGGTAGGAAACAAAGGATAAGGTTAATGCCTGTTTTTTGAGTGAAAGGCCACTTCTCATGTGTTCCTTGAAGCTGAGTATGGGTTAGCAGACAGCACCAGATGACTAGAAAACTAATAAAATGAGAGAATATTGATTATTTAAGTAAATTGGCAAGAAATACAAAAACAAATACCAAGAGCTTATATGTTTATACAAAAGTTAGGAAAATAGCTGAAATAAGTGTGGAACCCTTGGAGAATGTGACTGTGGAACTGATATATTTTATAAAATATTGAACCAATATTTTCAATTGGTCTTTATGGTGGAAGAAATTATAAACATCCCAAGGATTTCTGACAAGAAAGGAGCTAACAATCTCTACTATGAGGAACAAAGTGTGTGACTAACTCATGGGACTGTAAACAAGCAAGTGTTCAAGTCCCTATGGCCTATATTCAAAGGGTTTAAAGGAAGTGGCTGCAAAGATCATGAAGATATTGACTGAAATATTCCAGAAGTCACTCATTTTTGGCAAACTCCAGCAGGGTGGAAAATTGCTAATGTGATGCCATTGTTCAGGAAGGAAGGGAGACAGAAGCAAGCAACTATAGGCCAGTTAGCCTAAGACCAGTTCTTGGGAAAATGCTGGATTGCAGTCTTAAGAAAATAGTAGGACACTTAGGAAAGCTTCAAACAGAATCAATATGGTGTTATGAAAGGGAAATCTTGTTTGACAAATTTACTCAAGTTCTTTGAGGGTATAACAGAGTTATATAAAAAGAAAACAGTAGATATGATGTATTTGGATTCCAGAAAGCATTTGATAAGGTGCTTCATAAAAGGTTATTGTATGAAATAAGAACATGTTATTGAGGACAATGTATAAGAATGGATTGAAAATTAGTTAACATACAGAAGACCAAAGTTGGGATTAAGGAGTGATTTTCATTTTGACAAGACTTTAACAAATGCAGCACCGCAAAGATTAGTCCATGGACCTCAGTTATTTACTATCTACATTAAAGAATTGGAGGAGGACCCAGATTGTGATGTATCTGATTTTGCTGATGATACAAAAACAGGTGAGAGGGAATGTTGTGAGGAGGGCATAAGGAATCTGCAAGAGGAAATAGAGAGCTTGAGTGAATGGGCAAAAGCCTAGCAGATAAAGTTTAATATTGGAAATGTGAGAGTGTGTGCTTTGGTTGGAAGAAGCAAAAGGCAGATGTAATCTCATATTTAAGGAAGATATTCTAGCATTGGAGACAGTTTGAAAGATGTTCACTGGGCTGATTGCTGGTATGAAAAATTTGTTTATCAAGAATGGCTCGACACATTAGGTCTTTACTCATAAGAGTTGAGAAGAGTGAGTAGTGATCTTATTGAAACATGTATGATTCTGATGCAGCTTGACAGGGTCGATGTTTGGAAGATGTTTTCACTAGTGAGGTAATCGCGAACTAGGGGACATAGTTACAGAAAAAAGGGGCACACAGATTGGTGAGGCTAATTAATACAAGCAATTAAAGAGGAGCTAGACAATATTTTGAACTAACAAGGAGTTGTGGGCTACGGGGGACTCACATGAAGAAGGAGTTGAGACCTGGGACAGATCAGTTTTGGTCTGAAAGAATGGTGTGGTAGATTTGAGGTTGAGTGGCCTAATCTTAGTCTTATTTCTTATGTCCTTAACAGATAAAGGTAAAACATTGAAGTATTCCTCCTTTTTTTTGTCATCTGACATCAAATTCAAATCTTTTTTAAAAGTGTATTCAGCAGGCTATGCATTGGGTATCTTTTCAAATGCTGGTGGCTCAACTGCAGTGACAAATGTGTATGAGTATACATTTGACTTTTTGCTGATCTGTAACTGGTTTGTTTCTATACATCTTTTGGTAGTGACCTAAAGTTTTACAGCTTAGTATTATTATTTGGCAGGTGAGCACTGATTATATCTGTGAGGTAAACCTGTTTGCCAGCATTGAAATTCACTCTTTTATGCCCTGTTTTTTGTTCCTGGGTCAGGTACTCAAACATGGGAGAAATCCCAGCTCCATAAACCAGATCTTTAAAAATTGTGCACTCGCACTTCCTATATTTGGTCCAGTTGGTGGGGATTCAGTCTGTCAGTCCCCCTGCTTGATGACTCCCAAACTGTGTTCAACATTTAGAGATAAACATGAAATATAAAACATTTCTCTGGCACACATTGCCTTATTCTGGTCTCTCTTCATACTCCGTCCATCCAACTTATGCCACCAATGTACCAATGTACATGCACACGCACTCTGTCCATACCAATCTACACCCTATAACCACTCTTAATGGTCTCTCATACCCCCATGCCAACTTGTACCAAATTATGTCCCTGTACTCACATCCCAAAGTCTCATATTCCATATAAGCATATCCCATGGTCTCTCATTTTCCTTCTGCCATCCTGCGCCCTTGAGAGACATAGAACATTTTTTTGTGCGTGTCACTCTGATTTGGGTTGTTTCAGGCTGTCAAATCTTAGTTTCCCTGTGGATTGTCTGCATGATATTATTCAATTTAATAATATATCTCCTTGGAGAAGCATTTTCTTCCATATTTTCAGGGAAGGTTTTCCTTTCATTTCAGGTTAAGTGACTCTGCCTCAGAGCTGTGCACGTAAACTGTCTTCTGAGGAAGGGTCACTCAATCTGAAACATTAACTCTGATTTCTGTCCCTGGATGCTGCCAGACTTGCTGAACTTTTCCACAATTTCTGTTTTTGTTTCTGATTCACAGCATCTGCAGTTTTTTTCAGTTTTTATGTTTATGTTTAATTCTCAAAACAAGGTGATGGCCTTGTGGTATTGTGGCTAGATTATAAATCCAGAGAACCAGATAATGTTCCGGGGATCCAGTATGAATCCTGCCATGGCCAATGGTGGAATTTGGATTCAGAAAATATCTGGAATTAAGTGTCTAATGTTAACTGTAAAACCATTGCTGATTGTTGGTTCACTAATCTCCTTTAAAGAAGGAGATCTGCCATCCGTACTCTGGGTCTGACCTTTTTATGAATGCAGACCCACAGCAATGTAGTGTCTCTTAACAGATGTAACAATTAGGGATGGGCAATAAATGCTGGCCCAGCACATACCATGAATGAATCAAAACCATTTATTGCTGGGCTGGGCCACTTTGTACAAAATAATTGATTCAAAATAGTCCTGATAGATTTCACATGACTCTGTAATGAAGCCATAACTAAAGTCCCAGGAACACATTTAGTTCCTAGCTAACTGGTTCATTTCTCCTTACAAGTATCTAATAGAATTTCAGCTGGGGATCTAATGATTAGAATTCAGAGAAAGCAAAACTATGTCTGAAACCCACAGAAATGTGCAGCCAGTTTTCAACCAAGCTCAGTCTCTTTTTCATAGAAGTAATTTTTCTATATAGCACCTTTCCCAAGCACAGGACATCCCCAAGTGCTTTATAAACAATGAATTGCTTTTGAAGTGCCTTCAAAATGTAAGAATGGCAGTGGTCAGTCTGCCAAGAGCAAGATCATACATACTGGAAATAAATCCTCAGAGCATCTGTTTCAGATCTGGTAAAGGAATGACTTTGGCAGGGAACTGTGGTCAGACTGTCTTGCTCTTCTAAAATGGGCCGTAGGATCTTTTAGGATTAACTGAAAAAGCAGACTAGATGTTGGTTTCATGTTTCAAATGAAGAGCATCACTTTGTACAATACAACACTCTCAATATTGCACTTGAATGTCAATGTAGATTAGGTACTCAACCAGCAATGTTGGCAAGTCACAATCTAGAGAGTTGTAACTGGTCACGAGTTTAGCACTCCACAATTCCACCTGGCACAAATCAAGTTCACTGCATTTATTCATTTTAAGTTTGGACAACTAAATGGTCAGCTCTTTCAAACTTAAAATTTGCACCAATTATTCCAATGGCTCATTGGCCAACATCTTGTCCTCCATCTTCTAAAATGTTACTACCTGTGCCATGAAAATAGAGTCCCATTTACTCGCCATATATATTTTTGCTAACATAAATTTACTTCCGTCTCCCACAAAGTCACACATTTAAATTTGTTCTGTTTATGCCTAAGTATTTTTCATGGCCTCACAACTCTCTGACCCTGATCCTCCAAACCTACACATTACAGAAGTATTGCATTTCTTTGATTCTAGCTGCTTAAGTTCACACCTTATTGTTAACTTAAGTGACAATGATCTTAGCTCAATGGGCTCGGTCCAATGCTGGTTATTCTTCCCTTAACCGCTTGTCCTTTCCACTTTCTTTAAAACTTACTTCTATTTAACTTTAAGCCATTAGCTCTAATATTTCTCAATTTTTTGTAAACTCCCATTTTCCTTCTTTAACAGTGATGAATAATTGCAAGTTATTATTATTGATGAGTACAACTGGAATACAACAGTTACCAGACAGCAACATAAAATGATCTTTATGTTTTTTCTAATTTTCTCCTAGCAAACTGTGCACTTTGAACTTGTTTGACAAGTTTTGCAGAGGAAGTTGTAATGGCTCAATGCTCCACAGGGGCCCTCTTGTACATAAGAACGACTGGCAAGCACGGGACACATTGAAAGTGGGGATTACGTCACCACTATTTTAATGATGGGATCTCCTCTGAGGCCAAATACAATACTTGTTCTATTGATGGACATCCTAGGTGCGGTGCAGATAAAAAGAGAAAAAGCAATTACTTTAGATCTAAAGTAAAAGAGATGGAAGTAAAAGCAGTAATTGCTGGGAGCAGTGCAAAATGTAAGCCAAATCATTTTACACTTGACAGATTGAACCAGCATTTGAGAATTTCCAATGTTTTCTGTTTTTACTGGTTAACGTTCAGGGTGATATTCAAATCTCCAGAAGTTAACATAATGTACATAACATACTAATTTAATGTAATAATGGGTATGTGGTCACAGCTGAAACAATTGGAGTATATTTTATTATCCAAATTTAAAACAACCCTTTCTAATCAATACAACCCTTTCAAACCCATTACTGTATTTTCCCACCTTATCAGCCCTTTCTACAAGCAGTGTTTACCTTTGAATAAATACCCATCAAGTTTCCACAAAACATTACAATATTAATCAGCTCTTACCAACCATCTCCTGGACCTGAATAGATTCCCCAATTGTTAAATAATTGTGAAGTACCTTTTGATTGGGCCATTATCCCTTTAAGAAACTAACAAAACAACGCTTCCATGAATGAATGAAACTCATACCGGCAAATAGTAAATAAATCTCACAACCCAGATGCAGTAATCAGTTTAATATCCTTTATTCTTTTATTAAGTATAGGCACAATTTTTAACTTATTTAGAAAATATAGGCCTAGTAATTTTATGAACACTTAAAAAAGGGCTAACAGCTCCTATTATGCAAGCAGACTGGGCAGACATCCCATCACAAGTAGCAGCCAGCATATAACACGTTTTAACCCATCTCCTCTTTCCCAGGACAGAAAACCTTCAAACCTTTGTGTACCATAAATACCATAAGCTATTTTTGCCACTCACTGATTCCGGTTGGTATTTGAACACGATCCCACAACTTCTTCACCAGCCTGTCTTCTTTTGCTGACACCTTCAAGAACACAAAGCTTCTTTTGTTCCTCAGTATCTCCTAGGAACCTACCATTTGTATAACTTCTCCTTATTATCTAGAGCACTTGCACACAGTATTGCTATCCTTATTTAAGGAACAATGCAAATACACAGGAGGCAGTTTGGAAAATACCTACCAGACTAATATCTGGTATGAAAGGATTGTCTTATGAGGAAACGTTGGACAGGCTAGACATTAACTTCTGAAATTTAGAAGACTAAGAGGTGACTTGATTGAGAGGCCTAAGATCTTGAGAGATGTTGACAGCCTGGAAGTAGAATCTAGGAGTGACATAGTGGCTCAGAGTTTGGCACTGCTGTCTCACAATGCCAGGGCCCCGGGTTCAATTCCAGCCTCAGACGCCTGTCAGTATGGAGTTTGCACGTTCTCCCTGTATCTGTGTAGGTCTCCTTCTGTGTGCTCCAGTTGCCTCCTACAATCCAGAGATGTGCAGGTGAGGTGAATTGGCCATGCTAAATTGTCCCTGGTGTTCAGGAATGTATAGGTTAAGAGCATTAGTTTGGGATAAATGTAGAGTAATATGGTAAGGGAATGGGTTTGGGTTGGATACTGTTTAGAGGATCAATGTGGACCTGTTGGCCTCTTAAAAGAACTAAGGATTAAATTTAAAAATCAGTGGTCACCCAGTTAAAACAGAGATAAGTTTTAAAGAATACTTTTTTCTCTTGGAGGGATCTGAGGCTTTGGAACTGTTTTTATAAAAAGGTGGTGGAACCAGAGTCCTTGAATACTTTTACATCAAAAGTGAATAGATTGACATTAAGGAAATGGGTGAAAGGTTATCACAGGTAGGTAGGAAAATGAACTTGAGGATACAAGTATTCTAGCCGTGATCTGATTGATTGGCTGAGCAGTCTTGAAGGGCTGAATGGTCAACTTCTGCTCCTTATTCATATGTTTGTATATGTTTTTAATCTGTTTGTTATTATATAAACCAGTAATCTATTCCATTTTTTTTCAGCTGTGACTACATATCCATTATTACATTAAATTAGTACATTATGTACTTTATAACTTCTGGAGATTTGAATATCATCCTGAAAATTAACCAGTAAACTGTATTAACTGTTTTATGAATGAATGAAAGAAACTGTGTTATAGTAAATATTGGGTTCGTAAAGGGTTATGAATGAATGAACAGAAACCTGGTGTTAATGAATGTAATGAGCTGGTGAATGAGTTAATAAAGATCACCCATAACATAATATTTCACAAAGTTATATTGGATGTTTGCCTTCATTAGCCACTACATAGAATATAGGAGCAAGGAAGCCTTGTTACAACTTTATAAAACCTTGGTTTGGCAAAAGGTGGAATATTTATGTGCTGTTTTCATTCCATACTATTGGGAGGATATGATTGCACTGGAGAGGGTGAAGAGAAAATTCATCAGGACATTATCTAGGATGAAAAGTCCCAGTTATGAGGAAAAACTAGATAGGCTGGGTTTCTTTTTTGTAGGAATAGAGGAGGCGGGGGTTGAGGGGGGAGGGGTGGTATTTGATTGCGATATGCAAAATTATAAGAGACATACAGTAAATCATGAGAATCCCTTCATGTCTAAGACCAGAGGGCATAAGTTTAAGTGAGGAATAAATGGTTTAGTTTAGAAGGATATGGTCCAAATGCAGGCAAATGGGACCAGTTCAGTTTAGGATATCTGGTTGGCACGGACAATTTGGACCAAAGGCTCTGTTCCCATATTGTATAATATTATGACACTATGGCTCAATGTAATTTCAATAATGCATTGTGTAACTGAAGCAGAACTTCCCTAGTTGTATATTAAATGAATAAGATTACCCATCATTCTTATGAATTTAAATGAATAAAAGCCTAATTGGTTAGCCAGTTTTGATAATATAACACCTTTAACTTAGGAATTGGCCTAATGAATCGCATTTCAACTGCCTCCAATACTAGAATATTCTTTTTTAAATTCAGGGAGGAAAACTGTGCACAGTACTTCAGGTGCAGCCTCATCAAACCCTGTATAGTTGCAATAAGATTTCACTGTTTTAAACTTCAACATCCTTGAAATAAAGGTTAAAATTCCATCAACCTTCTAAATCACTTGCTGCAACTGCATGCCAACCTTTTTGGGTTTCATGCAGTAGAACACCCAAATCTCTTCGTATTGCACATTTTAGAGTTTCTCTCTCCAATTAAATAAAAACCTTCCTACCAAAATGCATGGCATCATGTTTTTCTACATTAAACCCCATCCACCAAGCTTTTATCCACTCACCAAACCTAACTAAATCACCTTAAAAATCCCTTTCACCTTTATCAAAACAGGCCCTTCCACCTATTTTTGTAACATCAGCAAATCTGGATACATTACACTCTGCTCCCTTCTCCAACTGATTTATATAGATAGGAAATAATTGAGGATCGAGGATTAATCCTTTTTGTAATTCACCTGTGAAAGACTCATGATTCCCAACTCTGTCTTCTGTATGTTTAAAAAAAACTCAATTGATACAAATGCATTACCCACACTTCTTGTGACTTCTTACTGAGTGCCTTCTAAAATTTAAATATATGAAATCTACTGGTTCCCCTTTATCAACCCTGCTTATTGAACCTCAAAGAACTCTAACAAATTCACTAAACACGTTTTGTTTTTCACAAAACCATATTGACTCTGTTTAATTATGTTAAGCTTTTTTTAAATGTCTTGCCATTTCTTCCTTAATGATAGAATCCATCATTTTTGCAGATTTTAGATTAACTGACCTATAGTTTCTTGCTGACATATAGTTTCCTGCTTCTCCTTCCGTATCTTCAGAGGTGTTACATTAATGGTTTTCTAATCTGCTGGAACACTCCTGGGATCCAGTCAGTTCTAGAATATTTTAGCCAATGCTTTCTCTATTTCTGTAGCCACTTCCTTGGATGCAGGCCATCACGACCTGGCAACTTGTTTGTTTCAGTCCAATTGTCCTTAGTTTTATCCTTCTATTATTTTTGTAAATTCTGGTCTCATTTGTTGGTTGATTCTGAGATTTATACTCTCTGTCCCTTCCTGCTATGGTCTGTTTATCATTTTGTGTATTAATGATTTACTGTTTTGCTTTGATCCTGCTCTTTGATTTATCAAATTGGATCCCTTGTCTCCAAATATTTAGTTTGCAATCCTTTCTACATCCTTGTCGGGTGGTTAATAAGAACACATCCCCCAGCACAGTTCAGGGGGAGACTGCCCCATTGGTAGCAATCTCGCTTTCTCCGTACTGGCACCAGTGCCCCACAAACAAGGATTACCACACACACACACACACACACACACACACACACACACACACACACACACACACACACACACACACAACCACCTCCTTCTCCTACACCAGTCTTTGAGCCAAGGATTCATCTGTCTAATCCAATGTTCCCTATGTCCATTTGCCTTTGACTCAAATAATAATTCAGAGATTATGAACTTTGAGGTACTGCTTTTTAATTGGGTGCCTAGCTCTCCATACCGACTATGCAAAACTTCCTTGTTTTGCCTATGCTGTTGATATTTACATATACCATGATGACTGGATCCTCCTATCCTGCTGTAAGCTCCTTTCCAGCCCTGAGAGTATGTCCCAAACTCGAATCAGGCAAACAACACATTTATCTGGAGTAATTTTCTCAGAGTGCAGTGTCAATCACACTCAGCCTACTCCTTCCTCAGCAAAGGACTCACCTTCATCCTCCTCCGCCCTCACATTAACGAATTTAATACACGCCGTGACGTTGAACTCTTCTTCCGTTGTCTCCGCCTCCGAGCTTACTTTCACAATCAGGATACCCACCCACCTTCCGAGGACCCCTTCGTCCACCTCCAACACATTCCATCCACCTGGACACCCCGTGCTGGCCTATTACCCGCTCTCAACCTCTTAATTTCCAACTGCCGCCGGGACATTAACCGCCTCAACCTGTCTAGCCCCCTCCCCCACTCCAACCTCTCACCCTCACAACACACAGCCCTCTAATCCCTCTGCTCCAATCCCGAACTCACCATCAAGCCAGCAGATAAAGGGGGCGCAGTAGTAGTCTGGCGCGCTGACCTCTACACTGCTGAAGCCAAACGTCAACTTGAGGACACCTCTTCCTACCGCCCCCTCGACCATGACCCCACCCCCATCACCAAACCATCATCACCCAGACCATACAGAACCTCATCACCTCAGGAGATCTCCGACCCACAGCTTCCAACCTCATAGTCCTGGCACCCCACACTGCCCGGTTCTACCTCCTTCCCAAGATCCACAAGCCTGACCACCCTGGCCAACCCATTGTCTCAGAATGCTCCTGCCCCACTGAACTCATTTCTATCTACCTCGAAACTGTCCTAACCCCCCTTGTTCAGGAACTCCCCACATACGTTCAAGACAGCACCCATGCCTTCCACCTCCTCCATGATTTCCGTTTCCCCGGCCCCCAACGCCTCATCTTTACCATAGATATCCAATCCCTCTACACCTCCATCCGCCATGACCAGGGCCTTCAAGCCCTCTGTTTCTTCCTCTCGCGACGTCCCCAACAGTACCCTTCCACCGACACTCTCAATCGTTTGTCTGAATTTCTCCTTCGAATCCTTCCACTTCCTCCAGACCAAAGGGGTAGCCATGGGCACCCGTATAGGCCCCTTCTATGCCTGTCTCTTTGTTGGCTATGTAGAACAGTCCATTTTCTGTAATTACACTGGCACCACTCCCCATCTCTTCCTCCGCTACATTGATGACTGCATTGGCGCCACCTCGTGCTCCCGCGAGGAGGTTGAGCAACTCATCAACTTCACCAACACATTCCACCCTGACCTTAAATTTACCTGGACCATCTCTGACACCTCCCTCCCCTTCCTGGACTTCTCCATCTCCGTTAATGTCAACCAACTTGACACCGACATTTTTTACATATCCACCGACTCCCACAGCTACCTGAATTACACCTCGTCCCACCCTACCTCCTGCAAAAATGCAATCCCGTATTCCCAATTCCCCCGCCTCCACCGTATCTGCTCCCAGGAGGACCAGTTCCACCACAGAACACACCAGATGTCCTCCTTCTTTAGAGACCACAATTTCCCTTCCCACGTGGTTAAAGATGCCCTCCAATGCATCTCGTCCACATCCCGCACCTCCACCCTCAGACCCCACCTCTCCAACCATAACAAGGACAGAACACCCTCGTGCTCACCTTCCACCCTACTGACCTTCGCTAAACCAAATCATCCGCTGACATTTCCGCCACCCCCAAACAGACCACCAGGGATATATTTCCCTCCCCACCCCTTTCTGCCTTCTGCAACGACCGTTCCATCTGTGACTACCTGGACAGGTCCACGCCCCCCTACAACCCACCCTCTCATCCTGGCACCTTCGCCTGCCACTGCAGGAATTGCAAAACTTCCACCCCACCTCCTCCCTCACCTCCAGCCAATGCCCTAAAGGAGCCTTCCACATCCATCAAAGTTTTACCTGCACATCCACCAATATCATTTATTGTATCCGTTGCTCCCGATGCAGTCTCCTCTACATTGGAGAGACTGGACGCCTCCTAGCAGGGTGCTTTAGGGAACATCTCCAGGGCACTTGCATCAATCACCCACACCGCCCTGTTTCAACTCCCTGTTTCAACATTTCAACTCCCCCTCCCACTCTGCTGAGGACATGGAGGTCCTGGGCCTCCTTCATCGCCGCCCCCACACCACCAGACGCGTGGAGGAAGAACGCCTCATCTTCCACCTCGGAACACTTCAACCCCAGGGCATCAGTGTGGACTTCAACAGTTTCCTCGTTTCCCCTTCCCCCACCTTACCCCAGTTCCAAACTTCCAGCTCAGCACTGTCCCCATGACTTGTCCTACCTGCCTATCTTCTCTTCCACATATCCACTCCACCCTCCCCCTGCCCCCAACTTATCACCTTCATCCCCTCCCCCACTCATCTATTGTACTCTATGCTACTTTCTCCCCACCCCCACTCTCTTCTCACTAATCCCTCCACCCTTCCAGCTCTCTGCCTGTATTTCTGATGAAGGGCTTTTGCCCGAAACCTCAATTTTACTGCTCCTCGGATGCTACCTGATCTGCTGTGCTCTTCCAGCACCACAAATCCAGAATCTGGTTTCCAGCAATTGCAGTCATTGTTTTTACCTATTCCTTCTTACTCTCTCCATCTTGAAAGGCTTCCTATACCATGGTGCTATGGTCACTTAGCTCTCACTGTTATCCAGACAAGCTGAGAGATCCTCAAACATGCTGGATTATTGCAAAGACTGAGGTTCTTGCGGCTTTGCACTCTGGCTTCCTTTAATTGCCATGCACACAGTCACTCAGATCTGCCCTGAAATATGACCAAATTAAATGACCTAACCCTAAGAGGTGTGACTGCCTACTGATCCAAAGATTCCAAATAACTCTCTCTTTTCCTGGTGCATTATGATGTTTGTCGTTCAACCTTTAGCTTATAAACTCTGAACTTCACGTCAATAACTAATAATCATGCAGTAACAAAAGTAGGAAAATAAGTGATAATACATTTCATAACAAAACAGAATAAATAAAGGCTTTTAGAGAATCTGAACTCTCTTTGATTTGAACCAGCACACTTGTCTGTTTTCACATATTTCTCTTGAAAGATCTGTTAAAGCAAATTCTGCATATTTTAATTCTCTAATCTAGATGTGACCTTAAGTAAATAAAAGACAATTTCAACTTCGAAGATATACTTTTTTGGAGTGATAGAAAGACCTTGGAACTATTTATTAGACACTGTACCTGGTTGAAAGAGTTTGCTTAGTGGCAAAAGGAAGCTAGTGGCAAACGTATAAATTCTCACTCATTAGAACATAGAACATAGAACAATACAGCACAGAACAGGCTCTTTGGCCCTCGATGTTGCGCCGACCTGTGAACTATTCTCAGCTCGTCCCCCTACACTATCCCAAAATCATCCATGCGCTTATCTAAGGATTGTTTAAATCTCCCTAATGTGGCTGAGTTGACTACATCAGCAGGTAGGGCATTCCATGCCCTTACCACTCTCTGCGTAAAGAACCTGCCTCACACATCTGTCTTAAATCTATCACCCCTCAATTTATAGTTATGCCCCTACGTACACGCTGATATCATCATCCTTGGGAAAAAAACTTTCACTGTCCACCCTATCTAATCCTCTGACCATCTTGTATGTCTCTATCAAATCCCTTATTAGCCTTCTTCTTGCCAATGAGAACAGGTTCGTCTCTCAGCCTTTCCTCATTAGACCCTCCGTCCAGACCAGGCAACATCCTGGTAAATCTCTTCTGCACGTTTACCAATTCTTCCACATTCTTCCCGAAATATGACAACCAGAACTGTACACAATATTCCAAGTGTGTCCACACCAGCATTAAGTATAGTTGCAGCATGATATTGCGACTCCAGAACTCAATCCCACTATGAATGAAACCTAACACAGCATATGCCTTCTTAACTGCACTATCCACCTGGGTGGCAACTTTCAGGAATCTATGTACATGGTCTCCAAGATCCCTCTGCACATCCACACTACCAAAGAATCTTTCCATCGACCCAGTACTCTGCCTTCCTGTTATTCTTCCCAAAGTGCATCACCTCACATTTAGCTGCATTGAACTCCATTTGCCACCTCTCAGCCCAATTCTGCAGATTATCCAAGTCCCCCTGCAACCTGTAACATTCTTCCACACTGTCCACTATGCCACTGACTTTAGTGTCATCTACAAATTTACTTATGCATCCACCTATGCCTGCATGTAAGTTGTCTATAAAAATGACAAACAGCAGTGGTTCCAAAACGGACACTTGTGGCAACCCACTAGTAACCGGACTCCAGGCTGAATATTTTCCATCAACCACCACTCGCTGCCTTCTTTTAGAAAGCCAGTTTCTAATCCAAACTGCTAAATCACCCTCAATTCCATACCTCTGCATTTTCTCCAACAGCCCACCATGTGGAACCTTATCAAAGGCATTACTGAAGTCCATGTATACCACATCAACTGCCCTACCCTCATCTACATGCTTGGTCACCTTCTCAATGAGGTTTATGACTCACGACTTGCCCTTGACGAAACTATGTTGACTATCTGAAATCAAATTGTTGCTTGCTAGGTGATTATAAATCTTAGCTTTTATAAACCTTTCCAAAACCTTTCCTACAACTGAAGGCTCAAAGGTCTATAAACAACAGAAGTAAGGCTCACTGGTCTATAAGGCCAGCAATTGCTCATTTCGGTTTCACACTCTAAATACCTGTGACACGATTTAATGACCATCACCGTCTAAAATAAGCACAGCTCTATTCTAATGGGCTTGCAATCTGTTTCATTTGCTGCTCATAAATTTGATGACTCTTGTGTTGCCATCACTACCCTCCCTTTTGAGACAATTGATTACATACCAGGGAAATGTTTTCATGGGTACTGCTCTCGCCCACACAACTTGAGTGGCCGTTATATATTAAAAAGCAGTGAATGTTGTCAGATTTATCAAATATAGAGAGTCATAGCTCTGCTTGTTGTATTCCTTTTGATGTTTTAAACATGACGCCTCGACGCTTATGGAACACTGATAGAGAGAGGGAGCATTCAAGGGTCATTGAGGTCATGGTCTATTGTTACAGTAATTGAGATCATATACCAACAGAAAATGCCACATATTCCATAACCTCAGAGAAATGCATTCAAAAAAAGTTATTTAGACAAAACATATTTTTAATACAGAATTAGAAATGGCTGAATGAACCATTGACATTTGATTGATTAATGTTTCTGTCCACTTGCAAAAACACGAAGGCAGATAACTACCTGAATGGCTGTAAATTGGGAGAGGGGATTTTCAGCAGGATCTGGGTGTCCTTGCGCACCAGTGGCTGAAGGTAAGCATGCAGGTGCAGCAGGCAGTGAAGAAGATAAATGGCATTTTGGCCTTCGCTGCAAAACGCTTCGCGTACAGGAGCAGGGATGTGTTGTTGCAGTTATACAGGGCCTTGGTGAGGCCACATTTAGAATGTTGTGTGCAGTCATGGTCTCCGTTTCTGAAGAAGGATGCGCTTGTTCTCAACGGAGTGCAGTGAATGTTTACCAGGCTGATTCCAGGATGGCGGGACTGACTTATGAATTGAATTGAATTTATTGTCACGTGTACCAAGGCACAGGGAAAAGCTTTGTATGAGGAGAGATTGACTAGGTTAGGATTATTTTTGCTGTAAATCAGATGAATGAGTGGGGATCTCAGAGAGACTTACAAAATTCTAACAGGACTAGATAGGATAGATGCAGAGAGGATGTTCCTGATGGTGGGTGTATCCAGAACCAGAGGTCACAGCCTGAGGATTCGGGATAGACCATTTAGGACGGAGGTAAGGAGACATTTCTCCACCCAAAGAGTGGTGAACCTGTGGAATTCATTACCACAGGAAGTAGTTATGCCAAATTATTGATTGTATTTAAAAGGATGTTAGATATAGCACATGGGGCAAATGCGACCAAAGGATATGGGGAGAAAGCAGGATTAGGCTACTGAGTCAGACAATCAGCCAAGTTCATGATGAATGTGCAGCAGACTCGAACGGCCGAATGGCTTCCTCCTGCTCCTATCTTATAGGTTTCTTTACTTTCTGATTAAAACAAAATATTAACTGAGATTTTGAATGATTCAAAGTGCATCCACTTATACCCCATTAAAATTGGGCTCTATAAATTAATGCAGTCATATATTAGGAAGTTTCAGGCCTATGGATTGAAGTGTAAGTTGATAAAATTAGGCAAATTCACAAATTCTGCTGGTGTTGTGGTGTGTGTGTGTCTAACACCAATTTTAAAATGCATTCTCTCAAGTACATATAAACTATGAGTTACATGCCTGAAGTTACTTAATCAATTATGGGTGAAATCTATTTCAATAACTATCATACAACACCCATATTTTCTGTGCCTGTGCACTTCCCTGCACTTTGCCTCATCAAGGAGCAGCATTCCGAAAGCATGTTATTTCAAATAGTCCTGCTGAAGTATAACCCAGTGTTATGAAGGTGTAGATGTTTATCTTTAAGAGCGAGAGGAAGCTGGTAAGGACTGACTGAAATCACAGAGTGTGCCAAACAATTTAAAAATGTAACATTTGGTTGAAACAAATAGTTGGAGTTACTTTGCCATGAAACAAAAACAAATTCAAATTTGGCGAATCAGTTTAAATTATGCCTCAGATATCAAAATCCAATCAAATTTGAATTTTACTGTTTGAGATGACATCAAACCAATGAAATGATCCAATGTTTTGAGGTATAAACCGGACATTTTGAAGAGTTAGGGGGAGAACTGCAAAGAGCACTAATAAGTACAGACTGCAAACTGAATAGCTCTCTGAAAGGTATGTGTCCCTAAGAAAGGTTGTGCAACAGAAGACCGAGAAAGAGACAACCCAGAAAAATACAGAGGAAAATCTACAGAGGAGAATCAATAAAGCTGGCTGGTTTTGAAATGTGTTTTTGTTTTGTGTATCTTAATTGGGAATTTGTTTAATCGGATCGGTATTGTAGAGTTGGAGGTTAAAGATAAGTTTAAGAGAAAGGAATTGTAAATAGCTGTTGTTTTAATGTTCTCTGTTGGACTTAAAAAATAACATTGTTAATTTTTACTTTGAATAGTGACATCTGGGATGGTTCTTTGTGAGCTTCTCTGTGTGCCAGATTTAAATTAGCAGAGGGGTTTACCACATGTTGTTACAGCTTCAGGACCAGTCTGGAATTTGAACTGGTTTAGTCAGATCCTTCTGAGATTTGGACAGGTTTGAATAGATTTGGGAAACGATAAAATCTCGGTGGATTTAAACACTTGCAGGTTAATGTCCTGGATCCTTAAATAAAATGTAGGTGAGACAACTTGTTTAATTTTGGCTAGTTGCGGTTGGTCGAATTAAAAGTGAGAGAAATAGCTCTTAAAATGGCTAAAGAGGTTTTGGGATTGAAGGTGATTCTCAAATTTGCCAAAAAAGTTTAGAAAGACAAAAAAGACCATACTCTTAGAATTAGCAAAGAAGCTGGAGTTGGGTTTAACCAAGGACAAAAGTAAAGCTAACATTGTAAGGGAGTTACTCAAGCACTTAGGTGTGTCAGAGAAACAGACAAGTGTGATAGAGTCAGAAAAACTTAAATTAAAATTGAGGATAATGGAGTTAGAAGATAAACAGAGAGAGAGAAGATTCTTAGCTGAGCAAAGAGAGAGAAAAGAAAGGGAGGGAGAAAGAGAGCGAAGGTTCTTAACTGAGCAAAAAGAGAAACTTTGAACTTGAGAAGTTGCAATTTAGTTACCAAAGTCAAGTTAACATGATGGAGATTAAAAAAGGGCAAAGTGATACATACAAATATGTCAAAACTCTGCCACATTTTGATGAGAAAGATGTTGAAGTTTTCTTTATTTCATTTGAAAAATTGGCTAGGCGGATGGTGTGGTCTGAGAATTTATGTGTAATGCTAGTTCAGACAAAGCTGGTAGACAGAGCTGGTGAGGTATTTGCAGCGCTGTCAGATGAGGGGGCAAGAGATTATGAAGATGTCAAACAGGCTATTTTAAATGTCTATGAATTGGTACCAGAAGTGTATAGATAGCAGTTCAGAAACATAAAGAAGGAACCAGGTCAAACTTAGGTTGAGTTAGAAAGTTTTAAACATAGTATTTTTGAGAGATGGGTGTGGGCCTTAAAGATAGATAAGATCTAGGAGACTATTAGAGAGATTATTCTGCTGGAGGAGTTTAAAAACTCACTTCCCGAGTTTGTAAGAATTCACGTGGATGAACAGAAAGTTCAGGAAGTGAGAAGGGCAGCAAAATTAGCAGATGAATACATGTTGGTGCATAAGACAAGCTTCTGGCCAGAATTTCATCCTGTAAGGGATAGAAGCTGAGAGAAACAGAGATCCTACACTATGAAACAAAGTGTAGAGAACACTGGTAATTGTTTACCACTGGTTAAAAAAGAAACCCAAGAGAATGGAAAGGAGGTGAAAGGCAGGTATTTCCACTGTTGTAAAGCGTGATATGTAAAGTTACAGAACTGGTCATTAAAGAAAGGCACTGTGGGAAAGAATGCGATAAAAGAAGCTAAGCCAGTGGCACTAGTGAAAGTAGTAAAGGAAACTTCAAAAAGAGGTGAGGAGATGCAGGAGAGTGCATAGACTAGGCATGGGCTGGATATGGAGTTAGTGCCTCATCTCTATAAAGAATTCTCCTCTGTGGGTAAACTCAGAAAGAACAGGGAGAAGGGCAAGACATTATAATTTTAAAAGATACAGGATCTAACCAGTCTCTAATAGTAAAGATAAGCAAATTTGCACTCTTTCTGATCTGTGACCCGAGTATGTGGTAATTTGTGGGATAGATGGATAGAAATTTAGTGTTCCTCTATGTCAGATCATTTTGTAATGCCAACTCAAGACTGGGGAATTAACAGTGGGAGTGATTGACAGAGTGTCAGTTCCAAATTCCAGTTTGTTCTCGGGAATTATTTAGCAGGATCCAAGGTAGGAGTGACACTTCTTGTTGCACAAAAGCCCAAGGAAGGTCAAGAAACTAAGGAGTTAAAAGAAAGGTATCCTGGCATTTTCCCAGACTGTGTAGTAACAAGATCCCACTATCATATGTCATAGCAAAAAGCAAAAAGTAAAGAGAAAGATGAAGGGATTGAGGTTAAGATAGCAGACACCCTGTTTGGCTTAATGGTGCAGGATATACCTGATCAGGCAGAGGATCAGACAGAAATGTTTAGTCCTGAAAGGCAAAGGGACTTGCAACAGAAAGACAAAACTATAAAAGGTAGATATGTGAATGTCTACTCTGAGAAGGAGGTAGAGAATATTCCTGAGAGTTATTATCTGAAAGATAGAATCCTAAGATGAAAATGGAGACCACAGCAGGTTAGTGCAGAGGAGAAATGGGCCGAAATGCACCAAATTGTGTTGCCAATAGCATACAGACAGGAGGTGTTATGGGTAGCATACAAATGACCTGTAGGAGGTGACCTAGGAGTTGAAGAACTCAGGTCAAGGTACAAAAACATTTTTATTGGCCTGAAATGCACAAGGATGTGGTTAACATTTGCTATATGTGTCATACATGCTAAATGGTAGATAAGCCACAGGCCGTAATAAAATCAGCATCTTTGTTGCCAATTCCTGCATTTGAACAATCATTCACATGGGTTATAATTGATTGTGTAGATCCCCTCTCAAGAACTAAAAGTGGGAACCAATACTTTTTAACCATAATGGATTTCTGGAGGCAATTCCATTATAGACCATCAAGGCAAAAGGGTGGTAGAGGAGTTAGTGGCTTTCTTCACATGGTATGGACAACCGAGAAGGATTCAGTCAGACCAAGGGTCAAATTTTACTGCTAGGCTGTTTAAGGAGGTTATGGATAGCTTATGTATACAGCACTTTAAATCCACTGCATATTATCCTGAATCCCAGGGAGCTTTCAAAATGTGGCATCAGACACTGAAGACCATGTTGAAAGCATATTGTCAGGGTTACCCAAATGATGGGGATAAAGGTATCTCATTCGTATTGTTTGCCATTAGAGATGCCCCAAATGAATCTACTCAGTTTGCTCCCTTCAAGTTAATTTTTGGACATGAAGTGAGAGGCCCTTTGAAATTAATGAAAGAAAAATTGGCAGGACTAAAGTCAGAGATCTCACACTTGGATTATGCATCGGAGTTAAGGCAGAAGTTAAATTGAGTAGGTGAGTTAGCTGAAAAGCACTTAAAGAGGGCGCAGCATGGAATGAAGTAGGTGGCAGATAGAAACTCTGAGATTTGGATGTTTTCCTGATGGGATGACATGTTAATAATGTTACCAGTGATAGAAGAACCCTTCAAGCCAGGTTTAGTGGTCACTATCAAATAGAGAAAAAGTTGATTCAGGTTAATTATCTGGTCAAGATGTCAGATAGAAAAAAACTGCATCAGGTATGTCATGTGAACATTATGAAACTATATTATACTAGAAAGAAAGAACTGGAGAAATATGTGGTGGTTACTGTCCCGCAGGATGAGGAATCAAATCCAGATGCTGTTGATTTTGACATATCTCAAAATATGTTAAAAATTGAAGAAGTCCTTGAGCAGTGGGATAGGTTAGTTAGCTATCTGTCTCAGGAGCAAAGAACACAGTTGAAAGGTTTATTACTGCAGTATGAGAACGTATTTAGAAATCAGGTGGGGAGGACTAATACTATTGTACATGAAGTAGACATAGTGAATACTGCTCTGATAAAACAACACACCTATTGGCCCTTTCAAAGCCAGACAGGTCTAGAGGGAGGTGGAGGCCATGCTCAATGAAGATATCATCAAACTGAGCCAGAGCGAGTAGGGTTCGCTGATTGCCTTAGTTCCCAAACCAGACAGGACTCAACAATTTTGCTTGGATTATTGCAATGTCAATGCTGTTACAAAATCAGACTCATATCCAATACCTTGATTGGAGGACTGTATCGAGAAAGTTGGACAAGCCAGTAACATCATCAAGTTGGACTTACTGCATGGTTATTGGCAGGTATCTCTATCAGAGACGGTGAAAGAAATTTATGCATTTGTAACCCCAAATGGGCTATATCAATTCAAAGAGATGCCCTTTGGAATGAAGAATGCACCAACCACATTCCAAAGATGCATGAACAGAATTGTGGCTGCTATAACAAACTGTGCCGTCTACTTGGACGATGCAGTGATCTTTAGTAAGTCCTGGAAAAATCACATGGTACAATTGGCAGAGCTCTTTGAATGACTACGAGAAGCAAAATTGGTGATAAGCTTAAATAAAACTGAATTTGCCAAAGCATAACATCAGTCATGAAAGGTAAAAACAACGACTGCAATTGCTGGAAACCAGATTCTGGATTAGTGGTGCTGGAAGAGCACAGCAGTTCAGGCAGCATCTGAGGAGCAGTAAAATCGGTGTTTCGGGCAAAAGCCCTTTATCAGGAATACATGCAGAGAGCCTGAAGGGTGGAGAGATAAGTGAGAGGAGGGTGGGGGTGGGGAGAAAGTAGCATAGAGTACAATAGGTGAGTGGGGGAGAGGATGAAGGTGATAGGTCGGGGGGGAGGGTGGAGTGGATAGGTGGAAAGAAGATAGGCAGGTAGGACAAGTCATGGGGACAGTGCTGAGCTGGAAGTTTGGAACTGGGGTGAGGTGGGGGAAGGGGAAATGAGGAAACTGTTGAAGTGGACTTCAACAGTTTCCTCATTTCCCCTTCCTCCACCTCACCCCAGTTCCAAACTTCCAGCTGTGTACATGGATCACAATCCTCTTATATTCTTGGAACACTTTAAAGTAGGAGTGTTGCGTTACAAATTTTTAGTTTACAAATTGCACATGCTACGAGTCGTAGGATTGTAATCGCAGGTGTGTTATTGTGGATTTAACTGATAAAGTACAGATGAGATTGGCATCAATTCAATATGGGAAGAAGTTAATATGAACTTAGATTAAAGTCATATGTATGTTAAGGTAATGTGGTTAAGGAATAGAGAAAAAAAAGAAGTCATCATTTTATTATGATGGTTCATTTTTTTCATAAGAGGGGAGGTGTTATGAAGGTGTAGGTTTGTACTGTACCTTTAAGAGAGAGAGGAAGCTAGCAAGGACTGACTGAAAGCACACAGTGTGCTGGTCTCCCCTCTTCAAGGACACTCAAATGCAGATGTAACCACAAAAGTGAAGCGTACATCTGTATAAAATGACCCAACTCTCCCTCCTACCGCACCCCTCAACTGCGACCCACTGTCTGGACCTGTTAACGACCACATAATAAGGACCTCTGATCTGCTTGTCCGTCTCTGTACACGATGCCCAAGGACCAGGAGCATGGGGCTGAAGTACAAACACAAATTTAATCAAAACCCCTTAAAAAAAATACCTATTACAATTAATATAAGCATAAAAATTACAGGCAGCCCATGAGTCTAGGACTTAACCTATGATTGTACCGGACTGTATGTACATGAACAATTCTGCCCTCGAACTCCATATAGAAAAAAGGAAGACTCCCACACAGACAGCCTTCCAAAGGGGCCTCACCTGCCACTGGATGGCAAGATGGAAAACCAGGGAGTGTCCGGAAAGTGAATGATGGTGAGGAAGTGAAGGCTATGAAATAGCAACCCAAAAGAAAACAGATATGCACTTAATGGAAGGACACAGAGGGAAGTTCCTCAAGATAGCTCAAATGGTGGGCAGATGGGACCCAAAGGAGGTTTCGGTGACTTAGGCTATTGTGAAATCCTATTTAAATGGGAGTCAGTCCAGACAATGTACACTGCATGTATGAGGCACTCAACAACACGAATATTAATGCATCTCCACCGTATTGTTTTCAGGCTCTGGATGGTTTTGGCAGTGAGCTGGAGACTAACTGACTTGCGCCTGGCAAGTTTTTGTGGTATCATCCAGCTTGCTCCTCAACTGTTCAATATGTTTATTCACCCTAGCTTTCCAAGTCCTCTCCTATCCCAATCATACTGAAACCATACTGATGGAAGTGTAAATTCCTGAGCAATGGCTCCCAAATAGCAGCTGCTACTCCTGACTGGGTGAGCTGTGGTGTGAGGTGATGAGATTCCAACTCTGAGTCAGGTCTTGGAGTAAAGAAAATGCAGCTCGAGTAAGAGTTACAAAGACATTGATCAATGTCAATGTATCACAGTGGGGTCTCAAATCAGAAAGTCATTGCTTGGCTGTGACAGCACACAGAAGGCCTGTGACAGCCTGACTCCTCTCCCTAAGTGGGTGACTCAGAACCTCAGCAAAGACCCAGTGTTACCTTTTGCTTGAAAAGAGGTCTGTGAGCATTCTTCACTTCTTTGTGATAAACTACCTCTCTGCGGAAGGGATCAAAATGACGAATCAGTATGGCAACATGGCAGCAATCAGATATATTATGATCAAAGTTCAAGATAATACTTGGAGCAGCCCTGTCCAGCATTCTAAGTCTGTAGTGGATTTAGCCTCTAGCTCTTGCCAGTTCACCAGCCAGGATTCCTCAGCAGGGCTAAAACAGACTCCCAGGTTAAGGAGATGTGCAATGCTCCTGGTGAAGAACTTAAGTACAGTATATCTATTGGCACTTCTGCATCCTTCGCAGGACAACTGGTCTAAGGAGAACATCATCAGTGTAGCCCCATACCTAATCAGCACACAGCAAAACCCTGCAACTCTTTGACAAGAGGCCTTGGAATGACTTCACGCAAAGTGGATATAACTGACAAGACAAGAGGCAGTCCTCAAGTAGACCTGTCTCAGAGCACAGGGCCGTCACCAAGAATGCATTAGTTTTTATTCGATATTTTGTTGCTACAGAAAGAATTCAGATACAGGTGGAAAACTGCTTTGTCAACTTGAATGTTCACAGACTTCCAAATAAATATTTGTCATCCACCCTCTTGAGCGCCTTTCTCCTGATTAAGGGAAAGAAAAGCAGCCAATGGATCAGACTTGTGGGAAACATGGATTATGTCCTGGACCAAATGGATGTTGTTACATCTGGTCCAGTTTAAGACCATGTAGGACAGGTCAGAGTGGACCTATGTGATCCAGCATGATGCCAAGACAAAAGGACATGGTTCTGGTAAAGATTTTCATTGTGCTAAGAGGGGAAACCAGGCACCAATTTTTAAGAAGGCAGAGATTGCCCCTCTTTGTAGTATGGCTATGATGGCTTAGTGTGGTGAAAGGGGCATCCTCCCCCTAGGGTGAGCTTTCCTTTAAGGCCCACATGTCATTATTCACCAGGACATGAGAATAAAGAAAAGGAGCCAGTCACTATTCCTCAGCCACTCCTTAACCGTTTGACGTATCCTGTCTGGAACCTTGCATAGCGACTGGTCAAAATAGTTGTGAGTTTGAGTTTAGTTATGCAACAATTCCATAATTGTTGTATGTTTTGAAATTATGCACTGCTGCTTTATGGTTGAGATAAACTACTGTAACCAATCCCCGTTTCTTTGCTGAGTCTAAGAGCCTATCTATTTAGGTTAAACAACAATGAGTCTTAACAAAAATGTCCTTCATTTTGACAGCACAATGTAGTTTATGTACAAATGACATTGATTAGTAAGGCATAATTACAAAGATCATCACTTCATGTCTACTGGAATTTGCATGAGACTCCTTGATATTCACCCAGCTCTGTGCAATAACATCATATTGAGTGGAACTGAGTGAATTCTCCAATTTCAAATCTTTCTGAACTTATACAATAGACCTTTGTCATTTAGAGATTAGAATTGAAAACTGAAATATATATAGCCTTTGCAAATAATCTGAGGGAATGCTTTCAGTTTTAGGAAATCAACCTCAAAACAGATACTGGAAATAGTCACAACTGCACAGAGAAAAAAAAGTTCCATTTGAAATCAAAAAATCTTTGGTAGATGTACCAAATGCAGGAAACATAGCAAACTGCAGGCAAGCAAGAAGTGGTGCACTTGCTTCTCAAGGGCCCTTAGAGTATCCTTCTATGCCAACCATGGAAAAGTACATTAAAACCCACTAACTGGGATTTGTTTGTCTATGCTGCCACATATGGAAAATGCACATCATATAATTCATATTATTCAAAAGTTGCCACTTACCTTGCCATCCATACATATTAAAGAAGCATATGCACTGCCTTTTCAGCAGTAGCCCACTGTGTCACATAGGAAAGGCAATACCATTGCAGGAAACAGTGCACTTAGTTATTCCTCACCATTAAACGGCTTTACCTAATATTTTACAATTACACACTGCATATAAGAAGAAAACTGAAGAAAATGATGTTCACATTTCAGTATTAATGAAAATAGGAATATTTGCAAGTGGAAGTGAATTCTGGTCAGATTTTATTTCCTGAAGAAAACAAGATGGAGGTTCAACTGTATTCATGAGGAGTAGACTGATGGAACACAACACAAGAAAGAGAGATACATGCATTCACGCAGCCCTCATAGACATCCAGGAGACACAGAGAGGAAGAGACAGGCAAAGAGAACCCTCATGGATGTCGTTGGAAATTCTTTCTTATGCCTGCTGTCTGAGATGTTGCACTCATGTCTCTGGTGCTTGTGCTATGTGTAGATTTGGGTTGTTGCCAAAAGCCTCATGTCCTTGGAGTCTTTGTTGTGTATCATAAGTATATCAGTGACAGCAAATTCAAGCAACTGGCAACAGAAAACAAATTCCAAGCATTGCCATGTGACTGCACTTTACATATGCAGCATTCTGTCATATGTCTGTCTACCATGGATTTGTACAGAACATTATATTTTTACGAGGAGTTCATTCACAAGATTGAAATAAAGGCAAACAAGGGGCTATAATGTTCTGTAATTTTTCTTAAAATATATTAAATTGACAAGTGCCAACAAACTGTAGCCAGTGAGCTCTTTATTAAAAATGTACTATTTTAAGCATTGCTGCTTAATGTCTCGGGTGTTGGGATTGGAGCGAGTCCTCCTCTCTGTACTAATCCTCTGCTTTCAAGGTATTGCTATTAATTACCTTGCTTGCTTGTGAAACCAAGCAGCCACTACGGTTGAGTGGACACTGCGCAACAATTGCCAGACAGGGATGTACCCTCCCATTTGAGAAACACTTCAGCAGTCAAAGATATTCAGTCTTGGATCTTTGGGTAAATATTCTCCAAGCAGACTTTGGGACATGCAACAACACAGAGTTGCTGAACAGAGGCTGATAGCTATGTTCGATATCCATGAGGATGGCCTCAACCGGGATCTTGGGTTCATGTCACACTACAGGTGTCCCCAACACACTATACAGTCTCATACATACACTCATACACTTGGGCACCTATATGCACACTCTCTCACACAAACACGCTCACACAGTCTCTCTCTCATATGCACACACACTCTCTCTTTCATACACACACAAACTCACTCTCTTACACACATGCATATACTGACACACACTCTCACATATGCATATACTGACACACACTCTCTTTCACACACACACATACCTACAAACCCACATTCTCTCCACCCACACACAAACAGATCTATGGGGTGAAATTGCAGTTTCAGATTTGAATTTGCAGGTATATTCTATTTTGTTCAATCTATAGACAGTCAGTCAATGTGGGATTTTATATATTCCTACTTTGGAAATAAAACCAGCAGTTCAGGCAGCATCCAAGGTGCAGTGAAATTGATGTTTTGGGCAAAAGCCCTTCATCAGGAATAAAGGCAGTGAGCCTGAAGCGTGGAGAGATAAGCTAGAGGAGGGTGGGGGTGTGGAGAAAGTAGCATAGAGTACAATAGGTGAGTGGGGGAGGGGATGAAGGTGATAGGTCAGGGAGGAGAGGGTGGAGTGGATAGGTGGAAAAGGAGCTAGGTAGGTAGGACAAGTCCAGACAAGTCATAGGGTCAGTGCTGAGCTGGAAGTTTGGAACTAGGGTGAGGAGGGGGAAGGGGAAATGAGGAAACTGTTGAAGTCCACATTGATGCCCTGGGGTTGAAACGTTCTGAGGCAGAAGATGAGGCTGTCTTCCTCCAGGCATCTGGTGGTGAGGGAGTGGCAGTGAAGGAGGCCCAGGACCTCCATGTCCTCGGCAGAGTGGGAGGGTGGGTTGAAATGTTGGGCCGGGGGCGGTGTGGTTGATTGGTGCGGGTGTCCCGGAGATGTTCCCTAAAGCACTCTGCTAGGAGGCGCCCAGTCTCCCCAATGTAGAGGAGACAGCATCGGGAGCAACTGATACAGTAAATGATATTAGTGGATGTGCAGGTAAAACTTTGATGGATGTGGAAGGCTCCTTTAGGGCCTTGGATAGAGGTGAGGGAGGAGGTGTGGGCACAAGTTTTACAGTTCCTGTGGTGGCAGGGGAAAGTGCCAGGATGGGAGGGTGGATTGTAGGGAGGCGTGGACCTGACCAGGTAGTCAGGAGGTAACGGTCTTTGCAGAAGGCGGAAAGGGGTGGGGAGGGAAATATATCCCTGGTGGTGGGGTCTTATTGGAGGTGGCGGATATGTCGGCGGATGATTTGGTTTATGCGAAGTTTTGTAGGGTGGAAGGTGAGCACTGGGGGCATTCTGTCCTTGTTACGGTTGGAGTGGTGGGGTCTGAGGGCGGAGGTGCGGGATGTGGATGAAATGCGTTGGAGGGCATCTTTAACCACATGGGAAGGGACATTGCGGTCTCTAAAGAAGGAGGCCATCTGGTGTGTTCGATGGTGGAACTGGTCCTCCTGGGAGCAGATACAGCGGAGGCGGAGGAATTGGGAATACGGGATGGCATTTTTGCAAGAGGTAGGGTGTGAAGAGGTGTAATCCAGGTAGCTGAGGGGGTCAGGTCCACGCCCCCCTATAATCAACCCTCCCATCCTGGCACTTTCCCCTGCCACCGCAGGAACTGTAAAACCTGTGCCCACACCTCCTCCCTCACCTCTATCCAAGGCCCTAAAGGAGCCTTCCACATCCATCAAAGTTTTACCTGCACATCCACTAATATCATTTATTGTATCCGTTGCTCCCGATGCGGTCTCCTCTACATTGGGGAGACTGAGCGCCTCCTAGCAGAGCACTTTAGGGAACATCTCCGGGACACCCGCACCAATCAACCACACCACCCCATTGCCCAACATTTCAACTCCTCCTCCCACTCTGCCGAGGACATGGAGGTCCTGGGCCTCCTTCACTGCCACTCCCTCACCACCAGACGCCTGGAGGAAGAATGCCTCATCTTCCGCCTTGGAACACTTCAACCCCAGGTCATCAATGTGGACTTCAACAGTTTCCACATTTCCCCTTCCCCCACCTCACCCTAGTGCCAAACTTCCAGCTCAGCATTGTCCCCATGACTTGTCCGGACTTGTCCTACCTGTCTATCTCCTTTTCCATCTATCCACTCCACCCTCTCCTCCCTGACCTATCACCTTCATCCCCTCCCCCACTCACCAATTGTACTCTATGCTACTTTCTCCCCACCCCCATCCTCCTCTAGCTTATCTCTCCACGCTTCAGGCTCACTGCCTTTATTCCTGATGAAGAGCTTTTACCCGAAACGTCGATTTCGCTGCAACTTGGATGCTGCCTGAACTGCTGTGGTCTTCCAGCACCACTAATCCAGAATCTGGTTTCCAGCATCCGCAGTCATTGTTTTCATCTTGGAAATAAAACCAGTCTGGCTCCAGGATGAAATGCAAACAGGCTTGAAACAAGCTGAAAATGTGTTGCTTGAAAATTGCAGCAGGTCAGGCAGCATCCAAAGAGCAGGAGAATCGACGTTTCGGGCATGAGCCCTTCTTCCTGCAGAAGGGCTCATGCCCAAAACGTCGTATCTCCTGCTTTTTGGATGCTGCCTGACCTGCTGCGCTTTTCCAGCAACACATTTTTGGCTCTGATCTCTAGCATCTGCAGTCCTCACTTTCACCTCGAAGACTTGAAACAAGGCCTCACACCTAAAATGCATTGTCTGACCTAAGGTGTCACCTTTATTCTGATAAAACTTGAAGTTATCTTGGGGCAGGGCTTTACATATTAATCAATTAAAATCTGCATCTCCATTCTAACTGACTAAAGACGTAATAGCCAGGGAGATTCATTCAATACATTCATATAAATTAGATGACTTTTTGAGCTTTTACTTTAAATTCTGTGTCCGATGTATTCTGTCTCACTAGCTGCCTGCGAAAGCTTGTGATTTAAAATGAACCTGTTGCACTATAATCTGGTGTGAGATTTTTGACTTTGTCCACCCCAGTCCACCACTGGCTCCTCCACATCATAATACAGTGAAGAATTAATAGGGTCCATCCATTTTAACTGACCCAACTAAGTTTTAATCTCTCCTTTTGTTCAAAATGAAGCTTAGAGCCAGGCAGACAAGAGATTGCATAAATCTGTTCTGCTGATCTATCCTTAAACAAAGAAAAGTGTGAATTCCCCAAATGTCTGAGAATGTCATATTTAATTAAATATTTGCTTTAAATTTAGGACTTTAAATTTGTAGCTCAAATACTAAAGGTCACATGATTTGTGACAGCCATTTCAATAGCCTGTGCAATTTTTCAAATATTGATTGCAAGTTTATAATAAAGGTAAGTGTGTCAGGTAAGAGAGGGTGCAGGGGATCAGATAGGTGAGGGTGCAATGTATAAGGTGGATAAATTGAAGAATGCCAGGGGGGTGAACTGGATCAGGTGCCAGGTGGGTGATGTGTAAACTGATAGGAATTTGAGGAGGTAGAGTAACAATTGAGTGAGGTGGAAAGGGTACCAACCAACTGGATGCTGAGCAGTTTGGTGCTTCGGGTAATTTGAGGGATAGGATTAGGATGGGGTGGTTAGATCTGACAGATGGGGGGGATATCTTGTTAAAATGGGGCAGTTGGAAAGCTATCAGGTCAATGGGAACAATGTCAGATTAGGGTGATAGTGTCCAAAATGTGATGATGGAAAAGCACAGCCAGTGAGGTAGCATCCGAGGAGTAGGAGAATCGATATTTTGAGCATAAGCACCTCATCAGGAATGATTTGTGACAGCCATTTCAACAGCCTGTGCAAATTTAAGAAAATTGATTGCAAGTTTAAAATATAGAATATAATCAGAAATAATAAATAATAGTCCAGATTACTGCTGGAACAGATTTGACAAATGGTAATCAACTTTAGATCACCAATTTACTTATTGGCAATGTTTCCAGTCAGAATTCTGGATTTATCCCATCCCAAGTGTGGCCACTGCAGAAATGTGGAGAGAAATCCATTCCTGATGAAGAGCTTATGCTCGAAACATTGACTCTCCTGCTCCTCGGATGCTATGCTTTCTCAGCATCACACTTTTTGCCTCTGATCTCAGGCATCTGCTGTCCTCACTTTGTCTCAGATTAGGGTGATGTCAGAAACAGCAGGTGGGGAGGTGCAGGCTGGTTTAGGATGGGGAGGGAAGGCACGGTGTTGGGTGGGGGAAGGTGGTGGCAGGTTGAGGGGGAGCAGTCATTGCATTTGGCAGGTGAGGGCTGTCTGGTTTGGCCAGTGTCAAATGGAAACTAGTGGGTCAGGTGAAGTTTCCCAGTTCTGCTGGATTTGATGGGGGTGCTTGGTAATGTGATGCCAATCTGGTACTGTCAGGGGTTGGGGATATAGTTTGGGGTCAGTTGTAAATTGAGGTTTAGTTTATTATCAACAAAGAGATAAAGCAAGTTTTTAATCTTCTTACCTCTCCTCCACAACAATTAAGCTTAAATAAGTCTAAATTGTTCAACTTTAATGGGCTACTTTGAAAGATTCAGTTACAGGGAAATTGCAAAGGTCTTTTTAATTAATCAAAAGACTGTTCCACACATAAAATACTGATGTTTTATTTGACAGCATATCTGTTAGCAAAAAAATCAATCTGACAAATGTATTGTTGAAGGGCATAGAAATATTTTCTAGTAACAGCACTGCCATAAGCACTGTGGCACAGTGGTTAGCACTGCTACCTCACAGCACCAGAGACCCAAGTTTGATTCCCACCTCAGGCGACTGACTGTCTGGAGTTTGTACATTCTCCCCGTGTCTGTGTGGGTTTCCTCTGGGTGCTCCAGTTTCCTCCCACAGTCCAAAGATGTGCGGGTAAGATGAATTGGCCATGCTAAATTGCCCGTAGTGTTAGGCAAGGGGTAAATGTAGGGGTATGGGTGGGTTGTGGGTCGGTGTGGACTTGTTGGGCCGAAGGGTCTGTTTCCACACTGTAAGTAATCTAATCTATAACTCACCTTAAAAATCTTTTTGTAAAAATTATTTCATGGGACATCACATTACTGAATGGGCTACCATTCATCACCTATTCTAATTGTCCAGAGGGCAGTTAAGAGATAATCACATTGCTGTGGGCTTGGAGGTACATGTAGGCCAAGCCAGGTAAAAATGGCTGCTTTCATTCCCTAAAGGATATTAGTGGTCTAGATGGTGATTACGCAATTGCCATTAGGTTAGCTTTTTAACTTCAAATTAGAAATCAGAAACAACTCATGGTATAGCACTTCATGATACTGCCACCTCCAATACTCCCAGTCCAATGTACATCTCCATGATTCTGGTATAAAACCCAATAGCTGCTAAAGTCTGGCCACTTCCATGTAAATTGAAAAGCATATCGGGGCAATCTCTCAACACTATCATGTTCCTTTTTCGTAGGGAAGATTGGTGGAATTCTGGATCATGTTCCCCAACAGCCCTTATGAAAGTGGCCAAGTATGGAAACCTTCTCGACACTCACTTGATGTCCTTTTTTTTTCAGTCCTGTCTTTCTTTAGTTGTGATCTCAATCATGAAAATCCAGTCCCAATAATTAACATGAAAATGGAAAAACAATTAGTGACAATCAACTGTTTCCTTACTATTGTTCAAAATCAGAAGGAACAAAACAAAATCTGAAGCATAATATTTTGTGTTCTTGGCTTTATAAATAGTGACATAGAGTGCAAGAGTAAGGAAGTTATGTTATACCTGAACAAGACCCTTGTTAGATATACCTCAGTTGGAGTATTGTTATGGATGCCAATTCATCAGAAAGATGTGTATATGGAGATAGTGCATAAGTGGTCAGAAATGAGAAACTTCAGTTTGAGGATAGATTGAAGATGTTGGGACTGTTCTCCTTGCAGAAAAGACTGAGAGGAGATTAGATAGAGATTTTCAAAATCATGAGCAGTTGGATAGAGTAGAAAGAAAAAAAGCATTCTCACTTGCAAAACAAAAAGAACAAGAGGGTTTAGATTTTAAAGTGATGTGCAAATGAGGCAAGAGGCAGGTTAAATTGAGGCATTCAAGAGGACGTTGGATAATTATTTGGCAGGGTATGTGGAAAAGGAGGCATATTGGCAGTAGGTAATAGAACTGGTGCAGGCATGATGGGCCAAACATCCCCCTTCTGTACCATAACAATTCTGTGATTCTGTTTCAAGAAGTATCCTTATGTTTATTTAATGAACTTTACAGTCAATGAAGTGGTGAAGGTCAATGTAGTAAAAACAACAGCTGATTTCCACACATCAAGCTCCTGCAAATAGTTGTGTTGCCACGTCATATGGCAGGCAGGGGCTGCATAATGCAAGCTGAGCCTGAAGCTGAGCTATAGCTTCACCGGATCCGGAGTTTTATAAATTGTTTTTTTCTACTTTCCTCTGGAGAGAGCTTGGTCATGGAGGCAGTGGTGGGAATAACATCACAGCTTTGTCAGCTCCAGTTCATGGCAGCAGTTAGGGGCATGGAGCAGGCACTTTGGCAGTTTGGCAGTCGGCAGCATGATGGCTCATACGGAGTATGGCAGTGGCTGGGGGCCTGGTTCAGGACTTTGATGGTCAACGATTGAGCCCATGCGAGAAGTGAGAGCCCAATGTGGCAGTGAAAGAGACCCCCATCATCTGTAGCAGCAGCGAGAACAAGTATCCAAGGTCTCCCAGACAGTGGGCCAAAGCAGAGGAGATTGAGCACTAGGAGGGGGTGCAAACCCAGCATGGCTAAGTGCTTAAAAAAGATTGTTGAACTTTTAACTTTATTTCTTTATTTTTCTACTTAGTAGTAAGAAGGACTGCAATGGAGTCATAGAGTCATACAGCACGGAAACAAACTTTTCAGTCCAACCAGTCCATGTCAACAATAATCCCAAACTAAACTAGTCCCACCTGTCTGTGCTTGGCCCAAATCCATTCTTAATCATGTACTGCTCCAAATGTGTTTTAAACATTGCAACTGTACCCATATCCATCATTTTCTCTGGAGGTTCATTCCACACAGGAATCACTGTCTGTGTAAAACATTT
This sequence comes from Hemiscyllium ocellatum, assembly GCF_020745735.1. Lineage (NCBI taxonomy): Eukaryota > Metazoa > Chordata > Chondrichthyes > Orectolobiformes > Hemiscylliidae > Hemiscyllium > Hemiscyllium ocellatum. Next base: position 24,819,769 of record NC_083416.1, on the reverse strand, counting down.
GTCCCTATGTCTTTTTTGAATCTTTCTCCTCTCACCTTAAAAATATGTCCCCTAAACTTCCCATTCTTCACCCTAGGAAAAAGAAACCTCTATTCAGCTTATCTATATCCCTAACAATTTTATGAACTTCTGTCAGGTCACCCCTCAACCTTCTATGCTACAATGAAAAAAGTCCCAGCCTATCCAGCCTCTCCTTATAACTCAAAGCCTGGCAAGGTCCTAGTAAATCTCTCCTCTTCAGCTTAATAATATCCTTTCTACAATAAGGTCACCAGAACTGGACACAGTACACCAAAAGAGGTTTCACCAACGTCTTGGATAGCCTCAACATAACATCCAAACTCCTATATTCAAAGGTCTAAGTAATGAAGTCAAGCATGCTAAATACCTTCTTAATCACTGTTTCTATATATGACACAAACTTATATATGTATTATGTACCTGAACCCATAGGTCTGTGTATTGTACAAACAACCCAAGGCCCTGCATAAGTCCTGCCCTTGTTTGTTTTACTAAAATGCAATACATTGCATTTATTCAAATTAAATTCCATCTGCTACTCATTAATCCACTGATGCGATTGATCAAGATCTGTTTGTAGTCTTAGAGATGGCCTTCACTGTCCAATATCCCACCAATGTTGGTATCATCCGCAAACGTATTAACCAAGCCTTCTACATTTTCATCTAATTCATTCACATAAATAACAAACAAAAATCCTCTTCTTCCATTTGTACACTCTCCTTTGTATACTTCAGCCTGTCCACCAGGTCCCTATTACAGAATTACGGCTCTACATTTTACGCCTCTATGCAACCTTCTGACTCTATCCTTTGACAAACTGGGCAGTTTCAGAATGTAGGAGACAGTGAGGACTGCAGATGCTGGAGATCAGAGTTGAGAGTGTGTTGCTGGAAAAGCATAGCAGGTCAGGCAGCATCTGAGGAGCAGGAAAATCGATGTTTTGGGCCAGAGCCCTTCATCAGGAATCTCAGGCCCGAAATGTCAATTTTCCTGCTCCTTGGATGCTGCCTGACTTGCTGTGCTTTTCCAGCAACACAGTTTCAGAATGTAAGTGAACTTCCATATGAACAGCAGCGTTTTATGGTGTAGTTGCAAGGGATGCAGATCTTTGGGTGGATATCCATGAGTGGTAATTCATTCCTGGAATTGCACATGGGTAAGTTGGAATGGAAATTGGCAATGACAGAAGCCATAAGAGCATAGCAGGAAATTAATGCAGTGAGTTTGGCAAGTTACAGTGAGAAAACATGTTAGGTCTCACAGCAGAAAGCTCTCTTAAAAACTCATCGCGACCTGGACTTAGCCAAAAAAGTAAGTTTCAGCCCTTTATCTTTTTTTATCCAATATGAAATGCCAACGTATTTATTTGAACAAAGAGATTTGAACTAGATTAAGCGCTTCTTCAATTGAACTTTTAGTGGCTGCACATGATTGACAGCTTTACAAGATTATAAAAAGAGCAATTTTGTCAAAAAAAATTAATGTCTAAGTTTTCAAAAAATTCAAGAGCATTTCAAAGATTTGCCAGTGTTGTCATAGGTCTCATTGGCTCTGAACCAAATGGATGGAGAAAGAATGGGTATGAGGATACATAGGAGGCTTGTTAGGAACATGGGTGATACAAAAAGGGATTGGGTGGTGTGAGGGGTGTAAGAGTAGTATAAGGAGCATATGGATAGGTAAGACATAAAAGGAGTGATTGATATGAGGCATAACAATGAACTGGGCCAATGTCCTTGTAGGGGAAGAGAGGACTCCTTTCCTGCTTGCCTTAGCATTTGTTGCTACCTCAAGTCTGCTTCAGTAGATCGCTGGTGCATTGTCCAGTCTGTCTCCTCAGATGAATATATAACAAGTGCACACTGCCAGAGTGGATGTGGGATTGGAGAGTCAAAAATGTCCAATGAAGACAAAATCTTATGATTCTAAGTGACCAAGAGAACAGACAGAATCAGTGGAAGTGAACAAAATGGGAGGTAAGGGGGAAGGGTGCGAAAACAATATTAGATTAGATTACTTACAGTGTGGAAACAGGCCCTTCGGCCCAACAAGTCCACACCGACCCGCCGAAGCGCAACCCACCCATACCCCTAACCTAACACTACGGGCAATTTAGCTTGGTCAATTCACCTGACCCGCACATCTTTGGACTGTGGGAGGAAACCGGAGCACCTGGAGGAAACTCACGCAGACACAGGGAGAACGTGCAAACTCCACACAGTCAGTTGCCTGAGTTGGGAATTGAACCCGGGTCTCAGGTGCTGTGAGGCAGCAGTGCTAACCACTGTGCCACCGTGCCGCCCACTATATATTTTGCTCTAGTTAGAATTTCTAATCTCCTTTGCTCTAAGGAAAACAATCCCAATAAGACCAGTCTCCCTTCATAACTGAAACTCTGCAGCCCATTCGACATCCTGGTAAATCTTCTCTAAAGTGCTAGGAATGCACAACAAGTCTATCATGATCTGTGTCTGGAGAGAACAATCTCAAAAGTTTCAGGTGCAAAGACACACTCGTCCCCACTGCCACCTCTTCTCACAATCTTGACTGACCCCTGCATCTACCCCCCACCCCCACTCCACCGCAACCCCATCCCCACCCCCCACCAACTGAGGGATAAAGAAGGTTTTTATTTTCCCTTCTCTCATGTCTTTACAAGGCACTTAGCTTAGAACAGGAAACTGCGCAGCAGCAGACAAGAGGCGGGGACACAGTAACCAGTAAGCCTATAAATCTAGCATGGTGTGGATTTGGACCTAGTCCTTACAGGGTATTTAGCTTGAAGCAGCAGTCGGGGAACTCTGCAGCAGCAGCCAAGAGGCGGGGACACAGTAACTAGTAGCTGCAGGAACACCCTGGGAATCTTCAGTGCAGCCCATGCTGACGTCATAATTATGACTGTGAATGTAATATTTAACTCTTAAGTTTATTTCTTTATTTTTCTACTTTATCTTAAGAAGGACAGTAATGTTTAAGTTTTAACTTTGCTTCTTTATTTTTACTTTGAACCTAAGATTTTGTGCTGAGATACCATTGTACTTAAAGTGGTGCTGGACATTGTATGCTTTTCACTGTACTCGTGTACTTCTGTACTTGAGTACATGTCACAATAAAATTTAATTCTGATAGTCTTACCAGACCACAAGGCTGCTCTTTCATTACAGAGAGCTGACTGGTATTGATTTAACCTGAGGGCCACCATACTTCAAGTGAGGAAAAATGTTAAGAAGGAGAGTCCTTCATAGTGACCTCAGCCAATCACAATGAATTGAACCAACACTATTGGCATCACACTACTTTCACAAACTAATTGTCCAGCAAAATGAGCTAAACTGACCTGTACTATAATAATGACCAATCTTTTTATGTGATATTGATTGATGGATAAATATTAATGAGAATCCTGACAATAACTGTCATGTTTTTCTTTGTGGTATCAAGAGATCTATGACATCTACCTGGGAGGCAGACAGAATTTCAGTTTAATTACACATGCAAAAACATTTTAGACAGTGCAGAACTCCCTCAATACAGAGGCTTTGCATAGTCAGCCTTGATTTTGAGCACAAGTCTTGGAATGTGACTTGAACCCACATCCTTCTGGCACAGAGGTGGGAACACTACTGACTAAGAGATAGCTCATATGCAATGCCAACTCAGGAAGTACAATCTTACCACCATACTAAGTGCATATGTGAAAGAAATCAATGTGTGAAACACCACATGAATTCAGTGACATTATGTATTATGACATTTAAAAAATCTAGAACGTTGTTCACTAGCGGATTTGCAGCACTGCTTTAACTATTTTTAGTTTCACAAGGATATTTCTGAAATTAATTATGGCTCTTTTTCCCCTTCAAAATCCTTATTTTCAATATACCAATGTGAGCTCAGCCCTTGGTTTGAATGAAGCTAAGAGGAATTGAATGCAATTATATCACAATGTTGGAATGTTTTTCTCAATGTGATTTCTTCATTGACTGTAAAACATTTTGTGACATATGGCAACATCATGTAGATCAAATGATTAAAAATAGATCTAAGCTGTTCAGTGACAATGTCAGGAAGCACATCCCCAAACAAAGCCTGGAGAAAATCTGGGACAATAAAGGCTGGTGAGGTTCAGTCAATTGAAAATTTCAAACATTATATCTCTTTTTTGTTTAGCATGATTATTAAGAAATAAGGAACCAAGGTAATCAGGATAGAGACCACCTATGATTTAATGGATTTAATTGAAAGATAGGTCAGGCTTCCTCCTGTTCTTGTGATTTTACTGATTCATGAACCCATTGGTAATATTGGTAGAATTGATTTTAGTCTTCCATCACATTTGATAGCAATTCCAAACATTGCATTGCTTTATATATATTTATTGTCTGCAGCCAGTACTTCTCAGTTCACAATCCCTTTAATTCTTTTGCATTGTCAGGCTTATGCAGTACTTATGTCAAAATGTGGCCTGTGTGGTATGCAATAGGCTGCTAAGTGGAAGTGTTTCTGCATGGCACAGCAGGACCAGCGATGAAGTAGAGGTGGGGGTGGGGGGAGGGGTGTATGTCCCTTGGCGTGCTAGAACATTCTAATTTTACACAATCCTGATTTTGCACAGACCAACTAGCTAATGTGATGCCAGCATCCCAAATTTGATGAATGTCAAACCAACATCTGCAGTTTTTCATTAAAAGAAAGCATGTACAAAACTATAAGCCAGGCCTATGGTTGTCTTATTTAAAGGGCCAGACACCAAGCCGAATGTAAAGTAATTTTTAAAAGTCTTTTAGTTTCAGATGAATCCTCACCACTGCCCATCACGTTTTCTGAGTTAGCTGGTAGATTTGCTGCCACCTTCTCATTCCTGGTAGGATCTGCAGGGCCTGCTTATTGAAATGTGATAGAGGAATACAGATAATGGAAGGGTCCTGGATAGTGCTGTCAAACAGAGAGACCTAAGTATTCAGGTACAGTACATAGCTCTTTGAAAGTTGCATCTGAGATAGACAGGGTGGTTAAGAAGGTATTTAGCATGCTTGACTTCATTGTTCAGACCACTGAGTATAGGAGTAGATTTACCAGGATGTTACCAGTTCTGGGGGTTTTGATTTATAAGGAGAGGCTGGATAGACTGGGACATACTTTACTGCAGAGTAGGAGATTAAGGGGTGATCTTAATGAGGTTTCCTCCGCTACATCGATGACTGTATCAGCGCTGCCTCGTGCTCCCACGAGGAGGTTGAACAGTTCATCAACTTTACTAACACCTTCCATCCTGACCTGAAATTCACCTGGACTGTCTCAGACTCCTCCCTCCCCTTCCTAGACCTTTCCACCTCTATCTCGGGTGACCGACTCAACACAGACATCTATTATAAACCGACTGACTCCCACAGCTACCTGGACTACACCTCCTCCCACCCTGCCCCCTGCAAAAACGCCATCCCATATTCCCAATTCCTTTGTCTCCACCGCATCTGCTCCCAGGAGGACCAGTTCCAACACCGCACAGCCCAGATGGCCTCCTTCTTCAAGGACCGCAGATTCCCCCCAGACGTGATCGACGATGCCCTCCACCGCATCTCCTCCACTTCCCGCTCCTCCGCCCTTGAGCCCCGCTCCTCCAACCGCCACCAAGACAGAACCCCACTGGTTCTCACCTACCACCCCACCAACCTCCGCATACAACATATCATCCGCCGTCATTTCCGCCACCTCCAAACGGACCCCACCACCAAGGATATATTTCCCTCCCCTCCCCTATCAGCGTTCCGCAAGGACCACTCCCTTCGTGACTCCCTCGTCAGATCCACACCCCCCACCAACCCAACCTCCACCCCCGGCACCTTCCCCTGCAACCGCAGGAAATGTAAAACTTGCGCCCACACCTCCACACTCACTTCCCTCCAAGGCCCCAAGGGATCCTTCCATATCCGCCACAAGTTCACCTGTACCTCCACACACATCATCTATTGCATCCGCTGCACCCGATGTGGCCTCCTCTATATTGGTGAGACAGGCCGCTTACTTGCGGAACGCTTCCGACAACACCTCAGGGACGCCCGGACCAACCAACCCAACCACCCCGTGGCTCAACACTTTAACTCTCCCTCCCACTCCACCGAGGACATGCAGGTCCTTGGACTCCTCCGCCGGCAGAACATAACAACACGACGGCTGGAGGAGGAGCGCCTCATCTTCCGCCTGGGAACCCTCCAACCACAAGGGATGAATTCAGATTTCTCCAGTTTCCTCATTTCCCCTCCCCCCACCTTGTCTCAGTCAGTTCCCTCAACTCAGCACCGCCCTCCTAACCTGCAATCTTCTTCCTGACCTCCCCACCCCACTCCGGCCTATCACCCTCACCTTGACCTCCTTCCACCTATCCCACCTCCATCGCCCCTCCCCCAAGTCCCTCCTCCCTACCTTTTATCTTAGCCTGCTTGGCTACTCTCTCTCATTCCTGATGAAGGGCTTATGCTCGAAACGTTGAATTCTCTATTCCTGAGATGCTGCCTGGCCTGCTGTGCTTTGACCAGCAACACATTTTCAGCTGTGATCTCCAGCATCTGCAGACCTCATTTTTTACTAACATTGGCCACTGGTTTCCAAGGGCATAGTGGAACAATACATCACTGCTGCTTTCTCTGCAGTATTCAGCTCTGATTCCCTATTAGTTTGAAATGCCATTGATAACCACTGTCCAAGATCATTGAACCCTTACATTGTGGAAGCAAGACATTTGGCCCATTGAGTCCATATTGACTCTCTGAAGAGCAGCCCACCAGACCTACTCGTTTACTCTATCCCTATAACCCTACATTTCCCATGGGTAATCACCCTAACCTGTACATCCCTAGATACTGTGGGCAATTCATGGTAAATCCATCTAACCTGCGTTTCTTGGGATCATGGGAGGAAACCAAACCACCCGGACGAAACCCACACAAACACAGGGAGAATGTGCAAATTCCACACAGATAGTTCCCAAAGGTGAAATCAAACCCAGGTCCCTGGTGCTGTGAGGTAGCAGTGCTAACCACTGTGACACCATGCCATCCTAAATAGAATCATATATGATAAATGCATATCTATTAGATGCTTGCTAGAAACTTTTTTATGTTCATGGAACAGGACTTTCAACTGATTTCCACTCTTGCATCCTCATTATCGCAGGATACTAAGATGAACATTGCAGCCTAATTGCTGCCCTAGCTGGTTAAGCAGAGTGTGAAATGAACCCGGCATCTTACTGTCTGAGTGACTTAGTGCAAGGTGCTAGCTCAGCTCAGAGCCCCTGCACTCATCTTAGAATCAGAAGAGCAAAATTAGGGACATTCAAAATAGCTAGATTAGAAATACACAACACAAACTCTAGTATAATTGTAGGCCTAAGTAAAACATTTCATTAGAAATCCTGCTGCATGAAATCTACCATCTCCATGATTCATAAGTGCTCTGGCAAAGAGAACAGCAGGAAATAATTAAACCTCCCTATCACAGTACATTTTTATTTTCACCATGAGAAATAGGCATTACATTGAATCTTTCCAAATTTGTACAGAATGTACCAGTCTTTGAAGGTAACAGGACGAGAATGAAGTGTTTGAAAGATCAAGACTATGGAGCAGAAACAGCATTCTTTGATTCTGTACAGAAATGTGAGGAGAGAAAAAATAGCTGATCAAAGAAGGAACAGTTAGGAAGAATGATGAAAGGGATCACTTTTAATGAGATTCTTAAACAAAGCCAACAGTTGTGGGGAAGCAAGGCCAGGGAATGATGCAGAAGAGATTATGATTTGGTTGTTAATGCTGGGACAAAAGGAAGTGATGATGTACAATTGGCTGAAGCTAGAGCAATGCAAATTGTGGGTAGGCCATAGTAGGATGCAAGTACAAGGATGAAAGTATTAAAGTGAAACTTTGGGAAAGACGAGTCAACTTTAGTGAGGGTTAAAGCCAAAAGCATGTGAAACCTGATTGTGTGTTAAGATACAGTAAATTTTAAAACAACCTTAAACAAGTTTATCAGGATGAGTCAGCAATCAGGAAAACATGGGTATGATGGAGATTTAAAGAGATAAAGTGGTGGGGAGTTTCAGCGAAAGATAGATTCATAGATTTGGGCATTGAAACAAATAAGTTGTAGGGTTGGAAATTAGGTCGGCTGTTACAAAGCAGACAATCACTTAAGCTGAAAAGAACCAGCAGAAAGGATGTTTGTCCATTCACTCACTTCTCATCTGGAGGATATTGCTATGCCACAACTGCCTACACAACAATGGTGATTACTTGAAAAGTAATTGTTGCAAAGCATTTTGAGATATCCTAATGAGACCTTCAAGCAAGTAGGTGCTGTACTTTGTAATGAAATCTATCCCAGTTTACTTCAGGTTGTTGAGAAAGATGGCAGCTACATTACATCATAAAAAAAAGGCATAAAAAACATAAAATACCAAATGACTAGAGCAGAATTGACTAATATGCTTACTACTCCCATATATGACAAATCAGCCATAGGCATGGTGATTGCTGTGTTCATTTTTATAGCTGCTTAATATTATGATTTGTAGTTATATTACAGCAGTGGGTATTATATTTGATGTCACTCACTTAACTACTAGTTGTTATTTATCATATTGCTGTTAGACAAGAGTCCCATATCTGTCAGACCACAAAATATTTACTGAAATGTTGTTGTTGGGTATCTAGTAACTTGAATTATGAAGGGCTAAATGAAATGAGTACAGTACTCACAGTTTGTTATTTTCTCTGTTCATGTTCTCCCCAGTGACATCTAATTGATTGTAAACTTAGATACGCAGGACTATACTGAAGCATAGTGAAAGCAGGACCAGCGTTTAGAAAGACAGAGCCCTAATTGTTCTCAAAATGTCCTTGAGGAATTTAGTGACACAAAGGATGTCAAATTAAGAACTTGGTTTTGTTTAACTGGTAGACGGTGGCTTTTACAAACCAGTTGAGGTTTGTGAACAATTGTCAACGCTGCATTATTTCCAATGAAAGCTACAATGTGCAATTTTGTTAATCTGGGGTGATACTGCTGACAAATCTCTACAGAGGCCAGCATCCTGTCACCAAGTCACCCTTCATTTACACATGGAAATCCTTTGACTCTGGCATATCCTCATCAGAGTCAACAACCCAAGTGTCAGAATCTCTGACACTTTTTTTTGCTTTTTTAAAAAAATTGTCCCCCACACTACTGCCAAACAGTAGTAGTGCTTATTTTCCCCCAGCACTCATGTCGTGTGTGTAGGTGTTGGACACAGTGAAGAATAACAAGTGTATATATCTTTATTTATATTCTACCACCAGGAAGAAATGAAACACCTGAGTGGCCAGTGACAAGCAATGACCTCCTCAACAAAGGGCAATGCTGCATGATCAAACAGTGAAAGGGAGGGCAGGGATTAAATCAAAATAGAGTTGGGCAGGGAAATAATGCACTCCACTCCCTGCGGCGCCCACCTCTGATACTCTTCTTTTAATCTGTCAGCCAGGGCTCCCTGATTGTACCAGGTTCACAGCCCCAGTCAAGAAATTCATATTCTATGAGGTTCAGCTGGCTAACTTCATTACAATCACTATATTCTTCCCTTTCTGAATTAAAGGACATAGGCCCATCCTTTTTTCTTGAAGAGCATCCTGGGACATTTTAGCACTGAATCAAGTTCCTCTTACTCGGCATCTGATACGGTTGGGGTGTAATGCACAGGAGTTTGCCTTTTGCACCAGGAATGCCTCGGTAGAAATTCACCCTCTTCTTCTGCCAGCAAAGGTGTCAAGACAGCTATATCCATCATGTCCATCACAGATTCAGAAATCTTGTTAATGCTTGACCGCGGTGAACTAACAGGTTTCAGGAGCCTTTCCAATTGTTCTGAGGAACAGAGCATGTTTTGCTCCTGCACCACTAGCAAGTTTGTGACTTTTATATGGTCCATGTGCTTGTTCATGACTGTCACACCAACCCAAACTTTGTGTCACTGGTCATGACCTTATGTCAATCATGCTTCTTACCCGTGCAGTATTACTTCCCTGATTCTTACACCAAACGTCATCCCTGCAGCAAACTGTCTGTCTCGCTTGGCCAAGTCCTGGATCTAGCACTGGCTTTCCTAACTCTCTTTCACCGCTCCCACCCGAGGTATGAGAAAACCAGATATAACCCCAGAGCGAAGCCTTCTACCCGTTAGCAGCTTATACCTGTAGGTGGTCCTATAATCATATAAGAACTGTGACAGGTTGGTATTTGGCAAAGCTGTAGGCTGTTTCTTCAGGCCTGCCTTCTAGGTTTGACTGCTCTTTCTGCAAGGCCATTGGATGATGGATGATATGCGGCTGTTCTCATGTTGAATCCCATTCAACTTTAGGAAATATCCTTCTGGTAAATGATGGCTCATTATCTGCAATCAATACTTCCAAGAGTCTGTTTATTCAGAAAGATGCACACAGTTTTACTCTTGTCATCCCCGTATTTGACAAATGGACTCTATACATGTTCAACCACTTTGAGTGGGCATGTACAGTGACTAAGAATATTAAGCCAATGAAAAGATCTGCAGTACCAATGTGTAACTGAGTCCAAGGTTTAACCGGCCATTCCCATAGATGTGGGGAAGCTGCTGGCAGTAACCTTTGTCCTTGTTGGCAATCTGGTCATTGACCCACAAATGCTGCTATGTTTGCATCCAAACCTGGCCACCAGACATAACTTCTGGCCAGCATCTTCATTGTGGAGACACATGAATGGTCAGCTAGATACTGCCTCAACCAATCTCTGCTCAGGATAATCACTCTTGCTCCCCATAACAGAATGCTATCCACTTCTGTAAGCTAGTCTCTCTGGGTCCAAAAAGGTCTCATTTATGGTTGTGATGGCCCTTTGGCTTTCCCCATCACCACCAGTTGTTTCAGTGTTGACAGGACCAGATCTTTCTGCATCCAAAGTTTGTTATTGTCAGCTATGAAAATTTAAAACCAGAAAATGTAAAACCATTATGGAGTTTTCCATTTGTGTTTCCACCAGTGGTGTATCTGCCAATGGGAGGTGGCTCAGTGCATCTGCATTCATTGCTGGCCTCCCAAACAGTGTTCTAGCTTGTAATTATAGACACTTAATATTGGAGCCCGCTGCTAATTTCAGCCTGAAACTATGGGTGCACTACTTTGTTCTCTTAAAGCCAACCTAGTCGGGCATTGTTGTCATTATTACCACAAATTTTCATCCATAAAGTATTGGTGGAACTTTCTGACTCCAAGTGTGAACACCAAACGTTCCTTCTCCACCTGGACGATGGGATTTTTGCTCAATCCTATCATCTGGAATACTGGACAAGACTGTGAATTTTTCTAACATCTAAAATACTGGACAAAATCCTGGGCTCAGGCTTCAAACACACAACATAGCCAGAATGATTTCTGGTCTGGCACAACTGTTTAGCCTAGAATTTCAATGTACACCTCCAATCTAAGAGAATAATCAATCAAACCTAACACTGTAGACCAAAACTTTTACACCTTTGGTTACCCAGCGTAGACAGTATGGGACTTATAGAGATATTGAACATTCAATTTCAATCAATATACATTCACTATTATTCTTAACTACCAGGAAACCAATTGACTTCAAAAGTAACATCAGAAATACAATGGAAGGCATAGATTTGGTACAAAGATAAGGGGTCTACTTTGACTACAATTGCAGACCTTGAGGCAGTTATCCCCAGAAACATTTCAAAGAGATAACCCCGAAAGCATTCCAACGAGTTATTGCTGGGAGTGTTCCAAAGAGTTCCAGCAATTCCAAGAGCTACCGACACAGACCTGTTCCGAACCGGGGAACCAACAACAAGCAATCATGACCAGCAGACCCAAGAACTGAAAAACTCTGAATACCAACCGACCTGACTGACAGCAGAAGGCCTGAAACCCACAAGGTGAAAACTGAACCTGCAAAACTAGCAGAAAATAAAGAAAACCAAGTACTTATCCAATAGATCCACTATGCATCTTACCACATCAGTGGACTGAATCCAAATTGAAAAGCCTACATTGTTCAAAGTCTTTATCTAGGCACTGCATATGACAAGCAAGAACAGCCAGCTGCACCTCAAAATTGCATTTTCCTCAGTGGTGAGCTGAAACTTCAGAGACCCCAAAGTTTCCAACGTAGCAATCAGATAGGGGAAGGCACGACACCAAAAAGTAGGAAGCCTGATTAAAGTTTCTGCCATTAAAACAGTTGTTTTTAGGATCTCATAATTTTTAATCTAGCTAATAGTGTATGTAATAGTATTATGAAGGTGTAGAAGTGTACTGTACATTTAGGAACATTCTGAACAAGATACAATGTAACCTTTTGTTCCAGCAGCTAGTGTAGCTGGTTTTCTGGAGACAAAAACAAACAAATTCGAATTAGGCCAATCAGTTTAAATTATACCCCGAAATACCAAACTCTAATCAAGTTTGAATTTAGTATATTGACAATATTATAAACCAAAGATACAATCCTGTGCTTTGGGCTATAACTGGGAAAATGTGAACAGTTGAGGGAGAATTGCCAAGCCACCAGCATGCACAGACTGCGGGAAACACACCTCTCTTCAAGGTACATTTATCTATTAACGACCTGTGAAAGAGAAATCCTAAGAAGAAAATCTCCAGAGGAAGCTATAAAGAGAAGATTCATCAGCTGCCTGGTTTTGAAATTTGAATTTTTGGTATATCTTAATCGGGGGTTTTATCAGACCAGTATTATAGAAAGGAAAGTAAACGATAGGTTAGAGGAAGGAGTTATAAATAGTTGTTAGTTATTATTCTCTGCTATACTTTACGAAATAAAGTTGTTAATGTTTTACTTTAATTAGTTCTTGGACTCCTGAATTTTTATAGATTACCGCACAGAGTAAATCTTTTCTGATTTGCTGCTTTAAATTAGCAGGTGGGGTTTACGCCATGTCGTAACAGTATTACTGTCCTTTGTTAAGTCGATTGTGTGAATTTCCCTAGCTATTGCATTTGATTGTATTTCTTGTATTATATCTACCTTTTGTATTGAAATAAACACAAAGATTCTTTTGCTCTGAATTATCTGTCCACTGCCTTCTTCATTTCACATTCCCTGAATAAGTCCATTGTCTAGAACTGATCTGGGAATAATTTGAACCACCTTAAATCAGCAAATTACTACAGGGCATATTTACATTCTGCATGAGCTCAGATTCTGGATGCATATGCTGTTGGACATTTCTCTCCATTGGACCACCTATGAGCTAATACTACCTCAATGTCATATGAGGAGGCATTACATGTTACCACCAGATCTTGCTTGGGGTCATAGTGTGCCAAAACCTTAGAGGAAGACAACTGTTTTCTCACTGCAACGAAAGTTTTGGCTTTGCTATGCGACCATTTCCAAAGCTGCTCTTTTTTAGTAGCTTATGCAAAGGTGCCAGGATAGAGGTCAGGCTGTATATGAACTTTCCATAATTATTTACCATCCCTAGAAATGACCAAAGTTCCTGGACAGACATGGAAGCTGGGCATCTTTGATCGCCCTCACTTCATCTTCCGATGGGTGTAATCCAATCTTGTTAACTCTGTAACCCAAGTAGGTCAGGTCATTTCCCTCTTCTAGCTGTGTGCCTGCCTCAGAAAAATGTTTAATGACCATGTCCAAGTTCTCTAATTGTTCCTTATTATTCCTCCCTATTACTAGCACATCATCTAAATAAATGTTGACCTGAGGTAGATCTTAGAAAATATTCTCCATTGTCAGCTGAAAAGTTGAACAGGCTGAGATACCCCAACTGGCAGCCTCATAAGTTGATACAAGACATTACGGGCATTAATTGTAGCATACGTCTGGGAATTCTTGTCCAAACACAATTGCAGGTAAGCTTGGCTCATGTCCAGCTTCCTGCAGGACAGTCCCCTGCCAACTTTGCATATAAATCCTTCATCCAAGGGATTGGATACTTATCAAGCTATGAAGAGCAGTTTACCATTTGTTTAAAATTCCCACAAAGATGGGGACCCATTGGGCTTCAAAATTGGTCTGACTGGTGCTATCCTTCCACAAATTGGACTAGTTTGATGAATCTTTCACTTTCTAGTCTTCTGATTTCTGTCTGTTTCTACCTTTACTGTAGGGCAAATAGCACTGGACAAGCCTTACAGAATTGTGGAATTTCTTCCTAGTGAATAGGCAAGGCAGCTTTGGCTCCTTTGACAGTCCCAAGATCTTATTGGAAGAGCTCTGGGTATTTCATTGGGCAGTTACTTTCTAATTGAGCTTAACTAGGTAAATCTCTCTCAACCAATTTTACTCCCATCAAGCTTGGACCCAAGCCTGCTTCTCATAAGAGTCTGAAACCAAAGTTTTACCTTTAATGTGTAAAGGTTCCCTGGTATAGGTTCTCAGCCTAGTCGAGGTCTTGCATAAACTTGAAGGTTGGAGTTCAGACTGAATTTTTTATAAAGCTGGTTTCGCAATCATTGATACGGTCACGCCATTATCGACTTCCATTTGAACCAAATGACCACTTAACCAGATGATTATTTTGACTAATTCTAATTTGGCTGTTACCTTGCAATTTAACTGTTCCAAACCAGATGTAGGTGGGTTTTCCAGGGTATGCACTCTCCTGGATACAGCCTCTGAGTTCTCTTATTCAGCTTTGGTCTAGTAGATCTGTTTTGGTGTCTCGGGTCCACATGGCAGCAGCAACTACAATGGCTTGATTACCCACATTCTGAAGAAAGTTTTAACTGTTTTGCCGAGACTTGCTTTTGTTTTGCGGTTTGTCTGTGGGCTGACCTCAAGTCCCTCAGATCAGGATAAATCCTGAGCGAGGCGATGCAATTATCTCCACTCAAGTGGTGTTCCCCAAGCTCTGTCGGATGGCAAGGGTGTCCATTTCCATCAGAATATCCTGGAACACATATGCTCCAGTTGCCACATTTTCCAATTATATAGCCAGTTGGAATGTCTGTTTGAAGCCTTGTTGCGCTTCAGTGAGTAGGTGCTTTTGCATGGTTACATCCTTAATCTCATATACCAACTAGTCTCTAAGAATCCTGATAAGGGATAAACCAAAGTCACATGCCTCTGCCAGTTGTTGTAACCTAAGCAAAAGTCCTGACACAGATTTCCCAGCTTCTCTAATTACTGAGTAGAAATGATGCATCTCAGGATTATGGATTGGGATCATAATATTCCTCAACTAAATCCATCAATACTTGAAAGGTTTTAGTAGCTGGTGCCTTATGGAAACTTAGGCTCGTAACAACAGAAAAGGCTGCAGGTCCACAGGCTATCAGGAGAATTATTTGTTGTTTTTCATCTGCCCTAATATCATTGTGACATTGCGAGTAAGTTTCTTCAGGAATATGCTTTATTCTCATCATTACTGAAGGAACTCCACAGAGGCTGGTATCTCTGACGCTCCTCTTTTTATTGGTCAGCCAGAGCTCCCTCCTTGGACCAGATTAACAGCCCCAATCATGGAACTCATATTCAATTAAGTCCAGCTGGCTGACCTCATTACAATCACTACAACTGCAACATCCAAATTAGTTCAGTCTTCATCTTTTAGAACTAGGTTTATTGTCACGTGTACTTAAGTTGCAAAATAACATGAATGCAGGGAAAAGTATACAATGTCACTGACAGTTGGCCATCTCTTAGATACAAAGTTCCTTGGTACAAACCTTAAGTACAAAAATTAAGAAAATAAAGAAAAAACATTATACTACTTACAGAGATACATCATATACGCATTAGTTAGTAAAATATGAATTAAAGCTAGGAAGATAGATTTTACAGTCTTTCTGTAAGAGCTTCCATGTAGTCTGACTGGGCTTCACAGGTTCCTATCCAGTAGCCATCTTCGGTCAAGTCTGCTGGTCACCCCCGCTCTGGACCATTGGCCACTGACTCCACTTCACTTCGTGCCTACTGGCCATCCCTGCTTTGCTCCGTACCCACTGGCTGGCATCCTCACTTCTCTCTGGGCCCACGAGCTGACCCCCACCTCTGTGCCTGCTGGCCATGCCCACTTTGCTCCTAGTTGCTGGACACTCTGCTCTGGGTCCATTCACCATCCCTGCTTCACTCCAGGCTGCTGGAGGAAGAGTAAAAAGATAAAAGAGAAAAAAAGACACAATTGAGAGAAATAAAAAAGATTAAAAAATGAAATAAAAAGAAAAAGAAATGAACGGAGGGGATGGTTTCTGACTGGAGTGTCCTACTCCATCGCCATCTCTTAGATCTTGTGAAAGGAGTTTTTGATAGTGTACAATTGGCTTAAAAGGAGGGTTAAGAAGGAGGTTGGTCATGAGAAGAAAGTCAATTAAATGTCTGAATGCTGTGTTTGGAAATGGCAGGCAACAAAACATAGGCAACACTTCTGTTCTAAAGACAGTCGATGGATCCGAAATATTAACTCTGTTTCTCTCTTCACACATGTTGACCAACCTGCTGAGTTTTTCCAGCAATTTTAGGTTTTATTTCAGAATTCCATCAACACAGAGTTTGCTTTTATAAACAAGGCAAGGGCCAGAGCTTTGAAGTCAATATGCAAAGATTTGTCATTACTTTTGCTTCCTGAAATTCTTCTTAAGCTATTCTGATAAAAAAAGGAGCAATTTACTATTGCAGAAGAATGTTTTGAAAAGAAAAGTAACATAATGTCAGAAAGAGAACTCTTCAAGAATGCTTGCTTTATGGAAATAATTAGATTGCAAAACTCTTCTCAAGCTATTCATCTGGCTCTGACAGTGATTGCTGACAGTTTAAAACATCATTCATAAAAGATGACACATTTTTCAAAAGAATATTGCATTTTTTTATCATGCAGCAAAGATGGTGACTTGATTACCACAGGCTTGATGGGTATCACAATCCTGCTGAACAACACTGACATTAAGTTGTTGTCATAGAGAAAAACATTGACATTTAAATATAATAAGCGTAATGGACAAGCAGCACTGATTTGTCTTGCTTAAAACAGAGACCAAATGTGCTACATAGTTAGATTTGATCTGGAGTCATTTGATTCCCTGCTACCTGTCTCATAACCTCAATAAGCCACTGTACATGATCAGTCTCTTCAGATGCTTTTCTGTATGAGCAGCTGTTGGATCATATGGTTTCTCACTGAATATCTGTATTGACTGGTGTGGTGTTTCTATGCAGCAAGTCAAATATTTCACTATGTGAGAGTTAATTTATTCCATTTTGCACTGGGCACTCCAGACTCCCATTGTTGTGCAGTGCAAGGCAAGTGCATCTGTTAGTTAGACACAGTGTCGATGCTTCTATATGATCGAATTTTCATTACAATTTCAGTATTATTTTCTTAGTTTAAATAATTAACATAGTAAAACTGATAAAATGAGTTTATATTTTGAATATTCAAAGAATGAGATCTTAGCTTCCACGAGGCCATAAAGGCAAAATATGCATTGAATTGTAGCACAGACTTTATGTTAACAAAAAGTATCTTACTGCACTTCCACGAGTAAATTCTTGGCATTTAATGATGTATCCTTTACAGTTATGTGCAATGACCATTGCACAATGGAATGATGCGTTTCACAACAACGTTACAAATATATTATAAAAATAATCTTAGCAGTCATGAAGTTTAATGATGTTCTATCCAGGCAAGTTCAGGTTAATGGAGACTGTCAAACTCCTGTATTGTTTTCCTTAACACAGAATTACTATTCTCACACTGGCCAAACAAATACAAATTACTTGAAAATCTCAACTGGGTTTATTTCACAGATAAGCTGATAGATTGCAGTACACAGCCAGTTATGTACACTTCCTTAGACTATATGATGCTGCTTGGACTACCCATGGCTATAGGTCAATATGGTAACGTCCTGGTACTTGACTTATGACCATGATAAAAAATTAACACAAGAGAGAGGATATGGTAAATTTTCACATTGTCACCTTTGAAATTGTCTGTCTACTATAAAGATAATCCAATTTTATTTTTCAATTAAATTTGAGTTCAGTACCTACACTGGCACTGTGCCTCAACTCTTCTGCCTGTACATCGATGACTGCGTCGGTGCTGCTTCCTGCACACAGGCTGAACTGGAGCAGTCCATTGACTTCGTCCACAACTTCTATCCCGAACTCAACTTCACTTGGTCCATCTCGGAGACCTCCTTCCCCTTTCTTGACCTCTCTATTTCCATCTCAGGCGACAGTCTCCAGATGGATGTTTACCAAAAACCCACAGAGTCCAATAACTACCTGGACTACACCTCCTCCCACCCAGTATCCTGTAAAACCTCTATCCTGTTCTCCTAATTCTTCTGCCTCTGCCGCACCTGCTTGAACAAGGTAACATTCCACTCCCAAGCATCCCAAATGTCCACCTATTTAGAACAATATGCTTTTTCCTTCTCTATCACCCAGATAGCCCTCAACTGCACTGGCTCCATTCCCTGTTCCACTGCTCTAAGCCCCCACCCCTCTAAATGCAGTAAAGACATCCTTTCTTCACCTACCATCACACCTGTCTCTGCATCCAACCCATCATCCTTAAACTCTTCCACTAACCAACTAGACCCCACCACCAAGAACATCTTCCCCTTCCCACCCTTCTCTGCCTTCCGCAAGGACTGTTCCCTCTGCCAATCCTTGGTTTGCGCCACTGTCACCACCAATTCCACCCCCCCCACCCCCAAACCTCCAGGTACCTTCCCATGCAACTAGAAAAGATACAAAACCTGCCGGTACATCTCTCTCACCTCCATCCAAGGCCAAACAGTCCTTCCAGGTGAGACAGAGGTTCACTTGCCTCTCCTCCAACCCAGCTTACTGCATCAGGTGCTCCCGATGTGGTCTTCTGTACACTGGGGAGACCAAACATGCACTAAGGAAACATTTCGCCGAGCATGTCATCCAGGCCCACAGGAGCTGACCTGACCTCCCACTCACCACCCATTTTAATTCCCTTCCCACTCCTTTTCCGACATGACCATCCTTGGCTTCGTCCATGAACGCAACAAATCCAATCACAAGTTGGAGAAAGAACACCTCATCTTCTGCCTGGTCAGCCTACAGTCCAGAGGACTCAACATTGAGCTCTCCAATTTCAAATAGTCTCCCTTCCCATCACCTGATTCCGTCTCAGTCCCTCCCCCTCCCTTCCACTCTTCTCATCGACCCTACCAACCAGCCACCTACCAGATTTATTCCTCCCATCAACAAACTAGGTCGTACCCTCTACGTGTACTCACCTACCCCCAACTTATCACCCTGCACCCCCCACCCTTTTTATCTGTAGTTTCCCTTACTGTGCTGCCTAGCTTGCTGTGTTCTTCCAGCCTCCTGCTTGTCTACCTTAGTTTCCCTAACAGGCCATTAGTCCACACTGCAAATCACAGCTGAATGACAAATTCAACCTCATGGATTATAGGATTCTCAGAGTGCAAAAGAAGACTATTCTGCCTAAATATGTATTAAATTGCACAGATTCATTAAATTGGGTTCATTCTCATCTGAGCACATCCTGATCGCCACTAGAGTCATAGGGTCATAGAAATATACAGCACAGAAACAGGCCCTTCAGTCCAACTCAACAATGCCGACCAGATATCCTAAACTAATCTAGTCCCATTTGCCAGCATTTGGCCTACATTCTTTCTATTCATATACCAATCCAGGTGCCTTTTAAATGCTGTAATTGTAACAGCCTCCACCACTTCCTCTATCAGCTCATTCCATGCACACACCACCCTCTGCATGGAAAAGTTGCCTCTTAGGTCCCTTTTAAATTTTTCCTCTCTCCTCCTAAATCTATGTCGTTTGGTTCTGGACTTCCTTAATCCAAGGAAAAGACTTGTCTACTTATCCTATCCTAGCCACTCATGATTTGATAAACCTCTAAAAGATCACCCCACAGCCTCCAATGCTCCAGGGAAAATAGCCCCAGCTTATTTAAACTCCCCCTGTAGCTCAAATCCTCCAACCCTGGCAGCATCCTTGCAAATCTTTTCTGAACTCTTTCAAGTTTCACAACACCTTTCTGATAGGAGGGAGATCAGAATTACAGACAATATTCCAAAAGTGGCCTAACCAACATCCTGGGGTACAGCCGCAACATGACCTCTCAACTCCTAAACTCAGTGCTCTGAACAATAAAGGAAGGCATACCAAATGCCTTTTTCGCTATTCTATCTACCTGTGACTCCACTTTCAAGGAACTATGAACCTGCACTCCAAGGTCTCTTTGTTCAGCAACACTCCCCAGTAACTTACCATTAAGTGTAGAAATCCTGCCCTGATTTGCCTTTACAAAATGCAGCATCTCACATTTATCTAAATTAAACTCCATCTGCCCATTGGCCCATCTGATGAATGTTAAAAATGTGTTGCTTGAAGAAGGGCTTATGCCCGAAATGTTGATTCTCCTGTTCCTTTGATGCTGCCTGACTTGCTGCGCTTTTCCAGCAACACATTTTTAAGCTCTGATCTCCAGCATCTGCAGTCCTCACTTTCTCCTATCTGATGAATATCCCATTTTACTTTGAGGTAATCTTCTGCACTGTCCAGTATACCTCCAATTTTGGTGTCATCTAAAAACTTACTAATATTCCCTCCTATATTTGCATCCAAATCATTTATATGAGTGATGAAAAGCAGTGGACCTAGCACCGGTCCTTAGGCACACCAATGGTAATAGGCATCCAGTCAGAAAGGCAACTCTCCACTACTACCTGCTGTCTTCTACCTTTGAGCCAGTTCTGTATCCAAATAGCTAGTTCTCCCTGTATTCCATGAGTTCTAACCTTGCTAATCAATTTTCCATGAGGAAACCTGTTGAGCAATTTACTGAAGCCCATATAGATCACGTCCATCATTCTGCCATAATCAATCCTCTTCATTGCTTCTTCAGAAAACTCAATCAAATTAGCGAGATGTAATTTCCCATGTATAAAGCCATGTAGACTATCTCTAATCAGTCCTTGCCAGGCTTTTGCCTGAAACGTTGATTTTGCTGCTCCTCGGATGCTGCCTGAACTGCTGTGCTCTTCCAGCACCACTAATCTAAAATCTGGTTTCCAGCATCTGCAATCATTGTTTTTACCCTCTGCTGTCCATACCTGACATCCACCTCCTTCTTTTTCTTAACCAAGACCTCAGTTTCTCTAGTCATCCAGCATTCCCTGCACATACCAGTATTTCCTTTCAACCTAACAGAAACATACTGTCTCTGGACTCTCATTATCTCATTTTTGAAGAATTCACATTTTGCAGCTCTTCCTTACCTGCAAACCTCCTCCCCAAACAACTTTGGCAAGTTCTTGCCTAATACTGTCAAAATTGGCTTCCTCCAATTTAGAACTTTAACTTTTAGATCCGGTCTATCCTTTTCTATCACTATTTTAAAAGTGATGAAATTATGTTGGCTGGCCCCAAGTGCTCCCCCATTGATACCTCAGTCACCTGCCCTGGCTTATTGCACAAGAGTAGGTCAGGTTTTGCACCTTCTCTAGTAGGTACATTCACATATTGAATCAGAAAATTTCCTTGTATTCACTTAATGCATTTCTCTCCATCTAAAGTCTTAAGACTATGGCAGTCCCAATCTTTGGAAAGTTAAAATCCCCTACCATTGTATTAATCTTACAGATAACTGAGATCTCCTTCCAAATTTGTTGATCAATTTCATGCTGACTGTTAGGAGGTCTATAGTACAATCCCAATAAGGTGATCATCCCTTTCTATTTTCTCAGTTCCATACAAGTAATGTCCCTGGACATATTCCAAGGAATATCCGCCCGAAGTACAGTCAGAATGTTATCCCTAACCCAAAATACCACTCCCCATCCTCTCTTGCCTGCCCTCCCCCTTTTTCTATCCTTCCTATAGCATTTGTATCCTGGTACATTAAGCTGCCAGTCCTGTCCATGCCTGAGTCACATCTCTGCAATTGCTTTGATATCACAGACCCATGCTCCTAACCATGCCTTGAGCTCATCTACCTTCCCTGTTAGGCTTCATGCATTGAAATAAATGCAGTTTATCAATCCTACCTCATTCTCTGCTTTGTACCTTCCTGCCCTGACTGTTTGACTTGCTCCTTTTCCCAACTATACCAGTCTCGAATTGATCTCTTACCTCACTATCTCCCTGAGTTCCCCCCTCGCACCACCTCCCTCCCACCCTTGCCTCCACCCCCCCCCCACCAAATTGCCAAATTTACTTGTTTAAATCCTCCTGAGCAGTCTGAACAAAGCTCCCTGTAAGTACATTAATCCCATTCCAATTCAGATGTAATCCATCCTTCTTGTACAGGTCACTTCACCTCTGAAGATCCAAAAATGTGAACCCTTCTCCCATGCACCAGCTTCTCAGCCTGTATTCATCTGTTCTATCCTCCTAATGCTGACCTCACTAGCTCATTGCACCAGGAGTAATTCAGATATTATGACCATTGAGGACCTTCTTTTTAAATTCCTGCCTGACTTCCTATGTTGTCCCTTCAGAATCTTACCCTTTTCCCTTCCTATATCATTAATTCCAATGTGCACAATGACCTTCTGCTGGTCCCAGAATATTCAGCACTCTTTCCGAGATCCTGGCACTAGGAAGGCAACATGCCATTCTGATTTTTCACTGCCAACTGCAAAAACATCTGTCTGTGTCTCTGACTAGAGAGTCCCCTCACTTGTAACCTGACATATCCCTCATTATATTGAGCCTGTCTCTGTACCAGAAATTTAGCTGTTCATGTTAAATTCCCCTGAGTGCCCATCATCCCTTACATTTTCTAAAACAGCACATTTGTTTGAGATGGGGACAGCCATAGAAGACTCCTACACAACTTACCTCCCTCTCCTACCTTTCCTGGAGTTAACTCATCTACCTGACTGTGTCAGTGGTTTTACTCCCTTCCTATAACTGCCAGCCATCTTACCCGCTAAATTTTGTAAATTCCTTATTACCTCTAACTGCCACTCTAATCAATCCATGTGATATGATAGGATTAGTAGCCAAAGACACTTCCTGCAGACATAATTATCAGTAACATGGAAACTCTTTCTAACCTCCCATGTCAGACAGGAAGAACACATCACTCTGCTAAAGGCCACCTTTGTTCCTTCACAATCTACAGACCCAGAAAATAGCACCATCTTACTGCTCTAAAAAACACTCCACAATGCTCCACAACCAGCTGATGAAGGAGCAGCGCTCCGAAAGCTAGTGCCTCAAGATAAATCTGTTGGTCTATAACCTGGTGTTGTGTGATATTTAGCTAAAAAACTGTTCCAGGCTAACTTAGTACCTATGTTTTATACTATTAAAATTTAACCAAGGTAGATCTCAATAAAACATATAATCAAAAATGAACCCACTCTACTCTCTATTGTCGATCTACTGCAAGATTACACTTAAAAACTATGTATTTAGCTTCTCCCATGCTGTGAGATCTCACACACAGATTCCTTTAAGGTCAGCTGTGAATTTTGCAGTTTGTTAATTTTCCTTAGACACACCCCGATGGCCAGAGATACTTGAACTCAAACAGCAAAGACAGTAGCTGTGCAGATTCATTGCAGCGTCAGACAACAGTATAGGTTTCTTTCTCTGACCATGTGATCTCTGCCGTTGTCCGTCTTCCTCCTTTTTAAGTTGCTTTGATCTATTTTCACCCAGAAGTTCCAAAACAATGCAACAGCTTATAAAATAGTAATTGCTGCTCCTGGAATTCGAGGAAATCACCTCCAACACTAAAATGCCTCAAAAAAGGAGCAGCTCTTACAGCCACAATTTTCTCTCATCCTCTGTCTTGGATTACCTAAATTGTTCCCATTGTCCTTCAACCCCTTTTCCGCCCATCCAATCTATTACCCCCTTCCCAAAACCAAATTTCATGTGTGATTTTCCAAATCAAAACTACTTTGTATTGGACTGAGAAAGAAACAATAATACCAAGTTTATGAGAAAGAACTGCAACCAGATTCAACCATCTTCAACTGCTTCATCAATGACATTTTCTTCAATATAAAGTCAAAAATGGTTCACTGGTGATTGCATTGGTTCAATATCATTCTCTACTGCTCAGATTCTGAAACAGTTCATGACTTATTGAAACAAGACATGCCTAGACCCTTGGTTTGTAAACACCAAACACGACATACTGAATGCCCCCAGTGTTACAAAGGAAGGGCCTGGTTCATTGCCATGGAATTTGTCAAGTAGTTGGGCCATTCCACTTTACCTGTACCTCATGGAAACATTTGTAAAGGAGAACACCTTTGACCACAAAGCAATCAGATAGTGGTGAGTGCATAGAATCCTCAAGAACCTGAGGGAAAAAAAAAGGGTAATCCTGTCAGCTGCTTCCCTGAGCAGTCTGTCAATCATTTGGCAGAATTCCTAATTGCCAAACGTTCCAAAAAAGCACCAACTTAAGGCTTGATTGTTGGTGAGAAGACCTGTGAGATCTTTCATACACACCTGAACTCTCTGCTAGCACATTGTGGCCCTGAAGTGGCTGGGAGGGTGGACAGATTGTCACACATCAACTTCTAGAACATGTTTTTGCAAAGAAAGTCAGGAGAAAGATGCAGTGGTTTTTGTCAAGGTTCAACTCGAGCAGGTCCATGATACAGGATTCTATGCTATACAATCTGCACCCCGGAATGCACACTGAGAGAAACATTGACTGTGCTTGGAAGACTCTCTTTGGCCTGCCTGAAACGTTCTGGTTTGCCAGTGCAAAGAGTTGATCTTGACTAAGTGTTGCAGACTGGTACATTCCAATGTCCAGGACTACATGCTGAGGGTTGCACAAAAGCTAAGGGCAGCTGCTGCCAAGTCACTGTGGGGAAAGACCACTGTTCAAGATCTTTCTGTCAAACTATAATGGGTGCCTGATCAGTTGTCTGACCCTCTCATTGCCTCCAATATGTAAATACTGTCCTGCATAAGAAACGCCTTTGGTTTTTGCAACTGCCGGGAATGTCAGATTCCAATATCTGTTTTTGTGGATTTCCAAGGACAGAACTGCCTTAATACCTATAGGTAGTTTTTTTTTAATGAATAAAGCATATTTTAGCAACTAAAACCAGGAAAGTATTCAGACTTGAGCTGTTAAGTGGTAAGAAACATGCGTACCACACAGTGTTAGGCAATGAACATCTCCAAGAGATAATGTAGTGATTACATTTAATTACATTACTAATAAGTCCACCTCTATCACCAAACTCCTGTCATTGATCAAGAACTTAACTGGTCCAGAACATAAATACTGTGGCTATATCCACAGCCATACTGATCTGAGAATGCCCGATTTCATCTGATCTCAGGAGCATCATTCCTTCTAAGCTGTGTGGCTGTGTGAGTGCACAGTTACTCCACAAGATGGACCTTGGGGCCTCGTGTAGCCAGGAAGACAATTAGAGGGAGCACTGCTCAGAAGCTAAACAAATTTAGGCCTGGTTAGCACTTCGATGGGAGACCGCTTGGAATATCAGGTGCAGTGAGCCTAAGGGATGCTGAGTGGTTAAGGAATTATGTTAGAAATCTACCTTCCCATATAGGTTTGAATCCTGCTGACTACAAATCCTACAATTCTTAAACATCAAGAATTAATTATGAGTTAAGTGGGATAGAAATGATCTAAATTGTATAGCTACATGATTGGGAATTCTGTAGCAAGTAACTGACCATCTTCAAAGCTGGTCATAAAAATCTAAGAGATAGGAGCATAGGTAGGCAGTTTGGCGTTCAGGCCTGAATCCCCTCCTCCCATTCAACACAATCACGGCTAATCTGTCCCAAACCCCAGCTTCTCTTTTGTGTCAGCTCTTCATAATCATCAACTGCCTGATGTTTCTAAACTCTGTCTAGTTCCTCTTTAAATACTTTCATTGATCAAACTTCCATCACTGTCTGGGGAAGAGCATTCCAGACATTTACTTCCGTGTAGGAGATGAAATTCCTTGGCATCTCAGTTTTGAATTAGTATTCCCTTATTCTGGAACCACGTCCCCTGCTCCAAGAATCCCCAACCAGTCAAACTCCATCAGAATCTTGTATATTTCAATAGACTCATATTCTTCTAAACTCTAATGAATAAGGCTTAACCTTTTTAGCCATTTTGATAAGTCAACCCCTTCTTCCCAGGCTTTACTGAGTGAATTGCTTTTGAACAGCCTCTTAAAAACAAGAATCAAAACTGCACACACTACTCCAGGTGTGTTCTCACCAACACCATGTTCAGCTGTAAATAAGACTTCTCCTTTTTTAAACTCCAACCTCTTATCAATTAAGGCCAAAGGTCCATTTGCCTTTTTAATTACTTTTTGGGCTTGCATATTAACTTGTTGCATTTCATTCACAAGAACACTGAGATCCTCTGTTTCCGCAAAAAAGTACAGCCAATTAAACATTAGCATCCCTTTTGATTCTTTCTCCCAAAATGCATGGCATTGCACTTTC
This sequence comes from Hemiscyllium ocellatum, assembly GCF_020745735.1. NCBI lineage: Eukaryota > Metazoa > Chordata > Chondrichthyes > Orectolobiformes > Hemiscylliidae > Hemiscyllium > Hemiscyllium ocellatum. The sequence continues at coordinate 24,793,240 of NC_083416.1, read as the reverse complement.
CAACATTAAACTCCACCTGCCAAGTTTGTATCCGCTCACGCAATCTACCGACATAACATTACAGATTCCTCATGTCCTCATCACAATATGACCTCCAAAGTATTTTTCTACTGTCAGCAAATTTGGAAAATTTCACTCTGGTCCCTCCTCCAGCTCATTTTTATAGATTGGAAATGATAGAGGCCTTTGAGCACTTTACTTGTTACAAGCTTCCAATCAGAAAAAAACCCAAATTCTCTGTCTTCTGTGAGTTAACTAACCCTCAAACAATGCCAATACATTACCCTCAACAGCGCGAACTCCTATCTTGTGCAATAACCTTTGACGTAGCATTTTATCGAATGCTTTCTGTCCACTATACACAAGGCACATGTCAATTGTTTAATAGAATTCTTTTTTTAATTTCAAAAATATACTTTATTCATAAAATATATTGATGGTCTGACCAGTTGGTCATGCCATCCATACGTAAACATTTACATACAGAGATCAGAATTTATCATTTTTATATATAGGTCTGTACATTTTTCAATCATATGCCCATATATTTAGCTGAGGCGTCTGCAGAGCCCAAATGACTATGTGGGCCCCCTGTTCTTCTTAGGCAGGCAGATGTTACAAGGTGGTCTTTCCCCTCCGCGCCTTGGCGGCAGCTGCCCAAGCTTCAGCGCCTCCCTCAACACGTAGTCCTGGACCTTGGAATGTACCAGTCTGCAACATTCAGTCGGGGTCAACTCCTTCAGCTGGAAGATCAACAGGTTTCGGACCACCGAGTTGATGATCCTCCAGGCACAGTTAATGTTCGTCTCGGTGTGCATCCCGGGAAACAGGCCATAGAGCACGGAGTCCGGCGTCATGGCGCTGCTTGGGACAAACCTCGACAAACACCACTGCATTCCTCTCCAGACTTCCTCTGCATAGGCACATTCCAGAAGGAGGTGTGTGACAGTCTCGTCCCCCCTGCAGCCGCTTCGAGGGCAGCGTGCGGTGCGGCTGAGAGTCCGGGCGTGCATAAAGGATCTCACAGGCAGAGCCCTCCTCAGCACAAGCCAAGCCATGTCTTGGTGCTTGTTGGAAAGTTCTGGTGATGAGACGTTCTGCCAAATAGCTTTGACAGTCTGCTCAGGGAACTGCTCGATAGGAGCCGCCCTCTCCTTTTCCCGAAGGATCTCAAGGACATTACGTGCTGACCACTTCCTGATGGACTTGTGGTCAAAGGTGTTTTTCTTCATAAACTTCTCCATGAAGGACAGGTGATACAGAACGGTCCAACTATTCAGAATGTTCTGCGTCAGCGAGGCCAGGCCCATCCTTCGCAACACCGGGGACAGGTAGAACCTCAGTACGTAGTGACACTTGGTGTTTGCATACCGGGGATCCACGCACAGCTTGATGCAGCCACACACAAAGGTGGCCATCAGGGTGAGGATGGCACTGAGTGTATTTTTTCCCCCGTTGCCCAGAATACTCTATTTGCCTGGATGAGCACAGCTCCAACAGTACTCAAGATGATTAACTCTCTTCCAAAAACTAATTGCAGCACCAGCTTCATTTAGGTCCAGAAATCTTCAATAATTTTTTTGTGCTTGATGTGCTGTCTTTGGAGAATGTGACAGCACACCTCCTCGCTAACTCAGTTAAACATATTTTCCAGGATCATTGTGATTTCGGCTAGTGAACCAGGCAGCTGAGTAGGTGGGCATTTATTCTACTCTTCAGGGTCATCAGCCTTTTCATTGGCTACTGCACCCTCACTGATTACCATGTGGAAGACGATGTCGTGCCTTCTCTTAAATTGTTCAAAGATTGGCCCAATCTTTTTTCAAAGGGGGCACCCCTTTCCTGCAATATTAAACTGGAGGGGTGATGTTCTCTGTTGAACTAGGTTAGCACAGCTTCTCAATCATTGAGATAGGCACTCACTCTCATTCTTTTCCTCGCTTGGAAAGAATGCTTGGTTGTTGAACTGTTCCAAAGTATTTACGTTGTGTTTCAGAATGGCTGACAAACTTAATGATGAAACCTCCCACTTCATCATATTCACTTTCCACTTTGTACCACAATCTTTCATTGCTGTATCAGCTTCACTTTCTCTCTGATTGCCAACACTTTAAACTCTCTCACAGACACCATATCTGCAGGGTTCGAATATCCTTTCACAGGAGACCTTTATTTCCAGTGATGGCTTACCCGTTTGTAATTTCACGTTCTGGACTGGTCTAACTCTGCTCAGATTGATTGGAGTATTCATATGTTGGTCGGAGACAGCTAATCTGGAGTCACCATTTTAGCACTCTGGTTTGTCATGCATGTCATTCTATTTGAGTTGCTTTTCTGCCAGCAGTAATGTCTGATGACGTTGACACCACTGGAATTTTAATATAATTCATCATGATTTAACTGTAGCAGCATTTTATACTTCCATGTCTCAGCATGTTGGTGTACCCCATGTGCAATTAAGTCATGGTGTTCTCAATAAAGTTTTGGGAGAATGCAATGAAGACAGGATTTACAGTTAACAGTCTGTTCTCACACAATTAAACTTCTGTTGTCAAAAGACATGCAGCATTGTATTCATTACCAGTGTATAACACTCTGTTCCTAAGTTGTGCTCTTCAGTTGTACTTTATGTGCGTATCCAGCAATTCAGTGTGAACTTGTTAACATGCTTCAAGCATCGTCTTGTTCCTTAGCAATGAACTTCAGCCTGTTGCTTAACCCTGTGGTAGCATTTTTGTACCACTGTTAAAATTTATTTGCTTACCACAAAATTCAAATGAGTTTAAAAAAATCAGTATTTGAAGCTTGTCATTTGACTTCAGAACGTTTGTCTTTGTAGGTTTATAGAAAATGATTTTCTGAATGGTTAAAAGAGTCATAGGGAGTGATTTTCCATTTTTGATACTGTGGGGGCAGTATATTGGGTGACAACTAACTCATCACCCCACTGCTGAGGTAACTCAACCTATTACACACCAATTAGCTTGTTATTACCTTAGCTTAGCTTGTGTCTCTTAGAGCTAAGAGATAGAGCTTAGCTTGTGTCTCTTAGTTTATTGCAGGCCTCAAAATTGGTATCCCAGGTCGCCTGAAGCTGCTAACCAATCAGTGACTTCCATCTTCTGGAACCTAAGGCAGTCTGTCAAGGCCTATTCCTCAGAGGATGCAACAGTGAAAACACAAATGCTTTTCTTTTCTTCATGGCATAAGCTGGGAATGCTGTGAGGGTGGGATTTCAAAGACAAAGGTGATAGTTGGGGGTGGGGGGGGTGGTGGGGCGGGGGAAGGGATGGCTTTCAGCACTCTTCCATTGCCCTCTACCTCACTGATCTCCACTAGCTTCCTAGTCAGGAAACTGGACACTCTTTCCAACTGCCAGGAAGGTAGGCAATTGGAGAGGTGGTGATTTGAGGCCTTTAGGTGGCAATTAGCCATTGATCACCTGAAGGCCTTAATTGGTAGTGGGTCAAGAAATTACGTGAAACGTCTTGCCCAGAAATTAATTGGTGAATATATTATCAGGATCAGTTTGCCCAATTATTTCCACTGTTCATCACCTCTCTTGCTATCTCCAGTGACAGAAACAATTCACCCATCTGACAGGTGCAATAGAAGAGAGCATTCAATTTATCATGTCCATGGTGGCTCATTGCAAGAGCAATTCACTTAAAACCAAACACTCACCTTTTCTCAAAAACCTGGAAAATATTTCTCTTCAGATAGTAATCAAATTTTCCTTTGAAAGTTCCCAATTGAATCAGCCACTACCACACTCTCATGCAATGCATTTTGGATCTTAATCGCTGTCTGCATAAAAATGTATCCTTATTTTCCGATGTTTTCTTCTGTCCATTGTCTCAAACCAATACTCTCTGGTTCTTGATCCTTCCATGAATGCAAGCAGTTTCTCTCTGTCTACTGCTGGTCTAAACCCATACATTTTGAAAACCTTGATCAATTCTCCTCCTATCCTTCTCTCCAAGCAGACAGCTCCAAAAGCCCCAGGTTCTCCAATCTATCCACATAGTTTTTCATCCCTGGAAACATATTTTTAACTCTTACATGCACTCTGTCTGTTGCCTTCACAACCTTCTTAAAGTGTGTGGTCCAGAAATGAATACAATTTCATTTACTGTATACTTATGAGGGAAATAAGGAGGGCAAAACGGGGTCATGAGGTAGCTTTGGCAAATAGAACTAAGGAGAATCCAAAGGGTTTTGACAAATACATTAAGGACAAAAGAGTAACAAGGACTGTTGTGGCTTTACAGGACATTGGTTAGGCCACTGTTGGAATATTGCGTGCAATTCTGGTTTCCTTCCTATCAGAAAGATGTTGTGAAATTTGAAAGGGTTCACACAAGATTTACAAGGATATTGCCAGGGTTGGAGGATTTGAACTATAGGGAGAGGCTGAACAGGCTAGGGTTGTTTTCCCTGGAGCGTCAGAGGCTGAGGGGTGACCTTATAGGGGTTTACAAAATTATGAGGGCCATGGATAGGGTTAATAGACAAAGTCTTTTCCCTGGGGTTGGGGAGTCCAGAACTAGCAGGCATAGGTTTAGGGTGAGAGGGGAAAGATATAAAAGAGACCTAAAGGGCAATTTTTTCACACAGAGGGTGGTAGGCGTATGGAATGAGCTGCCAGAGGAAGTGGTGGAGGCTGGTACAATTGCAAGATTTAAGAGGCATTTGGATAGGTATATGAATAGGAAGGGTTTGGAGGGATACGGGCCGGGTGCTGGCAGGTGGGACTAGATTGGGTTGGGATATCTGGTTGGTATGGACGGGTTGGACCGAAGGGTCTGTTTCCATGCTGTACATCTCTATGACTATGACTCTATCTATGACTATTGTTCATGAAAGAAATTATATGGAATTTCATAACTGAAGATATTTAATCGGAGTGAAAGAGTTTAGTTTTCTCTTTTTATTGCTACTTATTTTTACACACTGTTCTTTAGCAATTTCTCTGTAACACCTCCAATTCTGACAAACTGATCAAATAATTGAATTGTTGTACTCCGGAGCTGTGGAAGGAAACAGGACCGTTTAAAATTCATGCAGGTCATGCCCTGAGTTTACAGTGACTGATTAAGTCAATTTTGTTTTATTTATGTTATTTATTAGCTGCTTTTTGCCTTGGGACAAAAATCCATTCTTTATCTGCATTCCCTTAATGTAGTACTCAAAATCAGTTCATTTTCTTCTCTAAGACCATGGCATTAAGTGAAGAAAGCTGAAACTGCACTACTGGGAAGAGAACAGAGAGCTATGAATCGGCTTGACTTCAGCTTGCTATTAATTTCTAGTACTGGATATGTGGTGATGTAGCCTCAGTACAGCCTGTTAGTAAGATCAGTTCAGAGGAAGTCCAAAGACATGTTGCAAATTAAGAAGATCTCACCCATTAGAGCAGGGATTCTGAAGTACATTTAGAGTATTTTCCAGTGAATTTGCTTAAGTGGTATCATCATTTAAAGACTGCATGCTCTCACACTCCATTCCAAAATGGAGGCAGAGAAAACTGTTGAAGAGCATTATTTAGATGCAAAACTTTATTTTTATATATTTTTGGTTTCTCAGTAACAAATGCAGTTAAATTGTGCAGACGATTTGGACCGAAGGGTCTGTTTCCATGCTTTGTGACTTTATAAGCCTATATTAGAAAGGTCACAACTTATGCATCTAGAATTTAAGCCAGTTTCATTCAAATTGTAATGGTTTGGATATACTTTTCCAATTAGTTTGCTTCATTGAATTCACTCTACATAGCTAATAATTAAATACTTGCCTTTATGGTGTAAGTTGTATGATTAACTTGTCAGCATTTTTGAAGCCAGATTTCTTAAGATCAGCATAAAAGAGAATTCCCGGGGTGATCAGCATAAAAGAGAGAATTCCTGGGGTGATCAGCATAAAAGAGAGAATTCCTGGGATGATAATGGGCATTTGCTGCTTATGGGAAAAACTTACAGCTTGGAAAGCTTTTGTTTGTCAGTTTGTAGAATACCTGATTGAAGTTAGTTGTATGAAATAGTTTCTAGTAGTGAAAGGAATTAGTTCATAAAAGTTAAGAAATAGGTTATCACAGCATGAAGGTCTTAATTTGAAACTTCCAGATGAGAATTGTTTGGTTACAATAAAAGCCAAGTATTGTGAATGTTGGAAATCTAAAATGAAATAGAAAATGCTGGAGAAACTCTGCAGGTCTGATTGCATCTGTTAAAAGATAGGGCTAACATTTCCAGGATAACTTTCCTTCCGATCTGAAATGGCTGGAAAATGATGGTTTTTATACTGTTGACAAAGGGCGAGGAGGAGTGAGTGGAAGTCACGGTGAGAGTGCCCAGAAGAAAAGACAAAGAAAGTGCTAATGGTGGCAAAAGATAAAGATGTAATGCAGGTGTAAATGATCGTGTCAAAAGAAGAAAATATGCCCACTCTGCCCTGTGCAAAGCTAGCAAAACACAAACAAGATGCTGGTAATCAAAATGGTCATGTTCTGAAGGTGCTGAATTCAATGTTGAATTATTGAGGCTGTAAAGTGCCTAAATGGAAAAATGCATGTTCCTGCAGCTTGTGTTGATCTTTGTTGAAACACAGGTCCAGGATGGAAATTTTGTCATGGACACTAATCTGGTTGATTGAATTGGCAAGCAACTGGGAGGTTGCTGTCATTCCTACAGAAGGAGTGGAGTTGGTCTATGAAACAATCTTCGAGGAGAAAGTGAGGACTGCAGATGCTGGAGATCAGAGCTGAAAATGTGTTGCTGGAAAAGCGCAGCAGGTCAGGCAGCATCCAAGGAACAGGAGATTTGACATTTCGGGCATAACCCCTTCTTCAGGAACGTGGAAAGTGTGTCCAGCAGGCTAAGATAAAAGGTAGGTAGGAGGGACTTGGGGGAGGGGCATTGGAGTTGCGAAAGGTGGAAGGAGGTCAAGGTGAGGGTGATAGGCCGGGGTGGGGAGGGGGTGGAGAGGTCAGGAAGAAGATTGCAGGTTAGGAAGGCGGTGCTGAGTTCGAGGGATTTGACTGAGACAAGGTGGGGGGAGGGGAAATGAGGAAACTGGAGAAATCTGAGTTCATCCCTTGTGGTTGAAGGGTTCCTAGGCGGAAGATGAGGCGCTCTTCCTCCAACCGTTGTGTTGTTATGGTATGGCGATGGAGGAGTCCAAGGACCTGCATGTCCTTCGTGGAGTGGGAGGGGGAGTTGAAGTGTTGAGCCACGGGGTGGTTGGGTTTGTTGGTCCGGGCGTCCCAGAGGTGTTCTCTGAAGCATTCCGCAAGTAGGCGGCCTGTCTCCCCAATATAGAGGAAGCCACATCGGGTGCAGCGGATGCAATAGATGATGTGTGTGGAGGTGCAGGTGAATTTGTGGCGGATATGGAAGGATCCCTTGGGGCCTTGGAGAGAAGTAAGGGAGGGGGTGTGGGCGCAAGTTTTGCATTTCTTGCGGTTGCAGGGGAAGGTGTCGGGAGTGGAGGTTGGGTTGGTGGGGGGGCGTGGACCTGATGAGGGAGTCACTGAGGGAGTGGTCTTTTCGGCACACTGATAGGGGAGGGGAGGGAAATATATCCCTGGTGGTGGGGTCGTTTGGAGTTGGCGGAAATGACGGCGGATGATACGCTGTATATGGAGGTTGGTGGGGTGGTAGGTGAGAACGAGTGGGGTTCTGTCCTGATGGTGGTTGGAGGGGCGGGACTCAAGGGTGGAGGAGCGGGAAGTGGAGGAGATGCGGTGGAGGGCATCGTCGATCACGTCTGGGGGGAATCTGCGGTCCTTGAAGAAGGAGGCCATCTGGGCTGTACGGTATTGGAACTGGTCCTCCTGGGAGCAGATGCGGCGGAGACAAAGGAATTGGGAATATGGGATGGCATTTTTACAGGGGGCAGGGTGGGAAGAGGTGTAGTCTAGATAGTTGTGGGAGTCAGTCGGTTTATAGTAAATGTCCGTGCTGATTCGGTCACCCGAGACAGAAATGGAAAGGTCTAGGAAGGGGAGGGAGGAGTCTGAGACAGTCCAGGTGAATTTGAGGTCAGGGTGGAAGGTGTTGGTAAAGTGGATGAACTGTTCAAACTCCTCGTGGGAGCACGAGGCAGCGCCGATACAGTCATCGATGTAGCGGAGGAAAAGGTGGGGGGTGGTGCCAGTGTAGTTGCGAAAGATGGACTGTTCCACATATCCTACGCAGAGGCAGGCATAGCTGGGGCCCATGCGTGTGCCCATGGCAACTCCTTTGGTTTGGAGGAAGTGGGAGGATTGGAAAGAGAAGTTGTTCAGGGTGAGGACCAGTTCAGTCAGTCGAAGGAGGGTGTCAGTGGAAGGGTACTGGTCGGTACAGCGGGAAAGGAAGAAGCGGAAGGCTTAGAGGCCTTCGTGATGGAGGATGAAGGTGTACAGGGACTGGATATCCATGGTGAAGATAAGGCGTTGGGGACCGGGGAAGCGAGAAACATTGAGGAGGAGGTGGAGGGCGTGGGTTGTGTCCCAAACGTAGGTGGGGAGTTCTTGGACTAACATTAGGGCAGGAATAGAAAACAATGAAGGAGAACACACCAAAAGATTCAATGTTGCGCTATAACCCAGAAGGGGTTATTTTAAACTGAGAAAGTCTAAGCTCAGTTATGAAATTAATCGAGGAAGAAGTCATTGGATCCCAAAATTGGGCACTGAAAGAAATAGTTAAGTTAAACTGATAGATGTAATAGAGAAGAAAGCTCTCTGGTCTTTGAGTTATATGAGCTAATGGTGTTGGTGAGATAAAATGGTATTTTACTGGGAATCAGAGTTGAAAAATGTGATGCTGGAAAAACACAGCCGGCCAGGCAGCATCCGAGGAGCAGAAGAATCGACGTTTCAGGCATAAGCCCTTTCTTATTCCTGACGAAGGGCTTCTGCCCGAAACGTCGATTCTCCTGTTCCTCGGATGCTGCCTGGTCTGCTGTGTTTTTCCAGCATCACATTTTTCAACTCTGGTCTCCAGCATTTGCAGTCCTCACTTTCTCCTTCTTTACTGGGAATCACTTTGAAAAGGATGTGAAAGAATTGTATCCAAAGACCAAATCCATTATTTGTAGTATTATAGTGTGGAACCAAGGTTCAACTTGGATGTGTAAATGCTGGGCTTCTTCTGTCCAAAATATGCCATGTTACAATGTCTTAAGGAATTATTCAAGTGCTAAATTATATTTATTTAATTATCTCTATTTTATATTTTTATTATTGCTAATATTATGTGTCTGTCAATCACCAGTTTGATTTCCACCCATTTAACCATGAATTTACTGATTTACAGTTTAAAAGTAACATTTGGTGTCTGCTTGCTCTAAACCAAGCCCACGAGTTTCTAGTTGAGACATGAGGCTGCCAAGTCACACAGCTTGGCTGAAAAACAGGACTGCAGGATGTTAAGCTAATCAGATCAGCTGAACTATATGACTGGACAGTCAGATCAATATTATTCCCTCTGTCTGATTATTGTACAAGACTTTAAGTAAGAAAATGTTGCATTATGCTGATGATGCCAGAGATTAAGCACAGATGTGTTGAGTTGTTGTTTATTCCAAACATCTTTCATATCACAGCCAATCTATTAAGCTTTAAAAGCATTCTATTTTCCTCAAAGAAACATCCTGTAGCAATATGACATGGGATAAGAGAAGACTTTTTTCTTCAAAATTAACTCATCACACATAATAGGTTTCCTGAGTAGACATTTGAATTGCTTTCAGAGTCATAGAGTCAAAGAGATATACCGCACAAAAACAGACCCTTCAGTCCATCCTATCCATGCTAACCAGATATCCTAAATAAATTTAGTCACATTTGTCAGTATTTGGGCCATATCCTTCTAAACCTTCCTATTTATAGACTCATCCAGATGCCTTTTAAATATCTTAATTGTACCAGCCTCCATCATTTCCTCTGGCAGCTCATTCCATACACACACCACCCGCTGCATGAAAAAGTTGCTACATAGATCCCTTTTACATCTTGCCCCTCTTACCTTAAACCTATGCCTCTAGTTTTCAAATCCCCCACGCTTAGGAAAAGACATTGTGTATTTATCCTATCCATGCCCCTCATAATTTTAGAAAACTCTATTAGATCACCCCTCAGCCTCCTATGCTTCAGGGGAAGCAGCTCCAGCCTATGTAGCCTCTCTTTATAGCTGAAATCCTCTTACCCCTGGTAATATCCTTGCAAATCTTTTCAAAACACTTTGAAGTTTCACAACATGCTTCCTGTATGAGGGACACGAGATTGCATGCAATATTCCAGTAGTGAACTATCAATGTCATATACAGCTGAAACATGATTGCCTAATTCATAGACTTAATGCACTGACCAATACAGACCAGTATACCAAACACCTTCTTCACTATACTATCTACCTAATAAAACTCCATCTGCCTCTCTTGTTGACCTATCTGATCAAGATCCTGTTGTACTCTGAGGAAACCTTCTTCACTGTCCACTCCACCTCCAATTTTGCTCTCACATACCTGCTATGTTTACCCCCAAATCATTTATACAAATAATGAAAAGCAATGGACCCAGCACCAAAGCTTGTGGCACACCACTGGTCATAGGCCTCCAGTCTGAAAACCAAACCCCATCATCACTGTTTTCTTACTTGGAGCCAATTCTGTATCCAAATGGTTAGTTCTCCTGGATTCCACAAGATCTAACCTTGCTAACCAGCCTACCATGAGGAATCTTGTTGGATGCCTTACTGAAGTCCATATAGATAACATCCACTGCTATGTCCGCATCCATTCTCTTTGTTACTTCTTCACAAAACTCAAGCAAGTTAGTGAGATACAATTTTGCATGCACAAAGCCATGTTGACTATTCCTAGTCACTTCTTGCCTTTCTGAACATATGTAAACCCTATCCCTCAGGAGTCCCTCGACAATGTGCCTACCACTTATGTCAGGCTCATCAGTCTATAGTTCCCTGGCTTTACCATACCATCTTTCTTAAACAGTGGTACCACATTAGCCAACCTCCAGTCTTCCAGCACCTCACCTGTGGCTATTGCTGATACAAGTATTTCAGCAAGGGGTCCAGCAATCACTTCCCTAGCTTCCCTCAGAGGTCTAGGGTACACCTGATCAGGTCCCGGGGATTTACGCCGTTTAAGATATCCAGCATTTCCTCCTCTGTAATATTGACATTTTTCAAGATGTTGCTATTGATTTCCCCACATTCTTTATCTCCCATACCTTCTCAACAGTAAGCACTGATGTAAAATACTTGTTTCGTATCTCCCCCATTTCCTGCACTTCCACACATAGGTGGCCTTGCTGATCTTTGAGGGACCCTATTCTCTCCCTATTTACCCTTTTGTTCTTAATGTATTTGTGGAATCTCTTTCGATTCTCCTTAACCTATTTGCCAAAGTTATTGCGTGCCCCCTTTTTGCCCTCCTGATTTCCCTGTTAAGTATACTCCTACTACCTTTATACTCTTCTAGAGATTCACACATTCTCTGTTGTATATATCTGCCATTTGCCTCCTTTTTATTGTTAGCCAAAACCTTGATTTCTCCAGTCACCTGGCATTCCCTACACCTACCAACCCTGACTTCACCCTTACAGAAACATACTGTCTTTGGACCGTCATTATCTAATTTTTGAATGCTTCCTGTTTTCCAGCCATCCCTTTACCTATGAACATCCACCCTCAAACAACTTTTGAAAATTCTTGCCTGATACCATCAAAATTGGCCAGATCCAGTTTAACCTTTTCAATCATTATTTTAAAACTATTAGAATCATGGTCACTGGCCCTAAGTGCTCCCCCACTGACAACTCGATCACCTGCCCTGCCTTATTTCCCAAGAACAGGTCAAGCTTTGCACCTTCTGTCATAGGTACATCCAAATACTGAATCAGAAAATTTTCTGATCCACACCTAACAAATTCCTCTCCATCCAAGCCTTTAACATTATGGCAGCCCCAGTCTATGTTTGGAAAGTTAAAAGCCTCTACCATAATCACCCTATTATTCTTGCTTAGATCTCCTTACAAATTTGTTTGTCAATTTTCTGCTGATGACTGGGGGTCTATAGCATAATACCAATAAGGTATTTCTCAGTTCCATCCAAACTCTCAGGAATATCCTCCCTAAGTACAGCCATAATGTTTTCCCTAATCAAAAAATGCCATTCCCCCTCCTCTTTTGCCCCACTTGCTATCCTTCCCATAGCATCTATATTCTGGACATTAAGCTGCTAGTCCTGTCCATCCCTGAGCCACATCTCTGAAATTGCTATGATATCGTAGTCCCACATTCCCAACTATGCCGAGTTCATGTGTTTTTCCTGTTAGATCTCTCGCATTTAAATAAATGCAGTTTATCAGCCCTACCTCTTTCTCTGCTTTGTTCCTGCCTGCCCTGACTGTTTGACTTATTCTATTCCCTAATCATGCCAGTCTTAGACTGATGTCTTTCCCCATTATCCTCCAGGGTCAAACCCCAACCCCACCCCCCCTCTTTGATTATGGCTCCAGGAAGGCAAAACACCATCCTGATGTCTCGCTGTCAACCTCAGAAAACTCTGCCTGTGTCTATGACTAGTGAGTCCCCTATCACAACTGATCACTTAGAACCTAGCATACCCTTCCCTATTTGGGCCAGTCTCAGTATCAGAAACCTGGCTGTCAGTGTTCCATTCCCCTGACAGATCATCACCCCTACATCTTTTATGGGCGGCACGGTGGCACAGTGGTTAGCACTGCTGCCTCACAGCACCTGTAGACCCGGGTTCAATTGCCGACTCAGGCGACTGACTGTGTGGAGTTTGCACGTTCTCCCCGTGTCTGCGTGGGTTTCCTCCGGGTGCTCTGGTTTCCTCCCACAGTCACAAAGATGTGCGGGTCAGGTGAATTGGCCAAGCTAAATTGCCCGTAGTGTTAGGTAAGGGGTAAATGTAGGGGTATGGGTGGGTTGCGCTTCGGCGGGTCGGTGTGGACTTGTTGGGCCGAAGGGCCTGTTTCCACACTGTAAGTCTAATCTAATCTAATCTTCCAAAATAGCATACTTGTTTGAGATGAGGATAGTCACAAGGGACTCCTTATCTGGAGGTCACCCATTTACCTGACTATCTCTTCTGTTTATCTGCTTCTGCAGCTGCCATCTATCACAGTCCCTAGCTCCTGTAAGTTCTTTATTGCCTCTAACTGCCACTCCAAGTGATCCATGCCATCCAATAGGATTCACAACCAAACACACCTCCTGCAGATATAATCATCAGTAACATGGAAACTCTCCCTAATCTCCGTCATCCAACAGGAAGAGTAATCACTCTGCTAAAGGCCATCTTTGCACCTTAACAAACTGCAGACCCAGAAAACAGCACAGTCTTACTGCTCTGGAAACACTGCTCCAAGCATGCTGAGTACCCATGTTTGTTGTAACATTTATAAAGTTTAATCAAAAGACAGATCTCAATAAAATATGAAGTCATAGAGTCATAGAGATGAACAACACTGAAACAGATCCTTCGGTCCAACTCAACCGTGTCGACTATATATCCTAAATTAATCTAGTCCCATTTGTCAACATTTGGCCCATATCACTCTAAACCATATCACTCTATTTACATACCTATCCAAATGCCTTCTAAATGTTGTGATTGTACTAGTCTCCACCACTTCCTCTGGCAGCTCATTTCATTTATGCACCACATTCTGTGTCAAACATTTGCCCCTAGGTCCTTTTTAAATCTTTCCCCCCTCACCTTAAACCTATGCCTTCTGGTTCTGGACTCTTCCAACCCAGGAAAAAAGACCTTGTTCATTTATCCTATACACGCCCCCTCATGATTTTATAAACTTCTATAACATCATCCCTCAACCTCTGACGCTCCAGGGAAAACAGCTCCAGCCTATTAAGCCTCTCCTTAGAGCTCAATTCCTCCAGTCCTGGCAACATCCAATAACCAAAAAAGAACTCACTGTTCATTATTGGATATTTACAAAAAAAGTAAGGTTTCACTTTAAAACTATCCCTTTAACTGTTCCCCTACTGTGAGCTCCCCTACAAAGGTTTTTCCAAGGTCAGCTGTGAATTTCACTGTTTGTTTATTTTTCTTACATGAACTCTAATGTCCAGAGATACTCAAAACCAAACAGCAAAGTCAGCAGCTGTATAGTTTACTGCTAGGTCAGATAGCCCTGTAAGTTCCTTTCTCTGATCATTTCCTATGTGTTCACTGTCTTCCTTTCCCTTCCTCCTTTTTAAAGTGCCTTTGTTTTTGATCTTTTTTTCCCCAAAATTCCAAAACAATACAACAGTAATTATTGCTCTTACAATTCAACGAAATCAGCTCCAACACTGAAAATACCTCAAAAAAGTAGTAGCTCTTAGTCACAATTTCTTCCCATCCTCCATCTTGGGAATTACCCACAATCATTCTTTGACTAAAAAGTGAGGTCTGCAGATGCTGGAGATCAGAGCTGAAAATGTGTTGCTGGTTAAAGCACAGCAGGTTAGGCAGCATCCAAGGAACAGGAAATTCGACGTTTCGGGCCGGAGCCCTTCATCAGGAATGAGGAGAGGGTGCCAGGCAGGCTAAAATAAAAGGTAGGGAGGAGGGACTTGGGGGAGGGGCGATGGAGATATGATAGGTGGAAGGAGGTCAAGGTGAGGGTGATAGGCCGGAGTGGGGTGGGGGCGGAGAGGTCAGGAAGAGGATTGCAAGTTAGGAGGGCGGTGCTGAGTTCAAGGGAATCGACTGAGACAAGGTGGGGGGAGGGGAAATGAGGAAACTGGAGAAATCCGAGTTCATCCCTTGTGGCTGGAGGGTTCCCAGGCAGAAGATGAGGCGCTCTTCCTCCAACCGTCGTGTTGTTATGTTCTGGCGATGGAGGAGTCCAAGGACCTGCATGTCTTCGGTGGAGTGGGAGGGAGAGTTAAAGTGTTGAGCCACGGGGTGGTTGGGTTGGTTGGTTCGGGCGTCCCAGAGGTGTTCCCTGAAGCGTTCTGCAAGTAGGCGGCCTGTCTCCCCAATATAGAGGAGGCCACATCGGGTGCAGCGGATGCAATAGATGATGTGTGTGGAGGTGCAGGTGAATTTGTGGCGGATATGGAAGGATCCCTTGGGGCCTTGGAGAGAAGTAAGGGAGGAGGTGTGGGTGCAAGTTTTGCATTTCCTGCGGTTGCAGGGGAAGGTGCCGGGAGTGGAGGTTGGGTTGGTGGGGGGTGTGGACCTGACGAGGGAGTCACGAAGGGAGTGGTCTTTGCGGAACGCTGATAGGGGAGGGGAGGGAAATATATCCCTGGTGGTGGGGTCCATTTGGAGTTGGCGGAAATGACGGCGGATGATACGCTGTATACGGAGGTTGGTGGGGTGGTAGGTGAGAACCAGTGGGGTTCTGTCTTGGTGGCGGTTGGAGGGGCGGGGCTCAAGGGCGGAGGAGCGGGAAGTGGAGGAGATGCGGTGGAGGGCATCGTCAATCACGTCTGGGGGGAATCTGCGGTCCTTGAAGAAGGAGGCCATCTGGGCTGTACGATATTGGAACTGGTCCTCCTGGGAGCAGATGCCTCAAATTCACCTGGACTGTCTCAGACTCCTCCCTCCCCTTCCTAGACCTTTCCATTTCTATCTCGGGTGACCGACTCAACACAGACATCTACTATAAACCGACTGACTCCCACAGCTACCTGGACTGCATCTCCTCCCACCCTGCCCCCTGTAAAAACTCCATCTCATATTCCCAATTCCTTCGTCTCCGCCGCATCTGCTCCCAGGAGGACCAGTTCCAATACCGTACAGCCCAGATGGCCTCCTTCTTCAAGGACCGCAGATTCCCCCCAGACGTGATCGACGATGCCCTCCACCGCATCTCCTCCACTTCCCGCTCCTCCGCCCTTGAGCCCCGCCCCTCCAACCGCCACCAAGACAGAACCCCACTGGTTCTCACCTACCACCCCACCAACCTCCGTATACAGCGTATCATCCGCCGTCATTTCCGCCAACTCCAAATGGACCCCACCACCAGGGATATATTTCCCTCCCCTCCCCTATCAGCATTCCGCAAAGACCACTCCCTTCGTGACTCCCTCGTCAGGTCCACACCCCCCACCAACCCAACCTCCACTCCCAGCACCTTCCCCTGCAACCTCAGGAAATGCAAAACTTGCGCCCACACCTCCTCCCTTACTTCTCTCCAAGGCCCCAAGGGATCCTTCCATATCCGCCACAAATTCACCTGCACCTCCACACACATCATCTATTGCATCCGCTGCACCCGATGTGGCCTCCTCTATATTGGGGAGACAGGCCGCCTACTTGCAGAACGCTTCAGGGAACACCTCTGGGACGCCCGAACCAACCAACCCAACCACCCCGTGGCTCAACACTTTAACTGTCCCTCCCACTCCACCGAAGACATGCCGGTCCTTGGACTCCTCCATCGCCAGAACATAACAACACGACGGTTGGAGGAAGAGCGCCTCATCTTCTGCCTGGGAACCCTCCAGTTTCCTCATTTCCCCTCCCCCCACCTTGTCTCAGTCGATTCCCTTGAACTCAGCACCGCCCTCCTAACTTGCAATCCTCTTCCTGACCTCTCCGCCCCCACCCCACTCCGGCCTATCACCCTCACCTTGACCTCCTTCCACCTATCACATCTCCATCGCCCCTCCCCCAAGTCCCTCCTCCCTACCTTTTATCTTAGCCTGCCTGGCACCCTCTCCTCATTCCTGATGAAGGGCTCTGGCCCGAAACGTCGAATTTCCTGTTCCTTGGATGCTGCCTAACCTGCTTTGCTTTAACCAGCAACACATTTTCAGCTCATTCTTTGACTATTTTGATTACCATACAACTGGAATGTCAAGTACATAAAAGATAATAAAAGGTGGTCTATGAATGAAGTTTTTTGAGTCACGCGGCTAAATTTTGGATAGCTCAAGGTGGGAAATTTCAGGACTTGCCAGACGAATGCCAAGGTGGGCAGGTTAGAATACTCACCTCAGCACTCTGGGATTTGGTACCAATTGTTTCAGAAGATTTCAGGCCCTCCAGCCCTCAGTTCTCACACCCAACCCACCCTCCCTGGCTCTCATACCCTCATTCCACCTCAATACCAAATCGTACTCCATCGTCACATCTCCTGACCTCGAATACTACAAACTAATTCAACACATCCATATTCACCTGGAGCAGATATTAGGAGCCATGTGAAGATGAAAATAATAAATTTTAGATATTAAATATAGGTCTTTGTCAAAAAAACTGATAGTGAAAAATATCTCCCACATATAAAAATATTGAATGTTATAAATCATAAGTGGTTAATACCGTGTAAAAATTATCAAACTAAGCTGTCTAAGATGTCAAACAAACCATTAATTCAGAACATACTGCTGTTAACTATCTTTTTTTTGAAACATGGACAAATATTCATTATGAATTCCCCTTAGACGAGAGACAAAATCTCTACTGAAACTACTCAAACAGATGCGAAGTAGTGGAACTATCAATTCACCGCGAGCTGCAATATACTATCCTCTTATCCCACTTACAAAAAAACAACTTATATGTTACATATACTAGTTTCCAGAATAAAATATGACAAAATCAACTTCAATTCCATCTGAAAATTTTTAACAGGTTGAATTACATATTTGTTTTTACTATTGTGATAACTAAAACACATCTTACAGTCATAAACATAAGAACATAAGAACTAGGAGCAGGAATAGGCCATTTGGCCCTTCAGGCCTGGTCTATCATTCAATAAGATCATGCCTGATCTTTTCAAGGCCTCAGCTCCACTTATCTGCCTTCTCAACTTAGCATTTAATTCCTTCATTGTTCAAACACAATCTATCTTAGCTTTAAAATATTTACTGAACTAACATCAACTACTTCACTGGGCAAAGAATTCCTTCTCAATTCAGTCCTAAATCTGCTCCCCCTAATTTTGAGCCTATGCCCTCTTGTCCTAGTTTCACCCGCCAGTGGAAACATCCTCTCTACTTCTACCTTATTTATTCCCTTCATAGTTTTACATGCTTGTATAAGATCCCCCTTCAATCATCTAAATTCCAATGAACACAATCCCAGTTTATTCAGTTACTCTTCATAAGCCAACCCCCTCAGCTCTGGAATCAACCTAGTGAATCTCCTCTGCACCGCTTCCAGTGCCAGTACATCCTTTCTCAAATAAGGAGACCAAAACTGCATGCAGTACTCCAGGTATGGCCTCACATGTACCCTATACAGCTGCAACATAATCTCTCTGTTTTTAAATACAATCCCTTCAAATTCCATTTGCCTTCGTAATTACCTGTGTGTGTGCAGACCAACCTTCTGTGATTCATGGACACCCAGGTCCCTCTGCATAGCTGCATGCTACAACTTATTACCATTCAAGTAATAATCCTTTTTACTGTTACTCCTATCAAAATGGATGACTTCAGATTTATTAACATTGTATTCCATCTGCCAAACCTTTATTCACTCACTTAAAGTGTCTATGTTATTCCGCACACTTTGCTCTGCCATTCATCTTAGTGTCATCTGCAAACTTTGATACACTACACATGGTCCCCAACTCCAAATTATCTCTGTAAACTGTGAAGACTTGTGGTTCCAACACTAATTCCTGAGGCACACTATTAGTTACTGTTTGCCAACCAGAATAACACTCATTTATCCCCACTCTTTGCTACTTGTTCGTCAACCAATCCTCTATGCGTGCTAATACTTTACCTGTAACACCATAAAGTCATAGAGATGTACAGCATGTAAATAGACCGAATTGTCCGTGCAGACCAGATACTCTAAATTAATCTAGTACCATTGCCAGCGTTTGGCCCATATCCTTCTAAACTCTTCCTGTTCATATACCCATCCAGATGCCTTTGAAATGTTGTAAGCGTATCAGCCTCCACCACTTCCTCTGGCAGTTCATTCCATGAAGAAAAGGTTGCCCCTTTTAAATCTCTCCCCTTTACCTTAAACCTATGCTATATAGTTTTTGACTCCCTTACCCTCCACCGTATCAATGCCCCTTACAATTTTATAAATTTCTATAAGGTCACCTCTCAGCCTCCAATACTCCAAGGAAAGTAGTCTATTCAGCCTCTCCCTCTAACTTGAACTCTCCAACACTGACAGCATCTTTATAAATCTTTTCTGAGCCCTTCCAGTTTTCACAACATCTTTCCTATTGTACGGAGACCAGAATATAATAGATAAATGTATACTTCTGATATTGCTAAATTGCACAACATGAAGAAGTTCATCAATAGGATGAACTTGTTTGGGTGTCTGCGATCACTGGTTCCTCTTCCTAACTATGAAGAAAAGTCAGATAGACTGAGTTTGTTTTTACTGGAATGTAGAATGTTGAAGGGCCACCTGATAGAAATTTATACGAATGTGAATAGCATGGGTAGAGTGGAAAGTATAAGGCTTTTTCCCAGGGTGGAGTGATCAACTACCAGGGGACACAGGTTCAAGGTGCAGGGAGGGGAATGTTTAAAAGAGATGCATGAGGCACATTTTTCACACAAAGGGTGGTGAGTGCCTGAAGCCAGCTGCCAGAGGAGGTGATGGAAGCATACACAATAGCAACATTCAAGAAACACCTGGACAAATACATGAATAGGAAGAAAACAGAGGGATAAATTCTATAAGTGAATACAGTTTTAGTGTGGAAGGGCCTGTATCTGTGCTATATTGTTCTTTATTCTTTGTTCTTGGAGGTATGCGCACACTAGGCACGCAGGTGCCATTATTCCTATATCCTGGAGCACTTTTATGTACCTGGTGTGTTGGAAGGTTCAGGGGCCTTACAAAGTTGATTATTTAGAGCTCAAGAGATACACATTGCAACTATGGTCATGACACCATTGCACGACTATCTAACTGCTGCAAAGCACAGATACAATGTCATTCATGCTTAGATCAGGGTTATGGTGGAGAAGATGTTGGGCCACTGAAGATGTAATTCCATTGCTTGGATTGGGGTGGGCCTGCAAGAAACTCTGGACCCAGAATTTTCAGCATCATCCCAGCATGCTGTGCTCTGCTATCAAGTGGAGCAAGCCACAAGGTGACTTGCTGAATGATGAGGAAATAGGTAAATGGGAGTGGTCTTCTGATAAGGACATTGAGAAGGAGGAAACTGTCCTTATGCATGACAGAGGTCAGCTGTGTCAGGTGCTGCAAACTAGACAGGACCTGATTGACACCAGGTGCCAGCAAATGAGAGCTGTGTGCAGCAGGAAAACATGGGATATAAACTAATCATTGGCCATCATGCCAACGTTTTATTTGCATTGTGGAAGGTGAGCTGCAGTTTCTACTTGTTGGTTTGTTTTTCAATTTGATGAATGGTAGAAATGGTGTTGTTCCCGATAGCCATGGACCCCGTGGAGGCTGCGAATCTGTCAGCGATGGTCTTCCTGGCTATCGTGGAGGCGGTTGTCTGGGCGGCGATCGAGGAGGCTGCATGGCAGGTGGGGACGGAAGTGACGTCATGGTTCGCGGTGGCGGTTGCTGCCGTGGGCACTGCAGCGGCCGCGTGGTTAATGGCGCCCGAGTGATTTCGGAGGCCAATGGAAGATTCTGGAACAGTTGAGGAACCCAGAGTGTGGGATAAGTACATAAAAGTTTTTGGTATTTACTGTCTTTAATTTCCAATATGGCTAGGAAGAACTGTTTGTTTAGTGTATGGATTCTTCTGTGAATGAAGAACAGTAGAGGTTCTTTGCAAGTCTGTGAGAGTGTTGTCCTGAGCTGGGGTAGGGCTGATTGCAGGGAATGTAGATAGCAGCACATGGCTGCAAGCGTGGAGCAGAGGATCCGGAGGGAAGTCTGTTGCAGGAGGCTACAGATTCCTGAAGAAGGGCTCATGCCCGAAACGTCAATTCTCCTGCTCCTTAGATGCTGCCTGACCTGCTGCGCTTTTCCAGCAACACATTTTCGGCTCTACTATCATGGAGACTGGGAAAGTTTATATAGCCTCCTTACCCTGTTCGTTGTTCAATTGTTCACCATCATTTATGAATGAAAGTGGCAGGTCTAGAGCTTTAATCTAACTATTTGATTTTGGGATGGCATAGTTCAAAATATAGCTTGTGGCATTCACTTTTTAAAGGCAGAACATCTTTTTAATGGCAGTACCCCATTATGATTTTTGAAAATGTTGTTTCTTGCCATGGCACCCATGATTTTGACAGATAAACTGACTGCTGGATGGGAAAAAGATCCAGCATCAGCAATCATTGGGCATGTGACAGGTTGGGACTGCTTTGTGATTTGGAAATCTCTGGCTATCTCCTGCTTACCATGGAAGAATCAATTTTGACTGCTGGTCCTTCAGATGACACACTTCAGGGAGCACTTCCAATTTACATCAAAGTTCACGAGAGTGGGAGACTGACATATCATAATGCAGAATCACAGTTTGAGTTTCATTGATTATGACAGACAGCTTAATTGAATGCAATCTATATTTCATGTGCCACAGGGAGTACGGTCCTTAACTCAGATCCTACACCTGAAATTTCACACAAAGTCAAAGCATGTCATTGGCGATCAGCAACACCGAGTAGAAAATTATGTGGAATGTCCAGCAGAGAAATAACCACTTGGTACAACTGCTGTCTGCTCCCTCCCCCCTTACTTCATCTAATCCTAATGTCTTTAGAATCATAGAATCCCTACAGTGTGGAAACTTGGCTGAACAAGTCCACACCGGCCCTCCAAAGAGTATCCCATCTAGACCAATTTCCCCTACTCTATCATTGTACATTTCCCCTGATTAATACACTAACCTACACATCCCTGAACGCTATGGGCAATTTAGCTAGGCCAATTCACCTAATCTGCACATTTTTGGATTATGGTAGGAAACTTGAGCACCCAGAGGAAACTCACACAGACACAGGGAGAATATGCAAACTCCAGACAGACAGTCACCCGAGGCTGGAATCAAACCCAGGACCCTGACATTGTGAGGTAGCAGTGCTAACCACTGAGCCACAGTGTGACCCTTTCTTTTACTTTCTCATTTATGTACTTATCCAGTTTGTCATTAAATGTATCTGTATTATTTATTTCAGCTACAGTGCATGGCAGTAGGTTCTACTGTCCACGTGCAGTCTGGATAAAGATTATTCTGAATTCTTTATTGGATTTATTGGTGACCATTTCATAATTATGGCCACTGCACTGGATTCCCTCATGAATAAATATTTCTCTATGTCAACATTATGAAATCTCATTACAAATTTGAAGATCACAATTAAGTTGACATTCAATTTTTCCAGAGAAAACAGCCTTCAGTCTTTCTTGCTATTTCTAACTTCTCAGTATTGTTGTCGCTCTTATAACTCCTTTCTGCTCCTTCTCAAGCTCAAGACTTTTTCTAACGTGGCGATCAGGACAATGCATTGTATTCTAAGCCTATCCAAGATTCTATACAAGTATGATATAAATTTTCTCCTTTATAAACCATTCTTTTAGATGAGGTAAAGTAATTTGTCAGGTCATGACAAGACCAGTAAATGTGAAATGTACTTTTTATCCAAGTAGTTTTTCATTCTAATGATCTGTTTTCACAAAATGTTTTATATTGTTTACCAAACTGAATCCCAAGTTACACTTTAAATCTTCAATGATTTATTTTCTTCTTTTCAGTTCTCTGTTCAAAGAGAGGTCCAACCCATGTTGTTTTATCTTCTGATTTAAGCCAAAACAGCTACCTGCACATTGATATATTGCAGTACCTTGGGTTATCTGCATTTGCACACACATTCTCTCTGAGGCTGCATGCTCCTTATCTCCAAATATAGCTGTTGCAGTCTTGACATACTGTAACATTTCCTTATTTTACATCTCTATTTTGCAGGTTACTAAATGCAGCCCTCGAGTCTAGTGTCTAAGATTTCTCTCTTCACTTGCTCATCTAGTCTGATATCTGCTGATGTAAGAGTAACGTTATCAGTAACATTTTCACCATTTAGCTATAGCTCATTGTAACTACAACAGAAGCATGATCTCCACCATATGTAGGGCAAGAAGACAGGTCACAAATGCACGCCAGCCAGAATGGAAATCGAATCCTATGCTGTTGGCACCAATCTATTCAACACTAACTGTCTCATCAATTGAGCCAACAAGATTCCCAAGATATATATTTTCCCACACATGTTTTAGTTCTGGATTATGAATAGTGATGGTGGAGACTGTAATTTTCTTTGCATCACATGGCTGACTAGGAATCATCCCCATCTTTACCACCTGCCATTGGTATGTGATTGAATGACTTCACAGATTGATACACAACGTGTTTGGCTACATTATGAATGCATCTTCTTCACTCATCAAATCCTGGAGTGGATCTGAATTCAGGACTTCTGGCTAAGAGGCAGGGACACCTTCTAACTTGCATGACGTTTATCTGTAATACAGATGAAGACTGAAAGGTAGCATTTTGTTTTATTTTGCTTACGTTTTTATGCTATTGTAGGTTACAAAATATATTGGTGTTGTTGAATTTAGGTCTGAAAGAGTTAGCGTGTGTTTGAGTTCAGTAAGTATCTCCCGCCACAATAATTTGATGAAGACATGGTGGCAGAGTGAAATAGAATTTTATGGGCGAAAGGCCTAAGGCAACGTCATTCAGAGAGGAGGAGGGAGAGATTGTGGTGTTGCAGAAACATCACTGGCCCAGTAACCTAGTAACCTGGGCTAATTTTCTGGAATATGAGTTTGAAAATTTATCATGGCAGTTAAAGAAATTTGAATTCAAGAAAAATCTAATAAAAAGCCTCATGGAAATTGTGCAAACATTATCAAGTGCTGGAAAAAAAACATTACTAATGTTCTTTAGGCATGTACTTTTACCTAGTCTGGGACACATGAGACTTCAGAATCATATTTAAAAATCACACAACATCAGGTTATAGTCTAGCGGGCTTATTTGGAAGCACTAGCTTTCAGAGCGTTGCTCCTTCATCAGGTAGCTGTGGAACAAGATCCTAAGACACAGAATTTACAGCTAATTTATAGCTGATCCTGAACTCTGATTAACTAGTCTTTAAAAGACTCCCAGATGTTAGATGTGGATTTCTCTTGCTTAATACTTTTGTGATTAGTTGTCCCCCAATTTAGCAGTTTCACCCAAGGACAAGTCAAATCCTTATCCATAGCTATCTTAAAACTTACTGACTTATTATCATTGTTCCTAAAATGCTCCCCCACTGAAAATATAATCACCTAGCCAGGCTTATTCTTCAATACAAATTCTAACCTATGCCCTTTCTTCATTGAAAATCACACAATACCAGGTTATAGTCCAGGTTATAGGTTTATTTGGAAGTACTACCTTTTGGAGCGCTGCTCCTTCATCAAGTGGCTGTGATCTATTTGGAGTAGCGTTCTGAAAGTTAGTGCTTCCAAATAAACCTGCTGGACTATAACCTGGTGTTGAAAATGTGTTGCTGGAAAAGCGCAGCAGGTCAGGCAGCATCCAAGGAGCAGGAGAATTGACGTTTCGGGCATGAGCCCTTCTTCAGGAATGGTTCATGCCCGAAACGTCAATTCTCCTCCTCCTTGGATGCTGCCTGGCCTGCTGCGCTTTTCCAGCAACACATTTTCAGTTCTGATCTTCAGCATCTGCAGTCCTCACTTTCTCCTATAACCTGGTGTTGTGTGATTTTTAACTTTGTCCATCCCAGTCCAACACCAGCATCTCCAAGTAATGGCTTTCCATTTGAATCATCTACATATTGTTTCAAGAATTACGCCTGGATGCACCCAACAAAATCTGCCCTTTCTAAGCTTCCAGCACTAAGGGAGTCTCAGTAAATATTAAGGAATCTAAAATCACGCACTACAACAACCTTGTTGTTCTTACCTTTTTCCACAATCTGCTAACTAGTTTCTTTCTCTCATTGCTAATTGAGAGACCTATAGTACAACATAATCTATCATGCGGATGCTATGACTTTAAAGGGAATGGCACTCATAACATTGATTCTGACCATAGATTGTACATAGATCTTGTCACCCATACTCCAAAACATCAACTACAGCTCCACTTCCAACATCATACTCCCCTCTACACTGATCGCAAAACTCTGAGACCTAGGTTTCGGCTCTGCCTTCTGCAACTGGATCCTCAGCTGCCTGACCCACAGTATGCAATCAGTGAAAATAGAAAACTGCAACTCCTTCTTAATAACCCTCAATAGTGGAGCTGCCCAAGGATGTGTTCTCAGCCCCCTACTGTAGTTCCTGTACAGTGTGTAGCTAAATTCCAAATGAATGCCAACTCCAAGTTTACTGATGACACTGCCACGGTAAGACAGATATCAATCAACAGTGAGTGAGAATACAGAAGGGAGATAGAGGCTTGGTGACGTGGTGCAATGATAACAACATCTCTCTCAATGTTGGCAAAGAGCTGATGATTGACTTCAGGAAGAAAGGAGGAGAACATGCCCCATCTACATCAATGGAGCAGACGTTGTGAGGATTGAGAGCATCAAGTTCCTCAGAGTGACGATGACCGACAACCTGTCCTGGACTTTCCTCATAGACCTGACAGTTAATGCATATTCTTTCTAAGGCAGCTTAGAAAATTCAGCATCTCCACAAGGACCTTCACCAACTTTTACAGATGCACCACAGAAAGCATACTATCTGGGTCCATAATGGTGGCACGGTGGCTCAGTGGTTAGCACTGCTGCCTCACAGCACCAGGGTACCAGGTTCGATTCCAGCCTCAGGTGACTGTCTGTGTGGAGTGTGGAAGTTCTCCCTGTGTCTGCGTGGGTTTCCTCCCACAGTCCAACGATATGCTGGTCAGGTGAATTTGCCATGCTAAATTGCCTGTAGTGTTAGGTGCATAAGTCAGAGGGGGATGGGTTACTCTTTGGAGGGTCGGTTTCCACACTGTAAGGAGTCTAATTTAATCTTATAACAGTCTGGCATGGGCAACTGCTCTGCTCCGGACCATAAGAAACTACAGAATGTTGTGTGCACAGTCCAGACTACCACAGAAGCCAATCTCCCATCCATGGACTCCATTTACACTTCTTGTTACCATGGAAATACTTCTCGTTAATATCATCAAAGACCCCTCCCACCCTCGTAATGCTCTCTTACAAACTCTTCCATCAGGCAGAAGATTCAGAAAGCTTGAACACATGCACCAACAGGTTCAACAACAGCTTCTTCCCTGTTGTTATTAGTCTGATGAATGAACGCTCTAACTTCAAATAATACTGATCTTGTTACTGTCAATCTTGCTTTGCGCACCTCCTGTGCAGTGTAACTTTTATGTCTCAGTCTGTCTAAGCACCATGTGATCTATATGTCCTTGCTTGCCTTGATCTGTTGCACTGCGCACAAACAAATATTTTCACTGTACTTTAGTGCACATGACTACAATAAATCAAATCAAAATCAAAGCATAAATAGCTGTGCTGTGTTTGTTGCCTGCAAAACAGCATTTTTGGTGCCACTGTTTGCATTATGATGTAACTATTCCCTGCTTGTTAGCAGCATTAAATGCTCACAGGCTAGACTGCCTTCATGAGGTAAACAACGAATGTGCTTTTGTCTGCTTGCATGGCTAGCCTGTCATGGGATGAGTCATTGGCATTTTGCTCGAGGCTGTGGCAGTTGGGGTACCACTCTACATCAAGAATGGTTGACCAGGAGACTTACTGACTGACAACACATCAGATCTACTGGTTTATCATCAAATTCTCCAGTCACATTATGATCATACCTTCCATGGTCATTATATCCTAGAATATGACTTAAATTTAGAGTTTCTGGTCCATTAAGAGGGTTAGTGCCACATGACTCGCTCTGTTACCGGTAGTAAGAAAGACATTGGTGAGTGCAATGAAGCGTTATATCATCATATGGCTGCATATGAATTATGATGCCAGTTTCAGAGTTGCTTTAAATGTCAAGAGCAAAAATACATTGTCTTGGAACATTAAAGCATGGAAGCAAGCCATTTAGTTCAGCATGTCAGCTCAAATATTTTTCCCGTGAGTCATCTAATCAAATTCATTCTCCAATTTATATCTCTGAAAATCCCTCTTTTTTAGTAATTTTCTTCCCAAAATAATTTATGGACAGTAACAGATAACAATATGATAACAACATATTTATTTTGTCTAAACTTACCCATTTTTGTAATTATCGTATCTTAAACATTTTGACTTGGGGGAGATGATGCTGTCATAATAATATCACTAAACTAGAGGCAAAAACACAAATAGCTGGAGGAACTCAGCAGGCCAGTGAGCATCTGTGGAGAGAATACTGAGTTAACATTTAAAGTCTAGTGACCCTTCTACCGAACTCTTAGGCTACGGTAGAGTGGCACTCTGGAGTGAAGCAGTTTGTAATAGGGAGTTCAAGTTAGACTGAATCAGGATGTGAAGGGGAGTTGAGCTGGAGTGAATCAGGTTGTGATGGAGAGGTGAGCTGGAGTGAATCAGGTGGTAATGGGGAGGTGAGCTGGAGTGAAGGAGGATGTGATGGGGTGGTGAGCTGGAGTGAAGGAGGATGTGATGGGGAGGTGAGCTGGAGTGAATCAGAATGTGATGAGAAGGTGAGCTGGAGTGAAGCAGGACATGATGGGGTGGTGAGCTGGAGTGAAACAGGTATTAATGGGGAAGTGAGCTGGAGTGAAGCAGGATTTGATGGGGAGGTGAGGTGGAGTGAATCAGGTGGTAATGGGGAAGTGAGCTGGAGTGAAGCAGGATGTGATGGGAAGGTGAACTGGAGTGAATCAGGTGGTAATGGGGAAGTGAGCTGGAGTGAATCAAGTTGTGATGGGGTGGTGAGCTGGAGTGAAGCAGTTTGTGATGGGATGGTGAGCTGGAGTGAAGCAGGATGTGATGGGGAGGTGAGCTGGAGTGAAGCAGTTTGTGATGGGATGGTGAGCTGGAGTGAAGCAGGATGTGAGGTGGAGGTGAGCTGGACTGAATTAAGATGTGATATGGAGCTGGGACAGATTGAAGGTAGATTCTCTTCAAGGGCACAGACTTGAATCTTCTCCTTTATTGGAGGAGTGAATCTCTTTTATTCTACAACTTTTGATATATGCTTCATGCACTGTTAAAAATATTTAACTTGAGAAAATAAAATGAAACATGATATTTAAAACTTAAAGTAAAATTTTTCCTGTCTGTTACTATTTAGTGAAGGTTGTCATGGAGATGAATGTTCTCTGGTCAAATGTGTATATTCTGGGCATCTCCATGAAGGTCAAGACATAATGTTCTCAATTGGTGAAGACGATCATGATGATTTACAAAGTTTACAACAGTCACAATTCCTCTAATTCGAGGCTCTCTTAGATCAGAAAAGTGTGGAATTCCTTACTTTTTATGTTTATCTGAACTGTCATCTGTCCTTCTACAAATAAATTGTCCTCTCATGAGTCAGTCTGCCTAATTTGCATATTTAAGGCAGAATGAAAAATTGTTGACAGTCCTGCTATCCCGGCTGAACTATGTGCAGTGTGGACCAAACTCTGCCCAGAACCAGCGGCTTTGCTCCTTTCAGTTCTCCCAGTTCTTTATCAAAGCAAATCCTTTCACAGTTATTATTAACAATATTTGCATATCTTTTTCCAATACATCTTCTATTTCTCCTCAGTTTTACTCTGTGCTGGCAGATACTACAGTAAGTGTTCCTCATACTATAATGGTTTCTGTTCTTTTTGGAGGAGAGTTTTCACTTTCTTTCCCCTTGTTTAAGGAAGACATTTGTTCTTTTGGGTTTCTTTATTGTCTTTTGTTGTGTTTGTTTGTTAAAAAAATACTTTTATTTCACTTCCAATATAAATTAGGAACAATATGCAAATTACTTATTCAACATTTTCTTTGTCAGCTTCATATCCCACAGTTGGGTTTCACTTCTTACTCAAACAACAGTACACTCTCTTTAATTAATCTTTTACCGTTAATGCACTTATAAAAAAAGTTACGGTTTACCATTAAACTAGCTGCTAGACATTTTCAAAATTGCCTTTTGTCTCTTTCAGTCCCAGTTCGTTACCTCTTCACCCACCTTTCTTTTACAGGGTTTCTTGTAAAGCAGCAGAAGAGTGCTCAGTCATTAGCAAATACCTCTGACTGCAATGCCTACTTATATTCACTTCAAAACAGATTCTTGTATAAACTGTTCGAGTAAAAAATGAGGTCTGCAGATGCTGGAGATCACAGCTGCAAATGTGTTGCTGGTCAAAGCACAGCAGGCCAGGCAGCATCTCAGGAATAGAGAATTCGACGTTTCGAGCATAAGCCCTTCATCAGGAATAAGAGAGAGAGAGCCAAGCAGGCTAAGATAAAAGGTAGGGAGGAGGGACTAGGGGGAGGGGTGATGGAGGTGGGATAGGTGGAAGGAGGTCAAGGTGAGGGTGATAGGCCAGAGTGGGGTGGGGGCGGAGAGGTCAGGAAGAGGATTGCAGGTTAGGAGGGCGGTGCTGAGTTGAGGGAACCGACTGAGACAAGGTGGGGGGAGGGGAAATGAGGAAGCTGGAGAAATCTGAATTCATACCTTGTGGTTGGAGGGTTCCCAGGCGGAAGATGAGGCGCTCCTCCTCCAGCCGTCATGTAGTTGTGTTCTGCCGGTGGAGGAGTCCAAAGACCTGCATGTCCTCTGTGGAGTGGGAGGGAGAGTTAAAGTGTTGAGCCACGGGGTGATTGGGTTGGTTGGTTCGGGCGGCCCGGAGGTGTTCTCTGAAGCGTTCCGCAAGTAAGCGGCCTGTCTCACCAATATAGAGGAGGCCACATCGGGTGCAGCGGATGCAATAGATGATGTGTGTGGAGGTACAGGTGAACTTGTGGCGGATATGGAAGGATCCCTTGGGGCCTTGGAGGGAAGTGAGTGTGGAGGTGTGGGCGCAAGTTTTACATTTCCTGCGGTTGCAGGGGAAGGTGCCGGGGGTGGAGGTTGGGTTGGTGGGGGGTGTGGATCTGACGAGGGAGTCACGAAGGGAGTGGTCCTTGCGGAACGCTGATAGGGGAGGGGAGGGAAATATATCCTTGGTGGTGGGGTCCGTTTGGAGGTGGCGGAAATGGCGGCGGATGATACGTTGTATGCGGAGGTTGGTGGGGTGGTAGGTGAGAACCAGTGGGGTTCTGTCTTGGTGGCGGTTGGAGGAGCGGGGCTCAAGGGCGGAGGAACGGGAAGTGGAGGAGATGCGGTGGAGACTGTTTTCAAAATGAAGAAATGTATTCCGATACTACCAAATTAAAAGTGCACAGGCGGGGCCTAAATTAGATTTGAAATCAGGTGCAGAGATTGTGATGTGCAATTATCCCACATCCATTTAACTTGATACATTTCACACTGCTTATTTTGAGCTGAGGATGCTGCAAGGTTGCTGCATGTTAGGAGACCTAAGTTCATGCAAGTCTAAAATAATTTAAATTCTGGATTAGTGGTGCCGGAAGAGCACAGCAGTTCAGGCAACATCCAAAGTGCAGCGAAATCAACGTTTCGGGCAAAAGCCCTTCATCAGGAATAAAGGCAGTGAGCCTGAAGCGTGGAGAGATAAGCTAGAGGAGGGTGGGGGTGGGGAGAAAGTAGCATAGAGTACAATGGGTGACGGGGGGAAGGGATGAAGGTGATAGGTCAGGGAGGAGAGGGTGGAGTGGATCAGTGGAAAAGAAGATAGGCAGGTAGGACAAGTCCGGACAAGTCGTGGGGACAGTGCTGAGCTGGAAGTTTGGAACTAGGGTGCGGTGGGGGAAGGGGAAATGAGGAAACTGTTGAAGTCCACATTGATGACCTGGGGTTGAAGTGTTCCGAGGCGGAAGATGAGGCGTTCCTCCTCCAGGCATCTGGTGGTGAGGGAGCGGTGGTAAAGGAGGCCCAGAGGACCTCCATGTTCTCAGCAGAGTGGGAGGGGGAGTTGAAATGTTGGGCCACAGGGCGGTGTGGTTGATTGGTGCGGGTGTCCCGGAGATGTTCCCTAAGGTGCTCTGCTAGGAGGCGCCTAGTCTCCCCAATGTAGAGGAGACCGCATCGGGAGCAATGGATGCAATAAATGATATTGGTGGATGTGCAGGTAAAACTTTGATGGATGTGGAAGGCTTCTTTAAGGCCTTGGATAGAGGTGAGGGAGGAGGTGTGGGCACAGGTTTTATAGTTCCTGCGGTGGCAGGGGAAGGTGCCAGGATGGGAGGGTGGGTTGTAGGGGGGCATGGACCTGACCAGGTAGTCACGGAGGGAACAATCTTTGTGGAAGGCGGAAAGGGGTGGGGAGAGAAATATATCCCTGGTGATGGGGTCTTTTTGGAGGTGGTGGAAATGTCAGCAGATGATTTGGTTTATGTGAAGGTTTGTAGGGTGGAAGGTGAGCACCAGGGGCATTCTGTCCTTGTTACGGTTGGAGGGGTGGGGTCTGAGGGCGGAGGTGCGGGATGTGGACGAGATGCTTTGGAGGGCATCTTTAACCACATGGGAAGGGGAATTGCGGACTCTAAAGAAGGAGGCCATCTGGTAGTTCTATGGTGGAACTGGTCCTCCTGGGAGCAGATACGGTGGAGCCGGAGGAATTGGGAATACGGGATGGCATTTTTGCAAGAGGTAGGGTGGGAAGAGGTGTAATCCAGGTAGCTGTGGGAGTCGGTGGGTTTGTAAAAAATGTCAGTGTCAAGTCGGTCGTCATTAATGGAGATGGAGAGGTCCAGGAAGGGGAGGGAGGTGTCAGAGATGGTCCAGGTAAATTTAAGATCAGGGTGGAATGAATTGCTCAATCTCCTGGTGGGAGCACGGGGTAGCGCCAAAGCAGTCATCAATGTAGTGGAGGAAGAGGTGTGGAGCGGTGCCAGTGTAATTACGGAAGATCAACTGTTCTACGTGGCCAACAAAGAGACAGGCATAGCTGGGCCCATACGTGTGCCCATGGCTACCCCTTTGGTCTGGAGGAAGTGGGAGGATTCAAAGGAGAAATTGTTAAGGGTGAGGACCAGTTCAGCCAAACGAATGAGAGTGTCGGTGGAAGGGTACTGTTGGGTAGGTCTGGAGAGGAAAAATGGAAGGCTTGGAGGCCCTAGTTGTGGCGGATGGAGGTGTAGAGGGATTGGATATCCATGGTGAAGATGAGGCGTTGGGGGCCGGGGAAACGGAAGTCCTGGAATGGTTCCTGATGTAACATGTAGATAGGGCGACTAGAGGGGAGGCCATACTGAATTTGGTGCTTGGCAACAAACTATGCAGGTGTCAGATCTCTCGGTGGGAGAGCATTACAGTAATAGTGATCACAACTCCCTGACCTTTACTAAATGAGGGAGAGGGATAGGAGCAGATAGTATAGGAAAGTATTTCATTGGGGCGGAGAAGGTACAATTTTATTAGGCAGGAACTGGGCATCTAAATTGGGAACAGATGTTCTCAGGGAAATGCACTACAGAAATGTGCAGGTTGTTTAGGAAGCATATAATGATAGTGCTGGACAGGTTTGTCCCACTGAGGCAAGGAAGGGGTGGTAAGTTGAAAGAACCTTGGGTGATAAGGTATGTGGAACATCTAGTCAAGGGGAAGAACCTACGAGAGAAACTATAAAATTTGACCTACTCTTGGGAAATAAGGCAGGGCAGGTGACTGAGGTGACAGTGGGGGAGCACTTTGAGGCCAGCGACCATAATTCTATTAGATTTAAAATAGTGATGGAAAAAGATAGACCTGATCTAAAAGTTGAAGTTCTAAATTGGAGAAAGGCCAATTTTATTAGGCAAGAACTTTCGAAGGCTTATTGGGGGCAGATGTTCGCAGGTAAAGGGACGGCTGGAAAATGGGAAGCCTTCAGAAATGAGATAACGAAAATCCAGAGAAAGTATATTCCTGTTATGGTGAAAAAAAAGGATGGTAGGTATAGGGAATGCTGGATGACTAAAGAAATTGAAGGTTTGGTTAAGAAAAAGAAGGCAACGTATGCCAGGTATGCTGTATACCTGATGAAGGGCTTTTGCCCAAAACACCGATTTTCCTGCTCCTCGGATGCTGCCTGACCTGCTGTACTTTTCCAGCACCACTCTAATATAAACATATGTCAGGTATAGACAGGATAGATCGAGTGAATCCTTAGAAGAGTATCAAGGAAGTAGGAGTATATTTAAGAGGGCAACCAGGAGGCCAAAAAGGGGACATGAGATAGCTTTGGAAAATAGGATTAAGGAGAATCCATAGAAGTTTTACAAATACATTAAGGACAAAAACGTAACTAGGGAGAGAATAGGGCCCCTCAAAGATCAGCAAGGAAGCCTTTGTGTGGAGCCGCAGAAAATGGGCGAGATACTAAATGAGTATTTTGCATGTATTTACTGTGGAACAGGATATGGAAGATACAGACTGTAGGGAAATAGATGGTGGTATCTTGCAAAATGTCCATATTATAGAGGAGGAAGTGCTGGGTGTCTTGAAATGCATAAAAGTGGATAAATCCCCAGGACATGATCAGGTGTACCCTAGAACTCTGTGGGAAGCAAGAGAAGTGATTGCTGGGCCTCTTGCTGTGATATTTGTATCATTGAAAGTCACATTTGAGGTGCTAGAAGACTGGAGGTTGGCTAACGTGGTGCCACTGTTTAAGAAAGGTGGTAAGGACAAGCCAGGGAACTATAGACCAGTGAGCCTGATGTCAGTGGTGGGCAAGTTGTTGGAGGGAATCCTGAGGGACAGGATGCACATGTATTTGGAAAGGCAAGGACCGATTAGGGGTAGTCAACAAGGGTTTATGCGTGGGAAATCATGTCTCACAAACTTGATGGAATTTTTGAAAAAGTAACAAAGAGGCTTGATGAGTGCAGAGTGGTAGATCTGATCTATATGGACTTCAGTAAGGCGTTCAACAAGGATCCCCATGGGTGATTGATTAGCAAGGTTAGATCTCACGGAATACAGGGAGAACTAGCCATTTCGATACAGGACTGGCTCAAAGGTAGAAGACAGAGGGTGGTGGTGGAGGGTTGGTTTTCAGACTGGAGGCTGGTGACCAGTGGAATGCCACAAGGATTGGAGCTGGGTCCTCTACTTTTTGTCATTTACATAAATGATTTGGATGCGAGCCTAAGGGGTACAGTTAGTAGGTTTGCAAATGAGACCAAAATTGGAGGTGTAGTGGACAGCGAAGAGGGTTACCTCAGATTATAACAGGATCTTGACCTGTGGCAGATGGAGTTTAGTTCAGATAAATGTGAGGTGCTGCATTTTGGGAAAACAAATCTTAATAGGACTTATATACTTCTTGGTAAGGTGAAAACAAGGACTGCAGATACTGGAAACCAGAGTCTAGATTAAAGTGGTGCTGGAAAAGCACAGCAGGTCAGGCAGCATCCAAGGAGCAGGAAATTCGACGTTTCGCCCTTCATCAGAAATAGAGGTAGGGTGCCTGTAGAGTGGAGAGATAAATGAGAGGAGGGTGGGGGTGGGGAGAAAATAGCATAGAGTACAATAGGAGTGTGGGGGTGGGGATGGAGGTGATAGGTCAGAGAGAAGGGTGTAGTGGATAGGTGGAAAGGAAGATAGGCAGGTAGGACAGCTCATGGGGACAGTGCTGAGCTGGAAGGTTGGAGCTGGGGTGTGGTGGGGTTGGGGAAATTAGGAAACTGGTGAAATCCACGTTGATGCCATGGGGTTGAAGTGTTCCGAGGCAGAAGATGAGGCATTCTTCCTCCAGGCGTTGGGCAGTGAGGGAGCGGCAATAGAGGAGACCCAGGAACTGCATGTCCTCAGCAGAGTGGGTGGGGGAGTGCTTTAGGGAACATCTCCGCGACACCCACACCAATCAACCCCACTGCCCTGTGGCCCACCATTTCAACTCTCCCTCCCACTCTGCCGAGATTGTGGAGAGATTGTGCCTGAAGTTGGAGGAGGTTACGGAAGTCCTTAATTAATTCTTTGCTTGAATAGGTTGATGTTGGGAAGGAGGATTTGCTGAAAACTTTGAAAAATGTAATGATAGATAAATCGCCTGGGCCAGATGGGATATACCCTCCTCTCCTACAGGAAGTGAGAGAAGAGATAACTGCACCTTTGGCAATGATCTTTGCATCCTCACTAACCACTGGAGTAGTGCCAGATGATTGGAGGATGGCAAATGTTTAAGAAAGGGAATAGGGATAATCCTGGAAATTACAGACCAGTCAGTCTTACATCAATGGTGGGCACAGTATTGGAGAGGATTCTGAGAGTCAGGATTTATGATTACTTGGAAAACCGTAGTCTGATTAGAGATAGTCAGCATGTCTTTGTGAAGGGCATGTCATGTCTCACAAACATTATTGAATTCTTTGAGGATGTGACAAAGCACATTGATGAAGGTAGAGCAGTGGATGTGCTGTACATGGATTTTGGCAAAGGATTTGATAAGGTTCCCCATGGTAGAGTCATTCAGAAAGGAGGCATGGGATACAGGAAACCTCTCTATCTGAATACAGAATTGGTTAGCAGATAGAAGACAGAGGGTGGTGGTCAATATAAAGTATTCAGCCTGGAGCTTGGTGACCAGTGGTATTCTGCAGAGTTCAGCTCTGAGACCTCTGCTCTTTGTGATTTTTATAAATGACTTGGATGAGGAAGTGGAAGGGTGGGTTTGTAAGTTTGCTGATAACATGAAGGTTGGTGGAGTTGGATTGTTTAGAGGTCTATTGTAGGTTGCAACAAGATATTGACAGCATGCAGAATTGGGCTGATTAGTGGTAGATGGAGTTCAACCTGGAAAAGTGTGGTCATTCATTTTAGAAGGTTGAATTTGAATGCAGAATGCAGGGTTAAAAGCAGGATTCTTGTCAGCATGGAGGAACAAAGGGATCTTGGGATTTACATCCATATATCCCTCAAAGTTGTCACCCAAGTTGACAGGGTTGTTAAGAAGGCATATGGTGTGTTGGTTTTCATTAGCAGGGGGGTTGACTTTAGGAGTCGCGAAGTTATGCTGCAGCTCTATAGAGTCCTGGTTAGAGCACACCTGGAATATGTAGAAACTTTAGAGAGGGTGCAGAGGAGAATTTACCAGGATGCTGCCTGGACTGGTGGCATATTTTATGAAGAAAGATTGAGGGAGTTAAGGCTTTTCTCATTAGAGTAAAGAAGGATGAGACGTAACTTGATAAATGTTACAAGATGTTGAGAGGCATAGATAGAGTGATAGCCAGAGACTTTTTCCCAGGGCAGAAATGTCTGTCACGAGGGGCATAATTTTAAGGCAATTGGAGGAAGGTTTAGGGAAGGTGTCAGAGGTAGGTTCTTTGCTCAGAGAGTGATGGGTGCGTGGAATGCACTGCCAGCAGTGATAGTAGAATCAGATACATCTGGGACATTTAAGTGATTCTTGGATGGGCAATGAAGGGTATGTAGGTTAGTCTGATCTTAGAATAGGATAAAAGGCTGGCACAACATCAAGGGCCAAAGGGCCTGTACTGTGCTGTACTGTTCTATGTTCTATATCCAAAATCTCCAACATGGCCATGCAGTGGTGAAGGAGGATAAAGGTCTGGAGGGTGAACAAACTGACAAAGAAAAAGCAACATCACTTCATCTGTTATTTATGTCCAGCTCAGGTATATTGCATGAACTATATAGAGTGTATCATAGAAGTGGGAACTTTGCTGCAGACATGAGAGGCTGGAGTCTCCATGAAGGAAAAAACTGTGTTTGTGTCATCTCTCTGGAGATAGTTGCACATATGTCTTATTGCAAAGAAGTCACACAAGGACTTCACTGTAGATGTTGATGGGCTTGCAGAAATGCATCTGATTGAAATGACGGGCCTGTGAGAAATGCAACTGTCATTGTCAAACAGGATGGGGTGGTCCAGATCCAACTTGACACAAGGCACAGTGCAACCTCTCCAGCATTATAATGTTGGCCAACTTGTAAATCCAAACAATATTTGCAATGTTTTCAAATACTAACATCAGAAGAACATATGAAAGCAAAGCAAGAGAGGACCCTATAGCCTTCAAGCCAGTTCTGCCATTCAATAGGATCATGGCTGATCTAATGCCCTAATTCCACTTTCCCATCCACTTCTCAAATCTCTTGATTCCCTGAAACCAAAATCAATCTCAGATTAAAACATATTCAATAATGGAACATACACAACATGCTAGGGTGGAGAATTCCAAAGAATCATAATGTTTTGAATGAAGAACTTCCTTATCGTCTTATTCCTAAATGATTGTTCCATTTTCCTGAGGCTATGTCATGTTTGAAATTCCTCAGCCAGCAGAAACAACCTCACTGTGCCTACCTCTTCAGAATCCTGCATCGTTCACTGAGATCACTTCTCACCCTCTAAGCTCTAAATTGTGCTAGTGATATTTCCTCAGCCTCTTGTCATTGGAAAACTATTCCCTCTCGGGGACCAAACTATAAATATTTGCTGTACCACCTCCTATGGCAGTAAATCTTTCCTCAGATTTGGAAACAAAAACTATACACACTTCAGATGTGGTCTTATCACAGTCCTGTATAACTGTAGCAAGATTTCCTTATTCCTGCATTCTGTTCCTGTAACAATAAAAGCCAATCATCTCTTGCTGTATCTGCATTCAAACATTCTGTATTTCTTGTATGAGTCACTCTGATCATCATAATGTCTGACGCTGATGTCTGCTTCTATTGTAGCAGAAGTAAAAGCCACCCACTATCTGAATGATGCAGTAGAAGCTTAGACTGAAGTAATTAAATCTCAGCTAGCTGCCATGGAAACTCAGACTGCTGCCAAGATGGTTGCAAACAGCAGTGTCAAAGGATTATGCAAGTTCGATGAATGGTCCTTGAATTTGCCCTGCAACAGATTACTTGGAGAGCTACAGGGAGTGACCAAATTGTTGTAAGCACAAATCAGCCATAGTCTCTCAGGATGATAGTATTTACACTCCCATCACTGGCTGTTGCCTCTCAACTAGCCAGCCCAATCTGTTGCCGCACCAATGCACTGTTTCAAAATCAGGCCTTAAGGTTCAGAGATAGTTGAGGGCATCCTCCAAAGCCATAAACTGCCTCCACATTGTAGCTCTTCACCAGTCACACTGCAACCACTGGGGTACCATTGTATTGGAGCAGTAGACTAGGCAAATATAAATGATGGGATCATCAGTAATCATTGGATGCCCCTTGATTCAAAGTTGTTGTGTTCTTAGACTCAGGGTTACTACCATTGGTCTTCTTGTGACTGACCGATGAATTCCTGACCTGCATATTTTTGGCACATGGAGAAGGATCGTCCTCAAGGTGTGAAAGCAGAAATGCAAACGTTGCTTCATTTTTCTCCCCTCATCACCACTCTGGCTTATCATCAAGATGTTGTGACTCAAACAGCTTCAGTGACAAGTTGTCTCTATGTGGAACGATTGGTTGCAAGCTCCTCCCAGCCATTAATTTCAATGGTATTGCATTATTTGAAGGAGAGCCGTAGAGAGTTTCTATACTGTTTTCTTTGTCCTCCCCTGAACTACAAGCCTTTTGAGTGTTGAAAAATAGGACTTCATAGCTGAGATGGCTTTCACCCTTAGGACTATGTTCAATTCATCGAAATTCATATTGCAGTTTGTTTAGAGCTAGCTTCATGAAGAATGCTAACATTTATTTGAAGATCCTCACATTGAATTCAGAAAATGTGGCAGAGGCTTTGCTGGCAGAATTTCTCCAGTGCTGTTATGTGTTGCTGATACACAGTCCTGATCTCATTGCAGCATAAGAGTGTGATGGCAATATGAGCTGTCATGGTAGTAGTTTTGTTGATTTGTGAAGGGCTTTGTTATCAAACACTCACTGCAATTGAAGGCTCAGTTGATCCTAAGTGAGTTGAGGTGTTGGATTTCCTTGTCAAATAGAGCTAAGAGAGGTAGCTGCCAAGGTAAGGGATGTGCTCAAAATATTCCACAATATCTTCTTCAATAATGATGAGAAAACTTCCAGAGGAAGAAGATCAATGTATAAGCTCTAAAACAGTCCAACTCAAGAGAGAATTTCCAAGTGCAGCTCATGATGAATCTGGAAAATCCAAATCAGTTCCAAAACAGTGGGATCAAATAAAGTCCAGCTGTACTAAATTCCTTTGTTCAGACAACTGGGGTTTGGCTATCAGAATTGCTTTGACAGAAACAATCCTAGAACAAAAATGAGCAGCCTTCATTTCCAGCAAGAACAACCCAAGGTCAATATTCCAAAGCTCATGTTTGTATCCCAAAGGCGAATTTTGAAGATTAGGTGTATTTAATGGGAAGAGAAAAGCCTAAAAAATCCAATAATATGCCAACCATCACAATGGGTGAAGACACCAGGGCCATCTACAGACCAAGGTCAAATGTGAAAAATTTCCTTTCCTTCCAGGATGTGGAATCTCCTTTTAAAAATGATAATTCCAAGCATCAATCCTGAAAAGAACATTATAAATGACTCCTCAACAATAAATCCCTCCTCAACAATAAATCCCAATAGCAGGTGATACTGTCTGGCCATTCTCACATACTCTGTGAATACTCTCCTTTCCAATGCAGGTTTCCTCAATCAGGTGCTGAGTGTGTTTGAATAAAGGACTCCCTTCACAAGGCCAGATGCAGAAATATACATCCCTGCCTGCAGCCAGTTCAATACCAGTGGTAGTGGGATTAAGACCTTAAGTGGG
This sequence comes from Hemiscyllium ocellatum, assembly GCF_020745735.1. Lineage (NCBI taxonomy): Eukaryota > Metazoa > Chordata > Chondrichthyes > Orectolobiformes > Hemiscylliidae > Hemiscyllium > Hemiscyllium ocellatum. The sequence continues at coordinate 24,753,588 of NC_083416.1, read as the reverse complement.
CATTAAATAACTATATGAGAGCCAATTGGCATCCAGCCTTTCTATTGTGGATTTGGACACTGTGAGGCAAGGTCTCCAGCCTACACTCTCTTACCCAATTAATCAACTACTATCCTCCCAACCTCACCTCTGAAATAAAAGTGGGTTGGGGGCAGGAAACTCCACCCACTGATAAAAAGTCACTGAACTCAAAAGATTAACTCTGCCTTCTGTCCACAGATGCTTGCAGGCCCGCTGCGTATTTTCTGGTTTTGATACAAAACAGTGGGTGAGGTTGTTACTTGTATTTGGTGGTATGAATCCCCAAAGCTTATGAAAACTGCTCTAGTAATTAAAAGTAAAAGTAAAAGTGATAAAAAATGCTTCTCTTCCAGCCTAGCTATTTAGCAGTTAACTTGAAAGGAAGTGAGTCATCCACTTCCGATCTGCTGGTCATGAAAAGAGAGGAAAAGTGACAGACACATCTTGTTATACTTGAACAGTCTGTCGATGAATAAAATATAAAAGTTATTGTTGAGGGCATAGAACAGCCAGGTGTTTTGACAAGGCTGGTCTTCAGTGTGAATTTATAATTACTTAGTTTATAAGCTTTACTAGTGTAATAAACAATAAAGTTTGTCCCTCCTAAATTAAGAGACACATGGTTTGTATCAAGTGACTGTTTGAGGCCAATTAATCCACATTGCAATATTAATGAGTTGTCAGAAAAAGAGAATGTTTCAGATAAAGTTACCATCTCAGCAGCATGCATAAACCTTGTGCCTTATTTGCAAGCTTTAGGCAGATCAATGTAAGCTGAGCAAATAAAAAGTAGACTCAAAATAGATCCTTGTTGGACATCTGCCAGTATTCAACCAGTGTAGTCCTAGCTGTACTGGAATAACTTAGCTATATGAGTGGCAAATTCTGAAGTACAAATCTTAAGTACTATTGCTGGAATTGCGTCAGGGACCATTGTCTTTGCAGTATCCACCGCCATTTCTTGACATCACATGGGTTGAATTGAATTGGCTGAAGTTTGGCAATTGTAATGCTAGTGACCTCTGATGGAGGCCTAGATAAATGATCCATTCAGCTGTTCTGGCTGAAGATTGCTTCAGCCAGATTTCTTGTTGGGCTCCCCATCATTGAGTATGGGAATATTTGTGTGGCCTCTTCCTTCAGTGAGTTGCTTAGTCATCCATTGCCATTATAATTGGATGTAGCAAGACTGTAGAGCTTAGATATGATCGGCTCGTTGTAGATCATATAATTCTGTTCATCACTAGCTGCTAATGTTGTTTGGCACACGCATCTGTTTTGTAGCTTCACCCAGTTGACACCTTATTTTGAGGTATACCTGGTGCTGTATCTTGCACACTTTATTGAATCAGGATTGATCCTCTAGCTTGATGGTAATAGTTGAGTGAGGGATATGCTGGCCGTGAGCTTGCAGATCGTGTTGGAGTATAATTCTGTTTCTGTTGATGGCTCATAGTTTATTCCATTTAACACAGTAATTGTGCTTCCAGCATGATTAAGAGTCTTCGCAATGTGGAGACATTTTTACTGAAATCATCATTATTGTCTAACTTAAGAATAAAATAGTCAATTCCAGATATTTTATTGAAATTACTGAACATTTTTATTTATTGGATAATTGAGGTTTTAAAGGGATATATATGTTTTATTCACATTATGCATTTAATATTAGTCATAGATTGCCTGCTTGTGATGCAAACAAATGGCATTTATTAAGTCAGCCTATTCATTTTGGCAGTTTAATTATTGGGTCCTCACCCTTAACAATTTCTCCTTTGAATCCTCCCACTTCCTCCAGACCAAAGGGGTAGCCATGGGCACACGTATGGGCCCCAGCTATGTCTGTCTCTTTGTTGGCTACGGAGAACAGTTGATCTTCCTTAATTACACCGGCACCACTCCCCACCTCTTCCTCCGTTACATTGGTAACTGCATTGGCACCACCTCATGCTCCCACGAGGAAGTTGAGCAATTCATCAACTTCACCAACATATTCCATCCTGACCTTAAATTTACCTGGACCATGTCTGACACCTCCCTCCCCTTCCTGGACCTCTCCATCTCCATTAATGATGACCGATTTGACACTGACATTTTTACAAACCCACCGACTCCCATAGCTACCTGGATTACACCTCTTCCCACCCTACCTCTTGCAAAAATGCCATCCCGTATTCCCAATTCCTCCGCCTCTGCCAAGTCTGCTCCCAGGAGGACCAGTTCCACCACAGAACACACCAGATGGCCTCCTTCTTTAGAGAACGCAATTTCCCTTCCCATGTGGTTAAAGATGCCCTTCAAAGCATCTCGTCCACATCCCCCACCTCCGCCCTCAGACTCCACCCCTCCAACCGTAACAAGGGCAGAATGCCCCTGGTGCTCACCTTCCACCCTACCAACCTTCGCATAAACCAAATCATCTGCTGACATTTCCGCCACCTCCAAAAAGACCCCACCACCAGAGATATATTTCCCTCTGGATATATTTGCCTTCCGCAAAGACCATTCCCTCGGTGACTACCTGGTCAGGTCCACGCTCCCCTACAACCCACCCTCCCATCCTGGCACCTTACCCTGCCACTGCAGGAATTGCAAAACCTGCGCCCACACCTTGTCCCTCACCTCCATCCAAGGCCCTAAAGGAGCCTTCCACATCCATCAAAGTTTTACCTACACATCCACTAATATCATTTATTGTATCCGTTGCTCCCGATGTGATCTCCTCTACATTGGGGAGACTGGACGCCTCCTAGCAGAGTGCTTTAGGGAACATTTCTGGGACACCCGCACCAATCAACCACATTGCCCTGTGGCCCAACATTTCAACTCCCCCTCCAAATCTGCCGAGGACATGGAGGTCCTGGGCCTCCTTCACTGCCGCTCCCTCACCACCAGACGCCTGGGGGAAGAACTCCTCATCTTTCACCTCGGAACACTTCAACCCCAGGGCATCAGTGTGGACTTTAGCAGTTTCCTCATTTTCCCTTCCCCCACCTCACCCTAGTTCCAAACTTCCAGCTCAGCACTGTTCCCATGACTTGTCCTACCTGCCTATCTTCTTTTCCACCTATCCACTCCACCCTCTCCCCGACTTATCACCTTCATCCCCTCCCCAACTCACCTATTGTACTCTATGCTACTTTCTCCCCACCTCCACCCTCCTCTAGCTTATCTCTCCACGCTTCAGGCTCTCTGCCTTTATTCCTGATGAAGGGCTTTTGCCCAAAACGTCGATGTTACTACTCGTCGGATGCTGCCTGAACTGTGCTCTTCCAGCACCACTAATCCAGAATCTGGTTTCCAGCATCTGCAGTCATTGTTTTTACCAAATCAAATCCAGTCAATTACCACCCCATCTTTTGATCATCAGTAAAGTGATGGTAGGTATAATCAACAGTGCTATCAAGTAGCACCTGCTCAGCAATAACCTGCTCAGTGATGCCCAGTTTAGGTTCAGCCAGGGCCATTCAGAACCTAACCTCATTACATCCTGACCTTGATTCAAACATTAAAAGAAGAACTGAATTCCAGAGTTGAGGTGTGAGCCCTTGACACTAAGGCCACATTTGACTGGGCGTGGCATCTATGAGCCCTAGAAAAACAGAAGCCAATGGGATTCAAGGGCAAATTCGCCACTAGTTGTTGTCATACTCAGCACATAGGAAAGTGGCTGCAATTGTTGGAGGTCAGTCATTTCAGCTCTAGGACATCTCTGCAGCAGTTACTCATGGTAGTGTCCTCGGCTCAACCATCTTCAACTGCCTCATGAATGACCTTCCCTCCATTATAGGGTCAGTAGTAATTGCTTAGTGTGCAACAATATTCATGATTCCTCAGATACTCTAACAGCATGTTCAAATGTAATAAGATCTGGACAAGGTTGAAGTTTGAGCTGACATGTAACATTAGTGCCACACAAGGTGCCAAGCAGGAACCATCTGCAACAAGAGAGAATCTAACCACCATCCCTTGAATTTCAATGGTTTTACTATCATTGACTCCCACATTAGCAAGGTTACCCTTGATCAGAAACTGAACTGAACCAACCATATAAAGATTATACTACAATAGTCTTCAGAAGTCAAGACTCATCTCCTTCAAAGACTGTTCATTATCTTCAAGGCACAAGTCAGAAATATGATGGATTACTGCCTCTTGCCTGGATGAGTGCAGCTTCAACAATACTCAAGAGACTTGATTCAATCAGCACAATCTTCAAAAAAAAAATTTAGATTACTTACAGTGTGGAAACAGGCCCTGCGGCCCAACAAGTCCACACCGACCCGCCGAAGCGCAACCAACCCATACCCCTACATTTACCCCTTACCTAACACTACGGGCAATTTAGCATGGCCAATTCACCTGACCCGCACATCTTTGGACTGTGGGAGGAAACCGGAGTACCCGGAGGAAACCCACGCAGACACGGGGAGAACGTGCAAACTCCACACAGTCAGTCGCCTGAGTCGGGAATTGAACCCGGGTCTCAGGCACTGTGAGGCAGCAGTGCTAACCACTGTGCCACCGTGCCACCCACAATTCCAGCCGATTTAATAATTCTTCATACGACCATTTTGACTCTGTCCACTAATGTTATGGTTTACTAACCTTCTGGTAGATCTTCCTAAATAATAAATTTCAACAATTGCTTGATGATTTGCCTGACTAACTGTCAATTCATTATTTTAATTTTCCCACCTTTCTCAAATAATGATGCTACAAATGTTACATTCCAATCCATTTACTGGAAAGTCTCAAACCCTGGACTGACATTGCCTTTTTCAGAAGCTGGAAAGCTCCTGGAAGGATAAGAAAAGTTTACTAGTTATCATTATCCTTAAAGGAATGAGAAATTCCATTCAGCACAATTAGGTTTGTTCATTGTTTCAAACTACATTCACAGCCTGAAGAAATTTTTATCTCCCTGATATCTGGATACTAAGCTCATAGCAAGGTGCCAAACATGGCTTGACTTCAATTATTTGCTATTATCACAATATTGGCATGGAGGCAGACCCTGGAAATTATTGGATTTTCCAACTTAATAGTGTTTTACCAATCAAATGCAGGGACTACCAGGGTAATGATTCTTCGGCAATGGCAGTAGTCAGCAGATGAGGGAAAAGTATCCAGAAGTGTAAATTCATAGTTCCTTGAAAGCAAAGTTAGAACAGGGTAGTGAAGAAGCCATTGGTACACTTGCCTTTACTGGTCAGTGAAAGGAGTTGGGAAGTCATGTTGCTGACATTGATTAGGTTACTTTTGGAAAATTTTGCTTGCAATTCTGGTCTCCCTTCTGTAGGAAGGATGTTGTGAAACTTGAAAGGGTTCAGAAAAGATTTACAAGGATTTTGTTAGGGTTGCATGTTTTGGACTCTCGGAAGAGGCTGGGGTTATTTTCCCTGGATCATTGGAAGCTGAAGGGTGACCTTACAGAGAATTATAAAATCATGAGGGGCATGGATAGTGAAAATAGCCAAGGTCTTTTCCTCCAGATGGAGTTGTCCAAACCTAGAGGGCATCGGTTTAAGGTGAGAGGAGAAAGATTTAAAAGGAACACAATGGTCAACTTTTTCATGCTGAAGATGGTAGTGGACACTGTTACAATTACAACATTTAAAAGGCACCTGAGTAGGTATTTGAATAGGAATGGTTTAGAGGGATATGGGCCAAATGCTGGCTAATGGGACTAGATTAATCTAAGATATCTTGTCGGCTTGGACAAGTTGGACTGAAGGGTCTTTTTCTGTGCTGTACAACTCTATGACTCAAAGTAGGTTTTATGCTCTTTGCATAGGATCCAGAATGGGTCATATTCGTGTAATCATGTAAATATTTGAAGTAATGTAATAAACTTCATGTTATTTACTCAACAAGTTAGACCAGAAAGATAGTTAGCCCAATGCTGGACAATTTGGTCTTAAAGGAACCCATTTACAACAGGGTGGTAATAGTTGTCTCTTGTCACAAGATGATGAGCAGCAGTGACCAGCACAATTTCTAAATGGGGTCAATTAAGTGAAATTGGAGAAACAAGAGGAGAAAACATACTAGTGCTACAGAAGACTTCAAAAGAAACAGATATTGCTGATTGTTGATGACCTCAAAGTAGAAATCTACACTGAAGGAATCTACTCCTTAATGGCAGTAGCAGAAGTTATATTGCAAGGCCACATAGAATCATAGAGTCATAGGGATATACAACACAGAAACAGACCGTTCAGTCCAACACATTACACCGACCAGATATCCTAACCTAATCTAGTCCAATTTGTCAGCACTTGGCTCATATTCCTCTAAACCCTTCCTATTCATATACCCATTCAGATATCTTTTAAATGCTGCAATTGTGACAGCCTCCCCACTTCCTCTGGCAACTCATTCCATGCATGTCCTCCAAACCAGATCCTCTATCTACACCTGCCCACCTATTTTCTAAAGATTTCTATCCCTTTGCTCCCTGCCCATTCATGTATCTGTCTAGATAGAGCTTAAATGATGGTATTGTTCCCGCCTCTATCACCTCAACTGGCAATGCGTTCCAGGCCCACACTACCCTCTGCTTAAAGGACTTTCCACATATATCTCACCTAAAACTTTCCCCTCTCACTTGGAACTTGTGACCCTTAGTGGGTTCCACACTCTGGGAAAAAGCTTCTTGCTAATCACCTGTCTGTACCTCTCATGATTTTGTAGACCTCAATCAAATTTCTCACTCAATCTCCATCTTTCTATTGAAACAATCCTAATCTATTCAACCTCTGTTCATAGTTAGTGTCGTCCATTCCAGGCAACATCCTGGTGAACCTCCTCTGCACCCTCTCCTAAGCATCCACATCCTTTTGAAATTGTGGCAACAAGACCTGTGTGCAGTCTCCAAATGCAGACTTACTAACTATACCTCCTATGTTCACATCCAAATCAGTTATATAAATGATGAAAAGTAGTGGACTCAGCACTGATCCTTGTGACACTCTACTGGTCACAGGCCTCCTGTCTGAAAAAAGAAATCCTCCACTACTACCCTCTGTCTTCTACCTTTGAACCAGTTCTGTATCCAAATGGCTAGTTTTCCCTTTATTCCATGAGTTCTAACCTTGCTAAACAGTCTCCCATGAGGGATCTTGTCAAACGCTTTACTGAAGTCCAAATAGATCATGTCCACCTTTCTGCCCTCATCAATCTTCTTTGTTACTTCTTCAAAAAACTCAATCATGTTTGTGATACATGATTTCCCATGCACAAAACCTGCTGACTATCCTTAATCAGTCCTTGCCTTTCCAAGTACATGTAAATCCTGTCCCTTGGGTTTCCCTCCAAAAGCTTGCCCACCACCGACTTCAGGCTCACCAGTCTATAGTTCCCTGGCTTTTCCCTACCACGTTAGCCAACCTCCAGTCTTCCAGCACCTCATCTATGACTATCGATGATGCAAATATCTCAGTAAGGAGCCTAGCAATCACTTCCCTAGCTTCCCACTGAGTTCTTGGGTACACTTGATCTGGTCCTGTGGATTTATTAACTTTTATGCATTTCAAAACATCCAGCACTTCCTCCTCTGTAATATGGACATTTTTCAAGATATCACCATCTATTTTCCTACATTCTACAACTTCCATGTCCATCTCCACAGTAAACACTGATATAAAATACTCATTTAATATTGTTCCCATCTCCTCTGGCTGCCTTGCTGATCTTTGAGGGGTCCTACTCTCTCCCTAGTTAACCTTTTGTCCTTAATGTATTTATAATATCCCTTTAGATTCTCCTTAACCCTATTTGCCAAAACTATCTCATGTCCCCTTTTTGCCCTCCTGATTTCTCTCTCTTAAGTGTACACCTCCTGCCTTTATTCTCTTCTAAGGATTCACTCGATCTATCTTGTCTATATCTAGCATATGCTTCCTTCTTTTTCTTACCCAAAACCTCAATTTCTCTAGTCATCCAGCTTTCACTATGCCTACCAGCCTTTCCTTTCACCATAACATGAATATACTGTCTTTGCACTCTTGTTATCTCATTTTTAAGGCTTCCATTTTCCAGTCTTCCCTTTACTTGCAAACATCTTCTCCCAATCAGCTTTTGAAAGTTCTGGCCTAATATCGTCAAAATTAGACTTCCTCCAATTTAGAACTTCAACTTTTAGATCTGATCTATCCTTTTCCGTCACTATTTTAAAAGTAATAGATTACGGTTGCTGGCCCAAAGACCTCCCTCACTGACACAGCAATCAACTGCCCTGCCTTATTTCCCAAGTGTAGGTCAAGTTTTGATCATTCTCTAGTTGGTGCATCCACATACCGAACGCAAAAATGTCATTGTACACACTTAACAAATTCCTTTCCCTCTAAACCCTTAGCACTATGGCAGTTCCAGTCTATGTTTAGAAAGTTAAAATCCCCTATCGTTACCACCCTACTATTCTTACCGATAACTGAGATCTCTTTACAAATTTGTTTCTTAATTTCTCACTAACTACTATGGGGTCTATAATATGTTCCCAATAAGGTGATCATCCCTTTCTTGTTTCTCAGTTCCACCCAAATAATTTCCTAGCAATACCTCCCTAAGCACAGCAGTAATGCTAGTCCTTATCAAAACACCACTCCACCTCCTCTCATGCCCCCCCTTTCTATCCTTCCTATGGTATTTGTAAGTTGAAAATTTAAGCTGCCAGACCTGTCCATCCCTGAGTAACATTTCTGTAATTGCTATGATAACCCAGTCCCATGTTCCTAACCATGCCCTGAGTTCATTTGCCTTCCCTGTTAGGCCTCTTGAATTGAAATAATGCAGTTAAAAATTTATCTCTGTTCTACTTTGTTCTCTGCTTAGTTCCTGCCTGCCCTGACTGTTTGACTTGCTCCTTTTCCCAACTCTACCAGTCTCGAATTGATTTTTTCCTCACTATTTCCCGGGCGCCCCCAACCCTGACCGTACTCGTTTAAAACCTACCAAGCAACTCTAGCAAATCTCCCTGCCAGTATATTCATCCCCTTCCAATTCAGGTGTTATCTGTCCTTCTTGAACTGATTCATCATCTGCCTTTTAAATGTTGTTATAGTCTCTACCACTACCACTTTCTTTAGCAGCTCGTTCTATACGTTTGTGGAAGCAGTCCCAAGTCTGAGTTGGATTGGAGAGCTGACCAAACATCAAGGACTAAGCTAATCAAACCCAAAAATCCCTTTATAAAAAAACATGAAATCTTACATGATGCAGTAATTCAGGTTGAAAGGGCAAAACATTTATTTTAAAGTTGTATCTCCAATCGGATGGATATCATGACGCAGAGCTAGAAAAAATAAACTAATGTGGCCATGGCAGAAACTCATATATTCAGGAACAGATGCCAGAGAAATCACCAACCAAGCCACTTAGAGCAGATAAACATTGAACAATTTAAGGAATTAAGTGAATCAGATCTAACACAGATGTATTTCAAGACGCATGGAGAAGACAGGGGGAGACATAGCAAGGCTTCAAAGTGCAGACAATTCTCCATCACATCTCCAAACAGTAGGAAAACCTCCATTACAGCTCCATTAACAGGAGAAAGTTTCCATTGCAGCTGTGAGGGATTGGCAATCAATTGTAACAGCTGCAAAACAGGGAAAACATTCCAGTACTGCAATGGCATTTGGTAGATGTGCCATTACTGCTGAATAAAATTCCTTAAAGAAGATGAGGGTGGTGATATTAGAAATAGTATAGCCAGCAAGACATAATTTCCAAATATAACAAAATTGGACCTGCAGAGTCACAAATGGAGCCAAATCTTATGCAATCATCAGAAATTTCCTTAATGCTGACTTCATGATGGAGGGAAGGTCATTGAAGAAACAGCTGAAGCCTATTGTGTACAGGGCTTCATTCTGGGACTAAGATGCTTGACCTCCAACAACCATTGTTCTAAGTGTGACTCCAGCCAGAGGTGAGATTTTCCCCATTTCTTATTGACTTCAATTTTACTGTGGCTTTGTGATATCACATTCAGTCAAATTTTGCCATGATGTCAAGAAGAACTACATTGATAGGTCACCTCTTGAGGTCAGCTTTGATATTTGGATCAAGTCTGTAAATTAGCTCAGGAGCTGACTTACACTGTTGGAGTCCAAACTGGTTGTCAGTGACTACATTCCCCCAGCATCACCTCACTGATGTTCAAGGATAGTTAGATGGGACAATTATTCTCTGGTTTCCATTAGTCTTGTTTTCTGTGGATGTGACACTCCTGGGTAACGTTCAACATTGTCAGTTAGATATCAGTGTTGTAGCTGTGCAGGAACAGCTTAGCTATCAGCACAACTAGTTCTGAAGTACAAGTTTTCAGTCAAAGTGCCAGAAATTGTCAGGGCCCTTACAGCATCCAGTGCTTTCAACTGTTTCTTGATATCTCATTGGAGAAAATCAAATTGACTGGTGTTTCTGATGTTGGGGATGTCAGAAAAAGCCTGTTTTGAAAAATAGGGTTAACATCAGAAATACACATGAAAACATTTTGATAATTACATCACAGTCATATTGGTAGGTAGAGACATTTAGGACGGATCAGAAGCTCTCACCTTGTATGAAAAGAATGTATGCAAAGATCTAGGACAACATAATGATTTCTAGCATAAAGAGACCGTGACCTTCAAGCAGCAAACCTTTGGGAAAGTAAACAGTACCAACCCTAGAATGCACAACAAGTCAGCAGGATTAACTCAATCTAGCCAGTTGATGGTTGTGGCAAATGCTTGATCCTTGTCTTTTGAACTGGACTGGTCTACTCCATCATTGAGGGTGGGGTCATTTCAGTGCCTCCTCCTCCTGGTGTTTAATTGTCACCCACTATTCATGTTTGAATGTGGCAGGATTGCTTCAGTTTTAACCATTGATTGTGAGGTCACTTGACTCCACCTATCACATGCTGCTTCCACTGTTTGGTTTGCAAGTAATCATCAAGTTTCCATCTTATTTTTGGTGTATCTAATACTGCACGTGATATAGGTTCCTATATTCTTCATTCAACCAGCTTTGGGCCTCTAGCTTGGTGGTCATGATTGTGGTATGCCAGATCATGAGGCTATGGATTGTACCTGATGCAGTTCTGCTACTAATGACCCAAAGAGTGTCGAGGATGCCTAGTTTTCAGTTGTTCAATCAGTTCAACTCTGACCCATTTAATACAGCGCTATCACTACTGAACTTAATATCCTCAATACAAAGATGTAATTTTGTCACTACAAGGACTTTGTAGTGGCCAATTATGCCAGTACAGCCATGGTTAATACACCTATAACAAGTGATTGGTAAGGATGAGGTCAAGTAGGCTTTTCTCTCTTGTTAGTACCCTCACTAATTGCTGCATGTCCAGTCTAGCAGTAGTAGTCTTTCAGGACCTAGCCAACTCAGTTAGGAGTGATGCTTCTGAGTCACTTTTGGTGACGGACATTGAAATTCTTCACACAGTATGTATTCTGTATCCTTGCCATCTCAGTACTTCCTCTAAGCAGTGCTCAACATGGAAGAGTATGGATTTATCTTCTGGGCTGTGATGAGGTGGGATGAAGAGCAGAATTGGCATGTGAAAAAGTGGCAAAGGTAGATGATAATCTAATTGGACTAGTAATCCAGGGGCCCAGGCCAGTACCAGGGACATGGGCTCAAACAACTTGTGGAAGTTAATTTTGATATTTAATCTGGAAGTAAAAAAGCTAGACTGAGTAATAATTATCTAGTTCTAGCAATAATGCTTTTTAAGAAAAGAAATCTGTCTTTTTTTTCTACTCTGGCCTGCATGTGACTCCGGATCCACAGCAATGTGATTGCTTGTCAAAAGCCTCTGAAACAGCCTGGCGAATCATTCACTTTTGTCAAACTGCTACAAATTTTTAAAGGAATTAAACCATCAGACCATCCAGAAACGACCTATGCACCAAGGGAAAACCCAGCCTGTCGACCCTGCAAAGTCTTCCTTGCAAACTCCCGGTGGGTTTGCCTTAATTGGGAAAGCTATCCCAGGTTGGTTAAACAACTGACTGATTTAGTCACTCTCATGGAAGAGACAATGATCAAAAATCACCATCACTATGTATGTCCTGTTTCCATGTTAGAGCAGATCAATCAGAGATAGCAACACATTGTTCATCACCAATTTCAATGTCCATTACCAAGAGTGACTCAGCAACACCACTCCAACTGAGCTGGCTAGGTCCTGAAAGACACAGCTGCTATACTGGGCATGCAACAATACAGAGGGCTTTGCAGGGTCGACTGGGCACGCACATGCAGGAACACAGAGGGCTTTGCAGGGTCGACTAGGCATGTAGCAACACGTAGGCAGAGTAGAAAAAAAAGGCAGATTTCTTTTCTTAATAAGCATTATTGCTAGAACTAGATCATTATTACTCAGTCTAGCTTTTTAATTCCAGATTTAATATTGAAACTAACTTTCATCAGTTACCATGGTGCATTTTGAGTCCATGTCCCTGGCATTGGCCTGGGCCCCTGGATTACTATTCCAGTGATTATTCTGCTCTCCTATTCTTGGAATTTTGTTTCTGTAAGCAACTGAAAGATCTGGCTCAAGTTATGAAAAGTGCAGAAGATTCAGACATTGATAATGGATATAAAAATTGCAGTGTTGAAATTGTTTTTCCTTGTGCTATGACACTTTTGAAAGCATTTCTCTCCTCACATCTGCTTCTTTTTAAACAGAGACAGCTCAGTTAAAGCATATACCAACAACAACTATCACAATTATGAGACTGAAACATGAACTGACATTTATCCAGGGAAAGATAGAATGTATAAAACAAGTACAAAAGGTCAGCCAATCCTGTCAGGAATTTCCAACAGTGCAGCATTATCCATATCTGAGTGACCAGACTGTACATGGGTACAGGGCTGCCTCAGTATTCTACAAGGTAGAGTACTGTTTTGTCAGGGGTTGAAATTAAATTAAATTAAATTAATTTACCTTCTATTCTCACATAGGAATATCCTCATAAAATTTAAATAGTTAAACCTCAAATAAACTAGAAAAAAAAATGAATATACTAAGCTGTTCATTGCTAAAGAGCACAGTACAACTAACCCACAAGACATTATCAGTAAATTTTCACAAATTTGCAAATACATTTATAACTATCATAAAGAATGTTTTTGAACATATTAGATAGATTAACCACTATAAATGCTGGGGAAAATCCTATTCATTCCACATAATTTATGATACCATAAATGTAAAATGGTAAAAGGCATAGATTTGTTAATTTGCCCAAAACAAGTCTAAGAAGACAGCAGAAAATTATTACTTAAATATGCTACACATTTTCAATTATATAATATTTTCAGTAAATAATTTTTTTAAATCACAGCAGAAACAACAATTTGGACAGCCTATTTTAAGTTTCTTGAAAAAGATGTCATTTATTATTACTAGTCAGAACAAACACTCATGGGAATTCAATAAAGGGACTCCATAAAACACCTCTTGTTAGCTAATAGTATTAAAACCTTACAAGAAAAACCCCAAAGAACTGTGGATGTTGGAAATCAGAAACAAAACAGAAAATGCTGGGAAAACTCAGAACGTCTGGTGGCATCTGTGAAGAGAAAGAAGAGCTAAGTTTATGAATGTTACAACCTCGTTTGAGCGATAGTATTTAACTGTAATGGCTTCTATAAAATATTTGAAGGATGCAAAGGTGTCTGACAAAATGTAAGCAGCAATGTTTAGATGTGAGATTATCAACAACACAACTACTATACTATTAAAAAGAGGAAAATCAGAAACAGTAGTCATCAAGCAAGAAATTTTCAATTATTGCAGTGAATTACAGTTTTTATAAAATCAAAGTCATGAAGATATTCTATCCATATGGTGCATTCCAAGTAATGAATCAAACCATACTCTGTGCTAAATCAGAAAAATAGCACTAAAGCAAAATACTTCAGGTACTGAAAACCGGAAAATAACCATAAAATTCTGAAAAGCATCAGAAGGTCAGACAGCACCTTAACCCTAATTTTCCAAAGACCAGGTAACTGTTTCTGAAGGATAGATTGTGGTTGCACATGTGAACCTGTGGTATCCTCATCATCATAGACTCTGAAGGAATTGTCCAGGAAACTGAAAATTCCACTGAGCAATTCTACTACACCTGGAACCCTCTGAAAGTCTCCAATTAAATCAGAGAATTCAGAGGTCACTGCTGAAGTTAAGTAAATAGTTGCATAGGAAAGTTTAGATTCTTAAATATATAGTTTAAGTCCTGAGTAACTATTAAGCAGACCCCACACCAACTTAATGGACACACCCCATGCACACTCCATCCAGGCCCCTTACACACAACCTGCAAACCTTGACTTAACATACCCTCCCACTCCAAAACACCCCACCCTCCCCCCATCTAGGATCTGACAACATTCTATCTCACCAGCCCCCACAGGATCTAATCTGACCTCTCTTCCCTGACCTCCACACTTTAGTCCTTTAGGTGACACCAGAACTGACTCTTCCCCTACTTTTGCCACTGAATCATAACCTCATCACCCCTCCCTCCACCACCTCCCCCCAACCTCCCTTTTTCCCAAGTTGACCACTTCTTCCCCTGCTCCAGACTTGAATGAATACTCCAGCTCCACCACAGAACCTAACTATCTCTAGCACCCAACGTCTCCTCCCTGACCCAAAAAGAGAAAATTCAAGGATTTTAAAATGACCCCAAGCAAGGCAAACTAACACTTTTAATTCAAATAGAGGCCAACAGGTTCTGCACAGTCACATTACAAGCCGAATACTTCAACACACAATTTAAATTAGATACTAGTACAGCTAATTCAATTTTAGCTGACAGCCTGCCATGGGTGAAATCAGTAAATGTTCAACCAGTAGACATCAAACTGAAACATCATGTAGTCAAGCAGAGCCTTCAAATACCACACATAGCCACAAGGGGCAAGAGATCGAGGATTGTGTATGCATTGAAGAATTATAGGAGAATTAAGTAGGAATGTGAGAATACGAGACCTTCTTTTCAAAAGAGGCAAATGCAGCGCTACAAGAAGAAAATGGCAAGAAATTTCTTCAAAAATCCTCAAAACTTCTTAAAGGTCTGGAAAGGCTCAAGCAAGAACATTACAATGTAACTCATAGGGATGCAAATCAATAGCTTTATATACTCATTGGAACATATCCCACCATTACTCGAAAAAGTGATGGTACATCCTGATAGCATGTTCCGCAATGGCGTAATATCACAAGTTACAGAGTCAATACAATGGTGTTCAGGGCTGGTAACATTTCTCAAGCCCACTGGAGAGCTCAAAGTATTTATAGATCAAACAAAATGGGTCTCAAGAGAAGTCTACCCAAATCCAGTGGATGGCAGTCTGGCAAAACTAGACAGTAGTAGATTATGAAATGAGATATGAATTGAGAAGTTTTTAAGAGTCCTGCATGTAATTCATGTTTGTTTACTATGGTCATCATAACTGTTATGTAATTTTGTTCCAATTGTCTACCATTTGGAAATTTGTCAGCACCAGAAATCTTTCAGTATGCAATGTCACAAATCCTTGAAGCCAAGTTGGGTAAAATTTGTCATATAGATGACATGTTAATACATGCTGCAACTAAGAAGCAGCATGATTGAAGAGTCTAGGACATTTTAAAAACATTGCAAATGAGAAGTTCTCAATGAGAAGAATCAAGTCATAGAGTCATAGAGATGTACATGGAAACAGATCCTTCGGTCCAACCTGTCCATGCCAACCAGATATCCCAACCCAATCTAGTTCCACTTGCTAGCACCTGACCCATATACCTCCAAACCCTTCCTAATCATATACCAATCCAGATGCCTTTTAAATGTTACAATTGTACTAGCCTCCACAACTTCCTCTGGTAGCTTATTCTATACACGTACCACCCTCTGTGTGAAAATGTTGCCTCTTAGGTCTCTTTTATATCTTTCCCCTCTCACCCTAAACCTATGCCCTCTAGTTCTGGACTCCCCAATCCCAAAGAATTTGTTTATTTATCCTATCCATGCCCCTCATGATTTTATAATCCTCTATAAGGTCACCCCTCAGCCTCCGACGCTCCAGGGAAAACAGACCTAGCCTGTTCAGCCTTTCTCTATAGCTCAAATCCTCCAACCTCAGCAACATTCTTGTAAATCTTTTCTGAACCCTTTCAAATTTCACAACATCTTTCTGATAGGAAGGAGACCAGAATTGCACGCAATATTCCAACAGTGGCCTAACCAATGTCCAGTACAGCCGCAACATGACCTCCTAACTCTGGCACTCAATACTCTGACCAATAAAAGAAAGCATACCAAATGCCTTCTTCACTATCCTATCAGCCTGTGACTCCACTTTCAACGAGCTATGAACCTTCAAAGTTTGTGCGAAGATTTGTAGCTCGGGTGCTTGTTGTAGTGGTTCTGTTCGCCGAGCTGGAAGTTTTTGTTGCAAACGTTTCGTCCCCTGGCTAGGAGACATCATCAGTGCTCTGGAGCCTCCTGCGAAGTGCTTCTTTGATGTTTCTTCCGGCATTTATTGTGGTCTGTCCTTGCCGCTTCCGGGTGTCAGTTTCAGCTGTCCGCTGTAGTGATTGGTATATTGGGTCCAGGTCGATGTGTTTGTTGATGGAGTTTGTGGATGAATGCCATGCCTCTAGGAATTCCCTGGCTGTTCTCTGTCTGGCTTGCCCTATGATAGTAGTGTTTTCCCAGTCGAATTCATGTTGCTTGTTGTCTGAGTGTGTGGCTACTAGGGATAGCTGGTCATGTCGTTTCGTGGCTAGTTGGTGTTCATGTATGCGGATTGTTAGCTGTCTTCCTGTTTGTCCTATATAGTGTTTTGTGCAGTCCTTGCATGGTATTTTATAAACTACATTAATTTTGCTCATGTTGGGTATTGGCTCCTTTGTTCTAGTAAGTTGTTGTCTGAGCGTGGCTGTTGGTTTGTGTGCCGTTATGAGTCCTAGGGGTCGCAGTAGTCTGGCTGTCAGTTCTGAAACGCTCCTGATGTATGGTAGAGAAACAATAGCCAACCTACTGGACTTACATAACAGAAAACAGGAGGCAGAACCTATCAACAAAGACGGCATACTTAAACTACTGGACTTGTGCCTCACTACACACTTTACATTCAACAATCAGATATACGAACAAATCAACGGAACACCCATGGGATTACCAATCTTGGGACTCATAGCAGAGGCAGTTATGCAAAGGTTAGAACATACAGCCCTACCACAAATTCAACCCAAACTCTGGGTCAGATATGTCGATGACACTTTCGTAATCATCAAAAACACGGAAATAGAAAAAACACACCGGATCATCAACACCACACTCACAGGAATACGATTCACGAGAGAAGTAGAAAAGGATAGCCAACTCCCATTCCTAGACGTGATAGTACAGAGAACACCGAACGGAGAATTCACCACAAGGGTACACAGGAAAACAACACACACAGACCAAGTCCTAAACTATGAAAGTAACCACCCCAACACACACAAACGAAGCTGCATCAGGACACTATTCAAAAGAGCTACAACACACTGCAGTACACCAGAACTGCGAAAAGAGGAAGAGGAACACCTATACAAGGTATTCGCCAAAAACGGATACCCGCACAACTTTATCAACAGATGCCTAAGAGATAGACCACGGAACGAGGACATGCCACAACCAAAAGGACTAGCCACACTACCATACATCAGGAGCGCTTCAGAACTGACAGCCAGACTACTGCGGCCCCTAAGACTCATAACGGCACATAAACCAACAGCCACGCTCAGAAAACAACTTACTAGAACAAAGGAGCCAATACCCAACATGAGCAAAACTAATGTAGTTTATAAAATACCATGCAAGGACTGCACAAAACACTATATAGGACAAACAGGAAGACAGTTAACAATCCGCATACATGAACACCAACTAGCCACGAAACGACATGACCAGCTATCCCTAGTAGCCACACACTCAGACAACAAGCAACATGAATTCGACTGGGAAAACACTACTATCATAGGGCAAGCCAGACAGAGAACAGCCAGGGAATTCCTAGAGGCATGGCATTCATCCACAAACTCCATCAACAAACACATCGACCTGGACCCAATATACCAATCACTACAGCGGACAGCTGAAACTGACACCCGGAAGCGGCAAGGACAGACCACTATAAATGCCGGAAGAAACATCAAAGAAGCGCTTCGCAGGAGGCTCCAGAGCACTGATGATGTCTCCTAGCCAGGGGACGAAACGTTTGCAACAAAAACTTCCAGCTCGGTGAACAGAACGAGCTATCAACCTGCACTCCAAGGTCTCTTTGCTCAGCAACACTCCCTAGGATCTTACCATTAAGTGTATATGTCCTGCTAAGATTTGCTTTCCCAAAATGCAGCACCTTGCATTTATCTACATTAAACTCCATCTGCCACGTCTCTGCTCATTGGCCCAACTGGCCAAGATCCTGTTGTAATCTGGCTTCTTCGCTGTCCACTACACCACCAATTTTGGTATCATTTGCTATCTTACTAACTATACCTCTTATGCTCGCATCTAAATCATTTATGTAAATGTCAAAAAGTAGAGGACCCAGCCCCAATCGTTGTGGCACTCCACTGGTCATAGGTTCCAGTCTGAAAAACAACCCTCCACCACCACCCTCTGTCTTCTACCCTTGAGCCAGTTCAGTATCCAAATGGCTATTTCTCCCTGTATTCCGTGAGATCTAACTTTGCTAATCAATCTCCCATGGGGAACCTTGTCGAACGCCTTACTGAAATCCATATAGATCATATCTACTGCTCTGCCCTCATCAATCCTCTTTGTTACTTCCTCAAAAAACTCAATCAAGTTTGTGAGACATGGCTTCCCACGCACAAAGCCATGTTGACTATCCCTAATCAGTCCTTGCCTTTCCAAATACATGTACATCCTGTCCCTCAGGATTCCTTCCAACAACCTGCCCACCACCGACATCAGACTCATCGGTCTACAATTCCCTGGCTTGTCCTTACCACCTTTCATAAACAGTGGCACCACGTTAGCCAACCTCCAGTCTTCAGGCATCTCACCTGTGACTATCGATGACACAAATATCTCAGTAAGAGGCTCTGCAATCACTTCCCTAGCTTCTCACAGAGTTCTAGGGCACACATGATCAGGCCCTGGGGATTTATCCACTTTTATGTCTTTCAAGACATCCAGCACTTCCTACCCTGTAATTTGCACATTTTTCAAGATGTCACCATCTATTTCCCTACATTCTATATCTTCCATGTCCTTTTCCACAGTAAATACTGGTACAAAATACTCATTTAGTATCTGCCCCAACTCCTGTGGCTCCACACAAAGACAACCTTGCTGAACTGGAACCAGATTCTTGGATCACATAAAATATAATCTTTCATCAAAACTGGAATAGATGCAACATTTTTTACACAAGTACAGACCCAGAAATAAAAAGATCGGGAGTTTGACTTTGGAAGAAATAACAATGGAAAATACAATGGAAGAAAGGACTCTTGATAAATCATCAATGAAATGGTGGAAGGGGTCATCAACAAAATAAAATCGAATAGAATAGAATGGAATAGAATGGAATAGAAATTTATTGACATTTATACATTTATATGAAAAATACAGTGAGAAGTTTTATAATTTGCCTCACCATGGTGCTTACATCAATGTTAGAAGTCATAAATAATAATTAAAAAAAAGTAAAATTAAGACAAAGATCATCACAGTTTCTGGGCTCTAGAAAAGCCAATTTAGGAACAGTGGAAGACCCTGAAGATGCAGCCAGAACAGGACTGCCATGCCGGGCCACTGGATACAAGGCCAGAAGAAGACCGCCCTGCCAGGCTGAGACCACCACTCCTAGACAAGACTGTCTGCCAGGCCGCGGGAATACCTGGACACTGAAGATGAAGGAAACTTCCACACAAGAATGAGACCTCCATACCAAAAAGAGACTGCCACACAGGGAAACTACCACACAGAGAGACCATCACACCAGGCCTAGACTGCCTTTCTCCTCCTAAGGTGAGAGTCACTGTCCTTGACATCAAAGCTGGATTTGATGGAATCAAGGAGCCCGAGCAAAACTTGAGCCAGTTTGAATCAGGAGAAGGCTCTTCACTGGTTAGAGTTTTACCTGGCACATAAAAGATGGTTGTGTATGTTGGAGGTCAGTCAACTCAGCTCCAAGACATCTCTACAGGAGTTCCTCAGACAACTGTCCTAAGCCTAACCATCTCCAATTGCTTCCTCAATGATCTTCTCTTCATCATAAGATCAACGTGATGATGCCCTCGATGATTGTACAATGTTTAGCACCATTCACAACTCCTCAAATGCTGAAGGAGTTCATATCCAACTGCAGAAAGACTGGGACAATATCCAGATTTGGGCTGATAAGTGACAAAAAATAAATGTGAACATCTCAGGCAAGAGAGAATCTAGCCAATATCCCAATGAAGTTCATTGGTATTATCACACAATCAATATTCTGAAGGCTACCATTTACCAGAAACTGAATTGGACTAGTCATTTAATTACTGTGGCTACAAGAACAAGTCAGATGTTAGGAATACTGTACAAAAAGCTCACCTCCTCTTATCCTAAAGCCTTTGTATCATCTACATGACACAACTCAGAGATGTGATGAAATACTCCCAATTTGATGAGTGCCACTCCAACAACATTCAAGAAACTTGACCCCATCCAGGACAAATCAGCCTGCTTATTTAACTCCATAACCACATCCACTGAATGAATTTTTAAGAATTCATAGTCATAGAGATGTACAGCATGGAAACAGACCCTTTGGTCCAACCCGTCCATGCCGACCAGATATCCCAACCCAATCTAGTCCCACCTGCCAGCACCCGGCCCATATCCCTCCAAACCCTTCCTATTCATATACCTATCCAAATGCCTCTTAAATGTTGCAATTGTACCAGCCTCCACCACATCCTCTGGCAGCTCATTCCATACACGTACCACCCTCTGCGTGAAAAAGTTGCCCCTTAGGTCTCTTTTATATCTTTCCCCTCTCACCCTAAACCTATACTCTCTAGTTCAGGGCTCCATGACCCCAGGGAAAAGACTTTGCCTTTTTATCCTATCCATGCCCCTCATAATTTTGTAAACCTCTATAAGGTCACCCCTCAGCCTCCGGCGCATCAGGGAAAAAGCCCCAGCCTGTTCAGCCTCTCCCTGTAGCTCAGATGCTCCAACCCTTGTCAATCTTTTCTGAACACTTTCAATGTTCACAACATCTTTCCGATAGGAAGGAGACCAGAATTGCACGCAATATTCCAACAGTGGCCTAACCAATGTCCTGTACAGCCGTAACATGACCTCCAAACTCCTGGACTCAATACTCTGACCAACAAAGGAAAGCATACCAAATGCCTTCTTTGCTATCCTATCCACCTGTGACTCCACTTTCAAGGAGCTATGAACCTGCACTTCAAGGTCTTTTTGTTCTGCAACACTCCCTAGGACCTTACCATTAAGTACATAAGTCTTGCTAAGGTTTGCTTTCCCAAGATGCAGCACCTCGCATTTATCTGAATTAAACTTCATCTGCCACTTTTCTGCCCATTGGCCCATCTGGTCCAGATCCTGTTCTAATCTGAGGTAACCCTCTTCGCTGTCTACTACACTTCCAATTTTGGTCTCATCTGCAAACTTACCAACTGTACCTCTTATGCTCACATCCAAATCACTTACGTAAATGACAAAAATTAGAGGGCCCAGCACCGATCCTTGTGGCACTCCACTGGTCACAGGCCTCCAGTCTGAAAAACAACACTCCACCACCACCCTCTGTCTTCTACCTTTGAGCCAGTTCTGTATCCAAATGGCTAGTTGTCCCTGTATTCCATGAGATCTAACCTTGCTAATCAGTCTCCCAAGATTGTGACTTACCTGTCTGCTCCCTGACAGCCTTTTCCAGGGAAAAAAGTAGCAACACCTCCCTGCAGTTGATCTATATTTTATTTTGATCCATATACCCTTTGGTGGCATTTCATTTGTCTTGAATAATGCATTCAAATTTATTGCATCTAATAATTCTCATAAGTTTAAAAAAGTCCAATCACCTTCTGACTGAGTCTACATTTCGCTGAAGTGAATAAACCTCGTTCACTAAGTTCATCACCACTTTAACGAAATCAAAGTTTAGCTATCATTGTCTATAGCTTCATTATCAGATTTTGGTAAGAAATTGGTTTAATACTACAAGAAAGGACATCTCAGGCTCGTTAAAGCCAACTCTAGTGATCCTCATTTTATAAATTGTTGGCAGCAATACTTTCAAGAATATGATTTAACATTATTACCTATTGTTATGGACTGGACCAGAGCCCCTCAAAATATTTTAAGAAAGTAACCTAGACCCTAACTTTTTCTTATGTTAAAGGTAGATGTGAAGTATGTGTTCCAGATGTAATGCGACTTGTCAAACTACTCAACATTAAGCAAAACACAATTTTTTTTGAACGCTATAGTTAAAATATAAATAAAAGAAGGAGAAATTTAGAATAACTTAACTATTGGAAAACTTAACCCAATAATAGATACAGTACTTACCACTAATTAACTGTTCCAATATAGGAACATCCCCTAAACATAGCCCTTAGCAAAAAGGCAAATTCAGACACAGATTCTTACAATCAAGGAAGAAGAAACATCAAGAAAAAACTCAGGGAGTGTAGTAGCCAAAAGACATTCAGTGAAGCTACCAACTCTTTTGAGAACCCAAACAGATTATCATTAAAACTCAACTTAAAACCTAAAAATAAACTAGAAAGCCTGCTTTGTGAGAGCTGGCCATGCCCAGACTGCTTCCACTGTTCCAAACCTTAAAGACCACACAAGTTGTTTACTTAAGTCATCATAAGTAGTTAGTTTTCACCTCTGCCTTACAACCTGTCTTCAAAGAAATCCAGAGCAAAATAACCTTTTAAAGTGACAGCATCGTCACACCATTGAGAACTAAATTTCAATTTGTCTAGGTACAGTCCTATCTTTGTGCTGTTGCAAAAGGACAATTAAATATATTTCAATTTCCTCCGTACTATCTCAAAAGCGATTAGATATGTTTAAAGCAACCTTATTTCGAAATACATGTGTTTGCACAGTAAGGCTAATTTTAAAATGCATTTCTGATAACAAACCCCTTCCTTTAAGAATTCTACATAGCTTTCCGCATTCCTTACCCCACAATTTTTAATCTTATCTACGGCTGGAATTTTCAAAATGGATCAAATTGAATTTGGATGGGCAATTTAAATGTGGCAGGCAGTGCAGTTAGGTCAAGTGGTATCTTCACCAACCAGAATATTTTCCATCAGTGGGTTTTGCATGTTGATCGGCAAACTGAACACTGGGGATAATCCTCCCTTTCCTTAATTTGTGGTCCTGGGACTATTTGCAGCACTTCAATTGTTACATTAATTGGGAAAACCTAATCCAATACAGAGCATGTGTCAAACCTCCTTGGATCTTCTGGTTAGTGTGGTTATATGCACATCAGATAATGCTTTCATCAATAAGAAATAGACTCTGTTTCATCATCTATAATTTATTGGCATTCATTTATGGGATGTGGGTGTCACTGGCTGGGCCAGCATTGATTGCCCATCCTTAGTTGCCCTTGAGAAGTTGATAGTAAGAGCAGCCTGTTTGAACTTCTGCAATTCATGCCTTAGGCAAGGTATTATTGGACTTTAATCCAGGAATAGTGAAGGAACAGTGATATATTCCAAGTCAGGTATGGTAAGTGGTTTTGAGGGGAACTTGCAGGTGGTGGTATCTGCACCCCTTGTCCTTTTAGATGGTAAAGGGCATGAGTTTGGAAGGTGCTGTCTAAGGAGCCTTGATCAATTTCTGCAGCACATTTTGTAGATGGTATACACTGGTTTTATTACGTATTGATGGTGGAGGGATTGAGATATGTAGCATAGTTAAACCATTTTTACATTTCTTGGCTGAATCTTCTGTAATTTGTTTGCGAAGAAGCTGTATTTTGATAACTATCAAACTCATAGCAAGGTTTCTCCATGGTCATGTTTATCTCCCGCAGTTTTAAAATTGTCATTTTCTCTTTTCATTGATTAAGAATGGCTGTTACTATCTGGCTGTTTTTTTAAATCCCTTTTTTCATTGTTCATTTCATGATCTCATTCAGGTTGCTTTCTTTATGTTTTATTTCAATCTGTTCACTTAGTTTTTGTTCTATTATGCTGAATTCTCTCTTTATTTCCATGTCACTGCTGTAGTTTTCTTAAAATTTATTTTCCTTTATTTCTATTTTACTTTTTTTTTGATTCAGCAGCTGCATCTCTTGGCACATTCTGACTCTAATTCCACAAAATGCCAGCTGCTTCCTTCCTTGTCTTTATGACTCTGTCCCTGCTATGTTTTAATGATTTCTTTTTCCACTTGAAGGCTTGATATTTGCGAGCTGCTGGCTTAGCCTGTGGCAACCACCAGGCCCTGCCATTTTCCTTCACTCAGTTACAGAGCAGATATCCATTAGTAACAGGCAGGAAACATAAGTAGTGGCTATTAGATGGACATTTCTAATTTCATTGCTGGTTTTTTTCCTCTTTTTCATTGAAAGCTCCTCCTTGTATAGTCTTTGGGTTGTCACAGGGAGACAGGACTTAGAGTACTGCCACTCCCACTTAAAGGATCACAACACCCATTTGGCAGCAGGAATATGTATTTGACATTCAAGCGTATTGTCTCAAGAGGAGAGCAGGTCAGGAGCTAGTGCTACCCAAAGTTAATATGTTCTAGGTCACTGGCCAGCTGCATTATTTTCAAGAGAAGATCTTTCCTCGGGGCATGGCACTGTTGTAGGATAGTCACATGGGAACTATTACTGACCACTATACTTTACCAAATATACTACCATGCTCTACTAATCAGTGACATAGGATATGAAAGTTCTCAATTATATAAATCATCTGCTTCATGCATTTATGTATTCCAAGTTTTAAATCCAAACCCTCCCTGTAATAGTCTAGAAAGAATTAATGCTCTTGATCTTGGTGTGCAGGGCACAATTTCAAAGTTTGCAGATGACTTTACATGCTGTATGTCTCTATGACTCTATGATTATGACTCTAAACTTGGAAGAATTGTTAATTGTGGGTAGCACAGTGTGGAACTCCAATTGGACATTGACAATTTGATGAAGTGAGCAGGTAGAGGACAGATGAGATTCAGTACAAAATATTATGAAGTGATGCACTTTGGTCGGAAGAATAGCCACCAATGTTGGGACTGTTATTGTTTACAATACATATTAATGACTTGCAGGAAGAAAGTGAATGTACTGTTGCTAAATTTGCAGATGACACAAAAATATGCAGTATGACAAGTTGTGAAAGGGATACAAATAGTTTACAGAGAGATATTGATAGGTTAAGTAAGCATAAAATTCAAAAATGGAGTGTAATGTAGGAAAATGTGAAGCTGTTCATTTTGGAAGGGAGAACAAAAGAACAGACTATTATTTAAATTGAGAAAAGCTGCAGAAAGCTGCAAACCAAAGAGACTTGGGGTGTACTTACATATAGTTTGACTTGATTCTAATTGATTTGATTTGTTATTGTCATATGTATCGCAATACAGTGAAAAGTACTGTTTTGTGTGCTATTCTGACAAATCATACCTTACATCAGAATATCAGAGTAACACAACAGAATGGAGAATATAGTGTTACAGCTGCAGAGAAAGTGCAAAGAAAGATGAATTCTAATATATGAGAAGCCCCTTCATATGGGTACTGAAGAAGAGGTTTGGTATGGTTTCCTTTATTGATAAGAGCATTGAGTGTTTTCCCTACAGCGTT
Source organism: Hemiscyllium ocellatum (assembly GCF_020745735.1). Lineage (NCBI taxonomy): Eukaryota > Metazoa > Chordata > Chondrichthyes > Orectolobiformes > Hemiscylliidae > Hemiscyllium > Hemiscyllium ocellatum. The sequence continues at coordinate 24,727,674 of NC_083416.1, read as the reverse complement.
GGAGGTTGAGGGGTGACCTTATTAAAGGGATATTGGCCAAGTGCTGGCAAATGGGACTAGATTAGTCTCAGATATCTGGTTGGCATGGACAAGTTGAACAAAAGGGTCTGTTTCCATGCTATATATCTCTATAACTCTATGACTTTATGACTATAAGTTGAGGGTGGTGGTGACATTGCATGTTACTGGCAATATTTTTCATGTCATGTAAGATGATTGCAGGTCTCCTTCCCACCCACCCTCACTTTACCATCACCTGCTAAAGCATAGCCTTTGAAGACAATTCTTGGCCATTATTTTCAGGAAGCTGTGTCTGTGCCAATTTTCCAAAGAAATGTTTCAGATGACCAGTCATTTTCAAGTGCAAAGAAAAACCACCTGGTATACTTTCTTCAATTGTCTTATTCCTCTTTTATCAAATCAGGTAGGTTGGGAACATAAAAACAATGACCAACATTTGCACTACTTAAAGTAAATAAAATAGACCAATTGTACATTTTTACAAAATTAATTCATGACTTTCACCACTTCATCATTGACAACCATGCTTTGACCTGTCCCAAAACCTGCAACTCCCTCTTTACATCTCTGTGTCTTTCTACCTCATGCTTATTTTTTAAAGATGTATTTTAAAACCTGACTCTCTGCAAGTTCAGCTCTGTGTCTGTGTTGGGTTAGGTTTTAGCAGTTAGGACAGTAATTGAGGTGCTGCAAATGGTCCCAGGACACCAAAATAATTGCCGATCCAAATTAAAAAGGATGCTGAAATAACTCCACAGAGGCTGGTATCATGTCACAAAATCACCTTTTAGTTATATATGGAGAATCCTTCACAGTCATCCAGCTTTCTCAGAGCCTGCTCTCAGAGTGAACAGAACTTCTGACACTCCTGTTTATATCTGTCAGCCAGGGCTCCCCATTTGGAGCAGATTAACAGCCCCAACGAAGGAGCTCATATTCTATGAGGTCCACCTGGCTGACTTTGTTATAATCATTACATCCCACACCCTCTGGGTCTGAGGATATAGGCCGTTTCATTTTTTTTTGTAGCTCCTCCTGGGGCATTTTAGCACCAAGTCAGGTTCCCCAACTCTGCCTCTAATCCCAGTCGTATGAAACACACAGTAGCTCACTGTTGCGCCTGGAACATCTCAAAAGAAGTTTATTCTCTTCTTTAGGCGGTAAAGACTTCCAGATGGTGACATTTGCCATGTTCATCTGAGATTCTGAGGTATCTTCAAAGCTTGATGTGACTTCTGGAAGGCTGTTGAGGAGTTGGGCGTGTTTTGCTTCCAAACTGTTTGTGAGTTTGCAGCTTTCACGTGGTCTACATGCTTGTTCAGGATTATCAAACCTACCCGAACTTTATACGGCACTGGATCTGACATCACATCAACCACATGTCTTACCATCGACAGTGTTCACTATAGAAAATGAAAATGTTGGTTTTTTGACAATGTTCACTATAGAAAATGAAGATACAGAGGAAGATACAGAGATACTTGCATCTAGACTAGAGGAGATTGAGATTCACAAGGAAGAGGTATTAGAAATACTGCAGAGTGTGAAAATAGACAAGTCCCCTGGGCCGGATGAGATCTATCCTAGGATCCTTTGGGAAGCAAGGGAAGAGATTGCCGAGCCTTTGGCATTGATCTTCAAATCATCATTGTCTACAGAAATAGTGCCTGAGGACTGGAGGATCACAAATGTGGTTCCCTTGTTCAAAAAGGATAGTAGAGACAACCCTGATAATTACAGACCAGTGAGTGTCACTTCAGTTGTTGGTATAGTGTTGGAAAAAGTTATAAGAGATAGGATTTATAATCATCTAGAAAAGAATAATCTGATCAGGTACAGTCAGCACGGTTTTGTGAAGTGTAGGTCATGCCTAACAAATCTTATTGAGTTTTTTGACAAAGTGACCAAACAGGTAGATGAGAGTAAACCAGTTGATATTGTGTATATGGATTTCAGCAAGGCGTTCGATAAGGTTCCCCACAGTAGGCTATTATACAAAATGCGGAGGAATAGGATTGTGGGAGACATAGCAGTTTGGATCAGTAATTGGCTTGCTGAAAGAAAACAGAGGGTTGTAGTTGATGGAACATGTTCATCTTGGTGTCCAGTTACTAGCGGCGTACTGCAAGGATCGGTGTTGGGTCCACTGCTGTTCGTCATTTTTATAAATGACCTGGGTGAGGGCTTAGAAGGGTGGGTTAGTAAATTTGCAGATGACACTAAGGTCAGTGGAGTTGTGGATAGTGACAAAGGATGTAGTAGGTTGCAGAGAGACATAGATAGGATGCAGAGCTGGACTGAGAGGTGGCAAATGGAGTTTAATGTGGACAAGTGTGAGGTGATACACTTTGGCCGGAGTAATCGGAATGCAAAGTACTGGGCTAATGGTAGGATTCTTGGGAATGCAGATGAACAGAGAGATCTCGGTGTCCATGTACACAGATCCCTGAAAGTTGCCACCTAGATTGACAGGGATGTTAAGAAGGCATACAGTGTTTTGGCCTTTATTAATAGAGGGATTGAGTTCTGGAAACAGGAGGTAATGCTGCAGCTGTACAAAGCTCTGGTACAGCCACACTTGGAGTATTGTGTACAATTCTGGTCACCACATTATAAGAAGGATGTGGAAGCTTTGGAAGGGGTGCAGAGGAGATTTACTAGGATGTTGCCTGGTATGAAAGAAATGTCTTACGAGGAAAGGCTGAGGCCTTGAGGCTGTTCTCGTTAGAGAGAAGAAGGTTGAGAGGTGATTTAATAGAGACATACAAAATAATCAGAGGGTGGACAGGGAGAGCCTTTTTCCAAGTGTGGGGACAGCAAACACGAGGGGACACACCGTTAAAGTGAGGGAAGATAGGTATAAGACAGATGTCAGAGGTAGTTTCTTTACTCAGAGAGTAGTAAGGATTTGGAATGCATTGCCTGTATCGGTAGTAGATTTGCCAAGTTTAAGTGCATTTAAGTCATCATTGGACAGCAAATGAACGTACATGGAATAGTGTAAGTGGGATGGACTTCAGATTAGTATGACAGGGCAGCGCAACATCGAGGGCCGAAGGGCCTGTACTGCGCTGTAATGTTCTATGTTCTAAGTGCATTTCATTCTTAACTATATTCTGTGGCTTGGCCTCCACAGCCCTGGGTGTGAGAGAATTCCACACAGGTTTACAGAGTGATTGGATTGAAGTATTTAAGCTCCTAAGGGGCACAGTTGGTGGATAGAAGAAGCTTTGTTAAGAGTCTGGGTTCTAGGGACCCAGTTGAAATATTAGAAACAGATTTCTCAGGTCAAACATTAATGACCATCGCTGCACACCAAAGGGTGCAGGAGGTCAGAACTCATTTTTGCAAACTGCAACTGAAGCTACATCATGGGTATATGAATAGGAAGGGTTTGGAGGGATATGGGCCGGGTGCTGGTAAGTGGGACTAGATTGGGTTGGGATATCTGGTCAGCATGGACAGGTTGGACCGAAGGGTCTGTTTCCATGCTGTACATCTCTATGACTCTATGATTCTATGCAGGTCCATTCCCATGGTTCCTACACTAAACTTAATCCCTTGAAGTAAACTATGTTTCTCGCTTAGCAGAGTCTTGTGTCTAGCATTGGCCTTCCTGATGCCATTTCACATTCCCCCTTAGGTCTGTGAAGATCAAATTTAACTTGGTGCAAAGTCTTCTCCTCATCAGTAACTCTGCTGAAGCTATCCTTGCAGTTGCATGAGGGGTGATCCTATAATCAAATAGGAACCAGTTTGGTATCCAGTGAAGCTGGAGGCTTTATGCCTGCCTTCAATGTTTGGACTGCTCTTTCTGCCAGACCTTTGGATGGTGGATGGTATAGAGCTGTCCGTGTATGTCAGATACCATTCAATTTTAAGAAATTACCTGCTAGTAAATGAAGGATCTTTATTTGTGACAAACACTTGCGGGAGTCCCTGTATTGCATAACATGCGCACAGTTTTTCGATCATCTTCCTGTTTTGACAAACGAACTTTATACATGATTTGAGTGGGCATCAACAATGACTAAGAACATTGAGCCCATGAAAGGACCTGTATAGCTGACTGGTAACTGAGTACCGGGTTACCAGGCAATTCCCATGAATGTGGGAGATGTGCTGGTAGTAATTTTTGTCTTTGTTGGCTCTTGGGGCACTTCCTCACCAACTCTGTCTGTCTGCATCCAATCTTGGCTACCAAGCATAACTGCTCACCCACATCTTCATTTTGGAAACTCCTAGATGACTCTGGTGGAGTTCAGCTAGCATCTGGCAGTGATCTTTGTTTAGGACTGTCACTCTTGCTCACTATAACAATAGGCCGTCCTCTACTGTGAGCTGTTCTCCGGATCCAAAAAACTTTCCTCCACCACCAGTGTTGTTTCAGTTTTGCCAGGTCTGGATCTTTTTGTGTCCAATATCTGATATTGTCAGTTGTGACTGTAAATGTGTCCAGAAAATTTAAAACCATTACAGATTCTTCCAGAATGCATTGAGTCACCAATGGAGGCGGTGTATATACCAGCAGGAGGTGACTCCTGCTTGGCCTCCCAGACAGTGTTCCAACTTGTAATTATCTTCACTCAGTATTAGAGCCCACCATTGAATTCAGCCTGAGCTATGGGCGGCACTATCTTGTCTTCTTTAAGTAGACCTAGCAGAGGTTTGAAGTCTGTTATTACCACAAATTTAAGTCCATAAGGTATGGGTGGAACTTTCTTCATCCAGATATGACCACCAAACATTCCTTCTCTATCTGGTAGTATTTACGCTCTGCATTGGCCAAATTCCTGAACGCATACTGCTGTTGGACATTCTTCTTCATTGGGCCACCTATGAGCTAATACTACCATGATGCCAATGGGAAAGCATAGTATGTCAACATCAGATTTTGTTTGGGATTGGCTGTGTGATCATTTCCAAGGCTGACCATTTTTAAAGAGTTGATGCAAAGGTGCCAGATGGAGGCCAGGTTATGTGTGAACTTTCTGCAATAATTCAATAGCCTATGGAAAAACCTAAGCTCTTGTACAGACATGGGAGCAGGGGCACTTTTGATCACCCTCACTTTATCTTCCAACAGGTGTAACCTGGTTTTGTTGATTCTGTAACCTAAGAAGGTCACTTGCAGTGCCTGAAACTCACAATTTTCTCCTTTTTAAGGCATACACCTTCGACTACATCTAAGCTCTATAAGTGCTCCTTATTGGTCTTCCCTTTTATTAGTGCGTCATCTAGATAAATACTGTCAGACCCTAAAGTAGACCTCGTAAAATGTTCTCTATCATTTGCAGAAATATTGGTCAGGCTGATGATACCCAAAATGGCAATGTTGTATATTGGTACAAATCCTTATGGGTATTAATTGCAGCATGCTTCTGGGAATCCTCATCTAACCACAAATGCAAGTATGTATGACTCATATCCAGTTTCATGAAGGACAGCCTCCTACCAGCTTTGCACATAAATCCCCTATGGGATGGATTAGGTATTTATCCAGCTGCAAAAAGCAGTTTACTGTTTTTCTTCAATCTCCACAAAGGTGTATTTCACAGTCAGTATGACCTGTGCTGCCCATTCTGCAAACTGGACTGACTTGATGATTCTTTTGCTTTCCAGCATTCTGATTTATGTCTCTACTTTTGCATGTAAAACAAATAGCATTGGGTGGGCCATGCAAAATTGTTGAATTGCTTCCTGGTCAACATGCAAGGTGGCCTTGGCTCCTTTGATAGTCTCTACATCTTGAAAATCTTCTGGGTATTGAATTAAGACTTCACTCAGGCAGTCACTTTCAAATCGAAAAATGTTGCACCAATCTAGGTGAATCTTTTTCAACCAATTTCACCCTGTCAAGCTTGGGCCTGAGCATTTTACTACAATGAGTGGTAAGTGAACCAGTTGCTTCTCATAAATGATCAAAACCGAAGTTTCCCAGTATAGGTTCTCAGTCTAGCTGAGGTCTTGTTTCAATTTAAGAACTGGAGTCCAGAGCAACCTTTTTTAAAGACTGATTTGGCAATTGCTGAAACAGTTGCACTGGTATTGACAGCCATTAGAACCAGGTGACCACTTAACCAGATGTTTATTTTGATTGGTTCTGATCTGCATGTTGCTAAGCATGCTGTTCCACACCAGCTGCAGGTGGACCTCCCAGGATGTGCACTCTCCTGGATACCAGCCTATGAATTCTCCTACTCAATTTAGGTCAAATTGGGCTCTTTTACTGTGTTGCAATGGCTTACCGGCAGCAACTACAATGGTTTGCTGGCCTGGATCCTGAAGGACATTTTAACTGTTTGGCCAAGGCTTGGCTTTGTGTGTTAGTTTTGGTGCCAGAGCCCCTCTGTTCAGGATACGTCCTGTGTGAGGCTATGTAATTCCTTCACTCAAATGCTATTCTTAGAATCTTAGAATCCCTAGAGCATGGAAACAGGCCCTTCGGCTCAACAAGTCCACTACGACCCTCCGAAGAGTATCTCATCCAAACCCATTTCCCATTACTCTAAATTTACCCCTGACTAATGCACCTAACCGACACATCACTGAACATTATGGGCAATTTAGCATGGCCAATTCACCTAACCTGCACATAGTCATAGAGTCATAGAGATGTACAGCATGGAAACAGACCCTTTGGTCCAACTTGTCCATGCCGACCAGATAGCCCAACCCAATCTCGTCCCACTTCTCAGCACCTGGCTCATATTCCCCCAAATCTTTCCTATTAATATACCATCCAGATGCCTTTTAAATCAGGCATCTGATGCCTTTTTGCAATTGTACTAGCCTCCACCAGTTCCTTAGCAGCTCATTCCATACACGTACTACCCCCTGCATGACAAGGTTGCCTCTTAGGTCTTTTTTATATCTTTCCCCTCTCACGTAAACCTATGCCCTCTGGTTCTGGACTCCCTCACCCCAGGGAAAAGACTTCCTCTGTTTATCCTACCCATGTCCCTCATGATTTTATAAACCTCTTTGGATTGTGGGAGGCAACTGGAGTACCCAGAGGAAACTCATGCAGACACGGGGAAAATGTGCAAATTCCACACAGACAGTCGCCCAAGGCTGGAATTGAACTGGGTCCCTAGCGCTGTGAGGCAGCAGTGCTAACCACTGAGCCACCATGCCGCCCAAGCTCAATTGGATTGACAAGGGTATCCACTTCCATTGGAATATCTTGCAACTCATAGGCCCCACTTGCCGTATTTTCCAATGATATAGTCTTTTTGAAGTCCAGTTGGATTTCAGCCAGTAGGCATGGTTTTGCATGGTTATATCATTAATTCCACATATCAAACGGTTTCTCAGAATCTAATTAAGGGTGAAACCAAAGTCACATGCCTCTACCTGTCATCTTAACTTGGTCAAAAATGCCAAAATAGATTCCCTTGGTTCTCGAATTGCTGAGTAAAACTAATAGCATCTCAGAATTAGAAGAAGCTTGAGGTCATAAAATTCCTTAACTAAATCCGGCAACTTTTCGATGGTTTTAGTATTTGGTGCCTCAGGGAATGTCAGGCTCCTAATACATTAAAAACCTGTGCAAACACAAGCAGTCAGGCAAATTACTCAATGTTTTTCATCTGCCCAAATGTCATTTACCGAATAAAATAATGCATTTTATGCCCAATCTTTGATAGCAGGATCAAATGAGTTAAACTTTCCAAAAAACGGCATGATACCAGAAATGCTGACCCCAACTCAAAGACAAATGTTGTAAGTGAATTTCTTCAGGAGCATGCCTTTCTCTCATCACCACTGAAATAACTTCACAGAGGTTGGTATCTTGTTAATAAGTCACCCTTTATTTACACGTGGAGAATCCTTGTCACTTATACAGCTCCCTCAGAGCCAGCTGTCAGAGTGAACAGGTGAACAGAAACTCTTGTTCTTATGTGTCAGCCATAGTTCCCTCTTTGGACCAAATTAACAGGCCCAAGCGTGGAACTCACATTCTATGAGTCCAACCTGCCTGACCTCATTACAATCACTACAGATGCACATTGCAGAAGTCCAGCTACAGGGAAGATTGAAACTTGTGGGGCAAGATGTGTGGAAAGCCACCGAAAATTCTTAATGAATGCAATTTGACATTGGCAATGCATTTTTAAAATCAGCCTGACTTTGTAAATACACATATGTGGAATAAATGTTCTCGCTAAGGCTGCTGGCACCATTGCATCTGTGTTCTAAACTTCTGTTTGTTCATGTTCCTGTGGGGCACCTTGGGATGTGTTACACTAAAGGTACTACATAAATGCACATCGTTGGCAGTGTTGCAGATTATACTGTTACTCATTGAACTAGTCAAGTTTTGTAAAATAAAAAACTTCATTGCAATGTTCTCTTTTATATATCATTTATGAAGCACATCCTATTGGAAACACAAAAGAGGAAATGGATTGTTGTACATTATGAGTGGGAACCAGCAACTTCAATAAGCTAGAAACTTTTGGTCCAAACTCATCAGACCATAGACGAAATGTTTCCCTTGGTCTGATCCAGTGATTAACATGGATACATCACATCAATTTCCTGTCACTATTGACTTGCCCAGAATAGTTGTAACTGAATCAACAATGATGATAAAGCCGTGCGGCAATGAAATTTTACCCCTGTGTTAAAATGACTGGTAACTGACAAGTCAACACTTACCTTTTGGTTTAATTATTTGTATGGATGTGAGTTTTAAAGATAAATAGAGTCAGTCATAGAGTCATTCAGCACAGAAACAGACCCTATGATCGAACTCGCCTGCGCTGACCAGAAATCCTATACAGATGTAATTCCATTTGCCAGTATTTAGTCCATATCTCTTTAAATACTTCCTATTCACATTACCATCCAGATGCCTTTTAAATTGTACCCGTCTCTGCCACTTCTCATGGCAGGTTGTTCCATGTGAAATGTGAAATCACCACCTTCCTCATGAAAAAGTTACTCCTCAGGTGCCTTTTAAATCATTCCCCTCTCACTTAAACCTACACACTCTAGTTTTGGATTTGCCCATCCTTGGCTATTGAACTAGGTAAAAGTGAGGACTGCAGATGCTGTAAATCAAAGTCTCGTTTAGAGTGGTGCTGGAAAAGCACAGCAGGCCAGAAAGCATCCGAGGAGCAGGAAAATCGATGTTTCAGGCCTGATGAAGGCTTTTACCCGAAACGACGATTTTCCTACTCCTTCAATGCTGCCTGACCTGCTGTGTTTTTCCCACCACCACTCTAATCTAGAACTTAGCTATTCACCCTATCGATGCCCCTCGTGATTATATGTCTAATTTTAAAATAGTAATAGATGGAACAGAATAGGAACAGCTTATAGTCACATGCCTGCTGTCAAACACATAGCCACTTAAATGCAATGCAAAGTGTAAATGCAGTAATATTCAACTACTTCTTGTACAAGAAGTCAATGAGTACAGGTATATTATTTCCTTTATCAGTATCAGGTACACCATCTGGAATGAAATCCAGTTAAAACTGAAATGCGTGCCTGTACAAGTAATAGAGACACAAAGGCATAAAGCAGAAGCTGGATCTTGCAAGTCTTATACAACAGCCAAAAATTGTTAGACCCATTTTACATTGAATAGTTTCCCATTACATGTTAATTTCCAGCTAAACAAATTAGATGTGCACACTATATTTTTCTGTGATGAAGTTTTCAGCTGTCGCATTGTGGTTAAGAAAATTTATCAGTACAGCTTCAGTTCTGATGTTTTTATTAGAAATCACCAATGTTGTTAAGGAGATATTGATTTGCACATATTCAACACAGCAGCAGCCAAGCCAAGAACTCTTGAGCTGCAGGTAGCTCTTGCAAAGTTGAAATGTGAAATCAGTGGGTACCTCAATTAACAAATGATAGGGAGTGACAAAGTTACGGGCAAGTTAGAAACAAGGACAAGGATTTTAAAATTAAGACTTTTATGGACAGAGAGTCAATACAGGTCAAGAAGCACAGATGTGTTGGGCCAATGGGACTTGGTGCATGTTTGAATGATGCTCAGCATTTAAAGGGTATAAAATGGAAGCGAACCAGGAGTGTTTTGGAATAGACACTTTGAGAGGTAACAAAGATAGAAATAAGAACACAAAAACATAAGAATCTGGAGCAGGCAGAAGCAATTCAGCCCTTAAGCCTGTTCCGCCTTTTGATATGATCGTGGCTGATTTCATCATGGGCTCAACTCCACTTCCCTTCACATTCTCCATAACCCTTCAACCCACTATGAATTAAAAATCTATCTCTTTTCTCCTTAAATTTACACAATGTCCCAGCATCAAACGCAATCTGGTGTGGTGAGTTCCACAGATTCACGATGCTTTGAGAGAAATAATTTCTGCTCATCTCTGTTTTAACCTACTGCCCCTTATCCTAAAATTATGACCTCTTATAATATTTAAAGACTAAGTTAGAATATCATGGATTTGTCATGAAAGGCAAAGCAAAGCAGATTAACTGCAGCAGGGAAAATTAGTGTACTTACAAAGGACATAAGCTGTTTTACAACAGTCACTGAGTTTACAATACTTTCTGAGAAAAGTCACACAGCCCAGCTTATGGATGAAATACAGTTATTGGTTTTGAACATAGACAGGCTGAAACAACAAATTTTACCTTGTATCTCTCTTGCTCTGACACATCTCATACTTCTGGAAAACTGCACAGCCTTATTACCTTAAGTGGAGGGTTTCTAATTGAGAATTAAAAATTCTGTTGTCAGAAAAGTAAATTTGACTAGCCATAACTGATCCAGGGAATCAACTCAGGATTCTGGGTAATCCGAGATGGAAGATGGGAAAAAGTTGTGGCTATAACAGCTGCTCCTTTTTTAAGGTATTTTCGGTGTTGGAGGTGATTTCCTTGAATTCCAGGAGTGGCAATTACTGTTTTATATTCTATTGCATTGTTTTGGAATAATGGGTAAAAAAGGATCAAAACACCAGCACTTTTAAAAGGAGGAAGACAGACAAAAGGTTGCGACCACATGGTTAGTGAGGAAGACAGAAAAATAAGCCTACACTGTTAACTGACACAGTAGTGAATTTGCACAGCTACTGTCTTTGCTGTTTGAATTGTAACCTTGCCGTAAATCTACAATAGTGAGTAGAGTGGGTTTTTTTTCTTGATTATATGTATTATTGAGATCTATATCTTAATTAAATTTTACAAATATAAACCATAAGTTAGTGTTGAATGTGTTTTTTAGAGCAGTAAGAAGGTGTTATTTTCTGGGTATGTAGATTGTGAAGGAGCAAAGATGGCCTTCAGTAGAGTGATACACTCTTCCTGTCGGATGTGGGAGTTTAGGGAGAGTTTCCATGTTACTAATGTTTATGTCTGCAGGAAGTATGTTTGGTTGTGAATCCTATCAGATCACATGGATCAGTTGGAGTGTCAGTGAGAGGCAATAAGGAATTTATAAGAGCTAGGGGGTGTGATAGATAGCAGTTATGGGAAGGAAAAAAAGCCGCAGATAGAGTCAGGTAGATGGGTTATAGAGTCATAAAGTCATAGAGATGTACAGCATGGAAACAGATCCTTGGGTCCAACCTGTCCATGCCAACCAGATATCCCAACCCAACCTAGTTCCACCTACCAGCACCCGGCCCATATCCCTCCAAACCCTTCCTATTCATATATCCATCCAAATGCCTCTTAAGTGTTGCAATTGTACTAGCCTCTACCACATCCTCTGGCAGCTCATTCCAGACACGTACCATCCTCTGCATGAAAAAGTTGCCCCTTAGGTCTCTTTTATATCTTTCCCCTCTCATCCTAAACCTATGCCCTCTAGTTCTGGACTTCCCGACCCCAGGGAAAATACTTTGTCTATTTATCCTATCCATGCCCCTCATAATTTTGTAAACCTCTATAAGGTCACCCCTCAGCCAGAATTGCATGCAATATTCCAACAGTGGCCTAACCAATTTCCTGTACAGCCATAACATGACCTCCCAACCTCTGTACTCAATGCTCTGATCAAGAAAGGAAAGCATACCAAACTTCTTCACTATCCTATCTACTTGTGACTGAACTCTCATGGAGCTATGAACCTGCACTCCAAGGTCTCTTTGTTCAGCAACACTCCCTAGGACCTTACCATTAAGGTTAACTCCAGAAAAGGTAGGAGGGTAGGTAGGGACTGCAGGCGTCTTCTGTGGCTATTCCCATTTCAAATAAGTATGCTTTTTGGAAAATGTAGGGGGTGCTGGACTCTCGGGGGAATGTAGCATGAACAGCCATGTTGGTGGTATTGAGACAGGGTCTAATGTAATGAGGTGTATGTCGGGTTCCAAGTGATCGATTGTGTAAGGGGATTCTCTAGTCAGAGACACAGACAGACGTTTTTGTGACCAGCAGCAAAAAAAATCAGAACGGTGTGTTGCCTCCCTGGTGCTAGGATCAAGGGTATTGCAGAGAAGGTGAAGAATGTTTTCAATGGGGAGAGGGACCAGCAGGAGGTCATTGTGCACATTGGAATGAATGACATAGGAAGGAAAATGGATGAGATTCTGAAGAGAGAAAATAGAAAGTTAGAGCAGCAATTTAAAAAGGAAGTCCTCAAGGGATGCTACAAGATAGTGAGGGTAGGAATAAGAGAATAGAGCAGGTGAATATATGGCTGAGGAACTGGTCCAGGGGAGAAGAGATTTGGATCATTGGAATCTTTTCTGGGGTAGAAGCGACCTGTACAAGAAGGCAGAATGCGCCTGAATTGGAAGGAGACTAATATATTGGCAGGGAGATTTGCAGAGCTGTTTGAAAGGTTTAAACTAGTAAGGTGGTGGTGGGACCCAGGGAAATACTGAAGAAAGAGATCAATCTGAGACTGGTACAGATGGGAAAAGGAGCAAGTCAAACAGTCAGGGCAGACATGACAAAGCAGAGAACAAGGTAGGACTGAATAATTAAACTGCATTTATTTCAATGCAAAAGGCCTGACAGGGAAGGCAGATGATCTCAGGGTATGGTTAGGAACATGGGACTGGGATATCATAGCAATTACAAAAACATGGCTCACGGATGGACAGACCTGGCAGTTAATGTTCCAAGGGTACGAATGCTATAGGAAGGATAGAAAGGGGTACAAGAGTTGGGGGGGAGGGTGAAGGGGTTGGGGTTGGGGAGTTGCATTTTTCATAAGGGATAGCATTACTGCTGTACTTAGGGAGGATATTCCTGGGAATACATCCAGGGATGTTATTTGGGTGGAACTGAGAAATAAGAAAGAGATGATCACCTCATTGGGATTGTATTATAGACCGTCTAATAGTCAGAGGGGAAATTGAGAAATAAATTTGTAAGGTGATTTCAGTTATCTGTAAGAATAATAGGGTGGTTATGGTAGAGGATTTTAACTTTTCAAACATAGACTGGGTTGCCATAGTGTTAAGGGTTTGGATGGAGAGGAATTTGTTAAGTGTGTATAAGAAAATTTTCGAATTCAGTACATGGATGCACTAGAGAAGGTGCAAGACTTGACAGACTCTCGGGAAATAAAGCTGGACAGGTGATTGAGGTGTCAGTGGGGGAGCACTTTGGGGCCAGCGACCATAATTCTATTAATTTTAAAATAGTAATGGAAAAGGAGAGACCAGATCTAAAAGTTGAAGTTCTGAATTGGCGGAAGGCCAATTTTGACGATATTAGGTAAGAACTTTCAAAAACTGATTGGGGACAGATGTTCGCAAGCAAAGGGACAGCTGGAAACTGGGAAGCCTTCAGAAATGAGATAAGGAGTGTCCAGAGACAGTATATTCCTATTAGGGTGAAAGGAAAGGCTGGTTGGTGTAGGTAAAGCTGGATGACTAGAGAAATTAAGATTTTGGTTAAGAAAAAGAAGAAAGCATATGCCAGGTATTGGCAGGAGAGATCAAATGCATCCTTAGATGCGTATAAAGGCAGGAGGAGTATACTTAAGAGGGAAATCAGGAGGGCAAAAAGGAGACTAGAGATAACTTTGACAAATAGGGTTAAGGAGAATCCAAAGGGATTATGAATACATTAAGGACAAAGGTTAACTAGAGAAAGAATAGGGCCCCTCAAAGATCGGTAGGGCAGTCTATGTGCGGAACCGCAGGAGATGGTGGAGATACTAAACAAGTATTTTGTGTCAGTGTTTATTGTGGATAAGAACATGGAAGATATAGAATGTGGGGAAATAGATGGTGACATCTTGAAAAATGTCCTTATTACAGAGGAGGAAGTGCTGGATGTCTTGAAATACATAAAAGTAGATAAATCCCCAGGACCTGATCAGATGAACCCTAGAACTCTATGAGAAGCTAGAGAAATGATTGCTGAGCCCCTTGCTGAGATATTTATATCATCAATAGTCACAGGTGAGGTGCCGGAAGACTGGAGGTTGACTAACGTGGTGCCACTGTTTAAGAAGGATGGTAAGGACAATCCAGGGAATTATAGACCGGTGAGCCTGACATCATTGATGGGTAAGTTGTTAGAGGGAATCCTGAGAGACAGGATTTATATGTATTTGGAAAGGCAAGGATTGATTAGGGATAGTCAGCATGGCTTTTTGCATGGGAAATCATGTCTCTCAAACTTGATTGATTTTTTTGAAGAAGTAACAAAGAGGATTGATGAGGGCAGAGCAGTAGACGTGAGCTATATGGATTTCAGTAAGTTTGACAAGTTCCCCTTGGGAGACTGATTAGCAAAGTTAGATCAAAAATTAGCAAGGAGAACTAGCCATTTGGATATAGAACTGGCTCAAAGGTAGACAGAGGGTGGTGGTGGAGGGTTGTTTTTCAGGCTGGAGACCTGTGACCATTGCTGTGTCACAATGATCAATGCTAGGTCCACTGTTTTTCATCATTTATATAAATGATTTGGATGTGAACATAGGAGGTACAAGTAGTAAGTTTGCAGATGACACCAAATTTGGAGGCATAGTGGACAGCAAAAATCTTTACCTCAGAGTACAACGAGATCGTGATCAGATGGGCCAAATGGCCTGTTTCCATACTGTAGGGAAACCTATTCTAGACGGGCCACTGTGCTGAGGAGTGGCAGATGAACTTTAATTTAGATAAATGTAAGGTGTTGCATTTTGGGAAAGCAAATCAGAACAGGACTTATGCATTTAATGGTAAGGACCTGAGGAGTGTTGCTGAACAAAGAGACCTTGGAGTGCAGGTTCATAGCTCTGTGAAAGTGGAGTCACAGGTAGATAGGATAGTGAAGAAGGCATTTGGTATGCTTTCCTTTATTGGTCAAAGCATTGAGTATAGGAGTTGGGGGGTCATGTACAGGATGTTCGTCAGACCACTTTTGGACTATTGCATGCAATTCTGATCTCCTTCCTATCGGAAGGATGTTGTGAAACTTGAAAGTGCTCAGAAAGATTGACAAGGATGTTTCCAGGATTCGAGGATTTGAGCTATAGGGAGAGGCTGAATAGGCTGTGGCTGTTTTCCCTGGAGCATTGAAGACTGAGGGGTGACCTTATAGAGGTTTATAAAATCATGTGGGGCATGGGTAGGATAAATAGACAAGATTGTTTCCCTGTAGTGGGGGAGTCCAGAACTAGAGGGCATAAGTTAAGGGTGAGGGGAGAAAGATATAAAAGGGACCTAAGGGGCAACTTTTTTATGCAGAGAGTGGTGCATGTATGGAATGAGCTGCCAGAGGAAGTGGTGGAGGCTGGTACAACTGCAGCATTTAAAATGCATCTGGATGGGTATATGAATAGGAAGAGTTTAGAGGGATATGGGCCAAGTGCTGGCAAATGGGACTAGATTAGATTAGAATATCTGGTCGACATGGACAAGTTGGATCGAAGGTTCTGCATGCATGCATCTCTATGACTCTATAACTCTATGACTCTATCCAAAATTAGATGTCAGACGTGACACTCAAAAATTTAGAACATGTTTTTCATACTAATCATATTTTAGCTGTTTGGCTATGTAATAGGATTCCAAATTTCAGCATGAATGTTAATATTGTACTTTTGTAGTCTTTTTAAAAGCAATGTGAAAAGGATGTATTCTACTCACTGCTATTACCAGTGAGAAGGACCTGTTCATGATGCCTCTAATTGTAAATCTTTTCACTGTTACTATTTGTGAAGAGCTGTAATTTAACACTACTCTATCAAGCAGAAGTTGTAGCCATATATAAACCAGGAAGTGGAAATTAATTCTCAGAGTTAGTGCTAATCTGACGATAGTGAATCAGCAGCCTATTTTACATGCTTTCTGATTTGTTTCCAATGTGAAAAATTACACCACAATTCAAGACAGTTTTTTCATTCTAACATAAGAATGTAAGAAATTTGGACTGTAGATGCTCTTTTACTTGTTTAAGCCTGCTTCCTCATTCATCAAGACCATGGCTGATAGTCTGTCTTAACCACACTTGCCCGATCTAACCCCATATACTTTAATCCCCTTCGGAGTACAAAAACCCATTGACCTCTGCCTTGAATATATTAATGAATGATTTTCTAGGATAGACAATTCCAAAGATTTGTTGCTCTGTTGTGAAGGAATTCTTTTCAGATTTTGATTTTGTATTATGGATTGCCCAGCATTTACCGCCAACTAGTTCCTTAATTTTATTTTTCATTTAGAACAGCACTCATTTTTCTAAAGGACACAAAATACAGGCCTAGATTACTCAATCTGACAAACATATAACCTAAATTATTTTGTTTTGTTTGCTGATTTTTATGATTTTCTGTTGACTTCTTGAAGAACATGACCTCTTGTTGAGATTTGGTTCTGATGCTATAGATGGTTTGAGAGTTATTTATCTAAATTACTATGCATAACAAAGGAACTTTCTGAATTGATGTTGGCAGCCTTTCAAACAGAGGAACATGACAGTCTAACCTGATTTTGACCTTGCCTAATATCTGCATAAAACCCAAGCTAAATCCCTCTCTCCAAACTCAGGGGTATCATGTAACCAACTTTAGCAGATCCACCATTATCCTGGTCAAGATTAGCCAGTTTAATGTTTCATGATTTAAAAAGACTGTGCAAAATATTCCTGTTGTCATCTTGAGTGACATAATCTAACTGTTCTAAGCTGTATTCTTGGTCTGTTACTCATTTTTTAAAAGGAGGGTTAAACTGAACATACTTTTGATTTGAGTATTATTTTTCTGAATATTGTTTTGCACAAAAAAGTCAGCCAAGATTTGGAAGTTTAATCATTCAGGCTTGCAGGCAGTGATAATGTAACTACAGACAGATTTTGCAGTTTATAAATGTACAGAAAATGTGGAAAGCATTATAAACTTTATCCTACTCATTACAAGGTGCAGTGAAAATGATAACTGTGCCGGCTAATAATTATGAAGTACTTTTAGTTAATTCCAATTCATACTAGAACTGAGTTATTATCACCATACCCACTCCATATTATGCGTCAGCTCATCTCACTTATAGCATACACTGCAGCACATTTTCTAGCCTCACTCCCACTCCACACCTGAATAATTAGGCAACTATTGGGCTATTGCTGCCAATAGTCTGATATGCATAAATTAAAGAAGCTGCTGATGTTCTACAGTTAAGAACATGTTTAACAGAGATGTTAAAAATCATGAAGGGTCCACAAAGAGCAGCTAGGAAGAAATGGTTCCCATGATAGAAAGGTCAAGAAGCATTGGAAAATGATTTAAGATGTTTGGCAAATTAAGCAACAATAACATGGGAAAAACCATTTTACATAATGCACATTTAAGGAAACAGGTTTCCAGGGCTAACACTAAAAGGACTCAGTGATTTGATCTGCCAGAGAGTGTTATGGACTTGGCCTGCCTCTGTCCTGCAACCATTCTGTGATTTTATGATTTCATATCAAATGGATTGATAATGCACGTACATGTATACAAACATGTAATGAATGCATTTGATATTTCTCAATACAGCAATAGATGTAAAGCAAAAAACAACAGGGCCCAAAAGGTATCGGAAAGAAGAGCCTGGAAAAACTTGAAACACAAGTTTATAGAGAAAGTGAAAATCAGAATTACCACCATTGTATACTTTTTAATCCCTTCCTTTGTAAATACTACTACTAGGTGTGGGTGGAGTTAAGAAACTCTTCCTGTTTATGCCTTGCTCCCCAGTATCCCCAAAATGATTAATGGTGAGGAAAATGTTTAATCCTGAAAAGTACTTTGAATTAAACTTTGAAAATAAAAAAGAATGCAAGAGAAGACCTGCACTTATATGGCACATTTCATAAGCACACAGCTTGACATGTTTGGCATTTTTTTATGTTTCTCCAAGCTTGTGAATTTCACAGCCTCAGAATGTGGAGTGAAGAATTTTGGATTGAGGTGAGGAGATGTTTCGGTACTGAGAGGGGTGAAACTGTAGAATTTTCAATCCTGGAGTTCTGTGGATAATTATTCAGTCTTTTTTTCAGATTGTCCCAGGACCACATCTGGCATTCTTCAGAGTGGTGAATGAGCTACAAATTTACATAGCCCATTTAGCTCCCTTTAAATGTTGGTGTGTTTCAATTTTAAAATAACTAATGTCACAGGCTTTGGTTTCACAAAGATAGAATTATTGCAAAATTGCTTCTTTAGTTATTTATTAAAAGTGACAAGGTTATCAGATGAAAATGCATGTACAAAGAATAAAAGGAGAGAAGGATAGAAGATATATATAATGTTGAAAGTATTCGGTTTCTAAATTATTGCAGACTTGTTACTTGTTTGACGATTCTCTCTGAAGTGGTGGCACTGAAACGTTAAAGCCAGAATTCAGTAGCTGTGACAGGTTCTGTAGTTGTTTCAGGAGAAAGTGAGGACTGCAGATGTTGGAGTCTATCGTTGTTTCCCCCACATGGCCTGAGCAGAACAGGTTCTAAAAGTGATTAAATGCTCTTTCATTTCACTTTTACAGCACTACAGGCTGTGGTTTGAGGTGGCCAGGTTTGATATAGCAGGCCTGTATCCTTCATCTGTCTCCTTGTTGAGAACTTAATCAATATGTTCATGATCTCTGCACAAAAGGACTTTCACAATCAGATTCAGATCAAAATGCAAAATAACTGCTATATCAAAACTGTTGCATCTTGCTTCCATATCAGATTTTGTTTCAATTAGCCTAGATCTGGATACAGACATATTCATCGGCTTTTAGCTGTGGTAAATAACATTTAACAGTATCAGCAGGAGGGTTCATGTTGTAACAAGTGGCTTTTTTTCCCTGCAGCGAAGAAGGTTGAGGGGTGATCTTATAGAGGTCTATAAAATCATGAGGGAAATGGATAAAGTGAAAAGCAAAGAACTTTCAACCTAAGGTAGGTGAGTTCAAAGCATTAAGGCATAGTGTTAAGGTGACATGCAAAAGATTACAAAGGGACCTGAGGGGCAGCTTTTTCACACAGAGGGTTCTGTGTATATGGAATGAAGTGGTAGACGCAGATACAGTTACAACATTTCAAAAACATTTGGACAGATACATGAATACTCATATAATCACAGAGTTATACAGCATAGAAACAGATCCTTCAGTCCAAACAATCCATGCTGACCATAATCCCAAACTGAACTAGTCTCACCTGTGTGGGACTGTGCGAGGCCCTTATTGCTCCAAACATTTTTTTTGTGTACTTATCTCAATGTCTTTTAAACTTTGTAACTCTACCCGCATCCACCACTTCCTCTGGAAGTTCATTCCACCCATGAACTGTGTAAAAAAAATCACCCTTGTGTCTTTTTAAAATTATTCTCCTCTCACCTTACAAATGTGCCCCCTAGTCTTGAAACCTCTCATAGAGTCATAGAGATGTACAGCATCAAAACAGACCCTTTGGTCCAACTTGTCCATGCCAATCAGATATCCCAACCCAATCTAGTCACACCTGCCAGCACCCGGCCCGTATCCCTCCAACCCTTCCTATTCACGTATTCATTCAGATGCCTTTTAAATGCTGTAATTGTACCAGCCATGCCTAAGGGAAAGACACCTGCTATTCAGCTTATCCATATCCTTCATTATGTTATAAACCTTCTTAAGGTCACCTCCCAACTTCTATGCTCCAGTGAAAAATGTCTCAGGCTATCCAGTCTCTCTTTTAAATTCAAATTCTCCATTCCCAACAACATTCTGTTAAATCTCTTCTGAAGACTCTCCAGCTTAATATTTATCCTTCCTATAATAGGAAAACCAGAACTGGACACAGTACTCTCGAAGTGGCCTCACCAACATCCTGTACAACTTCAGCATAGTGTCCCAACTCTTATACTCAAAGGTCTGAGCAACGAAGGCCTGCTTAACCAACTTAGGAAAAGTTTAGAGGGATATGGGCCAAAGGCAGGGAAATGGGATTTGTTTTCAGTGACCTTTCGCCAGAGCTGACCAACTTTGGATGAAGAGTTACTAGACTTGAACTGCTGATGTTGATTTCCTCTCTACAAGTCCTACCAGACCTGTTGAGTTTCTCAAATTCTTCCTGTATTTATTTCGCATCCCTAACATGGACTATTTTACCATCTTTTACTGATTACTGTTTAATGTTTCAAGATGAAACATATAATGGTGGCAAGTGAAGCAAGGAACATGTCACTGCCAAGGTCTACTCCAACATGTGTGGCACCAATAAAACTAATACTTCTGGTAGTAGGAATGTCTGAAAAGCTATGTTACTTTGTGAATGTTGGCAATACCTCCCAACTGTTCTAGAGACTATGTTCGTGATATGCAAAGAATGGAAGATGGTGACAGCAGCCACAATTGTCAATGGCTGAATACAACCATGATGCATTCAGATAGGCTATAACTGCATAGGACGCTGAGAACAAGGAAGAGCGGAGTAAGAAGGACAGATTTAATATTTACGTTCTTTTTGCTCACCTGCCGGAAGCCAGCATTGAAATTCCAACATGGGCAATCATAGAAACATACACCAAATACTAGACATTGCACAAGTAAACTGAAAACACAAAACAATCATAGTTGCATTCTTCAGTGAGGAACCTGAGGAGATCCATAATACTGGAGTATCCAATAATTACACATTTGCTCACTCACTTGCCAAAGTCATAATGGCCACAGCGATGCTCCAGGATTTGCACTGTTGCATGAAAACACAGAAAGCATCTTTGATTGCATCAACAATGTGGTAGAATTTATCACACTCATCTGAAGACAGCACACTAAGTGCTGAGTGAGTTTTTTCCAGAGTTAACTCCCAACATATTTGCGTACCTTTTGGGAAATGGATCTGGATGGGTTACTCATTGGAGGGTCGGTGTGGAATTATTGGGCCAAAGGGCTTGTTTCCACACTGTGGGGAATCTAAACTATGCTCTCTAGTTTTGGACTGTCCTACCTTATCCATGCCCCTCATGATTTTATAAATCTCTATAAGGTCACCCCTCAGTCTCTGATCCAGCACGGAAAATAGCCCTAGCTTTGGAAACAAGGTCAGGCAAGTGACTGAAATGTTAGTCGATGAGCACTATGGGTCCCGTGACCATAACTCTCTTAGTTTTAACATAGTTATAAACAAAGATAGGAAGAGTCCACCAGTTGACCAATTTTTGGGCATTAGGCCGGATCTAGCAGATGTCAATTGGGTGAGTCTGTTTGAAAGAAAAGGAATGACTGGCAAATGGGAGGCTTTTAAAAGTGTGATATCAAGAGTTCAGGGACTATGTCACTGTTAGCATGAAGAGAAAAGCTGGCAGGTTTAGGTAACCCTGGCTGACGAGGGATATTGAAGCTCTGGTCAGGGAAAAGAAGAAGGCACACGTTGAGATTAAGCTTTCGGAATCTCTAGATGACTGTAAAAACTGTGGGAGCACACTTAAGAGGGAAATCAGAAGAGCAAAAAGAGGTATGAGATGGATCTGACAGATAATGTTAACGATAATCCCAAGAAGTTCTATAGCAACATAAGAATAAAAGGATGGCCAGGGGGAGAATGGGTCCTCTTAAAGATCAGCATGGTCGTCTGTGTGTGGAGCCACAGGAGATGGGGGAGATTTTTAATGAACATTTCTCTTCAGTGTTTACAAGGGAGCAAATCAAGGATGCTTAGAAAATATATTGAACAAATGGGGATGTTTTGGACTACATATATATTACCAGACAGGAAGTGTTTACAGCCTTAAAGCGCATTCAGTTGGATAAATTCCCTGGGCCTGATTAAGTTCATCCTTGGACATTGTGGGAAGCTAGGGAAGGAATTACAGAGGCCCTTGCAGATATTTTTGCTTCATCTATAGCCACTGATGAAGTTGCAGAAGATTGGAGGTAGTTAATGTTATTCCATTGTTGAAGAAAGGTAGCAAAGACAAGCCAAGGAAGTACAGGCCAGTGAACCTGACATCAGTGATAGGCAAATTGTTGGAGAGGATACTGAGGGACAGGATCAACCAACATTTGGTTAGTCAAGGTCTGATTAGGTATGGTCAGCATGGATTTGTGCACAGGAAGTCATGTCTGACAAGTCTTTTAGGGTTTTTCACAAAGGGAACCAAGATGTTACAAAGTTGAAGGCATGTATGGTCACTTTAAGAGAGAAAGTGCTTTTCTAAATTGGACAACAACTCGAATTTAACCAATTAGTTTAAATTCTCGTCAGGATACCAGAAGCCAATGGAATTTGAATTTTATTGTTTGACACCTGGAAACCAATCAAATTCTAAGGACTTAATGTGTCATGAGGGGTGTACAAAACCCGGTATTTTGAACATTAGAGAGAGAGCAACTGCTGTAAGAGCTAACTGTCCGCTTAACACCTGCTTGCAAAGAAAATGCTTCCTCTCAAAGGTACCTCTTCATGTAAAACATACTCACAGGGAATATGTGGCCCAGGGAGATAAGCAGCTGGAAGATTGAATACAGCAGAGCAGACAGAGACTGTGTGGTTTGAAGATTAAATTAATGTAATGTTTAATAAGTGTGTTATTGAACAGCTTTTTTTTTTATATAAAGTTTGGGTCAGATAATAAGTAGTTAACAAAAGGGGACATGGATTTGTGAATAGTCATCATTTAGTGTTTGCTTTTAGTTAAGAAAATTTAAAGTTATTTTTCTTTAGTGGAATTGAGGTGTTCTGTCTCATATTTTAACAAATCATGAGGTGAGGCAAACTCTTCTGGGTGTTTGTTTGAATTAAAAGAAATTTGACCCCCACATTTTAACAAAGGGGATAGATGAGAGCACAGCAATTGATGTTGTCTATTTGGACTTTAGTAAGGCCTTTGACAAGGCATTGCATGGCAGGCTAGTCATGAAGATTAGTTGCATGGGATCCAGGGAGAGCTAGCTAACGAGACTCAAAATTGGTTTGATGGTAAGAAGCAGAGGGTGATAGATCCAGACTGGAGGCCTGTGATTAGTGGTATGCTGCAGGAGTTGGTGCTGTGACCTTTGTTATTTGTTATTTACATAAAAGATCTGGATGTGAATATACAAGACATGACTAGTAAGTTTGCAGATGATCCAAAATAGGAGGTATCATTGATAGCATAAAAGGTTATCAAAAACTAGAGGGATCTTGAGATGGAGAAATGGGCTGAGGATTGGCAAATATAATACAATATAGATAAATGAGATGTTGCACTTTGGAAAGCCAAACCACAACCTGCGTTCTCACCTACCACCCCACCAACCTGCGTTCTCACCTACCACCCCACCAACCTGCGTTCTCACCTACCACCCCACCAACCTGCGCATACAACGTATTATCCGCCGCCATTTCCGCCACCTCCAAACGGACCCCACCACCAAGGATATATTTCCCTCCCCTCCCCTATCAGCGTTCCGCAAGGACCACTCCCTTCGTGACTCCCTTGTCAGATCCACACCCCCCACCAACCCAACCTCCACCCCCGGCACCTTCCCCTGCAACCGCAGGAAATGTAAAACTTGCGCCCACACCTCCACACTCACTTCCCTCCAAGGCCCCAAGGGATCCTTCCATATCCGCCACAAGTTCACCTGTACCTCCACACACATCATCTATTGCATCCGCTGCACCCGATGTGGCCTCCTCTATATTGGTGAGACAGGCCGCTTACTTGCGGAACGCTTCAGAGAACACCTCTGGGCCGCCCGAACCAACCAACCCAATCACCCCGTGGCTCAACACTTTAACTCCCCCTCCCACTCCACCGAGGACATGCAGGTCCTTGGACTCCTCCACCGGCAGAACACAACTACACGACGGCTGGAGGAGGAGCGCCTCATCTTCCGCCTGGGAACCCTCCAACCACAAGGTATGAATTCAGATTTCTCCAGCTTCCTCATTTCCCCTCCCCCCACCTTGTCTCAGTCGGTTCCCTCAACTCAGCACCGCCCTCCTAACCTGCAATCCTCTTCCTGACCTCTCCGCCCCCACCCCACTCTGGCCTATCACCCTCACCTTGACCTCCTTCCACCTATCCCACCTCCATCGCCCCTCCCCCTAGTCCCTCCTCCCTACCTTTTATCTCAGCCTGCTTGGCTCTCTCTCTCTTATTCCTGATGAAGGGCTTATGCTCGAAACGTCGAATTCTCTATTCCTGAGATGCTGCCTAACCTGCTGTGCTTTGACCAGCAACACATTTGCAGTTAGGATGTATACAGTAAATGGTAAGGTCCTTAGGAGTGTTGTGGATCAGAAGGACCTAGGAGTACAAGAACATAGTTCTTTGAAAGTGGTGTCACAAGCAGACAGGGTGAAGAAGGCATTGAGAATATGGGACCTCATCAGTCAAGGCACTGAATATAGGAGATGAGGTATTATGTTACAGCTATTAGTGAGACTGCACTTGAAGTATTGTGTATGGTTTTGGTTGCCCTATTATATGAAAGATATAGTTAAACTGGCAAGAGTGCAAAGAAGACTTACAAGGATGTTGCCAGGACTAGCAGTACTGAGTTATAGGGAGAGGTTGGTCAGGGTAGGACTTTCTTCCTTGGAACATAGGAGAATGAGGGGTGACCATTGTAAGGTGCATAAAATTGAGGGGCATACATAGGATGAATGCAGAAAGTATTGTATTTCCCAGGGATGGGACATTGAAAAGTAGGGAGCATAGGTTTAAGGTGAGAGGGGAAAAAGTTAAGGACCGGAGTGGCAATTTCTTCTTGCTGAGAATGGTGTGTATGAGGAATGGGTTGCTGAGAAAGTGGTTGTGGCAGGTACAATAGCAACAGTTTAAAAACATTTGGATAGGTACGTGGATGGGAAGGGTTTACTTGGATATGGACCAAGTGCAGGCAATTGGAACTAGTTGATAGGGCACCATGGTCAGCATGGACCAGTTTGGGCCAAAGGGCCTGTTTCCATGATGTATAACTGATTCTATTCAGCCTCACCCTATACTCAAACCCTCTAACCCTGTCAACATTCTTGTAAATTTTTTCTGAATCCTTTTCTTAACAACATCTTTCCTTTTGGCAGGGAGACCAGAATTGAACACAATATTTCATAAGTGGCCTATCCACTATCTTATAGTGCCACAACATGACATCCCAACTCCTATACTCAAAGCATTGACCAATAAAATGTGTACCATATGACTTCTTCACTACCCTGTATATCTATGATTCCACTTTCAATAAATTATGCACCTGCACCCCAAGGTCCCTTTGTTTACAATGTTGCCCAGGACCCTATCATTAAATGTATAAGCCCTGCCCTGATGCAACACCTCACATTTATTTAAATTGAACCCCATCTCATTTGCTCCTTGGTCCATTGACCCATCTGATCAAGGTCTCTTGCACTCTGAGAACCTTTTTCATTCTCCACTACATCATTAATTTTGGTGTCATCTGCAAACTTACCAACCATTTCTCCTATATTCACATCCATATCATTCATATAAATGATTAAAAGCAGTGGATCTAGAACAGATCCTTGAGGCACACAATTGATCAAAGGCCTTGAGTACAAAAAAAACCCTCCACTATCACCCTTTGTCTCCTACCTTTAAGCCAATTATATATCCAAATGGCTAGCTGTCCTTGTATTTCATGTGGTCTAACCTTGCTAACCAGTCTACCATGTGGAACTTTGTCGAATGTCTTACTGAAGTCCATACAGCCAAGTCCACTGCTCGGCTTTCATCAAACCTCTTTGTCACTTCTTCAAAAATCTCAGTCATGTTAGTGAAGCAAGCACAAAGCCATGTTGACTATCCCTAATCAGACCTTGCTTTTCCAAATACATGTAAATCCTATCCCTCAGAATTCCTTCCAACAACTTGCCCACAATTGACATCAGGCCCATCATAGTTCCCTGGCTTTTCCTTATCACTTTTCTTAAATAATGGCGTCACATTAGCCACTCTTCAGTCTTCCAGCACCGAGTCCAGCTGTCAATGATACAAATATCTCAGAATGAGCCCAGCAATCTCTTCCCCAGCTTCCCACAAAGTTCTAGGGTACACATGACCTGGTTCCTTTATGCATTTTAAGACATCCTGCACTACCTCCTCAGTAACATAAACACTTTCAAGATATCACTTTATTTATTCAAGTTCTCTAGCTTCTATATCCTTCTTCGCAGTGAATATTTGACACTAAATGTTTGTTTAGTATCTCACCCATCTTCTGCTGTTCCCCACATAGATAGTGTTGTTGATCTTTCCTCTCCCTGGTTACCCTTTTGCCTTTCATGTATTTTTGTTAAATCTCTTTGGTTCTCCTTAACCTTATTTGCCAAAGCTATTGTGTCCCCTTTTTTCCCTCCCAAATTCCCTCTGGAGTATACTCCTACTGCCCTTATACTCCTTGAGTGACTCATTCATCTCAGCTGTCTATACCTAAAATATACTTCCTCCTTTTTCTTGACCAGAACCTTAATTTCTCTAGTCATCCAGCATTCCCTATACCTACCAGTCTTGCCCTTCACATTAACAGGAACATACTGCCTCCGAATTCTCATTTTTGAAGACCTTTCATTTTCCAACTGGTCCTTTACTTGTGAAGAGTCTCTCCTGATCAGTGAAAGTTTTGATTAGATTAGATTCCCTACAGTGTGGAAACAGGCTCTTTGGCCCAACAAGTCCACACTGATCCTCCGAAGAACAACCCATCCAGACGCATTCCCCTACATTCACCCCTGACTAATGCACCTAACACTACGGGCAATTTAGCATGGCCAATTCATGTGGGAGGAAACCGGAGCACCCAGAGGAAACCCAAACAGACAAGGGGAGAATGTGCAAACACCATACAGACAGTCTGCCAGAGGCTGGAATCGAACCTGGGCCCCTGGCGCTGTGAGGCAGCAGTGCTAACCACTGAGCCACAGTGCCGCCCAAGTTCTTGCCTGATAACTGTCAAAATTGGCATTACTCCAATTTTGATCTTTAACTTTTAGATTAAGTTTATCCTTTTCCATAACTGTTCTAAAGAACTATGAGGAAGAATAGAGGGATAGACTATTGTCCAAATAGGGAGAAAATTCAGAAATCCGAAATGCCAAGAGACTTGGGAGTCTTCGTCCAGGATTCTCTTACGGTTAACTTGCAGGTTGAGTCAGTAATTAGGAAGGCAAATACAATGTTGGCATTTATTTCAAGAGGACTAGTGTATAAAAGCAGGGATGTACTTCTGTGGTTTATAAAAGTCTGGTCAGACCACATTTAGAATAGTGTGAGCAGTTTTGGGCCCCATATTTCAGGAAGGATATACTGGCCCTGTACGGGTCCAGAGGGAGTTCACAAGAATGATCCCAGGAATGAAAGGCTTAACATATGAGAAAAGTTTGATGACTCTGGGTCTATATTCAATGGAGTATAGAAAGATGAAGGGGTTCTTATTGAAACTTACAGAATACTGAAAGGCCTGGATAGAATTGATGTTGAGAAGATGTTTTCACTATCAGGAGAGACTAGCACATGAGAGCACAGACTTAGAGTAATGGGAAGACCTTTTAGAATGGAGATGAAGAGAAACTTCTTCAGCCAGAGAATTGTGAATAAATGGAATTCATTGCCATGGAAGGCTGTGGAAGCCAAGTCATTCTGTATATTTAAAACAGAGGTAGATAGGTTCCTGACTGTTAAGGGGTTCAAAGGTTATGGGAAGAAGGTGGAAGAATGGGGTTGAGAAACATTTCAGCCATGATTAAATGGCAGAGCAGATTCGATGGGCTGAGTAGCTTAATTTCTGTTCCTATACCTTATGGTCTAATTATGGTGATTGGCCCCGAAGTCCTCCACTGACAGCTTATTCACTTGACCTGCTTTATTTCCCAAGATAAGATCAAGTTTTGTTCCTCCTCTAGTAGATTCATCCACACGCTAATTTAAAATGTTTTCCTGTACACACTTAACAAATTTCTCTTCATCTAAGCCCTTAACACTATGACAGTCCCAGTTTATGTTTGGAAAGTTAATCCTCTATTGATACAACCCTATCATTCTTCTACATGTCTGAGATCTAGTTACAAATTTGCTTCTTAATTTTCTGCTAACCTTACATATTTATAGGAAAATTGTGATTTCATTTTTTTTTGACAAAGTGCATGTCTACACAGGTTGTTCCTATGTTGTCTTGAAGCTCCACTTAATATGAATTTGCAGGTAGACTCACTGCACTTCAACTTATTGTGGTCTTACTTTAGTGTCTTCAACATAGAAAAACATCCCAAGGCACTTCAAAAAGGTGGGAAAAAAATGGACTGAGTCAAAGGAAATATAGAGTGGTAAACAAAAACTTGACCAAATAAGTGGTTTAAAAGAACTAAGTATTTCAAAACCCATTGGCAATGCAAAATGGATAATTTAGGGTTATTCTGAATAGATGAACTGGTTAAATGCGCTTGCTTATCAGTACAGTCAGTTCTGCTATAACGTGGTAGTTCCATTCTTGTGCAATCCTGTGTTGTAAGAAAATTGTGTTATGGCAGCACCATTTAAACCAGCGAGGCCGGATTTCTGTTATAACCAAGACACACTTTAAAAGTTGGCGCTATTGAAACCATGCTCCCAATTTGTTACTCACATTATATCGAATTCACATTAACGTAACACACGTTATAACAGAACAACCTATAGTTGTCTTTGTGAACTTGAAGTTCATTTTTTCTGTAATTCAGAGCTACTGATCTATGTGGACGCATGAGACAGAATCATTTATAAGGCCTATTGATGTTGAATTTGGCTGCTATGGCTGGAATCTATCATGCCAAATGACCCCTTGTTCGAATGCTAATCTTCAGAAACTCTTGTGGCAGAACTACTGCATTAACAGGATTGCAACTCCCAGTATGAGAAATAGGGGAAGAAAAATTGCATAAAAAATGAAGGGTCTGTTTAGTGCAAGGAACAAACAAATGGATTATATCCAAATGAAGAAATTATTGTAAATTCACTGTTGCATGATAGAGAAAAGCAATGAATATTTGCACATATAACTGTTTGAGGAAGGAATAAAAATGGTGTCAGCATTATAGGCAAGTTTTGTACAGTGAGAGGCCAAACTTATCTGAAACATGTTATTTTCAATTGTATGTTTCAGTATCAGTAATCATTTTAATGCATTAATCCTGTCATAGTTTGCATTACAGCCATGGATACAGTACTGTTCAATCTAGGTTGCATTGGAACAGCAGTAACCATCAGGTTGCTCCAATTCCTATGAGAAATATCACAGATAATTTCAAGATTAATTTTAATTATGAAGTATGCATTATAATGCTGTACATTGTAATGAAGGGCAGCAGCAATAACAATAAATAGGTGTGTAATGCACAGCTATTTTAACAGGAATAGGTTTCCTCTGTGACCGATGGAAACATCGGTGCAGCACTTGTTACCTACTCAATATCTTTACATGTGCCCCTATTTGTGAGAAAGAAATTAAAAAATATATTCAAATGGTTTCATCAAAAATAAGAAATATTAGTGAGAAAATCCAATGCACATCCATCCATCCAATCCAAATATGCCACTGCTCAATAATAAATAAGCCTTGATACAATTGTATGGGGCTTTGATTAGACCATGCCTTGACTTATTGCTGGTCTCCCTTTAAAGCAAGGCAGCAATGCAGTGAAGGTTCACTAGACTGGTCCCTGGGATAAGAGAAATGTTCTATGATGTGAGCCTGTGTAAGTTGGGTCTATTTTTTCTGGTTTATAAGAATGAGAGGCAATTTCATCTGAAATTCAAGATTTTGAAGCATCTTAATAGATATTGAGAGGTTATTTCCCCAGACTGGGGACTCTTAAACACAGGTTACATTTTAAGATGAGGAATTGACCAATTTAGATTGAGAGGATGATAAACTTCTTCACTTAAATGTTTTCAATCTTTGGAACTCTTTATCCCAGAGAATTTTGGAATCATCCTAATTGAATATATTTAAGGTTAAGAAAAACAGCTATTTTCCTATCAGTGAATCAAGGAATGCAGGGGTTGGGCAGGCAAGTGGGGCTCAGTCAAGTTCAGGCATGATCATACTTAATGGTGAAACAAGCTGACTACTTCTGCGCCTAATTCTTTTGTTCTTATTTCAGTATGTACCATAGAAGGATTACAGATTTCTCCACTTCCTTATGATACAGATACGAAGTATAGAGAAAACATCAGCATGCAGCACAGTTCCAATAGAGATGAAACTGTGAAGATTGAGCCGTAAAATCCATTTCCAAAGTACAGCCTAGATCATTCTTCTACTATCAACACTGCCACCAATGATTTGCTTGTGAAAAACAGATTCAGTCACTCCTTCTGTCATGAATATTTCCTTTCTTAATGGAAAGTAAATTTAATTTGATATCTTCAGAATAACAAGTGTACTAAATATTCTTAGTTGCAAAAACAGGGTTTAATAAAGCATCAGTCCATTATTTTGATTTTTCTCTCTGTTAATATGCCTGCACCATCCCTCAGCTGACATCACCTGCTTCGAGGAATATGGGGCACTCCGCAGCTCATCAGGAAAAGGATGGAGGCTTGGTTGGGTAGGAGTGTGCATATGGAAGTTATGTCCAGTACAAAATGCAGTATTTGTGGGTAGAAGAATGTTGCCATTAATCTTCTTTTCTTTGGCTGTGCCTAAAGGCCTAATTGGTTTATAATGGTAGAGGATCAACTACTACTGAGCCTTAAACAGGTACTCTTTTCTTAGCAAGTTTTTTTTATTATGAAAGTAATCAGGTACAAGTTACATTATTCTGTTAAATATTTGTAATGAAGGTTATGAAGATTCATGTAGTTAAGGTCTCACTCCACAAAAGCCTAAGATGATCTGCCTTCTACTCATCCAAGTCCTCTATGACATCATTAGATTTGGTGCAGATTAATGCAGTCTCCAATAATTATCCCATCCATACATTCCTTTGTTTGGTCCAAAGGTTTCTCCTTGTCTAACAACAGAAAGTTTTAAACGGCCCCACGGAAAATCTCAGTGCCATTGTCCAACCTTCACTTCAAACTATTTTTATATATTAGTATTAAAAGATTTATATTAGGATGAGGTGATGAAATCTATTATATAATGAACTTTGCTTATAAGCTGCTTGATCTCTGCTGACAAAATAACTCATTGCCAAGACTTAAAGCTGGTATCTGATCCCTTGTCTCACTGACATGTCACACATTTGAGGACAATTGGTAGTCCCAACATTATCAGTTTTATTCAGGGCCTTCTTGTAGTGCAGTGGTAGTGTCCCTGCCCCTGGACTGGGAGGCCTGCGTTCAAGTCTGACCTACTCCAGAGGTGTGTAATAACATCAAGTTGATTAGACAATAATTATTTGTTACTGTGGCATTTGCACAATAATTAATTATCAGACCCACAAGACACTGTAATAATCTTTGAGTCAAAAGTTTTAAACTTAACATGATAAAAATATGTCTCATTAATTTTAACATTTCCTCACCCATGGGTATTTCTATAGATTTTAAGTCAATTGGCTTTATTCATTACTGTTGTTAAACACTAATCAACTTGCATTTCCAAATCTGCTAGCTTAGACCTGCTGTTAAGTTTCTCAAGGACTCAGTTTGATCAGTTATGATTGATGCAACTGATTCATTGGAATTTTATTTCTATGCCTATGTGGCTCTAAGCTAATGACTCATTTTTGCTGCAGAGGAACAGAATACTGTATATGCAACCACACAATATGTTTGTACTCATTGTTCTTAACTCTCCCTTCAGCAATCATAATACAAGATGATCTGGGAAATGCATATCTCTAACTCTCACACAGTATGGGTATGCTTCCAATTCTGGAGTTAAGGCACAGAGAGAAAAAAAATGCAGAAGAGTTGTTAACTCTACGCCATTGTGTAACACTTTATTTAAGAATGCTTGTGCTGAACACCCAAAAAAACAAAATGGTAGCTATGAAGGTTTGAGGAAGGAGTTGGCCAGAACTAATGGAAAGGGAAGCTTCATGGGAAGATAATGACACAGCAATGGCAGGAGTGTCTTGGGTTAATTTGGGAGGCATAGCAGAAATTCATCCTAAGAAAGAATCTACATGCTAAGAGGAGGACAAGGCAACCCATGGCTGGTGAGAGAAATCAGAGACAGTATGAAAGAAAAAGCATACAATGTGGTGAAGATTAAAAGGAGGCCAGAGGATTGGAAAGTGTTTAAAAACCTGCAGAGGGTAACTAAAAAGCAATAAGGGTAGGGAGGTTGGAGGTGGGTGGTGGGACAAATATGAAATTTAAAATGAAGCTAGCTAGTAATATAAAGGAAGATAGCTAAAACCTTTTCAATAGCTGAAAATATAAGAGAGAGGCAAGAGTGGACTGCTGGAAATGAGGCTGGATAGGTAGTAATAGGGAACAAAGAAATGGTGGAGGAACTGAATAGGTACTATGCAACGATTTTCACAGTGGAAGACATCAGTAACATACCAGAACTTCAAGAGAGTCGGGTGCAGAGGGTGATAGTACTGGCCATCACAAAGAAGAAATTGCTGAGATTGTTGAAAGGTCTGAAGACAGATACATCACCCAGACCAGATGGACTACACGCCAGAGTTCTAAAGGAAATAGCTGAAGAAATTATACAGACATTGGTGGCAATCTTTCAGGAATTACTAGAATATTGGAGGGTTCCAGAGGACAAGAAAATGGCTAATGTATTGCCCTTGTTAAGAAGGAAGGGAGGCACAAGACAAGAAACTATAGGGCAGTAATTCCGACCTCAGTCAATGGTAATACTTTAGAATTCATTATTAAAAAAAGAGATTGCCAAATACATGGTAAAGTAGGGTGGAATCAGCATAAATTCATCAAGGAAGGGTGATGCCTGACAAATCTGTTTGAACTCTTTGAGGCGATAAGAGCAACTTAGACAAAGGAGAACTGATGGATGTGATCTATTTGGATTTCCAAAAGGCATTTGACAAGGTGTTTGCACAACAGGTTACTAAATAAGACAAGGGCCAATAGTGTTTGGCAAGAAACTAACATGAATTGAAGATTGACTGACTGGCAGAAGGCAGAGGGTAGGGATAAAGCAGTCTTTTTCAGGATGGCAGCTAGTGTCCACTGGAGTTTTACAGTGGTCCATGTTAACACGACAGCTATTCACATTATACAATAACAATCTGGACAAAGGATCTCACAACATTGTTGCTACATTTGTCGATAACCTGAAGATAGGTTGAGTGGTAGACAGTGTTGAGGAATCAGAGAGACTGCAGAAGGCTTGGGCATACTAGATGAGCAAGAAGTGGCAGATTGAATACAATGATCAGAAGAATAAAGGCATAGACTATTTTCTAAAGGGGGAATGGCTTTGGAAATCTGAAACACAAAGGGACTTGGAAGTTCTAGTTCAGGACACTCTTAAGATTGACATGCAGGTTCAGTTAGCTGTTAGGAAATCAAATGCAATGTTAACATTCATTTCAAAGAAGTCTGGAATACAACAGCAGAGATGTACAGCTGAGGCTACATACAGTTCTGGACAAACTGCATTTGGAATATTGTGAACAGTTTTCGGGTCCCATACCTAAGGAAGGATTTGCTAGGAATAGAGAGGGTTCAGGGCAGATTTGCAAGAATGATGCTGGGGATGAAGGGCTTGTCAGATGAGAAGCGGTTGAGGACTCTGGATGTGTACTCAGTGGAGTTTAGAAGGATGAGGGGAGATCTGATTGAAAGTTACAGAATACTGAAAGGCCTAGATAGAGTGGATGTGGAGAAGATGTTTCTGCTAGTAGGACGACTAGGACCAAAGGGCACAACCTCGGAGTAAAGACACCACCCTATAGAACTGAGTGAAGGTGCAATTTCTTCAGCGAGAGGGTAGATAATCTATGGAACTCATTTCTGCAAGGGCCGTGGAGGCCAAGTCATTAAGGGTATTTAAGACTAAGATAGATAGGTTCTTGATTGATGAGGGAACCAAGGGTTACAGGAAGAAGGAGAGCAGGATTGAGAAACATGTCAGACATGTTTGATCAGAATGGCAGGCAGTGACCAGTGGGGTACCACAAGGATCCGTGCTGGGACTGCAGCTTTTTACAATGTATGTTAATGATATAGAAGATGGTATCATCAATAATATTAGCAAATTTGCTGATGATACAAAGCTGGGTGGCAGGGTAAAATGTGATGAGGATGTTAGGAGATTACAGGGTGACCTGGACAAGTTAGGTGAGTGGGCAGAAGCATGGCAGATGCAGTTTAATGTGGATAAATGTATGGTTATCCACTTTGGTGGCAAGAACAGGAAGGCAGATTACTACCTCAAAGGAATTAATTTAGGAAAAGGGGCAGTACAAAGAGATCTGGGTGTTCTTGTACACCAGTCAATGAAGGCAAGCATGCGGGTCCAGCAGGTAGTGAAGAAGGCTAATAGCATGCTGGCCTTCATAACAAGAGGGATTGAGTATTGAAGCAAAGAGGTGCTTCTGCAGCTGTACAGGGCCCTGGTGAGACCACACCTGGAGTACTGTGTGCAGTTCTGGTCGTCAAATTTGAGGAAAGACATTCTGGCTATTGAGGGAGTGCAGCGTAGGTTCACGAGGTCAATTCCTGGAATGGAGGGATTACCTTACACTGAAAGACTGAAGCGACTGGGCTTGTATATCCTTGAGTTTAGAAGACTGAGAGGGGATATGATTGTGACATATAAGATTATGAAAGGATTGGACACTCTGGCAGCAGGAAACATGTTTCCGCTGATGGGTGAGTGCCGAACCAGAGGACACAGCTTAAAAATACGGGGCAGACAATTTAGGACAGAGATGAGGAGAAACTTCTTCACCCAGAGGGTGGTGGCTGTGTGGAATGCTCTGCCCCAGAGGGCAGTGGAGGCCCAGTCTCTGGATTCATTTAAGAAAGAGATGGATAGGGCTCTCAAAGATAGTGGAATCAAGGGTTATGGAGATAAGGCAGGAAGCGGATACTGATTAGGAATGATCAGCCATGATCATATTGAATGGCGGTGCAGGCTCGAAGGGCTGAATGGCCTACTCCTGCACCTATTGTCTATTGTCTATTGTCTATGGTTGAATGGTGGAACAGACTTGATGGGCTGAATGGCCTAATTTTGCTGCTATATCTTATGATCTTATTCCACATAATTACTATAAGCGTTCTCAATGAGACTTGGTATGCAGGGTATAAGCAAAATGCCCTCAGCACATCCCAGCCAAATTCAGACAAAGAGAAAAAAAAACCTCTCAGTTGTTGTTATTTACTTTGATTTTGGTTCAGGGAACATGTAGGTATATAATTTTTAATATTCTGAAGAATGACATAATTGTATTCATCTACTACCATTCAGGCAGTCTAATAATACCGTTTCTATTGAGTACATTATGGATTTGGTAGTCAGTAACAAAACAATAATAGGGAAATAGACAAGCTTGTCATTGCATTGGTTAGCCTCACTAAGATCACAGTCTGATCAGTAGCATTATAGTATGTGGAAGTGTAAAATAGACCATTGTGAAAAGGCAGATGGCAGGTTGTTTACATCTCTTATTGATTAGTAAATTCAATGAATAAATCTACCTTAGTTGCAGTAAAACAATTTTAAGATGAAATTATTATTTAGGCCACTTGCTATTCTTTCCCCATTGACATTAGTTTACATGTATACATGCTGAATACTTCAAATTTCTACGAACAGTACATGTGACAAAAATTTAAAAAATGAGAAAATCCTATACAACATTACTTACTCTTTGATGAAAGCACATCAAGATGCAAAGAAACCTTTTTAATTGTAGGACTGCTTCTTGCTTTATGGGATACCTTGGTATAATGTTGTGTTTGGCAAATTCCCAATAGTGCATTATAATGATACCCACTACTTCTTAATTATTAGTTATTCTTTCAAGGCTAATACAACATCAGTACTTAGATTCAGTACTGAATATAATAATCCAATTGGTACATTAATTTGATGGTTTTGCAGCTGAAAATATGTATTCCATTTCCTGCTGATGTTTTGATGTTCCCACAAGCTCACTCAAACATTAAATGAAGACTGGGTTCTGTGTAGGAAGTACCATGAAAACCATGAGTCACAATTCCTTTTTTTATGTAACTATAGTCAATTGTCATTTTTTAAAAAACCCATCCGGTTTACTAATGTCCTGTAGGGAAGAAAATCTGTCATTCTTATCTGGTCTGACTTACATCTGATTCCAGATCCAAAGTAATGTGGTTACCTCTTATCTGCCCTCTGAAGTGGCCCTGCAAGCCATTCAGATTAAGCAACAATTAGGAATGGGCAATAATTGCTCACTCAGCCAATGATGCCAATATCTCTTGAGCGAATAAAAAACACCAAAAAATTAAGCCATAATACAATCAACTATATGACTATCGTCCATTTAGAAATACTGCTTCTTCCCACAAATCTATCATTACACAATTCTTGATTTATACATACCACACTCTTCACTTCAACACTGACCCACAAGCAAGTATGCATGGTAGAGGAGGAATTTAAGATGGAATTCATGTATGTGTGCCAATCAATTCTTGCTCCTGAGCTTGGTCTCCACTTGTATAGGCTACTCCTGCCATTGGCAAAGATTTTGCTACACCAAGCCTGTATGGTAGATGGTACACAATCGCTATCCCATTAAAAGAACCCATACAGGAATCTTCCACCCTTCCAAAAAGAGGTGTGGGATTACAATCTCAGGACTCATGGTTAACACTAGAAACAATGGATCTAACATTGCACAGTTATCATAACTCAGGACACGAGTGCTATGATGTTGATATCACTTGCCTGATTAAGATACTGTAAGCAGGTGAAGACCTTCTCGAAGAGTAAGGTGTTGGATACATCTTTTTCTGGAAAGATATGCCAGAAGAACTTGGACTCCTCAGGATTAATTCCACCATTTAAAAAAATCTAGTTGACTATCTTAGTGAGCCCCTTGAAGGCTGAACAAACCCCTTAGGACCATTTGGTTCACCCTAATCCAGAAGCAGTAGTATGGAGTCTTTTCAATTTCTTTTTAGTATGTTAATCAATTCTATAACTTTAAAGATATTTAAAATCTATCTAATATACAGACTGAGACTAAAAAATGTCGAAAGTATCATTTGTGCAAAACAATTGCCAGGCAATGACTGTCTCCAAAACAGTTAATCTAACCATCACCTATTGGTAGTCAGTGGTGTTACCATTACTGAAGCCCTCACTATTAACATCTCAGGGGCTCACCATTGGCCAGAAGCTGAACTGAACAAGCTAAATAAATATGGTGGCCACAAGAGCAGGTCAGGGGCAGTAAGTAAATCATATCCTGACTGCCCAAAGCCTGCCCACCATCTACAAAGAACAAATCAGAAGTCTTGAAGGAATACACTTCACCTGCCTGGATGAGTGCGGCTCCAACAACACAAGGAAACTAAACACATCCAGGCCAAAGTAGCTCGGTCGATCAGCATCACATCCACAAACATCCCTTCCCTCCACCTCCAACTCTCAGAAGCAACAATGTGTACCATCTACAAGATGCAATGTAGACATTCACCAGTAAAAAATGAGGTCTGCAGATGCTGGAGATCACAGCTGCAAATGTGTTGCTGGTCAAAGCACAGCAGGCCAGGCAGCATCTCAGGAATAGAGAATTCGACGTTTCGAGCATAAGCCCTTCATCAGGAATAAGAGAGAGAGAGCCAAGCAGGCTAAGATAAAAGGTAGGGAGGAGGGACTAGGGGGAGGGGCGATGGAGGTGGGATAGGTGGAAGGAGGTCAAGGTGAGGGTGATAGGCCGGAGTGGGGTGGGGGCGGAGAGGTCAGGAAGAGGATTGCAGGTTAGGAGGGCGGTGCTGAGTTGAGGGAACCGACTGAGACAAGGTGGGGGGAGGGGAAATGAGGAAACTGGAGAAATCTGAATTCATACCTTGTGGTTGGAGGGTTCCCAGGCGGAAGATGAGGCGCTCCTCCTCCAGCCGTCGTGTAGTTGTGTTCTGCCGGTGGAGGAGTCCAAGGACCTGCACATCCTCGGTGGAGTGGGAGGGGGAGTTAAAGTGTTGAGCCACGGGGTGATTGGGTTGGTTGGTTCGGGCGGCCCGGAGGTGTTCTCTGAAGTGTTCCGCAAGTAAGCGGCCTGCTCTGAAGCGTTCCGCAAGTAAGCGGCCTGCTCTGAAGCGTTCCGCAGGCCGCTTATTTGCGGAACGCTTCAGAGAACACCTCCGGGCCGCCCGAACCAACCAACCCAATCACCCCGTGGCTCAACACTTTAACTCCCCCTCCCACTCCACCGAGGACGTGCAGGTCCTTGGACTCCTCCACCGGCAGAACACAACTACACGACGGCTGGAGGAGGAGCGCCTCATCTTCCGCCTGGGAACCCTCCAACCACAAGGTATGAATTCAGATTTCTCCAGTTTCCTCATTTCCCCTCCCCCCACCTTGTCTCAGTCGGTTCCCTCAACTCAGCACCGCCCTCCTAACCTGCAATCCTCTTCCTGACCTCTCCGCCCCCACCCCACTCCGGCCTATCACCCTCACCTTGACCTCCTTCCACCTATCCCACCTCCATCGCCCCTCCCCCTAGTCCCTCCTCCCTACCTTTTATCTTAGCCTGCTTGGCTCTCTCTCTCTTATTCCTGATGAAGGGCTTATGCTCGAAACGTCGAATTCTCTATTCCTGAGATGCTGCCTGGCCTGCTAGACATTCACCAGGGCTACTTAGACAGCCCCTTCCAAACTCACAATCACTACCAACTGAAAGGACGAGGGCAGCAGATACATAGGAACACCATCACCTGCAAGTTCTCGTCCAAGTCACTCACCATCCTGACCTGGAAATATATCACTGTTCCTTCAGTGTTGTTGTGTCAAAATTGTGAAACTCACTCCCTAACACCATTAAAGGTCTACCTATAGCACATTGAATGCAATAGTTCAAGAAGGCAGCTCACCGCCACCTTCTCAAAGGCAAGTAGGCACTGGCAATGAATGCTGGCCAGCCAGCAATATGCATGTCAAATGTGTGAATAATAAAACTTTACAATTTTTTTCAGTGTAATCTTCCCAGTTTTAGGAATCAAAATAGAGTATTTCCACCGTGTTTGGTTCTTCTTAAGAAGTTTCCAAAAAAAATTTGCACCTTTCTTCTTGAAATTATTAGTATCTTTTTTCTCCCCAGTAAAATGATAGTTTTGCATTCATTCCTTTCAAATGTATTTGGATTTCTTAAAATAACACTCTTTTTCTTGCCTCTGAAAATGCTTGACTTTTCTTAATTTTCTTCTGCAGTGGACTTGCTTTGTTAAAATTTGCTTCAATGTTCCCATCTTTTGAGTTTAAATGAAATTATCGCCTGTGAGAATGATTACGGCTGTCTCTCAGCAGTTGCAGCAAATTCTCAGAGGGGAGCATGAGCAGCTGGAAGTCATTGTACACATTGGTACCAATAACAGAGGCAGTAAAAGGCAGTGAATTTAGGGAGCTGGGCAGGAGGCTAAAAAGCAGGACTTCAAGGGTAGTAATCTCTGAATTACTCCCAGTGCCATGTTCTAGTGAGAGTGGGAATAGGAGGATAGGGCAAATGAATGTATGGCTAAGGAGTAGTGCAGAGAGCAGGGATGCAATTTTTGGATCTTTGGGATCTCTTCTGGGTCAGAGATGACCTGCACAGGAGGGGTAGGTTGCACTTGAACTGGAGAGGGGGACAAAAGACCTGGCAGAGAGCTTTGCTAGAGCTACTCAGCAGGACTTTAACTAGTCTGGTAACGGGGTGAGATCCTAAGCAGCAGTAAGGCAAAAGAGAAGATTAAAGCTGGTGAAGAAGTTAAAGAGATTAAGTTAAATAAACCAAGACCATAGCATGCCAGAGAACAAAGGAAGCCTGATGCATTAAACTGCATTTATTTCAAGGAAAGAGGCCTGACAGTTAAGGCAAATGAACACTGGGCATGGTTAGAAACATGGGACTGATATTATAGCTATTACAGAAACATGACTGAGGGAGAGACAAGACTCACAGCTCAATGTTCCAGGGTACAGATGGCGTAGGAAGGATAGAAGGGGAGGCAAGAGAGATGGGGATGTTGTGTTTTTGATTTGTGAAAATATGAAAGCTGTACTTAGAGAGGATATTCTTGAGGAATGGTCCAGCAAAACCATATGGGTGGAATAGAGAAAAAAGACATGAGTGATTACGTTAATGGATTGTCCAATAGTCAGCAGGAAAGGGACTGCAGTAGTGTTAAGGGCTTGCATGGAGATGAATTTGTTAAGTTCAAGAAAACTTTCTCGATCAATATGTAGTGGCCCTGCTTGAGAAGGGACAAAACTCAACACTCTCATTGGGAAATAAGGTCGGGCACGTAACCGAGGTGCTAGTAGGGGAGCAATTAGTGACCCTAATTTTATTAGTTTTAAAATAGCTATGGAAAGGATATGTCTGTCCGCAAGTCAAAGCTCTAAATTGGGGCAAGGCTGATTTTGATTGTATTAGACAGGAACTTTCAAAAATTGATTGGGGGAAGCTGTTTGCAGGTAAAGGGGCGTCTGCCAAGTGAGAGTCTTTCAAAAGCAAGGTAATGAGAATTCAGGGCCAGCGTGTTTCTGTTCGTGTGAAGGACAAGGTTGCAGAAGTAGTGAACACTGGATGACT
The DNA here is from genome assembly GCF_020745735.1 of Hemiscyllium ocellatum. Taxonomy (NCBI): domain Eukaryota; kingdom Metazoa; phylum Chordata; class Chondrichthyes; order Orectolobiformes; family Hemiscylliidae; genus Hemiscyllium; species Hemiscyllium ocellatum. The sequence goes on along the minus strand of NC_083416.1, from coordinate 24,686,619 downwards.
AGTGGAGGAGTATAAGGATGTAAGAGTACACTTAAGAGGAGAATTAGGAAGGCAAAAAGGGGATATAAGATAGCTTCGGCAGATGAGATAAAGAAGAATCCAAAGAGATTCTGCAAGTATATTAAAGCAAAGAGTATCTAGGGAGAGGAGAAAGTGAGGTCTGCAGATGCTGGAGATCAGAGCTGAAAACGTGTTGCTGGAAAAGCGCAGCAGGTCAGGAATCCTGAAGAAGGGCTTATGCCCGAAATGTCGAATTTCCTGTTCCTTGGATGCTGCCTGACCTGCTGCGCTTTTCCAGCAACACATTTCCAGTATCTAGGGAGAGAATAGTATCCCTTAAAGGTCAATGACATTCTCTGTGTTCAATCACAGGAGATGAGTGAGATCCTACATGAATATTTATTTTCAGTATTTACCACAGAGAAAGATATGGAAGCTATAAACTCAGGGAAATAAATAGTGATGCCTTGAAGTGAGTTCATATGACAAAGGAAGAGGTGTCTGAGGTCTTAAAAGGTGTAAAGGTAGATAAATAGATAAGGGAGGTGATGGCCGATTGGTATTATCACTAGACTATTACTCCAGAAACCTAAATAATGTGCTTAAATTAAGTCTAGTTCATTAATGCCCTTCAGGGAAGGAAATCTGCCGTCCTCACCTGGTCTGTCCTACATGTGACTCCAAATCCATAGCAATGTGGTTGACTCTGGCATCAACCTAGGCACTGGCAGAAACAGCCCAGTCGACCCTGCAAACTTTCCTTACTAACATCTGGAGACTAGTGCTAAAACTGGAAGAGGTGTGTTACATGCTGGTCACTCAACAGCCTGACATTATCATATTCTCTGAATCATACCTTACAGACAATGTTCCAGATACTACCATCACCATCTCTGGATATGTTCTGTCCCACCGGCAGGACAGACCTTGCAGAGGTGGAAGCACAATGGTATACAGTCGGGAAGGAGTTGCCCTGGGAGGCCTCAACATTAGCACCAGACCGCATGAAGTCTTATGACTTGAAGTTAACATGGGCAAGGAAACCTGCTGCTGATTACCATGTACTGTCCTTCCTCAACTACTAAATAGGTACAAGTTGAACAACACTTAGAGAAAGCACTGAGGATGACAAGGGCACAAAATGGACTCTGGGTGGGGGATTTCAATGTTCACCACAAAGAGTTGCTTGGCAACAGTATTACTGATCGAGCTGGTCAGGTCCAAAAGGACATAGCTGCTAAAGTGGGTATGTTGTAGGTAGTGAGGGAACCAACAAGAGGGAAAAACCTCTTGACCTCATACTTACCAATCTGCCAACTGCAGATGCATCTGTCCGTGAGAGTATCAGTAAGAGCAACAATTGCACAGTCCCTGTGGAGACAAAATCCTACCATCACATGTAGAATAACCTCCATCATGTTGGCTGATACCATCACTGTGCTAAATGGGATAGACTGAACAGATCTAGCAACTCAAGATTGGGCAGCCATGACGTGCTGTGGGGCATCAACAGCAGGATAACAATACTCTAGCACAATCTATAAACCCTCGGCATATTTCCCACTAAACCATTACTATCAAACAAGGGAATCAACCTTGGTTCAATGGAAAGTGCACGAGAACATTCTAAAGCAGCAGCAGCCACACAGTAAGATGAGGTGGCAACCTGGTGAAGCCACCGAACAAGACTACTTACATGACAAACAGCATAAGTGGCAAGTGACAGACAGAGCTAAGCAATCCCACAACCAACAGATCAGATCTAAGCTTTGCAGTCCTGCCACATCTAGCCATGAATGGTGATGGGCAATTAAACAACTCATTGGAGGAGAAGATTCACAAATATCCCCATGCTCAATGATGGAAGAGCCCAGCACATCAGTACAAGAGATAAGGCTGAGGCTTTCACATCAATCTTCAGCCAGAAATGAAGAAGGATATGGAAGCTAGAGAAGGATATGGAAATTGTGACTTCTTGAAAAATATCCATATGACAGAGGAGAAGGTGTTGGACTTCTTAAAAATGCATAAAGATGGATAAATCCTCAGGACCTGATCAGATGTACCCTATAACTTTGTGGGAAGCTAGGGAAGTGATTGCTGGGCCCCTTACTGAGATATTTGTATCATTTATAGCCACAAGTGAGGTTTGGGAAGACTGGACATATTGTCACTATTTAAGAAAAGTGATAAGGAAAAGCCAGAAAACTCAACAACAGTAAGACTGACATCAGTGGTGGTCAGGTTATTGGAGGGGATCCTGAAGGATAACATTTATATGTATTTAGAAAGGCAAGGACTAATTAGAGATAGTCAACATGGTTTTGTGCGTGGAAAATCATGTCTCAATAATTTAATTGAGCTTTTTGAAGAAGTAATGAAGAGGGTTAATGAAGGCAGAGTGGTGGACGTGATCCAAATGGACTTCATTAAGGCATTCAACAAGGTTACACATGGTAGACTGGTTAAAGGGTTAGATCACATGAAATACAGGGGGAAGCTAGGAGACAGGGGGTGATAATGAATGGTTGCTTTTCAGATCGGAGGCCTGTAACCAGTGATGTGCCACAAGGATCGGTGATGGGTCCACTGCTTTTCATCATTTATAGAAGTAATTTGGATGTGAATATAGGAGGTATTGTTAGTAAGTTTGCAGATGACACTAAAATTGGTGGTGTAATGGACAGCGAAGAAGATTACCTCAGAGTATAACAGGGAGACCTTGATGAGATGGGTCGATGGGCCAAGGAGTAGCAGATAGAGTTTAATTTAGATAAATATGAGGTGCTTTATTTTGGAAAGGCAAACCAGGCAGGACTTATACGCTGCACTGCTGCCTCACAGCGCCAAGGACCTGGGTTCAATTCCCACCTCAGGCAACTGACTGTGTGGAGTTTGCACGTTCTCCCCATGTCTGCGTGGGTTTCCTCTGGGTGCTCCGGTTTCCTCCCACAGTCACAAAGATGTGCGGGTCAGGTGAATTGGCCATGCTAAATTGCCCATAGTGTTAGGTAAGGGGTATATGTAGGGGTATGGGTGGGTTGCGCTTCGGCGGGTCGGTGTGGACTTGTTGGGCCGAAGGGCCTGTTTCCACACTGTAAGTAATCTAATCTAAAGTAATCTAATCTAAAAAACCTGGGGTCTGTTGTTGAACAAAGAGACCTTGGAGAGCAAGTTCATAGTTCCTTGACAGTGGAGTCATGGGTAGACTAGATATCATAGATTTATAGATTCCCTACAGTGTGGAAACAGGCCATTTGGCCTAACAAGTTCACACTCATCCTCTGAAGAGTAAATGACCTAGATCCATCCCCCTATCCTATTACTCTGCATTTACCTTTGACTAATGCACCTAACTTACACATCCCTGAACATTATAGGCAATTTAGCAAATTCACCTAATCTGAACATCTTTGGATTGTGAAAGGAAACTGGAGCACCCTGAGGAAACCCACACAGACGTGGGAGAATGTGCAAACTCCACACAGTTGCCTGATGCTGGAATCGAACCCGGGTCCATGGTGTTGTGAGGCAGTAGTGCTAACCATTGAGTCATGTGCTGCATCATGAAAAAGGCACTTGGTATGCTTGCCTTTACTGGTCAGTGCTCTGAGTTTGGAGTTGGGAGGTCATGTTGCTGATGTACAGGACATTGATTGGACCACTTTTGGAATACTGTGTTCGATTCTGGTCTCAAGATTTACAAGGATGTTGCCAGTGTTGGAGGGTTTGAGATATAGGGTGAGGCTGAATAGGCTGGGGCTATTTTCCCTAGAGAGTCAGAGGCTGACAGGTGACCTTATAGAAGTTTATAAAATTATGAGAGGCATGGATAGGGTGAATAGCCAAGGTCTTTTCCCCAGGGAAGCAGAGTCCAAAACTGGAGGGCATAAGTTTAAGGTGAAAGGGGAAAGATTTAAAAGGGACCTAAGGGGCAACATTTTCATATAGGGTGTGGTGCATGTATGGAATGAGCTGCCAGAGGAAGTGGTGGAGGCTGATAGGATTGCAATGTTTAAAAGGCATCTGAAGGGGTGTATGAATAGGAAGGGTTTAGAGGGATATGAGCCAAATACTGATAAATGGACTAGATTAACTTAGGATATATGGTCGGCATGGATGAGTTGGACTGAAGACATCTGTTACCATTCTGTACAGTGTCATGACTCGAAGATTCTAAGTGCTGACTGGATGATCCATCTCAGTCTCCCCCAGTGGTCACCCGCATTACAGCTAACTGTCTTCAGCCAATTCAATTCATTCCATGTGATATCAAGAAATGGTTGGAGACACTGGATACTGCAAAGGCTCCAGCCTTTACAACATTCCAGCAATACTACTGAAGACCTGTGCTCCAGAGCCTTCCGTCCCCTAGCCAAGCTGTTTCAGTACAGTTACAGACACAGGCATCTATCCAACAATGTGGAAGATTACTCAAGAACGCCCTGTACATAAAAAGCAGGACAAAACCAACCTCACCAATTACTGGCCCATCAGTCTCCTCTCTATCATCAATAAAGTGATGGAAGTTGTCATGAACCTACCAAGCAGCTCCTACTCAGCAATAACCTGCTCAGTGACACTAGTGTGGGTTCCACAAGGGTCACTCAGCTCCTGACTTCATTACAGCCTTGGTTCAAATTAAGGATTAAGGAACTGAATTCCAGAGATGAGATGAGAGCAACAGCCCTTGACATCAAACCTGCATTCGACTGAGTATAGCATCAAGGAGTCCTAGCAATGAGTATCAGCCAAACTCTTGGGTGCTCGGAGACATGGGAAGATGGTTTTAGTTGTTGGCAGTCAGTCACCTCAGTTCTAGGACAACTCTGTAGGAGTTCCTCAGGGTAGTGTCCTAGGCCCAACCATCTTCAACTGCTTTCATCAATGAACCTCCCTCCATCATAAGATCAGAAGTGGGGATATTTGCCAATGATTGAGTAATGTTCAGCACCATTCGTGACTGAAGATGTGGACAATATCCAATTTTGGCTGACAAATGGCAAGTGACATTCGCACCACACAAATGCTATGACCATTACCAATAAGAGACAATCTAACCACCATCCTTGACATTCAATGGTGTAACTGTAATTAAATCTGCCACTATCAACATCCTAGCCGTTTTCATTAATCAGAAACTCAACTGGATTCACCACATAAACCCATGGTTACAAGAGCATATCAGAGGCTAGGAACACTACAGTGAGTAACTCACCTCCCGATGTCCCAAAGCCTGTCCACCATCTACAAGGTACAAGTCACAAGTGTGATAGAATACTCCCGACTTGGCTGGATAAATACAGCTCCAACAATGTGCAAGAAGCTTGATACCATCTAGTACAAAGCAGCCAACTTGATTGGCACCACATCCACAAGCACCCACTCACTCCACCACTGATGTTCAGTAGCAGCAGCGTATACTACTGACAAGATACACTGCAAAAATTCACCAAAGATCCTCAAACAGCACCTTTTGAACCCAACACCATTTCTATCTAGAAGGACAAGGGCAGCAGATATATGGGAACAACACCACCTGCAAGTTCCCCACCAAACAACTCACTATCCTGACTTAGAAATATATTGCCATTCCTTCACTGTCACTGGGTCAAAATCCTGGAATTCCTTCCTTAATGGCATTGTGGGCCAACCCACAGCAGGTGGACTGCAACGGATCAAGAAGGCAACTCAACACCATCTTCTCGAGAGCGACTAGGAACCGGCAAATAATGTTGGGGCAAGCCAGCAATGCCCATATTGCACAAATAAATTTTTTAAAAATTTCTCTGGGATCTGATGAAGTGTATCCCAGGGCATTGTGGGAAGCTAAGGAAGAAATTGGGGGGCCCCTAGCAGAGATATTTGTATCATCGACAACCATGGGTAAGGTGCTGGAAGGTTGGAGGGTGGCTAATATTATGCCGTTATTTAAGAAAGTCAGCAAGGAAATGCGAGGGAACTACAGACTAGTCAGCCTAACATCAGTGATGAATAAATTGTTGGAGGATATTCTCAGAGACAGGATCCATACATTTGAAAAGGCAAGGACTGATTAGAGATAGTCAGCATGGCACTGTCTGCGGAAATCGTATCTCACAAATTTGATTGAGTTTGTTAAAAGGTGACCAAGAGATGAAGGCATTAGAGTAGTCATTGTTTTCGTGGACTTCATCAAGGCCTTCAATAAATTTATGCATGGTAGACTGGTTAATAAGTTCCAGTTTCCAAATGTCCCCACCCGTCACCCATCACAGATCCAACCCTCCGACTCTGCACTGCCCTCTTGACCTGACTTATCTGTCTATCTTCTTTTGCACCTATCCACTCCACACTTTCTACCAACCTATCATAATCACCTCCTATCTTCACCCACCTATCGCCATCCCACCTACCTTTCCCCTAGCCCCACTCCCTCCCCTATTTATTTCTCAGCCCCTTTACCCTTCTACAGTCCTGATGAAGGATTTTACCTCAAACATCGACTATCTTGCTCCTCAGATGCTGCCTGACTTGTGCTTTTTCTAGCGCCACATTTTATTGACTCTGACTCTCCAGTATCTGCAGTCCTCACTATTTCCTGATCATATGGGATCCATGGAGACCTAGCCAGTTAGATACAAAACTCTTTTGATAGTTGGAGACAAAGGTCAAGTGTTGTTATTCAGAATGGAGGCCTGTGACCAGCAGCATGCCACAAGGATCAATGCTGGGTCCACTGCTGTTCATCATTTACATAATTGATTTGCATGAGAAATCAGAAGCATGCAGATGACATCAAAATTGGTGATAAAGCAGACAGTGAAGAAGGTTACCTAAGAGGAAACTGGGAGGAACATGTGGAGTATGATGTGCAATTCTGATCGCACTGCTAGAGGAATGATATCAGGATTGGAAGGTTTAAGTTATAAAGATTGGCTGGATAGGCTGAACATTTTTCCTGCAACATAGGAAGCTGAGGGGTGACCTTATGGAGATTTATGAAATCATGAGGGAAATAGTTAAGGTCTTTTCCCTAGGGTAGGGAAGTCCAAAACTAGAGGGCACCGGTTAAAAGTGTGAGGGAAATTATTTAAAAGGGACCTGAGGGGCAACTTTTTCACAGGTGTGGTGTGCATATGGAAGGAACTGCCAGAGGAAGTGGTAGAGGTAGGTACAATTACAACATTTAAAAGATATTTGTATAAGCCCATAGATAGGAAAGGTTTAGATAGATATGGACCAAATACGGGCAAATTGGACTAGTTCAGTTTAGGAAACTTAGTTGGCATGGACAAGTTGGGCTGAAGGGCCTGTTTCTGTGCTGTATGATGTAGCAATGATAATTATTTCATCAGTAAGTTCATCCATTTCTTTTTTCCAGCTCCTCAGCCTGGGCTTTGGCCCTTTCAGATAGGTTTTCTACCTTTTCCCTTAAGCATCTAACTTTCTACTTTCAACCTGCAGCCAAATCCCAACTCAGGTGTGCTCACCTCTGCACAGGTATGACTGTCTGCAGCTAACATTGACTTCTCTGTGTTTTTCGACCCAAGTCTGGCTGTCTGTTCGCTTTGGAGTACAGCTACTAAGTGGTTACTGCACTGTTTGGCATCTGTTTTAATGTTTTCAACTGCTGACTAACTAGTCTTTCTTATAACAACAATACTCTTAACATATTGTCTGAAAATGTTTTTTCCCTCTTTTTTCCTTTTTGTAGCAGTGTCTTCTATTATCAGCATATGGTATTGGGCAATGATGCACATCACTCATACCGTGATGCATACTGCTATGGTGCTTGTGTACCATTGATTTCTGGTTAGGGTAGAATGCTTCCACCAATTCTCCTTCCTATGTTAGTCTAAGTGCTGATCCTGTCATGTGTGGTGGAGGATGGATGGTGAATAAGCATCAGCAGAAGAAGATTTGACCTTACAGTAACTATATGCAGATTGCATTAACCCTTGCACATATTAACTATTATTACAAGAGGTAGAGTAGACATGCATCTCCATCAGAAGACTGTGCCAGTTTTCCACTGAGTGGAAGAGAATGTGTGACATCATTAGATTGGGTAGATCTCAGTACAGCTCAAATATTAACATTTTCACAACTACTACATTATACAACAGATTGTATTTTATGTTTACTGCATCCACTTATGTGGAAGTTAGTGTTTGAATCAGGCCAAGACCAGACATTAGAAAATTGAACTGAGCAAAGTTAATGCCAGTTGAGTAGCCAGCTGCAAGGGATTTGAGTGCAGCTTTTTCATGTTTAGAGACTTCAAAGAATTTTGTATTTCATAATGTAAATAAGAAAATAGAAAAAGGTCAACTGATTCTAAATAGTTCAGCATGTGGCATCAATCTCTGCCTTCCCCTTCCTCTAACTCTCTAATACACTGAGTGTTGGCAGTGTTGATTACTCTATAGCAATAGAACATAGAACATAGAACATAGAACAATACAGCACAGAACAGGCCCTTCGGCCCACGATGTTGTGCCAAACATCTATCCTAGATTAAGCACCCATCCATGTACCTATCCAATTGCCGCTTAAAGGTCGTCAATGATTCTGACTCTACCACTCCCACGGGCAGCGCATTCCATGCCCCCACCACTCTCTGGGTAAAGAACCCACCCCTGACATCTCCCCTATACCTTCCACCCTTCACCTTAAATTTATGTCCCCTTGTAATACTTATTGTACCCAGGGAAAAAGTTTCTGACTGTCTACTCTATCTATTCCTCTGATCATCTTATAAACCTCTATCAAGTCACCCCTCATCCTTCACCATTCCAACGAGAAAAGGCCGAGAACTCTCAACCTGTCCTCGTACGACCTATTCTCCATTCCGGGCAACATCCTGGTAAATCTTCTCTGCACCCTCTCCAAAGCTTCCACATCTTTCCTAAAGTGAGGCGACCAGAACTGCACACAGTACTCCAAATGTGGCCTAACCGAAGTCCTGTACAGCTGCAACATCACTTCACGACTCTTGAATTCAATCCCTCTGCTAATGAACGCTAATACACCATAGGCCTTCTTACAAGTCCTATCCACCTGAGTGGCAACTTTCAAAGATCTATGTACATAGACCCCAAGATCCCTCTGTTCCTCCACCTGACTAAGAACTCTACCGTTAACCCTGTATTCCGCATTCTTATTTGTTCTTCCAAAATGGACAACCTCACACTTGGCAGGGTTGAACTCCATCTGCCACTCCTCATCCCAGCTCTGCATCATATCTAAGTCCCTTTGCAGCCGACAACAGCCCTCCTCACTGTCCACAACTCCACCAATCTTCGTATCATCTGCAAATTTACTGACCCACCCTTCGACTCCCGCATCCAAGTCATTAATAAAAATTACAAACAGCAGAGGACCCAGAACTGATCCCTGCGGAACTCCACTTGTAACTGGGCTCCAGGCTGAATATTTACCATCTACCACCACTCTCTGACTTCGACCGGTTAGCCAGTTTTCAATCCAATTGGCCAAGTTTCCCTCTATCCCATGCCTCCTGACTTTCCGCATAAGCCTACCATGGGGAACCTTATCAAATGCCTTATTAAAATCCATGTACACTACATCCACTGCTCTACCCTCATCCACATGCTTGGTCACCTCCTCAAAGAATTCAATAAGACTTGTAAGGCAAGACCTACCCTTCACAAATCCATGCTGGCTGTCCCATGATTGGAAGAATGCACTGATGTAAATATGTTGATTTAATTTCTAAAATGGCCAATTGCTTCTCTTTTGTTCTGCGACCTAGAATAAGAGAAATGTCCACCAGGCTTCCTTAATAAACTCAAATTAGTCTGTTTATTTCTGAACAAAATGTATTCTTAACGACATGATAACTATTGCTTAACTTCTAAGATATCAAACTATATTGTTTTAATTCCATGCATAGACACACATACAAAAACGCAAAGAAAAACTCTACAAAGAGTTTTTTTCGAACGGCAAATTGGAAAAAAGAACAACTCTGTGAGTCTGTAAACAAACGATTAAATGTAATATAAAGAGAAATTGCTGGAAAGGCTCAGCTGGTCTGGAAGCATCTGTAGAGAGAAATCAAAGTTAACATTTCAGGTCCAGTGACCCTTCCTCAGAGCTGGTAAAATGTAACATCTTCTCAGACAAAATGTAGACAGGCAGGAGACTGGAAGAACACAGCAAGCCAGGCAGCATCAGGGGAGGGACGCCATTACACACGCGGCCACTACAGCGCCTGCAGCACCAATGGCCGACGACGACCGTGACGTCACTTCCGCCCCCACCGACCTCGCAGCCTCCGCGCTCGCTGCCCAGACAACCGCCCCGGCGATCGCCGCACAGACAACCGCTTCCACGTTCGCTGGGAAGATCGCCGACGGACTCTCGACCCCCGCGGCTACCGGGAATGACAACGGTTCCTTCGTCGCCACAACCATTTCCGCCCCTTCGGTTGCCGTCGCCGCAGCCACTTCCGCCCCCACTGACATCACTAACCTGCACGACCACAACGTCTCAGGTGTCTCCGCTCCCACGCCGACTTTCGTCACCACGCGTAACCCTGCCCTCAAGCCGACTTTCGTAACCACGCGTAACCCCACCCCCACACTTAACCCCGCCCCAAAAACCGAGCTTCGTCACCACGTCTAAGCCCACCCGTACGTCGATCTCTGTCCCCGCCCCGCCCCAACCCCGACCCCACTCCCAGCTCCAGTCTCACACCAGGTCCTAGCTCCCAGCCTTGCCGGATCTTCACCATCCCTCCAGACCTCCCCCTCTCTGAGGATGAAAGATCAGTCCTCAGCAGAGGCCTCAACTTCATTCCCCTACGCCCTCGGATTAATGAGTTCAACACGCGGCAAGATATTGAACAATTCTTCCGCCACCTTCGCCTCCGTGCCTACTTTTACAACCAAGACTCCCGCCCACCCTCTGATGACCCCTTCTCCCGCCTCCAACACACCCCATCCACCTGGACACCCCGTACTGGCCTCTTACCCGCTCTCGATCGATTTATAGCCAACTGCCGCCGCGACATTAACCGACTCAACCTGTCCACCCCTCTCACCCACTCCAACCTCTCACCCTCAGAACGTGCAGCCCTCCACTCCCTCCGCTCCAACCCCAACCTCACTATCAAACCGGCAGACAAGGGAGGCATGGTAGTAGTTTGGCGCATCGACCTTTATACCGCTGAGGCCAAACGCCAGTTCGCGGACGCCTCCTCCTATTGCCCCTTTGACCATGACCCCACCTCCCACCACCAAACCATCATCTCCCAGACCATCCATAACCTCATCACCTCAGGGGATCTCCCATCCACTGCCTCCAACCTCATAGTCCCACAACCCCGCACCGCCCGTTTCTACCTCCTGCCCAAAATCCACAAACCTGACTGCCCCAGCTGACCCATTGTCTCAGCCTGCTCCTGCCCCACCGAACTCATCTTCGCGGACCTCGACACGGTTCTGTCCCCTTTAGTCCAAGAACTCCCCACCTACGTTCGGGACACCACCCACGCCCTCCACCTCCTCCATGATTTTCGCTTCCCCGGTCCCCAACGCCTGATCTTCACGATGGACATCCAGTCCCTGTACACCTCCATCCCCCATCACGAAGGACTCAAAGCCCTCCGCTTCTTCCTTTCCTGCCGCACCAACCAGTACCCTTCCACTGACACCCTCCTTCGACTGACTGAACTGGTCCTCACCCTGAATAACTTCTCTTTCCAATCCTCCCACTTCCTCCAAACTAAAGGAGTTGCCATGGGCACCCGCATGGGCCCCAGCTATGCCTGTCTCTTCGTAGGATATGTGGAACAGTCCATCTTCCGCAACTACACTGGCACCACCCCCCATCTTTTACTCCGCTACATCGATGACTGTATCAGCGCTGCCTTGTGCTCCCACAAGGAGGTTGAACAGTTCATCAACTTTACAAATACCTTCCATTCCGACCTCAAATTCACCTGGACTGTCTCAGACTCCTCCCTCCCCTTCCTAGACCTTTCACTTTGACCTCCTTCCACCTATCACATCTCCATCGACCCTCCCCCAAGTCCCTCCTCCCTACCTTTTATCTTAGCCTGCTGGACAAACTTTCCTCATGCCTGATGAAGGGCTCTGGCCTGAAACGTCGAATTTCCTGTTCCTTGGATGCTGCCTGACCTGCTGTGCTTTAACCAGCAACACATTTTCAGCTCTGAACTCCAACATCTGCAGACCTCACTTTTTACTCAAAGATTTTAACCTACTGCGAATCCTCTTGCAAGGATGCCTTCCTTGAAGAAGCTCTCTTCCTCCCTCTACAAGGATTTCAGTGAGTCTCTCTCTCACTGCACCCCCCCAGGTCATCTCCTCTGCACAGAAGCTCTTCAGCCACGTTCTCAAACAGACTCGTTACCACAGCCACATCGCCTTCCTCAGCAGCTGCCTACGGAACCGACTGATCCCGCACGGACTCTGGACTACATTCCAACCAACAAAATTTGGACCCAACCAGGACAACCTGTACCTACAACAAATCCAAAGCCTCCAGCAACAGACCTCCCTCCGGATCCTCCGCTCCACCCTTGCAGCCATGCGTCACTACCTACATTCCCTGCAATCAGCCCTACCCCAGCTCAGGACAACACTCTCACAAACTTGCAAAGGACCTCTACTGTTCTTCATCTACAGAAGAATCCATACACTAAACAAACAGTTCTTCCTAGCCATATCAGAAATTAAAGACAGTAAGAACCGAAAACTTTCATGTACTTACCCCAACACTCGTGGTTCCTCAACTGTTCCAGAATCTTCCATCGGCCTCTACAATCTGTCGGACGCCATTACACACGCGGCCACTACAGCGCCCGCAGCACCAACGGCCGATGACGACCGTGACATCACTTCCGCCCCCACCTACCTCGCAGCCTCCGCGGTCGCCGCCCAGACAACCGCCCCGGCGATTGCCGCACACACAACCGCTTCCACGTTCGCCAGGAAGATCGCCGACGGACTCTCGGCCCCCGCGGCTACCAGGAATGACAACGGTTCTTTCGTCGCCACAACCATTTCCGCCCCTTCAGTTGCCATCGCCGCAGCCACTTCCGCCCCCACTGACATCACTAACCTGCACAACCACAACGCCTCAGGTGTCTCCGCCCTCACGCCGACTATCGTCACCAAGCGTAACCCCGCCCTCACACTTAACCCCGCCCCCACACCGAGCTTCGTCACCACATCTAACCCCGCGCCTACGTCGAGCTCTGTCCCCGCCCCCGCCCCGCCCCTAACCCCGACCCCACATCAGGTCCTAGCTCCCAGCCTTGCCGGATCATCACCATCCCTCCAGACCTCCCCCTCTCTGAGGATGATAGATCAGTCCTCAGCAGAGGCCTCAACTTCATTCCCCTACGCCCTCGGATTAATGAGTTCAACACGCGGCAAGATATTGAACAATTCTTCCGCCGCCTTCGTCTCCGTGCCTACTTTTACAACCAAGACTCCCGCCCACCCTCTGACAACCCCTTCTCCCGCCTCCAACACACCCCATCCACCTGGACACCCCGTGCTGGCCTCTTACCCGCCCTCGATCTATTTATAGCCAACTGCCGCCGCGACATTAACCGACTCAACCTGTCCACCCCTCTCACCCACTCCAACCTCTCACCTCAGAACGTGTAGCCCTCCACTCCCTCCGCTCCAACCCCAACCTCACCATCAAACCGGCAGACAAGGGAGGCGCGGTAGTAGTTTGGCGCACCGACCTTTATACCGCTGAGGCCAAATGCCAGTTCGCGGACGCCTCCTCCTATTGCCCCTTTGACCATGACCCCACCTCCCACCACCAAACCATCCTCTCCCAGACCATCCATAACCTCATCACCTCAGGGGATCTCCCATCCACCGCCTCCAACCTCATAGTCCCACAATCCCGCACCGCCCGTTTCTACCTCCTGCCCAAAATCCACAAATCTGACTGCCCCGGCCGACCCATTGTCTCAGCCTCCTCCTGCCCCACCGAACTCATCTCCGCGTACCTCGACACGGTTCTGTCCCCTTTAGTCCAAGAACTTCCCACCTACGTTCGGGACACCACCCGCGCCCTCCACCTCCTCCATGATTTTCGCTTCCCCGGTCCCCAACGCCTTATCTTCACGATGGACATCCAGTCCCTGTACACCTCCATCCCCCATCACGAAGGACTCAAAGGCCTCCGCTTCTTCCTTTCCCGCCGTACCAACCAGTACCCTTCCACTGACACCCTCCTTCAACTGACTGAACTGGTCCTCACCCTGAATAACTTCTCTTTCCAATCTTCCCACTTCCTCCAAACTAAAGGAGTTGCCATGGGCACCCGCATGGGCCCCAGCTATGCCTGTCTCTTCGTAGGATATGTGGAACAGTCCATCTTCTGCAATTACACTGGCACCACCCCCCACCTTTTCCTCCGCTACATCGATGACTGTATCGGCGCTGCCTTGTGCTCCCATGAGGAGGTTGAACAGTTCATTAACTTTACCAACACCTTCCATCCCGACCTTAAATTCACCTGGACTGTCTCAGACTCCTCCCTCCCCTTCCTAGACCTTTCACCTTGACCTCCCTCCACCTATCACATCTCCATCGACCCTCCCCCAAGTCCCTCCTCCCTACCTTTTATCTTAGCCTGCTGGACACACTTTCCACATTCCTGATAAAAGGCTCTGGCCCGAAACATCGAATTTCCTGTTCCTTGGATGCTGCCTGACCTGCTGTGCTTTAACCAGCAACACATTTTCAGCTCTGATCTCCAGCATCTGCAGACCTCACTTTTTAGACAAAATGTAATGTCTGCTTATTTACATTGGATTTCCTGTTAATGAAATTGAATTGTTGACAGTTTTAGATGGACAATAAATGTCTATCTCTGATTCCAACCAAACTGGATTCCAGTTGCTGGAGATTCATCACAGCTCATACATGTGATGTGGGCTTCTCAAAATAAAGGACTTATGAAAGAAGGCCCAATAAATGAGAGAAATTAAGGCAAACCTTGGCCAAAATGACTGTGCTCGAAGACTCTGAAAAAAACAAGCTGCTGAATCCAGACAGACTACAGCTACAGACAGACAGTACATAATTGACTTTACAATTACAGACAATACAATATTCGCATGAATTTCAATTGAATGAAATTGACCTGAATGCCATCCCCAGGACAATCGGAAACATCAAGTTGTTTACCAGACAAAGGGCCCTTATTTGGAAAGGGGCAACCTAACTTACGTACTCCCAACACGTCCAGGAAAGGATGCCCAAGGACCACCCTGATATCAACATTTCAACGCCTGGTAGGGTCCGATCGATCAGGGTAATCGAGCCCTGATTGATCTATTGGTGGACATCGAAGCCCTGCCCAAAAGGGCTCAGGGACCTCTGTGTGTAAGAATCACCACAACATTTCCCTCAGGAGAGGTAACTTGAGACCAACCACCATGAAGCAATGACACCCACGGGACCACCAGGAGGAGAAGACCAGACAATCATTACCACATGAGTCAAGGCCAAGATCGAGTGTGGTATATGATCATCCAGAGTTAAGTTAAGGCACAAGGTCACTGATTAGATTTATAGTGTAAATTGTTAGTTTATAGTGTATTATATTATTATAACATTAATTGTGTTACATAAATAGTATTATCATTTATTATAATTAAGAGTTGACTCATAGTTTCTTTGCTAAATATTAGAGTTAAAACACACTGTGTGGCAAGCTCAACAACACCTTCAGGTTTTACCAGAATGACTGAAATGCTGGTATTTGGAAAGTCCATCAGGTTCCCAAGAAATTCAATGGAGAGGGGGTGGGGGAGAGAGGGACATGCTGCTGCTGGGGTATCTTGATTATTATGACTCCTGGGTCTGTCAAATCATTATCGAGTTGTAAGCCAAGCCCAACTACAGGTAATGTCTGAACATTCCCTACTGTCTCTGTTCTGGACATTGTCACATTGTCATAGAGTCATACAGATGTACAGCATGGAAACAGACCCTCAGTCCAACCCGTCCATGCCAACCAGATATCCCAACCCAATCTAGTTCCACCTACCAGCACCCGGCCCATATCCCTCCATAACCTTCCTATTCATATACCAATCCAAATGCCTCTTAAATGTTGCAATTGTATCAGCCTCCACCACATCCTATGGCAGCTCATTCCATACACGTACCACCCTCTGTGTAAAAAAGTTGCCCCATAGGTTTCTTTTATATCTTTCCCCTCTCACCCTAAACCTATGCCCTCTAGTTCTGGACTCCCCGATCCCAGGGAAAAGACTTTGTCTATTTATTCTATCCATGCCCCTCATAATTTTGTAAATCTGGTTTACATTATGCAAAGGAGCTGGTATATACTCTTCACAAGTTCCATTTATTAAAACTTTGGCTTGAATGGACTCTTGGAGGACAAATTTTGTCTTACTCCAGTAATGGAATTTGAGTAACTCCTGTATCCCTTAATAATAATTGTGGGTTGTGTTGTATCTAATGAAGGGTTACTTTTCATCAAACATCCTTTATATCTTTCATCCTCCTTATATAATAATAAGGGCTTCATACATTGCAGTCACTCCTAATGCCCATATCCAACAGTCAAAATCACTTTGCTCTCAAGTTCAACACAAGTCTGTCTAGGTTGTCTCCATTTATTTCAAAACTTTAGCCTGCATGCCTCAAGAACTAACTCAAATGTATCTAGAATTGAATAATCCACTGAAAGCTTCACAGACAACAATGTTGTCTTGAAATGCAGGCACTGTTGAAAAGTAGAAAATGTAGCAATCTCTATTTACATAATAGGGTCTCATAAACAGGAATGAGGCAAGTAACCAGAAAGTCTGTTTACTGATGCTGACTGAGAGATAAATATTGGTCAGCAGACTGAGAGAACTCCCCTGAGCTTTTCTAATAGTGTCACGAGGTCGCTTATGTATATCTGAACTCATCTAAAAGACAGCACTACCAACATCACAGCACTACCTCAATACTGTATTGAAGAATCAGTTTGGATTATCTGCTCAAGCCCTTGAGGACACTTGAGTTTACAATATTCTGACTCAGAGGAACCAACATGAGATCAAAGAAACAGACAGCAACAGATTCAAATATGGCAGTTATCTGTTGTGCAGATTGTCTCATTGCAGTGCTGTAAAATTCTATGTAAATATTTGTATTTAATACATATTGAAACAATAAATAGCATGGCATGCATTTAGATAGCACTCATAGTAAAGCAGAAAGTTCATAGTGAGGTATTGTTAAGCAAAATTTGACAATAAAACAAATAAAGAGATTTTTCAGGGAAATGATCAAATGCTTAATAGAATATGTAGATTTTAAAGAGGATCATAAAAGAGAAAATTAGATAAATGAAGAGAAATCTGGGAGGCAATTCCAGAATTTAGGATGTAGATAGCCAAATACATGGCTTGCAAAAGTAGAGCAACTAAAATCGGGAACATGAGAGAATGCAGAATTAGAGGAATGCAGTTAATTCAGAGAGATGCAGGGAGTAGTTTGTTAATTAATTGAAGGATTTGAGCATTGTTGACCATTGAATATCCAAGTGAGATGGTTAAATTCTGTCTTGTGGGAAATGGTCGTTATCTACCACTTGTGTGTGATATTACCTGTCCCATCTTAATGCTTGGAGAAGGTTACAGAGATAAGGAGGGTTGAAGCCTAGAGGAAATTCAAAACTTGGATGAGAATTATGATGTTGACAGACAGGAGCCAATATAGATCAACAGCACAAAGGTGATGGGTGAACAAGCTTGGTGGTGTATTGAATACAGTTGAATTGAAGTTTCGGGCATAAGCCCTTCATCAGGATTGAGGCTTGTGGGCCAGGAGGCTGAGAGACAAATGGGAGGGGGTTGGGATTGGGGGAAAGGTAGCTGAAAATGCAATAGGTAGCTGAAGGTGGAAGAGAAGGTGATAGGTCGGAGAGGAAGTTGGAGCGGATAGATGGGAAAGGTGATGGACAGGTCAGGAAGGTGGTGCCAAGTGGAGGCTTGGGACAAGGATAATGTGGCGGAGGAGAAATAAGGAATCTGGTGAAATCCACATTGATACTGTGTGGTTGCAAGGTCCCAAGGCGGAATATGAGGTGTTCTTCTTCCTGGCGTCAGGTTGTAAGGATTTGGAGATGGAAGAGGCCCAGGACCTGCATGTCCTTGGCAGAGTGGGAGGGGGAGTTGAAGTATTCAGCCATGGGGTGGTGGGGTTGATTTGTGATGGTGTCCCAGAGATGTTAGCGAAAATGATCCGCAAGCTGGCATCCTGTCTTCCCAATGTAGAGGAGACTACACAGGGTGCAACGGATACAGTAGATGACATTGGTGAAGGTGCAGGTAAATTTCTAACAGATGTGTAAAGATCCTTTAGGGACTAGGACGGAGGTGAAGGGAAAGTGTGGGTGCAGGTTTTGCACTTCCTGTGGTGGTAGGGGAAGGTGCTAGGAGTTGGGTGTTGGCTGGTGGTGGGCTGTGGATGTGACAAGGGAGTAGTGGATGGAATAGTCTCTCTGGAACACTGTTGGGGTGGGAAGGGAAATCTATCTCTGGTAGTGCGGTCCATTTTTAGGTGGCGGAAGTAGCAGAGGATGATGTGATGTACACGGAAGTTGGTGGGGTGGAAGGTGAGGACCAACGGGGTTCTATCAATGTTGTGTTGGGAGGGGTGGTGCTCAAGGGCAGAAATGCGGGAAGTGGAGGAGAGGCACCAGAAGGGAAATGGTAATCTTGGAAGAAAGAGGCCATTTGGGATTTTCTAAGCTGGAATTGGTAGTCCTGGGAGCAGATGTGGCAGAAGCGGAGGAATTGGGAATAAGGGGTGGTGTTTTTACAGCAGGTAGAGTGGGAGGAGGTGTAGTCAAGGTAGCTGTGGGAGTCATTGGACTTGTAGTAGATGTCTGTGGTTAGTTGGTCACCAGAGATGGAGATACAGAGGTCCAGGAAGGGGAGGAAGGGGGTGAAAGGTGTTAACGAATTTGATGAACTGTTCGACCTCCTTGTGTAGGTAGCGCCGATACAGCCATCGATGTAGCGGAAGAACGGGTGGGGGGTGGTGCCGGTGTAGCTATTCCACATATCTGACATAGCTGGGTCACATGCGGGTGCCCATGGCTACCTCTTTGGTTTGGAGGAAGTGGGAGGATTGGAAGGAGAAGTTGTTGAGGGTGAGGACCAGTTCAGCCTGGTGGATGAGGGTGTCAGTAGAAGGGTGTTGGTTGGGACAGCATGAGAGGAAGAAATGGAGTGCTTAAAAACCTTCATCATGGCGGATTGATGTACAGGGACTGGATGCCCATGGTGAAGATGAGGCATTTGGGGCCAGGGAAATGAAAGTCTTGGAGGACATGAAGGACATGAGACCTATCATAGAAATATTGAAATAATCAAGGTTGCAAGTATCAAAGGCACAGAAGAGGTTTTTAGCACTAGCTGCCATTCAAGAAAGCAGCTCACCACCACCTTCCCAAGGAAGACTAGGAATGGGCGATAAAAATGCTGGCCAGCCAGCGACACCCACATCCCACACACAAAAAAACAATAAATAAAAAAAACTAGCTATGGTGATAGATCATAACTATGTATTACTTACTGACATATTGAACTTTTAATTACAATATGTGTTGATTAGAAAGATAACTGAGAATGTAAATTTTGTGCAATGTAATCCAGAGACTGTCTGAATGGTCTCTGAGGATTATCTCAATCTCCCAGGATACCATGAAATGTCACAACTGACAACAGCCCTGGAGGCTTCAAAGAAAAGGATTTCAAAAGGGTGAAATGCACTTCAAACTGAACTGTAATCTCCTGTGAATTATCTCAGATTGTGAACATGATGAGAGCAAACACAGAGGATCTGAGAGAGAGAGAGACATCTTTGTGTTCCCCCTTTTCAAGAAAACAGGAACACGAGTTGAAAACTAGTTTGAATCCTGGTTTGTGTATGCTAGTGAGTGGAAGTGTGTGCTGTAAGGATCACAGCTTAGAAATCCTTTAGGGATCATGGCATTGTTGATAGAAAAAGAAGTCTCCCTCATTTGCTGCACACCTAAAGGCAAATGAAACCATAATAAAAAAATACATCCACAGGTGTGCAAAGCCTAATATCTTGAAATCAGCTGCTCACCTACCAACATCAGTGCTACTGGGATCATGAAACATAAAGGATACAATGTCCCATTGTCTACTTGTCATGGAACCATACATAATTTTTAACTTTTAACTGGTGTAATGACCAAATCTCAAGCAAGGTTTCCCAAGTTATTATGTTTCCATATGGATAATTCAAATCATTAATCTCCTGCTGGGATAAGTTGGCACCCTTTCTTTAATCACCTACCTCCATGTTAATTCAGAACAAGATTCATTTAAAAAGCATCCCTTTCTCCCAGATCAAAAGAATAATGTTTTTAAAAGGTGCCAAGTTAACCTTGCTTGAGTTAATGAAAAGGTGAGTTTATTAGTTACTGAACATGAGAACAATAGTAAGGCAACACACTACACACAGTTTAAGAATAAGATGTGAGTCCAAAAAAAGGTTAAATGACATATGGTTCAGTCTCTCTGGGTGGCATGTGAAGAATAGATAGTGGAATATGGATATCTGAACAGTCGATTTAGCAATTCTTTTACAATTAGTTGAGATCCTTTTGACGTGTTTTCTTTGACCATAGTGCTGGAGAGTCCTTTTATCTGCAATAAAAACATGACAGATATGTGGTGCTTTGACCTTGAACTTCACGCACATCTGCACTTGAACTTAGGCTAGTAGACATGGGTGCCTTAGTTTATTAGCATACATTTGTTCACTAGCATATTGCAGATCAGGGTTACAGTCAATTTTTAAACTATTTTTTGTATATTCATAAAAGGTCAAAATTCAAAAAGTCTGCAAAATGTAGCTTTCTGCTGAATGACAAAGATTACCTGGCCCCTCATTGTGTCTTTGTTACAACTCTCTTTCTCTTTGTTTGAAATTTCCTTGACATTCTACAGTTGCAACATTCCCTGGGTTCCACACAAGACTTTATAGACAGGACTGAATTTACATATGCAGTGTTTTGTTGTCTGCAGCAGTCCTCTTCTAAATACATGGTTTGAAATTAAAAGGTTAAAATGTCCACAGTACTGTGGGGTTCTAATCCATCATCATGGTGCTACATTGACCCACATCCTATTTCCAATCAGTGTATAATCATATTTAGTAACTAAAAAAACTCACTCTTTTGTTAGCTTAAGAAAGCCTGGTTATATTGGTTTCCACCCTGACCTCAAATTCACCTGGACCATCTCAGACTCCTCCCTCCCCTTCCTAGACCTCTCCATTTCTATCTTGGGCGACCGAATCAACACGGACATTTACTATAAACCGACTGACTCCCACAGTTACCTAAACTACACCTCTTCCCACCCTGTCCCCTGTAAAAACACCATCCCATATTCCCAATTCCTTCGTCTCCGCCGCATCTGCTCCCAGGAGGACCAGTTCCAATACTGTACAACCCAGATGGTCTCCTTCTTCAAAGACGACAATTTCCCCCCAGACATGATCGACGATGCCCTCCACCACATCTCCTCCACTTCTCGCTCCTCCGCCCTTGAGCCCCGCCCCACCAGGATAGAACCCCACTGGTTCTCACCTACCACCCCACCAACTTCCATATACAGCGTATCATCCTCCGTCATTTCAGCCACCTCCAAACAGACCCCACCACCAGGGATATATTTCCCTCCCCTCCCCTATCAGCATTGCAAAAACACCACTCCCTCCGTGACTCCCTCGTCAGGTCCACACCCCCCACCAACCCAACCTCCACTCCCAGCACCTTCCCCTGCAACCGCAAGAAATGCAAAACTTGCGCACACACCTCCTACCTTACTTCTCTCCAAGGCCCCAAGGGATCCTTCCATATCCGCCACAAGTTCACCTGCACCTCCACACACATCATCTATTGCATCTGCTGCACCATATGTGGCCTCCTCTATATTGGGGAGACAGGCCGCCTACATGCAGAACGTTTCAGAGAACACCTCTGGGACACCCCGACCAACCAACCAAACCACCCCGTGGCTCAACACTTCAACTCCCCCTCCCACTCCACCAAGGATATGCAGGTCCTTGGACTCCTCCATCGCCAGACCATAACAACACGATGGTTGGAGGAAGAGCGCCTCATCTTCTGCCTAGGAACCCTCCAACCACAAGGGATGAACTCAGATTTCTCCAGTTTCCTCATTTCCCCTCCCCCCCACCTTGTCTCAGTCAAATCCCTTGAACTCAACACCGCCTTCCTAACCTGCAATCTTCTTCCTGACCTCTCCGCCCCCACCCCACTCCGGCCTATCATCCTCACCTTGACCTCCTTCCACCTATCGCATCTCCAACGCCCCTCACCCAGTCCCTCCTCCCTACCTTTTATTTTAGCCTGCTGGACACACTTTCCTCATTCCTGAAGAAGGGCTTATGCCCAAAGTGTTGAATCTCCTGGTCCTTGGATGCTGCCTGACCTGCTGCGCTTTTCCAGCAACACATTTTCAGCTATATTGGTTTCTTTGCAAATACTAACTCAATTGGTCTAAGAGAAAGATATCCACAAAGGAAAGGATCCTTTATAAATTAAACCTTTTGCGATTAACCAAGGAGCCAAGTAAGTAAGTAAAGGGAGCCAGTTCACCACTCCATGACAGTTTGGATGTCCCACAATAGATTGGGAGACTACACCTGGGAGATGATGAGGACTGCAGATGCTGAAGAAGTCAGAATAGATAAAGTGTGGTACTGGAAAAAGCCCAGCAGGTCAGGCAGCATCTGAAGTGCAAGAGAGTTGATGTTTTAGGCTTAACCCTACAAGGAATTAAGCACAAACTAGCAACTCTCTCATAGATTACACCTGGGGCCTGGTCAAAACAGTGTTCTTAGAGGTGAAAATAAGTGTTCAAGGTGATGTGTGAAGTTGCTGTGAAGTTACTTCTCAAAGTCAAACTGGAAGTCAATGTTGCATTTGGTCAGGTGTGACCATGGAACAAAACACTGTCTTGAAACATGACCGTAAGCACTTTATGATTCCTTTTGGATTCAATTGAGATGAAATGATTAAAAACTTCTGTTGATAATTATTGGTAATGTATTACATTTGGCATTAAACAAGTGCTAAAATAGGGTGGTATATCCCACAGAATTTTTTTGTTTTGCCATGTTAATTGGAAAACTAAAAATATACTATGGAACCAATTAAAAGTGAATGTCTTAAAATAATCCCAGCAATTTACTCTCGATTCATTCTACAATGTACCACAAAACCGAATGAATAAAAATTATTAGTTTGGCTGATTTGAAGGTATGGTTCACCTGACAAATCAATGTTAATAAACTTATTATTTGGAGAAATTCAACAATTTGATTCTGAGGCAGATTATGTAGGCTATAACCAGGAATAAAGTTAAAAATCACACAACACCAGGTTATAGTCCAACAGGTTTAATTAGAAGCACACTAGCTTTCGGAGTGTCACTCCTTCATCAAGTGGTAGTGCAGGGCTCAATTCTAACACACAGAATTTACAGCAAAAAATTACAGTGTGATGTAACTGAAATTATACATTGAAAAATCGATTGTCTGTTAAGCCTTTCATCTGTTAGAATACAGTGATAGTTTCACTTCTTTCATGTGTAAATCACAAAACCTTTTTTTAAAAAGTTGCATTCTCGGGTTAGTTGTCAACAATGATGATAGCTAGACAATATGTTGAAGGTGTTAGCCCCCTGTGTTCTCTGTCTATGCCACGATGTTTAGATTGATTCTAATCTAAAAAGTGACATAACGGAGTTTTACATGAATTTATGCAGTTTTGAGCTCAGAGTTCTACTTGAATGCATGCAGTTTTTGAGCAAAGTACAATGTAACCCTGCAAGGACAAATTCACTCCATAAAATATAGGTGCGCATGTGGGTCTTTGTCTGTCGGTGTGTGTGTGTTTCTGTCTGGTTTGGGGGTTGTGAGTGTGAGAAAATGTATGTGTGTGTGTGTGTGTGTGTGTGTAGTGAGTGCAGAATGTCTTAAGTCTGTGAGGGGGTGCATGTGTGAGTGTGGGAGTGTGTGTGTGTCTGTAAGCGCGTCTGTGTATATATGTGTGTGTGTGTGTGTGTGTGTGTGTGTGTGTGTGTGTGTGTGTGTGTGTGTGTGTGTAGGAGTATCTGTGTGCGTGCCTTCAGGTGACCATCCTCAAAGGTGGACTTGGGACAGGCAGCAGAGAAAAGTGGCCGAGCAGAAGCTGATAGCTAAGTTTGGTACCCATAGAGAGGGCCTCAACCGGGACCTTGGGTTCATGTCACATTACAGGTGACCACCATTACACTGTACATACACACAGATACTCCTACACACATACACACTCACACACACAGGCACTCCTATACACACACACACACACACAGACACACATATATACAGACACCTACACACACCCTACAGACACACACACTCTCACACTCACACATGCACCTCCTCACAGACTTAAGACATTCTGCACTCACTACACACACACACACACACACACACATTTTCTAACACTCACAACCCCCAAACCAGACAGAAACACACACACACCGACAGACAAAGACCCACATGCACACATATATTTTATGGAGTGAATTTGTACTTGCAGGGTTACATTGTAGTTTGCTCAAAAACTGCATGCATTCAAGTAGAACTCTGAGCTCAAAAACTGCATGAATTCATATAAAACCCCGTTATCTCACTTTTTAGATTAGAATCAATCTAAACATCATGGCATAGACAGAGAACACAGGGGGCTAACACCTTCAACATATTGTCTAGCGATCACCATTGTTAACAGCTAACCCGAGGATGTAACTTTTTAAAAAAAGGTTTTGTGATTAACACATGAATGAAGTGAAACTATCACGGTATTCTAACAGATGAAAAGGCTTAATCGACAATTGATTTTTCAATGTATAATTTCAGTTACATCACACTGTAATTTTTTGCTGTAAATTCTGTGTGTTAGAATTGAGCCCTCCACTACCATCTGATGAAGGAGCGACGCTCCGAAAGCTAGTGTGCTTCCAATTAAACCTGTTGGACTATAACCTGGTGTTGTGTGATTTTTAACCTTGTACACCCCAGTCCAACACCGGCATCTCCAAATCATAACCAGGAATGTATGCTTTGATCAGACTGTGCAGGGTAAGGGAATTATACCTTACCTCTGGGTATAGATCCAAAGGTATTCATAATAATGGCAGATCATACAGAGCTAGTGCCTGGATTTGTAGTGCTCCTCCTACTATCCTTTGTTAATAGCTATGTTCAATAAAGCCTGTTAATGTTCACTCAGCAGAGTGTGGACCTCAATTTACTACAGACTGTTCAGAGTTCTTACAGTCAGGAAGACCCCATGGCTTTTACCAATAAATGCCCTTATGTTTCAAATTGGATCTAGAATAGAATCAATCTCAAAACTTGGACTTCTGGCAGAATTGGTACAGTACTCACTCATAGAGAAGTCCACAAGTAATTCTGCAATAGTAAAACTGTTATATAATTTGAATAGGTCGAAATCACAAAACAGATTCACTATTTTACTAAAGTGGAATATTCTGTTCTACTTGAAACACATATTGTAATTGCTCTGGAATTTTGGCTTCAGTGAAGTACAGGTTTTGATTAGATTCCCTACAGTATGGAGACAGGCCATTTGGCCCAACAAATCCACAGTGACCCTCTGAACAGTAACCTGCCCAGACCCATTCCCTGACTGTATATTTACCCCTGACTGATACACCTAACTCTATGGGCAATTTATCATGACCAATTCACCTGACCTGCACATCTTTGGACTGTGGGAGGAAACTGGAGCACACGGACGAAACCTACGCAGATGCGGGGAGAATGTGCAAACTCCACACAGACAGACACCTGAGGCTGGAATTAAACCTGGGTCCATGGCACTGTGAGGTAGCAGTGCTAACCACTGAGACACCTTGCCACCATAAAAGAATAATTCATTCAGCAAGTGCTATTGGATGACACTTAACTGTGTCGAACCTTTTTCTGGAGTTCCCTGGACAGTTCTGGCTGTGAGATGGGGTCCTATCGTGTGTGGACACTTCCCTTTTTTTTCTGTTTAGATTGCCTCAAGAGACTGAAAACCAATAAACTACACCAGTTGGATTAACTAAAGCTGAGAGAGTCAAGACAGAAGATCTGTAAAGTACTGATCATCATCTTGAGTGAATCAATGAGAGCTGGATTAATACACTAGAATTATGTGCATTCAGTTTCCATATTCAGGAAGCATGTTAAAAGCCATATTTGACACCAAAATAGCCATTTGTTTGATCTTTATAATTGTAAAGCTAATGTGGACAGTATTCAAAAATAAACTGAAAGTAGCAAAATACATGATGGTAAGTGTGGTTTCATGAAGGGTCGATCTCATCTTAACAGCCTTACATGTCTTATGGCCATATTCAAAATAGGTAAATGATAAATGCTTTAGGCTTGGCAATTGGATCTTTGCAGTGAACATGGCACAGTTTTATATATATAAAATATACACATATATTTGTCCGATAATAACTAACAGTAGTAACCTGCTCTCAGCTGTATGGGAAAGCATGTGGGGGAGAAAGAGGGGCATGGAAATGGCATTAAGCCATATGACAGTTTCCAAAGGAGTTAAATAAAATGTTGTATGAGACTCCTTTACAAACTAAAATCTATGTGTAAAATCTGGACAATGATCTTAAATGGCTAGAGAGATAGTATCAGAAGGTAATTGGAGCAAAAACTAGATTGAAATTGTATTCAGCATTCAATACCTGTAACTTAGAAATACTACACTTTAGTTTCAAAATGTTAACATTTCGTAAGTGTATTTCTTTCTGGTCTCCATGTGGTAGATGTAGTGTGTTAGTAAATATGACATCCCAGGATATATAGTCATATAATAATTAGCTCCTAGCTCTTTATGAATTATATAACAAATGGGATGGGTTCAAAGAAGGCAAACATCTCAGAGATGATGGGATATGGGAGTGGATATAAAAGCCATGTTGGTACAACAGAACTTTATTCTACCAAGTATAATCTTTATTTGTAAAGTTTAGAAACATAAATGATTACTCAAAATTGACATATAATACAAATTGATTCTAATCTGTGCATTACCATATTTACAGTTAATGTTTTCAATATTTATTACATGTCAAACTGAGAGATTTTACCCAGTTTTCAGCCCCTCGGTGTACAGTGGCTTAAAGGCCTTAGATGGCAACTCTTCCTCATAGTTCCATTATGACGGCTACTCTAATCTATAACTGAAACCTCCACCTCCATTCTAACTGATTAAAGATTTAAGAGCCACCTTATGTGTGTTCACTTTGTTTGCATGAATTGCATGACCCTTTGATCTATTCCTTATAAATTCTGTATCTAAGGCCTTCCTCCCGCACTCGCACCTGATGAAGGAGCAACGGTCTAAAAGCCAGTGGTTTCAATTAAATCTGTTGCACTATAACCTGGTGTCATATGATTTTTAATCTTATAACTTAGTGTGTCCCCAAGCATGTTCTCCTGGACCTTGGAATGTGCCAGTCTGCAACATTCAGTCACAAATAACTCTTTGCACTGGAGATTTCAGGCAGTCTAAATACCATCTTTCTAATTGATGTTTCTCACAGTGTGGAACAACCTGTAGAGCACAAACTCCTGTATCATGAAGCCACTTAAGGTAAACTTCAACAACATTACATTTTTCTCCTTTGGAAAACCACATTCCAGGAGGAGGTGGTTCTCCATTACAGCCTCTCAAGGGCATCATGTTAAGGGATGAGATTTTGATCATGCAAAAAGGATCTGATGGGGAGAGCCCTTCTCACAATTACCAGGTAAAAGCAATGACTGCAGATGCTGGAAACCAGAGTCTAGATTAGAGTGGTGCTGGAAAAGCACAGCGGTTCAGGAAGCATTCAAGGAGCAGTAAAATTGATGTTTCGGGCAAAAGCCCTTCATCAGGAAGCAACCAAGCTATATCTTGGGCACAAAAACATAAGTTGCTGGAAAGGCTCAGCTGGTCTGGCAGCATCTGTGAAGAGAAGTCAAAGTAAATGTTTTTGGTCCGGTGTGACCCTTTGTCAGAACCTTGATTTCTCTTTACAGTTGCTACCAGTCCTGCTGAGCTTTTTCAGCAACTTCTGTTTTTGTTTCTGATTCACAGCATCCACCGTTCTTTTGCTTTTTATTAAGCTATATCTTGGTGCTTGTTTGAAGATTCTGGCAGTGGAACATTCTGCCAAGTAATTTTGACAGTCTGCTCATAGAACCATTGAACAAGACCCACCATCTCCTTTTCCTGCCTCAAGGAAATTACTGATGACCATTGCCCGTTGATTTATGATCAAAGGTGTTCTTGTGCTTGAACTTTTCCACAAGGGATAGAGCTGCAATTTCATGGGTTGTATTAGTGCTGTTGAATGTTCAGATCATGTGGATAGCTGGAAATACAATGGTGCTTTGCTTATTCTTGTATGGACACCAATCACAACATCACTTCTGGGAATATGGACCAAGTGCTGACAAAAGGGACTACATTCACTGAGGATATCTGGTCAGCATGGATGAGTTGGACCAAAGGGTCTGTTTTTGTGCTGTACATGTCTATGACTCTATGACTTCTACTGGAGTTGTGTCTTCCTAGTTAGGGCAAGTTGCCCCTCAGGTCTCTTTTATATCTTTCCCCTCTCACCCTAAACCTATGCCCTCTAGTTCTGGACTCCCCCACCCCAGGGAAAAAACTTTGTCTATTTATCCTCTCCATGTCCCTCATAATTTTGTAAACCTCTATAAGGTCACCCCTCAGCCTCCGACGCTCCAGGGAAAACAGCCTCAGCCTGTTCAGCCTCTCCCTGTAGCTCAAATCCTCCAATCCTGCCACATTCTTGTAAATCTTTTCTGAACCCTTTCAAGTTTCACAACATCTTTCTGATAGGAAGGAGAACAGAATTCCAACAGTGGCCTAACCAATGTCCTGTACAGCCGCAACATGACCTCCCAACTCCTGAACTCAGTACTCTGACCAATAAAAGAAAGCATACCAAACGCCTTCTTCACTATCATATCTACCTGCGACTCCACTTTCAAGGAGCTATGAACCTGCACTCTTGGTTCAGCAACACTCCCTAGGACCTTACCATTAAGTGTATAGTGGAAACAGGAACATTCCTTGTCACAATGGACATGTCAGCACTCGACACCAGCATTCTCCACGATGACGGCATCACAGCAACAGCCTCAGTACTCAATACCAGCAACTGTCAGTCTCTGAGCACCATGCTGCAACTCATCTGTTTCATGCTCAACCACAACGTTTTCACCTTTGACTACCAGTTCTCCATCCAAACACACGATCTAGCCATGGGGACCAAACTTGCACCCCAATATGCCAACAACTTCATGGACAGCTTTGAACAAGACTTCTTTGCTGCTCATGGCCTCTAACCAGCACTATACATTAGATATATTGATAACATTTTCTTCCTCTGGACCCACGGGCAAGGAGTCACTGAAACAACTACACAGTGACATCAACGAATTTCATCCCAGCATCAGACTTACTACGGACTACTCTTTTGTATCTATCTCCATCTTGGACACATGCATCTCCTCAAGGACCTTAGTACCTCACTCTATCACAAACCCACAGATAACCTCACAATACTGCATTTCTCTAGCTTCCACCCTAAAGATAATAAAACAACTATCCTCTATAGACAAACCCTACACATACACAGGATCTGTTCAGATGAGGAGGAATGTGGTGGATACCTAAAGGTGTTGAAGGGTGCCCTCATAAGAACAGGATATGATGCTCAACTGATCAATCAACAGTTCTGAAGTACTGCTGTGAGAAACTGTAATGACCTCCCCAGGAGACAGACATAGGATGCGACTGATAGGGTACCCTTTGTTGTCCAGCACTTCCCGGGAGCAGAAAGAATTATGCCATGTTCTTTGCAGCCTGCAACATTATTGATGAGGATAAGCACTTCACCAAGACCTTCCCCATGCCTCCACTCTTTGCCTTTAAACAACAGCTAAACCTTAAACAGACCATTGTTCATAGCAAACTGGGAGAAGTGAGGACTGCAAATGCTGGAGATCAGAGCTGAAAAATGTGTTGCTGGAAAAGCGCAGAAGATCAGGCAGCATCCAAGGAGCAGGAGAATCGATGTTTCAGGCATGAGCCTTTCTTCAGGAATCGGAATCAACGTTTCGGGCATGAGCCCTTCTTCAGGAATGGATTCTTGAAGAAGGGCTCATGCCCGAAACGTCGATTCTCCTGCTCCTTGGACACATTTCACAGCAAACTGCCCAGCCTTCAGATCAACACCAACCACAACACTGTACAACCCTGTCATGGCAACCATTGCAAAATGTGTCAGAATGTTGACATGGATACTACCATGACACGGGGGTGACACCACCCAGCATGCACATAGCAGGTACTCACGTGACTCAGCCAATGATGTCTAGCTCATATGTTGCAGGCAAGGATGGCCCGAGGCATGATACATTGGTGATTCCAAGCAGATGTTACGACAACGGATGAATGGACACACGCAACAATTGCCAAACAGGGATGCCCCCTCCCAGTCGGGGAACACTTCAGCAGTCTGGACATTTGGCCTCAGATATTCGGGCGACAATTCTCCAAGGCCGACTTCGCGATACGCAACAATGCAGAGTGGCTGAGCAGAGGCTGATAGCCTTGTTCAGTACCCATGAGTAAAACCTCAACCGGCACATGTCACACTACAGGTGACCCCACTACACTACAATCACACACATACACACACACAATCATGCACACTCTTACATACTCACACAACCCTTTCTCATGCACATGCTATCTCATACACAGACACATACACCCCCCAAGAGGCGCACACATGCAAACGCACACTCTCACACTCACACTCTCTCCTACACGCTTACACACACACACACACACACACACACACACACACACACACTCTCTCTCTCACACATGCATGCACACACATATAAAAGTCTATGGGGTGAATTTGTATTTGCAGAATTGTAATTTCAGATACATTCTATTTTGTTCAAAAAGCACAATCCACAGGCAGACAATCCATGTAACATGTTATAAATTCCTACTTCGGAAATTGGGATACAACCAGACGCTAACCTCACATCTTTAATACATTATCTGAGCTGAGATGTCACCTTCTTTATAAAACCTTCGGTTATGTTGAAAATGTGATTTGAAAGGCATTCTACAATTTACATATGAATGAACAGAAACCTGCAACCCATTCTAAAAGACGAAAGCAATCTAGATTTGGAGATGCTGGTGTTGGACTGGGGTGTACATAATTACAAATCACAAAACACCAGGTTATAGTCCAATAGGAAGCACTAGCTTTTGCAGCGCCGCTCCTTCATCAGGTGGTTGTGGTTTGCTCAATATATCATATCAGTTGCATGCATGACACTGTGATCTTTTGTTATGAATTCTGTGTCTTATGATCCTACTCCACAGCTACCTGATGAAGTAGCACTGCTCCGAAGGTTAGTACTTCCAAATAAACCTGTTGGACTATAACCTGGTGTGGAGTGATTTTTAAATTCATGATGTGGATGCAAGATGTCAAACTCAGTGCCTTTCATCACTTTCCTGACAATGAAATCAAAAGTAAGAGGTGGAGGTACAGTCTTTTATACCTCTGTGAAAATGTTGAAGGAATAAATAGCATGCCTGCATTTTAAATCTGCCTTTCACCTACTAGATCCAAGGTGTTTGACAAGTGCATCCCCTGGCTATGATTTTGCATAAGCACTGTCTTTACAAACAGTCTCACTGTTGTTGGACTGCAAAAGCTATTCTGTTCCCTACTGATAGCAAATTCCAGCACAGCATGATGGATAGGATGAGGTTTTTTTTTGGAGGGGGGTGCAGGGGTCGAAGGGTGCGAGGATGCCTGGTATTGGAGCAGGCACAGGATGTATCCAGACAGGTTTGAACTTTCCTCTATTGTTGAATCATTCCAGTCTGTTCACCTTGAGAGCCTTTCTAGTTCTGGTTTCACAGAGCTGTGCAAGGTGTTTTATTTAAGTTTTGTTTCTCTAACTTTTTTTACTGTTCTATTTTGGAGTTCAGCTTTCTAAAATTCCAACTCCTCATCATTTTGCTGCTTCTGCTGCAGTTGGTTTCCTTGCACTTCCTCTCCTCAAGGGTGGCAGCCCCTGTTTTCCATATCAGAAGAGAGATATCTCTAGTCACTGGCTCTTTTGACTCTTCTTTCTGATCTGCTTGATCAGCTACCACTAATCGAGCTCTCCTTCTGCTGGCCTCTCCTTCATTGATTTAATCGGAGACTCAGAGGCTATATTATTATTTGACGGTTTACTACCATATCCTTTTCCTCTGACCAGTCCTCTCCTGTTGCCTTCATTATCTGATTCACCTCACTGGAGGGTTTGACAGGTTTTGACGGTCGCAGGTTTCCTTCATGATAGCAGCGATTATCCTTTTATCGACATGCTTTCTTAGTTCCAAGCAGGGCAGGTCTTGAGGAGGTGGCCGCCTCACATAGCCTGCTTGCAATCCTTTCTCACATTATACTTTATTCTTAAAAATATTTTGATAGCTATACAATTAGTGATGCCGTTCATATGTATGCATTGCATTTGTTTACAGACAGAGATTGGTCTTAATCGTTGGTAGATACAAGTCTGTATGTCGTCCGTCCAGATAATTAACTGAGACGTCAGCGGAGACCAATTACTGGGTGAGCCCCCTGTTCTTCTTTGGCAGGCAGACCTTATACGGTGGTCTTTCCCACTGCGCCTTGGCGGCAGATGCCCCAAGCTTCAGCATGTCCCTCAACACGTAGTCCTGGACCTTGGAATGTGCCAGTCTGCAACACTCAGTCGGGGTATGTGCAGGTTCTTACAGATTACATTTTTTTAATTTCAAAAATATACTTTATTCATAAAATTATTTTGATATCTAGTGACACGTAGTCCTGGACCTTTGAATGTGCCAGTCTGTGACACTCAGTCAGGGTCAACTCCTTCAGCTGGAAGATCAACAGGTTTCGGGCAGACCAAAGAGCATCTTTCACTGAGTTGATGATTCTCAAGGCACAGTTGATGCTCGTCTCGGAATGTGTCCCGGGAAACAGACCGTAGAGCATGGAATCTCGCGATATGGAGCTGCTTGGGACGGACCTTGACAAGCATCACTGCATTCCTCTCCAGACTTCCTTTGCATAGGCACATTCCAGAAGGAGGTGTGTGACACTCTCGTCCCCTCCACAGCCACTTCGAGGGCAGCGTACAGTGGAGCAGAGAGACCGGGCGTGCATGAAGGATTTCACCAGCAGAGCCCTTCTCACCACCAGCGAAGCCATGTCCTGGTGTTTGTTGGAAAGTTCTGGCGATGAGGCATTCTGCCAAATGACTTTGACAGTCTGCTCAGGGAACTGCTCGACAGGATCCACCCTCTCCTTTTCCCAAAGGGTCTCAAGGACACTACGTGCTGACCACTTCCCATGGAATAGTGGTCAAATGTGTTTTTCTTCATAAATTTCTCCATGAAGGATGGGTCCAACTACTTGAAGCGTTCCACGGCAGCGAGGCCAGTCCCATCCTTCGCAACACTGGGGACAGGTAGAACCTCAGTATGTAGTGACACTTGGTGTTTGCATACCGGGGATCCACGCACAGCTTGACATCAGGTGGCCATCAGGGTGAGGATGGCATTGGGCGAGTTTATCCCCCCGTCGTCCAGATCTTTATACATGCTGTCCCTTTGGACCCGGTCCATCTTTGATCTCCATTTGAAGTGGAAGATGGCCCAGGTGACTGCGACGGCACAGGTTCTGGGACTGGGCCAGACCTGTACCATATATAACAACACTGACAGTACCTCACACCTGATGACCGGGATTTTTTCCGCGACCTTTGCTCATCTGCCTAGTTTCTGCCTCACTTTCTTGATCCCCTCCTTCTAAGCCTTGGTGCACGCCCCAACCCCACTGAACCAAATACCCAGCACCTTCAGGTGATCAGTCCTGATGGTGAAGGGGATCGAGGATTGCTGACCAGTTCCCAAAGAGCATGTCCTTGCTCTTGCCTCATTTTACCTTGGCCCCCGAAGCCCGTTTAAAGTGGTCACATATGCACATGAGTCTGTGCACGGACAGCGGATCTGAGCAGAAAACGGCGACATCATCCACGTACAGGGAGGCCTTAACCTGTAGCCCCCCACTGCCAGGAATAGTCACCCCTCTCAGGCTCGCATTCTTCTTGATGGACTCGGCAAATGGCTCTATGCAGCACACAAACAAGGCAGGAGAGAGAGGGCAACTTTGCCTGACTCCAGTTCTGACTGGGAAACTATCTGATTCCCACTCATTGATTGAGACTGCACTGACAATGTTGGTGTAAAGCAGTCTGATCCAATTGCAGATTCCCTCCCCAAAGCCCATTTTGGAGAGAACATCCCTCATATACATATGTGATATCCTGTCAAAGGCTTTCTCCTGGTCCGGGCTGATGAGGCAGGTGTCGACCCTCCTGTCCTGCACATAGGCAATTGTATCCATGAGGAATGCGAGACTCTCAGGGATCTTCCTGCCTGGTACAGCACAGGTTTGGTCAGGGTGAATCACCGATCCCAGAACAAACCTGACCCGGTTGGTGATGATGACGTTTGACAAGATTTTGTAATCCATGTTTAATAGTGAGATTGGTCTCCAATTTCTAATTTCATCCCTCTCCCCCTTCTGCTTGTAGATGAGGGTGATGATGCCTTTCCTCATGAATTCACTCATGGTATCTGCCAAAAGCATACTGGCATACACCTCCAGCAGGTCCTAGTCAATTAAGTCCCACAGAGCAGAATAGAACTCGACCGGTAAGCCGTCGCTTCCGGGAGTTTTATTCTTTTCAAAGGACTCAAGGACCTTGATTAGCTCATCCAGAGATAATGGCTGGTCCAGCCTCTCCCGTGTTCTGTCATCTAAGACCTCCATGATAGAGGTCTGGGAGGCCACGCTGTCGGTTGGCTTCGAGTCATACAGACTGGCATAGAAGGATTTGCTGATGCTCAAGATGTCAGCCTGAGATGATGTTACCGAGTCATCTTCTTACTTCAGGCTGCAGAGCACAAAGCTCTCTTTGTGCACCTTCTGGAAGAGGAAACGTGAGCACGTCTTGTCCTGCTCCATGGAGCGGACCCTGGACAGGAAGATTACTTTGGAGGCCTCCGAGGAAAAGAGCGAGGCTTGCTAGCCCTTCACCTCTTGGAGGTCCGTTGTGATATCAACCCCCATCGTCTGCAGCAGGAGCAGGTTCTGCATGCTTTCCTGGAGTTGGGACAGTTTTCCCCACCTCTCTCTCACCTCCTGAACACCTTTGAGGATGAAGAACCTCTTGATGTTCCCTTTTACTGTTTCCCAACAGTCCTCTGGAGACTCAAAGAGGGACTTCACGGTTCTCCAATCTGCGTAATCCGTCTTGAGCTCCTCAATATTTCCCGGGGTCAACAGCTTTGTGTTCAGCTTCCATGTTCCCTTACCAGCCCGCTGCTCGTCCTGTAGGTGACAGTCGGCCAACAGGAGGCAGTGGTCAGAGGAGAACACCAGCTTGATGTCAGTGGATCTGACCAAGAATGTTCAGGACACAAACAGGGAACCTATCCTTGAGCGATCCACCTCTGGCCATCTGTGTGTAGGTGGCGGCCCCTCATCTTGGGCAGGCCTTGTACACATGGCCCTCCTCTCCAGACACGTTACAGTTCTTGGCCTCTTTGCATTCCTTGGTCGGGTGACCCTCCTGCATGCAGTTCCAACAGATAGAGACCTGACAATCCGCTGCTATGTGGCCTGACCTCCCGCAGGTTTGGCACACTTTCGGCTGCCCTGTGTATGTCAGGTACCCTCTGCTCCCTCTGATAGCAAAGCTGGAGGGTGACCAGGTGTATCTATGCTGCACTCTGTCTGCAGGGATGCTGAAGACGTCGTGCAGCTTGGCATCTTTTACCATTTCCATTAGGGCTTTGGACGTGGCATTCAGTTTACTGTGCCCCTCGCCAGATCATCCATCTGCATCAATGATACAGTTGAAGTCTCCGGCCAGAATGACCGGCCTGAACGTAGCCAGCACCAGTGGAAGCTCCTGCAGGACGGCCAACCATTCACACTTACACGCTGGGGCATACACATTAATCAATCTCAGGGGAGCATTTCTGTATATGACATCAGTGACGAGGAGGCGCCTGCCCACCACCTCCTTAACTTGGAGATGGTGAAGCTGCCTCCTTGCAACAGGATAACCAGGCCTGAGGAACGGTTATCGTTGCGCCCCACTCCCCCGCCCCCGACCAAACTGATGGCCTATGGGCCCACAAGCTCGACCATCTCCTGTAGCTGCTGAGGTGCGGTATCCTGCACTCCTGCAGAAACAGGACATCGGCTTTAATGTTGGCAAGGAAGGCCAACATAGAAACACATCGTGTAGCAGATTTAATGCTACACACATTAATACTCACAATTTTTATCACCATTTTAACAGTTTATGAGGTTACCAGTGTCCATTTGTGGCTGGTCCTGCTGCTCTGGGGTAGCTGTCTGCATTCCTGTGGTGTAGGCGAACTGCTGGACCCTCGCAGGGCTGAGGTGGCTGTCTGGCTCCACGCTGGGGCCATTTCCCCATTCTGGTGTTCATCGGGCTGGGACCAGGGTTCACACAGTCCAGTTCTGAGTCTGACAGCGGGGCTGTCAGAGGGTCGCTGCTCCCAGTTACCTGGACCTGTGGGGGTGTGGGTACCTCCTGGTTTTCACCTGGTGGGGGTGGTTTTTACCAGTCGCCTCAGAAGGCTCGTCGTTGCCTATTTGGCAGGTGCTGCCCTCAAAGGAGCACTCTGTCTCTTCTTTTGGTGACGACCCTCCTTGCGCCCATCTCCACCATCGAAGAGCTGCCCGTATCTTCACTGTGCAGCAGCTGTTCCCCTTTTGCTGGGAGGCTTTGGGGACCTGGTGGTTTTCCTCCTCCTGCTTTTTACAGGGATACACTCCCCTGCCTCCTTGGTTCCCTCCTCCTCCATTGCTTCCATCTGTCCTGTAAGGCTTGGGACGGCTGCTGTACCTCTCCAGTGACTGCCATCTGCTCCCCTCCAGCCTGTCCTTCCTTCTGAGTGCCACCAGATATTGTTCCCCTGCTGGTTTGTGGTACCTTTCTGGTCTTTTGCGATCCACCTCTGGCCCCTCATCTTGGGCAGGCCTTGTACACATGGCCCTCCTCTCCGGACACGTTACAGTTCTTGGCCTCTTTGCATTCCTTGGTCGGGTGACCCTCCTGCATGCAGTTCCAAAAGATAGAGACCTGACAATCCGCTGCTATGTGGCCTGACCTCCCGCAGGTTTGGCACACTTTCGGCTGCCCTGTGTATGTCAGGTACCCTCTGCTCCCTCTGATAGCAAAGCTGGAGGGTGGTTGGAGGATGTTCCCACTGGCATCAATCCTCAGGGTTATCTTGACCTGCCGCCTGCTAGTCCAGATGCCGAAAGGATCGACCACATCAGTGCTTTCTCCCTCGACCTGGACGTCATCCACTCAGGAAGGTCAGGATGTCAGCTACTGGGATGTGGGGGTTGTACGTATAAATCGTAACAATGTAGCAATTGTCCATCTTGTAGCCAGATTTGTCACTGGCATGACAAACTCTGGGGCTGCCAAGGTAAACAAAACTGCCTCAGGTTCATGTGATAGCAAAGCTGGAGGAAGGTGGAGAATTGCTCCCCTGGTGTCCATCTTCAAAGTCACCTTGACCTGCTGTTTCCTGATCCAAATCCTAAAGGGGTGTTTGATTTCTGTGCTATTTATAAAAATGTTGATGAAGAAGGTATGCATATTCAAGGCAGGAACATGATGGATGCAAATGATTACAGTGCAATGGAAGCATAAATAGTGAGGCTCGTCAATAATGCTAGGTTTCATCTGCCTTCAAACACATTGAGAGATTTCTTATGTGCAGTGAGGTCATTGAAGGCTGTATAGACTCCCCAGCATTAGAGAAGTCCTGGACAGTAATTGTCCATAACTGCAAATCCACAGCTCTCCTGCAATGAAAAAAGCACAACTTATGAGTGTACTTCTTTCATTACCTTTCACTGCCAAGGAAATGGTATTAATGCATACCCAGTTTAGGACTCAGTCACTGGTTGCAATCATGATCTCTTTAATTTGTTTTTTTGGATAGGCACTAATACTCAACCAGAGGGAAAAGTGCAAATTAGAATTGAATTTCCAATCACTAAAGGTGGCTACCTCATTGAACTTTCCACAAAATAAATCAACACCCCTGAAAAACTCATCCTTACACTCATGCTGGAAGAACAAACTACATAGTTTCATGGTTTTGATCTCTACCCTGCCAGAGAGTAGAACGTAATCAGTCTGGCAAGGTTTTATTAAAGGACCACTTGCAGGCCAACTTTCAGATAAATATCAGAATATTGATAAAATCATCCACATTTTGAATAAGTCATATTAGGCTTGAAATTTTAACTGTTTCCCTCTCTACAGATGCTACCAGACCTCTTGAGTTTCCCCAGCACGTTTTATGTTTGTACTATCGACATTTTGGTCAAGCAAGGTAAGAAACTTGTTTGCAAGTATATACTAGGCTTCCTGAAGCAAGAGGATTAAGAATGGCTTGATCAACCAATGCATTCCAAAAAGATGTGAAACACAAAGAAAATTGATGAGATTACCCCTCAATGGGCAGACATTTTTTCAGGTGATTGGAAGTTAAGGCTAGGGAATTGTAAAGCCGAGGAATTTTCAGAGTCAAGGTAAAACAAAGGAGCCTGCATGTATGTCTGAAGGTGGGGATAGGGATGTTGTGAGAGAGAATGTAGATAGTTTGGAAACAAAGAAGAGGATTTTGATTAAGATGTGGGAAGAAGTCAATGGGGAGGGATGCAAAAATAAGCAGTTCAGTGTCGAATAGGATTTAGATGGCAGAGTTCTGTAAAAATTACGATATTGGCTGTAGCTCACACTGTATAAGTGAACACTGCAGTCAATTCTCAGGACGAACATCTTTTTTCTTCTCAAAAACGGAATTTTCCTTATGAGTCGCAGGACCAGTCAAGAGTGAAAGCAGGATGA
Organism: Hemiscyllium ocellatum; assembly: GCF_020745735.1. Lineage (NCBI taxonomy): Eukaryota > Metazoa > Chordata > Chondrichthyes > Orectolobiformes > Hemiscylliidae > Hemiscyllium > Hemiscyllium ocellatum. The sequence continues at coordinate 24,647,371 of NC_083416.1, read as the reverse complement.
ATTTATTCTCTGAGGGATCCACTCCTCTGCCTCACACTTTTCTGCATTAAACTCCATTTGCCATCTCTCAGCCCAACTCTGCAGCTTATATATGTCCCCCGTAACCTACAACATCCTTCGATACCATCCACAACTGTACCGACCTTAGCGTCATCCGCAAATTTACTAACACATCCCTCCTCCAGGTTGTTTATAAAAATGACACACAGCAGTAGACCCAAAAACAGATCCTTGCAGTATACCACCAGTAATTAATATCTGCAACACATCTCCCCAACTTCTATACTCAATCTCCAGTGTTCCAAAAGCTTTCTTCACTGCCCTATCTACTTGCGACTCCACTTTCAGAGAACCGTGAACCTGAACTCCAAGGTTTCTGTGTTTCACTACATTCCTTAAGGCCTTACCATTCACCGTGAAACTTCTACCTTGATTTGACTTTCCAAAATACAAGACCTCATACTTATCAATAGTAAATTTCTTTTGCCATTTCTTGGCCCACTTCTCCAGCTGATCGAGGTCCTGCTGCAATTTCTGACTACCTTCCTCACTGTCTACAATACAGCCTATTTTAGTGTCATCAGCAAGGTGATGTTTGGATGTTTCTCATCCAAATCATTGATTTAGACAACAACAGAAATGGGCCCAGCACCGATGCCTGAGGCATTCCACTCATCACAGGCCTCCAATCCAACAAGCATTCTTCCACTGTTACCCTCTGCTTCCTACATCAAGTCAATTTTGTATCCAATTTGCCTGCTTGCCCTGGATTCCATGCGATCTAACCTTCCAGAGTAACCTACTATGTGGAACCTTATCAAAGGCCTTACTGAAATCCATATAGACTATGACTACCTCTCTGCCCTTGTCAACCTTCCTGGTCACTTCATCAAAGAAGTCTAATAAATTTGTGAGGCATGATTTCCCACTTACAAAGCCATGCTAACTACTCCTAATCAAACCCTACCTTTCCAAATGCATGTATATCTTATTTCTCAGAATCTTCTCAAGTAACTTACACACCACAAATGTTAAGCTTACTGGTCTATAGTTCACAGGCTTTTCTTTGCAGCCCTTCTTGAATAATGGCACAGCATTCACTACCCTCCAGTCTTTTGGGACCTCACCTGTGGCTAACGATGATGCAAAAATATCAGCCAAGGCCCCTGCAATTTCTTATCTAGCCTCTTGTGGTATTCTTGGATATATCCGGTCATGATGAACAGAATTATCCACTTTCATATATTCTAATACATCCAACACCTCCTCTCTTGTGATATGGACTGTCCCCAAGGTATCACCACTAATTTCCCCAAGTTCCCAAGTCTTCATGTCTTTCTCCATGGTAAACACAAAGGAGAAATATTCATTGAAAATCTCGCCCTCTCCTGTGGTTCTACACAAACCTGTCCATTTTGGTCCTTGAGGAGCTTTATTCTCTCTCTAGTTATTCTTTTTCCTTTAAAATATTTAAAGTATCTATTTGATTCATTCTAATCTTCTCAGCCAAGGCAATCTCATCCCCCTTTTCACCCTCCTGATTTCCTTCCTCAGTTTAGTGGGCGGCACGGTGGCACAGTGGTTAGCACTGCTGCCTCACAGCGCCTGAAGACCCGGGTTCAATTCCCGACTCAGGCGACTGACTGTGTGGAGTTTGCACGTTCTCCCTGTGTCTGCGTGGGTTTCCTCCGGGTGCTCCGGTTTCCTCCCACAGTCCAAAGATGTGCGGGTCAGGTGAATTGGCCATGCTAAATTGCCCGTAGTGTTAGGTAAGGGGTAATGTAGGGGTATGGGTGGGTTTCGCTTTGGCGGGTCGGTGTGGACTTGTTGGGCCGAAGGGCCTGTTTCCACACTGTAAGTCTAATCTAAACTCCTGTACTCCATGTTTACCTCCAGGGATTCCCTTGATCCCAGCTGCTTGTACCTGAACCACATCTCCTTTTCTTCTAGTCAAAGATCCAATATGCCTTGTCATCCAGGGTTCCCTATTCCTGCCAACCTTGCTCATCATCCTCACAGGAACATACTGACCTTGAACTCTAGCTGTCTCAGTTTTAAAGGCCTCCGACTTGTCAGAGGTCCTTTGCCTGCAAACAAACTACTCCAATCAACTCTTGCAAGCTTCTGTCAAATTTCATCAAAATTCACCTTATTTAAATTTAGAACTTGAACCTGTGGACAAGTTTTGTCCCTCTCCATAACTATTTTTTAAATATATTTTTATTAAGAAAAAATAGATTTTTAAATATTACAACAAACACTAAACAATGCAATTCAAACGGTACAAAAATAGTACAAACATAAACTCAAATAATAAAAAAAATCCCCAACCCACCCTCCTGTACAAATGTATAAACATATACAGAGAAATATAAAATTTAAAAAAACCTCTCCATAACTATTTTAAAATTAAAAATCACACGGTACAGGTCATAGTCCAAAAGGTTTATTTGGAAGTACAAGCTTTCGGAGCACTGCTCCATTATCAGGTAGCTAGTGAGTAGGATCATGACACACAGAATTTATAGCAAAAGATTATGGTGTCATACATTGATGCGACATATTGAACAAACCTAGATAACTGTTAAGTCTTTCATCTTTTAGAATGGGTTGCAGGTTTCAATTCATTAATATGTAAATCCTAGAACTTTTTCAAGTCACATTCCCGAGGCAACTTAAAGGTTTTAAAATGAATAGAACTGTGGTCACTGGTCGCAAAGTGCTCCCTCATTATCACCTCTGTCATCTGTCCTGCCTTATTTCCCAAAGGTAGGCCGAGTTTTTGCCCCATCCCGAGTAGGAATCTCTATATACTTCTTGAGAAAACTTTCCTGAACACAACTAACAAATTCCGCTCCTTTGAAGCCCTTCACACTCTGGCAGTCCATGTTAGGAAAATCAAAATCCCCTATTGTGACAACCCTATCCCTCCTGCAGGTCTCCTAATGTCCCTGCATATTTGCTCCTCTCATTCCCGTTGACTATCTGAGGGCTTATAGTACAACCCCAATAATGTTACCACCCTTTTCTTATTTCTTAGCTCCACCCATAAAGTCTCACAGGATGATCCTTTGGTTATTTCAACTCTGATTACTGCTGTGATACTTGCATCAATCAAAAATGCAACACCCCATCCCCTCCATTCAACCACCTCTGACCCTCCTAAAGCATCTGGCACATTAAGCTGCCAGTCCAGTCCCTCCCTTAGCCATGTTTCTGTAATGGCTGAAATATTCACGTATCTATCCATGCCTAAGCTCATCGGCTTTACCTGTCAGCCATTTTGCATTGAAATAAATGCAACTGAATCCGAAGGATTCCTTGTTCCCTGTTGTGTTCAAGCCTGATCTATCTCTTCAACTTATCATTTCTGATCACTGTATCTCCTTCGAACCGAACACTTGCCTTCTTGCTGTTAAGGATCCCATCCCCCTGCAAATCTAGTTTAAACCCTCCTTTGCAGGATTAGCACTAGCACTCGTCACTACCCTGTCTCCCTGCGATTCCACTTTCAAGGAATTATAAACCTACATTCCAAGATCCCTTTTTTCAGCAACATTCCGCAAGCCCTTACCATTAAGTGTATAAATCCTGCCTTGATTTGCCCTCCCAAAATGCAGCACTTCATGTCCATTTCATCAGTTGTTCTTCTTCAACACCTAAACATCTTCAGCTTTTATTTCAACAACTTTCCCTTCATCATAAAGTCAAAGTGGAAGTGTTCGCTCGTGAATCCGACAATGTTCTGCACCATTTGCAATTCCTCAGATAATGAAGCAGTCCGTGTTCAAATGCAGAAAGACCTTGACAATATCCAAGACTGGACTGAAAATGGCAAGTAGCATTTGCATCACACAATGTCAGGCAATGACCATCTTCAATCAGAAACAATCTTACAATCCCCCTTTACACTCAATAGTTTTACCATCACTGGGTCCCCAGTGTGAACATTCTGGGGTTACCATTGACCAGAAACTCTATATCAGGTGACTAAAAGTGGCAAGCTTTAGCTTTAAACAGTGTTTAATGGAAATCAGAGCGATGGAGAAGAATAGAGAGAGAATTCCAAAACAAACACATGGATCTAGATACCATCTATCAACCCCTCAGAAAACAAACAGGAAATGACATCACCACAAACCCCAGGAACCCTATCCAGGACAAACATATAAATAGAAAGAAGGAGACAACAACCTTGTTTCACTTGGAGGTTGTCACTGATGATGTTACCTAGCTAGGTAATGAAACGTCTCGATAGTAAACCTACACCCTAGAGAATTCCAGAGCTTAGAGTTGAGGTAGGTGAAGCTGCAACACCAATGACGAAGTAATGAAAGTCCCAACATGCAAGAAACCAGAACTGTAAAGTGCAAACACCTTGGAGTGTTGTTTGGCTAGGGAAGGTTACAGAGACACAGAGAAACGTGGCCAGCAAGAGGATAGAGTGCAAGGAACAAGGTTATTATAGTAAGTCTAGAAAGCATAGGTTTTGGACTCTGAAGAACAACTTTATGAGATATGCTAGGAACTATATATTGAAAAAGAGTAGCTAGGTATGGGAAAATCAAGTCGAATCACTGGCTTTGTTTAAAAGTTATTCCATTGTATGTGGTGCTGAATTTGATAAATTTTGAGGATGGTTCTTCAACTGGACTCATCTCAAAAATATCATTATTCATTATATCATCCAATAAGGACACAAACAGTAAATTTTAGCACCTGACAACCTTTTCATGGTTGAGGAGGAAAAAGTATTTAAGATTATTTTCCCCTGTTGCCAAATGATCTCACCAAATTTAATTACTATAATTTAACAGCTCTGACACAGTGAAACACTTATCATGATTTTTTAAATTTGGTCAATCTTATGCAGAATGTTGTTAAGCATGCATATATTAATGATTTCAGACCTAGAGCAATCTGCGGAAAGGGCATCTTGTAGATATTTGCATTCCTACATATTTTCAGTTACCAGGCTGAGGCCTTAATTCCACATTAAACGTCCGCTTTAGAGCAACTGGAAACACTTCCCCCGCCCACCCCATCCATCTGAACTGGAATCATTGCTGCTCAGTAAATCACGTGCTCAAGTTCCTAATTGCAGTCGAGGCTTAATGAAATGTTTCATACCTTCCATTTAAACAAGGGAAACAGATTTTAAATGAATTCCTGAATCACCTTTACCTCGCCCCAACTATAAAGAGCAGTACTAATACATTGAAACAAGGGGGATGAAAGGAAAGGCCTTTTAACCCATTTGGACATTTTAGAGCTTTCAGTGTCATATTATCTAAATTTCAGTTTCTCAAAGTGCTTGAAATTCAACAAATGTGCGATTTTGTTTCTTCTAAAGCTAACGGAATTCCTCAACTATTGCCTTTAACTTCCGAAGACCTTTCGAAATGTCCTTAAAATAGTTCACATGTAAAGGGTCAAAGATTTGCTCTCTCACAAGCAAAGTAACTTTTCAAAAGTATGGTATTACATTGCTTATAGTTATTACTTCACAAATCTTGGTTTCAGTGATAGTTAATAAATCTAACTACAAAAATCGCTATTGATTCTAATCAATTGCGTTGTTCATAGCGCGGTGCCCGATAATTGACAAGTTATCCAACGAGTCAGAAACTGCTGTAAGCCTCGGGGCTAAGATGATTGATTGACAGCTTGTCTCACCATTCACAAATCTGAGAACGGATTTGAGCGACACGAGTTCTCATGACAACGGGGCCGCAGTTTCGGGACAGGCAGTTCATTCAACCAATCGCCAAACGACTTTCTCCCGACCTCGGCAGATTGACAGCTAATCACACCAATCGTGATACCTACAGAACAAATTGGCCGCCCCTGCCACAGCCAATGGATTGTTCGAGCACACGAATCAGAGAAGGTGACTATGGATTTGGACCAATAGGAGGATGGCAGGGAGGCAGGTGGTGTTGCAGCGCCCGCCCCGGAGCCAGGCCGGCGAGCAGCGGAGTGGGTGCAGACGAGAAACGGCGCTCAGGAACAGGCAGGAAGCAAAATGGCGGCTGCGGGTGTTGGCGTTGCTGCCGCCGCTGCTGCCGCTTTAAAACTCCTGGCGGGTTCCGAAGTCAGGGTAACGGTGGATCACGTCGTGGACGACGCATTGGTAGTGTCCCTGCGTTTCGAAGAGAAGCTTTTCTCAGGAGTTCTAATGGATATTTCCAGAAGGTACGAGAAAATAAAACACAAAATAACGGGTAGAAAGAGAGGAGAAAAAGGCACCTCTCTCCCGAGAGGCTTGGAGTGGCACCTGGAGGGCGGATGGTGGGGCAGGTAAAGTGTGAGCCAATCAAGTGCCCACCTATGGGCCTAGGGCAGCAGGCGATAGCGGTCGGCACCCCGTCTCCGCGCTCTGCTGCATCCGAATCCCTTGTGGCCGCTGCGTTGCCAAAAGACGTGCAGAGGGAGAGAGGGGGGTTCGTGGGGGCATAGCCCTGCCCTACCATACCCAGCCCTGCTCAGACCAGGCTCCAGCAACTCCCCCAGCACATAGTCACCCACCCCGCCCAAATTCAATGCATCATCAGTCCTCCTAACTTTTTTGGAAAAAAGAAAAATAGAAATGCAGAGAAAGAGTATGTAGCTCCTCAAATGCCTTTCTTTATTTTGTTTGGATTTACTTTTTCAATTTAGGGGTCAATTGCATCTCGAAAGGTTAATAATGTAGTTTTGCGAATGAGACCACTTCTATCTGCTCATTTTAAGGAATGAGTTGTAGTACTGTAACTCCCTTTTGTAATGTGTTTCAATTTCCATTAAATTGATCTAAAATGAGTTTTGACTAAGTGATTTTTGAGTGGCAGGAAGAATGTGATGCACCTAGACGTTATGCAGAGTTTGTGTATACATCTAAACAATGTAATGCAGTCTGTGTTTCACATTAGAAGTGAGCCAGGGCTAATAAATAATTCTTTTTTACTTATACTTGATAATGTATGTCTTTGAAAACTTTGACTCTGCGGTTCTGTAACAAAAATACTTTTTAAAAAAAAAATGCATACAGGTTGAGCCTCTACTACTCATTCAGGTCAAGGTCTCATGTGTGTCTCAAGGTTTTTTCTGGCCTCCAGATTTGCTTTCGAAGTCAACCTTCCTGCGTGTCCCCCCCCTCTCAACCTGGTGAGAGCCCAAGATGCCCCCAACATGGTAATGTGTGCTGTTCTTGGATCAAGAGTTGGGAAATGCTTATGGTAGGTGGGGCAGCTCAAGCCTCCCATGCAATATTGAAACCAGTCTATTCCCAGAGAGCAAAACAATTTTAGGTTTCTTACAGTGTAACATTTGTATTTTTTTGAGATGCTAAATTTTGGAGTGTAGTATCACTACTTTGGGATGTATTTTGTTTCATATAAATAAAGGTTGTATGAGGCGAGGTGGTTGCATAGTGGTAACGTGACTAGTAATCTAGAGCTCCAGGCTCAGTTCTGAGGGCATAGATTTGAATTCATCATGGCAGATGGTGAAATCTGAATTCAGGTCAAAAATTAAATTTTAGAATTATAAAATATGCTAGTCTTTTAACCAATTAAAAAAATGTGGATGCTGAAAATCTGAAACAAAAACCACTGGAGAAACTCAGTGGGTCTGGTATCATCTGTGGAAAGAAAATAATTAACACTTTTTAATCAGCTCTGAAGAGGGTCACTGCACCTGAAATGTAAACTCTCCATGAATTCTCAGATCTGCTGAGTTTCTTCAAGTTATGTTTATAACTGCTGTTGACTGTCATAACCCATCACTAACGTCCTAAAGGGAAGTAAATCTACCTTCCTTACCTGATCTGGATTACGTATGACTCTAGACCTATAGCAATGCAGATTCTTAACTGTTCTACGTAATTAGGGATGGGCAATAAATGTTGGCCCAGACAGTTACTGTCAATCTTTACTGCTCTAACATCAGTTATTCCGTAGTTAGCCAGAAACTAAGGTTCCAGAATCAAGAACTGCTGTCTATGTCCCTTATGCCATTTTTCATCAAAACCTGTGAGTGATTTGTTTAAAGTTAAGCTATAAGTAATTTTAGATTCAGGCTCGGAATTCTGCACTGAGTAACTCTCTTCCTGACTCCTCAAAGTCTGTCAACAATCTTACAAGACACAAATTGGAATACTCTCGACTTGTCTGGATTAACGCAGCTCCATTAATACTCTTAAGCTTGACACGATCGGGATAAAAACTGTTTGACTGGCACCACATCTGCAAGTATTCATTCCATCCACCACTGCAGTGTTTAACACCGATTAAAATGCCTGCAAAATTTTGTGGAACCTGCTTTAGAATATGTCTTACCACTAACATCCAAGAGGACGAGGGCAGAGGAGACTTGGGAATACCATTACCTGCAAGTTCTCAGTCTCTCACCATCCTTTTAGAATTTTATTGAATTCCTTCTATCATTAGGGAGGCTATTCCAAGATTTCAACATAATACACTGGTGGTGTCCCTACCTCAAAGGGACTGCTGTTCCAAAAGGATAATTGTGGCTTGAGAATAATGCTAGCCCAGCCAGTTAAGTCTTATCTTCAAATAAATTTGAGAAAAACTGCTTGCATTTATTTAGCATAATCCATTGTGTTCAGCATATAGCATTTCTCATCTTGGCTGCTGTAAAATAAAGAACGAGTACATTTTTAATTTTTATAATTTAGAATAAATGTTGAAAGGAGGATTCTTTAAAGTAGCTATCTGCTCCAATTACTGAAAGTACTTTATATGAATTCTTTCTAAACTTTTTTCTAAACTTAAATGCAAATGGCTACAAATAAGCTTTTCAAACATTTATCCAGTCAAAAGCCTACTTTGCATTTATGTACTACATAAAATTTCTTTATGTAGCAACACCCTCTATTTCATAACAAATCTGGGCCAGTCCATCCTAAAGCACTACTGTCTGCTGTAGGTCTGTCAAAATATTGACCTCCATAATAGCGATGATGGAAGTGAACAATTGGAGTAAAAATCCTCTAGGGAAAGTGAACCCAAATTATAGGCCTTTTTCCAAATAGCTTTTTTCTATAAATGTTTGGGTATCATTTGAATGCATATATAACGCCTGTTTCAGCAGTAATTTTTCATTTTACTGCATCTTCTGTAATGAAGACATGATCTTTCTAACATCAGCCAATGTTTCATACCCTGTTTTATAGTGTGGAGATGTCTTAAATGCTATATATTAGAGACTTTTACTACTCCTGATATAATGTGCCCATTTATAGTTGGTGTTTCATCAGCATTAGGATGCAAGCCATGGTCTCAAGGTGGCTTCCATTTTGTTGTCACTGCCATTTCTTTTGCTAGAAATGTGAAAAGTTGAACATCTGATTTTTGGAAGATCGTCAAAGGTGAAATTCTTATCACTACCATTTCTAGTAGTAGATGAGAACTGAACGTTGGATTTGTTTGGCTTATATTTGCTTCTGAAAAAGAATTAATGTAAAATATTAAGATTGTAGGACAAGCATATATTAACATAATTGTTAGAAGTCATTGATTTAAAAATGTGCTAAATGAATATTATTGTATCATTTGCAGAATCATCTGGAAATGGGCCGGGGGGGGGGGAAGAGAGAGAGAAAAAGAATGTTTGTTGGTCCACTGAATCAGAGTTTTTGTTCCATTAGTCTAGTTTGGGATGTAGGAAACCTGTTTAACTGCAATTGTATTCAGTTTTCTCACTGTTGAAATAGTTTCTTTAAAAAGTGTGAAAGAAAGATGAAGTGAAAGTACCATCTATGATTAGTCCAGAAAAATCATGGGTGAATTAAAAGGCTAACTTCGGGTAGGATTCCTTCTGTTTGTAAGCATCCAGAGTGATCCTTTTAATACTATGCATTATATGAATAATTGTATGGCTTGATTTTGAAACGTTAACACACAGACTTAGTTCTTCAGCACAGTTCTGGGATAAATACTATCAAAAATATTCCAAGTAATTGGGGTTGATTGTGCTGTTAGTGATGAGCTATCCAATATTGTAAAATTCTGGTGCTACCAGCCTCCAGTTGGAACAATCTAATGTAGTTTAAATTAATCCCATCCTCTGATCATAGACTGGTATGTGCCTTTAACTACTTATTGCCAAGATATGAAAATCAGAAGTTGGTATTATTTAGTCTTCACCCGGGAGAGGAGCTACGAGACTAAATATGACATTTCGATGGGCAAGAGGGGGCTGGAATTCAAGAAAACGTAAAGAAGATTCAACTGTTCTCAACTCTGCCACGACAGTGGACACTTTCATCTTTATTATTAGTGTTTGATTTTATGATGAAGACAGATGGAGAGACCAGAATTCCTTATGCATGACATCAGAGTGGGAATAAACAATTTAGCAGGTAGTTATTTTTGAACAAAGCACCATTTATAAGAATCTGTACTGAGGCCACTTGGTTACTTGATCTGAATTAAACTCTTAATGACAAGTTGTAATTAATGTGCATATAAAATTGAATTCGGGTGATAATGTTTAAGTCATTGGATGAGATAATTATCGATTAGCATTAATCCTGCAATCTACTGTTTATTGCAACATCTCAATTTTGGACTTGTGAAATTGCTAGCTCAGAAATGAAAGCTTATTTAATGGAAGATTTTATAAAGTATTGTAAATTATGAAAAACTTGACACTGCAATTCTGCTCCAATCATCGTCAATTTTTGGTAACAAAAAGATTAATTTACCAGGTAAGCAAGCAACCAGAAAGGTCATTTACTATAACATTCAACAAATTTTCACAAATCCCTTTTCTGGATGTCACTGTCAATGGAATCAAACTTTATTCTAATAGACATCTTTTAGGTTTTGATTGGTGTAAGATGTTGAACTAGAATAAAGTTTTCCTTTTCAAAGCCATATTGCACTACATTGGTATATAAGGAGAAATTTCTTTTGCATGTTTATAATCAATATTTGCCTGGAGGACATGAGCAAGTCCAGTTAAGTTAAGCATTCAAAGCTAGTCCCTCCTGACTTTTAAGTGTAGCTCTAGACTCTTTCTTTGTGTAGTATTGTCAACAGTTTAATGCACTTGTGATGCACAGTCTGCAATGTGGTATTTTTAGCTTTCTGATTCATCTGAAAGATATCTGAATCACTAAGAATGCAAAAAGTATGTGTTGCTTGGAAATGAATGCATTTAATTGTAGTAAAGTTGGAGCAAAATGCAAAAACCTGATTTTTATGACTGAATCCATTTGTGCTATACCTTCTCAGATTTGGGCCGTATGGAATTCCTGTGACTGTGCTTCCAAAAAGGGACTACAAGGATAAAACTGACCTACTGCAACTTCAATGTGAACCATTCCAGCAACAGATCCAGCAAAGTTCAAAATCAGCAGGTACTTGTGAAGCAGCATCTTTGGTACCTTCTACACACCCTAGTGTGGTTGAAAGCCTGTGGACTGCAAAACCTGCACCGTTATTTTACGAAGGAGCACCTTATCCTCCTCCACTCTTTATTAGACATACTTATAACCAGTCTATACCTCAACCTCCTCCAAGAAGGATTAAACGACCTAAAAAGAAAATGTTCAGAGAGGAGTCTACTTCCATAATGAATTCTATTAAACTCCGACCAAGACAAGTTTTATGTGACAGATGCAAAAATAGTATTTCTGCAGATAAAAAAGAGTTGAGAAGGGGCAGCAGCACAAGTGACACTTCTCGAAGTGAGGACAAGAAACGAAAAAATGACAGTGCACCTGCAGTATCTAAGAGACTAAAAACCGATCATAAACTGGAAGCAAAAACGCAGTATGATGGTCAGAAGAGGAATACAGTCATTAAAATTTCAAATCTAACTACAGGCAAGGGCAAAGTAGTCAAGATTTCTTCCCAAGTACATAGTTCTAAAGTGCAGTTGAATCCCAAGAAAGTGCTACAGAACAAGAACGTAGATCACACGAAAGCCAGGGAAGTATTGAAAATGGCCAAAGACAAAGTTCAGAAGAAACAGCAGGAAGTTTCTTCATCTGGTGGTACCATTCCAAAAGTTCATTTTACACGGCGCTTTCAAACCACCAACTCTGGCTCTCTCCCTCCACGGATTCGTTTAAAACCACAAAGGTACAGGAATGAAGAAAATGATTCTGTTTACAAGGCTAAACTTGATAGACTACGCAGCTGTAAGACAGCGTCCAAAGCGCCGCCTCGCTGTACCTCTTCCCGCTCAGCAGGTGAGCAGCCTTCTGAAAAAGATAGTCCCACAAAAGGGTTGGAACAATCCACTGATGAGAATAAAGACACCAGGGAAATAAAATGGCCTTGTGAGCAAGATGAAAAACAATTGGGGAAAAGGGGCAGAGGAGGCAATATAACTGTTTATATGACCTACAGTCAAAATAAATCTGACTCTTCCGCCTTTTCAGTTTGTAGTAGTGATAGTGCAGATGATATAAAATCCTCCAACTCAGAATGTAGTTCTACTGAAACATTTGACTTTCCTCCAGGCAGTATGCATGTACCTTGCTCTTCCTCCTCAAAAGAAGAAAAGCTCACTAATTCCTTGAAAGTGAAAGTTTTTACCAAAAATGTCTCTAAATGTGTGACTCCAGATGGCAAGACCATATGTGTAGGGGACATTGTTTGGGCCAAGATTTACGGCTTCCCCTGGTGGCCTGCCCGCATACTTACTATAACTGTGAGCCGAAAAGATAATGGCTTTTTAGTAAGACAGGAGGCCAGAATTTCATGGTTTGGGTCCCCAACAACATCTTTCCTGGCTCTTTCACAAGTCTCCCCGTTTTTAGAAAACTTCCAGTCACGGTTTAACAAGAAGAGAAAGGGCCTTTACCGAAAGGCCATCACAGAGGCAGCCAAGGCTGCAAAGCAGCTGACACCTGAGGTGCGGGCCCTGCTGACACAGTTTGAAACATGAAAACATCAAAGAAGGTAGGCAAGTCAAGTGGTTGGGGTTACACTAAACTGAAGCCCAAATTTAAATATGTATGACTAATTGTAAAACTTCAAATTAGACACATTGGTTTAATGACTTCAATTCACTGTTAGTTAGTTTTTAGAATGAGGATGGCTGCTGACTATTATAATACTAAGAGGGTAAATATCTACTTATCAATTTTTCAGCAGTTAAGAGCAGGAATTTGGACAAATAAATCCGATTTAGATCCAATAAGTACTCCAATTTCGTTAGGTCCAGTTGCCTTAAACATTTCACAAGTTGGATGTGTAGGAGCTGAAACCTTGAAGGACAGTCTGCTGGCTGTTTTATTGTGTTGTTTGAGTTCCTTTCCTTTTTTTGAATAAATGCTTATTAAAGACTAAGTTTCTGCTTCTCTGGACCCTCCATGGAAAAGTATTTTAAAAATTGGCTCCAAAACTGTCTACACATCGAGATGACCCTTGCCTTTTTACTTTATCATTTCTAAAAAGCTTCTTTTTTGAAATTCTTTCTAGTTCTAAGGATCAAAGTGAACCATGAAATTGATTGATTGGTACACATGTACTTTGAACAACTCGTCAAGTGCTGTTATTTGGAGTAATAGTTGTTAAAACTGAAGCCGGCTTATTGGTTAACTATGGATAACTATCTCCATAATGTATGTTGTAATGATGCTTTAGTGGTTTTGCTTTTTTTTAAAAAAATGATATAACTAATCAGTGATTCATGCTAGATAGTTTCTAAAATGAACATTAGCCGACGAGAAATCACCATCTGTTTCAATGTGGTGTTGAAGTGCACTGAAAGTTTGAATTCTGTTTATCTAGCTGAACCATGCAGCATAAATTTAAAGGACTAAAATTGAAAAATCTAATTGAATGGCTTAAATTTTGTAACAATCAGAATCCTCTTAAAACCAAATTATCACTGATGCTTGTAATGCTTATCATACCAGGTAGCATCTGTGGAAAGGTAAAGTTGAGTTAGGATGGATTAAAAAGTTTAAAGGGCTCTTGTAGCACTGGTAGTAAACCTGCTTTGGGGCAGAAGACCTGAGTTCAAGTCCCAACATTTTCATTTTATTGCTGAACAGGTTGATTAAAAATATCTATAGTTAAGATTATTGACCTGAAACATTAACTGTTTCTTTTTCCACATTTCATACCTGACCTGTTAAGTGTTTTCAGCACTTGTCTTTAATCCATCTTCCTATTCAAGTGATGAGATGGGGAAAGATACAAGCTACCATGAGCAATGTCGATGAAAAAGGAAATGTTGCCCATGCTTTTTGTCTTGCAATCAGCAGGAAATATACATTATTTCAGATTCTAGTAGTCACAATGATTCACACAATAGGAGAAAAAGATGCTGATTGGCTGAGTTCACATTAAGAAAGCACATAAGCTCTCCAAGCTTCTGGGAAGATACAAAAAGCTTGAACATATTAATTTTTTGAAAAACACTTTGACCTAAGGGGGGCATGGCTCAGGTACTGGCAGTTAGGATCAAGTGAATACCTGGAGGTATGCAGGAACTACAGGAGTTTACTGAAGAAGGAAACCAGGAGGGCAAAAAGGGAACACTTGAGAGCCTTGATTGAAAAGATTAGGGTGAGTTTAAGTATCCATCTTTAGTGGAAAAAGAATAACTAACTAGAGAGAAATTAGGCCCCTCAGTGACCAAAATGGACATATATGCAGGAGATGGGCAAGGTTCTCGATGAATATTTCTCCTGTCTTTACCATGGAGAAAGACACGAAGATTTGGGAGAGTTACTGGTGATGTCTTGGAGACAGTCCATATCACAGAGGAGGCTGTGTTGGATATATTAGAATGTATGAAAGTGGGTGAATGTCCTTGTCCTCACCAGCTTTATCCAAGAACACTGCAAGAGACTAGAGAAGAAATTGCGGAAGCCCTGGCTGATATTTTTGCATTATTGTTAGCAACAGGTGAGGTCCTGGTAGACTGGAGGGTAGTAAATATTGTGCTGTTATTCAAGAAGGGCTGCAAAGAAAAGCCTGAACTATAGACCAGTATGCTAAACATCTGGGATTTGTAAGTTACTTAGGATTCTGAGAGAGAAGGTATATGTGCATTTGGAAAGTCTGGGTTTGGTTAGGAGTGGTTAGCATGGCTTTAAGTGGGAGACCATGCTTTACAGATTTGTTAGAGTTCTTTGAAGTGACCAGGAAGGTTGACGAGGGCATGGCAGTAGATGTAATCCATATGGATTTCGGTAAGGCCTTTTGATAAGGTTCTACATTGTAGGCAGCTCTGGAAGTTTAGATCGCATGGAATCCAGGGTGAGCAGGCAATTTGGACACAATTAGCTTGATGGTAGGAAGCAGAAGGTAAGAGTGGAAGAATGCTTGTCAGACTGGAGCCCTGTGATTACTGGAGTGCCTCTGGTCGGTGTTGGGCCCATTGCTGTGTGTTATCTATGTCAACGATTTTGATGAGAATGTACAAGGCATGATTAGTAAGTTTTGCAGATGACACTAAAATAGGTGGTGTCGTGGGCAGTGAGGAAGGTTGTCAGAAGTTTCAGTAGGACCATGATCAGTTGGGAAATGGACCGCAAAATGCAAATGGAGTTCAATATAGATAAATCGGAGGGCTTGTAATTTGTAAAGTCAAATCAAGATAGGAGTTTCATGGTGAATGGTAGTGCCTTAAAGGGTGTAGTGGAACAGAGGGATCTTTGAGTTCAGGTTCTCATTTCTCTGAAAGTGGAGTCACAGACAGAGCATTAAGGAGGCTTTTGGTGTCAGGGCATTGACTTTAGAAGTTGGGAAGTTATGTTGCAGTTATACAGGACTTTGGTGAGGCCACACTTGGAATATTATATTCGGTTTTGGTCACCTTGTTATAGGAAGGTTGGGGAATTGGAAGTCTAGAGGACATCAGTTTAAGGTTAGAGGGGAAAGTATAAAAGCGAACCTGAGGGGCAACTTTTTTCAAGGGAGGTATGCATATAGAATGAACTGCTAGTGGAAGTTGTTGAAGTGGGTACATTAATATTAAAAAAGGCATTTCAACAAATACATGAATAGGAAAAGATCAGAAGGATATGGGCCAAGTGCAGGGAAATGGGATTAGTGTGGACAGACGTTTTGGTCAGCATGGACCAGTTTGGGCCAAAGGGCCTGTCGTGTGCTGTAGGACTCTTACTCTAAAATTGGTCTACCTTGCTTCTTGCAAGTGCTACAATCCTAACGGAGTATCTCAGATTGAGTTGTTAGCTCACTGTTGTTCAGCAAGTGTTATCCAATTGCAGAATCACTTTAACCAGTTGTTCTGGATTTAGCATTCTTGAACAGCCAAGCTAACTATCTACTTAAGCTGTTTTTCGAACAACCAAAGAAAGATGCTATTAGATTCAAACAGCTGATTATTAGAATTATGGCCATATGCACCTAACAGCTCAATGGCACTGAAATTCATGAGAGTTGCTGAATTTGGTGACTGGCATCCAGTTAGTAGAAAGTACCACTTGCTGCTTGATAGTAGCAGCATGAAACACCTTTTAACCTGATTGCAAAAATTTGAACACTGCTTTTCAGGGTAATAAGAAACCTGGCAATTTTCAGGTCTGTTTGCAAGTTTTTGGTAATAGTGATTTTTATTTTGCAGAAAACTGCATGTATGTTCAAGCCTATGTTTATTGAACTACTAAGAGGGATGAGAAGTTGATATATCCTGGCACTCTTACTCCTGTCCATAAATTGATAATTTGACATTTGCCCTAATAAGTGCAAGATGAACAGCTTCAATATGTCTCTAGCATTATACAAAATTTGTATTGACTCTGGAACATGGCAATCAATTGAATAGCAATGTTTACCTATTAGTACTATAGTCATTGAGATGATAGACCCTTTGGTCCAACTTGTCCATACTGATGAGGTAGCCCAATCTAATTTAGTCCCATTTGCCAGCACCTGGCCTATATCCCTCTAAACTCTTCCTATTCATATACCCACCCAGATGCTTTTTAAATGTTGCAATTGTACCAGCCTCCTCCACTTCCTCTGGCAGCTCATTCCATACATTCACGCCCCTCTACATGAAAAAGTTGTCCCATTCTATGTCTCTCCCATCTCACCCTAAACGTGCCCTCTAGTTCTGGACCTCCCTCCCCCACCTCCAGGGAGAAGACCTCGTCTATTTACCCTATCGAGGCACCTCACTTTATAAATCTGAAGTCACCTCTCAGCCTTCAATTCTCCAGGGAAAATAGCCCCAGCTATTCAGCCTCTCCCTTAAGCTCAACTCTTCAAACCATGGCAACATCCTTGTAAATTTTTTCTGAACCCTTTCAAGTTTCACAACATCCTTCATCCTTCTGATAGGAAGGAGACCAGAATTGCATGCGCTATTGCATGCGCTATTCCAACACCCTGTACAACTGCAACATGACCTCCCAACTCCTGTATTCAATGCTCTGACCAATAAAGAAAAGCATACCATATACCACTTTCACTATCCTATCCAATTGTGACTTTGCTTTCAAGGAATTATGAACCTGCACGCCAAGGTCTTTGTTCAGCAACACTCCCCAGGACCTTACCTTTAAGTGTGTACATCCTGCTAAGATCGGCTTTCCCAAAATGCAACATCTTGCATTTATCTAAATTAAAATTCATCTGCTATTCTTCAGCCTATTGGCCCATCTGATCAAGATTCTGTCGTAATCTAGGGTAACCTTCACTGTTGACTGCACTTCGAAAGTAACTGATTATTGGTAAAGTGCATTGTAATGTTCTGTAGTCTCAAAGGACACAAATGAAAGCTATCTTTTTCTCCATGTAATGTTGGTTCAAGTTGCAAAACCTCTGGATATACAGAGTGAGAGAAGTGCTGAATGAAATGAACACAATCTTTATCTGTGATGCTGTTCATACACAATGAAAATATCATCATTACAACTGTTGCCTAAATTTCATTATGAAAAGAATGGAAGAGTGAATTCCTGCTGCTATCTTTGCTTGAGTCGCATGTTCAATGTTACTACTTGCAAATTAAGCTCTTCAATATTCAGAAGCCTACTGATCAGGGCACCGCCAACTTTAGAAAGACTGTTAACTGCACATTCTTAGTTCTGAACTCACTTGATGCTTCTAGCATCAGTCCTGTGTTGACTTGTATAAGATGGTGGGAGTGGGTTCCCTTCCCTAATTGAAAACCTGAATCATTTGGGTTACATTTTAAAAGAAATGCAAAATAAAACTCCCCCATCAGAGCATCTCAGTGTTAATGTCAATAGGGTTTTTTTTACTGTGACAAATGACCATTTTGCATGCCACCTGGGGTTTCTGACAAAAATTCAGTTAAGTTCATTAGTTGTAGGATTGAGTCGAGCAAAATCTTTTCACAGGATGCTTGGTCAGCAGGTCAGGATTGCTGAATGAAGTTGAAGACTAGAATTGTGCCATCCAGTCCCCTTGCTGTTGGTTTTTTTTTAATATTGTTATGCATTAAAAATCCAAACTGTTTGGAAGTGTGTACAGTCCTGGACCAGACTGTTAAAGTGTAACAATGTTTTTCTTGATGCTTTCCTTGTAAAATATTGCTACTTCAGTAATTAAACTTTTTAAATCTCAAAAGTGCAGAGCAATAACCATTTTTCAATATTTCTGTTCAAATAATTACTTTCAAAGGTGTTAACATTACCACAAAATGCACAGTGAAATAAAACAGTTTAAGAATCAATTTTAAGCAAAGTTTTAATTGTTTGGGAATTTAAGTTCTTTAATCCACCTACTTCTAAGTTTTTTCCCTCTGGGTTAGATGGTGGTTGAGCTGACAGTGAGCCTAGTCTATATGTTACAGTTCCACATGCAGCCTGGAAATTGGGTCAATGAAGTACTAAATTTTCCTAATGTGAAAGTTTCAGCAATGCTAAGAAGTCAAAAACATGATGTGCTACATTTCTGGATTTAAGGATGGTCACCTGAGGATTGAAGGAATTTGGTTTTAACTCTTTGACATCTCCCCTTTTTCTGGAAAAGAAAATGGCTACAGTGAAATAATAGTGCGTTTGTTTTGCTAACTTTTCATGTGTGCTGTGCTTGAATTAAAATGAACATGATCATGAGTGCTACATCACCATCATCCAGATATTTTGGTAAAAATCAGTTCTTTTGCCAGACCAAAAGCATAACTGTTCAAGAAATGCTGAGTTACTTTTATTGATGGGATAGTTACATTTACTGATACAAATGTATCTACCCTTCTGCTTTGAAAATATGATTTGTAGTGCATGAAAACAAATTCTAAAATCTGAAGTTGTAGTGTAGATTTAGAGAGAAACCTGTATAGTTGTATTCTTATACCTTTTTTAAATGAAAATTACAGAAGCTACCAAATCAGTGTTACAAGCAATGCTGGCCCTTAAGAGTTCTACATCATAGGACGACACAATAATATTGAAATATTCTACAGGTCAAGGATCCTTTATTTGGAAACCTCAGGACCAACTGGTTTTGGATAGAGTTGCCCCACTTATAGGTCCACATAGGCTTAGAAGGGAAGCAGGCGTCATCCTCTCTCCACCCCACATGACATACTAGGTTCAGGCCCTTTGCGCAAAACAGCATTTCTAGGTTTATTCAGGCTAAGCAGTGAAATATTATTTTCCAAAAGTCCATACTCAGCAGGTCTGTTTAGGCCTACTTTCCAAAAGACCTTCAGTTTTTGTCTTGGTTTTCAGACATCAGATAAGGATACCAACCTGCAAATTTATAAATAGATAAAGTAAAATGATTGATATACAGGGAATGTTCAAATAATGCTGGGGAAAGAGTAGACCTACGTACAGTCTGGACACTGGTAACCTTTTCACCGTTGGCTTTATGTACAACTCTTAGGTAGTGCAGGAGTTAATGAGATTATCATGAAGTTCCTGCCTTCTGAACCTCATCTGAGGCATGATGACCATCAGGTTAAACTCAATGGCTAGTCATCTTTCTCTATTGAGAGCGCAACCCTCTGATCCTTTGGAACTGTTGTGACTTTAAAACTATTTTCTATCTGAAGATAAAGTTTACTATCAGTTGAAATAAGGAATGTTGGTAAAACTTAAAATTTGACATCCATACCACCTATACTCAACCTGAAATTCTATATTTCGTTTCCCTCTGGTTTCTTGTTGGTTTAGCAAATCACTTTGTCTCTGGTATTGTACTATATGGGTTATGCATATTTAACATGTATTGTTAAATAATTCAAGTTTAAAAATAAAAATCCTTGGATATTACACTTTGTTTTAATATTCTACTGCAGCTTCCATGGTACTTAATTTGAAGACGCAACAATGCATCTTTTGCCATAAGAATATAGTATGCATTCAGGCCTCAGGACACAAGTATATCTGAGAACAAAATGATTCCACATCTAACAGAACCTATACACCAGACCTATAGAACCATGAAATTTCAAATCTGACCTATAATTTGCATGGATAATGTATACACATTGGAGTTGAGATACTATGAGATAAATCATAGTGATTCTATCAAATAGTCATTTTCTGAATTGGGGTATGCTATCAGAACAAATCATTACCTTTTAGTTACTTGTATTAACAATAATGCATGTCTGACAAATCATTTGGATATGTGCTCAAATGAAAGGTGGACAGTCAGCTTTGCCAAGTTGGTATTCTCTACACTAGGGAACAGAAGTTCAGTTAATTGTTTTTTACCTCCCCCAATCTTCCTTTCTTGTCAGCATTTTATTCTCAGTTTGTAGAATATTTTAATTGACAACATTGCATGGCATACTTCAGAACATTTACCAGGCATAGCATTTGATTTTATTTACATTTCTGAAATACCAATTAGTATTTAGCACTTATTCTTCAATAGTTGTTTCCTCTTGTCCATTAGATCCTGTATATGGTGGTGGGGGGGAAACAAATGAGGGTTAACATCTCGTGGTTAGCTGTTTGTATTTCATTTTGAACTTTCAGAGGTGATCTGTGACCCAAATCAATTTGACAGCTCTACACAATTTCTTAGTGCACTCAATCTTCTAGTTACAATTGAAGTAACTTAGACATTTGTCCACATGTTTTTCCCCCTCAAATCAGAAGTGTCTCCATTCTAAGTTTTAGTCATGTTTTCTGTGCTTTTGTTTAAAAGCTAGTGAATTCTTTGCCAACTATTCCTCTAAGGATGACATCTACCTCTTGCCAATTAGTCATATCAAGAAAATTAATCATAGGTTATGATCTACAAAAGAAAATCTCAAATCCCATTTCACACATTACCAAGAGGTAACAGCTATTTTAAATAATCACAAAATAATTGATCTGTACTTAAATACAGTGTCTTGAATAGATTTAATCAGCAGTTATCATTTTGACATGTGATGTGTAACATTCGTTTTGTTTGACTGTTTGTTTTCCCTTTTTAGCCCGTCGACACTAAAGGTTCTGGCTGCTGTTTCTTAAGATGTCCACTACACTGCCATTTGTTGGGCTGCAACGTTCAGACACCCAATATGCCATCTTGTCCGAAGTTTGTGGGGAGGGTTGCTGGAGAGAAAATTAATGACTGTCTAGTCATAACTGAAATAAACATGACACTTGTACCTATTGTACATTGCTTTCTCACATGGAAAATGGAAGATATTTTTTAAAAAAGATTTTGCAATTCTTAATGCATGTTGAGATTTTTCTGACACAAGTATATATGACTCACTTGAAATGGCAAATTCTTTCTTAGAAATTCTTTTCATGTGATGTGCCCTGTTTAAAACACGGTCACTGGATGAGTCCACAGGTAAATGAACCCGGACATTTCTTACAAGTACTGTAGTCCTTTTTTTATTTTTTATATAAATCCTGAGAGTTGGATTTTAATTATGAATTCAGTTTTAGAAATTGAACCATTTGTCAGGGATTTTTTTTACATGTAGTACTGTATTTGCTCTCCATTGGTTTTGCTTAGTTGCTTAATATTTAAGCTATGGTCCACATTTTAGTTTTGTCTTCATATCAAAAGGAGCCCAATGTCAATTATTTTGTGGACTTGAATACCTTTTAATTATGTGATTCAGCTTTAAGGTTTGCATAAAATTGAATGTTTTAAGAATGTGGTGTAAAACAATTATTCAAGAGATTAAAATTTAGATTGTATTATGATTGATTTTGGGTCTTTATAGTGAACCATTAAATCAGAGTAATGAGATTCACATGGCCCAAAATACGTACGAGATATTTCTTGACCTATTTCTTGACCAGTTGGTAGTGCTACAATCAACTAGCTTTAAGTTCAGCAAAACAAATAGAAAGTTTCATTTACGTTACATAAAATGTAATTCTCATCAAGATTTTCATGCTTCTAAACACCTGTGTCCATTATATAACAGTACTAAAGCCTTGCTACTATCCTCTTTTGTTCCAAAACAAATCTTTTGGGAACCACCTGGAAAGGACTCAGACAAGTGCTTGAGTTGCACAACAACCTAGACCACAAGCTGAGGGGAAATGGGGGTTAATAAGAGCCAAATTAGGGCAGGCATTTTCACTGATGAGAACTAGCATATTATTCAAAAGGTACCGATGTCACTAGATGGTTAAGAGATGATGGCTAAGGCTTTCTTCAAAGACAGTTACAAACTTGAATGTTAAAGGAATACATATTATGGGTAGTCAAATGCAGCCTGTACTTACAGCCCCAAAGGCAACTGCCCTCATAGCTTCTACATCAGTGTCTGCTGAGAATCTGATTTATCACCCTTCTGAACAGGCCATTTGTCAACTCTATGTACATATGTTATAGCCGGGGAATTCCAAACATGGCCCTAGTGGAGCCCTGAAATGATGAAGGAGCAGCCCTCTGAAAGCTAGTGCTTCCAAATAAACCCGTTGGTCTATAACCTGGTGTTGTGTGATTTTTAACTTTGTACACCCCAGTTCAACACCAACTCCTCCAAATTATGACAAACCTTTATGCACTTCTATAGCTCCATTATTTGAGGAACCCACGTCAGCTGCCCTTAATAACTACAGTCCTAAATTTCCATGCCAATAACTTGTAATATCCACTCCCTTAACATTCAAGTTACTGTATCTATGATGATCAGAAAAGAATTGTGCTAATTGCTCATAGAAAGACATTTTAAGGAATTCTCGGTTACAACAATTAATTTGAGTCTGATGCCCAAGTTAGTGTTTCCATTCTATGTGACAAGGGCGATGCCCTCAGATTATGGTTCATGATAGCAATCTTGAAGCATTATAATATTTTTAATCAAATGGTTCAGACATGTTATCTAAGACTTGAACATTGGCATCAAAAGCCCCCTTAAATAATTGTACACAGCTCAACAAGGTCAATTATACAGTACACCATAGGGTTGCTCAAAATATATTTCTGATGCCTTGACTAATGCAGAGGAGCCTTACAATATGGACCACAGAGGACACCTGACATCAACGTCTGCTGGACTTCAACAATCGAGAACATGAAAGAATTGCTTACCACCACTGCAAATCAGGATAACCAGGAGAAACAGAAGGAGGACAGACTGTGGACAAGTTCTCCCTGAGGCCACAGCTTGGCAGAGATAGGATGGTGATGAGTGATATCTCCAAATGTGTGGGCCACAAGAGATATGTACCAGACCATCATTATCTGCAAGCTTTTGCCAACTTTGATTGTGTAGCCACCATTTCGAGCCCTCATTAAATACACCCTCCGCTCCGAAAAAACCAAGAGGTATGGAATTTTCTCTCCGGTTGAAAAGATGACTACACCTGAGGATAATGGTTCTGGAGAGATGCTGAAGTAAATGAAGCTATCATAAGCCATCTCTCTGCTCCTTACCCACTCCTTGGCCAAGCTGCTTGACAGTTCATCTACAGGTTGGATGTTGGATGCTAAATGTGTATTCATATGATATTGCCTTAAGAACATAAAATTATGCCACATTTAACCATCCAGTTAAGATCGACCTGTTAGGACAATAATATAGGAAAGTGTTTCTCAGACCCCTTCATTCAACAACTGCCAAATATGAAGTCTGAGAGTGCAAAATAACTACTGCAAGATGACATCTCAACAAAGGTACATAATGCACACCATAATCATAGAGGCATAGAGATGTACAGCATAGAAACAGACCTCTCGGTCCAACCCGTCCATGCCAACCAGATATCCCAACCTAATCTAGTCCCACCTGCCAGCACCTCGCCCATATCCTCCAAACCTTTCATATTCATATACCCCTCCAAATGCCTTTTAAATGTTGCAATTGTACCAGTCTCCATGACTTCCTCTGGCAGCTCATTCCATTCATGTACCACCCTCTGTGTGAAAAAGTTGCCAGTCTGGTCTCTTACATCTTTTAATTATCACTCAAAACCTATAGTTTTGGACTCCCCACCCCAGGGACAAGACTTTGTCTATTTATCCTATCCACGTCCCTCATAATTTTGTAAACTTCTGTAAGGTCACCCCTCAGCCTCTGACACGCCAGGGATAAAAGCCCCAGCCTGTTCAGCCCCTCCCTATAGCTCAAATCCTCCAACCCTGGCAAAATCCTTGTAAATCTTTTCTGAACCCTTTCAAGTTTCAAAACATCTTTCCGATGGGAAGGAGACCAGAATTGCACGCATTATGCCAACAGTGGCCTAACCAATGTCCTGTACATTCGCAACATGACTCCCAACTCCTGTACTCAACACTTTGACCAATAAAAGAAAGCATACCAAACGCCTTCTTCACTATCCTATCTACCTGCGACTCCACTTTCAAGAAGCTATGAACCTGCACTCCAAGGTCTCTTTGTTCAGCAACACTCCCTAGGACTTAGCAGGTCTTATACACTTAATGCTAAGATTTGCTTTCCCAAAATGTGAGGTGCTGCATTTATCTGAATTAAACTGCAACTGACACTTCTCAGCCCATTGGCCTATCTAGTCAAGATCCTGTTGTAATCTGAAGTAAGCTCCTTCGCTGTCCACTACACCTCCAATTTTGGTGTCATCTGCAAACTTACTAACTACCTCTTATGCTCGCATCCAAATCATTTATGTAAATGGAAAAACGTAGAGGACCCAGCAACAATCCTTGTGGCCTCCAGTCTGAAAAATAACCCTCCACCACCATCCTCTGTCTTCTACCTTTGAGGCAGTTCTGTATCCAAAATGGCTAATTCTACCTGTATTCCATGAGATCTAACCTTGCTAACCAGTCTCCCATGGGGAACCTTGTCGAACGCCTTACTGAAGTCCATATAGATTCCATCTACCACTTTGCCCTCATCAATCCTCTTTGTTACTTCTTCAAAAAACTCAAATCAAGTTTGTAAGAAATGCTTTCCCACGCATAAGGCCATGTTGACTATCCATAATCAGTCCTTGCCTTTCCAAATACATGTGCATCCTGTCCCTCAGGATTCCCTCCAACAACTTGCCCGCCACCAACGTCAGGCTCACTGGTCTATAGTTCCCTGGCTTGTCCTTACCACCCTTTTAATATAGTGGCACCACGTTAGCCAACCTTCAGTCTTCCGACACCTCACCTGTGACTATCGATGATATAAATATCTCAGCAATCACTCTCTAGCTTCCCAGAGTTCTAGGGTACACCTGATCAGGTCCTGGGGATTTATCCACGTTTATGCATTTCAATGTATCCAGCACTTCCTCCTCTATAATAGGGATGTTTTGCAAGGTGTCACTATACCATCTATTTCCCTAAAGTCTATATCTTGCATATCCTTTTCCACATACTGATGCAAAATGTTCTGTGGCTTCACACAAAGGCCGCTTTGTTGATCTTTGAGGGGCCTTATTCTCTCTCTAGTTACCCTTTTATCCTTAATGTATTTGTAAAAACCCTTTGGATTCTCCTTAATTCTATTTGCCAAAGCTATTTCATGTCCCCTTTTTGCCCTCCTGTTCTCCCTCTCAAGTATACTCCTACTGCCTTTATACTCTTCTAATGGTTCACTCGATTTATCCTGTCTATATCTTACATATGCTCCCTTTTTCAAAACCGTCAAAATTGGCCTTTCTTCAATTTAGAACTTCAACTTTTAGATCTAGTCTTTCCTTTTCCGCTAGCCCCAGCGTGCTCCCCCACTGACACCTCAGTCACCTGCCCTGCTTATTTCCCAAGAGTAGGTCAAGTTTTGCACCTTGTCTAGTAGGAACATTCACATAATGAATCAAAAAATTGTCTTGTACACACTTAACAAATTCCTCTCCATCTAAACCCTTAACACTATGGCAGTCCCAGTCTATGTTTGGAAAGTTAAAATCCCCTATCATAACCACCCTATTTTTCTGACAAATAGCTGGGATCTCCTTAAACGTTTGTTTCTTAATTTCCCTCTGACTATTAGGGAGTCTATAATACAATCCCAATTAGGTGATCATCCCTTTCTTATTTCTCAGTTCCACCCAAATAGCATCCCTGGATGTATTGCTGGGAATATCATCCCACCGAACAGCTGTACTGCTGTCCCTTATCAAAAATGCCACTCCCCCTCCTCTCTTGCCTCCTTTTCTATCCTTCCTGTAGCATTTGTACCCTAAGCTTGAATGTTAAGCTGCCAGTCCTGCCCATCCCTGAGCCATGTTTCTGTAACTGCTATGATATCCCAGTCCCATCTTCCTAACCATGCCAAGTTCATCTGCCTTCCCTGTTAGGCCCCTTGCATTGAAATAAATGCAGTTTAATTTAGTAGTTCTACCTTGTCCCTGCCTGCCCGCCCTGACTGTTTGACTTGCTTCTGTTCTCAACTCTTACCAGTCTCAGATTGATCTCTTTCCTCACTATCTCCCTATGTCCCACACCCCCTACCCCCCCACCTTACTAGTTTAAATCCTCCCAAGCAGCTCTAGCAAATCTCCCTGCCAGTCCCCTTCTAATTCGGGTCCCCTTCTCCCATACACCAGCTCCTCAGCCAGGCATCCATCTGCATTATCCTCCTATTCCTGCCCTCACTAGCACGTAGCACTGGGAGTAATCTAGATATTAATACTCTTGAGGACCTCCTTTTTAAACTCCTGCCTAACTCTGTAATCTCCTTTCAGAATCTCAACCTTTTCCCTTCCTATGTCATTGGTTCCAATGTGTACAATGACCTCTTGCTGGCCCCTCTCCCACCTGAGAACATTCTGCACCCTCTCTGAGACATCCTTGATCCTGGCACCAGGGAAGCAACACACCATTCTGATTTTTCATTGCTGGCCACAGAAACGTCTGTACCTCAGACTAGAGAATCCTCTAACACAATTGATCTCTTGGAACTCGTTGCATTACAGCCAGTCTTAACACCAGAAACTTGGCTGTTCATGCTACGTTCCCCTGAGAATCCATCACCCCCTACATTTTCCAAAACAGCATACCAGTTTGAAATGGGTATAGCCACAGAAGACTCCTGCACTAGCTGTCTACCTCTCTTACCTTTCCTGGAGTTAACCCATCTATGTGACTGTATCTGAGACCTTTCCCCCCTTCCTATAACTGCCATTCATCACATACTGTTGCTGTTGCAAATTCCTCATTGCTTCTAACTCTCTCTCCAACCGATCCATTCGATCTGATAAGATTCGCAAGCAACAGCATTCATTGCAGATATAATCTGCAGTAACCCTTAAACTCTCTTTAAACTCCCACATCTATCACTCTACTAAGGCCATTTTTGCTCCTTCACAATCTACAGACCCTGAAAATAACACTGTTATTCCTCTACAAAACACTGCCCCAGATTAAATTAATAGTTATGGCTTATATTTTATGTTTAATCAAGAGACATATCTAAGCGTCATATAGCATAGAAAGAGTTCTTCCAGCCAACTTGTCCATGTCGAGGTTTGCTGAACTGATCCGATTTTCCTGTGTTTAACTCATCTCTCTCTGAACCTTTCCTATCCATGTACCTCTCTAAATGTCTTTTAAATGTTGTAATTGGACACATCTCTACCACTTCCTGTAGCAACTCATTCCCTATACACATGACCCTCTGTGAGAGACAATTGGCCCTCTGGTCCCTTTTAAATCTTAGCCCTTTCATCTTAAATTTATGCCCTCTAGTTTTGGACACTTCCACCCTAGGGAAAATACCTTGGCTGTTCACTTTATCTACTTTCCTCATGATTTTATAAATCTCTAAGGTCATGCTTCGGACACCTATGTTCCAAGAAAAAAAGTCTCAGTCTCCCTAGCCTCACCTTATAACTCAAACCTCCCAGTTTTATTCCAGTTTCATTCATCTATTTTTGTAACGTATCAGTACAAGTACCTCACTTCAGAGAGCAGTTGAGAGTTGGGAACCTTGGGTATGGTGTCACATATAGGCCAGACTGGGTAAGCAAAACAGGTTTCCTTCCCTGAAATGTATTAATGAACAAATTGAATTTTATGGTAATTAACAGTATGGTCACCAGTATATAAAAATTCCAGATTTTTGAAAAATTAAATTCAAGTT
The DNA here is from genome assembly GCF_020745735.1 of Hemiscyllium ocellatum. Taxonomy (NCBI): domain Eukaryota; kingdom Metazoa; phylum Chordata; class Chondrichthyes; order Orectolobiformes; family Hemiscylliidae; genus Hemiscyllium; species Hemiscyllium ocellatum. The sequence goes on along the minus strand of NC_083416.1, from coordinate 24,618,994 downwards.
TCACTGTGATTTGAACCCATTCTCTTGGTTACTTTCAAAATTTTCCAAAGGTTTGCCATACCTTCACTGCCTTCTGTTCTTTGTTATCTTTGTGGCCAAGCCTGAAAGCACCTTGTCCATCTCTAGCACCATTTCAAACCACCACACGGTCAAACATTCCAATGCTGCCCTTGTTATGAATGACAATTTCCTCACTGCTTTCAAAATCTACCACATCCCTATCGTCCTCCCCCATCCACAACCCCTGCCCCATCACTCCTACATTCACACAACCTTCCCCATCATCCTCTCTAATCCATAGCCCTTCCCCAACCACAGGTCCTCCCTCATAGCTGACCCCATCCCCCTCCCAGCTGTCCCCATCCCCCTCCCCATCATCCTCCTCCAGTGTTGCCCCATAAGCGCCCACTGTCCTCCTCTCACACACCCTCCCCTCCCCCACAGCCCTTCTCTATTCCCTCATCTCCCCCAGGCCTACTCACATTTACAACCCCACACTCTATTTACACCCTCTTCTCCCCACAGCCCTTCCCCCAACCATACACCCTCTCCCACTGTCCTCTTACCAATCAAGTGGGCAAAATATACTGTGATATCTATATATTCTATGTACCTAGTGTAACATTGGAACATACTGTAATATCAGCCATGCCACCATTGCACCCTAAATATTTAATATTTTTCTTTAGGACCTTTATGTTGAACTTGCAATAAAACATCAGCTATTGTAGCAGGCTGCGGAGAGCAATTCCTTACCACCACTCAATTATAGGTGGAAAATGTACCTACTACATACACTTACAAATTGCATTGTGCATGCATGCATTGCAGCTCCTGACACTCAAGATGAAGTGGCACCCTCTTCCTATCTTGCCATCAGCAGCCATATTTGTCATATTACATTTCAAATAGTGCATGTAAGTACTGCTCAATTTAACTCAAAATTTGAGTAAAGCATATAGTTTATGCTGCCTGCTTCTAGTCTCACAAAGAAGAAATCGTTTCCCTGACTATCTTGTTCCCCTTAAAAAAAACTTTGATCAAATCACCCTTTAACCTACCAAATTTGATGGAACAACATCCTACTGAAATGATTTTCTTTTCCCTAATAAGGTAGCCAACCTGTGAAGTACTTTACGACAGTGGGCTGTTGAAGTTGAATCATCTGAGCTGAAATAGATTTTTAATCAAGAAGGGAAAGAAGTGTTATGGGGATAAAACAGGGAAATGGAGATAAGAATGATCAAATTAGTCTAATTGCACTGAATAGCAGACTCAATGGGCCAAATAGCTTACTTCTACATCGTATGATCTTATTATGGATTTTCATGCTCGTAAATCTACTGTCTCATAATTTGGAGATACCGGTGTTGGAGCTAGTGCTTCCGAATAAACCTGTTGGACTATAACTTGGTGTTGTGAGATTTTAAACTTTGTACTATCTCATAGCTATTATATTCTTTCTTATATGCACTTCCAGAACTGCATACAATCCTCCACTTGTGGTTTCACCAGTGTTTTATACACCTAAAGCATAACCTACAGATTCTTGTATTTTATTTCTTCAAACGTAAAGGCTAATATTCAATTATTTTTAAATTACTTTATGTATTTTCTGATAACACTTGACTTTTTGATAAGCTCCATAGCTGGATTTTGAATCTTCATTGTTTTCAAGAATTAAAATGTACTCTATATGTCTTTTTAGGTTCAAAGCGCTTGCACTGAAAACTATTCACGATGATTTTATCTAGTCATTTAATCCACCTTTATAACTTTCAGCTTTCATTAACACTGCTAAAATACCATCTATCCTGGTGACATTAGCCAATTTGCATATGTGGATTTCCATATCCTTATTATGTACCAGTAATTACTGTAAATGGCTGAGACTTCAAACAGATCCTTCTGGAAACTCTAGACACATCATGTCAATTACAGCATACGCCTGTCAGTTCTGCTGTCTCCTGTGCAGGCAAATTCCTAGATATGTTAGTAATTTACCTTCAATTCAGCTTCGACTTTAGCTTACAGTCTCTTATGACCAATATTTTCAAATGCTTTTTGGGCATCCACATAAGCACATTCACCTGTGCACAACTTTATCCACCTCCTGTATATCATTTAATTCAGGGTATTTAGCACGCCTTCAAAAGCATTATTTAATTATTATTTTGCCCACATTAATTGTAGTGACCACCTGTCCTCAGTTCAATATTAGTTTCCCCGAGGTGTTCTGGCATGCTGACCTCGTTGTGTATTGTAAATAGGAGAAAGCAAGATAGACCGAACACTCCAGCCCGAGCCTTGCCACATATTCACTATCCACCCTCCACCCCCTCCCCCCACCCCACCCCGACCTTGAACCACCTCCATGACAAGCATGTCTGTCTTATCCTTGTGTTTAATGATAATGTCACCATATTGGTTTAAGGACTCTATTCTCTTTTTATCGATGCAACAGTGAAAATATACTTGGCTAATTTTGATATCCTTTGCAAGTTAGACTGGAAGAAAGGAATGGGTGGCAGGGGGCTGGAATTAAAGGTAAGAGTGAGGATATATTTACAATAACTAAAACTTTTTACCTGTCATGAAGCTACTTGCCTTCAGCTCAATACATCAGTTTAATTTACCCTGCAGCCAGGAAAGCATATCCCCGCTGGTTTACAAAAATAAAGTGATATTAAACATAATCAGCAGTATGCGTTTCCACTTCACTGCTGACTGCAAAATCTGGGCCAGTGTCTTACTGTTTTTTCAATAAGCAGCTAGATGGAGTGGAATAAATTACTAGGATAATCTACATGGATTTTAACCCCACAATCTACCATGTTATCTGTTCTTATGGCCTTTCACGGCATCCTGGTTTATCCAAATAGGATTGCTATGGCTGAGACTGAAATATTGGCCCATGTCGGGCAGAAGATCCTGCACACTAGTCAACTAGAAAACTCAGCCAGAAGAGCTGGTGCTTCTCCTTAGTACTGTTCCTGAAGTCAGATGGATCAAAACAGGTCTATATTGTCGAAAGCAAATGCCATGACTGCATCAGTTCCCTTAACAATTTCATACATTAAGGACTACATATTCCTGATGGGTCTACTGGCAAGTCCCCAGTTTTTGTCATTCAAGATGGGCCATATATCAGGAACATCTGGAGTTATCACTTTAACTACCTAGAAGCACTGATCCAATGGCAAACCTTGTAGTGAATTTGAAGACAATCAAAGTTGCTAAACCATGGTGTTTATCTTGGATGTATAGCAGGACAGGAAAATGTGTTACCCTGCAGTCATAGTAAGTGCCTAAACTGAATTCCCATTTTGAATGGGTTATTTGAAGTTAAGAATGTTTAAGTGTAGTTGAATAATTAATGACTGGAAATTGAAAGAAGCAGTTTACTCAAACCAATAAGATACATTAGAAAAGGGAACTGTCTCTCTTTCTAGTTTTTGAGTGTAAATTAATGGTGTTGGGATTGATGGAACTTTGTTTTGTCGGTCTTTTGAAATCTTTCAAATTGCATTAAATGTAAATAGACTCGGTTCTGCTAATAACGCGCTTTTCTTCAATGCAAATTGACTAGAACACAAATTTTCCTTATCTATATTGGTTATGTGATTCCAGCCTCATTACTTTAAGTGATTTTGCTATTACATGATTTTCTTAAAATGCAGAGTTGCATAGGAACAGAGCTATCGCATTATATGAGAACTGACTAACTTAGTAAAAAAGCTTAGTTCCTTGTGTAATAAACTTTGGTTTTATTGATAAAACCTAATCTGTAACATTGCATACTTGTGTTTCAGCACAGACCATCTTATTAAATAAAAAAAATCTGATCACACAAACTGGATTCCAAATCGTACTTACACGGGGTGGACCATAGTTGTACAGACTGGATCTCAGATCACAAACTAAATTGCGAACATTTAAGGTGAGGGGAAAGATTTAAAAAGGACCTAAGGGGCAACATTTTCGTGCAGAGGGTGCTACGTCTAGGGAATGACCTACCAGAAAAAAAGTGGTGGAGATTGGTAGAATTATAACATTTAAAAAGCATCTGGATTGGTAAATGAATAGGAAGGGTTTAAGAGGGATATGGGCCAAATGCTGGCAAATAGGACTAAATTAATTATGAATATCTGGTCAGCATGAACAAGTTAGACCAAAGGGTCTGTTTTCATGCTGTACATCTCTATGACTCTATGGCTAGATTTCAGTCTGGGATCTGACTTGTCCAGTAACACCACCAGCTGGGATCATAATTAGTAAAGCAAGTTTAACAGACAATAATGAATGTGAATATCTAAATTCTTTGTTTTAATATCTATGGTTGTAAAACTTGCCTGCTTCTCTTGCTTGTGCAAGTGTACGCGAGTTAGAAGTCACAAGGTCCACCTTGGATTGAAAGTAAGTCAAAAATATTATTGATTCAAACTGTTCACAGCAAGGGTTATTTTTAAAATGGACTTCACAAACATAAAAATACTCAGTTTATAGACAGAAGTGGGAATAAACAAACAATTTGAAATACTCACCTGGCCATAACAAGAACAGTATGAAATAGAGTTGATCCGATGATGAATGGTCCTGTTATCAGTCATTTCATAGCTCTTGAATTCACTAGATTCTAGTATGACAAATTATATCCATCCAAGAAAAAAAATCTGTTAATATAATAATGTCTTTAAGAATATTAAAGAAAATAGTTAATTGAAATAAATTATTACTGAAAAGGTGACTTAGAACTACTGGTGTACAGGGAATTAAATGAATTGAGCAGAAGTTGAGACTACTAGCACAGGAAATGAACCAAGTCAAATGACCAATCAAGAGACAGAAAACATCCACCAGAAATAAACACAAGGTATTTAATTAATTTACAGAATCCAAGACATTTCTTTAGATGTTAACATTAGAGAATCAGACAAACCCAAGCCTTGAACTCAAGCTTATAAATCTAAAAGCATTTTAGAAAATTACTTGTGAGCACAGAAGAATGTTAGAAAATTACTTTCAAAGAAATTGCCAATATCCAAGAGCTGCCGCAGTTGTCAACCTGGTTTAGGCTTTTGAACCACAAATACAAGCATGAAGCAATAAAGAAAAATATGATATATACCACTCAAGTCATTGTACAGATTCTGTCTAGAAATCAATAGTAACACAAAACGTTCCGAATTATGGAAAAAGTTAAAATGACATGGAACACATTTAGATCCAACATAAAGTTAGATTAAGAATCTTGTTTAATATTCCATAAAGACCAAAAAATATAATATGAAGGTATATGAATGATATAATTAGGTAATCTGGCTTATCGGGTCTTCTCCACCATTCAATCATGTGTGATATGTTTCTCAGCCCCATCCTCTTGTTTTCTCCTCATAATCCTTGATCCACTTATTAATTAAGACCCTATCTATCACTGTCTTAAATACACTCAATGATTTAGCCTCCACAGCCTACTGCAGCAATGAGATTCATAGATTAACCACCCTCTTGCTGAAGCATTTCCTAATTTCTAAAGGGCTGTCCCTTCACCGAGACTGTCTCCTCAGGTCCTAATCCCTCCTACTAATGGAAATATCTTCTTTATTGCCATTCTAACCAGGCTTCTCAGTATTCTGCAAGTTTCGGTCAGATCGCCACCCCTATCCTTCTAAACTCCATTAAACACAGACGTAGAGTCCTCAACTGCTCCATATGACAGGCTCTTTATTCCAGGATCATTCTTGTAAACCTCCTCTGGACCCCCTCTAACACTAGCGCCTTTTCCTTAGATACAAAGTGCAAAACTGCTCACAATATTCCAAATGCGATCTGACGAGAGCCTCATACAGCCACAGCAGTACATCTCTGCTCTTGTATTTGGACCCTCTCAAAATGACTGCTAACATTGCATTTGCTTTCTTGTCAACTGAACCAGCATATTAACCTTAAGAGAATCCTGAATTACGACTCCCTCCAACTATCTTTGTGTCACCTGCAAATTTAGCAGCAATGCCCTCCGTTCCTTCATCTAGATTGTTGTTTAACATGACTAGTTGTGGTCCCAATACTGACCTCTGCAGAACTCCACTAGTCAATGCCCACTATCCTAAAAAAAGGACCTTTTTATCCAGACTCTCAGCACTTGCAAGTCAGCCAATGCTCTATCCATGTCAGTACCTTGCCACGATCACCATGGGCTCTTATCTTATTTAGCAGCCTCCTTTGTGGAACTTTGACATAAACCTTCTAGAAATCCAAAGAGATGATGTCCTCTGGCTCACCTTTGTATATCTTGCTCAGTACCTCCTGAAGGAATGCTAACAAATTGCCAGGCATAACCTCACCTAGATGAAGCCTTGCTAACTCTATTCTATTTTACAATGGACTTTGAAGTACTGCACAATCTTATTCAAAACAATGGAGTCTAAAGTCTTACCAAAAACAGAGGTCAAACTAACCGGCCTATAGTTTCTTGTCTTCTGCCTCCCGCCTCTGTTATTACTTGTTACATTTGCCATTTTCCAGTCCTCTGGGATTTTCCCTGACTCCAGTGATTCATGAAAGATCACCAGCGATGTATCTATAATCTCAGCAGCTATCTCCTTCAGAACTCTGGGTGTGGCCCAGCTGGTCTGGGTGACTTATCCTCTTTCAGATTCCCGAGCATCTTTTCCACTGTGATAGCCACTATGCTCACCTCTACCCAGTCTCAAAATTCTGGAATGCTGCAGTACCTTCCACTGTGAAAACTGATGCAAAATTACCTATTCACTTTCTTTACCATTTCTTTCTTCCCCATTTCAACTTCTCCAGTAGGCCAATATCCATTCTTGCCTCTCTCTTAGAGTTCTTGCAACATTTTATATGAATACCTAGCTTATCCTCATATTTTGCCTTCTCTCATTCTTTGTTTTAATTTGCCCCCTTTTTTTTAAAAAAAAGGCTTCATATCTTTAGCTTCCCACTAATCTTCAGTGCTTTATATGCTGTTTCTTTTGGCTTTATGCTGTCCCCGACTTCCCTTATCAGCCATGTTTTCCTCACCCTCCCCTTTGTATGTTTCTTCTTGTTTGGGATGAATTTCTGCTGCGCCTCCCAACTTACCCCGGACACTCTCCTGTCATTGCTGCCCCATAGTCTCCCACATTCAATCAAGTCTGGCCAGTTCTTCCCTCTCAAACTGTAGGGTGAATTCTACATTATAGTCACTGACCCAAAGAGTTTCTTCACTTAAAGCTCTTTAATTAAGTCTACTTCATTACATAATCAGAAACTTTACACATTAGGAACAGCTGAAGCCTATAAACTTGCAATCTATAGAGATACAGATCATTCTAAACTTATGCTGCTACTCCTTTATTTCCTACAAGTGCACTACCTTCTGGTTCACAAGCCAGATGAGGGATTGTTTTAGACTGGCACAAATTCAATGGGCAGCTAGACCATTTCCTATGCTTAGACCTGGATGACTCCAAGGCAACAATTTTATCAGCAACCCGTCACCTTAAATGTTCACTCCCTCCATGCACTAAGCAAAAAAGTGTGCTCACCATCTACGAAAGCAGTAAAGGAATTCCCAAGGTTCCTTCAACAGCAGTTTCCAAACCTCTGAGCTACGGCACCCAGAAAGCAGGTGAATGTGAACCACACCACATGCAAGTTCCCCTCCATACCACACAACATTCTAACTCAGAACTGTATTTTTGTTTCTTCACTGTTGATGGGTCAAAATCCTAGAACTCCCTCCATAACAGCAATGTGGGTGTTCCAAGCGTCAAAGACAGCAATGTTAAAAATGGAGACACCCAATGATGCTTCAAGAGCAATTAGGATGTACAATAAATGCTGGCTTTGCTAGGAACATTTATATGCCACAAATACTTTAAACAAAAATCTCAAAAGAATCATAATCCCTACAGTGTGGAGACAGGCTATTCGACCCAGTGAGTCCACCCTCCAAAGAGCATCCCAACAGACTCATCTCCCTACTGTCCCTGTACCTTTGCATTTCTCATGGCTAATGCATCTAACATACACATCACTGGACATTACGGGGTAATTTAGCATGGTCAATCAATCTAATTTGCACATTTTTGGAGGAAACCCACGCAGACACGGCAAGAACATGCAAACTGCACAGAGACAGTTGTTCAAGGGTGGAATCAAACCCAGGTCCCTGACTCTGTAAGGCAGCGATGCTAACCACTGAGTCACCATGCCGCCCTAAATGTGGCAAAACGTTCTTCCATAAAGTGACAGGAGTATACAATCTCTTCAGAAAACTGGAGTATTCTTCTGAAAATAAAATAAAACGAGGAACAAAGGTCAATGCTGTAACGTGCATTCGTATACCTACTTGGCTATCTGCATCCATTGCAGTTCCTTTGTTAATTTCCTCTAGTGCTTGGTTTCTGTTAAATGCTCCTCTTGCTTTGTGGGGAACCTGTTCTTATTTCAGATTAATAACTTGAGCAAAAAGTTATTTTTAATTAATCTAGCGTTTTTAGAAGTTACTTGCAAATTTCCTGTATTTAAGAAATCTGAACTCAGTATCTTCAAGTGGGTTTCTTGTGATATTCTTCGAGGAGAAAATAAGGTCTACAGATGCTGGAGATCTGAGCTGAAAATGTGTTGCTGGAAAAGTGCAGCAGGTCAGGCAGCATCCAAGGAACAGGAAATTCAACTTTTCGGGCATAAGCCCTTCTTCAGGAAGGGCTTATGCCCTTCCTGCTCCTGCTCCTGGATTCTCCTGTTCCTCGGATGCTGCCTGGCCTGCTGTGTTTTTCCAGCACCACATTTTTCAACACCTTCAAACAGCTACAACAACATGCATGCAACATTACAAAATATCCTTGGATGCTTAATGGATGTTATTGAATGAATTTTGACATTGAGCCAAAAGGATGTCAGAACATATACTAAAAGCTTGGCCAAAGAAAGTAACTTTCAAGGAGCATCTTACAGGGGGAGAAAGAAGTAGAAAGTTGGGCTGTCTGAAGGCAATTCCAGAGCTTTGAGCCAAGACAACTTGAGGCACAGCTGCTGCTAGTGGAACCTGACATGCTTTTGGATGATATTGCTGAGGGCCAGACGTAGATGAGACTCAAGGTAGCATTCTAGAAGCAAGAAAGGGGTACATTGCAGCTATTTCATTAGTTTTGGTTAATTAGATGACTAAAATCATAATTATGCTACATGCATGAGATATGCATACTTTGTAAAGCTATTTCCATAGTTAAATAGCAAATATTGGCAATATCACAAGAAGCTGAAAATGTGTTGCTGGAAAAGTGCAGCAGGTCAGGCAGCATCCAAGGAACAGGAAATTCGACGTTACAGGCATAAGCCCTTCTTCAGGAATCCTGCTGTGTTTTTCCAGCACATTTTTCAACTCTGGTACTCCAGCATCTGCAGCCCTCACTTTCTCCTAGCTGTTTGAAGGTGTTACTCCCTCAAAAGGTGATATAACCTTTCTTCATTAATGATGTACCATTATTGCTATCTTACTACCAAGGCTGCTGTTGTGAGCATTTTAGTTTTAAACACTGCAATATTATATTAATGGTTAGAATTAAAGTAACATTCTAATAGAGCAGATATTAACAGAACTGTTTAATCTGGACAAAATAACATTCTATAATTAGTATTCTAAAAATCTTCAAAAAGAGATCTTGCTTCTCCTTCATTGGTCTTGGGCCCAGTATATTAGTAAGTATCACTGGATCTGCTTGATATTATTAATAGCTTCATGCCAACTGTTAACTTTACCTCTACAATTCCAAAATGCAAGGCAACCTCAACAGCTATTTAATAGCAATTTTACATTAAAACACAAGCAATTTAAAATTACAAAAAGTAAGCTCTCTCTTCAAACCACTCTTAAAAGAAATGGCGGCTTTGAAACATACCTCAAAATATTTATAACTTCTTTGAACACATCACCTTTCTGATTAATGCATTTCTCAAATTTTATAATCACTTCGAGGGCAGTATGGTCGCTCTGATAGCACTGCTGCCTCAGCAGCAGGGACCCGGGTTCCATTCCATCCTCAAGCAGCTGTCTGTGTGGAATTTGCACTTTCTCCCCGACTGCATGGGTTTCCTCCCACTGTGCAAAGATGTGCAGGTTAGGTGGATTGGCAGTGTAAATTTTCCCATAGTATCCAGGGATGTGTAAGCTAGGTAGATTAGCCCTGGAAAATGCTGGGTAACAGGGATTGGGTAGGGAGGTGGGTTTGGGTGGGATGCTTTTTGGAGGGTCAATGTGGACTTGATGGGGCTAATGGCTTGCTTTCACACTGCAGGATTCTATGATTTTAGTAACAAGCAGCAAGGCTTTGCCACTTGGAAAAAAAATGAAAGCAATCTCTAAAATTACGTGATAAACAGAATTTTAAGTGGGTTTTTTAAAATTTCTTTCCCAATTTCTACATATCACAACACCAATTTCTGCTTTTACTTTCAGTTTTGTGGGAGAACACTGACCTCTCGATAGCACCTTGCCAATATATGAGTGAATAATACATGATGGGTCCTCCACTTGCACTGAACATTTCTTTTTCACACATTACAACATCATGCAACAGTGCATGATGGCAGATATGTGAGAGGTCAAGAGCTGGAAAGGACAAAGGTGTACATGAACTTGTATTGCACTCGAAGCCACATAACAAGAGAAATCAGATCAGTCAAGGGAAGCCTCAAGTTAATGCAAATGAAAACAACACAGACATTACAAGTGAAATAATGTGACTTTTTTGCAATTCAAACAACTTCAACTAATTTTTTTTCCCAATAATAGAGTTTACATGAGGACTAAAACTTTTACAAAAAAGAGAAATGGAAAAGTCGATTTTTTTCCCCTTGTTATGGGGGCAAACTATTGTTGAGAGGTCGAAAGAAGAAAGAGTTGTGGAGCTTGACATCCTACTACTTTGCAGCAAATTATCAGAGTTCAAGATACAATCACTGATAATAGGAAATGTCAAATATGAGTCCTCAACAAGCACAATTCCCCAATCTAGATGAGAGTGGGCACCCTTAATGCCTGTAGAAACTGAGGAATGAATAACGGTTATGCTGCTGAACAAACGAAGGTCGTCATTCTACTGGCCTATCACAAGATCTAACAAAGTTCAGTTTAATGAAATCTTTCCGTTTTTCCAGAATGCAATAGATTTGAACATTCATACTCATAGTTACAAGCAAGATGACCTTAAAAAAAGATAAATTTTAGCTAATGGTGTCCAAATAAATGTCAGAGAGAATAGGGAATGTTCAGAGCTGTCAGTAAACATGGAGAGATAGAATAAGACCAACAACTATTAATTCATTTAACATTAATGGGGTGAAAGATAAAGGAATCTTTATTCAAAGATGCAGTAGCAAAACATGTAGAAACAGAAAAATAACAAAAATATGAAGTACAGATTCCAAAATTATATGTTGTGTTTGATCAAAATGAATGAATAGTTTTGAAGTAAAAAACAGATCTAGATAGTGTAGTAGACATAATATACTTGGATCTCAACAAGTTATTAAATAAGGTATTGCATGGTAGACCCATGACTAAGGTGTGTATGTAAAGAAAAACCTGAACTCAATATCTTCAAGAGGGTTTCTTGTGATACCGCCAATACTTGCTATTTAACTAGGGAAATAGCTTTAAAAAGTATGCATACCTCATGCACTTAGTACAGTTAATTATGACTTTGGTCATCTAATTAATCATAACTAATGAAATATCTGCAATGGGGGGGGGTCAGTGTTTGGAGTCAGAAATATAAAGTAGCCATTCATACTTTCAATGCAGATTTCAGAAGAAACTTCTTTCCATGGAGCTCTTTGAACGTTTGAACTCAATACCTCAAGAGCAACTCAGGAAGATTGTAGAGATACAGTTAAGAGGAAGCCAGATAAACAATTGAGGGAAAATATAATAGAAGGTTTTGTTTGATGTGAATAAATGAGAAACGATTGGAAGCGGTTTGAGAATAATAATGGATCTGCTCAGTGGAAAAGCCTGTTTCTGAATTATGAACATGAAAAAGAAAACCTTTTAAAATCCATCTGGATGGTTAAACTTTGTGAAGCTCTGTGAAGACCAATTGCTCCAAGTTAATTCCAATTGCATATTGGAACAATATCAATTTCATGGAAAAAAAAAAGAACAATTTTGATATTTTTATTTTCAGGAAGTTCTCTGAATCATACTGAATCATATTCAAACTTTATTTTTTTTAAAACTACAGAAAATAAGGCAATGGGCAACATTAATATATTTAGCATGATCAACAGTATACAGCTAAACATCAAGCTTCAGCATTTTGTAAATTTCAAATGGCCATGGTAAACAAAACGTTTACCCAGTGGTAACATGGCAACTTATCCAATGAATTATTTCTGTTCGTAAACACTATATCACACTTGGGTTAACACTTATCCAGATGTAATGACAAAATAAACATATGGTTTCACTGCTGGTTTTTACATTCAACAAGCAGCTCAAACTGAGTGTCTTGAAACTTATGCAGATTCTAATTGTAAACAAATACTTGCTATTGTATTGCAAACGTTGGAACAGATCAGTTTCTTGTATGCCCAGAAAAGCAATACTTTATTATATAACTAAATGTTTTTTCTTTTTACAGCATATTCTTGCACTGAGCTGTTTTCCAAATTAAGCCATTATCTATTATTGTTATTTGGATTCTGCACAAAGTTGATGGAGTATGAGCCAGAGTTGGGATCCTTGTTTAACAGGAAGTTTTCAGTGGACAGACCAAAGGGTCGCAGGACCATGTTGCCAAGATCTTTCAGCTTGCCTACAATAAAAAAGAAGAAGGGTAGGGCAATATCTCAAATTAACATCAAAAGGACTTGGGTATAGACAATTTAAAAAAGTACAAGATCAGTGATAAGTCTTTTTTTGGAAACATACAAACCCTTAATCAAAACATCTCAATTTCAATATTCAGTATGTTAAGTAGCCCAACTGCAAAATTATATTGCAGCAAACAGACTACAGAAATATTATGAATTCAAGATGATATAGTAGTCATGTTCTATAAAAGGGACATGACCTGTCAATTTTCTTCATTTCAAACCATAGCTATGAGACGAGACATATTGCCTCCCAAGCAAATTATATTGACATTAAAAGGTGAAATACTAACAGCTGGAGAAGAGATACTGCAACAAATTAAAATGTGGTGAGAAGGGCAGAGACAACTACATGGGAGTGGATAGGTGGAAGAAAATGGTTGAACTCAAGAGATAAAAGATTTTTATTCTCCTTTGTCCTCCATCTTTCAACCACCTAACCCACCACCATCAATACCAAACGATCCTTTCTCCAGATAATTTTTCTCTCCGATGCAGAGTTGACTCCTTGATTGGATGTGGTCTTAAAGTATGGTGGTTTCTCTCCAATGCAACAGCAAAGATACAATTCATTATGTTGGAGGTGTGCCTTAGTTAGCTGAGTAGGAAAAAATCTACAAACAAATAAACAATTTGTCTTTATTTATTGAATTTAGTTGTTTTCATTCACAAGTGTAATGTTATGGCTCTCTGCTGGCCACATTACAAACTGTGGTCCAACATGCAAATGGATCACATGGTGCAGATACTGAAGTGACCTTAAACTTACCAAAGTAGTCAATATGATCCTACCATAACAGGGCTGTGAGGCTGGATGCATGGCCTGCAGTTAGGTGCAGTGGAGAAAACTGTATTAAAGTGCAAGGCTATCTAACCAGTCAGTCTGAGAAGGAAACTCAAGGGTGGAGGAGGCATTACTCTAGCAACTGTGATTTACAACACAGCCACATGGTTAGCAGAGAACAAAACAGATCTGTGGGCACAGATGGATAATTCTAGTCAAAATATATAGTGTCATTAACAATTTCAGGTGGATTGTTTTAAAAGAAATCACAGGCTCAAAGTCTTCTGCACTGTCATTAATTATTTCATGCACATCCATCAGAGTGTGTTACAACAGAATTTTGAATAATCTATTTAAATGTTAAAATTGAAAAATGTAACATTCATAGAGGGGACATTATAGGCTTAAAAGCATTCTAACCATTGTGACTGCTACTGAGAATTTAATGCTGCAACTTGTTTATTAAAAAAATAATTAACTTGCTGTGATCAACTTGATCAACTAAATCTCAATTATCTTGACATAGAAACCCTGACAAGTAAGGTGTTGATGGGCTAAATCAGGGTAAGACTTATACACTTAATGGTAAGGTCCTAGAGAGTGCTGCCAAACAAAGGGGTCTTGGACCACAGGTTCACTGTTCCTTCAAAATGGAGTTGCAGGTAGACAGGGTAGTGAAGACAGCATTTGGTACACTTGCCTTCATTGGTCAGTGCATTGAGTACAGGAGTTAGGTGGTCATGTGCACAATATTAGGCCATTTTTGGAATACTGCATTCAATTCCATTTGCCTTGCCATAGGAAGAATATTGTTAAAAATTGAAAGGGTTCAGAAACGATTTACAAGGATGTTGCCCGGGTTGGAGAGTTTGAACTATAGGGAGAGGCTGAACAGGCCGTGGCTATTGTCTTTGGAGCATTGGAGACTAAGAGGTGACCTTATAGAGGTTTATAAAATCACGAGTGGCATGGATAGGGTGAATAGACAAGATCTTTTCTCCAGGGCTGGGCAATCCAAAAAGAGAGGGCATAGGCGTAAGGCGTGGCAGGGGGGATTTAAAACTGACCTAAGGGGAAACATTTTTATGCAAAGGGTAGTGTGTGTGTATGGAATGAGCTGCCAGAGGAAGTGGAGTAGGATGATACAATCACAATACTTAAAAGGCATCTGGATGGCTATATGAATAGGAAGAGTTAAGGGATCCGGGCCAAATACTGGCAAATGGCACGAGATTGATTTAGGATATCTGGTTGGCATGGATTTGTTGGACTGAAAAGTCTGTTTCTGTGCTGTTTCCATAGAAAATGTACATCTCTAACTATAAATCGTTTGGGTAACGAAAGAAAGTCACAATTAAATTAATGCATTCAATCATCATCTGAGCCCTCAACACACAGATTATTTTTTATTCACTCACTACCATCTGTTGGTTTGTAATATGTAAACATTTCTTCAGTGAAAGAATGAGAGCTAGGTTAAAATTATATTGATCAACATTAGGGATAATTATTTTACAGCATGCCTATGGTAGTGGTTAATCACTGTTATCATGTATATTCAAAAATACTGAAAGGAACCGCCACAAACACCATTCATTCTTTAATAACTACATTCCTCTAACAACTTTCAAAGGCTGAATCAGACTTTTGCTGGTGACTGTCTCTGCTTCAGTTCATTAAAATAGAATTACATTGGATATATAGGACAGAAATGGGCAATTTCGTTCAACATCTACTGCTAAATTTCACCTACATGCATTTTTCATCTCTGTACTTAGAGTCACAGAGTCATACTGCATGGAAACAGACCCTTCGGTCCATCTTATCCATGCCAATCCGACTTAGCCAGCTCGACTATTCCATTTCACCCTTGGTGGGTCTGAAAAGCAACTATTCACCACAATCCTACTGATGAACATAGAACATAGAAAAATACAGCGCAGTACAGGCCCTTCGGCCCTCGATGTTGCGCCGATCCAAGCCCACCTAACCTACACTAGCCCACTATCCTCCATATGCCTATCCAACGCCCGTTTAAATGCCCATAATGAGAGAGAGTCCACCACTGTTACTGGTAGGGCATTCCATGAACTCACGACTCACTGAGTAAAGAATCTACCCCTAACATCAGTCCTATACCTACCACCCCTTAATTTAAAGCTATGCCCCCTCGTAATAGCTGACTCCATACGTGGAAAAAGGTTCTCATGGTCAACCATATCTAAACCCCTAATCATCTTGTACACTTCTATCAAGTCACCCCTAAACCTTCTTTTCTCCAATGAAAACAGCACCAAGTACCTCAGCCTTTCCTCATACGATCTTCCTACCATACCAGGCAACATCCTGGTAAACCTCCTTTGCACCCGTTCCAGTGCCTCCACATCCTTCCTATAGTATGGCGACCAAAACTGCACACAATACTCCAGGTGCGGCCGCACCAGAGTTTTATACAACTGCAACATGACCTCAGGACTCCGGAACTCAATTCCTCTACCAATAAAAGCCAGTACGCCATATGCCTTCTTCACAGCACTATTTACCTGGGTGGCAACTTTCAGAGATCTGTGTACATGGACACCAAGATCCCTCTGCTCATCCACACTACCAAGTATCCGACCGTTAGCCCAGTACTCCATCTTCTTGTTACTTTATATCCATGCTACCACGTTGCAAGATGGTGATAGAGTAGGATGCTCCAGCCAGAGTTCATCTGCTTGCTCTGCTTCTTTCTCTTCGCTTTTTCTACTTCCTAGTGCGTTTTTCCTTCCCCTTCAATTCCCACCCTCTGGAGACCTCCAGCGAGCGACAAACCCCAGCCTTTGGCCAACAACAATTCCTAGCCTCTGGAGAAGACTCCTGGCCTTCCACAGCAGCCTCTTGGTGGGGTGTGGCGACCATTCGGCCTCTTGTAGTGGCCTCCCAACATGGTGTGCCGCTGGCACAGAGTGGAGCCAGGCCCAGTGCCAGCGTGGTCTGCTATATTGAATGTTTTTCTGTGATGCTGGACATTTTACTTTTATATTGTCTAAAATCTTGTAATTAAGGAAGCTGCGCCTAGATACTTTTGTATCTTAAGTCGGCACTGTAATTAGCGATGTATAAACTTTTAACCATACTCATTGAGTTTGTGTGACAATAAAGGCTATATGATTCTATTCTACTGTACATTTAATCCAAGATTTCATCCATTTGTCCCTAATTTGCTGCTGCTTTGTACTTGCTAAATTTCTTCCTCAGCAAAGCAATTCTGGTCATCCCTGTAACCCCACATTTGCCATAGTTAAACCATCTAGCTGCGCATCCCTGAACAATAAGGAGCAATTCAGCATGGCCATTGTTCACCACCTAACCTGCACAGTTTTGGACATGCAAACTTCACTCAGTCACCCAAGGCTGGAATCAAACCCAGGCTCCTCACTTTGTGAAGCAGCAGTGCTAACCACTGTGCCACCATGCCACCCCAATACTATGACCACTATTCAAGAAATACTCAGTCACTGACATCTTTCACTTGCCCCACTTCTGAAGGATTAGCTCAAGCAATACTTCATTCTCCAATGGATTAGAAACATACAGATTAAGTCTACTGATTATACTTCAGAAATCTATTGGCTCATTCACCCATAACACAATCAATACTTCCACTTAGTACTGGGGTGGTTGAAGGCTCCCACTATCATTACTCTGCAGGTCCTATACTTATAAGATATCCTCACAAAGTGTACGCCTTGTTCAAGTTCACACTGTTCTGAGGGGTATATAACATACATGAAGTTGCATAACTACCCATTTATTGTTTCTTAATTCCAACCAACTGGATTCTGTAACTGACCATTCAAGACAATCAATCTTTCTAACACTGTTGGTCAGTAAAATACTTCTCCAATTTTTGGATGTACTTTCTCACCAGTACAATATTTTTAAACAATGAAAGTACAAATTAGCCAACATTGCAGAAAATCTCAGGCATTCCCCTGGTAACCAAACTGGTACAGAATAGATGCAAAGCAATTAAAACCATTCCTGTTATTCACAGCATGAAAACCAAATAAGTTTTTATTGATGTTCTAAAAGAGATCACAGTTTCACATTTTCTACAACTCATCTTGACATGATATATATATATATATATATATATCACCTCAATGTGCAACAAGTCTGCATAAATATTATGTGCACATAACTGAACAACAGAAACTCTAATATTCTTGATATCTGTGCAAAGTGAAAATATTTCAGGAAAAATAGCAATGTTTTTAATTGGAAAACAATATTCCACTTAAGCAGAAGATTCCTCCAGCGGATCCACTACATTTTCTTTATATTTAACCTATTTTTCTAATCAACCTGTTCAGAGATGTTATTTCATACCAATGAAGCAAGTGGGGCTTGAACCAAGGCCTCCTAGTCCAGAGGCAAGGACACAACCACTGTGCCTTAAGAGCATCTATGACACTCGTGGATGCAATACATCATTTATTAGTCAAGGTCATACAATGGTTAAATATATCAACCAAGACCCTGCATTCTCCGTAAAATTTTGGAATAAGTTTTCTAATTAATTTGTTCTTCCCCCAACATTGTCCAGGAGTTTGGCAAATGAGATAACTCCAAGTTTCTGCTGTTACTGCCACTAACTGGAAGTGAAATGCAAGATCAAATCTACCAATAATCTTCTGAATGATTCAAATAGAAGAGGATTACTTTATTAATAACACTTTAGTGACACAATCTACATACAATTTCATATCAACCCACACTTGGTTAGCCAAATATTTCACCCCCTATATATGCTGAAGACATATGTTGAACATTTATTGCAGCTACTTCTATCAAAAGTCCACTATTGATGAAAAGATCTAATACAGGACTGATGCGACATTCAGCCTTCCATAAACTGCTACAGAAAGTCAACTACAGCCCACATCCACACAGCAGTTGTTGTTGCAATACTTGACTACCATGAGACCTGGGTTGTGCATTAGTGATACTTAGAGAAACTCCATCAGCAATGCCTCCACCACAACATTTGGATTTAACAGGAGGACTATCAAAGGCTACTGTCCTTTCTGAACTCAGTTCCACAAGTATTCAGGCAAAATCAACTACGTTAGAAGAGACAGAATCTGGCAAGTATAAAAATTGCCTCTCCCCACCAGATCTTATCTCTCAAGTGGACAGCATTCTACGGGCGGACTTCCACCGTCTTATTTTAATACCTGGGATTTGTTCATGTCTGGTATGGCCATGAGGACTTTTACAAATGCACCATAGAAAGCATTCGATCTGTGTGCATAACAATAGGGCAGCTGTCTGCTTAGGACCATAAGAAACTACAGAATATTGCATGCACAGCGCAGACCATCACAGAAGCCAACCTCCCATCCATGAACTGCACTTATGCTTCTCGTTGCTGCAGAAAGGCTGCCATCATCAAAGACCTCTCCCACCCCAGTAATACGCTTTTCCAACCTCTTGTCAGGCAGAACATACAGAAGCTTGAACACACACATACACACAACAGGTTCAAGAACAGCTTTTCCACTGCTGGTATTAGACTGCTGAATTGGCCTCTCTAAGATAGGACTATAAAAAAAATTCTATATAAAGGATATTCTAATATCAAATCTAATGCTGATCTTGCTTTGTGCACCTCCTGTGCAGCTCTAACCTTGTATGCCTTGCTTAGGCACCTGATGATCTGTATACCCTTGTTTGCTTTGATCTGCCTGTACTGCTTGCAAATCAGAACTTTTCACTGTACTTAGGCACATGTAACAACAACAAAGAAATCAAATCAAGCCTTTGGTGGACTGAAAAGGTTTTAAAGAGAAAAATCACGGTCTTAAAATAGTCTCAACAACCACCTGGTCACAGGTCGGCCAGGTCATGAGACCACAGTACAATAAACAAAGACAGGCATTGGTCAGCTCTGTTAGCTGGATGGCTGGTTTGATGTGACTGTTGAGTGATGCCAACAGTGGGTTCCATTCACATACTGGCTGTGGTTACCATGATGGAAACTTTTTCTCAACATACCCCCTCAACTGATGTTCGGGCGGCACGGTGGCACAGTGATTAGCACCTCAGACAAGTGCTGTGTGGAGTTTGCACATTCTCGCTGTGTCTGCATGGGTTTCCTCTGGGTGCTCCGGTTTCCTCCCACAGTCCAGAAAATGTGCAGGTTAGGCGAATTGGCCATGCTAAGTTGCCTGTAGTGTTAGGTGAAGGGGTAAATGTAGGGGAATGGGTTTGGGTGGGTTGTTCTTCGGAGGGTCGGTGTGGACTTACTGGGCCAAACTGCCTGTTTCCATACTAAGTAATCTAATCTAATCAATAGTCATCTCTATAATGAGAGTGTATCCCTATGGTCTGGTAAGGCTATTGTGTCTTTATTTAAAGTAAGGTAAAGTCAATGTGAACCAAAATGAGTAATTATCAAAAAGGGTCTGCACAGAAATCAGTCTGATGTTTAGAAACCCTCAGCATTTTTGATTATGCAAATTTCCACAGATTGAAGATGGAACCTCATATTTATCAAGTGTAGAAGACCATAATTCCCAAAAACAGAATATACAAGACAAGCTGAAATTTCAAGGAAATGTTTTTGGCACAGTGGAGTTTTGACTGTAACTATAACAAAAAAAGCGATCACATGACCACTCAAGGAAAAATGCCTGGTAACAAAACTGGTTCAGGACACTGTGAACTTAAAGAACAAATGAAATAATAGCTGGTTCTAAGATAGAAAACATCAATAAAAATACAATGACCTTGTTAAAACTTTACATCTCAAGAATACCACAAGTAGTTTGGGCGGCACGGTGGCACAGTGGTTAGCACTGCTGCCTCACAGCACCTGTAGACCTGGGTTCAATTCCCGACTCAGGCGACTGACTGTGTGGAGTTTGCACGTTCTCCCCGTGTCTGCGTGGGTTTCCTCCGGGTGCTCCGGTTTCCTCCCACAGTCCAAAGATGTGCGGGTCAGGTGAATTGGCCAAGCTAAATTGCCCGTAGTGATAGGTAAGGGGTAAATGTAGGGGTATGGGTGGGTTGCGCTTCGGCGGGTCGGTGTGGACTTGTTGGGCCGAAGGGCCTGTTTCCACACTGTAAGTCTAAGTCTAAGTCTAGTTTAACTTCAGTACGTGGATGTACCTACTAGAGAAGGTGCAAAACCTGACCTAATCTTGGGAAATAAGGCAGGGCAGGAGACTGAGGTGTCAGTGGGGGAGCACTTTGGGGCCAGTGACCATAATTCTATTAGTTTTGAAATAGTGATGGAAAAGGATAGACTAGATCTAAGAGTTGAAGTTCTAAATTGGTGAAGGGCCAATTTTGACAGTATTAAGCAAGAGCTTTCAAAAGCTGATTGGGTGCAGATGTTCACAGGTAAAGGGACGGCTGGAAAATGGGAAGCCTTCAGAAATGAGGTAACAAGACTCCAGAGAAAGTATATTCCTGTTAGGGTGAAAGGAAAGGCTGGTAGGTAGAGGGAATGCTGAATGACTAGAGAAATTGAGAGTTTGGTTAAGAAGAAGGAAGCATATGTCAGGTATGGACAGAAGAGATCAAATGAATCCTTAGAGGAATATAGAGGCAGTAGGAGTATACTTAAGAGGGAAATCAGGAGGGCAAAAAGGGGACAGGAGATAGCTTTGGCACATAGAATTAAGGAGAATCCAAAGGATTTTTACAAATATATTAAAGACAAAAGGGTAACTAGGGAGAGAATAGGGCCACTCAAAGATCAGCAAGGCAGCCTTTGTGTAGAGCCGCAAGAGATGGGGCAGATACTAAATGATTATTTTGCATCATTATTTACTGTGGAAAAGGACATGGAAGATGTAGAATGTAGGGAAATAGATGGCGACATCTTGAAAAATGTCGATATTACAGAGGAGGGAATGCTGGATGTCTTGAAACACATAAATGTGGATAAATTCCCAGGACCTGATCACGTGTACCCTAGAACTCTGTGGGTAGCTAGGGAAGTGAATGCTGGGCTCTTACTGAGATATTTGTATCATCAATAGTCACAGGTGAGTTGTCGGAAGACTGAAGGTTGGCTAACGTGGTGCCACTGTTTAAGAAAGGTGGTAAGGACGAGCCAGGGAACTATAGACCAGCGAGCCTGATGTCGGTGGTGGGCAAGTTGTTGAGCAAGGTTAGATCTTATGAAATACAGGGAGAACTAGCCATTTGAATACAGAATTGGCTCAAAGGTAGAAGACAGAGGGTGGTGGTGGAGGGTTGTTTTTCAGACTGGAGGCCTGTGACCAATGGAGTGCCACAAGGATCGGTGCTGGGTCCACTACTTTTCATCGTTTATACAAATTATTTGGATGTGAGCACAAGAGATATAGTTAGTAAGTTTGCAGATGACACCAAAATTGGAGGTGCAGTGGCCAGTGAAGGTTACCTTAGATTACAACAGGATCTTGATCAGAGGGGCCAATGGGCTGAGAAGTGGCAGATTGAGTTTAATTTAGATAAACGTGAGGTGCTACATTGTGCAAAAGCAATCTTAGCAGAACTTATACACTTAATAGTAAGGTCCTATGGAGTGTTGCTGAGCAAAGCGATCTTGGACTGCAGGTTCAAAGTTCCTTAAAGTGGAGTCGCAGGTAGATAGGATAGTGAAGGCGATGTTTGGTATGCTTTCCTTTATTGGTCAGAGTATTGAGTACAGGGGTTAGGAGGTCATGTTGTGGCTTTACAGGACATCGGTTAGGCCACTGTGGAATATCGCGTGCAATTCTGGTCTCTTTCCTATCGGAAAGATGTTGTGAAACTTGAAAGGGTTCAGAAGAGATTTACAAGGATGTTGCCTGGATTGGAGGATTTGATGTGCAGGGAGAGGTTGAATAGGCTAGGACTGTTTTCTCTGGAGCGTCCGAGCTGAGGGTGACCTTATAGAGGTTTATAAAATTATGAGGGGCATGGATACGATAAATAGACAAAATCTTTTCCCTGGGATGGGGGAGTCCAGAACTAGAGGGCATAGGTTTAGGGTGAGAGGGGAACGATATAAAAGAGACCTAAGGGGCAAAATTTTCACTCAGAGGGTGATACGTATATGAAATGAGCTGCCAGAGGAAGTGGTGGGAGACTAGTATAATTGCAACATTTAAAAGGCATCTGGATAGATACATGAATAAGGAGGGCTTGGAGGGATATGGGTCAGGTGCTGGCAGGTGGGCCTAAATTGTGTTGGGACATCTGGTCGGCGTGGATGAGTTGAACCGAAGGGTCTGTTTCCATGCTGTATATCTGTATGACTCTATCTTCCTTTTGTACTGAACATTATCCTTTTTAATTAGATAGCTGTGTATAAGCTTGCCTTCATGTCTTCAGCTTTCTTCTTGGGGTTAACAGATAATAAAGTTGCTCTTTTTTCACTCTAGAAAACATTGTATTTGATCATTCATTAGAGAGAGACAACTGGTGATGGTTTAACCAGAGGGTAACCATGGCTCAGGTAGGTGGAGAGATTGAGGAAGTAACCTCAGCTGGTGTGGGAATGAAACCCACACTATTGACATCACTCAACAGTTACATCAAATCAACTGTTCAGCCAACTGAGCTAACCAATGCTGAAAATGTGCAGCTGGTCAGGCAGCATCCAAGGAACAGGAGACTTGACGTTTCGGGCATAAGCCCTCTTCCCAATGCCCAACTTGACTTTCACTTTCATGACCTGGCTAATCTGTGATCATGTGATTGCTGAGGCCATTTTAAGATAGAGATCTTCCTCTTTCAAATCATGTCAGGCCACTACAGTCCCAGGTATTCAAATACGATGATGCAAGTCCTCTCCTAGAATACTGGCCACTTGGTAAGTGTGAAAATGGGACCTTTTTGGGGGAGGTGGAGGAGAGATAATTTCTAACTTCCCAGATTCAGCACCTTCTATAGTCATTGATTTTCCTGAGTTTTGCTTAAATGCTTGTGGAGCTGAGTTTAAAAAGGACAGCAGCCTTTAATAGTTTTCCCATTAAATTCAGAAGTTGCAACAGAGGCATTGTTGTCAGAATCTATGTATCACAGATGCACAATCCAGGTCTCGTAACAGTCAATAAACATTGGATAACTACATGTTATATCAGAGAGCGATATATTTTAAACATTTGTTGGTGCCAACTAAAGAGGGTGAAGAGAGGGGAGTCAGTTCATTCCTCCTTACATGGTTGCAATAAAAGCAAATAAAGTGTATTACACTACTAAATTACAACTCCCAAAACATATACATTTTTGGATTGTTTCTCTCAAAGATTTGAAAGACCAACTTTGTTTCAAGTAAGCAGAAAGCCCAAGAAACCTCAGCTCTTCGACAAATCTTTGAAATGATGAGACTAAGTATCTGTGTTTTGAGGTGTGGACGAAATAGGTGCAAAAGCATACGTGTTAAGAAATTTGGTTTAAAAAGTAACTGTGTTCATTGCAATTTTAATTCTAATGTTAATACCTAAGACAGTATAGTTATTCATAGAATAATAGAATCCTTGTTACGTGGAAGCAGGCCATTCAGTCCATCAAGCAAACACCAACCCTCGTGAGACCATCCCACCCAAACTCATGCCTCTACCTATCACTGTAGTCCTATAAGATTAGATTCCCCACACTGTGGAAACAGGCCCTTGGACCCAACAAGTCCACACCAACCCTCTGAAAAGCAACCTGCCAAATGGCGACCCACCCAGATCCATTCCCCTACATTTACCCCTGACTAATCCACCTAACACTACGGGCAATTTAGCATGGTTAAATTGCACATCTTTGGACTGTGGGAGGAAACCGGGGCACCCAGAAGAAACCCACGCAGACACGGAGAGAATGTGCAAACTCCACAATAACAGTTGTCTAAAGGGGGAATTGAATCCGGGTCCCTGGCGCTGTGAGGCAGCAGTGCTAACCACTGAGCTGCCTTTTTTTGGTATCAATTTTTTCGTAGTCCTGTATTTCCCATGGCTAATCCACATAGTCTGCACATCTTGGCCCATGTTAGTCTGCAACCTTGTGACTTCATTCTTTTCGTAAATAGCTGGATTTACTAACTTAAAACAAAAAAAAATAAGTATTACTCATCTCTACCAAAATCATAACAATACAGAGAACTATTGGATACAATTGCGCCAAAATGAAGACATTGTATTCCTAGCAATATTATACTTGTACATAAATATTTACCTAGCATTTCTTCTTTCATTTTCTCATTTCTTTCCTCAATCTGTTGTGGTAATCGCTAGAAAGGAAAAGAGCAAATCGAGAGTAAAAGATAGCAAATAACAGCATACATAGTTGTACTTTCCCCAATTAACATTCAAACATAAATGCATATGGCCATTAGACACTGGGGCAGAATTGAACCATTCATGTCTGACCGCCATTGAATTGTGCCTGATATGTTTCTCAACATGCTCCTACCTTTTTCCTGTAACCCTCCATTCCTTCCCAATCAAGAACCAGTTTGACTAATATTCAATGATTTGACCTCCACAGTCCTCTAGGGCATTGAGTTCCGTAAATTATAACCACTGAAGAAACTTCTCATCTCAATTCAAAACGATTATGCCTTTATTCTGAGGCTATGCCCTCAGGTCCTAGTCTGTCTGGCTACTGGAAACACCTTCTCACATTCACTTCATTCAGGCCTCTCAGTATTCTGTAGATTTCAATCAGATACCTCCCTCAACCTTCTAAATTTCGAGTAAGACCCAGAGTCCTCAACTGCTCCTCATATGACAAGCCTTTCAATTCTAGGATCAATCTTGTGAAACTCGCTCCTCAGCAGTACATTTCTGCTTTTGTATTCTAGCCCTTTTGAAATGAATGCTAACATAGCTTCTGCCAATTGACCTGCATACTAACCTTAAGAGAATTCTGAACTAGGACTGTGAAGTCTCTTTGTGCTTAAATTTCTAAAGCCTTTCCCAGTTTAGAATATAGTCTATGCCTCTATTCTTCCTACCAAAGTGTATAACCTTAAAGTATCCCATATCGTATTCCATTTGCCATTTATTTGCCCATTCTCCTACCCTGTCCAAGTCCTTCTGCAGCTTCTCCATTCCCTTAATACTACCTATCCCTCTACCTATCTTTGCGTAATCTGAAAATTTAATGACAATGCCCTCAGTTCCTTTGCCGAGATGGTTATCATGTGGAGTTAAAAGAACTAACCAAAGATCAAACATGACTGATTTGCAGATTATGGATTGGGAAAATAATGGGATTAAACTTCATTTGTTCATATTAAGATTTGGAATCAAATACAGGCGAAATAAATAATATAGACTTCACATCACAGTTCAGTTTGAGAATCTCTGCTTAGCATACTCCCTGAAGTTGGTTCCATTTCAACAAACTATTTTAGATAAAGATTGCATTTCAAGACATCCATTTTAAGCTCTAATGCCAAACTAGATCAGTGTGCAAGCAAATGTGTTTTTTTAAAATAAATCATTTAGTTACTTCAAAATAATTGCAAGAAGTTAAACAAAATGCTTCACTGCTGACTGCAAACTCAATTTGTGCTTTAAGAGCTACCATCATTTGTCTTGTTTAGTGCTACATCAAAATTAAAACGGAACTGATTTTGCTACTCGGAGATGGTTAAATTTGGAATAGTAGCATTACAACTATTACAATTGCGTTAACACTTCAAAACAAGCTGCCAAGTATTGTTCCCTTCAAAGAGGAAAATTTGATGAGTGGAATGAGATAAATGCAACACCACATTGAACTGTGGGTTATGTTAGTCCAACACAAACAACATGGCCAAATTTTTAACAGTTAATAAGGTTTTAATAGTGGTCAAAAGACAAAATATCAAAGCTGTTGGAAATCTGAACAAAACAAAATGCTGGAAAATAAGTGAATTATCACTTGCCTGCTCTTCTATGAGCCTTTCTCCACATTGTTACATTTTTATAATTCAACCGTGTTTCACTTTTCTGTGTTTACACATCCTCTTGATCTCATATACATCTTTTGTTTCTTTTTGCTTTATTCTGTCATGCTGTTACAACTCTTTCATTTAACTATTTTGTGCTCTCTACTTAAGCACATCCTATTATTGCATCAGCTTTGCTTCTTTTTGCACTGACTTAGATCCTTCTTCTAACCTACTCATCTCTAATATTCCTCCAGTGTGGCAAAGTGTTATAACGTGAAATATAAACTTAAGTGTTGTGGTTCTGTTCGCCGAGCTGGGAATTTGTGTTGCAAACGTTTCGTCCCCTGTCTAGGTGACATCCTCAGTGCTTGGGAGTCTCCTGTGAAGCGCTTCTGTGATCTTTTCTCCAGCATTTGTCGTGGTTTGAATCTGCCGCTTTCGGTTGTCAGTTCCAGCTGTCCATTGCAGTGGTCGGTATATTGGGTCCTGGTCGATGTGCTTATTGATTGAATCTGTGGATAAGTGCCATGCTTCTAGGAATTCCCTGGCTGTTCTCGGTTTGGCTTGTCCTATAATAGTAGTGTTATCCCAGTCGGATTCATGTTGCTTGTCATCTGCGTGTGTGGCTAATAAGGAAAGCTGGTCGTGTCATTTCGTGACTAGTTCGTGTTCATGAATGCGGATTGTTAGCTGTCTTCCTGTTTGTCCTATGTAATGTTTTATAGCAAAACCAATGTAGTGTACAAAATCCCATGCAAGGACTGCACAAAACACTACATAGGACAAACAGGAAGACAGCTAACGATCTGCATCCATGAACACAAACTAGCCACGAAATGACACGACCAGTTATCCTTAGTAGCCACACACGCAGATGACAAGCAACATGAATTCGACTGGGACAACACTACTATTATAGGATAAGCCAAACAGAGAACAGCCAGGGAATTTTTAGAGGCATGGCACTCATCCACAGATTCAATCAATAAGCACATCGACCTGGACCCAATATACCGACCACTGCAACGGACGGCTGGAACTGACAACCGAAAGCGGCAGATTCAAACCACTACAAATGCTGGAGGAAAAATCACAGAAGCACTTCACAGGAGGTTCCCAAGCACTGAGGATGTCACCTAGACAGGGGACAAAACGTCTGCAACACAAATTCCCAGCTCTGCGAACAGAACCACAACAACGAGCACCCGAGCTACAAATCTTCTCACAAACTTTGATAAACTTAAGCCCTTGTTCCACAATATGACCAGACTGCGCATTTCCAGGATTTACGCTTGTATCCAGCCATGAAGTGCTGATGCAATAAGTGCTAGATCTGGCATCACAATTCCCCATCCAGACTTC
This sequence comes from Hemiscyllium ocellatum, assembly GCF_020745735.1. NCBI lineage: Eukaryota > Metazoa > Chordata > Chondrichthyes > Orectolobiformes > Hemiscylliidae > Hemiscyllium > Hemiscyllium ocellatum. The sequence goes on along the minus strand of NC_083416.1, from coordinate 24,591,071 downwards.
CAGGTCAAACCATTAATTCGTGTGAATTTTAGAGGGAAAGTGAGATTTTGGTTAATTGGAAGGAATAAAGGTAAGTCACCAACAATTACTTAAACAAACGTGAGGTGGACTGGAGCTTCAAGAAGGAAGTGAAGAACCTTGGATAGGTAAAGGATGGTAATGATGAGATGTTGAGAGAGACTGTATATGGATGATCTTTTCAAGTTCAGTGAAGCAACGAGGAAAGGTGTTTTGTGAAAAATGGTTGTGGAATTTGAAGCTGAGCAGGATGGGTGCTAAGGTAAAAATAACAATTTTGTTAAGTACATGGATCACAAGATAACTGAATGATTAAGAACTGAGTGGAAATGCGGTGTGGTTAAGTTGTACAAAACAACTAATATTCAAAGGGCTTTTGGATGGTGAGACCAAAAGTGACAGGGTTAAAGTAAAAATGGGCATATGGAAAACTTCGGACAGTAACAGAAGACAGGTGATACCAGAGGCAGCACAGATGGCATTAGCCAGAGAGTCATAGAAATGGACAGCATGGCAACAGACCCTTCGGTCCAATTCGTCCATGCCGACCAGATATCCCAACCCAATCAAGACCCATTTGCCAGCACCTGGCCCGTATCCCTTCAAACCTTTCCTATTCATTTACCCACCCAGATGCCTTTTAAATGCTGCAATTGTACTAGCCTCCACCACTTCCTCTGGCAGCTCATTCCACACACGTACCACTCTCTGTGTGAAAACATTGTCCCTTAGGTCGCTTTTATATCTTGCCCCCCTCACCCTAAACCTATGCCCTCTAATTCTGGATTCCCCCATCCCAGGGAAAAGAAAGAATTTGTCCATTTATCCTATCCATACCCCTCATGATTTTATAAACCTCTATAAGGTCACCCCTCAGCCTCCGACGCTCCAGGGAGAACAGCCCCAGCCTGTTCAACCTCTCCCTATAGCTCAAACCCTGGCAACATCCTTGTAAATCTTTTCTGAACCCTTTAAGTTTCACAACATCCTTTCGATAGGAAGGAGACCAGAATTGCAAGCAATATTCCAAAAGTGGCCTAACCAATGTCCTGTACAGCCACATGACCTCCCAACTCATGTACTCAATACTTTGAAACAGTCTAAATTAACAGGTTCCTTGCAGCTGACGATACAAGAAACAGGTTTCAGAAGTCCTTACATTACGGCAAAACAGTTTTGTAGGTTTATTCTACCTTCAATGGCAGTCATGAAGTATTAAGGGGATTTGGTAGAGATAGTGAAGAACAACAGAGCTTGATTTAGTCTTGACAGTTATGTGCTAAGTGCATTTAAGTTTGTGGCCAGATTTAAGAAAGAAAAATAACTACTGCATTCAGTTAACATCAGAAGTGGGAGTCTAAGAACTAATGAAATATTAGAACTGAGAAGGTCACAGCAGCAAAGTCTCCAATGTAAACTGTTTTCAGATTAAAAAACAGGAATTCAAATATTTTATACTGATATTTTGCTTTACTTGCCCTCAAGTTGCCCCAAAGTGAAAGGATTGCTGTTGACACAATTTTTACATTAATTAAAATTTTAGAATGTGAATTTTAAATTTAGTTATTTCAATTTGAAATTTAATTTTTAATTGAAAAATCTTATTTTAATTTTCATATTAGTTCACATAACTGATTTTTAATTTGAGTGAAAATTTGCTGCTATGCAATAACCTAATTAAGCATTAGAGCAATAATAAATTATTTAAATCAGTTTATAATCTAATTGATTTATAAATAAAGAATATTCATTAATTCTAAATCAAACACTCACATCAATGGCAGCTTAACCATTTCACAAGAAACTGGTGGCGTTAAAAAACTAGGAACATATAGGACTTTGACAACTGACTTTAATTCTTATTAAAGGAATGTATCATGATAACATTATAAAATATTTATATTGAACAAAGGAGACAGGATATGGTCAATATCAGAATGATATTGACATGAACAGTGCCCATTATGAAATGGATTTTCCAATAGGCTGGAAGCAAAACATTTATGATGAGTCAAAAAAAATCAATAAAGGATAGGATAAGGTCTATAAGAAGTACAGAACTACAATATAAATATTTCTTATCAAGCTGTGCAGACAACAAGAACCCCTCAGTAAAGGACAATATGCTCTTTCAAAACAAACGAGCAAACTCGGGTCAATAGTCTTATTTCTATCCATCTTGTGAAGTAACAGTGGTTACATGATTCCAAGATTGGCTCTAAAACATCTGCAAAATGCAAGGGGACACAGGTTAACTACTTCCAAAGAAAAATATACGGATAATGATAACAATAAAACCTGGATGCAATTTGAACATTTTTATGCTATTTCCAAATGTTTGAAAATTTGTGTATATACTTGTAAAATTACAGTATATCATTTATAAATGTTCTCATATAAGGCTATGTGCACAAATATTATCAATATACTTTACACTGCCTGTCCACTGACTTGCCTGTAGGCTAAGTATTCTTATGCACTGCAATATAATGAAACATAAACGCTGCCCTAGTGGGAACAGTTGAAATGTTGCTCTTGTAATGATACTTCTAATTATGTTTCCATTTACAACCAATATACAACTCCTTTACCAAGCACTCTCCTTCACATCCACGTACTGATTGGACAACTTCTCATTGTCCCACTTCAGAATGAAAAGAGATTGGTTCCTTAATCTGATATTTACAATTATCAAACAAATCCTTTTTGCCCCTGAATAAGTGTTAAATTTGTAACAATTGCTTGGTGGTTCTAATTTCAAAGGATTTGACTGGGCAAGTAAGAAGATCGAGAGATCACAGATAATTCTTACTTTCTACACCAGCTGTGAAATGCTGGAACTACCACAGCTGGATTTCCTTTATCCAACAAGAATACTGCACATACAGCTAGGAAGAAAAGTTAGAAGCAGCTATCGTGTATTACAAAGACTTGGTTGTTCTTAATAACCTCAAAATTATTATAAGAATAAATTTTGGAAATACAGGGATGTATTGACTTTAGAAAAGCATTTAACATAGGAGATCACTAGGGAAAGTTAAGGGATCTGGCAGAGCAAACCAGATTGTTAACTGGTTTGAAGGATGAAAGTTAGGAATTAAGATATATTCTTCAAGAAGGATTCTACATTTTCGCTCGTGTTCTATGTGTATTGATTATGTATATTGTGATTTGGATACAGACCAAGAGGGATTGATTCTGAAATTTGCAGATGATTCCAAAGTAGAACATTGCTTGACATTTAGTAATTCAAAGAAATTGCACAGATATTGATAACAGAACAGACTACATGTGATAAGCAGTATATAGTGTCATTGTGAGGAAAGCATTTTAGTTTAAAAAGAAAACAGTAATTATATGCTAAATTGAATTAGGCTCAAATCAGATTTGGGTTTCAGGTACCATGGAATTAAGAACAGTATTTCCCGGTTGATAAGGATATTAAAAAAACTCCAATAGAATTCCAGATTTGGTCAAAGGGATACCACAGAAATGAAAATAAAAACAAGGTAACAGGGAGCCTATAAAGAACCTTAATAAATGTTTTTTCAGCTGCTAATGGTTCTCTAATAATTAATATGTCCTCTTTGGTATCAAGAGCAAAACAAACTCATTTTCAATGAAGCTATTGATATACATAGTGAACAGAAATAACAGTGAAATGAACCCCATGTACAGTATTGAAACTTTAGAAAAGGGCATAACTCAGACAGGGTGAGTGAAGTCAGTCAGAAAATTTACATATATGGAAGGTAAATATTAATAGACTGATTGGGCTAAATAGCCTGCTGTCATGTGGCATTCCCATGTATTACAATTGCCAGTTTACTCACGTAAAATTAAATAAACACCATTCACTATGAAAAACAGAATCACGCGCTACACTGCCGACATAATCATAATTAACAGATTCATTTTTCCGAAGTATTAAGACTTCAAATGATGGAATTTGTCTATTTGTTTACATAATCTTAAGCATATAACTCTACAGAGCTAGAATCTTTGAGTTAAAAGATCCAAACATACAGTAACCAAAATCCTTCATACCACCTCGTGGCTCTGACCTCCATAATTGCAAAGTGCTTCAAGAGGTTGGTCATGGTTCACATCAACCGCAACTGAGACTGCCCCCATCCCCACCCTCCTATTTATCTCTCAGTACCCTGGCCGCTCCCTCCACACTCCTGATGAAGGACTTATGCCTGAAACATTGACTTTCCTGCTACTCAGATGCTGCCTGACCTGCTGTACATTTCCAGCACCACACTTTTCATTCACACCAACCACAGACAACTTTATTGTCTGGATCCTTTGCAATTTACCTACCTGCATGACAGGCCGAAGGCAGATGCCATCTCCCTGGACCTACCTACATTGGAACATCTGGATAACAAGGATACCCACGTCAGGCACCTACTTATTGACAGCATCCCTGCTTCAACATCATAATTCCAAATTAGCGCATCTCTAGACTCCAAGACCTAGGTCTCTATTTCCCACTCTGTAACTGGATGCTCGACTTCTTGACCCATAGATCGCAATCAGTAAGAATAGGTGACACTTCCTCCACTGTTGTGTTCGTGACTAAACACTGGTGTCCCAGAAGGCTGCATAATCAGCCCCCTACTATATTCTTTATACACTCACGAGTATGTGGCCAAATTCTGCCCCAACTCCATTTACAAGACTGATGACATGACTAATGTAGGTAACACCTCAAACAACGACAAGATAGAAGACAGGATAGAAATTGCGTAAAGACAATAATCTCTCCATCACCATCAGTAAAACAAAGGAGCTGCTCATTGACATCAGGAAGAAGAGTGGAGGGGACATCCCTGTCTGTATCAATGGTACTGAGGTGGAATGGTCAAGACCATCAAGTTCCTGGTAGTAATTACCAACAAAGGCACAATGTCACTACTTCCTCAGCAAATATAAAACCCCGAGTGTGGAAGGAGGCTATTTGACCTAATGAGTGTGCACTGACCTTTCCATACCCCATAATCTCATGTTTACCAGAGTTAATCAACCTGGCCTATACATCCCTAAATAATTGGACAATTTCAGTATGGCCACTTCAGCTAACCCACACATCTTTCAACTGTGGGAGAAACCAGATCACTCGGAGGAAACCCAGACAGACAAGAGGAGAATATGCAAACTCCACAGACAGTCATCTGAGGCTGGCATCAAACCCAGGTCCCTGGCACTGTGAGGCAGCAGTGCTAACCACTGGGCCATCATGCTGTCCTAAGACGAATAAGGAAATTCGGCATGTCCACGAGGACTCTTAGCAATTTTTATAGATGCACCACAGAAAGCATCCTATCTGGGTATATCACAGCGTGGAATGGCAACTACTCTTCCCAAGAACGCAAGAAACTACAGACAGTCGTGAATGCAACCCAATTCATCACACAAACAAGCCCTCCATCCACTGACTCCATCTATACTTTCTGTTGCCTTGGGAAAGCAACCATCAGAATGCAAGAACCCTCCCACCCCAGTTATACTCTTTTCCACCAGGCAGAAGATACAGGAGTTTGAATACATGTACGAACAAATTCAAGAACAGCTTCTTCCTTACAGTTATCAGACTTCTGAACAGACCTCGCAAATGTTAATTCTGATCTCTCTCACTGCACTTACTCTGCAGCTGTAACACTGCATTCTACATTCTGTTCTACTACCCTGGTGCCTGTATAAAAAGCAAAACACCAATTTTCACTGCATCATGATACACGTGACAACAATAAATTAAATCAAAATCATAACTACCTAGAAAAGCTATACATATTTTACCAGTTGTTGTGAATGACTGCTAGCTACAACTGATAATTGTAAACAGCTGCAAAACATTCTCAGTCTGAAGGCCATTATCCAAAGCATTCAGCTGAGTAAATGGAACAGAACAGTAAGGCAACAAGATGCCACAGACTGCATCTTTGGACAATACACAGGGAATAATGACATTTGCATGTCACACCATCAAACTGTTCCCATCAAATAGAAAATCAGTCATAACTGGTTTTGTATCGCATCCAAAAGACAACAGGCTTTTAACATTACATGTGTTATTTTGATGATGCAAAGTAAGTCCCAATTAAAACTGACATCCTTGTCAGATGCTATAGGACTGGAAAACAACTGGTCATGCAATCGTGGTATTGTACATAACACCGACCAACATCTTCCCAGAAAAACAATATGGGATTTTTGCAGAAGACAAGCTTGAGGGAATAACAGCAGCTTAACTTTTTGCATAGAGACATGGGAAGTGTGTATCACTGGCTGGATTTATTGCTCTTCCTCATTGCCGTTGAGAAAGTTGTGATGAAATTGCCTTCTTAAACCACTGCAGTCACAGAAACAGAAAATAGAAGCTATTTAGTCCTTCATTCCTGCTCTGCCATCTAATATGATCATAGCTGATCATCCAAGTCAGTACCTTGTTCCTGCTTTTGATTTTTCAAACCTTTTGATTTCTTTAACTATATCTAATTGCGTCAAGAAAACATTCAAAGGTTAGGCTTCAAGTTCTGTCTGTGGCAGAAAATAAATAAAGATGGTAAAATGGAACCAGATGTGCATGGCCTAATTCAGTTGGATGACTGTGACAAAGCAAAGGATGCCATGGTCAACTGTGTCAAATCCTGTAGGCAAGTGGACAAGCAAACGACAAGAGTGCTTTTCACAGTAACATAGGTCACCATTCTCTCATTGGTAAGGCCAGTTTGAATCCCATGGCAGAAACCCAAAATCTGATTGGAAAGATGGACATCAATTTGGAGGTGATACACATTAAATGATTTTGAAGGGAAAAAATGAAGTGGGAGACGATAAGATGGTAGTTTGCAAAAACAGAAGGGAGTCAAGACAATATTTTTGGAGTTGGCTGATGGTAGATTGTAAAGAGATATGGACAGGATTGAGAACAAACCACTGACTGCATCAGGCACACTGAGGACGGGAAAAAAACTTATGTAGCCAGTGTTTTAGTTGAATAAGCTTCAGAACTAGGAGATGGATTGCACAAGGCAAGCTGAACTAGAGAGATAAAAGCACTAGAAAATGACGAGAGCTCAGGGATAGGAACAAAAATCAATTGCTGAACCTACTCAGACAAATATATCCTTCTTCAGATAGATACCAAAATCATAACAGTACTCTAGATGCTGTCTTACCAAAGTTCTATACAATTGCAGCAATATTTTTTGGATAACTTGCCTTCCATCAAACTGTTTGCGGTTTTTGCACGTAAACTTTAAATTTCATGTGACATTGTGGATCTAGCCTACAGCAAATCGACCACAGCTCACTACCCAGTCTTAAGAGTTACTGGAAATGAACAATACATGCTGGCCCGGCCAATGATGCCACATCCTGTGAATGAATATTTATAAAGTGCAAGAACCTGCAAATCCTTCTGCACGTCAACATTTATAAGTCTCTCATTGCTTAGTTTCAGTTTCCATTTTGAAAGAAGAATATACTTGTTAAAGTGGGAGTTCAACAGAGGTTCACCAAATTAGACCTGGGATGACAGGATTGTTTTATGAGGTCTGAATGAAGAAACTGGGTTGGTATGCTGTAGAGTTTCAAAGAAGGATAACTGATCTTATTGAAACTTCAAACTCTAATAGTATATAGCAGATTGAATGCAGATCAAATGTTTTCCTTGGCTTGTGCATCTAAAAGCAGGAGACATAATCTCAAGATAAACAGGCCATTTAAGACTGCGATGAGGAATTTCTTCAGAGGGCAGTGAACTAGGAACAGGAGTAGGCCACTGAACCTAATGAGAATGCTCTACCAGTTAATAACATCAAACACTATAATGCTTTTTATTCATACAATCCCCCTAACAGTTTATTCTATGGTAATCCAAAATCTGTCTCTACTTTCAACATACTCAAAGCCTGACTTTCCGCAGCCCTTTGGGATAGAACTTTTCAAAGATTCACAATGCTCCAAGTTCAAAACAAAACTTTCTCCTCATCTCAATCCTAAATGCCATTCCCTTATGTTTAAATTATGCCTTGTTCTTGAATTTCCACCTTGGGAACACATTTTACTCGCATTCACCTGGTCTATCCCTTTAAGGATGTTGCAGGTTTCAATGAGATCACCTTTCATTCCTTGAAACTCTATAGAATACAGGCCACCTTACCAAAAGCACAGTCCTGCCATCCTGGAACAGATTTGCTGAGCCTTCATTGTACTCCCTCCATGGTTACATTATCTTTACTGATTTAAGGAGACCAAAACTGCACACAATATCCCCGGTGTGGTCTGATCAATGTTCTAAGCAAATGCAGCAAGATTTCACTATTTCAGTACTCAAAACCTTGTAAAGAATCATAGAATTCCTATGGTGCAGAAAGAGACCATCTGGCCTATCAAGTCTGCAGTGATCCTCCACACAGCATCCTACCCACGTCCACCCCCACCCCATTTGGGATTTTAGCATGGCTACCTAATCTGCATATCCCTGGACAGTACTGGATAGTTTTATTTTAGCATGGTCAATCCACTTAAGCCGCACATCTTTAGACTGTGGGAGGAAACCGGAACATCTCAAGTTAACCCACTCAGACATGGAGAAAATGTAAACTCCTCACACACAGTTGCCCAAGGCTGTAAATGAAGGTAGGTACCCAGCAGCAGTGCTAACCACTGCGTCAGTGCATAAACCTTTCATAAGTCTTCTCAACATCTTGCTGAACCTGCATATTAACTTTCAAATGATTTAACATGAACAACTAGGTCACTCTATACATTCACACTTTCCAATCTATATTAACATTTAAGAAATACTCTGCACAAATTTCTCCTACCAAAGTGGATAACTTCACATCTTTCTACATTATATTCCATCTACCACATTTGAGTCTACCCATTCAGCCTACACAAATCCTCCTGAAGCTGCATCACATCTTTCTCACATTACACATTTCTACCTTACTTTGTATCATCTACAAATTTCAAAATGCTACACTTGGTCCTCATAACCAAATTATTGATATATATTGTAAACAGTGGAGCTCCAAATACTGATCCTTGCGGTATCCTACAAGTCACAGCCTTCCAACATAAGAATTATCCATTTATTCCTACTTTTTTTCCCCTCCATTGTGTGAACCTTAGTTCATTGCCTTTTATCCCTTGTGCATTAACTGTGCTAACCAACCTCCAGTGGGGAACCTTGTCCAAATCCTTTTAAAAATCCAACTAATACACATCTTTTGACACGCCTGATCAATTTTGTTCGTAACATTATCAAAAGACTTCAAGTTTATCAAACATTCCCATGTACAAATCCATGCTGATCAAGGCCAATCCAATCACTATTACCCAAGTATAAATTTATCACATTCAATATTTGGAATTCTAGCCCAAAGAGCTGTAAAATTTCGATCAGAGCATGTTTATGACACAAATTCATAGGGTAATGTAGACCAATGATACTGGGAGACATGGATACTATATAACGTGGGAAAGTGGCACTGAAGCAGATGTTCAAGCATTATATAATTGAATGGCAGAGAAGGATTGGTGGGCTTAACAGACTATTTCTGTTCCAATATTCTAAACAACATTTTACGTTTCTGATTTGAAGGCTTCCTTGCCTCGTGTACCATTTACCTATCTTTAGAAACAGTTATAACACTGCATCAAATAAAGTTAACCTTAAGCTATCCGTCCTCTCCCACAAAACTGATTTTTTTTTTAATCCCCATTTTTCCTCAAATAGTCCTTGTACTACACTTTCCCAACCCAGTGCTAACTCTTGGAAATCTTTGTTTGAATCTCCTTGTCCAGTTCCGTATTTTTTAAGAAACATAGCAACAGAAGCAAGCCATTCAGACTTTCAAGTCTCCCCCCACCTAGATCCTTTGATTCCTTTAGCGCCAGCTCCTTCTTCAAATTGCACAATGTTTTGGCTTTGACTGCCTTCTGTGGTAGCGAATTCCACAGGTTCATTATCTGGGTGAAGAAATTCCTTATCTTTTAGAAGCAGCCAGCAAAAGTCAAGAGTGAGGTCCTTGATAACTGTGAATCTTGACCCCACTTTGACCACTTGTGCAACATTCAACAAAGCTCAACCGGCACCCTCCCCCAACACACTCATCTGGCACCCTCCCCAGACACAGTTCTAGTTCTATCGAGCTGAATACTGCCAGAATATCCTCTTCAATTGCTGCTCAGCCAAATCTCAGTGCCCCCACCCCTCCATGACATCCGTCATTGCCAGATTTCCTCAAATGATTTATTTGCCTCTTTAGCTACAATGTTACCCTTCAGTAATACCATTTGCAGATACAGCTTCACCTTGCAATACACATTGATAATATATTGCTTCTTCCTGAGAATGTGTACAGGTTATAAGCAGGCAGGGAAACAGTTAAATTCTGAGTTTTGTGAAACAAGAGATTCAGCTGAGCATGCCTCAGATCGGATAAAAACTTGGTTAACAATGGAGTCTGGAGGCAAGGGTAATGGGTTAACAAGTTGGAAAAGCAGTCATGTACGCCATTTAACAATATTGGAAGCATTCAGTATGCAAGGTCAGCTAACAAGGGGAAAAGTATCCATTGTATGAATCCAGTTAACAACGTTAAGGACATTCATTGTATAACAGTAAAGGGCTTGGTCTTGCTATTGAAACTCGCTGATTGTAACAGTCACCCAATTATATGTTGCCTTATCTGGATGCTCCTCCCTGTAAACTGACTGTATAGTTCATTGAGAAACTGCTGTTCCAGAAAAGACTGAGATCATGTCTCTGTGCACATGGGCCATTGCTCTCTCTTCCTGCAGGACACAGAATAAAGATGAAGGTGGTAAACAATACTGTTTCTCTGAGTGTTTTGCTTTGACTGAGGAGGGCGGCAATGGTATGACATTCCAATCCTTTGACAGACTTACTGTTGTCAGATTGCCTTGTATATTAGCTTGAATTAGCATTTTTATTTTGCAGTTGAACAGATTAATAGCAGACCAGTGCAAATGACTGAATGGCTTATTCCTGCTCCAATTTAGCATGCTTCTAAGATTACACTGATATTTTAGGACAGAATCATAAAGCATAATCTGATCACATTGATTTCACCACTCCCTCCAGCCACACTCAGGTCAAACTTAATTGTATATACAATCTCAACTTGACTTTAAACACATGCAAGTCATTGTTAATAAAGTAGCTTACACAACATTCCTTAACTCGATTCCAGACTACCAAAACACTCTCCTACAATTTAATGACCTCCAGATTTGATTATTGGACGACCAATCTTCATCCACCCTCTCAAATTTCATCTTGTATAAAACTGCAAAGTCTCATGTAAGACTGCAAGATCTCATTCACATCCAAATTAAGCCATACCATTCTCTCAAGACAACACATATAAAATTCTTTTCATTTGCAAATCTTTGCATGACTGTGTCACGATATCTCTGAACTCTCTTGGAACCCTGTGTTCTTTCCCAAAATGTGACACACTTTGAATGCTGACCTTGTGCACTTAGCTTCGTTTTGCCAAGTCATTGTTGGCAGGACTTCCACACACCTTACCACTACTCTTGAAATTCTAAATCGAGACCTACAAACCCTAACAAATTTTGAGATGGCCAACAAATTCTCTTTCCTGCTTAGCAATGTTTCCTCTGGACTATGCGATAATGCAACAAACCAGAACATATGCTGTAGAGCAACAAACAGACTGTGCTTAACCAATTTTCCCTTTAAGATGCACATGTGCACAGAAATCTTAAAAGGATCATAACTGTATATGAATTAGTTGTATACAGCAAACATGAATTTGGATGAAATTTGCTAGTTAGAGACCATTTGTGAAACATTCTTTTCTGTATTACCGAGGTGCGATATAAATGAAAGTATATTCAGGAAGAAATAGGTTGCTAAAAATGTGTCCTTTTGATTATTTTAACTTGATACACCAAACTATCATTGGAGATGATAACTCTTTAAATTATTGTATCTACTTTGGCTGAAAGTCACTGATATCGGTCAGAGTTAAACAAAAGGGTGCTCAAGATTTTCATTTCATAAAATGTACAATAAAAGCTGACAATTATTGTGGGGTAATAATGACACACACCATTGATGTTGTTGAGTCATCCAGAATGTTCAGCTCTTTTACCTGTCCTATGTAACTATTCTATGTTACATAGTATGCACATTTTTTCTTATATAAAAATTACTGATATAATTAAATATCTTTATTACTACTTTTATTTTACTTAGCTAATGGGAAGCTTGTTGCTAAATCAACAATTCTGTTCAGATGTGGAGATATGTTCAACGAACACACATCCATGCCACTGTTAATGGACCGTTCCATCTTCTACTCTTCCTTCAGTCCCAACACCTCACCCCACCCCGACCAAAGCACCTTCCCCTACAACCACCAGAAGGTGTAACACCTACCTATTTACCTCCTTCCCCCTCAGTATCCAAGGACCCAAACATATCTTCCAGATGAAGCAGTTTACCAGCACCTAGTCTACTGCATTCGCTGCTCACAATTACAATAGTCTCCTGTACATTGTGGAAACAAAGAGTACAATAGGTGACCATTTTGCAGAATATTTACGTTCTGTCCACAGAAAAGACCACAAACTTCCAGTTGCCTGCCACTTTAACACACCATCCTGTTCCCGGGGCCAACATCTCTGTCTCAGGCTTGCTGCGGTGCTCCAGCAAAGCTGAGTGCAAGCTGGAAGAACAGCTATTCACCCTCCTAGCCAGATTGTTATCAACTCCTTTGTCTGTCCAATTGCTCTTCTCTCTCTTTGGGCTCTGTTCCCACCTATCATTTACTCCCTACCCACTCACCCCACCCTATCTTCTGCACGTAAACCGACATTTCCCTAGCTACCATCAGTTCTGAGGAAGGGTCACCGGACCCAAAAACATGAATTTTGATTTCTCTTCACAAATTCTGCCAGACCTGCTGAGCTTTTCCAGCTACCTGTTTCTGTTACTGTTACTTTTAAGGTTCATCCTGGATTAGTGATTACTCAGAGAAGCAGGGGGATAATTTGCTCAGCCCAGTGATTCACCTTTACTGTCTGCCCACCTACTGTTTCAAGGCTTCAGTGGCATAAGGTATCACGAGAGTAAGGTTTAGGTGAGGACAATTACTACCATAAAGCTCGGGCATAAGGTGCAATGATACATTGCAACTGAGTATTCATGCCTTTACATCAGGAGCAATTTTCAGTTACTGGACACTGTATGAATCAAATGGCCATGGGGGCCAAGCATGAAATTAAAAATTCATAAAGACATAGGCAAATTTCATATGTTGATCTGTTCTCTGGTTAATTTGTGGATGCTCCCTTGAAACATTCTTGCAGAAGCCCATTTGAAGACCCCTGATATATACAGAACTTGCACTCTGCACAAGAGACAACATAATTTGGTTTAAAGTATCTCCGACCATAATCCAATGTGCTAACATATGGTATTGTTTATTCAGCATTTAGTGATTTACTAATGTCCTTCAGGGAAGGAGATCTACTATTTTTACCTTGAACTGCCTATATTCAATTCCAGACCCACAGCAATGTGTTTAGAATTCAACTGCACTAAAAACCCAGCAAACTACTCAGCTTTATCAAAACTGATATGAAGTCTAAAGAAAGAAATGAAACCGGACAGTCAACAAGACATGGCCTGGGCATCAAAATCAATAACAGTAAAAATCGCCCTGTTGACACTGTAAAGTCGTCTTGTTAAACGTTTGAGACTTATGTCAAAATTGCGAGAGGAGTCTCGCAGACAATCAAGCAACAGTTGCAAATGATCATTCTCATTAAATCATACTTTACAATCAATGTCCCAGACACCACCATAACTAGCCCAGAGTATGTTTTGTCCTATCGCAAGGATAGACCCGCCACAGAGGTGGTAGTACAGTAGCATATAACCAGGAAGGAGCCCTTAACATTAAATTTGGATCTCATGAAGTCTCATTGCATCAGGTCATAGAGTCAGAGGGGACATACAACATGGAAACTGACCCTTCGGTCCAACCTGTCCATGCCGACCAGATATCCCAACGCAATCTAGTCCCAAATGCCAGCACTTGGCCCATTTCCTTCTAAACCCTTCCTACTTATATACCCATCCAAATGCCTCTTAAATGTTGCAATTGTACTTGCCTCCATCACTTCTTCTGGCAGCTCATTCCAAACACATACCATGCTCTGCATGAAAATGTTGCCCCTTAGGTCTCTTTTATATCTTACCCCTCTCACCCTAAACCTATGCCCTCCAGTTCTGGACTCCCCGACCCCAGGGAAAGGCCTTTGTCTATTTATCCTATCTTTGCCCCTCATAATTTTGTGAACCTTTATAATGTCACCCCTCAGCCTCCGATGCTCCAGAGAAAACAGCCGCAGCCTGTTCAGGTCTCCCTATAGCTCAAATCTTCCAACCCTGGCAAATCCTTTCTGAACACTTTCACAACATCTTTCCGATAGGAAGGTGACCAGAATTGCATGCAATTTACCAATAGTGGCCTAACCAATGTCCTGTACAGCTGCAACGTGACCTCCCAACTCCTGTACTCAATAATCTGACCAATAAAGGAAAGCACTGCTGCCTCACAGCGCCAGAGACCTGGGTTCAATTCCCGCCTCAGGTGGCTCTGTGTGTGGAGTTTGCACATTCTCCCCGTGTCTGCATGGCTTTCCTCCGGGTGCTCCGGTTTCCTCCCACAATCCAAAAATGTGCAGGTTAGGTGAATTGGCCATGCTAAATTGCCTGTAGTGTTAGGTGAAGGGGTAAATGTCGGGGAATGGGACTGGGTGGGTTGTGCTTCAGTGGGTCGGTGTGGATTTGCTGGGCCAAAGGGCCTGTTTCCACACTAAGTAACCTAAAAAAAACCAAATGCAACCTTCACTACCCTATCTACCTGCAACTCGACTTTCAAGGAGCTATGAACCTGCACTCCAAGGTCTTGTTCAGCAACACTCCCTTGGACAATACCATTAAGTGTATAAGTCCTGCTGAGATTTGCTTTCCCAAAATGCAGCACCTCGCATTTATCTAAATTAAACTCCATCTGCCACTTCTTAGCCTATTGGCCTGTCTGGTCAAGATCCTGTTATAATCTGAGGTAACCTTCTTTGGTGTCCACTACACCTCCAATTTTGGTGTCATCTGCAAACTGTACCTTTTACGCTCACATCAAAATCATTTATATTAATGCTGAAAAGTAGTGGACCCAGCACCGATCCTTGTGGCACTCCACTAGTCATAGGCCTCCAGTCTGAAAAACAACCCTCCATCCTCGGTCTTCTACATTTGAGACAGTTCTGTTTCCAAATGGCTAGTTCTGCCTGTATTCCGTGAGATCTAATCTTGCTAACCAATCTCCTATGGAGAACCTTGTTAAACGCCTTACTGAAGTCCACATAGATCACATCTACCATTCTGCCCTAATCAATTCTCTTTGTTACTTCTTCAAAAATTTCAATCAAGTTTGTGAGACATGATTTCCCACGCACAAAGCCATGTTGACTACCACTAATCAGTCCTTGCCTTTCCAAATAAATGTACACCCCGTCCCTCAGGATTCCCTCCAACAACTAGCCCACCACCGACTTCAAGCTCACTGGTCTATAGTTTCCTGGTGGGTCCTTACCATCCTTCTTAAACAGTGGCCACCACATTAGCCAACCTCCAGTCTTCCAACACCTCACCTGTGACTATCACCGATACAAATATCTCAGCAAGAGGCCCAGCAATGACTTCTCTAGCTTCCCACAGAATTCTAGGGTACACCTGATCAGGTCCTGGGGATTTATCCGCCTTTATGCATTTCAAGACATCCAGCACTTCCTCCTCTGTAATATGGACATTTTTTAAGATGTCACCATCTATTTCCCTACATTCTATATTTTCCATGTCCTTTTCCACAGTAAATATTGATGCAAAATTGCACTAGCTGCATAATCAGTTCATAGATAAACATCAAACATAATGTGATGTGCAGTACACAATCCTCGAAGTATTTATAGAATATAAGATAACCTCCTGCAGCATTGCAGTTTGGGAGGCAAGAGTAAATGCATTCAGCCTTCTGGTGAAATGGGGTAGAGAGAAAGGATTAATTGGAATACGATATGCAAAGGTAATTTGGATCGTTACCTTAAAATCCTACATTCTGCATCATTTCACGGTATTTTCATTTGTGATTATTTACAGCTAAATAACAAAATTTGCAATGATTTCTGAAGCAGACTTTCCAGGTGCGCATTCCAGCTCAATAACTCTGACCAGACTGCTGCATTTTTAAAATTTGGTTATTTACTCACGGGATGTGGGCAATGCCAGCTGGTTGGCCACAGGGGTTGTACTGGGACCTTTGCTGTTTGTGGTGTACATTAATGAACAAGTGGTGGTGTGATCACTAAGTCCATGGATGACACAGATTGGAAGGATAGTAAACAGTGAAGACGATAGCTGTAAACTGCAGGAGGCGACTGACAGACTGGCTGGCTGATCAAAGAAGTGTCAAATGGAGTTCAGTAAAGTGTGAGGTAATGACTTAAACAGGGCTAACAAAGCAAGAGGTTACACAATGAATTGTAGGACTCTGAAAAGTAAAGATCACAGGAACATTGGTGTGCATACCCACAGATCCCTAAAGGTAGCAGGGCAGGAGATAAAATGATTAAGGTGGTAGATAGGATACTCGCCTTTAATAGCTGAGTCACAGAATACAAGAGGAGAGAGGTCATGCAACTGTATAAGACATTGGCTCGGCCAGCTAGCTGTATGTAGTTCTGGTCACCACATTACAGGAAGGATGTGACAGTATGAGAGAGTGCAGAAACGCTTTACCAGGATGCTGCCTAGGAGAATCTCAGCTATGAGAAAATGTTGGATAGGTTGGGCTCATTTTTCTTGAAGTGGCAATGGTTAAGCCATTGCACTGATTGTACTGTACAAAACAGAGCAGCATAGATAGGTGGGGAAACGAAAGCATTTTCCATTAATAAAGGGGTCAACAAATAAAGGGAATAAATTTAAGAGAAGGTTAAGAGAAGAGTCGATGAGAAATTGGTTTCACGCAGACAAAAAATTAGCATACTGTTATAAAGTCAGTTAAAGTTTTGCTTTCTTAATAAATTATGAGGAGTTTAATATCAGTACAATATAAAATGGTACGTTCTCATCAGTTCGTTCTCTCAATTATTTTTTCACTATATAGACCTCCAAGGTCCATACGCATAGTGGTTTCCAGAAGTAATGCCTTTGAGTTGGCATATGCAATGTATGTGGAATCTCTGAGTAGCTGCACAGCATGCAGCTTAGAGGGAACCCTGCTCATTGATTTAATGATTTCTGAAGGATTGCCTGCTATCTGCAGGAACTTTAACAATGTACCATGTGGAGGAACAAAAAATTACTGACTGCCAACTTCTGGATTTTGGTTTAACTTTGCTCGTGCAAGGATCAGAACATGATGACAGTTTCACACGATAATGACAGGAATCACTGACAATTCCAGGTCTAATGAAAAGCTTTACTGAAAGGCTTATATGACAATATACTGAATAAATTTAAAGTAATGAAAGACAATTTTCCATGATTTGTTAAATTCTTAATTGAGATATGTAGAATTTCATTCTCCATGGACAAAATTGCAATTAGAAATATTTTCCACAAAACAATTTGTGGTGAAACCATGGTGCCACTCAGAGGCCAAAGCATGCAACTACAGAGGTCAGTCGCTTCTAAGTCAAAAAGTGAAATATACTTTTAAATGGAAATGCTGGTAGACACAGGTAGTTCCTTCTGTAACACGATGGTTGCGTTCTTATGCAATCCCATGTTCCAGAAAAACGACATTTTAGAAACAGCGAGTAAATATCGGCAACTAATCACATTACAGCCAACACATACTTTAAAAGTCTGCACTTTAGATAGTGTCCTCAATTCGCCAATTGCGTTAACAAAATGTGTGTGGTAGCTGAACAACCTGTATATTATTTATATTATTAGAAAGACTCAGTTTTTGTTAATATTTGACTTTATTATTGGAAATAACATTTACATCAGGAAAACTTTTTCTACAAGTTTGTCTAGGGCTTGCTTAGGGTACGTATGGATTTAAATAGTTATAGACCACACACTGCCTTTTTTCATGTAGAATATGATACTTTGTTCCAGCTACAGATGTGCATATGTTTCTCAAGCACTCCATGCAATTCTGAAATAAAAACAGAAAAAGCTGGAAATATTTAAGCAGGCCTTGCAGCATCTGCAGAGGAGAATCAATGTTTTAGGATCATGAGCTCAATGCAGAATTGAGTTATCAACCTGATACTTTCTCTGCAGGGTTTGGAAGTTTCCAACAGATTTATTTCAGATATCCAATTTCCAAAGTATTTTGTAATTAGATATAATGCTACTATATAATGTACAAATGGTCAGGCTTGTAAATTCAAAACAAAAAGCAGGCAATACCATGGAGTTTGTTGATAGTACC
The DNA here is from genome assembly GCF_020745735.1 of Hemiscyllium ocellatum. Classification (NCBI taxonomy): domain Eukaryota; kingdom Metazoa; phylum Chordata; class Chondrichthyes; order Orectolobiformes; family Hemiscylliidae; genus Hemiscyllium; species Hemiscyllium ocellatum. The sequence goes on along the minus strand of NC_083416.1, from coordinate 24,572,520 downwards.
AAGGGCAATATCATTAAGTCAGCCAGAAACCATGTTTGTTCCTTCACTTTTACTTTAAAACATGATATATTAAAACATTGTGTAGACGGGAGATACGCCTGTTACAATTTCTTCCTTACATCATTTGGTAAAAACGATGTGCTAAAATAAAGAGAAGCTTGAGAATAAAAACATCTGGCAGGTAACACCAAAATAACACATCCATTCTGACACACAAAGATAAAAGATGTTATAATTATAAAATCTTTGAAAAACATCAGTGAAATAGTTCAAATCACAGGTGAAAGCAATAAGGAAAGAACCAAAAAATGCACAAAAAATTAAGGAATTTCAGAATGAGGATTTTACAATCATTTAACCAAAACCTTGTTCAGATTTTAAAACACATTTCTTCTTTTCTATGAAAATGCACAATTTTCAATGCACCATATAGTTGGCCTTCTCCAAACGTGGACACTTAGAACATAGAACAATACAGCGCAGAACAGGCCCTTGATGTTGCGCAGACCTGTGAACTAACCTAAGGCCATCCCCCTACACTATCCCATCATCAGCCATGTGCTTATCCAAGGATTGTTTAAATGCCCCCAATGTGGCTGAGTTAACTACACTAGCAGGCAGGGCATTCCACACCCTTACCACTCTGAGTAAAGAACCTGGTTGAAAATGTGTTGCTGGTTAAAGCACAGCAGGTTAGGCAGCATCCAAGGAACAGGAAATGCGACATTTCGGGCATAAGCCCTCCATCAGGAATGAGGAGAGTGTGCCAGGCAGGCTAAGATAAAAGGTAGGGAGGAGGGACTTGGGGGAGGGGCATTGGGGATGTGATAGGTGGAAGGAGGTCAAGGTGAGAGTGATAGGCCGGAGTGGGGTGGGGGCGGAGAGGTCAGGAAGAAGATTGCAGGTTAGGAGGGCGGTGCTGAGTTGAGGGAACCGACTGAGGCAAGGTGGGGGGAGGGGAAATGAGGAAACTGAAGAAATCTGAGTTCATTCCTTGTGGTTGGAGGGTTCCCAGTCGGAAGATGAGGTGCTCCTCCTCCAGCCGTCGTGTTGTTATGTTCTGGCGATGGAGGAGTCCAAGGACCTGCATGTCCTCGGTGGAGTGGGAGGGAGAGTTAAAGTGTTGAGCCACGGGGTGGTTGCGTTGGTTGGTCCGGGCGTCCCAGAGGTGTTCTCTGAAGCGTTCCGCAAGTAAGCGGCCCTTCTCCCCAATAAAGAGGCCACATCGGGTGCAGCGGATGCAATAAATGATGTGTGTGGAGGTGCAGGTGAACTTGTGGCGGATATGGAGGAATCCCTTGGGGCCTTGGAGGGAAGTGAGGGAGGAGGTGTGGGTGCAAGTTTTACATTTCCTGCGGTTGCAGGGGAAGGTGCCGGGAGTGGAGGTTGGGTTGGTGGGGGGTGTGGACCTGACGAGGGAGTCACGAAGGGAGTGGTCTTTGCGGAACGCTGATAGGGGAGGGGAGGGAAATATATCCCTGGTGGTGGGGTCCGTTTGGAGGTGGTGGAAATGATGGCGGATGATACGTTGTATACGGAGGTTGGTTGGGTGGTAGGTGAGAACCAGTGGGGTTCTGTCTTGGTGGCGGTTGGAGGAGCGGGAAGTGGAGGAGATGCGGTGGAGGGCATCGTCGATCACGTCTGGGGGGAATCTGCGGTCCTTGAAGAAGGAGGCCATCTGGGCTGTATGGTGTTGGAACTGGTCCTCCTGGGAGCAGATGCGGCGGAGACGAAGGAATTGGGAATATGGGATGGAGTTTTTACAGGGGGCAGGGTGGGAGAAGGTGTAGTCCAGGTAGCTGTGGGAGTCAGTCGGTTTATAGTAGATGTCTGTGTTGAGTCGGTCGCCCGAGATAGAGAAGGGGAGGGAGGAGTCTGAGACAGTCCAGGTGAATTTGAGGTCGGGATGGAAGGTGTTAGTAAAGTTGATGAACTGTTTAACCTCCTCGTGGAAGCACGAGACAGCGCCGATACAGTCATCGATGTAGCGGAGGAAAGAACCTGCCTCAGACATCTGTCTTAAATCAATCACCCCTTAATTTGTAGCTATGTTCTCTTGTACAAGGTGATGTCATCATCCGAGGAAAAAGACTTTCACTGTCTACTCTATCTAATCCTCTGATCACCTTGTATGTCTCTATCAAATCCCCTCTTAGCCGCCTTCTTTCCAATGAGAACAGACCCAAGTCTCTCAGCCTTTCCTCATAAAACCTTCCCTCCAGACCAGACAACATCCTGATAAATCTCCTCTGCACCTTTTCCAATGCTTCAACATCCTTTCTGTAATGGGGTGAGCAGAACTGTACACAATATTCCAAGTGCAGCCACACTACAGTTTGGTTTAGTTGCAGCAGGACATTACAGCTCTGGAACTCAATCCCTCCGTCAATAAAACCAAACACACTGTGTGCCTTCTTAACAGCACTATCAACCTGGGTGGCAACTTTCAGGGATCTATGTACATGGACTCCAAGATCCCTCTGCACATCCACACTACCAAGAATCTTTCCATTGACCCAGTATTCGGCCTTCTTGTTATTCTTCCCAAGTGAATCACTTCACATTTATCTGCATTGAACTCCATTTGCCACCTCTCAGCCCAATTCTGCAGTTTATCTAAGACCCTATGCAACATTTTTCCATAGTGACTACTACTCCACTGACTTTAGTGTTATCTGAAAACTTACTAACCCATCCACCTATGCCTGCGTCCAAGTCATTTATAAAAATGACAAACAGCAGTGATCCCAAAACAGATCCTTGTGGTACACCACTAGTAACCAGACTCCAGGCTGAACGATTTCCATCAATCACCACTTGCTGCCTTTTTACAGAAAGCCAGTTTCAAATCCAAACTGCTAAAGCACCCTCAATCTCATGCCTCTGCATTTTGTCCAAAAGCCTACTATGTGGAACCTTATCAAAGGCCTTACTGAAGTCCTCGTACACCACGTCAACTGCCCCATCCTCATCCACATGCTTGGTCACCTTTTCAAAAAAAACTCTGAGTTTTGTGAGACACGACCTGCCCTTGATGAAACCATGTTGACTATCTGAAATCAAACTGTTGCTTGCTAGATGGTTATAAATCCTCTCTCTTATAATCCTTTCCAAAACTTTTCCAACAACAGACATAAGGCTCCCTGGTCTATGATTACCTAGGTCATCTCTTCTCCCCTTCTTGAACAAGGGCACAAAATTGCAATCCTCCAATCCTCTGGTACTAAACCTGCAGACAGTGACAACTCAAAGATCAAGGCCAAAGGCACCAGCATCTCCTCCTTAGCTTCCCAGAGAATCCTCAGATAAATCCCATCTGGGCCAGGGGACTCACTCCTTCCAGAATTGATAACACCTCCTTGTTACTAACCTTGATCCTTTCTATCTAATATCCCATATTTCATTCTTCTCCTATGTAATATTTTCCTTTTCCTGAGTGAAAACAGATGAAAAATATTCGTTTAGCACCTCTCCAATCTCCAGACACAACTTCTGTCTTTGACTGACCCTATTCCTACCATAGTCATCCTTTTATTGCTCACATACCTCTAGAAAGCTTTATGGCTCTCTTTTATTCTACTTGCTAAAGACTGCTCATGTCCTGTCCTTGCTCTTCTTAACTCTCTCTTTAAATCCTTAATAGCCAACCTGTAATTCTTCATTGCCTTATCTAAATCATCTTCTCTCAACATCACATAAGCCTCCTCCTTCCGCTTAACAGGTGCAACTTCTTTAGTAAACCATAGTTCCCTTTCTATTATCACTTCCTCCCTGTCTGACAGGGAGATATTTATCAAGGTACACGCAATATCTGTGCCTTAAACCAGCTCCACATTTCGACTGTCCCCATCCCCTGCTTTTTGCATGTTATGCATCCTAAGTCTTGCCCAATTGCATTATAATGCCCTTCCCCATCCATAACTCTTGCCCAGTGGTATATGCTATCCCTTTCCATCACTAAACTGAATGTAACTAAATTGTGGTCACTCTCTTCAAAGTGCTCACCTACCACTAAATCAAACATTGGCCTGGTTCATTATCAACCACCAGATCCAATGTGACCTCCCCTCTTGTTGGCCCTTTGATATACTGTGTCAGGAAACCCTCCTGCGCACATTGGACAAAAATTGATCCATCCTACATATTAGAGTAATAGCATTTCCAGTCAATGTTGGGAAAGTTAAAGTCCCCCATAATGATCACCCCCAACTGAATCATTTTGCCAATACTCTCCTATACAACCCCGGACCTCTGCGGAGGCCTTTAAAAAACTCCCAGCAGTGTGACCTTTCCTCTCCTGTTTCTAACCTCAGCCCATACTACCTCAGTGGACAAGCCCTTGTCAAAAGTTCTTTCAGCCACAGTTACAGTCTCAAGGCCACAACCCCCCCTCTTTTACCACCTTCCGTGTTCTTAATGCAAGATCTAAATCCCGAAACCTGCAACATCCATGTCTCCGAAATGGTCACAACATCGAAGTCCCAGTTACTATCCATCCTGCAAGCTCACCTGCCTTATTTCGAGTACGCTCAAAGTTATCCTATTTAAATTCAAAGACCAATGGAAAATTAAGCAACTCTCTCAAAATCCAAGTATGAACCTCATTATTGCATTCAAAACAACTTCACCGTCAACATCGGATACTAATGCTCTCAGTTCAATTTCATCATACTTTGAAGAGTTCATCACAATTTGTAAATAGTTTTAGACATTTTCTTTAGACCTTTACTGGAACAGGTAAACCTCACAATAACTGACAAACTAAACCTTTATATTAAAGCCCATATGATAGTGGGATTTCACTGCTGAATACATGAAATGTGATACGAAGGTGTTACACACAGATACCATGGTATCTGAAGGTCAACCAGAGAGATGTTGAATGCTTTATTAGATATACAACTCAGACTACCACAGCGTAATTGGGAGCCCCACTACTTAAACTCTGCTATGCAAATTTTTCAGTAATGAAAGAGACTCAAGCGTTGTCAGTTCCATAAGTGACAAATTTAGTACTCCTTGTGGGCCAGGAATAATGCTTCCTGCCCCCTGGCAAAGCAGCTTCTGGTCTCCCCTCTACCAACTGCAGCCTCAATTTTGACCCCAAACGTTCAAAGTCTCACTGCTATGTCTTTTTCCCCTACACACACCTCAGCGCACAAGCACTTAATTATAGTACAAGTCCTGCCTTGTTTTTGATATCCCCTCACCCATGTACATTATAGGGCCTCAAAGGTCTTTGTCACAGTCAGGGAGTCATTTAGAGATAGACCTACATGATGGCAGTTATGAAAATGACTGCGCATGTGCACCAAATTAATGAAGAAATTACATTCAGCAGTACATAAAAGCTACTGTGTTCAGGAACTAAACTCAAAAATATTGTACAAAATGTATGCGCAGCTTTCTTTCAAGCAAGAACCAAAAACATCAAGATATAACTATTGAAGCTTAAACTTATTAACAGCCAGTTACTTAGCATGCTGAAGACATAATAAGGATTAAACAAAAACCCTGAAATCAGCAATCACAGAAATCCAAGTACAGTCCCAAATACACTTCAGATGTATGCACTTAGCAAAGACAAATGTAGAATGGCACAAATATGTAACTAACATAGAGCAGCGGTTTTTATTGAAACATGAACTGTCAATGTTTAACTCCTTACATTAAATCTAAGCAACTCTCTCAAAATCCAAGCGTGAGCCTGATTAGCCAGTCTTTGGATTTGTCATGAATCAAAGAATTTTCAAAGGTAGCAATAGTCACTGGTTCCGTGCTATGACATGCAGCAAAGGGAAAGGATGGAGATTCAACGCCAATTTCCTCCACATGGCAAGCTTCTAATATTCTAAAAACTACAAGGAAAAGCAGCACTCTCCTATATCATTCATTTTCCATTGTAAGGGGAGGGAGACAAATAAATTACTTGTCTTATTGGAATACAAATGCTGAAAAATGAAAGAACGAATACTGTATACCTTGATGCCAAATGCAGTGATACAATATGAAGCAACTCTGAATTGACAAATGAATCAATGTTTTATACTTTATTCTAAGATACAATGAACAACTGTGTACAACTTGAATTCACTTATATCATACCTACCATACAGGCTTCCCTGGCTTGTCCTACTGATGGATCTTTTTCGATAACAGTTTTATAGTCTTGCAGAGCTTCATCAAGTTTTTCAGTTTTCTCATACAACTCTGCCCTTCTCAGTATTGCACGTATGTAATTGGGATTTAACTCAATAGCTACAAATTTTAAAAAAAAGAATATCCATCAAAATAATATAAACCACAGTTCAAATACTTCAGTTTCATGGAAACAAGAACAAAAAATGTAAGTGGAGGTATATTTTTATAAGGTTCTAAAATCCAAGATAGTAATCTTATTTCAACTAACAATTTGCTTTCAGAAAATAACTAAATATAAAACTTACCTTTGGTGCAATCAGTTATGGCTTCTTCCTTATTATCCTGAAATAAGAAGAGTATTAGAGAAAAAAATTCACAAGGACAATGATTATATTAAAAAATGTTTTGCAACAACCTCTTCAGTGCAAGTTAATTGCAACTGGACATCATCTGTGAATTTCAAAGCAGAATTTCCCTCAATTTCTTTCTAAATCTGAATTGTAGAATGCACAAAATAATTGAAACTTAATTTGGAAATTGCAGGATTGAGTTCAGTTGGTTAACAAGAAAACTGCTCCACCACTTGATGCATTTTATATCCTGCAATATGTATGTCATATGCTGATCTTTCATTAGTCAAGAAATTTACTGTAGAAGTAGAAAATAATATTATAAGGAATTTTTAAAACAAAAACAAAAATTCACATTTTCTTCATTTCCAAATAGTAAAACCAACTCATTTTGTTACAAAGGATTGACACGTTACATTCTTAGCAGGCCTGTGCCCATTTTCCAGATAAATGTGAATATTGTTGACCAGTCTGCACAACACCAATATTTTTATATTACATGTGCAAACCAAATGTTCCATTTTCACTTGTGTCCTCCTTGAAGTAGGATGATCAGATAAATTTATAAGAAAGGACTTAAAATCTAGTGAAAAGATCAATTCTTCTCCCATGTCAACAGCAGGATTATGATTAGCTACATCATTTGATGGTTAAATTATTGTCAGTATTTATCATTAGGATCACAACTAGTAGTCAATTACATTCATGGAGTGAAAGTAGTTGATGCTGTTGGAATTGTGATTCAATATAGAGTCAGCTAAGTTGAACACTGTAACTAGTTAAATTTCACACAGGCCTGAATCATCACTTCACTGGAGTCATCGAGATGGACAGCACATAAACACCCTTCGGTCCAACTCCTCCATGCCGACCAGATATCCTGATTTAATCTCATCCCATTTGCCAGCATTTGGCCCATATCTCTCTGAACTCTTCCTATTCATATACCTATCCTGATGCCTTTGAAGAAAGCCTAGTTTGTCCATCAAATGTTAGCACAATGACTAAATTTACTTGCAGAGACTTTCTGGCACATAAGTATTTACTTTGCAAAAAACAAATAAACTGCAATGCTAGTGATCTTACTGCTAGACCAGTGTGACCAAATGAAAATATTTTAGCTCACAATTGCCCCTACATTTCCACTTAAGGATCAGCAATGTAGCTGAAACAATAGGGTCAGGATATATATTAAATGAAACAAAGATCAGGAAGGAACAACAATTTGACAAACACTTTTGAACAAGTCACTGGGTGAATGTGCTGGTATCTTATCAGTCCTTACAGCAAAGAGGCTTGTGAACAAGATCTTTCATTCTTGTGTTCACAAACATATACTATCTGATTCCCTGGAGGAAAATTGCACTAAAATCATTGTGGAACAGACAACAACTAAGATTTTGTACTTCAAGGAAATGGATTTCTAATATTATATGAAGCAGTCAGCCAAGTCTACAGTTAGGTGCCTGTCAGAGAAGACAAGGACATTCGTTAAAACACCAATTGTAAAGATACTTCATGGCAAATTTATTCTATGCAAATCTGAGTATGTTTGGTTTCTCCTAACTCTACTCAATTTGCAAACATGACTTGTCAATAGTTTACCCTTATTATTGAGGCTGGGAAGCAAAACTCAACTCACCCTCTCAGCGATAATATCACGACTATTATCTACTAGACTATTAATCCAGAGACCCGGGTAATGTTCTAGGGCTCTGAGTTTGAATCACACCATGACATAGATGGTGGAATTTGAATTCAATAATATCTGGAAATCAGATGACTGCCAATTATCAGGAAAACCCCACCTGGTTCACTAAAGTCCTTCAGGGAAGGAAATCTGCTGTCCTTACCTGGTCTGGCCTACATATAACACCAGACCCACAGCAAGGTGGTTGATTCAGCTGTCCTCTGGGTAATTAGTTATGCAAAACCCACATCCCATGAATGAAGAAAAAAGAAACCTGTTAATCAAGTCAATTTACTATGAATAGAGCGCTACTTCCTCAAACAGATAACATGCTTGCCTGAAAGTCAATAAATCTAACCTGCAGAACATTATAAGGCATAACAAAAGGTGTGCGCTTACCAGTTTCATTCTTGCAGCAGCTCGGTTGGAATAAAGAATAGATCTGTCCTTCTGGTAATATGCTGGACAAACACCAAGAGCTTCTGTATAAGAGTTTTCAGCTTCTAAATACTCTGGAAGTAAAGACAACATTGGCATCAGATTAGTTTACGGCAGTTTTCCATTAAAGTTGTAAAAGAATTTAAAGAAAAGTTGGATCTGCAGAAGGGACCCAACATGCATCAATTTTTCTTTGACCAGGAATAGTGAATGCCTGCCAACATAATGCAATTCATGAAAATGATTAATCAGACTTCCAATTATTAGTCACAGTCATTTAACGCTTGCTGGAAGCTACACATATTCACATGCAAGGCCCAATTCTTTACAAACAGAAAGACCGTACCCAAGCATTGCATCTTCTTCAAACATAAGCCTAGCAGATATCTATTCCCGAGGGTATATTGTCCATGACAATGGTTTGACCAGAATCAACTTGCCATCCAATCACCCTTTTTTTTTGTCATGCTGTGCAAGTTGCCCCCCATGAAATTTTGGATTCCTGCATCCATCCTGATGAGAAGTCTCTCTCTTTCAGCAGTAAATCAAAATTTGATTACCCATACAGGAGACATTTTCACCATAAGATTGTGATTAATGAGCAGTTTCAAAACTCCAATTTTTTGAATTGTTTAATATTTAATTAACCATGTTCTAAGCTATAAACTTGGATACCAATTACTGCATACTACAATATTGTGATGAAATCCTCTAGTCACATCCATTTTTTTTGTTCATGGAGAAACCCTGCAAATTATGTCATGATCCCAAAGCAGACCACCAAATTTATTTTAAAAATCCTGGATGAGCCCGATCATATATTGTTAGATACTAGACAAAATTGCTTAAGATATTTAAGATTCAGGAGTCTTACTAACAGAATAAGATGTTTGAACAAACAATACTGCAAAAGTCAGAACAATAACACATTCTAAATACAAATACAAATAATTTTAGCACTGAGAATGAACGTGGTAAACCTGAGTCATATACTGTAACACATACTCCTATAGAACACATCAAATAACAAATGCAATCAAGACAGATTCTATAATTGCTTATAACTTTTCAAACTTTAAAGATGTGATGAGATATCAAATTTTGCTAAACTTCATGATGGATTATAATTCATCATTTTTGCAATCTGGCCTCGTACCACTCTCTCACGAACTCTTCCATCATTGACTGTCTCAACAACAGCTCTTTTTCTGGTTGATCTCCTTCCTGTTCAAAGTTCATGCTCCTGTGAACTCCAAAACTCCCATACAGCAACAGTGAAGAAATGCCTACAGATTTCGAAATCAGTATACTATGTGCCTGGAGAGAAATTTATAGGATGTGGTATTTTCAAGTATCTGCAGCTTTGCTGCATTGCTAAAGTGCACTTTGTAGAAGTATATACTGCTTTCACTATGGATCCAAGATGGACAAACTAAAAATTTAAGGTGATGAATGCAGATCAAATAGGTTGTCTTGCTTTAGATGGTTGGAACTTCTGGAGTATGATGTAGCTACGCCAACCTAGGCAAGTGAAATATATTTTTCAGACTTTCGCATGGTTAATAGTCTTGCAGAGTCAGGAAATGAGTTACTCGCCAAAGAATTCCCAGGCCAGACTTGTGCAGGCATAGTATTCATAGACTGATCGAGTTGAATTTCTGATCCCTGGTTACTGCTGGTAGGAATTTCAGTGATACTATCAAACCTCAAGGGGAGATGTTTAGATGGTCTCTCATTGGAAGCTATCATTGTGTGGCATTTGTATGGCACCAAATGTTACTTAGCAAATACAAGCCCAAGCCTGATGTTCAGATCTTGCTACGTGCAGTCACAGATGTGAGGATTTGCAAATGGAATCAGCAAACATCCCACTTCTGACCTTATGAAGGAGAGATTATTGATGGTGCAGCTGAATATGCACATGTCTTGGGCATCATCCTGAGAAACTGCACAATGACATGCTTGGGCTGAGGATCAATGTTCAACAACCACAGCCATTTTCCCTTTTGCAAGCTAACACTCCAACCAATAGAGTTTGCCGCAATTTGCATGGAGATGAATTTTACTAGGCATTTTGGTGTCGCATTCAAATCCTGTCTTAATGTCAAGAGCAGTCACTCTAACTTTCCCTTACTAGTACAAAGAGAGCCAAATAAGGTTGTCAAGACTGAAGGAAGAACATGAATGGTCTATGATAATTTGCAACTTAAGGAATATCAGAGATAAACAGGCTCCGGAGTAATTGAATTCAGAGAAAGTAATGCTGTGGTTGAAACTTTCCAGCGACAGTGTAGATGAGGATCATGTAAAGATAGAATGGAACACTGTCAGAGGCAGAATTCTTGCCAATGGCAAAAATATTGAACTTGACACTCAACTGAAAGTCACGAGTGCTTATACACAATTTAATGCAGTCTAGATGTTAGCAGCATTTATGAGGTGTTTTTTTTAAAATCTACAAATTGTAAATACTGAATGTGGACTGAATTATGAAAAGACTGTTTTACAATAAAGAACAGATGAAAGAATTATTGTACTTTTAAATAATAAGTGCTTACATTGCTGCTTTATTCAAGTTTTTGGAGGGGGGGGCGCGGGGAAGAGATGCTTGTACATGTCCTGACTCTTGGGAGTGTATAATATTCTACAGAGTCACATTTTGCCAGAAACATGTTGCTGATTGGTTTGTGGAACTGCAACCAGTTGTGGACACCAAAGACTATTGGCCTGACAACGATTATCTGATTGGCTCCTGGGTGGCTTAACAGGTTGTGGGTGCGAACAATACTAGCATCCTCTTGCCTGTGAAAAAGGCACAAGGTATTGTATCTCTCCCTCCAGTACAATATCTAAAGCTTGACGAAAATAGGTTTATTTTCTCCCACAGTTGCTGTAGGCTGTTCATTTTAACTGTTATGTCACAGTCTTTGTAAATCATGTGAAGAAGTGAGAATCTAAAGGGAAAAAGACAAAGACTTCACGAACTTAAGAAACTAAAGGAACACTACATAAAATCCTGAGGACTGGTGCTTTTGAACTGTTTCCTCAGTATTCTTTTGTATGCACCCACAACACCAATGTTTTTGTTTATGTGTTTACCTCTGCGTGCAAAGAGGCTTTAGACATTGATTTGGCAGCTCAGTGGTTAGCACTGCTGCCTCACAGTGCCAGGAACCCGGATTTAATTTGATCCTATCTGTGTGGAATCTGCACATTCTCCACGTGTCTACACGGGTTTCCTCCAGGTGCTCTGGTTTCCTTCCACTGGTCCAGAGATGTGGAGATCAGGTGAACTGGCCATGGGAAATTGCCCATAGTACCAGGGATGTCTTGGTTAGGTAGATTAGCCATGGAATATGCAGGGTAACAGGAATAGACAGGAGGATGGGTCTGGATGGGATACTCTTTAGAGAGTCAGTATGGACTCCATGGACCTAATGACCTACTTCCAAATTGTAGGGATTCTATGGTTAAAGTATTAACAAGTGGAATTACATGTCAACAGTTCATAGTTGTTTACCTGTGATTGGAACACATTTATTTGCGATAAATAGCTGTTTTTATTAATTATAGAAATCTGGTCCACATTTTGATTAGATTAGATTACTTACAGTGTGGAAACAGGCCCTTCAGCCCAACAAGTCCACACCGACCCGCCGAAGCGCAACCCACCCATACCCCTACATTTACCCCTCACCTAACACTACGGGCAATTTAGCATGGCCAATTCACCTGACCTGCACATCTTTGGACTGTGGGAGGAAACCGGAGCACCCGGAGGAAACCCACGCAGACACGGGGAGAAAGTGCAAACTCCACACAGTCAGTCAGTCACCTGAGTCGGGAATTGAACCCGGGTCTCTGGCGCTGTGAGGCAGCAGTGCTAACCACTGTGCCACCATGCCGCCCACCGTGCCTTCTGTCAAGCTGGTTTTATCCAACAGGTAAATTGGGACTTTGCATACTTTTTTTTATTAAATGTCTAACTCTAGTGCACTACCCCAATAGGTACGACTAAGTGATGGAATAATGCTGCAGCTGCTAAAAATCATGGTAAAAAATCATCTGTCCAATTTTGGTCTCTATATTTGAAAAAAAGATATAATTGCATTGAGTTAGAGGAATGAGAAGTGATTGTATAGAAATATACAAGATCCTGAAAAAAAAACTTCAAATGGTGGCTACCAAGAGGATATTTTCTCTTGCCAGGGACGGTAGAACTTAGGAATGCAATTTAAGAATAATAGTAATTCTCTCAATTTTTAGTATGTGGAATTCTCTTCCCCAGGTAGTGGAGGCTGGGTCACTAAATGTATTTAAGGCTGATTTTTGACAGAGATATGGCAACCAAAGGTTATATAGGATCAAACAGTCATGTGGCGTTGAGTCTATGACCAGATTAGCCATTAACTCACTGAATGACAGAGCAGGCCTGAAGGACCAAATGGCCTAATGCTTCCAAGTCCTAGGTGCAAATGTTGCTATCAAGATCGAACATGGAGACAAAGAAAGCACTTCAGAGCAGAAGCGATAAAAACTTTTGGAAACACGGTATTCTATCTGACAAACCAGGGAAATATAGGCTTTTATTCTCAATAATATTTTCAGTCTCAATATAATACATTAACAGGCAAGATTAGTAAATGGACAAACAATTAATGAACAAAACTATTTATTAATTTCTCTGAATCATGGCCATTTTGAGCTAAATGACCATTATGGTCGTCTAACCTCAATACACTTGAGGCTAAAACATGCTGCAAAAAAAAACATACCTCCTTTTTTAAACTGCCCATTTCCAACTTCTTTCAATGTTCGACTTGACTTTTGCCTTCGCTGTAAAACAGAAGGTTGGTGAGAGTCTAAAAATCCAGAGGTATGAATATGAAGTGCAGAATTTCCAAACATAATGCTGTAACATGAAAAGTGTTCAATTATATACATCTACACACACTCACTCACCAAACCCCCCACCCTACCCCTTCAGGTTCTACATCACCACCCTTTTCATTGACTTACACTTTTGAATACCCTTACAGAAGTTAAAGATTTTGAATTCTAGTATTGTCATATCTTTTATTACAGTATAAAAAGAAAACCCACAAAAAAAGACTTCAGTTCTCCATTCTGTGCTTCACATACCAGAACATACAGATCTTCTAAATTCTGTAACTGTCACTGAATATTTGTTGAGTGTAGACTGACAACTAAGATGACTTACATATGGGAATTCTTCAGAGATTCGATTTCAAATCCTACAGTTGACTAAAAATATCCATAAAATATGTTAGATATAAAGTTGACTGTGTTGTCAGTTATTTTTATCCTCCAAAACCAAAGCCTTACATGAAGCATCAGAAAGTGCTAAGTTTTAAAATGATTTGACTAATGGACAAATATTGCACATCTAGCCCAAGAGCAGTCATCTGGGAGCAGGTCAGTCTTCACAATAGTGGGCCAGAGATACCAGATTTATCATACAACTTTTTTTAAACTGAAGGACATAGCCATCACTGGCTTGGCCAGCATTTATTTTCCATCATTAGGTGCCCTCAAAACGCTAGTGAACTGCCTTCCAGAAAATGCTGCAGTCCATGTGCTGCAGATGTATCCACAGTGCTGAGGAAGATTTTGACTCAATAATACTGAAGAAACAGCAACATATTTCCCCAACAATTCTTCTTTTTTCTCAACCTAACACATTTTTTACACAAAGATTTTTCTAAATTTTAAAAAGCACAAGAAAATTTAAATTTTGGTATGATTTCTCCTGGCCATGTCTTCACCTGCACCAAATTCTGCTCACCTATCACTCCACCCAGGTACTCACTAACCTACACTAGTTTTCACTGAAGTAATACTTTGATGCTAAAATTACCAATTTTTCCAAATCTCTCATTAATCTCACATCTGCAATATTAATTGCCTCCAGCTCTACAATGGAATATATCTACATTCCTCTAACTTTGGATTTGGTTGATGATTGCATCACCACTGACAGCCATGACTTTACTTGCCGGAACCCTAAACTCTGGAATTATTTCCTTATTTTGCTGCTTCATTCTTTCCTTTCACATATTTAAACCAAAGTCTTACCAAACTTTTAGTCATCTACCTCAATATCACCATATGTGGCACAAAGTAACTTTCTGTTATAACATGCCCATTAAGTGCTTTGATAGGTTTTATGTTAAATGCACTCTTACTGAAATTTGTTGAATAGACACCAATTGGCAGCACTTTAATTTTCATTCCATACCTACTACTGCAGTCATCGTTCTCTTCCCCATTCAAATATCCACCATTTATTTTTTCAAAGGGTATGACTTTTGGTCCTCACTACTTGTAAATTCAGTTTTGCATCATTATAACTTGAATTCCATATCTCAAAGTTTTATCTAAGTTAAACCAATCTGCATTTCCTCCCCAATTCAAAACAGTACTTTTTCTAGTGCTCTCTTACTCCTGTTTCTTACCAATTCCATTAAAATCTTTGTACATCTTATTTCCCAATTGTGAATTACACTAAAATGCTAATAATTTCTTCTCTGTACAGTAGTACATTAACTTATTGCACGTTTCAAGTGTTTTCCAGTTTTCCTTCACATTTGATTTGTCTCCTCACCCACTGTTGGGAAAGCATGATTCTAATATAGTTGCAACAGCAATAGAAATGGTGATTATGTACAGTTCTTTGATCACTAGGAAGAGGTAGGCTGAGAAAAGAGGAAAAAGATAAATAATTTCAAACGTAAAACAGGTGAGAATAATGAGCATGCTTGATGTAGGAATAAACTAAAATAGGTAGAAAACTGAAAGAGGACAGAGGTTTTTCTATGAAAGGGATCAGTCAAGTATGCGGATTTCAAGATAGGCTAATTTTTTGCGAGAATGGGAAGCACAACAATATGCGAATAACAAAGAAACAAGTATTCATAATAAAAGGGAATGGAAAACATGGCTTTATCAACTGGATGCCCTGTAAATAACAGGTCATAAGATGTAACTTACAACATTACTCCATTGTTAACCAAATGGTTGCCAACATTTAGAAATGTAGTCTGGTGATAAGAACAGGGATGAACCAATAATTTAAGGAACAGCGAATTGGATGATTCACCATTTATGGTTTGAAAGAAGAAATACTTGAAACAAAATGCATCATTGAGAAAGGATATTACTGTGGCATTAAAATAGAGAATATTTGAAAGAAATACTGTTTAACATGTACTGAATACAAATGTAATTCACAAAAGTAAATTTCAATTTGACAGCAATGGATATTTTATAATCTTCCAGAGTTGTGGACATGTGGAACAGATTCCATAAATAACAGCTTAACTGAAGGTTTGAAACACAAGTGCAGATGGAAGATTGAAGTCTGGTGCCTCCTGAAATCCTGGGACTATGGAAATGCCAGCTTTCCCACAGATATTATATTGGATTTAAAATTAGATAGGGGGCACCGAAATTTTGGAAAGGGGACTGGAAACATTTATAATAGAGTTGCGTGCACTTTTGGATATAATGGTCAAATGACAGTCTGGTCCAGATTTTGCAGGGAGATTTATAAACATACACATTTAAGTATAAGTCATTCAGTCCTTCGACCCCACTTCACCATTTGATCAGATCATGGCTAACTTATGGCCTCAACTCCACTTTACTGTCCACCCTCTATTCCCTTTGACTTGTCAGTGCTCACAATTGTTACCCCTCTGAGTCTGACAGCAACATCAGCACAATTGCAGATTAAGACAGGAAACAAAGTACATATTCAATGCACTGCCATAAGTGACATCAGCCCATTCCACTCTGAGCCAGCACCCATTGACTTCAATTATGTGGAAACAAATTCCCTTTTCTCCTTTCACATTGCAGTTATGCACTCCATTAAAACATTACATTATTCAATAAGGTGTAACTAAGGTTTTAAACAGCAAAAGATGATTTAATTTTAATGCTGTTTATTTCTTGGTTGTTGCCTTTGAAAATATTTTGTGGGATTGATTTCTTGGGACAGCTTCGCAGGTCCACACCAGGAATCCATATTTAAGAACATAACAACCCACAAGCAAAATGAAGCCACAAGAATGTTATCCTTTACAATAAGAGAAATGGAACGTAAAGTAATGATGTTATACTTTAGTTATACATAGGATTGGTGAGTTCACATTGCAAATATAGTGTTCAGTTTTGGTTTCCTTATTTAAGGAGGGATGTAAATATGAAATCAGTACACGAGATTTGTAACTTGAAGTGCTGACTGTCTATGAGGAATCAAACATTATCAGGAGTAGTTGGGTATGGAACTTGGAACACAAACAGATCAGACATTATTTTGATGAATGGTAGTCTCCACGGGCCAAATGTCCAACTTCAGCTCTGTACTTTTACATTCTCACTGCAAAGCTTACTTAGATAAATGCGAGGTGCTGAATTTTGGGAAAGCAAATCTTAGGAGGACTTATACACTTAATGGTAAGGTCCTAGAGAGTGTTGCTGAACAAATAAACCTTGGAGTGCAGGTTCATAGCTCCTTGAAAGTGGAGTCACAGGTAGATAGGGTAGTGAAAGTGGTGTTTGGTATGCTTTCCTTTATTGGTCAGAATACTGAGTACAGGTGTTAGGAGGCCATGTTGTGGCTGTACAGTACATTGGCGAGGCCACTTTTGGAATACTGCATGGAATTTTGGTCTCCTTCCTATTGGAAAGATGTTGTGAAACCTGAAAGGGTTCAGAAAAGATTTACAAGGATATTGCCAGGGTAGGAGGATTTGAGCTATAGGGAGTGGTTGAATAGGCTAGGGCTGTTTTCCCTGGAGCATCAGAGGTGACCTTAGAGGTTTCTAAAATCTTGAGGGGCATGGATAGGATAAATAGACAAGGTATTTTTCCTGGATGGAGCAGTCCAGAACTAGAGGGCATAGGTTTACATTTTTCCCCTAAGGGGCAACTTTTTCACACAGAGGGTGGTACATGCATGGAATGAGCTGCCAGAGGAAGTGGTGGACACTAGTACGATTACAACATTTAAAAGGCATCTGAATAAGTATGGAAGGGTTTGGAGGGATATGGACCGGGTGCTCGCAGGTGGGACTAGATTGGGTTGTGAAATCTGGTTGGCATGGACAAGGTGGACTGAAGAGTGTTTCCGTGCTGTACATCTCTATGACTGTACGACCTCTGAGGTTTTCATAGGATAAAATGCCTACAGGACGAAAGCAGGCCATTTGGTCCATCAAGTCCACACTGACCTTCGAAGAGCATCCCAACCCAATCCCGTAACTCTGTATATCCCGTGGCTAATTCATTTAACTTGTACAATTTTGGACAGTGGGAGAAAAATGGAACAGCCAAAGGAAACCCACACAGACACAGGGAAAATTTGCAAACTCCACGCAGACACCTGAGCATGGAACTGAACCTGGATCCCTGAAGCTGAGAGGCAGCAGTACTAACTTCTGAGCCATCTTTCCTTGAGGTCAGCAGCTATCATCGTTGGTTTAACTCATGCCATTGTCACAGCCCAAATCAATGTATTGAGATATATAGCTGTAGTTATGAACAAATGGCAACTGCATAAGAAACTGATGGCTGCACAAAACCATATATTTGGATTTCAGAACCTGAAACACACTAGCACAGAAACGCCGTAATGCAAATTGAATGATAAAACAAAAATAATGCAGTTTATCATTCACAAAACTGGAGACCAAGTTCAAATGGAAAACAAATTATCTGATGAACTCAAGTCACATGGATTACCTGTTTTTCTTCTTCAGGCATATCTTTTTCCAGTTCTCTTAAATATTCTTCATCAAACTCAAGCTTTTTGGTTTCTTTTATTTCTGAATCATCCTCTAACTCGGAATTTGTCACGCCATCTTCTGTGTCCACAAAACCACCAGTCTCCAGTGATTCTCTGCATTCAAAGAAGCGCTCTTCTGTTGTCTCTTCCTCATCAGCAATGTGAGCAGATCGGAGCTTCTCAGCATTACCGCTGGCTCCTAAAGTTTCATACTCCACAGGTGTTAGCCTGCTTGAAGTTGACTCACTACTTAAATGCCCTGAGGATGGTTTCTGTGTTGCTCCCTCACCATCAGAAACATTTAGAAAAGTTCCCAAATTTTCAGAAAGCTCGGTGTCTTCTGATTCCCGATCCATTTACTGTTCTGATCCACTGAAGCAAAAAGAAAACAAAAAGCTTATCACAATTTGGTAAAGCAAATCAGAGTAGGACCTGTACACTTTATGGAAAGTTCTTGAGGAGTGTTGAAGAGCCGTACAAAGCTCTGGTATGGCCCCACTTGGAGTATTGTGTACAGTCTGGTCACCGCATTTTAAGAAGGATGTGGAAGCTTTGGAAAGGGTGCAGAGGAGATTTACTAGGATGTTGCCTGGTATGGAAGGAATGTCTTATGTGGAAAGGCTGAGAGCCTTGAGGCTGCTCTTGTTAGAGAGAAGGTTGAGAGGTGACATAAAAGGGTTTGAGAGGGTTAGATAGGGTGGACAGGGAGAGCCTTTTTCCAGGTATGGGGACGGCAAACACGAGGGGACACAACTTTAAAGTGAGGGGAGATAGGTATAAGACAGATGTCAGAGATAGTTTCTTTACTCAGAGTAGTAAGCGTATGGAATGCTTTGCCTGCAACAGTAGTAGATTCGCCAAGTTTAAGCTCATTTAAGTCGTCATTGGACAGGCATATGGACATACATGGAATAGTTAGATGGGATTGGCTTCAGATTAGTATGACAGGGCGGAGCAACATCGAGGGTCGAAGGGTCTGTACTGCGCTGTAATGTTCTATGTTCTATAACAAAGAGACCTTGGAATACAGGTTCATAGTTGTTTGAAAGTGGAGTCCTAGTAGTTATGATAGTGACGGCGGCATTTGATGTGCTTTCCTTTTTGGTCAGAGTATTGAGTATAGGAGTTGGAAGGTCATTTAGCAGTTGTACAGGACATTGGTTCAGCCATATTTGGAGTATTATGTGCAATTCTGATCTTCCTCCTATAAAAAGGAGGTTGTGAAATCTGAATTGATTCAGAAAAGATCTATGAGAATGTTGCCAGGATTGGAAGGTTTGAGCTATAGGGAGAGGCTGCATAAGTTGGGGCTATTTTTCCTGAAGTGTCAGAGGTTGAGGGCTGACCTTATAGAGGTTTATAAAACCATGAGGGGCATGGATAGGGTAAATAAGCAAGGTCTTTTCCCTGACATGGGGAATCCAGATCCCAGAGGGTAAGGTTTAAGGTGAGAGGGGAAAGACATAGGAGGGTCCGAAGAGGCATCTTTTTCACACAGAGGTTGGTACAAGTCTGGAATGAGCTGCCAGAGGAAGTGGTGGAGGCTGGTACAATTACAGCATTGAAAAGGTATCTAGATGTACATATGAATAGGAAGCATTTAGAGGGTTGTGGGCCAAATGCTGGCAAATGGGACTAGATTTATATAGGATATTTGCTCGGCATGGATAAGTTGGACCAAAGGGTATATCTCTGTGACTCTATAACTAAAGTAATTATTCTGTACATTTACCTGTGTAGGAACGGAACCATAAATACACAGCATGGAAGGTGTTTCAATGGGGACGTACTCAAACTTATTTTGCTCGATGAGGAGCCGATCTTGAAAGGCGATTTAATTCAAAATGAACTACATTAGTAGAAATCTTTTCGTAAATCTTTTCATAAAGCAGTCAAGCTGATTTGAGAAAAACACATAGATGCATCAATCTCGGCTGAGTGCTGCATTCTTTCGGATTAGATGTTAAACAGTGATCATGTCTGCTTTTTCCACACAAGAATGCACTGTCACAAGGGATTATTTTGAAGAACAGGGAAGTTTTATTGAACTAAAATTTATCACTTGACCATCATCTCTAAAGTTGATAATTTATCTCACTGTTAAACAGTCAGAGCATGGAAACAGACCCTTCAGTCCAACCCAGTCCATATCGACCACAATCCCAAACTAAAATAATCTCACCTATCTGCACTTGGCCCATATCCCCTCCAAACATTTCTCACTCATGTACTTATCCACGTCTTTTAAACATTGTTCTCATATCGCAAACTGTTAAGAGATCTTACTCCTGCAATGCTTCCCAATTAATTATTTACAATGCACAAAAAGAACTGAACTGAAAGCAATTCTTAAGTTTCTACATATGGATTCTGTGTCACCTGAATCCCCAAGGATATCCTTGTATTCTCACATTGTGATAGATTCCCCATTACTAATATCGACTTCCAGTCTTAGCCACTAGATCATTTTGTATGTTTAAACATAATCATTGATTGTTGGAGACCATCAGACTGAATTGCAAAAGTGGTCAGGCATAGGAAGTTTTTGTTTGTCAAGCTTTGATATAAACAACTGTTTTTCACATTTTTACATATTATACAGTGGCAACACATCTAAACACTTTGTATAAGTCCAAGGATGCAAAAAGCACTATATAAATGGAATTGCTATCCTTCAGTTGTAAATTATAATTTAAATCTGTAAAGTCTTTCATACTATTGTGCAAATAATGGGAGTAAAATTGGGTAAATTCAGTTGTTCATAATATTCCTTTTAAAAAGCGTACCTACTACTAGGGGTAATTTCACTTGTGTACCCTTAAGGAAAATAGCCAGTGGAGCCTTCATGCAAGATTTCCCACAAGATTCAAAAAATTGAATATTGTTAAGAAAAGATACTTGCTGTCAAAACTGTGTGTCTTGCATTAATCAGCACAAATGCAAGAAATGTCAAACTTTGAACGATTTAAATGTTGACAGTTTATAATATAGACCATGGTTCTAATTAGTTGGTAAGCTGATTTATTGGCTGAGGGACAGTCACAAACAAAATGACAACATGACTCCAAGCCCCTGGTAAATCAAAAAATTTGGAATATGTGAATATATTTGTTGTTTGCAGAAGACAGGTCCCTACACAAGAATGTATTTTGCTTCTAGCATGCACAAATGAGCAAATTACAAACTTAACTGATTATCTGAAATCCACAATGCAGCCATCAGCATACTTGGATCGTTCAACAAATTCTGACCATCAGAATTACATCTAAAAGTGTTGCCCTGTATCTTATAAGTATGGTCTGGTTGAGTAGTCTGGATTCTGGCCATTGTAACCAGTCAGACAGACATGTCTGATTTGATCAGTCAACCACTGGAACATTTGGCTTGCAAGCCCAGCACCGCACTAGTACAGAAATTCAATGCCTACTGCATTACTAACTACTGATAATGTCATAGTATTTTTCAATTTTAAAATCAGTTACTTCAAAGAAGTCTGCTTTATGGTTAATTCAGCGAAGGTCAGCACTGGGAAAAGTTTAAAGCCAAGAAGTTTGTTGAAAATGTAATTCAGGATCTACTACTTGAAAAAAAATTGCCCTGACTGCATACAGGAAATAATAACATACAATGACCAAAACTTATTTGCAGCCAGATATAGCTTATCAAAAATCATAATCTATACACTTGATAGATTTGCATGCTGTTGCTTTCATGTCCATTTCAATTTAAATCTGCTCAAACCCACTAGGGCCAAAGTGAAATTAGGATCATGTACTGTAAGTCCCCACCCTGCCAAAAGTCTACAGTATACAGTCTCTGCTGTCGGTTTAGGTTCCATTTCAGGATATAAATTTATAGGAGTAAACAAGTGCGGTTTTGCTTGTATCAACTTACAATAAACACTGAACCACCAAATTTCAGCAATATCGAGGGAGTATTTATTCATTTTCTTCCCATGCCTGAAGCTCTGGGTAATAGCAATTCCCCTGCCCCACTATTTATAAATTTGCACTAGTACTTACTGATACATTAATCCTATTCCTTCTAATAAGACAAAAATCAAACTTCAAGACTCAATGATTATCCACTGTTAAACATTGAAATGCATTTTTAAAACATGGAATGCACAATAAATTGGCAAGTATTCTATTCATTTGTAGATCCAAAATATCATTATCCCAATGCATGCCAATCACATAATTCTCTATTGAGTAATCTACTTCTTGTTCAATTTTGTAGTATTCAAAACCTATCAGAAACTAAAGGCCCTGAAAAACCATCTCAAAAGTTGTTTAGAAGGTAAATTAATTTGCATCAAACAACTGTCAGGCAGTCATTATAGTGTGGCCCAGGTTTAAGTCCAACCTGCTCCAGAGATGTGTAATAACATATCTGAACAGACCAATGAGACAAAACAGGGTGGATAGATGACACTGCAACAAAGTCTGGAAGATTCCTGATTTGGTCCACTTCAGTGCTTTTTTTTAAAAAAACTTTCTTTCTGGATCTTAGATTTTCTACAAAGAAATAAAAGCAAAATAAAACTCTAGATGCTAGAAAGCTGAAATTTAAAACATTAGAAGAATACTGGAAATACTCTTTAGTTGAAGGAGAGGGTCACATTCGATTCGAAAAGTTAACATTTATTTTGTCTACACTAGATATAGGTGCTGCCCTTCCTCCGGGGCAAGAAACCGGGCGCCTCCGGCTGGGAGGTGGGTAAAGATATTTGACATTTCTGGAAGAAACTGACGGCGAGTCCAGATGCCAACCTTACTCGCCTGAAAAACCGGGCTCAAAGCCTTGGCTTAAACCCCCAGCTAACCGAAACGACGATATCACATCTCCATAAACCCCCTTCACTAACCTGCTTCTCTCTTCAATAGCTGCGCATGAACCTACCCGGCGGAAACAGCAACACCAACTTCCGGCAACATTATCCAATCGAAATGTGTGGGTACCTCTTTGAAGCATACCGGGAATTGTAGTTCACAGGCTTGATGGACTACATATCTCAGCAGGCAGTGCAATAAAGAGCATGCGCGTTTAGTCTTCGCCAGCTCCCGACCCTCCCTCAAAAAACTACGCAAACATAGCACCCTCGGACGCCCCCTGTTGGACAACTCTGAGTTCAGCTCTTCTTGCAATCAATTTTTGTTGCAGAAAATACTGGAGAAACTCAGCAGGTCTGGTAGCATCTGTGCAGGGAGAACAGAATTAACATTTGGAGTCCTGGGTCACACCAAAACAAAAACAGAAATTGCTGGAAAATCGCAGCAGGTCTAGCAGTATCTGTGGAGATACATCAGAGTTAACGTTTCGAATCCTTCTTCAGAACTGTTTGGAGCCAAAAAGACAATGATTTTTACACAGAGTAATAGTAAACAACAGATTACCAAAAAGAGAGAAAAATGGGTGGACAAACAAAGGAGTGTTAAGCGACAGTCTGGGGGAATGAAGAACTGTTAATGAGACTATTCGTACATGCTAATGGGTAGTGTGTGATAGCAGCCCGTGTGAGAGCAAGGGTCAAGATTAGAGTGGTGCTGGAAAGGCATAGCAGGTCAGGCAGCATCCGAGGAGCAGGAAAATCGATGTTTCAGACAAAAGCTCTTCATCAGGATCGTGTGAGAGCAAGGCCTAGTATGTGGGGTGGGGGAATACAAGGGGATAGATGCTCAAGAGCTAAACTTGTTGAACTCAATAATAAGTCCAGAAGGCTGCAGGGTAGCCAAGTAGAAAATGTTGTTATAACTTGTGCTGAGCTTTGTTGGAGCACTCTAGCAAGCCTGAGACAGATGTGTGGGCCCGAGAACACGGTGGTTTGTTTAAGTAACGAGCAAAAAGCTCAGGGTCTTTTTTTGCAGAGATAATATGTGTTCTGTGAAGTGGTCACCCGTCTGCATTTTGTTTCCCCATTGCAGCGGAGACCACATTGTGAGCAGCAAATAAAGTAGAGTAGATTGAGTGAAATACAGGTAAGGCGCTGCTTCATCTGGAAGGTGTGTTTGGGGCCCTGAATGGTGAGGAGCGAGGAAGTACACAGGCATAGGAAGATGGTTGTGGTTGTTGGATGTCAGTCATGTCATTTCCAGGAACTTTCCTGATTAAGAGCTTCTGCTTGAAACATCGACTTTCTGCTCCCCGAATGCTGCCTGACTGGCTTTGCTTTTCCAGAATCACATTTTTCAACTCATCTCCAGAACATCTTTGCAAGAGTTCTAGGGTAGTGTCCAATGTTTAATGATTTTCATCTTCATCAAAGACCTTTCCTCCACAATAAAGGCAGAAGTGGGGATATTTCCCAATGATTATGTAATGTTCAGCACCATTTGAGACTCCTCAGATACTTTAGCAAGTCTGTTCAAATACGTCACGTTTGAGCTGACAAATGGAAGTAACACTTGTGCCACACAAATGCTAGGCAATGACCTGCTGTATTAACAGACAATCTGTGGTGATACAGCAGTGAACCCCTCTGTTAATTAATCCAAACACCCAGAAAACCTCACCTTGCCTCAACTATTTAAAGAAAATAATATCAATTTATTCTTTAACTCTAAAAGTGAATATTAAACAACAACTATTCACAACTCTAAGCCCCCCTTTCTCTTAACCGCTTAATATCTACCTCCAACTCAATAACAATATACTATTCCAATAAGACACTTATTAAAATTACATCGGCTTAATTTCACCACCAAATAGCTGCTGTTGTCTTCAGTGTCTGTCATCTTCCAGCTGAAGATCTCCCTGGGGTCAAGAGTTTCATATGAAAAGGTTGGGAGTGTGCTGCTGGGAAAGCACAGCAGGCCAGGCAGCATCCAAGGATCCTGATGAAGGGCTTTTGCCCAAAACGACGATTCTCCTGCTCCTTGGATGCTACCTGACCTACTGTGCTTTTCGAGCACCACACACTCAACTCTGATCTCCAGCATCTGCAGTCCTCAGTTTCTCCATCTAGAAACATCACACAGGTGCTTGTAAGTTCTCAGTTCAGAATAGCATTCACTCTCTCTTAAAGGTATAGTACATCCTTCAACTTCATTCCAAATCTAACCACTACTCCTTGACATTTAAAGGTGTTACCATCACTGAATCCCCCACTGCCAACATCATTGGGATTACCATTGACCAGAAACCCAACTGGACTTAGTATATAATTGCAGTGGCTATAGGAGCAAGTCAGAGGCTAAGAATCTTGAAGCAA
The DNA here is from genome assembly GCF_020745735.1 of Hemiscyllium ocellatum. Classification (NCBI taxonomy): domain Eukaryota; kingdom Metazoa; phylum Chordata; class Chondrichthyes; order Orectolobiformes; family Hemiscylliidae; genus Hemiscyllium; species Hemiscyllium ocellatum. The sequence goes on along the minus strand of NC_083416.1, from coordinate 24,546,880 downwards.
ATGATTGACCTCCTTATTCCCAAAGTCTGTCCATCATCAACAAAGCATAAGTCAGTATTGTGATGGAATACTCCCCTCTTGCTTGAATGTGTGTAACTCCAACAACACTGAAGATGCATGATGCCAACCTGTTCCAGTATAGTTGCAACACTGCCACCTAACTGACAATGTAAAAGATTGTCCAGGTACGTCTTGTACACAAAAAGGAGAATAATCTAGCCTGGTGAATTAAACTCTATCAGTCTTCTCTAGATCATCAGTAAAGTGATGTAGAGAATCCAACAAGTGTTATGAGACCTTAAAGTCCAGCTCTATGCAAAAGTTAGAAGCATTAACCTTGAAGCTGATGAAAACTGAGCTGTCTGTTCTCACCAGTCATATTTCTTTTGATTAAATGATTTAATTTACCAAGTTGGCCAGCTATTGCAGATTGCCTTACAAAATAGTGATTTTTTTGAAAAATGTCAGTCATCTTTTGATCCTGATTAATGGACTAGAATTTAAGATTTCTGATCTGGTCTGCGGCTCCACTGATTTGACAAAGCAGAACTCATTTGACAGGAAAACAGCCCGCTTGATTGGCACAACATCCACAAGCATTCACTACCTCCACCATTGATGCTCAATAACTGCAGTGTGTACTATTTACACTGCAGGAAAATCATCAAAAATCCTGAGATAGCACTTTCCAAACCCATGACCACTTCAGTCTAGAAGGGAAAGAGCATGTGTCAAATGGGAACATGTTCACCTGCAAGTTCTCCTCCAAGTCATTTACCAACCTGATCTGGAAATATATCATTGTTCCTTCATTGTTGCAGGATCAAAATCCAAGAATTCCCTCCCTAAGGGTATTGTAGGTTAACCTACAGCATGTGGATTGTAACAGTTCAAGAAAGCAGCTTTCCACGAGCAGCTCGGTCAGGCAATAAATACTAGCTAACATGCAACATCCACAATCTATGAGTGGATAATAAAAAACTTCAGTACTATTGCTGGAGTGTTTTCTTGGTGCATAACCTTTGAAGTATCTGGAACCTTCAACGTGGTTATGTTGATAATTATGTCGAATGAATTAAATTAGTTTGAAGACTGACATCTGTGATGCTGGAGACCTCAGGACAAGGTACAAATGATTCATCCACTTGGCATTTCTGACAGAAGATGCTTGAAAATGTCTCAGTTTTGTTTTTACACTGAAATGCTGGATTCCCCCATCGAGTATGGGGATATTTGTAGCATGTCTTCCTTCTCTTAGTTGTCAAGTAATTCATGTGGCAGAACTGCAGACCTTTGATCTGATCTGTTGGTTCAGAGGCTTAGCTCCCTCTATCACATGCTGTTTCTGTTTGTCATACAAGTAGTCATCTGCTGTTGCTTCAACGCGTTGTCACCCCATTTTTTAGGTATGTCTGATGCTGCTCCTGCCATGTCGTCCTGTACCCATCACTGACCCAGGGTTGGTCTCCTGATTTGATGGTAATGGTAAAGTAGAGGATGTGCCAAGCCATAAGGCAGAGTATGAATCTGATGCTGCTGATGGTCCACAACTCCTCATAGATGCCCTGTTTTGAGTGCCAAATCTGTTTCAAGTATATTCCACTTGGCACAATAGTTATGCCTCACAATTAAATGGAGAGTGGCCTCAATGTGGAGACGGCCTTCATCACCACAAGGACTTTGCAGTGATCATTCCTATCAGTACTATCAGGAACTGATGCATCTGCAACAGGTGAATGGGTGAGAATGAAGTCAAATAAGTTTTTATTTTATTTTGGCCCCCTCCTCACCTTCCACAGACCCAGTCCAGCAGCTATGTCTTTTAAAACTGTCCATGGCTTATTTGGGAAATTGAGGATAGTATCAAACTAAAAGAAGAAGTTGATAATGTGAAGAACAGGAAGAAGTGTGAGGATTGGTAGAATTTTAGAAAGTAGAAAAAAGTGGGAGGAAAATGTTTATTTAAAAAGCAGCAAACTTGATCTGACAATACACTCCAATATACAAATGGAGAGAATAGATTGTAATATTGGTTCCTTTGATGTAAAGCCAGGAGAAATTATCACAGGAATTGAAGAAAGGGTAAAAATGTTGAACAAATGTTGGTCTTTATTTTAAAAGAGTCAAATTTCATATCCGAAATAGAGGGTAACCAGGGACCCATTTATTATAATTAATTCAAGTCCATGACTCTTATCAGGGGAAAAGATATATCGGAGAAACTAAGTGACCAGTAGCTAATAAATTCTATCCCATATTAAAAGTGCCTGCAGAACTAGCAGATGTACTGAATTTCCCAAAATTCCCAAGAGTCTAGAAAGGTTCCCACAAGTTGAAAGTTAGCAAATTGCTATTCAAGAAAAAGAAGACAGACCGAAAGAGAGAGAGAAAAGTAAAATGAACTACAGACTTGTAGGAGTGAAACCTCTCACCAAGGACAAAGACTCAGGAGGCAGGCAGAATTCAGGCATGTGGCAGGTTTTATTTAAGCAGTCAATGGATCATGCAGGGAGAGAGCCACAGACTCCTGTTGAATCTGGCCTTGTGAGGACATAATTGTGCCCTTAATCTTTAGCTCAGATCAGAAGGGTGCTCAATGATGGTCTGATTTTCACTGTGGGATACACTATTTTTATACATTTTGTGTTACAGTAATCAGATACAACACAGTCACTGTACCCTTCCCTTTATTCTATACATCCAAACCTGTGAAACAACTAATCAATGATGGACAGCTCTAATTTCCCATGATCTCATGATATTTAACAGACATTGTAATCACCAGGCCTTGAGATCTTTCCGTGCATCCTATTAATTCACATTCCAAAGTTACTGGCTGTACTTCTTCTGATATGTCCAAGGCTTACTTAACTCTAAGGACGGTTTGGATTCTGGTGTTTGTTATATTCATTTGCTACCTCTATCAAATTCTGTTACTCCTCTTATATTTCCCACTGTCCTAATTAAATTTTAAAAATTTGATTTTTAATTACAATAAGATTTGTAATATTAATTTCTATTATAAGGTTAGTTATATATTAAGTTTTATATTTACCCCTACTGTTAGCGCGCTAACTAATGAGTTGCAAGCAATTTGTTTCTTACAGGGTATACCAGGCATTCCTTTAATGATAAAGCTTCCCAAAACTAATCAACTTTCACATCTATATTTAAATCTTTTCCCTTAATGCTTTTAGTGACCTTTGTATTTAGTTATATATATGTATTTAGAATTACATTGAAATCTGTCTCTTTGATTACGTGAAGAATCTTTAACTAGAACCTATTTCTTAATATTGAATAATTTCAAAGGAACAACAAATTGCTGCAAAATGTCATTATCTGCTGTTTTCACAGCTGCACAATAAGCTTAGTTGACCATTTGCTGTCTTCTGGACTGAGATTTATTGTCCTTATCCTGACTAACTCTTTTCACCTAAAGGGACAGCGTCCTTTCATTGATGAGATTAGAATGAATTATTGTTTTAGCTTAATGAACTTGTTTACTTGTTTGATCCTCCAGATCTTTATGAACCATAATCCCATTAGTTCATCTGTGTTTGTTATTGCAGGAGTTTACTTTCCCCTTCAATGCTTGTTTCAAATCTTCAAAATATCTGTCCTTGGACGCTTTTTGTCAAACTGTCTCTAACAAATCTCCTTGCAGCTGTTTATGCAAACTCCTTTTTGCCTCAGAATGACCCCTTTTCAAAATTCCTGTTGTGTCTCACTTAAATGCTGGAGCAGGCTTTTCATTCTATTTAACCACTTGCCTGCCATTTTGTGCAGGACGAGAAGGACAACCTAGCTGCCAGCCATCTTATGTGTCCCAAATATGGGCATCCTTAACAAGGCCTATTAGACTATCATCAGATTCCAGGAAAACGCTGGAGTCTATCTTCAAGGATATCTTAATGATGTACCTGGAAAAGTAGAGAATGACATGGTTTTATGAATAGAAAAAAGTGTTTGACAAAATTAGAGTTTTATGACACTGTAGCAGGCATAATAGGTGAAGGGGGTGCAGTAGATTTTATAAACAGAGTTTCTCAAAGGTATTTGATAAAGTGCAACTTTAAATGTTATTGGGCAAAATAAGACTCACAGAATTGAGGGCAATATATTAGCATGGATGGAGAATAAATCAATGGACAGGAAATAGAGAGTAAAGATAAATTACTATTTAAAGTTTTTTTTACATCTCTTTCAAGGCGTATAGGCATCACTGGCTACATTGGCATTTGCTGCACATTCCTATTCACCATTGAATAGATTGGCTTGCTAGGCAATTTCAGAGGACAGTTGAGAGTCAGCCATATTACAGTGACTCTGGAGTAACATATGTATCGGACCAGAGAAGGCCAGTAGATTTCCTTCCCCAAAAGATGTATGCACAGGAAACAGAACAGGAAATATTCATTTAATTAGTTCTTGGCATTTTGGAATGAAATGATTGTCTTGTGAGAACATAGATTATAGCAAATTACAGTGCATTATAAGCCCTTTACCCCTCAATGTTGCTCCGATGTGTGAAACAAATTTGCACATTCTCCCTGTTTCTGCATTGACTCCAGTTTCATCTCACAGTCCAAAGATCCACAGATTAGGGTGGCTTGGCCTTGTTAATTTGCCTATAGTATCTAGGAATTAAGTAAATGCAGCCCATACTCTCTGGAGTTTATAAAAACACAATGTGGTCTCATTGACACCTCCAAAATGTTGAAAGAGTTTGACTGGATAAATATGGAATGCTGGAGGATTTAGAACATAAATGTTAGGATGAAGATGATTTAAGATTGTGATGAGTAAAATCTTTTTTCACTTAGAAAGACTGTGAATTGTTTGAATGGTCTAGTCTGATGGATGCTCCACTGTTGAAGGTATTTAACAGTGAAATTGACAGATTTTTCTCTCAGAGAACAAAGGGACATGGAGAACAGGTGGAAATTTGAAATTAAGGCAGAAGATCAGCCATGATTATGTTGAATAGCACTGCAGACTTGAGGGATCTGTATGGTCTTTTTCTGTTCCTGATTCCTTTGTTTCTATAATGATGAATAGAAGGTGGGGGGTGCCTTGAACGGTTGAGTCTGGAGGTACTGAACATCATTGAAGTTCTCAGTTAAAGCTGGCCTGAGGTAGGAATCGAGCAATTATACCAAAGTAGAATTCGGCAATTTAGACATGGTTCCCCAAAATATATTTACCAATAAATAGTTTGGGTTCTCTGTTCTGGAATGCCATTGTTTTAGCTTTCTTGCTAGTAACTGTTCTTCAACATGTTCCAACAACATAAGGTGGTCACACATGAATAGCAGAAGAGAGTTAAGCAGGGACCCCTCACAGCTTGCTGACTCTGATACTTCCTTCTCAATGCATTACACCAAGGTACAGTGCAGCAGTGGGAAGAAAATTGCCTGATGTGCTGCGAGCAGAGTTTGGATGCAGAACCTCAATTTGTAGAAAATACACAATCATTCTGCAAGGTTCAGGAAATGAGACCATAGTGAGGAAAAGAATATGAATCAGCAGATTCCCTCAGATCCAAATAAAATGCTAAGGTTGTTGTACAAGCATAACAACACACTGTGGGCTGTTACATATGCCAAAGGTTGCTGCCACCATCCTTTTTAATGTGAAAAACTAACAGGACCTGCTTCATCCAGTGTAGTTGAGCACAACCACTTCCTCGTCTAACTAGAACAATATCCAATAGTTAAGAAATTATCGTTATTGCATTTTAACAATAAGTTACAGGTTATATTGGATGACTCAAAAAAGGCCTAGTTGAATTAGCTCCTTTAAAATAGAAATTCATTTTGTCTCGAAGTAACAAATGTTATGGAGAATGGAAGGGATCTTTTGTAAATTACCTTGATTATAACCAACCAAAGGGCTGGGTGATTAAAGAAGGGCAGCCTCCGCACGTGGAAAGACGACAATTTATTGCATCCTGTCTGGATTTGTAATAAATTGATGAACCTCATCAAGATCTTGTTGTAACAATTGATATGATAAGCATTATTACAAAAAATTTGAGAAGGACCAGATGTTAGGTCTCACTTCTTAAAGATTCTAAACTGCTTTACCTATAAATCTATATAGATTTGAATATGGTATGAGTTTAGGGTAGTGCTGACAGCACTTCCCAATATTAATCTTATCAGTACCATCTACAAAGTTGCGAATCGTCTGTCTTACTGCAGATGCTGGAGATCAGAGCTGAAAATGTGTTGCTGGAAAGGCGCAGCAGGTCAGGCAGCATCCAAGGAGCAGGAGAATCAATGTTTCAGGCATGAGCTTCTTCAGGAATGAGGAAGGTGTGCCAAGCAGGCTAAGATAAAAAGTAGGGAGGAGGGATTTGGGGGAGGGGCGTTGGAAATGCGATAGGTGTAAGGAGGTAAAGGTGAGGGTGATAGGCTGGAGTGGGGGTGGGGGCGGAGAGGTCAGGAAAGAAGATTGCAGGTTTGGAAGGTGGTGCAGAGAAGATGACCTGGGGGCTGCAGTGAGAGAGGGACTCACTGAAATCCTTGTAGAGGGAGGAAGAGAGCTTCTTCAAGGAAGGTCATCTCCTACCTTTTATCTTAGCCTGCTTGGCACACCTTCCTCATTCCTGAAGAAAGGGTCATGCCTGAAACACCGATTCTCCTGCTCCTTGGATGCTGCCTGACCTGCTGCGCCTTTCCAGCAACACATTTTCAGATCGTCTGTCTTAGCCAGAGATAGAAGCCGGTGATATATGTTCTTGCTGCATTCTAATCTTCAATCTAATCTAGTCCAATCTAATCTTCAAATTATCTTCTTTCATTTTCTATGTATACCCTAAAAAAAAGCAGAATGTCATACAGCCATTTGCCATTCATCAATAGCAGCTTAGCTTATACTTTATATACATTTCCCTGTTTGAGTCGCACAACTTGGGACTGAGAGTTTGAAAGTCGCTTGCTCTCATCCTTGAATACACCCATTTATTTAGCACAGCTCTTCAAAATAGTAATTTGAAATATTCAAAACTGCAGCCATTAAAAATGAATTCCAAAGTTGCACAAATTCAAAAAATTCACTCCTATACCCTGGAGGTCATGTTAATTCAATAACTACAGCTTTTAATATTTAAAATAAAAACTAATTGGCAACATTTACCACACTATTGCAATAAAGTTTCGTATTCCCTCTTGAAAGTGATGTGCACCATTCCTTGGTGAGACAACCATTGATCTGTTACTACTAATGCTGCTGTGTACTTTCACATGATCTCAACGACACGACACGAAATGTTCCCTCCCTTTGCATAGAAAATGTTTTCTCTTGTGTAATGGAACCTCCAGCAACAATTGGTGATTGTGAGGGAGGGTGCCATGCAGAGGAACTTGAGCCTTTGTGCTGAGACCTCCACAGTGGGCAGCAACAAGGAGGCAAGGCAACTAGAGCAGACAAACAGATCCTCTCTGGGAAAAAAAAAGAATCTTTGGGGTACAAGACCTCTTGGGAATAAGGAGTAGGTAGACAAAGGATTTCTTAATACAGTGTAAACCACTGGCTTCATTCCATGTATACACAGTCATACTTGATCTCAATTTCCCTTCATGTTGTCATAACTTGATGCCAATGGAATAACAATTTCTCACTTCATCTTTGGGCCTTCCATGTGTTCAAATCCCCTGTTGCATTAGAAATAGTCACGGACCAACTGTTGCTCTGTTGACAGTCCTTATTCCATGTCAGTAATATTCCTGGATTCAACTTTTGTATTCACAATTAGTTCATTACTGATCGCTTTAGATTTCTTATTAGTAACTGTTCTTCAACATGTTCCAACAACAAAAGGTGGTTACACATAAATAGCAGAAAAGGATTACAAGGATTGCTTACAGTTTACATTCCTTCTTAATGCATTACAGTGAGACACAACTCAGTAGGTGATGTCAATGAGTTCAACGCTACTTCAGCTGGCAGACGTGCTGATTCCCTAATAATGATATGGATACGCTGGTGTTGGACTGTGGTGAACAAAGTCAGAAGTCACATGACACCAGGTTTCAGTTCAACAGATGACCGTCTTCACCTGACTAAGGAGCAGCCCACTGAAAGCTTTGATTTCATATGAACCTGTTGGTCTGTAACCTGATTCTCTAATAACACATTCGGATAAAGTAACATTTGCTAATTCAGGTGAACACAAGAGTCTGGCACTATCTGAAGCAAGAACAGACATGTTAACTCCAATACTGTCACTAATATTTCTCTGAGGTAAAAACAATGACTGCAGATGCTGGAAACCAGATTCTGGATTAGTGGTGCTGGAAGAGCACAGCAGTTCAGGCAGCATCCAAGGAGCAGCAAAATCAACATTTCAGGCAAAAGCCCGTCATCAGGAGTAAAGGCAGAGAGCCTGAAGCATGGAGAGATAAGCTAGAGGAGGGTGGGGGTGGGGAGAAAGTCGCATAGAGTACAATAGGTGAGTGGGGGAGGGGATGAAGGTGATAGGTCAGGGACGAGAGGGTGGAGTGGATAGGTGGAAAAGGAGATAGGCAGGTAGGACAAGTCCGGACAGGTCATGGGGACAGTGCTGAGCTGGAAGTTTGGAACTAGGGTAAGGTGGGGGAAGGGGAAATGAGGAAATTGTTGAAGTCCACATTGATGCCCTGATGCCGAGGCGGAAGATGAGGCGTTCTTCCTCCAGGCGTCTGGTGATGAGGGAGCGGCAGTGGAGGAGGCCCAGGACCTCCATGTCATCAGCAGAGTGGAAGGGGGAGTTGAAATGTTGGCCATGGGGCGGTGTGGTTAATTGGTGTGGGTGTCCCAGAGATGTTCCCTAAAGCGCTCTGCTAGGAGGCGCCCAGTCTCCTCAATGTAGAGGAGACCACAGCGGGAGCAACGGATTATTTCTCTCTCAATGAAGCATTACAAGAACTAGTTATCTAGTCATTGTATGCATATTCTGTTTTGATGTGCTTTCTAGAACAGAGAGGACCAGAGAAAAGTGAGCAAGGAGGACTCTTGGAGAAGTTGGCTCAGTCACCAAAATTGAAAAGAGGATCGCAGGTGACCTGGTGCTCAACAGGAGGAAGAGCATCCAACAGAGGGCGCCAGTGAGATGTGACCAAGGAAGTTTCAGAGAGAAGTTGCTGCAATCACCACAATTGCTTGTTTCAAATAGCAGCCTTGCCTTGATCAGCAGTTGGGAAGTAGAACCAGCATGTAAAAACTCAAGCACAGGGAAGACCCTGATCCATTACAAGGGTAGAATCATAGGAGCTGCATTTAGTCACATCACATGATCTAAAGTAATGTTTTGGACAGAAGGTATCCTGACTGGTAAGCAGTGGTTAGGTTGGAAGTTAGATTACTTACAGTGTGGAAACAGGCCCTTTGGCCCTTCAATTTTCTTACATCCAATTTCCATTAATGTTTTCATACCCATAAGCTTTAAGAGTAGTGGGACTTAGGCTACTGGTAACTGATGCACTACTGGGAATTAGAGTAGTACCTAGACTGTAGTTTACAGTAAATGCTGCATTCAGTATTTCTTTCAGAGAACGTAACATTAGGGCCACCTAGTTAGCTGTAGTTTAAAAAATATAGACTCTCTGCAGTATGGAAACAGCCCCTTCGGCCAAACAGGTCCACACTGACCCTCCGAAAAGTAACCCACCCAGACCCATTCTCCATCCTATATTTATCCCTGACTAATGCACCTAACACCATGGGAGGTGAGGGCACAAGTTTTGCACTTCTTGCGGTTGCAGGGGAAGGTGCTGGGAGTGGAGGTTGGGTTGGTGAGGGGTGTGGACCTGACGAGGGAGTCGCGGAGGGAGTGGTCTCTCTGGAACGCTGATAGGGGTGGGGAAGGAAATATATCCCTGGTTGTTGGGTCTGTTTGGAGGTGGCGGAAATGATGGAGGATGATACGATGTATCCGGAGGTTAGTGGGGTGGAAGGTGAGGACCAGTGGGGTTCTGTCCTGGTGGCGATTGGAGAGGCGGGGCTCAAGGGCGGAGGTGCGGGAAGTGGAGGAGATGCGGTGGAGAGCATCGTCGACCACATCGGAGGGGAAATTGCGGTCTTTGAAGAAGGAGGCCATTTGGGTAGTTTGGTAGTGGAATTGGTCCTACTGGGAGCAGATACATCAGAGGCGAAGGAATTGGGAATATGGGATGATGTTTTTACAGGGGGCAGGGTGGAAGGAGGTGTAATCTAGGTAGCTGTGGGAGTCGGTCGGTTTGTAGTAAATGTCTATGTTGAGTCAATCGCCCGAGATAGAAATGGAGAGAGGGGAACGGGAGGGAGGAGTTGGAGATGGTCCACATAATTTTGAGGTCGGGGTAGAAGGTGTTAGTAAAGTGGATGAACTGTTCAACCTCCTCGTGGGAGCACAAGTAGCACCAATACAATCATTGATGTAGTGGAGGAAAAGGTGGGGGGTGTTGCCGGTGTAGGTCCGGAAGATGGACTGTTCCACATATCCGATGAAGAGGCAGGCATAGCTGGGGCCCATGCGGGTGCCCATGGCTACTCCTTTGGTTTGGATGAAGTCGGAGGATTGGAAGGAGAAGTTGTTAAGAGTGAGGACCAGTTCAGTCAGTCAAAGGATGGTGTCAGTGGAAGGGTACTGGTTGGGTGAGTGGAAGAGGAAGAAGTGGAGGGCTTAGAGGCCTTCGTGATGGGGGTTGGAAGTGTATAGGGACTGGATGTCTGTCGTGAAGATAAGACATTGGGGGCCGGGGAAGCGAAAATCATGGAGGAGGTGGAGGGTGTGGGTGGTGTCCTGAATGTAGGTGGGGAGATCTTGGACTAAGGGGGACACGACAGTGTCGAGGTATGCAGAGATGCGTTCGGTGGGGCAGGAGCAGGCTGAGGCAATGGGTCGGCTGGGCAGTCGGGTTTGTGGATTTTGGGCAGGAGGTAGAAACGGGCTGTGCGGGGTTGTGGGAGTATGAGGTTGGAGGCGGTGGATGGGAGATCTCCTGGAGTGATGAGGTTATGGATGGTCTGGGAGATGATGGTTTGGCTGTGTGAGGTGGGGTCATGGTCAAGGGGGCAGTAGGTGGAGGTGTCTGCGAGTTAGCGTCTAGCTTCAACGGTGTAAAGGTCGGTGCGCCAAACTACCACAGCGCCTCCCTTGTCTGCCGGTTTGATGGTGAGGTTGGGGTTGGAGCAAAGGGAGTGGAGGGCTGCGCATTGTGAGGGTGAGAGGTTGGAGTGGGTGAGAGGGGTGGACAGGTTGAGGTGGTCAATGTCGCGGCGGCAGTTGGATATGAAGAGATCGAGGATGGGTAAGAGGCCAGCACGGGGTGTCCAGGTGGATGGGGTGTGTTGGAGGCAGGAGAAGGGGTCATCAGAGGGTGGGCGAGAGTCCTGGTTGAAGAAGTAGGCACGGAGGTGAAGGCGGCGGAAGAAATGCTAGATGTCTAGCCGCGTGTCGAACTCATTGATCCGGGAGCGTAGGGAATGAAAGTGAGGCCTGATCGTTCATCCTCAGAGAGGGAGAGTCCTGGAGGGATCATGAAAATACGGCAGGGCTGGGACCTAGAAGCTGGGACCTGGTGTGGGGCTGGAGTTGGTCGTGGGGGCGGAGTAGGTCGTGGGGGCGGAGATCGACGTGGGGGCAGAGATTGATGTTGGGGCGGAGATTAACATCAGGGTAGAGATTAATATGGGGGCGGAGATTAATGTGGGAGTGGCGTAGTGTGCGGTGTGGTCCTTGAGCAGGTGAGTGGCGTCACTGGGGGCGGAAGTGGCTGCGGCAACGGCAGCTCCGGCGGCGGAAGTGGCTGTGGCGACGGCAGCTCCAGGGGTGGAGGTGGCGCACAGGGCAGAAGCGGCGCTGGTCCCGGCTGCTGCGTATCTGTTGGTGATGGTCTTCCTGGCGATCGTGGAGGCAGTTGTCTGGGCGGCAATCACGGAGGCTGCATGGTCGGTGGTGGCTGTTGTCCGTGCGGCAGTGAGGGCGGAAGTGATGTCACCGTTCGACGCGGCAGTGGTGGCTGCAGCGGCCGCATGGGCAATAGTGCCAGAGCGGTTCCGGAGGTCGCGAGAAGGTTCAGGAACAGTCGAGGAATCCGGAGTGTGGAAGTGAGTACATGAAAGTTTTTTGTACTTACTTTCTTTGGTGTTCGATATGGCTAGGAAAAAACGTTTGTTCAGTGTATGAATTCTTCTGAGGATGAAGAACAGCTAAGGTCCTTTGCAGGTCTGGGAGAGTGTTGTCCTGAGCTGGGGCAAGGCTGACTGCAGACAGTGTAGGTAGTGGCGCATGGCCGCAAGCATGGAGCGGAGGATCTGGAGGGAGGTCTGTTCCTGGAGGCTTCAGATTTGTTGCATCTCCTCTATTGTGGGAGGAAACCAGAGCATCCGGAGGAAACCCTCGCAGACACAGGGAGAACATGCAAACTCCACACAGACAGTCGCCCGAGGTTGGACTTGAACCCAGGCCTCTGGCACTGTGAGGCTACAGTGCTAACCACTGAGCCATCATGCCAACCATTTAGTTTAATCGAAATTTGTTTTTAATTAAATAGTTGCTAGAGGGTAAAAATGGCAGTCCACATAATTGTATGTTTCTCCCGCAGAATGTGGGAAGTCAGAAACTGTTTAAATATCCTCGATGACTACAACTGCAAGAAGTGTGTCTAATTGCAGCCCCTGTCATAGTGTATGGATTGATTCGAACAGTGAGTGGACACACTGAGGAGCACATAGGAGGCAGAAAGCATCATAGACAGGAGTATGAGAGATGTGGTCACACCGAAAGTTCAGGCAAAAGGTGGCTGACAACTAGAAGTGGCAAGCAGGTAGGACAGGCGTCCCCTGTTGCTGCCACCCCTCTCTGATAAGTACACTGTTTTGAATACTACTAGAGGCAATCACCTATTAGGCAGGAGCCAGTACAGTGGTACCACAGCAGCTCTGTTGTTCATCAAGGAGGGTCAAAGTGCAGTAGATCAGTAGTGATAGGAGACTCTCTAATTAGGGATGAAAATAAGCCATAAAGGATGGTGTGTTGCCTTCCTAGTGCCAGAGTCAAGGATGTTTCTGAGTGGCTCTGGGACTTTCTCAAAAGAGATGGTGAGCAGGCAGAGGCTGTGTTATACATTGGTACGAGTGGCATACACAGGAAGGGTAATAAAGTCCTGCAAAGGGATTTCAGAGAGTTCGGTAGGAAAGCTGAAAAGCAGGACCTCCAGGGTTATAATCTTAGGATTACCACCTGTGACACGTGCCAGTGAAACTGGGAATAAGAAGTTAAATTTGTGGCTAACATATCTGAACTAAACTCTCTCCTAAACCAGGACTATAGCCACAAATTTAACTTCTTATTCCTAGCTTCATTGGCACGTGTCACAGGTGGTAATCCTGTGAGGGTTTAAATCAGTGTGGTAGAGGTTTGGGAACTAGAGTAGTATGTCAGCAGGTGAAACGACCAAGGAGGAATTAGAGTCGAAGGCTAGTAAGATGCTGAGGAAGAACAGACAGGGAGAGGTTACTGAACATGGTGGAACTGGAAATCTGAAGTGTATTGGTCCAACAGGAGTATGGCAGATAAGGTAGATGAACTTAGAGCTTGTACTAACACATATAACTATAATGTAGCTATTACAGAAATGTGATTGAGAGAAGGACACGACTGGCAGCTTAATGTTCTGGGATTTAGATGTTTAGGTGTGATAGTGAGGGATGGAAAAATGCTGGGGGACTTGTATTAGTGATTAGGGAGAATATCACAGCCATAGTGAGGGAGGGTAATCCAGTGATGCCATATGGGTAGAGCTTAAGAATAAGAAAGGTGCAACCACTTTGATGGGGTTGTACTACAAGGTCTCTCAACAGCCAATGGGTATTAGAGAAACAGATACTGGAACAGATTATGAAAAAATGTAAAAACAACAGAGTTGTTTCGGTGGGTGATAACTTGTCCTATATTGACAGGGACTCCCTTACTGCTGGATGGAGAGATATTTATTTAAAGCGTCCAGGATGGTTTCTTGAAGCAATATATAAATGGTCCAACTCCAAGGAAGATGATGGCATAGTGGCATTATTGTTAGACTATTAATCTAGAAACATTGCTAATGTTCTATGCACCCAGGTTTGAATCCCATCATGACAAATGGTAGAATTTGAAGTCAATAAAAATTATCTTGAATTTACAATCTACTGAAGACCAGTAAACTATTACCAATTATCAGAAAAATTCCTCTGGCTCACTAATGTCCTTCAGGGAAGGAAATCTGCCATCGTCTCCTGCCCTGGCTTACACGTGAATCCAGTCCCAGAGAATGAGGTTGACTCAACTGCACTTTGAAATGGCCTGGCAAGCCACTTAATTGATCAGTCACGACAAAGTCTCAAGAAAGGAATGAAATTGGTCAGAAAGTGAAGTCACATGGGATCCATAATAAGCTGGTAAAATGGATGCAGGCCTTATTCATTACAGAAGACAGAGAGTAGTGGTGGAAAGTTGTTTATCTGACTGGAGATGTATAACCAGTGGTGTTCTGCAGAGATCAGTGCTGCGACTCTTGCTTGCGACTCTCATTCAACCAATGACTTGGAGGAGAACATGGAGCTCAGTGGTTAGCACTGCTGCTTCACAGTGCCAAGACCTGATCCAATCCATCCTCAGGCAACTGTCTGTGTGGAGTTTGCATATTCTCCCTATGTCTGCGTGGGTTTCCGCTGGATGCTCCAGTTTCTTCCCACAATCCAAAGATGTGCAAGTAGGTGAATTGGCTATGCTAAATTGCCCATAATATTCAGGGATGTGTAAGTTAGATGCATTAGTTAGGGGTAAATATGGACTAATAGTGTAGGAGAATGGGTCTAGGTGGGTTACTCTTTGCAGGATCAGTGTGGACTTTTTGGGCCAAATGGCCTATTTCCACACTGCTGGGATTCTATGAGAATATAGATGGTCTAATTAGTATACTTGTGGCTTTGGGGAAAATGTGGATAATGAGGAGGATTGCCAGAAGAAACGGTGATATATTTCCACATCCGGATGTTGAGTGGCTTGGAGGGGAGTTGAAGGTGGTTGTATTCCTACAAAGCTGTTGCCCTTGTCCTTACTAGATGGAAGTGGGTTTGGAAGATGCTGTCTGAGGATCTTTGGTGAATTTCTTGTAGATGGCACACACTGTTCCTACTGAACGTCAGTGATGGAGAATGAATGCTTGTAGATGTAGTGCCAATCAAAGGAGCTGTTTGTTCTGATTGGTGTCAAGCTTCTTGAGTGTTGTTGAGGCTGCATTTATCCGGCAAGTATGGAGTATTCCATCATACTGTAGCCTTGTGCCTTGTAGATAATGGACAGGCTTCGTGGAATCAGAAGGTGTGTTACTCACTGGAGTGTTTCTAGCCTATGTCCTGCTCTTGTACCCATTGTGTTTATGTGATGAATCCAGTCCATTCTGGTCAATGATAATCCCCAGTATCTTGAGAGTGGGGGAATGCAGTAATGTTAATACCATTGGATATGAAGGAGTGGTTATTAGGTCGTCTCTGATTGGTGATGGTCATAGCCTTGCATTTCTGTGGTATGGATGTTACTTACCAATTGTCAGTCCAAACCCGTATCCAGATATTGTTGCATTTGAAAATGGACTGCTTCTGTACCTGAGGAGTCACAAGTGGTGCTGAACACTGTGTACTCATTGGCAAACATCCCACTTCTGACCTTATGGTCCTACAATCAAACAGGAACTAGGACAGTTTGATATGGAGTGAAGCTATAGGCTGTTTCTTTAAGCCTGCTTTTTCTGTCAGAGCATGGGACAATAGATTTTACGGATCTCTCCAAACATGCTGAATGTCATTCGATGTTCAGAAATACTCAAAATTCCCTGTTGGTATATGACTTACCATTGTCTGTAACCAACACTTCCAGGAGCTCTTGTGTTACAATGATGCTCGCAGATTTTCAATCAACATCCCCGAGTTTGCCAAATGAATTCTGTGCACTTCTAACCACTTTGAATGGGCATCTATAATGATCAGCAATATTGACTTCATGAAAGGGCTGGCATGGCCAACATGTAACAGAGTCCAGGGTTTACCTGGCAATTCCCATGAATATGGGGAGATGCTGGTGGTAATTTGTCATTGTTGACTTTCTTGCGGACATTAGCACTGCCCACCACTGCGGTTAATCGGCATCCACTATTGGCCAATAAACATAACTTGTTGCCAATATCTTCATTTTGGAGACCCCTGGATAACCCTGGTAGAATTCAGCCAGTATCTGGCAGCAATCTTTACTTGGGACAATCACTCTTGCTCCCCATAATAATATGCCATCCTTTACAATGATCTGGTTTCAATTTTGATTGTGATGACCCTTTTGATTCTCCCATCATGTTTGAGTTTTGCCAAGACAGGATCTCTCTATGACCACAGTCGGATATTATCAGCAGTAACTGAAAGGCTGTCCAGAAAATTTAAAACCAGGGTGGGACTCTTCCAGGGGAGACACCACCCATGGTGTATCTGCCAGTGGGATGTGGCTCAAGGTATCCACATTTGCCACTTGGCTCCAGCACAATGTTCCAATTTGTAATTATATCCACTGAGAATATGGGCCCTCCACTGAATTCAACTTGAAGCTATAGGTGGTATGACTTTGTCCTCTTTATTTACCCCAGCAGGCAGTTGTGGTCTGTCACTATTACATCTGTAAAAGGTATTGATGGAATTTTCTCACACCGAACATGACCGCCAGACCTTCCTTCTTTGCGTGTAATTGCATTTGGCATCAACCAAAATCTGGGAAGTATTTGCTATCAGGCATTCCTCTCTGTTGGGCCACTGGCCAGCAACACTATCCAGATACCATATGGGGAGGCATTGCATGTCAGCCCATCTCATTTGGGAGTTGTATTGGCCAGTGCCTTAGATGAAGATAGCTGCCTTTTCACTTCCCTAAAAGGTTACATCTAGGCTACATGACCATTTCCAAGGCTGACCATTTTTCAATAGCAGGTGTAAGAATTTCAAGATGGAGGTCAGGTTACATATGATTATCCGTAATAATTCACCAACCCAAGGAAAGACTTAAATACCAGTGCAGAAGTGGGAGCCAGGGCCACCTTTGATCATCCTCACTTTATTTTCCACTGACTGTAATTCAGTCTGGTTGATTTTATCAGAGAAAGTGAGGACTGCAGTTGCTGGAGATCAGATTCAAACAGTGTGGTGCTGGAAAAGCACAGCAGGGCAGCCACAACTTCCAACCTTATTTTTCCCAGCATCCATGTTGTGTGCGAAAGGCACGAGGTGTACAAATCTTTATTAAATTTCCACCACCAGGCAGAAAGGAAACATGCAAGTAGCCAGGGACAAGCAGTCACAGCCTTCTTAGAGGGAAATGCTGTATGATCAAACAGTGAAGGGGAGGGCAGAGATTAAATAAAAATAGAATTGGAGCGGTGAAGTAATACATTCCGCTCCCTGCAATGCCGATTTCCTCCCTGAACAGCTCAAGCGGGTTAGTGGGTACCCAGGCTCTAACATAAATGCAGAAGAGGGGCAGGCAATTAGCATTAACAACACCCTTCACAGCCCGCTGACTGGACCTATTTATGGCCAATTTGGCCAGGGCCAGGAGTAGACCCACGAGAAGGCCCTCAGTCTCACCCTCCTCCACTCCATACAAGTGCCCAAAGAACAGAAGCGTAGGACTGAAGTGCAATCAGAAACAGAGAAGGTTTATATCTTTCAGCCAGGACTCTAGCCCAATCAATCAGGCAACTCAAGCTCAATATACCTACAGTGTACTAATACCACAAGACTAAAAAGATTTTTTTAAATTAAGTCATCTTTGCTTAGCAATAGTTGTTTTTACAAAAAGGCAGGAGGTGTAATGATATTATGACTTTAAGAGATGTATTTTGTTCTTTTGGGCAGGAGAGGTTTTAAGACAGAGGTACTGAGTTGTCTATTTAAATCCAATAAAGTAAACAGCTTGAGAGACCTAGGGGTTTTTATATGTTGGAACAATAGAAGTAGCCTAAATGGGTGGGTTCAAGATCCCACAGAACCAGGATTTTTAGTTTTGGTTTCCCAGCAACAGCTGGTGAGGTGCTGCAGTAAATCTCTCCCTGCTACTCCGTTTCCGCTTGATATTTTTCCTCCTGGACTGGCGATTTAAATGTGACAATCTATTTAAATGAAGTTGCCTTTGCCAAGAGTGTATTTAGTTTATTAATAAATATCTCAGAGTAAAACTGATTATTGGAAAACTTTACATAAGTTTTATTTTTTCTCGTTGTATTAAACTATTGTAGTGTATGATTAAAGTGTGTTTTGCTTTATGATTGGGTGCAATTCAAGTGGTTAAGCTACCAGAGTGCAATGCCCAGCACTCACCTTTAAAAGGAGGAAATACAGTATATTGTGGAGGGGGCTTGGTCTGATCCATAACACTTGGTTGTTTTTTTGACTGACATTGACAATGGCTAAAAAGGGTATTTCCTTTCCCTCCCCACTGTGCTGTAGATCTGACTCTGAAGCACACAATTTGACATTTACTTAAAGAATAGGAATGATACATGAACAAATAAATAAAATCTTATGGCTAATGAATCAAACCTACTAAAACACACTCACTAAGATTCTAAGATAAAATATAATTAAGCAAACAATGATGGCTTTAAATGTTTTGTTGTTCGAGTCCAAAAGGTCTATTTTAGTTTTTTTAAAAAAATAACCTCATGCGGTCACAAAATAAACAAACAATGTCTTAGAAATTTAGCTGTAACCAACCTACCTACCATATGCATGAAACACAAACTATTTGAGTGAGTGGGCCCACTATCCTAAAATGCACAACAAAAGAGACAGCTACAGATTTCTTAGGTGTCCATAGTTATTAGGTTAGATGAGAAGCTTAAAAACAAATTGCTATCCCCACTAGGATAACTCACTCTCCACAATGATCATAAAAATCTCCTCCAGTACATAGCCCAGGACCATTCAACAATGAAGGAATGCAGAAAGAGAGAGAAATAAGCTTAAGGGCAGTCCACATTTAAAAGACACAAAGTGGCCAATCAAGGCATAAATAGAATTAAACACAAAATGAACAGTCTGCTGCAGCATTTAAAAAGGTACCATTGTGTTTCACTTAAATAGGACTACTCCAAGAGGAGGAGGAGGCCTACAAGCTACCATCCAAGACAGTTTGATAAGAGAGTATCTCAGAATAGATACAAGTTCATTAAAAACAAATAAGTGGATGATTCAAGCCTTATTAAAATGAACAGATGTTGTCCCATTAGGTGAACAGCCCCAGTTATAAAATCAGGGTGTAAATCATTGGTTCATGCAATCAGCCTAACTAATTAAGCAGCTATGAAAACACCTGCTAGTTATTTTGGAGTACTCAGTTGCTTCTTTGACATTATCTGAAGAATGTTAAGAAATATAATCTAGTTAATATTGTGAATAAATCATGGAGATAGATTTCAACATACTTAGAGATATAGATACACATAACCAAATTATAATAGAAGCATCGGAGGAAAGCCATTTAAACCTACATGTGAAACTCCATTTAGTCTTACAAAATGCTTTCCTTATCGCTGAAAAAGATGCCTGGCAAGTCCTGAATGAAATAGTTGTAATTTTTAACTGAAGTTGTGAACAATCTAAGTTTATACTGGGAAATTAATATTACAAATCTTATAGCAGTTAGTTAAGATCAACTGTTTTGTAGGTACATAATTGGGACAGTAGAAATTAGAAGAGGATTAACAAAATTCAATAGAGATAGCACATAGAACTTAAACAGTCCTTCTTAGGGATAAGGAAGTCTCAAAGGAGACCCAAAGGAGTATAACCAGTAATTTTGGAATGCAAATTAATAGGATGCATAGAAAGATCCCAAAGGCCTGGAGACTACAATGCCTATTAAATGCCATGAGATCATGGGACCCTGAGGCTCCATCACATCAAGTTTTTCACAGGATTGGTTGTATAGATTATGGGGAGTGTGTGACCATTGTTACAATGTTGTATTTCACCAAAAAAAGTGTATCACACATCTCTTCCGATCAGAGCTGTACATTAGGAAAAATGACTGTTCTCCCACCTAACCAAATTTGTGGAAGGTCTTTGGCCTTCTCCCTGCACTAACCACTTGTCTGATTCCTGCCTGCCTCCTGTGTCTTTGTTCCCAGTCAGGGGGGCTTATGCCTCTACAGTGCTACACCAGGACATCTGGGAGTAATTCAAAATGCTTTATATCAAACATCAATTCAGCAAATGTAAATAGTGAATAGCTGGGATATATTGACCAATTCATAAATTCTACATCCTATAGGGCTGAGATGAAAATTTATTGGGTTAGATGTAAGAGACTAATTGACCTAAGGATATCTGCATTAAAAAAAAATTCCATCATTCACTGTATTTGCATGCATTGCTATGGAGTAATTCTAACAAAGAGCATAGGAGTAGATATTAGAAGAGGAACAGACTCAGATGTGCTCTCTTCTCCAATTAACAGTGGAACCTGCTAACACTTAGTTTGTAAAATCTGACAAATAATTGCTTTGTCAGAAAAGTATCAGAAAATCTGGTGTTTGCATGGTTGCAATTTCACCAGTAAGCAGATCTTGCATGCTGAAAGTGAAGGAAGGGAGAACCAAAAATAACCTGACAAAATGTACTTGTATAAGTGTTGCCATATGGCCACTGAAATCAAGATAGGAAGTGAACAGAGCATGAATAGTTCTGATATGTAACTCATCACTATAAAATGTAATTAGTCTATTTTAGAACATCACATTCTATACCAAATAAAATCTCTGTAAAGAAGCTTTACAACTGTACAATAAAACAAACTTAGAACCTGCTAACAGCTGTCATTTAAGTTGCACAATTCATAAATAAGTAAGTCTCAATTTATAGCTATTTCTGTCTCTGTAGACAAGCTAACAATGGCAAAAAGAAAATTGAAAATAGATCATTGCAGTAACCGGATAGACAAGACACCCAAGATTTTAATATGTTCACTGCATCAATTGGCATCTTTTAATATCGCTGGTCTCCATAGCCACATTAGACAGATGTTCAGTCCAGAACTGCAATGCATCCAGATACAAATCCATCATCTCCCTAGCTGGGCAGATCACTTGCACATTATACATAGCTTGAGAAGCAAGAACTTAATGACAGTGAATTAGTACTCAGCTTTAATAATTCACTGAGCATCTTGGATCAGTTCTTCTCAAATTTGTCAATTTTCCTTTTCATGTTGTTTCATCAATCTTTGAAGCCCAACCTTGCTCAGTAACCCATCTGTTTACACCAGAAACAGAAAAATGTAACATTTGTGGCACAGAAAATAAACTTTTGCATTACCTAAATGTCAGGCTGTTCCCAATGAAGAATTTCACTTCGTAACCATATTACGATAGTTGGATCCCACAATAAGCATCCTGGGGGCTTACCATTGTCAAGAAAGATTGAAAATCTAACTACACCTATAAATACTATGGCTACAAGAGCTCAGATGCTTGGAACTTCACAATATATTACTCACCACCTGATTCTCCATTGTCTGTCTATCATTTACAAACCACAAGTCTGAAAAGACAGATGGAATAATCTCACTTGCTGGAGGAGAGCAGCTCCAACAACCTTCAAGAAGTTCAACTCCATCCAATCTCCTTAATTGATACCCCATTTATCACCTTCAACACTCACTGTCTCTGCCAGTAATGCAGTTACAGAGCATACCATTGTTGCAATGCATCTTGTCAATCACCAAGACGCCACCAACAGCACCTTCCAAAATGTCTGCCACCTAGAATGGCATTTCTAGCCAAAGCATCAGAACTCCAGCACCTGCAAGTTATTCCCCAAAGCACGCACAATCCTAAACTTAGAACTATACCTCAATTTCTTCACTGTTGCAGCGTCAATATCCTGAAACTTGCTGATGTTGATGTACAGTTGATATTTCTACTCTATGTGGCCTTCTGTAGTTCAAGAAGGTAGCTCATCACTTTTTGAAGTATTATTAGTCAGAGTTATAGAGATTAACAGCATGGAAACAGACCCTTCAGTCCAACCCATCCATGCTGACCAGATATCCCAACCCAACCTACTCCCTCCTGTCAGCACCTGGCCCATATCCCTCCAAACCCTTCCTATTCAAATACCCATCCAAATGCCTCTTCAATGTTGCAATTGTACCTTCCTCCACCACTTCCTCTGGCAGCTCATTCCATACATGTACCACACGGAGCAATAAATGTGGCCTAGCCAACAATACCCACATCACACAAAAGGAATAAAATGAATTAATACTTAAATGCTTCCTCAAATTCTTTAAAAGAAGAGGACATACAACAATCCAATGCAAAGTTCAATTAGACTAAAAGAAGCAGAATTTGAACTAAAATTAGGATTTCTTTGGCCATTAGGAATGTTAATGTGTGCAATGCAATAAAGGTTAAGGTTAGGTCTTCCCAATTCTTTCTTAGAGTTTCTCCTACTCTGGTTTCTCTGGCCAATGCAGCTTTTACAGGCTGACATCCTACAGCAAGTGAAATATCACCATTAAAAGTCAAAAGCCCTGCCAATAGAGATTTGAACAAATGAGTACAATCGTACTCTAAATGTTACTACTCATGGCCAACTGATCAGAAATAATCAAAGAACAAACAACATGGGCACTCCATGTTTTCCAGTGAAGTTCTGAAAACATTTCTTCCTAGAATTTGTAGTTAGCTTTATTTATGCCACAAGCTGGAGAGAGTTACTATCTAAATAATTTGGACATAGCAAGCTTATGCTAAGGAAAGGAATTTGGCAAACAAGAGAATGAATCTAAATATTTCATTCACAAAATATAATAAGTATGAGATATTACATTTTGGAAAGAAATTTTGGAGGATCCAAAATAGGCAATGAATGGAAAGGACAAGAGAAAATGATTTTAAGCTTACAAATAAAAATACATTGATATTACCAGAAAATACAAGGATGAAGCTCAATAATTGGAGTTTGATAATAGGTAGGAGTATATGGAATAGGAGTAAAAGTAATAAATTACACAATGTACAAATTGTGCCGCAAATTATGAGTGTTTGAACATCCATTGAAGAAAAAAAAAGGGCCGGAAAATTCAAATTAGAACATGGAATAAATCACTCACTTGGAAGTTTCCCATCTCTGTAAAATGAGTACCAATATTTCTACTGGAAAGATCACAGTAACTAGAGATTAAGTTAGAGTTAGTTAAAAATATGAATTTTGTTTATGAGTGACCAACTAAAGAACAATTCCTTCCAGTTGTTGTGGAAACAGGTGATCAATTTCTGATAGTCACTAAAACAACCAAACACAATTAGGAAAATGGTTTTCCCCAAGGGAATAGTTAGACACGGTGGCACAGTGGTTAGCACTGCTGCCTCACAGCGCCAGAGACCCGGGTTCAATTCCTGACTCAGGTGGCTGACTGTGTGGAGTTTGCACATTCTCCCAGTGTCTGCGTGGGTTTCCTCCGGGTACTCCAGTTCACTCCCACAGTCACAAAGATGTGCAGGTCAGGTGAATTGGCCATGCTAAATTGCCCGTAGTGTTAGATAAGGGGTAAATGTAGGGGTATGGGTGGGTTGCACTTTGGCGGGTCAGTGTGGACTGGTTGGGCTGAAGGGCCTGTTTCCACACTGAGTAATCTAATCTAATCTAAAATGGGTTCCATTGCTAGAGAAAAAGCATGAGAGATAAGTTGAGAAATATTTAAAAGCAGAGGAAGATACAAGATTATAGAAGAGGGATCAGGTTAGTTTTAGACTGCTCCAAAGATTCAATGCTGCCAATTGAAGACAAACAGCTTCTGGTGTGTTCTAAATATTGACAGTTTGTAGCCAGAAAATAATTTGTTGGCTGTTGATTGCATTAAGTCCTTTTAATGTAGTAAAGAATCTTAAATATATTTTAAAAGTACTCACAAATTCAGGAGCCAAATTAAAGGAGATGTCAAACACTTGGACAGAGAGGAAAGAATTCAATAGACAGGCTAAAGCAGTTTTTCCTGAAATAAAAAGACCAGTTCCACACAACAACAAAAAAAGTTGTTTCACATAATTTCAAATCAAATCTATCAGACACTCCCTTGAGTATTTTTAACATAGCATTAACGTGATTAACATAGCAATGTGACATAAGATACAGTGTGCTTTTAAAAATTGAGCAATATAAAACAGATTTAAGACAAATTAAATATTTATTCTGAATGTACAATTTAAAGCTTTAAGCACACAATGAAAAGAGATCAAAACAATTATCAAAAGTTATTTCACAAAATGGATGAAAGTTTAACAGAAAGGAAATTATAGTTATCACTAATGCTCTTTTTCTTGCAAAATGACCAATATTTATAGAAGAAACATCACCAAATATTTTGAACCACATTGGTGTTATTGCTTTGCTCTTTAAAACCACCTACAGCACAGGACACTTTTACCAATATCAAACACCCCATTGTTTAATAAAACACAAGTTTTCAATGGATGAAAAAAAAGTTCTTTATTGCAGTCAAAACATATCGAGCAGCTTTATGCAACGATCATGTTGCTGCCCATGGATTTGCTCATTTGGCTAAATGGGGAGATAGTCTTAACGTGACAGGGTTGCAAGATGTGTATTCTGTCTGGTGCTGTCTGACAAGTGGTTATTTTGGCAATTGTTGGCCAAAACCTTACAGCCAATTATCATGTAGAAAGCTTGCCGGAAAGATTGATTGAAGAAAGCGTATAACAAAGGATTGAGAGTTGAATTAACATAACCCAACCATAAAAAAACTTCAAGAAGAACATGATGTGCTGGGTATCCAAGCAAAGGGTTAATTATATTCATAGTAAAGAATGGCAACCAGCAGATCAGGAAACATCCCATGATGATGCCAAGAGTTTTAGCTGCTTTCCTTTCTTTCTCCATGGAAGAATTTTGGAACCGCGTCAAAGTGCTTCCTCCCTGTATCCCGTTTTCAATGCTATATATCTGTCTGTCTTGGAGCCTTGCTACTTGAAAAATTTTTCCATATGCCACTAGCATCACCAACATGGGAAAGTAGAAGGCGATTACTGAAGCAGAGACAGCATAAGGAATATTGACCATAAACACACAACTGTGTGGATCGAGGGGTTGTAGAATGGCCTCCAAACCCCTCAAATGAACATCTAGGAACAAGGGCACAAACGACACCAAAGCAGGAACAAACCAACAAATCAGAAGGAGGATGGTCACTCTTTTCTGAGACATCCTGAACCGATATTTCAGGGGGTAACACACGGCATAGAATCGATCGAAGGCAATGCAGCTGACGTTCATGATGGAAGCGGTGCACAGCATTACATCCATGATCGTGTGGATTTTGCAAAATGTTTTTCCAAAATACCATCCAAAGACCAGCTTGGTCATACTGAAAGGCATTACAATAATGCCAACGAGGAAATCTGCAACAGCCAGGGAGACTATAAAAGCGTTAGTTGGAGTCCGCAGTTTGGTGAAGTAGGCGATTGAAGCAATTACCAAAAGATTTCCAAAGATAGTTCCAGCTATGATCATGGTGAGAATACTGAAGACAACAACCTGATTTATGACTTGCCATGTTGCAGTTGATTCTTTTCCTGACGAGTTAGAGTGTGTTGTCCAGTTATCAAACTGTGTAGGGATCATCTTCTGTGATGATGTGCTGATAATAATCGCCAAGAACGTGATACACTCACCAAGACAAGCTCGAGTTGTAATGATTCATTCTACAGATTTTACCACTACCTTGCCGACTGCACTGAATATTTCTAGTCACTAATTCTCGCTAACATTCGTTTTTAAAATCTTCTTCCTTATAGATATTGAATATGGGATCTAGGAATATCGCAAACAGATAAACTAATACGCGCTTCTTTCTTCCAAAGGTCAGCTGACGTGTTTGCTCTTCATCCATCCCCGCCCGCTAGCAGGTAAGTTCCGCTGTAAATCATTAACCTTAGTGACAATTATTTATCTCTCATTTGTATCTTGTACAACTGTGTATTGAAGATACTAAACGGTTGTTCAATATTATCCTTGCTGAGTAAATGGGATATTGAGAATTAGTAATGGCCACTAAGCAATCAGTGTTATCCAAGTCAGCTGCAAAATTCGAATAGCACCGATTGCAAATCAATGAACATGCGAAAACACTAATACGAATTAGAGGCGGCAGCTGGTTTAATTCAGTAGGAAAAGCTGAAAATGTGTTGCTGGAAAAGCGCAGCAGGTCAGGCAGCATCCATGGAGCAGGAGAATCGACGTTTCGGGCATGAGCCCTTCTTCAGGAATCTTATTAATGCTTATTAAAATATTGTGTAATTTGACCACAAGTGGGGACTAATTCATCAGAAGTCCATCACTTGAAAATAGGTTTAGGCAAAAAAAGGACAGAAGAGGTCGTAAATGTGAATTTACTTAAATCTTTTAAAAATAATTAATAAAAAGATTAACCTCAACATTAGAAGTTTGAAATTCATTTTTAAGTTTTCTGGATGACAGTCTTGCAGAACCGATTATCATCATGTGTAAAATTTGAGAGATTTTCATTTTATTAGTGTAACACTAGTCTGATGAATTGGCTGATGGTGTGTTAGCAGAGGGATTAGGCAAGTGATTAGTCAAAGCTGGCTTGGGAACCTAACTAGATCCTTCCTCTGAACTACATTTGCAAGAGTGAAAAAAAAGCTCCCAAATGAATGGTCTCTCCCCTCTATCAAAATACCAATCAAGTGAGAGACACTCCAACTCCTTAAAAAAAACAACACCACAGGATTGTAATTTTAACACCTAGAAATGTTTCTAATGTAACCAACATGCATTGCTGTTTCTCAACATTAGAGTGACAATAGTTGCATCTGCTTAACTGAACTTCTACAAATAAACATGCGGTTCTAATCTGCAACTAGATCTATGCCTCACTTCCCTGGTGTGGGAAGAATAATGGTGAAAAATCTGGAAAAAGATCAATGAGATTCAGAAATATCACTGTTTTATTTCAATCATCCCCTCAAGCTTTAAATGCAAGTTTGGCATGGGTAGGGTAAATAGACAAAGTCTTTGCCTGGGGTGTGCAGGGTGGGTTTCCCTCTCCACCCCAATCTGCGTTTTGGAGAGATCATTCCCTCTGCGGCTCGCTTGTCAGGGTCAGGTCCACGCCCACACCAACCACCCTTCCCTCCAGGCAACTTGCTCTGCCACCGCAATAAATGCAAAACCTGCACCCACACCTCTCCCCTCATCTCCGTCTGAGACCCCAAAGGATCCTTCCACATCTGACAGAAAGTTACCTGTACTTCCACACGTGTCATCTGCTGTATCTGTTGCATCCAATGTGGTATCCTCTACGTTGGGTAGACAGGATTCCAACTTGTGGATTATTTCAGAGAACATCTATGTGACACCTGCACTAACCAACGCCACCACCCTGTGGCTAACAAATTTAGCCCTCCCTCCAACACTATTGAGGACATGCAGGTCCTGGGCCTCCACCATTGTCAAATCCTAACCACCTGACACCTGGAGGAAGAACGCCTCATCTTCTGCCTTGGGACCCTTCGACCACATGGGATCAATGTAGACTTCACCAGTTTCCCCATTTCCCCTCCCTCCACCTTATCCCAGTCCCAAACTTCCACAATTTGGCATCGCCCTCTTGAACGGTCCTACGTATCCATCTTCCTTCCCACCTATCTGCTCCACCCTCCTCTCTGACCTATCACTTTCACCCCCATCTTTATCTACCTATCACATTTCCAGCTCCCTTCCTCCTGACCCACCCCTTCCCATTTATCTGTCAGCACTCCCCCAGCCCGCAAGCCTCATTTCTGATGAACGGCTTATGCCTGAAACATCAATTCTCCTGTTTCTCGGATACAGCCTGACTTTTCCAATACCACACTCCTCGAGTTTTCCCTGGGGAAGGAGAGTCCAGAGCAAAAGGGCATGTATTTAGGGTGAAAGGGGAAAGATATAAAACAGACTTAAGGGGCAACCTTTTTATGTAGAACATGGTGTGTGTATGGAATGAGCTGCCAGAGGCAGTGGTGGAGGCTGGTACAATGACAATATTTAAAGGGCACTTGGATGGGTATATGAATAGGAAGTATTTAGAGGGACACGTGCCAAGTGCTGGCAAATGGGACTAGATTAGGTTCGGATATCTGGTTGGCATGGACGAAATAGGCTGAAGGGTTAGTTTCTGTGCTGTACATCTCTATGACTCTATGCTGTGTTATAATTACCTAATTTCTGTTTGTTTGTGAGTTCATTTAAAACCCTCAACTCTCCCTATTTTTCTCTCACTTCAAATTTCTACTCCTTCACTCAGAAACTAAATGGCACAAATTCCTAACCAATAACTGCTGGCTGCAGCTCACAAAATGCTTGTCTCAGTCATCATGCAACTGTACTTTTCTGAATGATATTGCTGCATTCTCCAACTTGCCCAACTTTCATCCACCCATGTCAATGTGGCACTTACTAATGTTGTAAACTCCTCAACCTTTGTTCCAGCTTACTGAGTACTTCTAGAAAACCTGCCAGGTGTTCCTGTGCCTGTCTCTGCAGGTCAACCAAGTCATTAATGATTGAGAACAGAAGCATATATTCTACCTGAGCTGAGCAGGTGCCTGGACTGTGGCAGTGTACGAAGTGTCAGAGATGTGAGGTACTTCCTCCTCAACCAGTTTTGGTAGTATGTTCTCCAGATTGTGCTTTGGAGCACAATGTAGATAGAGTGCCCATTGAGGTGAAAGTCTCTGAGCTGGTGTACGGCATGGTGAAAACCTTGCTGGTGCTTCCTCTAAGAATTCACTGGCTTCCTCCTCAGAACTCAAAGTAAAACTAAGGCATTGGCCTATTTGAGGAAGTTTGCTGTGTTCTGCTAGTCTTTTCTGTCTAGATCTAAGATTTTCTCCTTTGCAGGGAGTGAAGAGCCTGTCTGCTGTCTGCAGGACCACCCCTCTGCCCTACCCAATAAATATTGAGTCTCTCAGCTGCTAATGAGCTAGTTTATCCTGCAAGACAAAGGGAAACTTGGAGTATATTTGAAGTGGATGCCAGAACAATTGGTAGTTGTATATGAGCAGGAGAGATGTCCCCAGTGAATGAGTAGAAATGCGGAGAGGAGGAGTGTTGATGGTTTGAAAGCATTAAGAGAATATGAGCCCTTGAGGCAATAGGGAAATACAATACTGAAAGTTGTAGACCATGAGCCTGGATGAGAGATGTGTACAATAGGAAAGTTAGAGTGAGTGCTCATCCTGTGAGTGTGAGATACCAAAGAAGAAATAGTGGGAGCTAAGCTTGCATAGCATTGACCTTCTTTCTGCATGTTTGGGCATTCCTTTTAATTGGGACAGAACGGTGACCTGTGCTGTTATTTTTATCCAGGCTGGTTGGTGTGATCTCATAAACAGCCAATGGGGAAATGGACTATCCTTCTTTCTATTTGGCCAGCCGCCAGCACCTCCAGATCTCTATCCATTAAGTGGTGAATGAGCTTGCCTTTTGTTTGTGACATGGTCAGATTCATGACTTCTATGTGAAGCGCTGTTCCTAGTTGGCACCATCAGAGGTGATGTGCAGCTAGGCTTTAAATATAATACTCGAGGTGTGTATATCAGAAGGTTTTGCTGGTGGTGAGTCCATCTGCCTTGCTGGCTGTGAGATTCCGAGAAATATGCCCAATAGCTCAGTTGCATAATTAATGAGGTGAAAGGCTAAAGATTGCACTAGAAAAATCATCCTGACCCAGGGGAGATTGGACAACATGAACCACATCTACCAAAACGCTTGAACTGCGAATGAGAATGTTTAGCCCTAGGAGAACAGCAATCATTGTTAGAGGTATAAATAGAGCATAATGGAGGCTTCATATTGAAAATTTCAATCCTTTGAATTTGGAGAATTCTCCCTATATGTCTATTTCAGTTGCATATATTACAATGATGCCACCTTCTACTGGTCTGCCTCCATGTAGGAGAAGG
This sequence comes from Hemiscyllium ocellatum, assembly GCF_020745735.1. Classification (NCBI taxonomy): domain Eukaryota; kingdom Metazoa; phylum Chordata; class Chondrichthyes; order Orectolobiformes; family Hemiscylliidae; genus Hemiscyllium; species Hemiscyllium ocellatum. The sequence continues at coordinate 24,516,848 of NC_083416.1, read as the reverse complement.
AAAAACCACTTTGCCTACAGACCACTTGCTTACAGACACTATGGTTGTCTTTAGCCAAAGAGGGCCTACCCATAATGCCACTGTTACGTAAACTTGGCCACACTCAGGAACAGACAATAAAAGAGCCATGACCTAAGTCCTTGCTGACTGAAGGAATATGTTATCCAGATGATCTGCTAATGAGACTCACTGCCTCACAATGGCATTGCAGCTCCTGAAGTCCCAAGTGTGCTCTCTGTCTTCCCAGGAACCCAGTTACCACAATGCCCAAGCAGACTAAAATGACACCAGGATACGTAGGATGAATGAGGTAAAAACAATGACTGCAGATGCTGGAAGCCAGATTCTGGATCAGTGGTGCTGGAAGAGCACAGCAGTTCAGGCAGTATCCAATGAGCAGCGAAATCGACGTTTCAGGCAAAAGCCCTTCATCAGGAATAAAGGCAGTGAGCTGGAAGCATGGAGAGATAAGCTAGAGCAGGGTGGGGTGGTGAGAGAGTAGTACAGAGTACAATGGGTGAGTGGGGGAGGAGATGAAGGTGATAGGTCAGGGAGGAGAGGGTGGAGTGGATAGGTGGAAAAGGAGCTAGGCAGGTCGGACAAATCCGGACAAGTTATGGGGACAGTGCTGAGCTGGAAGTTTGAAACTAGGATGAGGTGGGGGAAGGGGAAATGAGGAAGCTGTTGAAGTCCACATTGATGCCCTGGGGTTGAAGTGTTCCGAGGCGGAAGATGAGGCGTTCTTCTTCCGGGCATCTGGTGGTGAGGGAGCGGTGGTGAAGGAGGCCCAGGACCTCCATGTCCTCGGCAGAGTGGGAGGGGGAGTTGAAATGTTGGGCCACGGGGCAGTCTGGTTGATTGGTGCAGGTGCCTTGGAGATGTTCCTTAAAGCGCTCTGCTAGTAGGCGCCCAGTATTCCCAATGAAGAGGAGACTGCACCGGGAGCAACGGATACAATAAATGATATTAGTGGATGTGCAGGTAAAACTTTGATGGATGTGGAAGGCTCCTTTGGGGCCTTAGATAGAGGTGAGGGAGGAGGTGTGGCACAGGTTTTACAGTTCCTGCGGTGGCAGGGGAAATTGCCAGTATGGGAGGGTGGGTCGTAGGGGGGCGTGGACCTGACCAGGTAGTCACGGAGGGAATGGTCTTTGCGGAAGGCGGAAAGGGGTGGGGAGGGAAATATATCCCTGGTGGGAAATATATCCCATTGTCTCAGCATGCTCCTGCCCCACTGAACTCATCTGTACCTACCTCGACACTGTCCTATCTCCCCAGTCCAGGGACTCCCCACATACGTTCGAGACACCACCCACACCCTCCACCTCCTCCAAGACTTCCGTTTCCCAGGCCCCCAACGCCTCATCTTCACCATGGATATTCAATCCCTCTACATCTCCATCCGCCATGACCAGGGCCTCCAAGCCCTCCGTTTTTTCCTCTCCAGACGTCCCCAACAGTACACTTACATTGACACACTCATTTGTTTGGCCGAACTGGTCCTCACCCTTAACAATTTCTCCTTTGAATCCTCCCACTTCCTCCAGACCAAAGGGGTAGCCATGGGCACATGTATGGGCCCCAGCTATGCCTGTCTCTTTGTTGGCTACGTAGAACAGTTGATCTTCCGTAATTACACCGTTCCATATCTCCTGTCTTTTGTGGAGAAATTTATGATGAAAAATACCTTTGACCACAAGTCCATCAGGAAGTGGTCAACACGTAGTGCCCTTGAGACCCTTCGGGAAAAGGAAAGAGCGGATCCTGTCGAGTAGTTCCCTGGGCAGGCTGTCACAGCCATTTGGCAGAATGCCAGATCGCCAGAACTTTCCAACAAGCACCAAGACATGGCTCTGCCTGTGAAATCCTTTATCATGCCTGGACTCTCTCCCGCACTGCATGCTGCCCTCGAAGTGGCTGTGAAGGGGACGAGACTGTCACACACCTCTTTCTGGAATGTGCCTATGCAAAGGAATTCAGTGGTGTTTGTTGAGGTTTGTCCCGAGCAGCTCCATGACATAGGACTCTGTGCTCTACGGTCTGTTCCCTGGGACGCACACCGAGACGAACATCAACTGTGCCTGGAGGATCATCAACTCGGTGAAATACGCTCTTTGTTCTGCCCAAAGCCTGTTGATCTTCCAGCTGAAGGAGTTGACCCCAACTGATTATTGCAGACTGGCACATTCCAAGGTCCAGGGTGACGTGCTGAGGGACGCTCTGAAGCTTGGGACAACTGCCGTCAAGGCACAGTGGGGAAAGACCACCATGTAAGGTCTGCCCGCTTAAGAAGAACAGTGGGCCCACTCAGTAATTGGGCTTCGCTGATGCCTCAGCTAATTATCTGGATGATAAACATACAGATTTGTGCATACGAATGATTAATTCTGATCTCTGTATGTAATGAAATGCAATGTATACATATGAATGACATATGAATTGTATAGATATTAAAATATTTTTATTCATAAAGTATTTTTTGAAAATAAAAAAAGTGTGGTCAATTTCTCTTCCCACGATATCGTGAAATTAACTAGTATTTGTCAATTTCGCAAGATCCATTTGTGGGCCTTATTTATAATTGGACAATTATCTGACGGTTTTGTGTAGCTGGCAGATCCCCTACTTTATACGGGGCCGCTGACCAGACCTAAAGTTTAAATATTTGGCAATTTACGTGCTCCACACCTCTCCAAGTGGGCTGTTCCTAAAGGAAAGGGCAGACAACTCGCCACCAAGGTAGATAGGAAGGAGCGCCTAAATTTTAATCTCACTAAATTGTCCTCCAATCCGGCCACTAGAGCATTCCTTACCTGAACCAGCGGGCTTGTCTTGGAAGAGCACAGACGACTAGATAAGGCAGTAGACTGGGCAGATTACCTAAATTCACTCCCTCCTAAATTTCTCTTAATTGGTTTTTTGCATGATCCTGACCTGAGCTAGATTGCTGATGTACACAGAAGACACGCGCCTAGTAAGAAGGAAGATTAGAAAGATCACCCTTTAAATTTCTCAACTTCAGAGTCCTGAGATCTTGGGAAATTGACCACAGTGCCTTTGCTTGTTCTGTTCGTTTCGTATAGTGCACTGAATTGTTTGTCTGTCCTAGCAGTTTGTCTTGTCTGTGTCTGTGTTCATCCATGTTGCAGCCTGTTCTTTATTCTCAGCTCGATCAGCCAGAGGGGAATGGAGTTGCGGAACTTGAAACGGTCTGGAGACAGACTGCCCCCGAGGATAGCTCTGCCTCCTCCTGCCAGTGAGAGTTGTTCGCGGCCATTGATTCTATCACGGAAAACTCAGAGGAGCCATAGTAAATACATGTACTGCAAGTCACTGGCAGACATGGTTTGGAAGGAAACAGGAGACAGTAGATATCTGATCCCCTTCAGTGGCGATTTGTACACATGGTCACACGGGAATTGCCCATATGGAGGCTCCTTTACGATAGATAAAATTGACTGTTGGAGGACGAGTGTTGCGGCTGGGCACACGGACCCTTCCTTGGACACTGAGAACATGCTTCAGTGGGTAGATAAACTTAAAGAAGTCGCAGAGGACCACCAGCCCCCTAAAATTAAAGAGCACCACCAGGCTCCAGATACTACAATCTCCCTGGATTCCCTGCCCACAGCCCGCCACCGTCCATACCCAGTATCCTAAAGTTCCCCTCCCAACCCCAGAACCAGACACACTCATAGTGACGTTACTGCTTTCGTTGCCTCACAACCCCAGAAGGAGGCGCGGGAAGGGATACCAGGCATAGAACACCCTGACCTGGCACCAATACTGAACAACACCATGCAAAGCACAAGAAGTACCTGCAGTGGCATCGCTGTTTTGAGATTGGAGACCCTCAAGCACCAACGCTCCTGCATCATGATGGGCACAATGCCTTTTGACAAGCCCTGGGCTCATACTAAGGTCCAGGAAGCCCTGGAACTGCTGAAGCATCCGATAGCATTCCATAATTGGCTATTTCAAATCTGCACTACTTACAATTGTCTACCTCAAGACATCTAGTCTCTATTGTAATTGAGGAGAAAGTGAGGTCTGCAGATGCTGGAGATCAGAGCTGAAAATGTGTTGCTGGAAAAGCGCAGCAGGTCAGGAAGCATCCAAGGAGCAGGAGATTCGACGTTTCGGGCATAAGCCCTTCTTCAGGAATGAGGAAAGTGTGTCCAGCAGGCTAAGATAGCATCTCCAACGCCCCTCCCCCAAGTCCCTCCTCCCTACCTTTTATCTTAGCCTGCTGGACACACTTTCCTCATTCCTGAAGAAGGGCTTATGCCCGAAACGTCGAATCTCCTGCTCCTTGGATGCTGCCTGACCTGCTGCGCTTTAACCAGCAATACATTTTCAGCTCTATTGTAATTGGCCTACGGGAGTCACTGTGCACCTGTCCAACCATTGCTTTAATTTCCCACCGAGCCGTGGGAGACTGCACGAGTGCAATACCTGGTTAGAAAATAATGTCAAAGGTGCCATTAAGGCAGTTGCAAGGCAACAGGCTGACTTCGGAGTCGTTACCCATTGCCTGCAGAAGGCAAATGAGCCCGTCCCTGATTTCATTGCCTGCTTCAAAGATGTCTGGAACTCTTCAGCAGGCAAACCCTTACTGGAAAATGCAAGATTGGCTGTCCATACACTCGTAAACTGCCCTTGCATGCTCAAGTTAACAGGTCACAAAATTTGACCTAGCAGACAACTGAGCAGGGGGGTTTGTACTAACCACTCTAAACAATTTGGATAGAGAGGGGTTGTTTGAGATTAAGAAAGAGAGGGAGGCATACTCCCGGTTCATACAGCCAGAACACCACAGAGAGAGTCAGGGCCAGGCCTAGTGGCATCATGATAGAACTAGGGACTAGTGTAGAGTCTGTAGAAAGTGGGGTTACTGGGCAAACGATTGCTAGGCAGCTGCCACTCAGCAGCAGCCGAATGCTTCCACCCTTCCCCTTCCCTCATAAGCACGATGAAACAGGCTTCTCCGTGGTAGCCGCCTCAGCAGGCTGTCTATATACTATGAACGAGCCATTTTCCCACTTCCCAGAGACCCTAGGGTTGTCACGGGAGTAAGGTTTTGTAGGTTGCTTCTATACATCTCTCACAGTCCCTGTCTGAGAAACCAATGATGGGCGTAGAGGTAGGGAGTCGGTTTTGGTGGACACTGGGGGCACCCACCTGTCTGCACCTCCCTCTGTGGAACTTCCCCTCAGTTCTGAAACAGTCCACACCATGGGTGTCTCTGGCATACCCATGGTAGAGCCACTCTCAAATCCAGTCCCCTTTAGCATCAGATCTGTGGCCGTCACTGACTTAACTATAATTTTCTCATCCTGTCCAGTAGCCCTGCTGGGCTGTCAGACACTGTAAATTAAACGGCACCATTCACTGCTCTCCCCAGGGTCTCACCTTAGGGATTCCTGGATCTCAGTACTCTATGCTACCAGCTGCTATTGCCAGCAGCCGGATCCACACCCCCCTGTCAAAAATATTTTCACTTGGTCATGCATGCACACAGCCATGCATGTCCCCCTTGACCCTCTCCTTTCCCTCTTGCCCAATGCCCCTCCATCCCCCTGTACCTCCATCCTGCACTGGGCAGTTCTGATGAGCCACTTACTACGTCAATTTCACTGTACTGCCTTAGTCCCACATGAACCGAGATCACCCAACTCTGCGCTTGCTGACGCCTCGCCTCGCTTTGACTTCCCAGATAGTACAGACTGGACTTTGTTTGATGGACCTGAGGGAGTAGCTGCAGAAGTCCTGCTCAATACTGAATTGACAACATTGTTCTACCACAACCCTGCTTCGGTTCCACATATCCCCCTTATCATTAAGGCACCATGACTTCCCAAAGACGTGGAACCCATGATAACGAGATGATGACAATGACCTCTGCACATTGCACCCCTTTACCCTAGAAATCCCCTCTTAACTCAGGTTGCCCGGTTAGGGCAGGAAGAGTTTTGCGTGTGCTGCACCTTCACATCAGTAGAGGCTACCTTCACTAAACAGCCACCTGTGACTGCCCCCTCCTATGAAAACCTCTTGTTACTGACTGACGTCTGGCTTTGCTGTGGGCACAGCATTCGCATATGGACCTGGTGCTATCTGCCCTACCATATATGTGGGGAGCTGTACCACCGTCAATATGACAGTCCCTTCTGTTGCCAGAAGTAATGGAGGGAATTAAGCCTGTCATTGATTCCCTCTTACAACAAGGCATTCTAGTCCCTACGACGAGCCCCTGCCATCCTGCCTATCCCTAAACCTGGCAGACTAGGAAAATGTGTTTTGTTTAGGATGTATGGACAATCAATTCTATCATTATTCCCTACTCCCCAGTGGTCGCTGACACAAACTCCATCCTCACCAGCATTCCTGCCTCAGCCACTTGCATTTCCATGACTGATCTCTGATCAGCATTTTTCTCCATCAAGTTGTCCACTGAAAGCCAATATCTTTTCGCCTTTAGTTACAGTGGCCACATGGACGCGGCTTCCCTAAGGGGATATGGAGAGCCCCATGGTATATGCTTCCGCAGTCTACTGGATGCTCAGAACCCTACACTTGCTATGTCAAAGCACCTTGCTACAAAACACTGATGATTAACTATTAGCCTCCACTTTCACTAATGCTTGCATGAAGGACACTGTCACCCTGCTTCACTGCCTGGCACAGGATGGACACAGTCTCCATCGATAAAATGCAACTTTGTAAGGGCACAATACGCTACCTGGAATATGAACCCTCCCATGGTCTCAGAGCACTGTTGAAGGAGTGCATAACAGCAATCACTAAGCTCTCCCCACCTACCACACAAACTTAACTTCTCGCAATCTTGGGTATGATCAACTACTGCAGACCCTGGATACCTGAGCACCATGCCATGATGCCTATGCAAGGCATCCTCGCCAAAGCAACCAACAAAGGTGCACTGGACACCTGAAATGGAGCACGCTTTTAAAGAACTCAACCAACTTTTAAGTACTGCTCTTGCTCTAGGGGTCCTTGACTATATACAGCCATTTCAACTCAATGTGACTGAAAAAGAGGGGTATGCATCTGGCATTTTGACCCAAATGCATGGGGATCTCCAGCGCCCTGTAGCCTTTTACTCTGTACAATTGCCACCTGTTCTAAGGGGAATGCCGGCCTGTTTAAGAGCTGTGGTGGTCACCGCTGTAATGGGAGAGAAGTCCACCTCTATTGTGCTGGATTATCCATGTACTGTTTTGGTTCACTATTCAGTCTCCCTGCTGCTTAATTTGTCAGAAACTCAACATTTCACAGCCACTAGGAGAACAGGCTATGAGGTCACACTACTATCCTGTGCTACCCTTTCCCTTTGGCATGCCCCCACTTTAAACCCCGCTACCCTTCTTCCTGTCACCCATGAATCCCCAAGCAGAAGACCATGACTGCTTAGACCTATTTCAATAGGTTGGCACCCCACGCCCTGACCTCTTTGAGACACCACTAGACAATCCTGACCGAATCCTCTGTACTGACAGGTTCTCATTCAGACCCTCAGACCAACAAACGCTAGTGGGATATGCAGCCTGCACCCCTTTTGAAACCTTTTGGGTCTGCTGAGCTACTGGATGGAACATTGGCACAAGCTATGGTGAAATAAACTGGTATTTGTCAATTTCACAAGATCTGCATACGGGCATTATTAATAATTGGATAATTCTCTGACACTCCAAAATAATGTCCTTTTTCTTCAACTGATTATTCCACAACCCTCTCCATCCTTGCTACCATAGTTGGCAGTAGGCAAGCAGGAGGCTGAAAGAACACAAGCCAGGCAGCATCCTCCTGATGGTTCTCCAGCTCTCTAACCATGGTTGGCATGACAAACAATTATGTCTGGCCCATCTCCAGCATTTTTGCTCTTATCCCTTTCCCATCCTCCCAGAATGATGGTGCTTTCCTTCTCATTTTCCACCTCGTAGGTTTCTGAATTCAATGGATAATTCTTTCAGTTTCACCACCTCCAGCAGGATACCAACACCAAACACCCTCCACTGTCAGCATTTCACCAGGGCCATTCCCTCCATGATATAGTTCAGTTCTCTTTAAGTTCTCTTAAAGCTTCCTTACTCCCTATGGCACCTTGCCATGTAATCAAAGAAAGTGTAACACTTGCCTATTCAAGACCTGAATCATACTTTCCAGGTGAAGCTGCGTTTTACTTATTTCAGTCTGGTCTACTGCACTCCCTGCTCACAATGCAGTCTCCTATACATTGATGAGAACAAATGCAGATTGGTGTCAGTGTCGCAGAACACCACTGACCCTGATCTTGTAGTTGCTTGGCATTTAAATAAACCATGCTTCTATGCAAACATTTTTGACTTATGCCTGCAGCAGAGTTCCAGGGAGGCCCAACACAAGCTGGAAGAACAGCACTTTATATTCAACTTAGGCACTTTACAGCCAATCGGACTCAATATTGAATTCCACAACATTGTTGCATGACCTCTGTACCCTTGATGTTTCTTACATCATTCCAACCCCAACACACATATGCATACAGTTGTATTTTGTTTGTATTTTGTTGACTTTACTGTCAGCAGAGACAACTCATTTTCTCCTTTCCATACCTTCATTTATACCCATTGTACATCTCTATCTCTTCTTCACCACCATTAGGAACTCTTTTGTCTTTTGCTCTGGGCACCCTGACAATCTGTTCCACTGCTTTTCCTCCCACTCTCCACAGCACACAAAAAACAATTTCAATGGGTTTTAGTTCTGAAGAACAGACTTGCTGAACTATTGCAATACTTTGTTTTTACTTCAGATTTCTAGCATTTGCATTATTTTGCTTGTCCATGATAATGAAGGAGCACAGCCATGAGAGGATAAACTATGGCCAGTGTCAGAACAATACAGTTGGTGAAACGACAAGTAGGCATCACGCATGCAATTATCAACCTTATAAGAGAAGAAAAATGAGATTGATCCTGAGTATGTGGCGACTGTAATATGAAAATACATGGGCAAAGAAATCTTCTGATAATCATGTAGCATCCTCCCTCGGCTGATGATACTTCCCTTTGTTGAACAACACTTAGAGGAAGCACTGAGGAAGGCAAGTGCACAAAATGGACTCTGGATTGGGATTTCATAGAGTGATAGAGGAGTACAGCATGGAAATAGATCCTTTGGCCCAACTCATTCACACCCACCAGATATCCTAAATTAATCTAGACCCATTTGCCAGCACTTGGTCCACATCCCTCTAAACCCTTCCTATTCATATATCCTTCCAGATGACTTTTAAACATTGTAATTGTATCAGCCTCCACTAATTCCTCTGGTAGTTTATTCCATACATGCACCAACCTCTGCATGAAAAAGTTGCTCTTTATGTCACTTTTAAATCTTTCTCCTCTCACCTTACACCTATGCCTTCTAGTTTTATACTTCTAGAGAAAGGACCCCGTCTATGTTCCTTATCTATGCCCCTCATGATGGTATAAATCTCTATAAGGTCACCCCTCAGCCTCTGGTGCTCCAGGGAAAACAGCCCCAGCCTATCCAGCCTCTCCGTATAGCTCAGACCCTCCTATCCTGGCAACATCCTTGTATATCTTTTTTGAACTCTTTCAAATTTCACAACTTTCTTCCTGTAGGAGGGAGATCAGAATTACACACAATATTCCAAAAGTGGCCTAACCAATGTCCTGTATAGCTGCAACATGATCTCCCAACTCCTTTACTCTATGCTCTGACAAAAAAGGAAAGTATACCAATCACCTTCTTCACTATCCTATCTACCTATGACTCCACTTTCAAGGAACTGTGAACCTACACCCCAAGGTCTTTTTGTTTAGCAACACTCCCCAGGACCTTACCACTAAATATGTAAGTATTGTCCTGATTTGCCTTTCCAAAATGCAGCACCTCACCTTTATCTAAATTAAACTCATCTGCCACTCCTCAGCCTATTGGCTCATCTGATCAAGATCCCATTGTACTTTGAGGTAACCTTCTTGGCTGTCCACTATATCTCCAATTTTGGTGTCATCTGCAAACTTACTAACTATGCCTCCTACGTTCACATCCAAATCATTTATGTAAGTAATGAAAAGCAGTGGACCCAGCACTGATCCTTATGGTACATTCAGTGGTCACCGGCTTCCAGTCTGAAAAACAACCCTCCACCACTACCTTCTGTCTTCTACCTTCGAGCCAATTCTGTATCCAAATGGCTAGTTCTCCCAGTATTCCATGTTTTCTAACCTTGTTAATTAGTCTCCCATGAGGAACCTTTCAATGTCCACTAACAAATGGTTTGGTAGTAGTACTACTGATCAAGCTGGTTGGGTCCTAAAGGACATAATTGACAGACTGGGTCTGCAGCAAGTGGTGAGAGAGGCAAAGACATACTTGACTCATCCTTCCCAACTTGCCAGCTGTAGATGCATCTGTCCCAGATAGTATTGGTAAGTTACCATCGTACTTTCCTTATGGAGATGAAGTCCTTCATATTGAGAATAACCTCCATTGTGCTATGTGACAATATCACCATGCTAAATGGGACAGAGTTTGGATAGATATAGCAACACTTGAGGTGCTTTGGGTCATCAACAGCAATGGAATTGTAATCTCGGAGCAAAGTTCTACAGATGCTGGAATCTGAACTGAAAAGGTAAAGTGCTGGAGATCACAACAGGTCAGGCAGCTTCCATGAAGAAAACGTAAGCTAACCTTTCAAGGCTGGACGACTGTTCATCAGAGCTGAAGTGAAGTGTGGAGGGGGTAGCATTTCTGCAAAAGTGGGGGATGCAGTGTTTGGAATGCTGGGGGAGAAATTATGTTGATAGTTCAGAATAAGTGATTGGAATGAGTGAAAAGTAGAACAATGCCAGAGAGGAAAAAATAGACAGTCCCACTGGGGTCGAAGAATGGAGAGAGGATTACAGAGAATGCAACAAGCAAAGCTAAAAGTGAAGGAATGGGTTCACAATTTGAAGTTGTTGACCTCAATATTCAGCTCAGAAAATTGTAAACTGCTTAGTTTGAGGATGAAATGCATCTCCTCCAGTTTGCGCTGTGGTTCACTGGAGCATTACATCATGCCAAGAACAGACAAGTGGCCATAGGAGCAAGATGCTGTGTTCAAACGACTGGCTATGGGAATGTTGGGGTTTTGCTTGCGGACAGACCTAGGTGTTCTGCAAAGCAGGCACCCAGTCTGCATTTTGTTTCTTCAATGTAGAGTTGGCCACATTGGTTGCAGTGAATACAATACACAAGATTGGAAGTAGGACAGGTGAAATGCTGCTTCACCTGGAAAGATTATTTTGTCCGTTGGATGTTTAGCAGGGAGGAGGTGAAGAGGCAGGTGTTGCATATTCGGTTACATGGGAAGATGTCATAGCAAGGGATAGTGGTGCTGGTGGTCAAGGACTGAACTAAGGTGTCTCAAAGGGAATGATCCCTGCGAAATATAGACAGTGGGTTTGAGGGGAGGATGTATTTGGTGGTGGCATTCTACTGGTTTTCTCTGAAATGGCAGAGAGTGACCCTTTGAATGTGGAGGCTGGTGGGGTGAAAAATGAGAACAAGGGGGACGTGATCACTCTGTTGGGAGTGATAGGAAGGAGCAAGGGCAGAAGCACAGTTAATAGTTTGGAAGCAGTTGAGGGCCCTGTCAACCACAGTAGGTGGGAAACCACGGTTATGTAATAAGGAAGCCAAGTCATCAACGGTGTTCTGGAAGGTGGCATCGTATAAACCGATATGATGTAGGGGAAGGAATTGGGAGAATGGGATTGAATCCTTGCAGGATATGGGGTGGAAAGAGCTGTAGTGAAGGAAGCTATGGGAGTCAGTGGCTTTGTAGTGGATGGTGGTGGACAATTTATTCTCTGAAATGGAGACAGAGAGATCAAGGAAAGGAAAGGAAGTGTTGGAAATGGATGATGTGAAAGTCATAGTGGGGTGGAAATTGGAGGCAGTATGATAAAAAATGTTCAAGGTTGAGGCAGGAGCATGAAGCATCAATGAAACAGTCATCAATGTACCAAAGAAAGATTTGTGGGAGAGGCCTAATGTAGGACAGAAAAAAGGATAATTCCAAATACTACATAAAGAGGCAGGTATGGGACCGAAGTGGGTGCTCATAACCACTCCTTTGACTTGGCAGAGTGAGATGCGGATTCGTACAGATTCATTCATACCTGGTCCATGCCAGTAAGTGACAAAGAGACGAAGGTAGGTGAGGACCTGGAAACAATTATTTTTAAGGAAGAGTTAGTGTTGGGAACCTAATGGAGCTAAGGATAGATACCTCTCTTGGTCCTGATGGAATGCATCCCAGGGTACTAAAAGAATTGGAGGGAGAAATACCTTTGGTAATTTTCCAAAATTCGTTGGATTCTGGGACAGTGTCAGCAGATTAGAAAATAGCAACTGTGATACCATTGCTTAAAAAGGGAAGTAGACAAAAGGTGGGGAATTATAGACCAGTGAGTTCTATAATGGGGAAGATGTTTGAGTCTATTATCACGAAAGAAATAGGCGTCTCAAAATAAATTGTCCCATTGTGCAGATGCTGCTTGGGTTCATGAAGGGCAGGTCATGCTTCACAAATCTTTTGGAATTCTATAAAGACATTTCAAGCAAGGTGGACAACGGGGACCCTGTGGATGTGATGTACCTAGATTTCCAAAAGGCTTTTGACAAGGTGTCACACATGACGCTGCTGCATAAGATACGGATGCATGGTGTTTGGGTAGAGTATTAGCATGGATAGAGGATTGGTTGACTGAAAGGAAGAAAAGAGTGGAGATAAGTGAGTGCGATTCTGGCTGGCAATCAGTGACTGGTGGTGTGCCTCAGGGATTGGTGTTGGGACCACAATTAGTTCCAATTTATGTAGATGATTTGGAGTTGGGGACCACGTGTACGGTGTCAAAATTTGCCGATGGCACTAAGATCAGTGGCAGAGCAAAGTGTGCAGAGGACTGTGAAACTTTGCAGAGGAACATAGATACATTGAGTGATGGGCAAGGGTCTGGCAGATGGAATACAATATTAGTGAATGTGAAGTCATACATTTTGATAGGAGTAACAGCAAAATAGATAATTACTTGAGTGGTAAAATGTTGCAGCATGCTGCTATGCAGAGGGACCTGGGTGTCCTTATGCATGAATCACAGAAGATTGGTCTGCAGGTACAACAAATAATTAGGAAAACAAATGAAATTTTGTCCTTCATTACTCAAGGTTTTGAGTTTAAAAGCAGAGAGGTAATGTTGCAGCTGTACAAGTTGCTGGTGAGGCCACACCTAGAGTACTGTGGGCCAATTTGGTCTCCTTACTTGAGAAAGTATGTACTGGTACTGGAGGGGGTGCAGAGGATGTTCACTAGGTTGATTCTGGAGTTGAGGGGGGGGTTGGCTTATGGGACAGGCTGAGTAGATTGGATTTATACTCATTAGAATTCAGAAGAATGTGGGGGGATCTTACAGAAACATTTAAAGCCATAAAAAAAATTAATAAAATAGAAATAGATCAGATGTTTCCACTGGTAGGTGAGATGACGACAAGAGGACATGGCCTCAAGATTAGAAGAAGCAGGTTTAGAACTAAACTGAGAAGGAACTTCGTCACCCAAAGATTTATTAATCTATGGAATTCCCTGCCCAAGGAAGTAGTTGACGTTACTTCAGTAATCGCTTTTAAAGCTAAGGTAGATACTTTTTGAAAAATAAAGGAATTAAGGAATATGGTGAAAGCACAGTAAGTGGAGCTGAGTCCACGAAAAGATTAACCATGATGGTATTGAGTGGCAGATCAGGCATGAAGGGCTGAACAGCCTACTCTTGCTCCTAATTCTTATGTTCTATTCCCCATTCAACTTTTATCATCAAGTATCAATGCTGGTTCAATAGAGAGTGCAGGAGGCTATGCCAAAAGCAGCACCAGGAATACCGGAGGTAATGAGATGTCAACTTGGTGAAGCCACCAAACAGAACCGCTTGCACGCCAAACAGCATAAGCAATAAATGAAAGACCAAATTATGTGATCCCATAATCAATGGATCAGATCTGGTATTCTGCAGTCCTACTACATCCAGCCACAAATGGCGGCCAATTAAACAATTCACTGGAGGAGCAGGCTCCACAAATATCCCCATCTTTAATGATGGAAGAGCTCAACAGATCAGGGCAAAAGACAAGGCTGAAGCTTTTGCAGCAATCTTTAGCCAGAAGTACCAATTGGATAATCCAACTTGGCTCCTCCAGAATTACAGATGTCAGTCTGCAGCCAATTCGATTCACCCCACATAATATTAAGAAACAGTTGGATGCACTGACTGCTGCAAAAACTACATGGACCCTGGCAACATTTGGCAACAGTACTGAAGACATATACTCCAGATCGTGCTGCTCCCCTAGCCAAGCATCTCCCAGTTCAGTTACAACTCTGGCATCTACCTGGCAATTGGAAAATTGCTCAGGTATATCCCTTACATAAAAAGCAGGACAAATCCAACATAGCCAATTATTGCCCCATTAGTCTACTCTTGATCATCAGTAAAATGATGGAAGATGTCATCAACAGTGCTATCAAGCAGCACCTGCTCAGCGACACTTAGTTTGGGTTCTGCCAGCACCACTCAGCTCCTGACCTCATTACAGCCTTGTTCAAACAGGGATAAAGGAACTGAATTCCAGAGGTGAGATGAGAGTGATAGCCCTTGACATCAAAGCTGAGGTAATTATTCAGTTCCTCAGCCATTTTCTTATTCCCCACTACTATCTCTCCAGCATATTTTCTTGTGGTCCTATTTCCACTTTTGCCTCTCTTTTGCCTTTTATATATCTCAAGAAATTCTTAGTTATATCACTGGCTAGCTTACCCTCGTATTTAATTTCTCCCTCCTTATTTCTTTTTTTGTTGCCCTCTGTTGATCTTTATAAGTCTCCTAATCTTCTAGTTTCCCACTGCCCTTCACCACATTATATGCTTTCTCTTAGCTTTTACACTATCCCTGAATTCCCTAGTCAGCCAAAGTTTTCCTCAGCCTCCCTATTCTATGCTTCTCTTTTCTCAGGATGAATCTCTGTTGTGTTTCCTAATTTATTCCCAGAAACTCCTGCCATTGTTGTTCCACTGTCTTTCCTGCTAGGCTCCTCTCCCAGTCAGTTCTACCCAGCTCCTCCCTCATGCCTCTGTGGTTGCCTTTATTCAGCTCTGATTCCATCTTCTCACTCTCAAATTGCAGAGTAAGTTCAATCATATTGTGAAGACTGCCCACTAAGTGTTCCTTTGCCTTAAGCTCCCTTATCAAGTCTGCCTCATTGCATAACATAAATCCAGCATTGTCTGTTCCCTAATGGGCTCCACCACAAACTTCTCCAAAAAGCCATTTCGTAGACATGCCACAAATTCTTTTTCTTCCAATCCACTACCAACCTAATTTTCCCACTCTGCCTGCATATTGAAAGCCCCCATGATTACTGTAACTTTGCCTTTCCTACTCATCGTTTCTATCTCCTGGTGTATCTTGCAGCCCAGTTCCTGACTACTGTTTGGAGGCCATAACTCCAACTATGGTCTTTTTTTTACCATTGTGGTTCCTCAATTCTACCCTCACAGATTCTACACCATCTGACCCTACTTTGTTTCTTACCACTGATTTAATTTCATTCCTTACTAATAAGGCAATCCCACCCCTCTGCCCACCTGCCAATCTTTTCGATAGGATGTATATCCTTGAATATTCAGCTCCCAATCCTGTTTCCTTTTGCAGCCATGTCTCATGATGCCCACCACATCATACTTGCCAATTTTGATTTGTGCCACAAGCTCATTTACCTTATTCCTTATATTGTGTGCATTCAGAGATAAAACCTTCAGTCCTGCATTAACTTTCCTTCTTCTCATTGCTTAAAGCTTGATTGCTAACACTTTTCATACACTCTGTTCTATTTGTGTCAGTGCTGGAGATTTTAATTACCTCTCCTGAGTTCTACACTCTTACCTTCTCTTTTAATTTTGATTTTCTAATTTCCCCTACAACTGAGCCCTACCCCCCTCCACCCCCCACCCTACCCCCTCCCCACATTTAGTTTAAAGCCCTGTCTATAGCCATAGTTATGCGATTTGCTTGGACTCTCATCCTAGCACAGTTTAGTCGAAGACTATCCTTCGGAACATGTCCCTTCTTTCCCTGTGCTGGTGCCAATGTCCCATGAATTCAAGCCCATTTCTCCCACACCAATCTTTGAGCCATGCATTTACCTGCTTAATATTATCAACCCTGTGCCAGCCCCAACAGGACTCGCCTGGTCCTCAGCTTTCACCCCACTAACCTCCGGATACATTGCATCATCCTCCGCCATTTTCACCACCTCCAACGGACCCCACTACTAGAGATACATTTCCCTCCCCACCCCTAACTGCATTCCATAAAGCCCACTCCCTCGCGGCTCTCTTGTCAGGTCCACTACTTGTCACCAACCTGCACTCCTCTCCCGGCATCTTCCCCTGCCACTGCAAGAATTACAAAACCTCCAACCACACCTCCCCCCGTTATCTCTGTCCAAGGTCCCAAATAAGCCTTCCACATCCATCAGAGATTTACTTGCACTTCCACAGATATCATTTTCCGTATCCATTGCTCCCGATGCAGTTTCCTCTACATTGTGGAGACAGGATGCCTACTTGCAGAACGCTTCAGAGAACATCTCCAGCAACCCCACCACCCTGTGGCCAAACACTTTAACTCCCCCTGTCACTCTGCCAAGGACATGCAGGTGCTGGGCCTCCTCCATCACCAATCCCTAACCACCCTATGCCTGGAGGAAGAACACCTCATCTTCCGCCTTGAGACCCTCCAACCTCATAGGATTAATGTGGATATTATCAGTATCCTCATTTCCAGTCCCCCCATCTTATCCCAGATCCAACCTTCCAACTCAGCACCACCCTCATGATCTGTCCTACCTGTCCATCTTCCTTCCCACCTATCCGCTCCACCCTCCTTTTCGACCCATCACCATTACCCCCACCTTTATCTACCTATTGTACTTTGAGCTACCTTCCCCCCAGCCCCACCCTCCTCCCATTTACTTCTCTACCCCCTTGGCTCACAGCCTCATTACTGATGAAAGGCTTATGCCCCGAAATGTCAATTCTCCTGCTCCTCAAATGCTGCCTGACCTGTTGTGCTTTTCCAACAACACATTCTCGACTCTGAATAGATTTGTGATGAATAGATTTGACTTTCATTCGACAATATTAAAACTGTATCAACTAAATGTACACATTAGTTGGTGTTATGTACTTTTGTACATAATATTTTTTGAAATATTTTGGCCACACTCTGCATGGTTTGTGATTTTACTTTACATCGTAATCTTTTGAATTTGTTTTCTATTGTATAGTTTTAAGGTCATGAATATTTATCATTTGTTAAAAAGTAACTTATCCCAATATTTATAGCCAGTAGTAAAAAATACACTTCCTAACAGATGGCTTTTAAAACCAAATAGTCACTGATAAGGTGTTTGATTTAATCAGGAACTCTCACCAATTAAGTAAATTGAAGACAGTGACCTCAGAGTATCAGTCATGAGAACATGATGACATGCATCCTGCTATTCTGAAATAATGACTAAGAATATATTGTAAACTATGAGAAAAAGATAGTGAATGGAAACAAGCCATGATGAAGAGGACTATGGACTAAAAGGATAAGAGGGCAATGTTCAAGACTAGGTGCTGTGAGGTGTACTAAAGTTTGGGCGCAGCTGCTGTCAAGGCACAGTTTGGAAAAACTGCCACTTGGGTCTTTTTTGCCAAGGTATAACAAGGGCCCATTAACTTGTCAGACCTTCTCGGTGTCACAAATGAACATAAGTAGTGTCCTGCGTAAGGAGAAAATGCCTTTTTTTTGCAATCAAAGCAAAACTCAAGTGTCAAAATTCTAATATTTAGTTTCTTTTCTTCTGCAAAAACTGCACACAATGGATTTAAAATATCTGTTTGGAGTTATAGCTGGTTTCTGAATAAAGCATACTTTTGAAATAAAAAATTATTTTCTTGTTTTACAACGTGTAATAAACTTGTGAAATTTACGAAAACTGACATGCATCTGAAATGGTTCTTGTGAGTAATCAGAACCAATCAACCGTTACTGTGGCTGTCCTAACTCAGTCTATGATTGTAGTTGATTGAATCTCACAATTAGAGTCAATCCCAAGATTTTACACCTACAGAACTGCGTGTCTTTAACGCCTTCAGCATAACTACGGGGCAGGGTACAGGGGGATCCATCTAAGGTAATCTTGGACAATAAACAAGGACGAATCCGGAAATAATACCTATTCCCCACATTTTGACAGACACATTTAACTAAAATCTAACTAACGCCATTGCTACTAAGCCAATCGGTCTCTAACATTTCCATTCTAATTTTGTGGTAATCATCAAAATGCATTTCCATTTGATCTCAAGAAGTACTATGGCCAGGAGCAACACCTTCATTTCTGCTCACTCCCTTCCTGATGTTCTCCTGAGAGTCCTATTTCAATGGTAACATTAAATTTTCAGTATCCCCCCACTTTTCCATGAGCTCTCCATTGACTCCTCCCGAGACGAGCTTTGTTCTAGTGTTTGGTTCTTTGAATTCTTGGTTTCTAATTGGAATTATATTGTCCCCTTATTTTGAAGACACTTTGTGTCTTGGCATCCTGCAGTTTGGCACTGTCTCTTAGTACCCATCAGGTTTTGGGATTATCTCCCTCCTATTTCCAGGTGACTATTCCTGCTCCTATTGTTCTTCCTTGCCTGGTTGTTCCAAATTCATCATATTTTTCTTTACTGGATCTGAAAAGCTTTCATACATTAATGTGTCATTCCTACCATTTCATCCCCTGTCTTTGAAATTAAGGTCCTCCATTTCCTGGATCTCACTACCCTTTTTGACTGATTTCAATCCAGTTCTCCACACTTCTGAGCTGCAACTGAAGCAAAAAGTTCTAGTAACCTCTTTAAGGGGTGAATTTTATCAGGGGACATACTGCAATCCCTTCCACCCCACTCTTATGAACAAGTGCTCGTAGCAGCAATACACTCGGGATGGCCTTAAAGAGATCTAAAGGGACAGAAAGTGCTACCCTCAACAGCAACTGGGCAATCCATTTCTGTTCCTGCTCATCACCTACAATCAATGATAGAGCTCTCAATTATCTTAGTCCCTGTGATGTTTATAAATCCTTTGTCTTTCTATTTCTCCCTTCTCCTCCAAGTCCTTTCTCTTCTTCCATACCTTCTTCTCACCCCAACTTGTCTGCTTTATTGTTTTTCACATCTGTAAAATACTTTGGAATATCTTCACACATAGAAATGTTGTTTGAATGCCACTTGTTTCAGACAGGTCTATTTAAAGGATAGCTTTCTAAAGGATTCAACAGTTCAAGTTACTCATAACATTGCATCTGCTGCCCTTGGAAGAAGAAAATCTAGAAGGAAAATTATAAAGATGATTACAATTCTGAAAGTCTTTTATAAGGTTGATGAAAGTTAGGAACTTAATGGTTAGACTATTGCTAAGATTTTACCAAAGGGCAAAAGAAGTAGCTGCAGTATAATGTCAGGGAGCTGCAAAGAAAATGCTCCCTGCTTTTGCTGGACCATTTTAACAGCAGGAGGAACAGCCTTGACTTGGTCACCCACTGAACACAAGCCAGAAAGCTTTATAAAGAACCATTTTTGGGGTTTATTAACCAGACCATGAGCAAAAAACAAATGGCTACGCAACCTGCCCTCAAAGCATGAGAAGGCCACAATTTACCAGACACAGCCTTCCAGTAACTTCTCAGTATCCACGGGAAGGGTGTATGACCTTTGTTTTCAAGGTCCAAGAAGAGAGCCCTAGGTCACAAAACATGGTTAGCAGCATTGATGCCATTGCAGGAGAGATTTCCCTCTGATTGCTAGGACTACCTATTAGCCAAGACACAGAAAATAATCTATGTGATTCGATGACCTAGTGATATTATTGTTGATCCAGAAACTCACTGAATGTTCTGGGTACCCAGGTTCAAATCCCACTGTGGCAGTTTGTGGAATTTGAATTCAATATAAATCTGGAATTAAGAATCTAATGATGATCATGAATTGATTGCTGGAAAAACTCATCTAGCTTACTTACTTCCTTTCGGGAAGGAAACTTTGTCTGATTTACATGTGACTCCAGGCCCACAACAATGTAGTTGACTTTCAATTGCCCTCTAGGCAATTAGGAACAGGCAATAAATGCTGGCCTAGCCAATGACGTTTCCATCTCATGAATAAAAAAAGAGAACTGAACAGATTGAGCTGTCAGCATGGAGGACCCAATAATGGACGTTTAGTTATTTCTGGTCTGGAACCCACATTTCATTACAGGAACTTGCCTTGTACTGGCAAAGTTCTAGCCTATGATTATAAAAAGGACATCGCAAGTACAAAAGAGGATCTGAATTGAATTGAGAAAACGATTCACATAATTGTTATAGAAGAGGCAGAAAATGATAAATCAATCAGTTCCTTTGGAAAAAGCTGGACAAAACTGTAACTCACCTCTTGATTCCCAAAAGTCTGTCCACAGTCTCTAAAATGCAAGTCTAGAGTGTGATGAAATACCCTCTGCTGATTTGGAATAATGCAGTTTCTGCAAAACTAAAGATGCTCAACAGTCTCCAGGACAATACAAAGATGAAGGGCTTTTGCCCGAAACATCAATTTTCCAGTTCCTTGGATGCTGCCTGACCTGCTGTGCCTGTCCAGCACGAGTCTGATCTAAACTCCAGGACAATACGGCTCAGTGGAGCTCATCCATCATCTTAAACATTCACTTTGTCCCCCCAGCAGTGTATAATGACTGTTCTGTGTACTTCATACAAGAAGTACTATAACAACTTGTCACATTTCCTATAACAGCATCATCAAGCCAGAACTTTTAGCATATAGAAAGAGAAGGGCAGCAGATCTGTTGAATACTACGTTCCCCTCCAAGGGTGATTTGATTGACTTCATTGTTCACAGACCTCTGCCTGGAATTATTGAGCACATGGTCATCCAGAGGGACTGCTCTAAGATGCATTCATACCGCACCGCCCGTTTCTACCTCCTGCCCAAAATCCACAAACCTGACTGCCCCTGCCGACCCATTGTCTCAGCCTGCTCCTGCCCCACCGAACTCATCTCCGCGTACCTCGACACGGTTCTGTCCCCCTTAGTCCAAGAACTCCCCACCTACGTTCGGGACACCACCCACGCCCTTCACCTCCTCCATGATTTTTGTTTCCCCGGTCCCCAATGCCTTATCTTCACGATGGACCTCCATCCCCCATCATGAAGGACTCAAAGCCCTCCGCTTCTTCCTTTCCCGCCGTACCAACCAGTACCCTTCCACTGACACCCTCCTTCGACTGACTGAACTGGTCCTCACCCTGAATAACTTCTCTTTCCAATCCTCCTAGTTCCTCCAAACTAAAGGAGTTGCCATGGGCACCCGCATGTGCCCCCGCATGAGCCCCAGCTATGCCTGTCTCTTCGTAGGATATGTGGAACAGTCCATCTTCCGAACTACACTGGCACCACCTCCCCCCTTTTCCTCCGCTATATCGATGACTGTATCGGCGCTGCCTCGTGCTCCCACGAGGAGGTTGAACAGTTCATTAACTTTACCAACACCTTCCATCCCGACCTCAAATTCACCTGGACCATCTCAGACTCCTCCCTCCCCTTCCTAGACCTTTCCATTTCTATCGCGGGCGACCGAATCAACACAGACATCTACTATAAACCGACCGACTCCCACAGCTACCTGGACTACACCTCCTCCCACCCTGCCCCCTGTAAAAATGCCATCCCATATTCCCAATTCCTTCGTCTCCGCCACATCTGCTCCCAGGAGGACCAGTTCCAATACCGTACAGCCCAGATGGCCTCCTTCTTCAAAGATCTCAGATTCCCCCCAGACGTGATTGACAATGCCCTCCACCACATCTCCTTCACTTCCCGCCCCTCCTCCCTTGAGCCCCGCCCCTCCAACCGCCACCAGGACAGAACCCCACTGGTTCTCACCTACCACCCCACCAACCTCCGTATACAGCGTATCATCCGCCGTCATTTCCGCCACCTCCAAACGGACCCCACCACCAGGGATATATTTCCCTCCCCTCCCCTATCAGCGTTCCGCAAAGACCACTCCCTTCGTGACTCCCTCGTCAGGTCCACACCCCCCACCAACCCAACCTCCAACCGCAGGAAATGCAAAACTTGCGCCGACACCTCCTCCCTTACCTCTCTCCAAGGCCCCGAGGGATCCTTCCATATCCGCCACAAATTCACCTGCACCTCCACACATATCATCTATTGCATCCGCTGCACCCAATGTGGCCTCCTCTATATTGGGGAGACGGGCCGCCTACTTGCGGAACGCTTCAGGGAACACCTCTGGGACGCCCGGACCAACCAACCCAACCACCCCGTGGCTCAATACTTTAACTCTCCCTCCCACTCCACCAAGGACATGTAGGTCCTTGGACTCCTCCATCGCCAGAACATAACAACACGACGGTTGGAGGAAGAGCGCCTCATCTTCTGCCTAGGAACCCTCCAACCACAAGGGATGAATTCAAATTTCTCCAGTTTCCTCATTTCCCCTCCCCCCATCTTGTCTCAGTCGATTCCCTCGAACTCAGCACCGCCCTCCTAACCTACAATTTTCTTCCTGACCCCTCTGCCCCCACCCCCACTCCGGCCTATCACCCTCACCTTGACCTCCTTCCACCTATCACATCTCCATCGCCCCTTCCCCAAGTCCCTCCTCCCTACCTTTTATCTTAGCCTGCTGGACACACTTTCCTCATTCCTGATGAAGGGCTTATGCCCGAAACGTCGAATTTCCTGTTCCTTGGATGCTGCCTGACCTGCTGCGCTTTAACCAGCAACACATTTTCAGCTTCATACCATAACACCTAGCTTATATACAAAAAATACATTTGCATGCTGTATGTGGATTTTCCAAACATCTTGTGGCTTATGATTAGATTAGATTAGATTAGATTACTTACAGTGTGGAAACAGGCCCTTCGGCCCAACAAGTCCACACCGACCCGCCGAAGCGCAACCCACCCATACATTTACCCCTTACCTAACACTACGGGCAATTTAGCATGGCCAATTCACCTGACCCGCACATCTTTGGACTTTGGGAGGAAACCGGAGCACCCGGAGGAAACCCACGCAGACATGGGGAGAACGTGCAAACTCCACACAGTCAGTCGCCTGAGTCGGGAAATGAACCCGGGTCTCAGGCGCTGTGAGGCAGCAGTGCTAACCACTGTGCCACCGTCCCGCCCACAAAACAGAATTTTTTTGTTCACTTACTTCTTTCTCCATTAACGAGATAACGAGAGTCCAGAGAAAGTATATTCTTGTTCGGGTGAAAGGAAAGATTGGTAGGTATAGGGAATGTTAGACGACTAAAGAAATTGAGGGTTTCGTTAAGAAAAAGAGGGAAGCATATGTCAGGTATAGACAGGATAGATCGAGTGAATTCTTAGAAGAGTATAAAGGCAGTAGGAGGATACTTAAGAAAGATATCAGGAGGGCAGAAAGGGGACATGAGAGAGCTTTGGCAAGTAGAGTTAAGGAGAATCCAAAGGGATATTATAAATGCATTAAGGACAAAAGGTTAACTAGAGAGAGATTAGGGCCCCACAAAGATTGGCAAGGCAGCCTTTGTATGGAGCTGCAGAAAATAGGAGAAATACTAAACGAGTATTTTTGATAGTATCTACTGTGGAAAAGGACATGGAAGATATAGAACGTGGGGAAATAGATGGTGACATCTTGAAAAATGTCCATATTCCAGAGGAGAAGTGCTGGATGTCTTGAAACACGTAAAAGTGGATAAATCCCCAGGACCTGATCAGGTGTACCCTAGAACTCTGTGGAAAGCTAGGGAAGTGATCGCTGGGCCTCTTGCTGAAATATTTGTATCGTTGATAGTCACAGCTGAGGTGCCGGAAGACTGGAGGTTGGTGAATGTGGTGAATTGTTCATGAAGGGTGGTAAGGACAAGCCAGGGAACTATAGACAAGTGAGCCTGACATCGGTGGTGGGCAAGTTGTTGGAGGGAATCCTGAGGGACAGGATGTAAATGTATTTGGGAAGATAAGGACTGATTAGGGATAGTCAACATGGCTTTATGCGTGGGAAATCATTTCTCACAAACTTGATTGAGTTTTTTGAAGAAATAACAAAGGGGATTGATGAGGGCAGAGTGGTAGACATGATCTATAATGAACTTCAGTAAGGCGTTCGACAAGGTTCCCCATTGGAGACTGATTAGCAAGGTTAGATCTCATGGAATACAGGGAGAACTAGCCATCTGGATATGGAATTGGCTCAAAGGTAGAAGACAGAGAGTATTGGTGGAAGGTTATTTCTCAGACTGGAGGCCTGTGACCAGTGGAGTGACACAAGGATCAGTGCTGGGTCCACTACTTTTCATCATTTATATAAATGAATTGGATGTGACCATAAGAGGTAGAGTTAGTAAGCTTGCAGACGACACCAACATTGGAGGTGTAGTGGACAGCAAAGAAGGTTACCTCAGATTACAACAGGATCTTGATCAGATGGGTCAATGGGTTGAGAAGTGGCTGATGGAGTTTAATTCAAATAAATGCGAGGTGCTGTATTTTGGGAAAGCAAATCTTGGCAGAACTTATACACTTATTGGTCACATCCTAGGGAGTGTTGCTGAACCTTGGAGTGCAGGTTCATAGCTCCTTGAAAGTGGAGTCGCAGTTAGGTAGGATAGTGAAGAAGGCATTTGGTGTGCTTTCTTTTTTTTGGCCAGAGTATTGAATATAGGAGTTGGGAAGTCATGCTGTAGCTGTACAGGACATTGATTAGGCTAGTGTTGGAATATAGCCAGCAATTCTGGTCTCCTTCCTATCGGAAAGATGTTGTGAAACTTGAAAGGGCTCAGAAAAGATTTACAAGGATGTTGCCAGGTTTGAAGGATCTGAGCCTATTTTCCCTGGAACATCATAGGCTGAGGGGTGACCTTATAGAGGTTTACAAAATCATGACGGGCATGGATAGGGTAAAACGGCAAAGTTTTTTCCCTGGGGTGGGGAGTCCAGAACTAGAGGACATTGATTTACGGTGAGAGGGGAAAGATATAAAAGAGACTTAAGGGGCAACTTTTCAAGTAGAGGGTGGTATGTATATGGAATGTAACTTTTAAAAGGCATTTGGATGGGTACATGAATTGGAAGGGTTTGGAGGGATATGGGCCTGATGTTGGCAGGTGGGACTAGATTGGGTTGGGATATCTGGTCAACATGGATGGGTTGGACCAAAGGATCTGTTTTCGTGCTGTACATATCTATGACTCTATGACTCTAATCTTGCTATCTCAACTATTATATAATACAGTCAGTGCCAGTGCAGTCTACTGCAAAGAACCCAAATCAAAACAAAACTGATCATTCATTTTGGAGAAGGTTTTTTTTTGTTTAATGATTTTCACAGAAAGAACATGATGCATCATAAGCTTGCCAGATTTTATGATGATGAAAATTTTGTTAGATCGATGTTTAAAAACCTTCGTTCATTGTTATTCTCATTTTAAAGCTATATTGAATTGTCCCTCCTGTTCATTCTTGACTCTGATTAAAATGTACAGATGACCTGCCTCTTCTCTCCAGCCTCTACCATTAACAATCAGTAGCCAACTACAGGCAATGGTGCGCAAGGTGATTCAATGTCTGTCTATTTCTTTCTGGCCTGGTCTCCATTCATCACTCCCTGTAACAACACACACACACACAATATGGCTTCTTGTGAAATTCAAATTGCTTTGGTGAAAGGAGGAATTGTGAAAACAAAACATTATGATCTAACATCATTCGTTCTACAGACATATTTTTCTCAAGTATATCATATTTTGATCATCTGCAAAAGTCCTTGTTTCAACCCAATTCTCCAATAACGTCCATTTCCCAATTTTCTAGGGGACACTCTTTATTCAACATGGACTATAATACATAGACTGAAATATAGACTAAATCACTGACCTATACAAACAAAACATTTAGTTTAAATGCAAACTATGCATTGTAGGCAATAAGCATCTTTCTGAGGATATAAGGCTTCCATGGAAATATAGATCTGAAATAATAAATAAGTACACATATCAAACTGAGAATAAAACGTTTATGTAGCAATTATATTACGTGCATTTATACCACTGTAAACAATATAACATACAGCAACACAGCATTATCACAAGTCATTACAAATGCAAATGTTGGCTTTTGTTAAATATCTGTTATATCATGACTCTGAACATTCTGTTGAAATTCTTCCGCTATTGCTTGTTGTCCAAAATTCATGTTTTGCGTTGTAAGAGTAGTTGAAGTAGTACAGACTCTGTACTCTCCATTGATGATATTTCTGGGTGAATCATATTGTTCTTTTGGTTCATTGGCCTGCAAGGAAGAATGGCCAAAGGTAGGGAACAGCCTCCAGTCCCTTAGGTTCCACATCTCTAAGCTCTGTGCCTTACTTTTATCACTGAAGCAGGGATTGGAATTCAATGATGACCTTCTGTCATTGCCATTGAAAATAACAGAGCCACCATCCACTGAGTCTTTCCTTTGCTGATCAAAAGAATTAATCTTCCAGTTGTAATTGTAAACCCTCCAAGTTGGTCGCCTCCTACGATGACACTGGCATTTCAGAATCCGGATAAAAGCACGTTTAAATTCTTTACTATTACAAGAGTAAATAATAGGGTTTACGCAACTGTTCGAGTAACCCAGCCAAAATACTACTTTGAAGACAGTTTCAGTTGGCCTCAAGGACGGAAAGAATGAACCTACAAGAAAAAAAGTAGATAGAAGTTATATTCCCATAATAGTAAATAAGCAAATTAATAATTAATACTGGATAGTCAACTTTTAAAATTAAACTAGAGTTATATGGCACTTAAGTTGCAACCTGAAATTGCATTCCCATTTTAGCTTACTTACGTTTTTCAACATAAAATTTGTTAAATGTATTCATCTTTGGCATTCATGTGTTGAAACATTTTGTGTTCTGCATTAATTTTGTCCTATCTTAGGGTGGGGACTTACAAATCTCTTTAAACATCCAAGGGTAAATAGAGTCATAGACTGAAAAAGATGTACAGCACGGAAACATGCCCATCGGTCCAACTCGTCCATGCCGACCAGATATCCTAAATTAATCTAGTCTCATTTGCCACTCTTGGCCCATATCCCTGTAAACCCTTCCTGTTCATATACCCATCCAGATGTCCTTTAAATGTTGTAATTGTATTAGCCTCCACCACTTCCTCTGGCAACTCATTCCATACACGCACCATCCTTTGTGTGAAAGATTTGCCCCTTAGGTCCCTTTTAAATCTTTCCCCTCACCCTAAACTTACGACCTGTAGTTCTGGACTCCTCCAATCCATGTCTCTCATGATTTTATAAACCTCTATAACGTCATTCGTCAGCTTCTTATGCTCCAGGGAAAACAGCCCCAGCATATTCAGCCTCTGCCTATATCGCAAACCCTCCAATCCAAGGACCATGCTTGTAAATCTTTTCTGAACCCTTTTAAGTTTCACAACATCCTTCCTAAAGGAGGAAGACCAGACTTTCATTCCTAATGAAGAACTTTTACCTGAAACATTGATTCTCCTGCTCCTCGGATGCTGCCTGACCTGCTATGCTTTTCCAGCACCACACTCTCAACTCTGATCTCCAACATCTGCAGTCCTCACTTTCTCCCAGACCAGACTTGCACACAATATTCCAAAAGCAGCCTAACCAATGTCCTGTACAGCTGCAACATGATCTCCCAACTCCTATACTCAATGTTCTGACAATAAAGGAATGTATACCAAATGCCTTCCTCACTATCCTATCCTAGCTGAGACTCCATTTCAAGGAACTATGAACCTGCACTGCAAGATCTCCTTGTTCAGCAACACTCCCCAGGACCTTATCATTAAGGATATAAATCCCGCTCAGATTTGCCTTTCAAAAATGCAGCACCTCACATTTAACTAAATTAAAATCCATCTGACACTTCTCAGTTCATTGGCCCATCTGATCAAGATCCTGTTGTACTCTGAGGTAACCTTCTTCCCTTTCCACTACACCTCCAATTTTGGTGTTATCTGCAAACTTACTAACTATACCTCCTATTTTCATACTCAAATCATTTATATTAATGATGAAAAGCAGTGGACCCAGCAATGACTCTTGTAACACATCACTGGTCACAGGCCTCCAATCTGAAAAGCATCCATTCATTACCAACCTCTGTCTTCAAGCCAGTTCTGTAACCAAATGGCTAGTTCTCCCTGTATTCCATGTGATCTAAGCTTGTTAACCAATCGAAACTTGTCAAACGCCTTACTGAAATCCATACAGACCATGTCCACCGCTCTGACCTCATCAATCCTCTTTGTTATCTTTTCAAAAAGCTCAGTCAAGTTAGTGAGACATGATTTCCCACACATAAAGCCATGTTGACGATGCCTAATTAGTCCTTGCCTTTACAAATACATGTAAATGCTGTCCCTCAGGATTCCCTGAGGGGAATGTTTTGAAACTATCAAATCTAACTCTTGTTGATGGTAAGAACATGTTTTTACAGTGTCAACATGTACCTGTTGTACTTGTAGGTGGCATGGTAATGGGCATTTACAGTGCTAAATAACTGTCAAAGTAATGAAAAGCTGGTATGATGCTTTGGGTCTGGGAATCAGCCTTGCAATTTGAGATTAGAGCCATTAGGTGTCAGCACATGTATATGTGTGTGTGTGTGTGTGTATATATGAGACTGTGATTATCATTTACCATTAACATAGAGCTGAAAAAACAATATTACAAAAAGAAATGAAATCTAAATATACGTGGCTGAAATGAGTGTCTGTTCAGCTAACATTATTTAAAAGCTGATCTGTTTATTAATCAGCTCTGATAATTTCACCCTGTGACATTTTCCATAGTTGGCCAGCCTGATACTCAGCAATCTTCCAGGCCAAGTATTACTTACCTGGCAGGGGCCAAAGACTAGATTTGCTGTGGAAACTATTGATTGAAGATCCCTCTTTATCAAAAATATGGTCACAAAGAAATGGTTTTGGGCCATTCTTCATCATAACTGTTTGGAGATTCCTCTCCCATTTCTCATGTGAGATCTTACTATGGAAAATCAGCTCCTCCTACTGATCCCACTCTCCTGAATCTTGCCAATTTTAATATTGCATTCACTGAAAGGTGTAATTTAGGATCCTGAGAATTGCTTACTCCCTGAGTTGGCCACCAAAATTTTTCATGAATTTTAGTTTTCCTGAACAACTCTACTCCAACTTCCCCAGCTTTGCCAACCCACCCCCAAACACATTTCCATCTCAATTATAACCTGAATTAGCATGAAATTTGTTCATGCTTATCAAAACATATACCTCTCTAATTAATAGAGATAATGAAATATGCAAAATAGCTCACTGACAGACATGTAAAATCAAACCAAGGAGCCTCAGAACCATATACTTCACGACTTTCATAATTTTATTACATTCCATACCCAATCACTCACAAAGAAACTTTAAGATTGACAACAAAGACTGCAGTCTGACACAAATCAAAGATTTTCCATTCAGTAATGTTGGAGCTTGACATATGAAGGTATGTGATAACATCAGTGTTAAAATTACCCACTGACTGTCATACCGAAAATGCACGCTAAAACAGGATTTAATAAAATGTATGGTGCCTCTGATGTTACTCTCCTTTTTTTAGATGTACTCAGAATGTATGTCTAAAGGAGCTATTGCACCACAATTTAAAGCTGACATTTATGCTGCACATTGAATTTTGAGAAAAAAATATGCTGAGATAAATTAGATTTCGCGTGTAGTCCACTGATTTGTCCTTGAGTTTATTGTAAATGCCTTGTGTTTATGCTGACAGCTGGTTGCTGTGTTCTTTTGGAATTTGGAGCAGCTGTTTACAGTCACAATGTATCCAAATAACAGCATAGAGAGCAGCATAAAAGCATGTAGGCAATCAAAGTGAAAGTCAAGTGGAAATTGTTAAACAATGCAATTATAATCTCTGGTTTCACCTGAGTTAAATGCTGTTCGACTATTATATTTTGAAGATAATGCATCCAGAAATAGACGAGTGAGGGAATCAAATCTTCTATCAGGATTCATTAGTGGTCAACTTTAATTCATAGCTCTGCCCTTGTATTGGTTAACACATAAGCATTTTAAATAATGTAACAATAAATTTTATACATGATCATCTGTGACTGGATGACTGCATGATGCCATATACTCGATTTCCTTACGTTGGGCTGATTGCTTAATTGATTGGTCCAGTCAGTTCAGGCATATTTAAAATGTAATAATTTCCAGTGGAGGGTGCTATTGCTTCAAATAGCCAGATCTCTTAAATTATCAGTGAGCCACAGCTATCGGAAACAATACTGTACCCATTTCTGATACTGATGCCTATTGTTATTCCCTATAAGGAGATCTACTGACATGATATGCCTGTATGTTCTTCTGTTTTGCACCATCCTCACACATTCACTGCAGGTTGTTTGTAATTGTTCTGCGGCTTCAGTCAAATCGATTAACTCCTTTTTATACTGATTTCTACCTTGTCTTCTGGAAGAGATCTCTGCAGCTTTTTAGCTCTGATCAAATGGCCAAATACTGACATTTCTTTTGTCAATGTGATGTTTTAAAAGTTATTTTTGTGCTTGCATTTTTGAGTAATTTTTAATTTGTGTCGTGTTTGTATGTGTAACTTTCAGCATACGTCATAACATTTATATTTCAAAAGCATTTGCTTTCTTTATAGATCCTTACGTTAAATCCTAATGAACAGGATTTACATGTACTTGGATATGTACATGTACATTCCTGAAGAAGGGCTTATGCCCGAAACGTTGATTCTCCTGCTGCTTGGATGCTGCCTGACCTGCTGCACTTTTCCAGCAACACATTCTTCAGCTCTGATCTCCAGTATCTGCAGTCCTCACTTTCTCCTATGTACTTGGATAGGCAAGGAGTGATTAGAGGTAGTTAACATGGCTTTGTGCATGGGAAATCATGTCTCACAAACTTGATTGAGTTTCTTGAAGAAATAATGAAGAGGATTGATGAATGCACATCGGTGGATGTGATCTATATGGACTTCAGTGAGGATTCGACAAGGTTCCTCAAGGTAGATTGATTAGCAAGATTAGATAACATGGAATACAGGGAGAACTAGCTATTTGGTTACAGAACTGGCTCAAAAATAGAAGATTGAAGGTGGTAATGAACGGGTGCTTTTCAGACTGGGGGCCTGTGGCCGGTGGTGTGCCTCAAGGATTGGTGCTGGGTCCACTGCTTTTTGTCATTTACATAAATGATTTGATTGTGAACATAGGAGGTATAGCTAGTAAGTTTGCAGATGACACCAAAATTGGAGGTGTAGTGGACAATGAAGAAGGTTACCTCAGAGTACAAAGGGATCTTGATCAGGTGAGCCAATAGGTTGAGTGGCAGATGGATTTTAATTTAGATAAATATGAGGTGCTGCATTTTTGAAAGGCAAATCTGGACAAGACTTATACACTTAATGGTAAGGTCCTGGGGAGTATTGCTAAGCAAAGAGACTTTGGAGTGCAGGTTCATAGTTCCTTAAAATGGAGTCTCAGGTAGATAGGATAGTGAAGAGGCATTTGGGATGCTTTCATTTATTGGTCAGAGCATTGAGTATAGGAGTTGGGAGGTCATGTTGCAGCTATACAGGGCATTAGTTAGGCCACTTTTGGAACATTGTGTCCAATTCTGGTCTCCCTCCTATATGAAGGATGTTGTGAAACTTGAAAGGGTTTAGAAAAGATTTGCAAGGATTTTGCAAGGGTTAGAGAGGATGAATAAGCTGTTTTCCCTGGAGCGTCAGAGACTGAGGGGTGATCTTATAGAAGTTTATAAAATCATGTTGGGCATGGATAGGTTAAATAGTCAAGGTCTCTTCCCTGGCATGGGGGAGTCCAGAACTAGAGGGCATAGGTTTAGGGTGAGAGGGGAAAGACTTATGAGGGACCAAAGGAGCAACGTTTTCACACATAGGATGGAATGAGCTGCCAGAGGAAGTGAATGAGGCTGGTACAACTACAATATTTAAAAGACATCTCGATGGGTATATGAATAGGAAGGGCCAAGGATATGGGCCAAGTGCTGGCAAATGGGACTAGATTAATTTCAGTATCTGGTTGGCATGGATGAGTTAGATCAAAGGGTCTGTTTCCGTGCTGTACATCTCTAAAATTCTTTGACAAAGTGTCAGTTAGACTCGAAACATCAGCTCTTTTCTCTCCTTACAGATGCTGCTAGACCTGCTGAGATATTTCAACATTTTCTCTTTTGGGTTTTAAAACTCTATGACTCTATCTTTATTTTTTGTCCAGGTTTCTGAGGCATACAGAATGTATAGAAATAGAATGTAAAATGTTTTATGGTTATATTCCTTGTTGTTTGTTTGAGTTTTCTTGTTAACACATTATTTATTTTCATAAAATTACTATCGGTTATCTCTACCTTTTTTCTAACTTCTGCATTACATCTATCGCTTCCTGTAATTACATGTCATACATATGATGTCGAGCATGAACACTACCAACTGCTAGCTCAAAGTGAAGAGAATCTCCAAGAAGATCACACACATCAACTCGCTCCTTGATGAAGGAGCAGCTTGTACTACCAAATAAACCTGTTCGATGATAACCTGGAAAAAATGATGACTATAACGTGGTGTTGAGTGATCTTTAACTATGTGCTATATAGACTAAGTTTTTGACTTGGTTCAGTGCGATGCCATCCACTTTAATCTTCATTCCATTTTTGTCTAATGCACTTTTCCTGACTACCATTAATTTGGCTTATTGGTGTTGATACTCAACCCATATGCAAAACTTTTAAGTTTTACTTGATCTGTGACATATCAGACCTGTGCCACCTACAGCATTTTGGCAAGGTTACCTATTATTATTTTGAAGTGACACACTAATGTTTTAACTACTGCTAGGATATTTCATTTCAGTGAGGATATTATGCACTAAGAACAAAATATTGAATCGTTTGGCAGAGGAGGCTAGTAAGTTCATCTTCCAATACTGGCTCTCTGAAAGAGTTGTCCAAATAGTTCAACGCTGCTGTTCTCTCCCCATAGTTCTGCAACTCTTTATATATATGTGTATAATATATGTCTTCAGTTTCCTTTTAAAACTTGCTTTTAATTTCTTTATGCATACATAAAACCCTAGTATACTGTTCTATATTTGTAAAATCTGCCCTACTATCCTTTTTTGACACCATCTCCTTGATAACTTGTTATGATCTCTCTACCTTCATTAATTCGTACAGATTTGGATTGCTTGCTACTTTAATTACACTCTTGGAATGCGACTCTTATACGTATCTTGTTGTTCCAGCCATTTGGTTTGTCTTCAGCACCATCTTATTTTAAATATTTTGTAATCATCTCTATGCCTCAATTCATGGGACCATAGGTCATCCCATCACTTGCTATTCAGCTGTTGATACTTTACTCACACCATCTGACACTTTCGGTCACCTGCAGAGACTTGTTATTAAGCCTGTACACTCCACTCACATCATTCATATGATCTTCTAATCTCTCTGCCTATATATGCTATGCCTGTGTGCTTCTCTTTACCTGACAAACAAGCAGTCCTCCAAAAGCTTGTGATTTCAAATAAACTTGTTGGACTTTAACTTGGCTTCTGACCTACAATTCTTCCATATGATCTAGCTACTTGCTACATTAAAACTCTCCTCATCTTGCCTCAGATTATTTTACCAATTATTTAAATCTATGTCTTCTTATTATCAATCCTCTTGCCAATGGAAAGAGTTCCTTCCTGTTCACTCTACTGAAAGTGTTCATAACTTTATAATTTAAAACATCTTTATTAAATCTCCCTATAACACATTAATTTCTGAGAGCAATCTCAGTTTCTCAAGTCTCTCCCTATAACTGCTATCCATCATCTGAAGTACCAGTCTAGTAAATTTAACCTGCACCATCTCTAAGGCCTAATGTTGAACAGAGGCACAACATTTTATTCAAGATTACTAACACATGGAATGTCCAATCTCAGATTCATTGCCAACATCATTGGAGTTATTACTATTTATTAGTCCAAACTCAGTTGAGGACAAGAGGAACAGAGAGAATTGTGTAAATCATGGCATGGGTTGGGATATCTTTCCATCATAAAACAAAAAGGTAAATGAGACACAAGGGACTTGTATTTCAAATTAAAGTATGTCAAAATAAAGTTTTCACTCTTGTTAACCTTTTCCAAAATTTCCAGACTGCATGCTCTCAAATCATAGTATTAAATTACAATACTAACATCAAACATTTGTTAGAAAAATGTACTTTCTAGCAACATGTATTATATCTTTGCAATAGTTTAGAAACTGAACAAAAAGAAACAGATATTAAACAATGTGATTAATTGTAAGATAAAATATATAATCAAATGAGAACAAACAGCTACCATACAAGCAAATGCCAGGCAACAGGAGGAGAAACAACAGGTCCAACAGGAAAGAGGCAATTATGGTTCTGGGTGCTCATTTAGTAAACCTAGTAATGGAAATGTGCCAAATCTTCATTCACAATGGATATATACTTGCACTGAATTATTCATAATTTTGGTTTTTAAATGAGACACTGAAATAAGCTGAACAGTAATTAAATCAGAACATTTGAAAATTAATTGTGTGCCTGCTATCTTCGTGTGAACAGAAGTAAGACAATGGAAAGCATCCAAAGAAACTTAAAACAGAAGTACCACCACTTTTTCCATTTTTGACATGTACAGCAGCTATTTGCCTACTTTGTCATTCACCCCGTCACTGATACTCAGCAGCCTAGGTAGATTGACTCAAAATATTATTGATTATCTAGATAGGGAATTGACACTGCGCAAAAGTCAATGCACAGGAAAGCCAAATAATGAGGTACTGCAAATGGATAATGAAACTCTGATTTGGAACATTCGTATGCATTTGAATATTGAATGCTGTCAAGGGTTTTGAAAAGAAAAGCAAATTGAAGAGGGCAGAGAAGCAAATGAAACGTAAAGATTCTTCAGAAAATTTGTAACTGGTAGAACAGAGGAATTCAAAATAATTACAATGAGAGAAGATTATAGGTGAAATTTAAAAAACTACAAGTTGATAAATTTCAAAAAACATGCTGGCTTACATCCTAAAAATATAGCTGAAGAGATACTGAATACTCTGTTATGATTTTCTATAATTCCATAGTTTTAGGAATGACTCCAGTAGGTTGGAAGAAAGTAAATGTAATGCTGCTAATTGAGAAAAGATCAGAAGTCACATGACATCAGATTATGTCCAACAGGTTTATTTGAAATCACAAACTTTCGGAGCGCTGCTCCTTCATCATGTGGAGTGAAGAGAAGCACATAGGCACATAATTTATTTAGCCAAAGAGATCAAAAGATCATACAAATGGTGTGAGTGGAGTGTTGACAGGCTGAATAATAAGTCTCTGCAGGTAATGAAAAGTGCCTGTTTCTAGAGGGCTAACATCATCCCTGTGCCTAAGAGGGCTCATGCAGCATGTTTCAATGACTACCACCCAGTGGCCTTAACTTTGGTAGTCATGAAGTACTTTGAAAGACTGGTCACGGCATTAATCAGCTCCAGCCTCTCCTCTACTCTTGATCCACTCTAATTTGCTTATCAGACTAACAGATCAACGTCAGATGCCATATCTCTTGCCCTTCACTCCTCCCTAGAACATCTCGACAACAAGAACAGCGATGTAAGAATCCTACTTACTGACTACAATTCAGCCTTTAACACTATTATCCCCTTGAGACTGATTACTAAGCTTTGTGGTCTCGGACTAAGCCCTTACTCTCTGCAACTAGATTCTCAGTTTCCTGACCCACAGGCCACAATCAGTGAAGATTGGGGACAACATTTCATCCTCACTAACACTCAACATTGGACCCTCCCAAGGGTGCATACACAGTGCCCTACTGTATTCACTGTATGTTCATGACTGCGTCGCTAAATACCAGACTAATGCCATTTACAAGTTCGCTGATGACACCAACAAGTTGGTTGAATCTCAGATGGCGATGAAACAGACTACAGATGGGAGGTGGAAGACCTGGAAAAATGATGCACTGACAACAACCAAGCTCTCAATGCTGGCAAAACTAAGGAACTCATTATTGACTTTTGGCAGGATGTTATTCGTGCCCCACTACACATTAACAGCACAAGGATGGAACGAGTGGAGACTGTTAAGCTCCTGGGAGCAGTCATCCACAACAAGCTTTCTTGGACTCTTTATGCAGATGCATTGGTTACAAAGGCCCAACAATGCCTCTTCTTCCTCAGGCAGCTGAGGAAATTTGGCATGATGACAGATACTGAAAATGTGTTGCTGGAAAAGCGCAGCAGGTCAGGCAGCATCCAAGGAACAGGAAATTCGATGCTTCGGGCATAAGCCCTTCATCAGGATGAAGGGCTTATGCCCGAAACGTCGAATTTCCTGTTCCTTGGATGGTGCCTGACCTGTTGCGCTTTTCCAGCAACACATTTTCAGCTCTGATCTCAAGCATCTGCAGACCTCACTTTCTCCTCCATGATAACAGATACTCTTGCCAACTTTTATAGGTGCGCCATCAGTATCACTATCTGGTATAGCAACTGTATCATTCAAGATCGGACATGGTTACAGAGAGTGGTGAACTTGTCCTGGACAATCACAAAGGCCAACCTCCTGTCTATTGACTCTGTCTACCAGGTCCATTGTCAAGGAAAGGCTGCCAGCAATCTCAAAGACCATCCCGCCCTGGCAATGTTTTTCTACAGCCTCTACCATCAGGGAGAAGGTACAGAAGCCTAAACACATGCACCAGCTAGTTTCAAAACAATCTCTCCCCTCCTGTTGTTAGAATACTGAATGGACTCACAAACTCTTAACATTCATCTGTACCTGTGTTTTTGTTTTTGCTGCTGTTCCCTTTTATTTACTTATTTATGCTACTTAGTGCTGTGATCTGCCTGTATTGTTCGCAAGACAAAGCTTTTCACCGTGCCTCAGTACAAGTGACAATAAATTCAATTCAATTCAATTTAGTGTCAGTGTGAATAAAGTGTCAACAGCTGACTAGCAAGTGTAGTGATGATGCATAATCTGATTAATTGAGGCAGACAGATACTTATAAAACATTTAAAAAAAGGTGGTGCTGGATGTAAACTGAACAGCTGGAATAACATGATAGGTATAACAGTTGCATGCCAATGGTCTAACCATTTGAGAAAGGAGGGAGAGATAAAACAGAAGTACAGGTCATTTTAATCTATATCAATCATTTTAAAATATTAGAGCATACGGATGCAGGTTTGCTCGCTGAGCTGGAAGGTTCATTTCCAGACATTTTGTCACCCTACTAGGTACATCTTCAATGGGCCTCAGGGCAAAGCACTGCTGATAATTCCTTTTTCTATTTATATGTTTGAATTTCTTTGGGTTGGTGATGTCATTTCCTGTGGTGACATCATTTTCTGTTCTTTTTCTCAGGAGGTGGTAGGTTGAGTCTGACTCGATTTGTTTGTTGATAGAGATTTGGTTGGAATGCCATGCTTCTAGGAATTCTCGTGCATATCTCTGATTGACTTGTCCTCAGATGGATGTGCTGTCCCAATCGAAGTGGTGTCCTTCCTTATTTGTATCTTAGGATACTAGGCTCTCACTGTCCACCCAATCTGATAATCTTGTAAGCCTCAATTAAGTCATCTGTCAACCTCTCTGACGAAAACAGCCTCAAGTCTCTCAACCTTTCTTTGTAAGACTTTCCCTACATACTAGGCAACATCCTTATAAATCTCCTCTGAACCCTTTCCAAAGCTTCCACATCTTTCCTATAATGTGGTGACCAGAGCTGTATGCAATATTCCACGTGTGGCTGCACCAAAGTTTTGTACAGCTGTGGCATGACCTCATGGTTCCAAAACTCAAACCCTCTACCAATAATAGCTTACACATCATATGCTTTCTTAACAGCTCTATTAACCTGGGTGGCAACTTTGAGGGATCTGTGTACATGAATACCAAGGTCTCTCTGCTCTGCTTACCAAAATTCTTACCATAAGCCCAGTACGCTGCATCCCTGTTACGCCTTCCAAAGTGAATCGCCTCACACTTTTCGGCATTAAACTCCATTTGCCACCTCTCAGCCCAGCTCTGCAGTTTATCTATGTCCCTCTGTAACCGACAACATCCTTCGGCACCATCCACAACTGTACCGATCTTAGTGTGAGCTGCAAATTTACTAACCCATCCTTTTACATCCTCATCCAAGTAGTTTACAAAAATAACAAACAGCAGTGAACCCAAAACAACCCTTGCAATGCACCACTAGTAGCTGGACTCCAGGATGAACATTTCCCATCAAACACCACCCTCTGGCTTCTTTTAGCCAGACAATTTCTTATCCAAA
Organism: Hemiscyllium ocellatum; assembly: GCF_020745735.1. Taxonomy (NCBI): domain Eukaryota; kingdom Metazoa; phylum Chordata; class Chondrichthyes; order Orectolobiformes; family Hemiscylliidae; genus Hemiscyllium; species Hemiscyllium ocellatum. The sequence goes on along the minus strand of NC_083416.1, from coordinate 24,478,192 downwards.
CCATTAAATCGCCCTCAATCTCATGCTTCTGTATTTTGTACAGTAACCTACCATGGGGAACCTTATCAAATGCCTTACTGAAATCCATATACACCACATCAATGGCTTTATCCTCATCCACCTGTTTGGTCACCTTCTCAAAGAACTCAATAAGGTTTGTGAGGCCAACCAACCATTCGCAAAACCATGCTGACTATTCTTAATCAACTATTCCTATTGAAATGATTGTAAATCTTATTTCTTATAACCTTTTCCAACACTTTACCCACAACAGAGTAAGACTCACTGGTCTATGATTACCAGCATTGTCTCTAGTCCCCCTCTTGAACAAGGGAACAACATTTGCTATCCTCTAGTCTTTTAGTGCTATTCCTGCAGACAATGATGACATAAAGATCAAAGCAGAAAGGCTTAGTATCTCCTCGCTGGATTCCCAGAGAATTCTAGCTTCCAGCCAAGGGGATTTATCTATTTTCACACTTTCCAGAATTTCTAGCACCTCCTCCTTGTGAACTTCAATCCCATCTAGTCTAATAGTCTGTGATTTGGAACATAAACTGCAAAGATTCACAACTGAAGATTTTTCATTTGAATGAAACAAAGAAGTGCAAACAGCACTCCAGAAATTCACTGCCATCCACGACAAAGCAGTATCCATGATTGGTACCCAAGCATAAACTTAAAAATTAATTTTTTTCATCACTAATTCATCACAGTTATACACCTTTACTCATGTTTGCACATAGTTATTCTAACTTTGTCAGTGCAACAGATAGTCATGGAGTCATAGAGATGTGCAGCATGGAAACAGACCCTTCGATCCGAATCGTCCATGCCGACCAGATATCCCAACCCAATCTAGTCACACCTGCCAGCACCCGACCCATATCCCCCCAAACCCTTCCTATTCATATACCCTTCCAGATGCCTTTTAAATGTTGCAATTGAATGAGCCTCCACCATTTCCTCTGGCAACTCATTCCATACCCGTACCACCCTCTGTGTAAAAAAGCTGTCCCTTAGGTCTCTATTACATCTTTCCCCTCTCACCCAAAACCTATACCTTCTAGTTCTGGAATCCCCCACCCAGGGAAAAGACTTTGTCTATTTATCCTATCCATGCTCCTAATTTTATAAACCTCAATAAGGTCACCCCTCAGCCTCTGACACTCCAGTAAAGGAAAGCATATTAAACACCTTCTTCACTCTACATTCAAAAAGCTATGAACCTACACTCCCAGGTCTCTTTGTTCAGCAACATTCCCTAGAATCTTACCATTAAGTGTGTAAGTCTTGTTCTGATTTGTGTTCCTAAAATGCAGCACATCACATTTATCTAAATTAAACTCCATCTGCCACTGCTCAGCTCATTTGCCCATCTGATCAAGATCCTGTTTTCCTCTGGTGTATCCTTCTTTGCTGTCCACTACCCTTCCAATTTGATGCCATCTGCAAACTTACTCCTCTCTTATGCTCACATGTAAATCATTTGTATAAATGACGAAAAGTAGTGAAGCCAGCACCCATCATTGTGGCACTCCACTAGTCACAGGCCTCCAGCCTGAAAAGCAATCTTCCACTACCACCCTCTGTCTTCTACCTTTGAGCCAGTTCTGTATCCAAATGGCTAGTTCTCCTTGTATTCCATGAGATCTAACTTTGCTAACAAGTCTCTCATGGGGAACCTTGTTGAACGCCTTACTGAAGTCTAAATAGATCACATCCACCACTCTGCCCTCATCAATCCTCTTTGTTACTTCTTCAAAAACCTCAATCAAGTTTGTGAGGCATGATTTCCCACACACAAAGCCATATTGACTATCGCTAATCAGTCCTTGCCTTTCCAAATACATGGAAATATTGTCCCCCAGAATTCCCTCCAACAGCTTGCCCAACACTGACATCAGGCTTGCTGGTCTATAGTTCCTTGGCTTGACTTTACCACCTTTCTTAAACAGTGGCACCACATTAGCCACCTCCAGTCTTCCAGCACCTCACCTGTGACTATCAATGACACAAATATATCAGCAAGAGACCCAGCAATCACTTCCCTAGTTTCCCACAGAGTTCTAGGGTACACCTGATCAGACCCTGGGGATTTATCCACTTTTATGTGTTTGAAGACATCCAGCACTTCCTCCTCTGTAATATGGACATTTTTCAAGGTGTCACCATCTATTTCCCTAAATTCGATATCTTGCATGTTCTTTTCCACAGTAAACACTGATGCAAAATGTCTCCAGTCTTAGGTGCAGCTCTTTATTCACCCAAGCAATATCCCTTATCTTGTGCAGTAGTGGATACTATATGCTAGTTGGACTGCAGCAACTCATCAGAATTTCCTCAACAGTACCCTCCAAGTCACAGACCTCTACTACTGGCAAGGGCAAGAGCAGCAAAAGGATGGGAACACTTTCACGTGAAAAGTGTTATCTTCTGAGCTGCAAACCATTCTGACTTGGAACTATATCAATGCTCCTTTGTTGTTGCTAGATGAAAATTGTGGAATTTCATTTCTATTGATACTCTGTGTGTACTTCAAGAAATCAACTCACCTCCAGGTGAAGGGCAGTTAGGGATAAACAACAAATTTTGGGCCTTGTGAGCAATCCCCGTATTCCATGATAGAATGAAAACAACATTGTAGTTCATTTTAAGTGACTACCTCAAAGAGAGGAGAGGAGAAACAATGCAGACCAGATATAACATTTCAAACAGCAGAATGATTACCACAAAGATAGTGAAAATTAATCAAAAATCCTCGCAAAAGAAAGTAATATGTTTGTTAACAGCTCCATTGGCTAATTAAATATTCAACCAACAGATTACAACTAGAATTTAGTTGTCTAATGTTGTATATGTGAGTGAAAAAGATTATCTGCTCAATACATTCACATTATTTTAGAGGATAACAATTGTGTCTATTTAATGTTTAAGGAATATAGAACATAGAACAACATAGCACATTACAGGCCCTTTAGCCCTCAATATTTATCCTATTCTAAAATCAAATTAACCTGCATACGCTACATTTTGCTACTATTCATGTGCCTGTCCAAGAATTGCTTAAATATCCTAATGTCTCTGACTCTGCTACCACTGCTGGCGATGCATTCCATGTATCCACCACTCTGTGAAAAGAATGAACTTCTGATGTCTCCCCTAATCCTTCCTCCAATCACTTTCAAATTATGCCCCCTCGTGATAGCCAATTCTGCCCTGGGAAAATGTCTCTGGCAATGCATTCTATCTATGCCTCTCATCATCTTGTACACCTCTATCAAGTCACCTTTCATCCTTCTTTGCTCCAATGAGAAAAGCCCTAGTTCCCTCAACCTTTCTTCATAAGACATGTCCTCCAGTCCAGGCAGCATCCTGGCAAATTTTCTCTGCATCCTTTCTAAAGTTTCCACATCTTTCCTATAATGAGGCAACCAGAACTGAATACAATATTCAAAGTGTGGTCTAACCAGGACTTTATAGAGCTGCAGAATAACTTTGCAGTTCTTAAACACAATCCCCCTGCTAATGGAAGCCAACTTAACGTATGCCTTCTTAGCAACCTTATCAACTTGGGTGGCAATTTTGAGGGATCTATGGACATAGACCCCAAGATTCCTCTCTTCCTCCACACTGCCAAGAATCCTGCCTTTATCACTGTTTTCTGCATTCAAATTCGACCTTCCAAAATGAATGGCTTCATACTTTTACAGATTGAACTCCATCTGCCACTTATCAGCCCAGCTCTGCATCCTGTAAATGTCTCATTGCAACCTACAATGGCTCTCCACACTATCCACAACTGCACCGACTGTTGTGTCATCAACAAACTTACTAATCCACCCTTCCACTTCCTCATCCAAATCATTTATAAGAATCACAAAGAGCAGAGGACCCAGAACATATCCCTGCAGAACACGACTTGTCATTCAGCTCCAGACTAAATACCCATCTACCATCACTCTCTGTCTTCTATGAGCCAGCCAATTCTGTATCCACACAGAGAGGTTTCCTGTATCCATTGCCTCCTTACTTTCTGAATGAGCCAACCAAGGGGAACCTTATCAAACACCTTGCTAAAATCCGTGTACACAACATCCACTGCTCAACCTTTAACAATGTGTTTTGTTGCCTCATCAAATAATTCAATAAGGTTTGTGAGGCATGACCTTCCCCTCACAAAGCCATGCTGACTATAGATTAGACTTACAGTGTGGAAACAGGCCCTTCGGCCCAACAAGTCCACACCGACCCGCCGAAGCGAAACCCACCCATACCCCTACATTTACCCCTTACCTAACACTACGGGCAATTTAGCATGGCCAATTCACCTGACCCGCACATCTTTGGACTGTGGGAGGAAACCGGAGCACCCAGAGGAAACCCACGCAGACACGGGGAGAATGTGCAAACTCCACACAGTCAGTCACCTGAGTCGGGAATTGAACCCGGGTCTCAGGTGCTGTGAGGCAGCAATGCTAACCACTGTGCCACCGTGCCGCCCATAAACTAATGATTTTTGAAATCATCATAAATTTTGTCTCTCAGAATCCTCTCCAATACTTTTGCCCACCAGTAATGTAAGTCTGACTGGTCTGTAATTCCCAGGATTATCCCTATACCCTTTCTTGAACAAGGGAATAACATTTGCTACTCTCCAATCATCTGGTACCACTCTAGTGGACAGCGAGGATGCAAAGATCATTGGCAATGGCTTAGCAATCTCTTCCCTTGCTTCCTGTAGTAACCTAAGGTATATCCTGTCTGCCCCAGGGGATTTATCTATTAATATGTTTTTCAAGATTTTGAGCACATCCTCCTTTGTAACATCAACCTGTTCCAGCATATCAGTCTGTTTCTCACTGACCTCAGAAATGTCAAGATCCCTTTCAGGGGTGAACACTGAAGCAAAGTATTCATTAAGAACCTCCCCTACCTGCCCCAACTCCAGGCGCAAGGTCCCTCCATTATCCCTGATCGGTCCTACCCTTACTCTGACCATCCTCTTGTTCCTAGCATAAATGTAGAATGCCTTAGGGTTTTCCTTAATTCTATCCGCTAAAGCTCTTTCATGCCCCTTTCTAGCTCTCCAAAGTCCATTATTCAGTTCCTTCCTGGCTACCTTGTAACCCTCCAAATACCTGTCTGATCCTGGTTTCCTCAACCTTAAGTAAGCTTCCTTACCCCTCTTGACTAGATGTTCCACATCCCTTGTCACCCCAGGTTCTTTCACCCTACCATCCCTTCCTTGCCTCAGTGGGACAAACCTGTCTAGCACTATCAGCAGGTGGTTTCTAAACAACTTCCACATTTGTGTCATGCATTTACCTGCGAACAGTTGTTCCCAATTTAGGCACTCCAGTTCCAACCTAACAGCATTGTAATTCCCCTTCCTCAAATTACATACTTTCCCATATTGTCTGCTCATATCCTTCTCCGTGCAAATGGTTAAAGGTCATGGAGTTGTGATCACTATCACCGAAATGCTCTCCCACCAAAAGGTTTGACATCTGGCATGGTGGCCGAATCCAATATGGCCTGCCCTGTAGTTGGCCTAATTACATTTTGCATCAGGAACCCTTCTTGGTCGCATCTGAAATAAAATGCTCTGTCCAAACTATTTGTACTAAGTAGGTTCCAATCAATATTAAGGAAGTTAAAGTCTTAAGGGCTCATAATGGTTTTCACATACACTACTGGGGTTGTTTCCACCTCCATTTACGGTGACTTCCAGGCAAAATCTCATAAAATTTAAATAACAGGGCAAAATGGAAATCGTTTGCTGGTACCAGAAACTTCCAAAGCTATTCACTCATGCTGTAATGTACATTTATCATTTATGCTCTCAGATCTTCTATCGTTGCAGTAAGCACATTAAAATGGGCTCAAAGCGGTTAAAGAAATACAACTATTCCATTGTTACGTTACATATATTGTTATGAATTTCGATCACAAAGCATCAACAGTAAGGAAAAAGTGCAATTACTGTATATATCTGAGTAAAAGTTGATCTCATATAACAGTTGACATCCTATTTTTGGCCAAATATTCTGGAATTTTCCATAAATCTCATATAAACGTCGACCCTAGTTCTTCACAGATAACAGATCAACATTTGTGAGTCAAGGTATTATCCTGAACATAAATGCTATGATGAGGAAAAGTATTTTGTTGTGCTATTATGTATTTTGATGTACAATTCACACCATTTTGGCATGAAAGTTGAGGACACATCAGGTCAGAGTCAGGTGACAACCTCCCTTTGTGTGCAGCTCAGCTGAGCTCAGTTCCCAGTGGAATACAATCATAAACCTAAATGAGGTTTTGAAATGTCTTCATCATTTTGTATAAAAATGCCCTCCAGATTATGAAGTTTTATTCAGTGCTGAAGATGTTTAACAGTGTGATTTTTAATGAACATTTTTGACATACTTAATTTAAGATGTACCATTTAATCGTAATTTAACGCCATATTATATTTCTACTTCATTTTTTGTATGTATAAATAAAACTTAGTAATTTCTTCTTGTTTCTATGGTCTTTATCTGGTAATTACTGTAATTTGTTGTGTTTTTTATTATTTCATGATCAATTGGGCTTCTGCTAATGATACAGCATTGTGGACTGTAGCATGAAATTCAGCCCCTCAAAAGTAGTAACCATGTAATTGTCAACCCCATAAATTTAACCTTAAAAAGTAGTTTAAAAAATTGATCTTTACACAAGTATACATGGTACTTTAAAATCTTTGGTGGATCTATTATTGATTTTAAAATATTTGAAGAAGATTTTAAGTGTTCGTATCAATTATAAAGCTGTTAGACATTCATATCAATTATAAAGTTGGATGATAGGAAAAGCTAGTCCACATGATCTAGGAACTCTTGGCCTGGAAGCAATGCCCAAAATAATAAAAAATAATTATGTGGAAGGTTGAGGTAATGTAGAAACACAGAGAAGCTACTTAAGGATTTCTTCAAAGTTATTTCCTACCAAGGCTTCAATTATTTCAACTCCGCCTAAGATGTTAAAAATCATCAGCCCATGTCACTAGTAAATCAATATTGGTGTGGGAGCCAGTCCTATGATCTTCAGAGTTAAAGATCACACAACACCAGGTTATAGTCCAACAGGTTTAATTTTTAACTCTGTCCACCCCAGTCCAACACCAGCATCTCCAGACTCTGATCTTTACTGATTTATGCATGATTGTGGGCTGGCTAGGAAGCAATGGGGTGAAAACCAATCCATGCTCATTCTGATCCCAGTGGTCCCTCTATTCCTGTGGTCTCCATCCTTTAAGAAAGTCGAACAAATACACCTGTTCCCTAGGTCACATTTCTGTCCTGGGTATCTGGAGAATGTTGCAAAAGAAGCAGCCAAAACCTCCTTGTAGCCTTGCTGAGTGCTACAGCTGCCAGCTTCTGATTGGCCAGCAGATCCTGGTGTTCCTCAATAATTATCCTAAGCCTGGTTGAAAAGCCAACCAGTGACCAGATTCCTGGAAGATTCAGCCAGCTCTCTGGGCATGGCTTTCTCCACACAAATGTCTCCCATTTTTGGATATATTTTTGAAAATGTGAAGAATCTGCCTGAAGTAACAGGTAATACATATTTTCATAATAATGGGTTTAGTGCTGCTGCAAGATTTACTCTTTCATTCAAATTCATTCAACAGTAGCATGTAATAGCAGAAACAACTCTATAATTACAGATATGCACATTACAATTAAGACAAAGCATAATTTTTGATATACATGTTCACATATTTTGCATGACTGAAGTATAGTCACACATCAAATTACAATCCATCCTGCTTTCTATATTTAATGGTACACATTACATTATGCCAATATAATTTATTGATAGACACTTCTGTAATGGCAGCATTTATATTGATCCCACACTGTTCTATAGTTAGAGAAATGTATGCATTGCCTTCATTATTATATCTCAGGAAAGAGTTAGCTTCACAATGACAAAGACTTACTCCACAGTTAGATATTTGAACATATAGTAAATGAGTAAATGTATTTTGGAAGATTTCCTTTCGAGCATTCATTGGCAAGGAATAATGTTATTATTTGAAATTATGCTCATGATTTTGTTCAAAATACTGAAGGAAAGAAATCCTTGACCAATATATCATATTTCTATGCATACTGATAGAGAAATTCATATTTTGCTGTATTTCTGTGAATTTAGGTGTTCTTACACATTAGCCTTTGTGACAAAATGAATAAGTTATGGCATGTGGTGAACAATCTGTTAACCTGTCAACTGCCCTTCATTTCAGAACAAAAGGAAGAAATGATTTACCGTATTCAAATTGTATTACAACTGTTGCTACTATCTAACTCCAAATGCAATGGAGTTGCCAAAGATGGATATTATGATAGGTAAATGTCAGGTTTATTATGAGACATTAGTTCCACAAAGGCTTATCTCTCCCCCCTTTAATAAATCTAAATTGGGATTATTTTCATTGAGAGCTTTCAATCAGCCTGTATGGCACCAAACATGCTCATGCAATCATGTTAATTACATAAAATGATTTAACTTAATTTACTTCAATTAAATTATCCACCAGCTTCAGATACAAATATGCTAAAGATGTCTTTACAAGTTAAGAGAAATAAAATAAAAGCCTAGAATGTGATTATATAAATGATGACAATCATAAATTAAAATAATAGACAAGAATATTGCAAACAGATCATGTACATAGTCACCATGAAGTTTTTCTAAAATGACCGTCTAAAATTGTCTCAGAATAATATTATGGAAAAGAGGGAAAAGAGATATACATAATCATGAGTAAAAATCCATTTTTATGAAGTAAATTTTACTTTTGCTTAAAGTGAACACTGTCTTTATGAACAATTTGCTTCCTAATTTGCATAAACACAGAATCATATCTTTTTATTAATATAGATTGACTTACGGCACAAGTTGTGCGTAGCAAATTATGGTTCATACAGAAAGGCACCCTGTTCCTCTTTAACAGCTGTATGCTATTTCTGTACTGTAACTATATACACTTCAAACATTTACTCTCATGCTTAGGGGTCATTTGTAACAGAATTTACTATGATGTAAATGGATTGTTTGGATTAAAACTCTAAAGTTAATTGTAAAAATCACTGAATTACATAATACATTATTTTATGTGACACCTACTTTTATAATGACTAATATAAGGTTACTTTCTTTACTATTTTATGAATTGAATGTTGTCATAAACAAAAAAAAAGTTATGACAGCATGTCGTGTGACTATATAGTGAATCCAATACTTACTGTGTCTATTAACAACTGATAAGTGAATTACAGAAGAAAGCAAGAAGCTCGAGTACCAGGAAAGAAAATTAATATTTGTGTTTAATCTATTTGTCACCATTTAAAGTGTACCTTTCTCTTTAATAAGTGTTTGTCTGCTAGCATCCAGAAAAGATCACTGGGCGAATTGGTCAATACAACTGTTAATGCCATGCTTTACGGATACATTTCTATTCATTTTCTATCATGCATGTGTCTAGATTTTTCTTAAATACATTGATATCGATTCCCTCAAATGTTCCACACGCAGTGAGTTCCACATTCTACTCTGACTGGGCAAGAAGCTTCTTCCTGAATTCCTTAATCCTCATTTTGATTGAAGATTCATCCCCAGAAATTCGACCTTCATTCTTGTGCCATGAATGAACAGCTCCAATCCAAATGGGCTTTCTTTATTAGCTCCATCATGACTTGACAGAAAGGGCTTGCATTTTATTAGAAAATAATCGCTCGGTGAACATTGATCAATTCATGGAAATAGTCTGGCACGCCTTGTAACGTGACAGATACCAGCATTAGTAAGGGGTATCTTAATGTTGTGCCTAGCTTATTGGTTGGAAGGTCTCTGAAGAGACGTTTTACCAAAATTCAGATATTATGATATAAAGTTTTGGAGGTCTGTGTCGCTTTTACTAACTAAACACTACAGTGTTTCTGGGGATTGTGCGAATTTGGGGCTGGGAGTTCTGATTTGCAACATCTGGAAAAAAAATCGCTGCAGCAACTAAGGCAGGGAAGGGACAAAATAGTCCATCACTGGTAAAACCCGGAAACCGCCTTTAGAAAACGACATTTCTTATTTTGTTGCTGATACTTCAGTTCAGTTTTCAAATTTTTAAAATGATCTGAGCGAAGTAGACTTCCAACTATTTGCCTCTGACCGGAAATTGTTGTTATAAATTAACCAGGAATTTATGATTTTTTAAAAACAGAGAAGAAGGAGCCAACTTTGAAGTTGTCGGGTGGGGTGGGTGGAGAGAGGGGGAAAGCGTTTTTACAAAATGATTAAACGTGAAGCTAATGGGAAACTCGCTTAAGAACGGCCCAGGTGCCGGAACCTGACCAGATCCGTCATAGTGGCTGCACTTATCCGCAAAATAATGCGTGAAGTATTAAATGTAAAAGAAACTTGTTCTAGCCAAAGAAATAAAGATATAAAGTCGATGAACCAAATGCCAACATTTTTTGAAATATCCCGTATATCCTAGGTTCGTGTCCAAATCCTCATTCCCCACCCCCCTCCCCCCCATATTCAGTATCAGGCTGTTGGCTCTACCAGGATAATGAAAGGCTGGGAAACCCCCCGTCCTGTTTGTAACATAAAGCATTATCAAGTAAAATAAGCGCTATTGTGAAGTGAATTACATCACTGATGATCTCCGCGGCAACCATATTTATATTTCTATCGCTGTATGTGTGAGAAAACTTCCTACAGATGGGATGAAAGCTGAAATAAATCAAAGTTAAAAATCGCACAACACCAGGTTATAGTCCAACAGGTTTAATTGGAAGCACACTCGCTTTCGGAGCGTCACTCCTTCATCAGGTGATAAAGATGAAGGAGCGACACTCCGAAAGCTGGTGCTTCTAAATAAACCTGTTGGACTATAACCTGGTGTTGTGCGATTTTTAACTTTGTACACCTCAGTCCAACACCGGCATCTCCAAATCAGAAATAAATCAATACATTGAAGTCTCCGTTTTTTTTTCCCAAAAAGGCCTTGGTGGAGTTTTGGTTCCGAACCTTCTAATCTGTTAAATCGGCAGAATTCCTTCTTGGGTTCCCGCCGAACTACTGAGGTTTGGTCCAAAGTCCCAACTCTTAATACTTCTGACTTTCAACTGTTAATACCGGTGTAATGTAAATGTAGTTTATGGTTACCTCTTCCTTAACGAGTTCCAACATTTCTGCACCATGTCCAAAGGCAATTTCGTAATATAACAACAGCAAGATACTACGGATGCTGGAGAGCTGAAATTCGAGCAGGCAGTACTGGGGCAATCAGTTGCCAAGAAGAGGCACATTGGGCGTTAACTCTGCTCCTCTCTACAGAGACACAGCCAAAGCTGCTGCGTTTCTCCAGTAATATAATATTTTAAGGTCTCTACAGAAATATATTCGCCCACTTACTACAATTACTTCATTCCCATTTAATTTCAAAAACATGTCTTTTTACTTTTTACATCCCTGTTGGGTTGGAGTGCGATTATTCTCAAGATTAAAGTACCTATACTTGAGATAAGAGTAACAAAACACAAATCAAAAATAATTGAAGCTTGGAATAGGAGACCATTCAGCAGTTCCAGCCAACTTACCATTAAATTATGACTGATCTCTTATTTTGTTCCATAATGCTTTATGTATTGCCAAATCTAGCAAACTCAATCTGCCAGTTTCTCTGATCTACTTCACTGAGTTGCTTAGTCATTGTAAACAGCTCCATCGGATCACCATCTGATCTCAATGGGACTTGAATTGAATTGATTTTCACATGTATCGAGGCGCAGTGAAAAGCTTTGTCTTGCGAGCAATAAAGCAGATCATGGAATTAAGTAGCATAGATAAGTGAATAATAGGTCAACTGCGGCAAAGACAAAAACACAGGTACAGGCAAATGTTTAGAGTTTGTGAGTCCATTCGGTATTCTAATAACAGAGAGAAGCAATTCTGTCACTTGATCAATTTATATTTGCCTACAGGGTGATGAATGGATTCATATGATGCAGTGGTAGTGACCCTGTCTCTGGGCGGAGTTCTACCTCCTCCAGAGGCTGTCATTATATGTCTGATCAGCTTGATTGTCTACAGAGTTTTTGGATAACATTCATCAGTGAGACAAAGGGAGTGGTGTGGAACCCACTTCACAGTAAAACAGTGATCTTCTGGTTGTATTCGAAAATACAAATAGAATATATTAAGAGAGAATTCTGGAGCTGAAAATGTGTTGCTGGAAAAGCGCAGCAGGTCAGGCAGCATCCAAGCAACACATTTTCAGCTCTGATCTCCAGCATCTGCAGTCCCCACTTTCTCCTAGAGAATTCTGGAGAGCAAGTATATAAAGTCACCATCATCCCGCTCTCATAGAGACAATTGGTGGTGAGTTTAACCCGAGGGTCACCAAACCTCAGGCAAGGGGCAAGGTTGAGATGGTAAGGTCACCAAACTTAAGGCAAGGTAGAATCGTCATGAAGACCTGACCTGCTGCTAGAATTGAATCACATGCTATTACCATCACTCTGGTAAAAACAATGACTGCAGATGCTGGAAACCAGATTCTGGATTAGTGGTGCTGGAAGAGCACAGCAGTTCAGGCAGCATCCAAAGTGCAGTGAAATTGACGTTTCGGGCAAAAGCCCTTCATCAGGAATAAAGGCAGAGAGCCTGAAGCGTGGAGAGATAAGCTAGAGGAGGGTGGGGGTGGGGAGAAAGTAGCAATGAGTACAACAGGTGAGTGGGGGAGGGGATGAATGTGATAGGTCAGGGAGGAGAAGGTGGAGTGGATAGGTGGAAAAGGAGATAGGCAGGTAGGACAAGTCCGGACAAGTCATGGGGACAGTGCTGAGCTGGAAGTTTGGAACTAGGGTGAGGTGGGGGAAGGGGAAATGAGGAAACTATTGAAGTCCACATTGATGCCCTGGGTTGAAGTGTTCCGAAGCGGAAGATGAGGCATTCTTCCTCCAGGTGTCTGGTGGTGACGGAGCGGTGGTGAAGGAGGCCCAGGACCTCCATGTCCTCGGCAGAGTGGGAGGGGGAGTTGAAATGGGCACCCAGTATCCCCAATGAAGAGGAGACCGCATCGGGAGCAACAGATACAATAAATGATATTAGTGGATGTGCAGGTAAAACTTTGATGGATGTGGAAGGCTCCTTTAGGAACTTGGATAGAGGTGAGGGAGGAGGTGTGGGCGCAGGTTTTACAGTTCCATTACCATCACTCTGCCAAACAAACCAGCCATCCAGCCAAATGAGCTAATCGACCACCAACTCAGGGAAAGGTGGTGGAGCAGGAGACAAAGGTTAGGCAGGAGACAAAGGTTAGTGGGATGATGGTGTGAAGTAGGAACAGAGTGCAACATGGCCAGGGGTCTGGAGTATTTTTCAGGCGTAGGAAGGTGTGAGGCTAAAGAGGATGACCACGACGATGGGAATCGTAACGAAAATAAAGAACTGCAGACGCTGGAAATCTGAAACAAAAACAGAAATTGCCAGAGGAACTCAGCAGGTCTTGCAGCATCGGTGGTGAGAGATAAACGGAGTTAACCTTCCCAGTCTCGTGACGGTTCTTCAGAACTGTTCACAAAATGTCAACTCTGTTTATCTCTTTCCACAGATGCTATCAGACCTGCTGGGTTTCTTCAGTAACTTCTGTTTCTGCTGTTGTTGAGAAAGTTAAAGTCAGTCCTCTCGTCAGGAGTTACAAATGAAACTTCGTAAGGTTACCTGGTGATGACTCAGACTGTAAAATAAATGCAATTATAGACGAGGAGATTTTTTCCCCCTCTCTCTGTTCATGAAAAGTGTAAACGAAGGAAAGTGAGAAGACGCTTCATTGCATATGTATGTGTATTTGAACAAACACCTTTGGTATACGTTATCCTGCACCTTATGTGCAATATCGACAAACAACATAATATTTAAAGGAAACCGAAAAACAGAGACTTTGATACGTTTGGAGCGGAGCAGGGGGGTCCAGATAAAGGGAGGAGAAACGCTGTGGAAGAGTGTGAACATCAGAAGGACAACATTGTGTTTGCGGTTTGGGGAAACTGCCAGGCATTGTAGGTCAAGAGCATTGGAATGACGGACGTGGTGTTGGCAATAGCTTTTTGGATGGACTAAGATTTATGGAGAATGCGACAAAGCAAAGATCGTTAATTTCAAGTGTTTATGTAAAAACACAGGAATGTATAATCTTAACTGGCATTTTTAACTGTTAAATATAACCTTGACATTCTCACGTGAAATTTTTCACATGCGTTGCTAATATTTATCAAAAAAAGCTACTAATCGGTGCAAAACGATACAATGATTTGGAGATGCCGGTGTTGGACTGGGGTGTACAAAGTTAAAAATCACACAGCACCAGGTTATAGTCCAACAGGTTTAATTGGAAGCACACTAGCTTTCGGAGCGATGTTCCTTCATCAGGTGGTAATGGAGGGCTCAATCCTAACAGAATTTATAGCAAAAATTTACAGTGTGATGTAACTCAAATTATATATTGAAAAATTTATTGTCTGTTAAGCCTTTCATCTGTTAGAATACAGTGGTAGTTTCACTTCTTTCATGTGTAAATCATAAAACCTTTTTTTAAAAAAGTTGCATTCTCGGGTTAGCTGTTAACAATGGTGTTAGCTAGACAATATATTGAATATGGCATAGACAGAGAGCAAGGGGGCCAACACCTTCAAGTTACATCACACTGTAAATTTTTGCTATACATTCTGTGTGTTAGGATTGAGCCCTCCACGACCACCTGATGAAGGAGCATCGCTCCGAAAGCTAGTGTGCTTCCAATTAAACCGGTTGGACTATAACCTGGTGTTGTGTGATTTTTAGTTTTATCAGGAATGCAATCAATTGTATGTAATGAAGCAATTCAGTGCTGCAATCTTGAGATTGCAATTGTCGAGATTCAGCATTGCTGTGTTTAGCTCTCTACCACTTCCCTGCCTCCTATAGTAATTTATACTGTACATTAAATTCTCTCATTGCGTCCCGCACTGCCGTATTCAGCTTAGATCTGCCATTCACTATCTTCCGTTTCCCACTCAAGCCATTAACACGTTATTATATCTCTTTATTAAGTGGGTGCACTTTCATCTGCCACCGCCAAAACAACTTTTTTCCTTTGCTTTGTTCCTCTTACATTGCTGTTTGAGTTTAATAGAGTTGTTTCGACAAGCATTCTTTCCAAATTGTAAACGCCTCTGTTCTCTTCCCAAATACTGTCTGAACCGTGGATTCCTTTTGTTCCCCCGTTCACGCTTTAGACATTCAGATTGCGCAGTTTTTCCCCCAACTTTTGTTCAGACTCTTTACTTGTGTCTCTGCATGTATCAGTTATGTTTGTGTCCGTGCTTAGCGTGTTAAACAGAATGGGTATCACTGAGTTCGGTACGGTTATTCCAGTAGAACTGATAGAGTGATTAGTTTAATACCTTCCTCATGCCAGAATCACGCAATTAGCATCATCCGATTGTGTGAAATATTTGAGCTCACGTTACCCCGTGCTGGAAACAAAACATTCCTTTGCGACAAATGCAATTTGTCTCTCTTAGGAAACACCGGAATTAACTCTGCAATATGAAAACGATCTTGAGGGTCCAGGGATGCTATCCGTACCTCTATGTCCGAAGGTCCAGGTTCAAGTTCTGGGAGTGTGTATCACCCTGCCCAGCCAGGTGTACTGGAATAACTGAAATCTAAATCTAAAAGGCCACCTACCTGCTTTGATGGGAATATATTTGTAACGATGCTGTTGACCTCTTGAAGCTAACTTGGAAACGTAACTGCAGATATCTAAGTATTGTTTTCAATTGGAAATTCTCTTGATTGAAAATCCAGTCAATACTTAAGCATTTTCTAAAACTTGTTATTATTTTACTTCATTCTTATTTCTTCTTCAGTAATATATTCTGGCTAAATAATAGCAAGCTATCAACTTTTAGAATGTATTATTGTTGGCCTGATAATTCAACCGAAACAATTCTCAATTCCGATCCAGTTCCGTATCAACATTAATGCAGCTTCAACCTATTGTTTCCAAAGTAGGAGCCCCTCCTTCGTGCATTAGCAATATATGTAAACATATCCTCACTGTCTTCAGAATGTGTGTTTACCATCATAATTTGGATGGAGAAGATGGAACGAAGGGAAATTTAATGCAACATTTTGAAATGAAACTTGACATGTTGAAATTAGCAACTTCAATGACAGTTATTTTCAGAAGGTTTTGTCCGTCTGGGTTGACTTCCTCTCAATAAACAACTGTGACTGTAACTTGCCCGATCTAGCGCTATTTTAACGAAAGTGCCGCTCCAATAACGATCACGTCCCCTGTATCGACAGAAGCGAGTTCCGTGAGCACCCGAAACAACTTGTTTAAGGTAATAAAGGACTAATCTGTCGTCTATTACCCTGAACAAGACTCAACAATATGGTCGAATAACCCTTACACGTGTCAAAAGACATACGCCACATACTGCAGTTACTGGAAATCTGAAAACAGAGAAGTTGAAGAACTCAGATCCGTATGGAAGGTCATCGACCTGAAACATTATCTCTGTTTCTGTCCATTGATGCTGCCTGGCCTGGTGAGATGATCCATACTGTTCACTGGTTTCGGTAGAGAGTGCAAACCCCTCCGCTTCCGTCCCCACATTTACGACCTTTTTACCTTTTCTAAAACTTCCTTTTTTTAAATGAATTAAATGCTTAATTAACGTCAGAAAGTAAATGTAATTTGATTAAAGCCCGGGGCGTATCAATGGGAGAGGTGTAGCACCGTACGAAACCTAATTTTGGCCCCTGAGCGAATTGCTGTGCTGTCCGATTAACTAACCGGAAGTGGGTACACGGCAGGATTCACCTTCGAAAAACAAAGTGTGATTAGAAACTTGGAGACAAAAAGAAATGATATCGATAGAGAGAAAATTCACCCGATTTTTTGAGGGTTTAAGCTGTTCAACAGATTAGCTAAAATAAAGCCTCCCCTGAAATGCGCTAATATTCAAAAATCGATGCTGTACAATAAAGGCTCATCCCTAAAGTGTAAGGGAGCGATTGCAATACTTAAATCTACCGGACCTACATCGGTCAGCGAGCTCCCTTCGTCAAACCTGTAAGTCGCTATTTCAAATATTAAATGTTGGGAAGCGTACTGAGAGCTTATCTCCAGAATAATTTAAGTGATAGGCATTGGATTTTCTTCACAATTCAATGAAGAACAAAAGCGAATCATAACTATGCAAATGCTGGCGAGGTTAGTCTGCATGTGAGTTCTACTCACCAAGGGGAAGAGCGATGAAGAATGGCAGCCAGCACAAGATGAACATGCCCATGACAATGCCAAGCGTCTTCGCGGCCTTCTTCTCTCTGGAGAACTTGAGAAGGCGGACAGAGAGGGAACTTCTAAAGTGGTGCCCTTTGGACCGGGAGACGATGGAATCGTCCTGAATATTCCTGCAATGGATGCGCAAAGCTCGCTCGCTGGAGTTTGATGTCTCCCTCATCACCCCGGCCTCGAGGTTCTTGGTTGTCCGCTTGGCTACAATGTACACCCTGGCATACATCACCAGGATGACAGTCAAAGGGATATAAAATGAGCCAAGGGACGAGAAGAGAGCGTAGCCAGCATCTTCCGTGATTTGGCACTCAGTCTCATCAGGAGGCGCTGGCTGCTTCCAACCCAAGAGGGGGCCGATGGAGATGACTATGGACAAGACCCAGACCCCAACCACGACCAGCACTGCTTTCTTCTCGGTGACAATGGAAGGGTAACGCAGGGAGTACCGAACCCCGATATAACGGTCGATTGAAATGGCACACAGGCTCATGATGGAGGCAGTACAACAGAGCACGTCAACTGCAGCCCAAATATCGCAAAAAATCCTTCCGAATATCCAGTAGCCTATGATCTCCAGTGTAGCTGAGAAAGGCAACACGGTGGTGCTGAGGAGCAAGTCTGCGATCGCTAGGTTGATGATAAAGTAGTTGGTGGTTGTCTGTAAGTGCCGGTTGAAAGCTACCGAGAGGATGACTAAAATGTTACCGACCAGCGCGAATAAAATGAAGAGAACCAGGACCAGCCCGAGCACAGCGCCTTTACTCGGGCACAGTGAGGTGCCGTTCTGGGAAGTCACGTTTGAGAGATTACTGGTAAAGTTGGTGTCGTAGAAAAGGGGCTCCGGAGATGATCGGTTGTCGCCTCCACCGCCAGCAGAGTGCACAGAATTCATGTTAACGACCATTCTCCATTTCAGCTCATGTGACAGCCAAGCGCCGAAGTCCCACCACAAACATAGCCATCCGCAGTCAGGACTCGGAGGGAGAGAACTGTCCGGCACAGAAGAGGCTCCAGTTGCCTTTCTGGCAAGCTACACTTATCACCAGGGAGTTCGCAACAGCACAGCAGTCTCACAGTCATTTGGAGAGAACCCGAGAGTATGTCTCTCCGCTCCTCTGTGTTAGCGCCTCCCTCCTGCTCTCCGCTTTTTATATTCACCGCTTCAGGCAAAACAACACACACACACAAACATGTCAAAGGTGCTGGCTGACGTCAGGATCCGGCTGAAATAATCACTGAACATTTTGTGAAAGATCAGAGCAAGACCCAAACCGGGGAGGAGGGTCAGCACTCATTGTGGGAATGAGAGGTGGGCGAAATAGACACAGCGTGGGTGTCACACTGGCAGGATGTTCGTGAGGCACAGATAGACAGAATGGGTGTATAACATTGACATGGTGTTCCTGGGTCAGCGGTAACGGCAAAGGGGAAGATAGACAATGTGGACGAATACTACTGACAGATTGCTCGGGAATTAGGGGGGTGGGGTTGGTGTGCGGGTGGGTGTGGGAGGATAGACAATAGGTGCAAAGTAATACCCGGGTGATAGTGGGGCAGGAGTTGGCACAATGGTAGACAGAGAGTGTATAACACTGAAAGGTTGTTACTGAGTCACAAATAGACGCAGTGAGGTATAATTCATTATTAACGGGGTAGATTGGAGGGTGGATATAAAACAGACGATCTGAGAAGGACGAGGTGGTGTGGTTTTTGCAGAATAACGCTGCAAACAGCGGCGCTGAGGGAAGGCCTTCACTGAGTTTTGCACATTCTGCCAAACGAAGTAGCAATCGCTCATTAAAAAGCAAGGGTTAAAGTTTTTGATATTCTAATAAATTATCTTCAGAAAACAGCGTCCCGAAGGTTTCAGATTTTTTTCTGTAAAAGGGACAAGTTCACAATACTGAAAGAAAAATGAAGAAATACAACAGGATAAATATTATATTCCAGGAGATTGCCTTTTCGAATATTTTTTGACAGCATGTGTCTGACAGGATTGCATGGCGTATAAAATATTTTATTTACTTATCACGAGTGCATTTTCACTTGTTACAATCAATAAAAATGATATTATTTAAAGAGTTTTACAATAATCGAAAAGTGCAGTAAAGTGTGGATTAGGTCGTCCATATCCCAAATTAAATCAATAAATATCTACATCGTTATCGTTTTAAACTACGAGGTAAAAACAATGACTGCAGATGCTGGAAACCAGATTCTGGATCAGTGGTGCTGGAAGAGCACAGCAGTTCAGGCAGCATCCAAGAAGCAGCGAAATCGACGTTTCGGGCAAAAGTCCTTCATCAGGAATAAAGGCAGAGAGCCTCCACGCTTCAGGCTCTCTGCCTTTATTCCTGATGAAGGGCTTTTGGCCGAAACGTCGATTTCGCTGCTTCTTGGATGCTGCCTGAACTGCTGTGCTCTTCCAGCACCACTGATCCAGAATCGTTTTAAATTATGCTTTGCTTTGCACACTGTTCACATCATGACAATTCATTCCTAAAACTACTTAACCAGTCTGTAACTTAGAAATAAATTTAAAGATGCTCAAACCTTCTAAAATTATCAGGGAGAGTTCATAATTGTTGCTGTTTTTACCCAGGGCAGTTCAACCCAGAGAAAAAAATGCCAGACTCGGCATCTCCAGCGCGCTGCTTCCGAATACAGTATTAACAACTTTCTCCCTCAAAGAAAACCATGCCGAGTTCTTAAAGTCAAGCAGTAATTATTCTTCAAAATTCAAACTGATTCTGTCATTGGATAACTTTCGCACAAGCCTTTAAAGTAAATACACTGAATTTTAAACCAGGTCATTTGCAGCGTGTAGTTTCAGTAGTTACAGTCCAAGCAGGGAGCTAGAGTTGGAATCCTCTGCATGCATTAACTCAGAAGATTACGGTATTAATCCTTTACGATCAAGCAGTTTTAATATTGTGGACAAAAACAATGACTGCAGATGCTGGAAACCAGATTCTGGATCAGTGGTGCTGGAAGAGCACAGCAGTTCAGGCAGCATCCAAAGTGCAGCGAAATCAACGTTTCGGGCAAAAGCCCTTCATCAGGAATAAAGGCAGTGAGCCTGAAGCGTGGAGAGAGGAGGGTGGGTGTGGGGAGAAAGTAGCATAGAGTACAATGAATGTTGTGGGCAGACGGGCCGCTCAAAATGGCAGACTTACAAAAAAAAGTACGATAAGTAAAGCATGCTGGGAAATGGAGCCAAGCATTGGTCAAAAGTACTTCTGCTAAAAACACTGAAATAAACCAGCTACAAACCCATCTGCAGTCCTCACTTTTGCCAAGTTACCGACCCAGACAGGCTGTAGCTGCAGACAGCACAATATACCGGCACCACTCCCCACCTCTTCCTCCGCTACATTGATGATTGCATTGGCCCCACCTCGTGCTCCAGCCAGGAGGTTGAGCAATTCATCAACTTCACCAACACATTCCACCCTGACCTTAAATTTACCTGGACCATCTCTGACACCTCCCTCCCCTTCCTGGACCTCTCCATCTCCATTAATGATGACCGACTTGACACTGACATTTTTACAAACCCACCGACTCCCACTGCTACCTGGATTACACCTCTTCCCACCCTACCTCTTGCAAAAATGCCATCCCGTATTCCCAATTCCTCCGCCTCTGCCGTATCTGCTCTCAGGAGGACCAGTTCCACCACAGAACACACCAGATGGCCTCCTTCTTTAGAGACCGCAATTTCCCTTCTCATGTGGTTAAAGGTGCCCTCCAATGCATCTTGTCCACATCCCGCACCTCCACCCTCAGACCCCACCCCTCCAACTGTAACAAGGACAGAATGCCCCTGGTGCTCACCTTCCACCCTACCAACCTTCGCATAAAGCAAACCATCTGCCGACATTTCCGCCACCTCCAAAAAGACCCCACCACCAGGGATATATTTCCCTCCCCACCCCTTTCCGCCGTCCGCAAAGACCATTCTCTCCGTGACTACCTGGTCAGATCCACACCCTGCTACAACCCACCCTCCCATCTTGACACCTTCCCCTGCCACCGCAGGAACCGCAAAACCTCCCCCTTCACCTCCCACACCTCCTCCCTCACCTCTATCCAAGGCCCTAAAGGAGCATTCCACATCCACATGTGTAGTTTTACCTACACATTCACTAATATCATTTTTTGTATCCGTTGCTCCGATGCGGTCCGCTCTACATTGGGGAGACTGGACGCCTCCTAGCAGAGTGCTTTAGGGAACATCTCCAGGACACCCGCATCAATCAACCACACCGCCCTGTGGCCCAACATTTCAACTCCCCTTCCCACTCTGCCGAGGACATGGAGGTCCTGGGCCTCCTTCACCGACGCTCCCTCACCACCAGATGCCTGGAGGAAGAACGCCTCATCTTCCACTTCGGAACACTTCAACTCCAGGGCATCAGTGTGGACTTCAACAGTTTCCTCATTTCCCCTTCCCCCAACTCACTCTAGTTCCAAACTTCCAGCTCAGCACTGTCATGACTTGTCCTACCTACCTATCTTCTTTATCACCTATCGACTCCACCCTCCCCCTGCCCCAAACTATCACCTTCATCCCCTCCCCCACTCAGCTATTGTACTCAATGCTACTTTCTCCTCACCTCCACCCTCCTCTAGCCTATCTCTCCACGCTTCAGGCTCTCTGCCTTTATTCCTGATGAAGGGCTTTTGCCCAAAACGTCGATTTTACTGCTCCTCAGATGCTGCCTGAACTGCTGTGCTCTTCCAGCACCACTAATCCAGAATACAGTACATTGACCCAGCCCAATCCCAGGACAATAGGAAACACTGAGTTGTTTTCCAGAACAAAGGATGCATCATACCTTTATTTGAGAAAGGTTATCTGGCCTACGTGCCCCAAAACCTTCAGAATGGAGGCCTAAGGACCACTCCACCATCCAACACATCAATGCCTGATAGGGTCCGATTGAACAGAGTGATCAAGCCCTGATTATCCATTCCTAGTATTCGAAGACCCTCCCAAAGAAACGCAAAAGCTTGCAGGAAAAAGAATCACCGCAACACCACCCTCATGAGTGGTAACTCTAGACCAACAGCCATAAAGAGGAGAGGACCCTGTAACTATAGGAAGAAGAAGAGCAGATGATCATTGCCAAATGGATCAAGGCCAAGATCTAGTGTAGTAGTATTTGATCATTAAAAGTTAAGTTAAAGGATAAGATAGTTAATTTCATTTATTATGTTAATTGTTAGTTTGTAGTGTATTGTTATTATAGTATTAATTGTGTTAAAATGAAGATAATTTCTTATTACCGTTAAGAGTTGACTCACAGTCCTTTGCTGAATATGAGAATCAAAACACCTTGTTTGGCAGGCGCGACAAATTGGCACCTTAGACAGGACTTGATGAAAGGTGACTTCGTTATTCCAAAATCAAACCCTACAGAACCTAATATTTCTTAAAACTTTCCCTGAGCCTGAATTAAGAGGACAGAGTCCTACGAGACAGCCAGGAATTCAAGTAAATTGAAGGGAATATAAAGATCTACATTGGACTATTCACCATGTGGCACGGTGGCACAATGGTTAGCACTGCTGCCTTATAGCACCAGAGTCCCGGGTTCAATTCCCGACTCAAGTGACTGACTGTGTGCAGTTTGCACATTCTCCCCATGTCTGCGTGGGTTTCTTCCACAGTCCAAAGATGTGCAGGTCAGGTGAATTGGCCATGCTAAATTGCCCGTAGTGTTAGGTGAAGGGATAAATGTCGGGGAATGGGTGGATTGTGCTTCGGTGGGTTGGTGTGGACTTGTTGGGCCGAAGGGCCTGTTTCCACACTGTAAGTAATCTAATCTTAAAGGATAAAGCCAACAAGTGTTTACTCCAAATCAAGCAAGTGACGATTTCTTTGTGTATGTGGGATCCTTTGTGGGATAGATAAGGTAAAACACCGAAAGTTGGGATAGACCCGGTGGGATTAGGACTGGAAGGTAGCAAAAGCTGTACCATCAGTTTGATCTGGGAGACAGTGAGGTATGCACATGATGGAGATCAGAGTTGAGAGTGTTTTGCTGGAAAAGCACACAGGCAGCATCCAAGGAGCAGGAAAATCGACATTTCGGGCCGGAGCCCTTCATCAGGAAGGAGCAGCAACACACTCTCAACTCTGATCTCCTGCATCTGCAGACCTCACTGTCTCCATTAGTTTGATTCAACCATTATACCCCTTAGTTTAATCAAGAATGACAGAGAATGACGCAAGAGTAAAGAATTGTCCCATATGGGAATAGAACTGATGACAATATATCAGTAAGAAACAGTGTCCCATGTGGACAAAAGTTTGCTGTAATGATGAAACAGGATCAGGATTCCTAGGACAAAAATATTGGGAGGATTTGAGGAAAATTCAAGGGAAGCAGGTGTCCAAACTTGAAAAACACATAGCAATAATATGCTGTTTGGGGCAATTGCTTCGTGTTCAGGATCAAGAGGAGGGATTGTGGCCAGATAGCCACACAAAAAGGCAGACTTATGACAAACTGGATAATAAATAAAGCATGCTGGGAAAATGAGCCAAACATTGGCCAAAAGTACCTCTTCTAAAAGCACTGAAATAAACAAACTACAGACCCAAACAGGCTACAGCTGCAGACAGCACAATATACAATTGACCCAGCCCATTCCCAGAACAAAAGAAAACATTGAGTTTTCTAGAACAAAGGGGTGTCTTACACCCTTATTGGGAAAGGCTACCTGATCTATGTCGCCCTAGCACCTTCAGGAATGGAGGCCCAAGGACCAATCCACCATCAACTCATCAATGCCTGATTGGATCCATTAGATCGCCCTGATCAATCTATTGGTAGGAATTGAAGACCCTCCAATAGAGGCACAAAAAACTTCCAAGTAAGAGAATAGCTGCAACACCCCCTTTGTGAGTGGTAACTCTAGACCAACAACTGTAAAGTGGAAAGGACCCTGGGACCATCGGAAGACGAAGACCAGACAATCATCATCACATGGATCAAGGCCAAGATCTAGTGTGGTGGTATTTAAACATTCAAAGTTAAGTTAAACTATAAGATAGTTAATTAGATTTGTGGTTTTAATTGTTAGCTTGCAGTGCATTTGTTATTTTGGTATTAATTGTGTTGAAATAGATAAAGATAATTTCTTATTACTGTTGAGAGTGGACTCGCAGTTCTTTGCTGAATTTCAGGGTCTAAAAACATGTGTGGCAGGTGCAACAATATGGTATAGAATATGAACATTTTCATTTCATTTTTGCAAGGTTTGTGAAGGTTTGTAGCTCAGGTTGAGGTTTAGGGTGTAGGTTTGCTCGCTGAGCTGTAGGTTTGATATTCCGACGTTTCATCACCTGGCTAGGTAACATCATCAGTGGCAACCTCCAAGTGAAGCGAAGCTGTTGTCCCCTGTTTTCTATTTATATCTTTTTTCTGGATGGGGATCCTGGAGTTTGTGGTGATGTCATTTCCGGTTTGTTTCTGAGGGGTTGATAGATGGCATCTAGATCTATGTGTTTGTTTATGGCGTTGTGGTTGGAGTGCCAGGCCTCTAGGAATTCTCTGGCATGTCTTTGCTTAGCCTGTCCCAGGATAGATGTGTTGTCCCAGTCGAAATGGTGGTTTTTTTCATCCGTGTGTAGGGCTACGAGGGAGAGAGGATCGTGTCTTTTTGTGGCTAGCTCGTGTTCATATATCCTGATTGCTAACTTTTTCCTGTTTGTCCTACGTAGTGTTTGTGGCAGTCCTTGCATGGAATTCCATGCAAAATTCCATGCAAGGACTGCCACAAACACTATGTAGGACAAACAGGATGAAAGTTAGCCTCCAGGATACACGAACACCAGCTAGCCACAAAAAGACATGACCATCTCTCCCTCGTAGCCCTACACACGGTTGAAAAAAACCCATATTGGGACAGGCTCAGCAAAGACATGCCAGAGAATTTTGAGAGGCCTGGCACTCCAACCACAACACCATAAACAAACACATAGATCCAGATGCCATCTATCAACCCCTCAGAAAACGAACAGGAAATGGCATTACCACAAACCCCAAGATCCCCATCCAGGAGAAAGATATAAATAGAAAACAGGAGACAACAGCTTCGCTTCACTTGAAGGTCGCCACTGATGATGTTACCTAGCCAGGTAATGAAACGTCTGGATATCAAACCTACAGCTCATCAAACAAACCTACATCCTAAATTCTCAGTTCATATCGAGCACACTAGAAATATACACACAGAGATTTCCTATCCATGTAACATGGCTTCTTGTTCCAACATATTTGTCACACTCTCTATCAATTATTTGTCCTTGCCAGAAACTTGTATGTTTATTTGTGCAATGGACTTTCCTGATGCCAATTAAAAAATTCTCTTTCCACTACCTTGTTCCAAAATGTTTTATAGTTTTCTTTCTGATCAACCGCTTTATTTCCTTTGCAAGGGAATATATTTGTGCTGAAAGTAAGACTTTAAATAAACTGAACATAAAATATTTCCAATAACACCATTAGGATCATTTGTTTAACGTCCTTGAGTGTCATTAAATGGCACTTGAAGACCCTAGTCTGCGTCTGGAATTTGGATGCTTATACTCAGATCTCCTTCTGCATTCAGGTGCAGTTCTTATCCAAGTTGCATCACCACTGCTGAACTGATTAAACATTTTGCTTTACCTCTTAACACTGCTCAGCAACTTTTCTTCAAATCAGTTTGAAAAGCAAGAGATCACAATTCTAAAATGTTATGGTAAGGTAAAATTTATATTAACTTTTTAGCAGATAAATGTCAGGCACATGACTGTATGTGTTAGACAGAACAATGACCAGTGTCTGATTACGCAGATGTTGTTTTGTTATTGCTTAAAGAATGATGACCCTACATGAAACCGGACATGCAAATGAGCATGCACCTAGATGTCATAATGTGATCAAAGGCCACGCTTTGCATGGTAACACCTTAGGCACAGGGCGTGCCTGGAGATCACTCTATAATGTTTGTATTGGATTAGCTGTAAATAAAATCACCAGGGATATTCAAGTAAAACAAATCTGCACACCTAATTTGTGTTAAATATAGCTAACACAAGAATATTACTACATGATGGCAATGGCAGGATATTTGCACTAGCTTCCATGTTAGTGGGTTTTGAGTTTGTGTTTGCCAGGCTTCTTTGGGCAAATTATGTTGATCATGGCAAAAGCTTCTGACTTTGTATGTTCGATATGTTACATTCACACTGTGCATTTGTTTGAGCTTAGGTTGAGATTGTTCCGTTCTATATCTGCCATAAATGCTGCTCGCTGTGAATCTTATCAGATCGAGTGGATCGGTTGGAGAGATAGTTAGAAGCAATGAGGAATTGCAACAGCAACAGTGTGTGATGGATGGCAGTTATAGGAAGGGGGGATAGTTTCAGATAAAGTCATATAGATGGGTTAACTCCAGGAAAGGTAAGAGAGGTAGGCAGCTCGTGCAGGAGTCTTTTGTGCATATACCCATTCCAAACAGGTATGTTGTTTTGGAAAATGTAGGGGGTGATGGGTTCTCCAGGGAATGTAGCACAAACAGCCAAGTTTCTGGTATGGAGACTGATTCTAATGCAACGAGGGGTACGTCGAATTCCAAGAGGTCAATTGTGTTAGGGGATTGTCTAGTTCGAGGTACAGACAGACATTTCTGTGACCAGCAGTGAAAAAGCAGAATGGTGTGTTGCTTCCCTGGTGCCAGGATCAAGGATGTCTCAGAGAGGGAGCAGAATGTTCTCACGGGGGAGAGGGGCCAGCAAGAGGTCATTGTCCACATTAGACCCAACGACATTGGAAGGGAAAAGGTTGAGACTCTGAAGGGAGATTACAGAGAGTTAAGCAGGAATTTAAAAAGAAGGTCCTCGAGAGTAGTAATATCTGGATTACTCCCAGTGCTATGAGGTAGTGAGGGCAGGAATAGGAGAATAGAGCAGATGAATGCATGACTGAGGAGCTGGTGTATGGGGGAAGGATTCACATTTTTTGATCATTGGAATCTCTTTTGGGGTAGAAGTGACCTGTACAAGAAGGATGGATTACACCTAAATTGGAAGGGGACTAATATATTAGCAGGGAGATTTGCAAGAGCTGCTCGGGAGGATTTAAACTAATAAGGTGGGGGGGGGGGTGTATCTGGGAGATAGTGAGGAAAGAGATCAATCTGGAACTGGTACAGTTGAGAACAGATGCGAGTCAAACAGTCAGGGACAAAGTAGGACTAATAAATTAAACTGCATTTATTTCAATGCAAGAGGCCTAACAGGGAAGGCAGATGAATTCAGGGCATGGTTAGGAAGATGGGACTGGGATATCATAGCAACTACAGAAACATGGCTCAGGGGTGGGCAGGACTGGCAGCTTAATGTTTCAGGATGCAAATGCTACAGGAACAATAGAAAGGGATGTTGGCGTGGGTGGGGGGTGGTTGTGTGTGGCATTTTTGATAAGGGACAGCATTATAGCTGTGCTGAGGGAGGATATTCTCGGAAATACATCCAGGGACGTTATTTGGGTGGAATTGAGAGATGATAACCTTATTGAGATTGTATTATAGACCCCCTAATAGTCACAGGGAAATTGAGAAACAAACTTGAAAGGAGCTCTCAGATATCTGTAAGAAAAATAGGGTGGTTATGGTAGGGGATTTTAACTTTCCAAACATAGACTGGGACTGCCATAGTGTTAAAGGTGCCGATGGAGAGTAATTTGTTAAGTGTGTACAAGACAATTTTCTGATTCAGTATGTGGATGTACCTACTAGAGAAGGTGCAAAACTTGACTTTCTCTTGGGAAATAAGGCAGGGCAGGTAATTGAGATGACAGTGGGGGAGCACTTTGGGGCCAGCGACCATAATTTTATTAGATTTAAAATAATGATGGAAAAGGTTAGACCAGATCTAAAAGTTGAAGTTCTAAATTGGAGAAAGGCCAATTTTGATGGTATTAGGCAAGAACTTTCAAAAGCTGATTGGAGTCAGATGTTCGCAGATAAAGGGATGGTTCGAAAATGGGAAGCCTCCAGAAATGAGATAACGAGAATCCAGAGAAAGTATATTCCTGTTAGAGTGAAAGGAAAGGCTGGTAGGTATAGGGAATGCTGGATGACTAAAGGAATTGGGCGGTTGGTTAAGAAAAAGAAGAAAGCATATGTAAGGTATAGACAGGATAAATCAAGTGAATCATAATAAGAGTATAAAGGTAATAGGAGTATACTTAAGAGGGAAAACAGGAGGGGAAAAAGGGGACATGAGATAGCTTTGGCAAATAGAATTAAGGAGAATCTAAAGAGTTTTTACAAATTAAGGACAAAAGGGTAACGAGGGAGAGAATAGGGCCCCTCAAAGATCAGCAACGCAGCCTTTATGTGGAGCTGCAGGAAATGGGAGAGATACTAAATGAGTATTTTGCATCAGTATTTACTGTGGAAAAGGATGTGGAAGATATAGACTGTAGGGAAATAGATGGTGACACCTTGCAAAATGTCCAGATTACAGAGGAGGAAGTGCTGAGTGTCTTGAAATGCATAGAAGTGGATAAATCCCCAGGACCTGATCAGGTGTACTCTAGAACTCTGTGGGAAGCTGGAGAAGTGATTGCTGGGCCTCTTGCTGAGATATTTGTATCATCGATAGTCACAGGTGAGGTGCTGGAAGACTGGAGGTTGGCCAACGTGGTAAGGAAAAGCCAGGGAACTATATAGACCAGTGAGCCTGATGTCGGTAATGGATAAATTGTTGGAGGGAATCCTGAGGGACAGGATGTACATTTATTTGTAAAGGCAAGGACTGATTCGGGATATTCAGCATGGCCTTGTGCATGGGAAATCATATCTCACAAACTTGATTGAGTTTTTTGAAGAAATAACAAAGAGGATTGATGAGGGCAGAGAAGTAGATGTGATCTATATGGACTTCAGTAAGGCATTTGACAGGGTTCCCCATGGGAGACTGATTAACAAGGTTAGATCTCACGGAATACAGGGAGAACTAGCCATTTAGATACAGAACTGGCCCAAAGGTAGAAGACAGAGGGTGGTGGTGGAGAGTTGTTTTTCAGACTGGAGGCCTGTGACCAGTGGAGTACCACAAGGATTGGTGCTGGGTCCTCTACTTTTTGTCATTTATATAAATGATTTGGATGCAAGCATAAGAGGTATAATTAGTAAGTTTGCAAATGACATTAAAATAGGAGGTGTAGTGGACAGCAAAGAGGGTTACCTCAGATTACAACAGGATCTTGATCAGATGGGCCAATGGGCTGAGAAGTGGCAAATGGAGTTTAATTCAGATAAATGCGAGGTGCTGCATTTTGGGAAAGCAAATCTTAGTAGAACTTATACACTTAATGGTAAGATCCGAGGGAGTGTTGCTGAACAGAGACCTTGGAGTGCAGGTTCATAGTTCCTTGAAAGTGGAGTAGCGGGTGGATAGAATAGTGAAGAAGGTGTTTGATATGCTTTCTTTTATTGGTCAGAGTATTGAGTACAGGAGTTGGGAGGTCATGCAGCAGCTGTACAGGACATTGGTTAGGCCACTGTTGAAATATTGCTTGCAATTCTGGTCTCCTTCCTGTTGGAAAGATGTTGTGAAACTTGAAAGGGTTCAGAAAAGATTTACAAGGATGTTGCCAGGGTTGGAGGATTTGAGCTATACAGAGAGGCTGGGGCTGTTTTCTCTGGAGCTTCGGAGGCTGAGGGGTGACCTTATAGAGGTTTACAAAATTGTGAGGGGCATGGATAGGGTAAATAGGCAAAGTCATTTCCCTGGGAACGGGGAGTCCAGAACTAGAGGGCATAGATTTAGGGTGAGAGAGGAAAGATATAAAAGAGACCTACGGTGCAACTTTTTCACGCAGAGGTTAGTATGTGTATGAGCTGCCAGAGGATGTGGTGGAGGCTGGTGCAATTGCAACATTTAAGAGGCACTTTGATGGGTATATGAATAGGAAGTGTTTGGAGGGATATGGGCTGGGTGCTGGCAGGTGGACTAGATTGGGTTGGGATATTTGGTCAGCATGGACAGGTTAGACCAAAGGGTCTATTTCTGTGCTGTATATCTTAATGACTCTATGACTCTGCCATGCACTTTGCTATTCTTGTCATGTTTTTTCTGTGTTCTGTTTTGTTGTTCCCTGCTATAGCCTCTAGATGTGTATACATCACCTCACAGAAACATTGAATATTCTAAGTAGATTGTCAAGCTCAAATAAGGCTAAAAACATTCCACTGGATTTACAAATCAGCCGCAAAGACATTGAGATAATCTCAAAATCACTCTATTGCATTTGGTCAGCATAAAAGTGACTGAGTTCAATTGGAAATGGCAAATGACTTGCATGTAAAGGCACTGTGAAAGGTTATCATTGAAAGGTGGTCTCACATGATGAGAGAAGTGCCAGGCACACTCAATTGTTTTCGACCTCACAGAGGTGATCTTGGCACAGCAAGAGGTGTTAAGTTCAAAGGAAAAGAAATATCATGTTTGAAGCTATTTGTCAGGATACACTGTTGCGATGAAACCAGGAACATATGTGCAGAAAGCAGATGAAACGATTAGCACGTGACACAGTCTATTGGACAGTGACATCAAAAAACTTAGTGATGGTGTGTAAGGCATTTCAGTCTCAACAATATGGAGACCTGCATGAGATTCCATCAGTCCATTAGTCCAAAATCACTATTATCTATTTTCTTGTAAATTGTCAGGTAAAAAACATTTCAAGTGCGTCTATAACAGACACCATGAGTGCTGTATTCAGTTTGTTCAATGCATCTGATTAAATCATTTTTGACAATAGATTGTAGTCGACAGACAGACCTTCCAGGGATGTGTGTCAAATAGGGTGTGAACCATATTACCTCAGATCAAATAGTCTCACTGAATAAATAGTTTGCACCATTAAATTTCTCATTCTGTAGGACAACAAAACAAGGTTCATCTGTCTCTCCAGTTTCCTCATTTCCCCTCCCCCCACCTTGTCTCAGTCGAATCCCTCAAACTCAGCACCGCCTTCCTAACCTGCAATCTTCTTCCTGACCTCTCCGCCCCCACCCCACTCCGGTCTATCACCCTCACCTTGACCTCCTTCCACCTATCACATCTCCATCGCCCCTCCCCCAAGTCCCTCCTCCCTACCTTTTATCTTAGCCTGCTGGACACACATTCCTCATTCCTGATGAAGGGCTTATGCCCGAAACGTCAAATCTCCTGTTCCTTGGATGCTGCCTGACCTGCTGCGCTTTTCCAGTAACATATTTTCAGCTCTGATACTCCAGCATCTGCAGACCTCACTTTCTCCTCATATTACAAGTCATCATGTTATGTCTCAGAGCAAAACCTCTGGATATTTGGTTGCTAATCAAATTCAGAAGATAAGTGAGAACCTTGCCAAGCCACCACCAATCCACATTCTGCAAGATGCAGGACCTACTTCTCAACAAATAAGGGAGATTGAAAATGATGCATAATTGGCATGCAGGTGTGGAATTACCTCAAGTGCATGGAGGCCAATAGATTGGAGTCACAGGCTCCACAATGGGAACATGGTAATTCAGCGATGCTTCCAAAATGCACAGTGAGCCCAGGTCTTATGAAGCCACAACACCTAACAGAGTCGTATTGTGAAGTATCAGAAGCAAGTCACGGAAATATACAATACACCAGCTGTACATAATAAACATGAATGAATACATCTAGACACTGACAGTATAATGGAACACCAGGACATCATCAAAAGATTGATGACACTTCTGATAGCTAAAGACAGCCAAGAAGATCCGGAAGAGTTGTTAAGCCACTGAACAATGTATGCACTCTTAGACTTCTGTACTTGTAAATTTTATGATCCTGGCTTTGTAAAACTCATTTTTTATTAACCAATGCTGATGTCCTGTCCCTTTTAGTATACAAGGGCAATCTCAGAGAAAATTGAAATTAGTTATTGTATTATTATTTAAGGTGTGATGTCCCTTTAAGTAATGCACATGCAAATGAGCCTGATGCTGGATGTTATCATGAAACAAAAAGTCATTATCACTTTGCATGGTAATATCCCTGGATACAGAATCTAGAGATCACCCAGTAATGGCTGCAACAGTTTAGCCATAAATAAACCCGCCAGAGATGTTTACTTAAACAGAATCCACATCAGTCATTTGTTTTTCAGTTGGCACTTTGATTTAACTCTCTATGAATTTAGAAAGTGCTGTAAGCTTGATAACTCAGTTGGCTGGGCAGTTGCTTTGTAATGCAGAGTGACTCCCTCTGTGACTCCCTCGTCAGGTCCACACCCCCACCAACCCAACCTCCACTCTCGGCACCTTCCCCTGCAACCGCAAGAAATGCAAAACTTGCGTCCACACCTCCCCCCTTACTTCCTCCAAGGCCCCAAGGGATCCTTCCATATCCGCCACAAATTCGACTGCACCTCCACACACATCATTTTTTACATCCGCTGCACCCGATGTGGCCTCCTCTATATTGGGGAGACAGGCCGCCTACTTGCGGAATGTTTCAGAGAACACCTCTGGGATACCTGGACCAACTAACCCAACCACCCCGTGGCTCAACACTTCAACTCCCCCTCCCACTCCACTAAGGACATGCAGGTCCTTGGACTCCTCCATCGCCAGACCATAGCAATACGATGGCTGGAGGAAAAGCGCATCATCTTCCACCTAGGAACCCTCCAACCACAAGGGATGAACTCAGATTTCTCCAGTTTCCTCATTTCCCCTCCCCCCACCTTGTCTCAGTCCCAACCCTCGAACTCAGCACCACCTTCCTAACCTGCAATCTTCTTCCTTACCTCTCCGCTTTCACCCCCACTCCGGCCTATCACCCTCACCTTGACCTCCTTCCACCTATCACACTTCCAACACCCCTCCCCCACGTCCCTCCTCCCTACCTTTTATCTTAGCCTGCTTGGCACACTCTCCTCATTCCTGAAGAAGGGCTCATGCCCAAAACGTCGATTCTCCTGCTCCTTGGATGCTGCCTGACCTGCTGCACTTTTCCAGCAACACATTTTCAGCTCTGATCTCCAGCATCTACAGTCCTCACTTTCTCCAATGCAGAGTGATGCCAACAACATGGGTTTAAATCCCACACCAGCTGAGGGTTGCCAGGAAGAGCTCTCTTTCTCAATCTCTCCCCTCAGTTAAAGTGTGTTGGTCCTCAGGTTAAACCACCATCAGTTGCCCTTGTCTAATAAGAAAGCAACCCTATAATCTGGTAAGACTGTGATATGTCTAAACATTGTCTTGTGACCATCTGTCAAGAGTTGAATGCATTCTTTCTGCAATGTTCATTTCCTGATCAAAACCACAAAATGTACACAAAATTGCAACAATATTGAAATCTGTAACCATCAAGTTGATACACATTTCCAATTTCAAACATTTTGTTGAGTTCACTCAATTTCATTGACAAATTATGCACATTAAAATTATTGTTGGTGGCATAGGTAAGTTTTTTTCATCAGATTTCAAGACCAAAGAAATATTGAAATGCTTCATTTAAGATTCATAATCAAAGGTGATCTTCTGGAATCCCATTGCCATAACAGCTGTAATCCTCTGCAGAATGTCATTAATTCATTTTTGTCACTGCACATCAATTTCTGATGCTCCTTCCAGCTTTCTGCTTTTAGAACTTCATGACATACAAAAATAATTAACAGATTGAATCAGCAAAATTTGTCTGCCAGTGATTACTTTACTTTAAACAAAGAATTCAGGACTTAGTTAAGCAAAACAACATTGCAGAATCAATGATGGGACATTCTCTGGAATAATTCCTAATTACAACAAATTGGGTTATATATATTGATTTGTTTTAGTGTATAAGAGGCATAGTATTGTGGAATAACATTTCTTAAATTAGTTCCTTCATTAGATCGAAGAACTGGTTAACCCCTGTTTATATTTATACCCATTTAGCCACTCCAAATATTCTTCAGCAATATAATTCTAATGTTTGTAACATGCCACAGCTGATAAAATAAAACAACATTCAGCAAATAATGGATAGGAAAGCTAGAGTCATTACCCCAAAGTGCAACAAACTCCCAGAAACTAAGGCCAAACAAGCTGCCTTGGCTCTGATCTGTATCACTCCCAACACAAACACATTCATGCCAAGAAGTCTGAATGTCAAGATACATTTCCCTCACAAGCAGCATGCAAACCAGGATATGCAATGACTTCATGAACCATAGTTAAGAATGTACATACTTCTAAGATGTGTGTGTGCATGCGTACAACTGGATATATAATAACCTCAGAATGTTGATGTGAACCATACTTTAATTTACATATTCCAGATTGTTGAATGGCATCATAAAATATGAATACAGCTTCTTGAGATCCCAACAGATAATTGAAAAAAAATTCAATTGGAATGAACAATGAACAAATATGTTTTAAAAATAATAATTTCCTGTAAGCTTCTACATCTAATGTGAAATTCCAAACTTAAACCAGCAAGCAGGATCATTAGTAGCAGTCCATTAGTTGATTAGTCTATTAGTTTGATAGAAAAAAAAAGGTGTACAATTCAACACCAAAAAATTGGCACAATATGTATTAATCGAGAGTCAATCCTGGGAAAGGAGGAGGAGGCAGTGACATAGTGGGAATGCCACTAAACAAACATTCCAAGGCCCATGCTAATGCTTTGTGGGTAAGAGGATGAGTTCAAATGGCAAATCATAGAATTTGAATTTAATTAATAAAGCATCTGGAATTTAAATTGAGACTAATGATGACCATGGTTGTTGTAAAAGCTCATCTCATTTACTACACTCTGTTTAAAGAAGGAAATTTGTCGTCCTTACCTAATAGGACCAAAATGTGATTCCAAATCTTCAGCAAAAAAGGTGAATTCTAAATACCGTCTGAAACATAAGCTTTTAATTTGTATCAAGCTAGTAAGGAATGTTAAAATGAAAGTTCAATCAGACAGCCTACTTGACATAGACACTGGAAACAGCAATGGTACACCTGGCCATATCAACCATGCTCTATCAACAAAATTGAGAGAGCAGATGTGACAAGCAACACCCTGACATAGTCATACTCTCAAAATATACCTTACAAATGGTGGCCGAGATATCAACATCACTTTCCCTTCTTGTGTCCTGCCCCTTTGGCAGAACTGACTTACAGATGGTGACATAATGGCTTAAAGGCTAAAGCAAGTTACCCTGACAGTCCTCAACTTTATTTCTGGAAATGCATTGTTTCATGAAATTTCATGACATCTGGCCAAATAGAGACAAGGAATCCTCCTGAAAGTGTTTGTAACCAGGTTAGCCAGACAGATCTCATTGAATGTGAGTTCCCAGATAGAAGCTGTCAATCTGGTCCAATCAGAGAGCCCTGGCTTACAGATATAAAGGAGTGTCTTGAATAAAGATTTGTACACCTTAAAAAAGGAGTGTCAGGGGTTCTGTTCACTCTGACAGCTGGCTCTAAGGAACAGACCAGTGTTAAATACTATTTATATATAAATAAAGGGCGACTCAGTGATGCTTTTTTGGAGTTATTTCAGTACCTTAGGGCTATACTATGGCAGGATATCATCCCACTATTGTGCCCTTTTTCCATGTGGTTATCATGCAATTCTATTGGGGCAATTTAGTTAAAGATTAAGTTTGTACACTCTCTTGCCTATTTTTCTGTCCACAAAATAAAACAGGAATGTCAGAGGTTCTGTTCAACCTGAGAGCTGGCTCTGAGAAGCTGGATCAGTGTCAAGTATTGTGCAAGTGTAAATAAGGGGTGATGGGATACCAACCTCCGTGGAGTTATTTCAGTGATGACAAGAGAAAAGCATGTTCCTGAAGAAATTTGCTCACAACAGTTGTCTTTGAGTTGGGGTAAGCATTTCTGGCATTATGCCGTTACTTAGGAACTTGACTTGTTCAATCCTGCCATCGAAGACTGGGCCCAATACATGGAAGCTATGTGTATTTCTTTCTGGACAAATGACATTGGAGTAGTTGAAAAGCAACAAGTAATTCCTCTGAGAGCTTGTGGACCCACAGCTTTTCAGTTATTCGAAACCTAATTTTCCTGAGGCACCAGATACTAGAACATTTCAAGAGGTGACAGATTTAGTTAAGGAATGTTATGATTCTAAGCCTCCACTAATTCTGAGATGTTACCAGTTTTACTCAACAATTCAAGAAACAGGACAATTTGCTTTTTGGATTTTTGGCAAGGTTAGGATGACTGGCAAAAGCATGTGATTTTGGTTTAACTCTTAATGAGATGCTGAGAGACAGTTTGGAATGTGGGATTAATGATGTAACCATGCAAAAGCGCCCACTAGCTGAAGCCCAACTGGACTTCAAGCAGGCACTAAAACTGGCTTTGTAATTGGTAAAGTGGCAGTGGGGTATGTGAGTTCCAATGGAAGTGGACACTTGCCAGTCTGATTGAGCTTGGAGAACACCACTTGAGTGAAGGCAATTACACAGCCTCACTCAGGACATATCCTGGACAGAGGGACTTTAAGTCAGCCCAGAGCAAAACCCCAAAATAAATCTGAGCCCCAGCCAAATTGTTAATATTTTCTTCAGGATCTGTCCAGTAAACCATTGTAGTTGCTGTCGGTGTGTGGACTTGAATTATCAAAAGAGTCCCACTGGACCTAAGTTGAACAAGAGAACTTATAGGCTGATGCTCTTGAAAGTTCACCCACATCTGATTTAGAACAGTTGACTTATTTAGCAACAGCCAGTTCAGAACCAATCTGGTTAAATGGTCACCTTGGTCAAATGGAGGTCGACAAGGCTGCGGCTTTTTCAGTGATTGCAGAACCGCTCTTGAACAGAATTTGCTCTGGACTCCTACCCTTAAGTTTGCTTAAGACCTTGGCTAGACTGAGAACCTATGCTGGGAAATCTTTACTGATGAAGTGTAGAACTTCAGTTTTGGTTTTCTATGAGAAATAGCTGGTCCTAATTAAATACCTGGAAATTTTCCAACAAAGTTGAGGAACTTTCAAAGCAGACAAGTTCATGTTGCAAGTTGACCAGGAAACAATTCCACAGTTCTGCAAGGTCTGCTCAGTGTCATTTGCAATATGAGCAAAAGTAGATGCAGAAATGAGAAGGCTGGATAGTGAAGGAATCATCAAACCAGCCCAGTTTGTGAAATGGACACCAATCCTTTGCATAGAGAATTTATGAGCATATCTGGCACGGGTCTGTTCTTCATGAAACTTGTCTTGAGCCATGCATAATTGCAATTGCAGTTAGACCAAGATTCACAGAAGTATGTCACAATTAATACCCACAAGGTTTTTTCACCACTGTATGAAACCACCATTTGGGGTATCATCAGCATGTGCAATTTTTCAGCAGACGATGAAGAACATTTTACAGCGTTTACTCCAGGTTGCCATTTATCCAGATTACATACTAACTACAGGGAAGACCAATAAGGAGCACTTAGAGAACTTGGACATAGCCTTAGTCAGTCCTTCCAGTCAGACATTCACCTAAGAAGGGAAAACTTAGGTATCCCAGGCTCCTTAAGTGACATATATGAGCTAGAGTCAACAAGAACACATTACATGCATTGGAAGATAATGTCAGGGTGATCAAAGTATACCTGGCTCCCACATCTGTACTGAGGTTTAGGTCTTTCTTTGGGCTGATGAACTATTATGGAAAGTTCATACAGAATCTGGCCTCCCATCCTGGCACCTTTACATTGAATCCTAAAAAAGGGTTAGCTTTGGAAACAGCTGTGTAGCCAAGCCATTGCTTTAATGGAAGTGAAGAAACAGCTGTCATCTCTTGGATGTTGGCATATGATAATTGCAGCCGGGTTCTGCTATTGATATGCAATGCTTTTTTGTATGGCATCAGGTAGGATTAGTTCACAGGTGGTCCAGCTGAGAGGAGTGCACAATAGCGTATGCTAATGTGGAGTGTAGATACACCCAGACAGAGAAGGAAGGTTTGGCCTTCATATTTGGAGTTTGGAAGCTCCACCAATACCTTTATAGATGTAAATTTGTCATAATAATGAACCACAAACCTGTTAGGTATCGTTAAAGAGGACAAGGCAGTGCTGCCCATAGCTTCAGGCTGAATTTAGCGGTGGGGTCTAATATACTAAGTTCGTATGATTACAGTTTGGAACACCATCAGGGAGACCAAGTAGCAGGCAATGAGGAAACTGATGAAATTCACATTGATCCCATGTGGTTGGAGGGTCCCAAGGTAGAAGATGAGGCTTTCTTTCTCCAGACTAGAGTTTGGCGGTGGAAGATGCCCAGGACTTGCACGTCCATGGCAGAGTTGGAGGGAGAGTGAAAGTGTTCGGCCACAGGGCGGTGGGATTGCTTCGTGTGGTGTTCCAGAGATTTTCTCTGAAACTTTCCACAAGTTGGCATCCTGTCTCCCCGATGCAGAGGAGAGCAATGGACACAGTAGATGATGTGTGTGGAAATACAGGTAAATCTCTATCAGATGTGGAAGGAATCTTTGGGGCCCTGCACTGAGGTACAGGGCAAGATGTGAGTGCAGGTTTTGCACATCTTGCAGTGGCAGGGGAAGGTGCCGGGAGTGGAGGGTGGATTGGTGGGGGGTGTAGACCTAACAAGGGAGTCGTGGAGGGAATGGTCTCTCCAGAATGCAGATGGGGGGAAGGTGAATATATCTCTGGTGGTGGCGTCTGTTTGTTGGTGGTGTAAATGTTAGAAAATGATGCGTTGTATCTGGAGGTTGGTGAAATAGAAGTTGAGGACCAGGGGGTTCTGTCCTTGTTACAATTGGAGGAGTGGGGTTCAAGGGCGCAGGTGTGGGAAGTGGAGGAGATGCCCTAGAGGACATTGTCGATCAAAGTTTGAGGTTGCAATGCGTGTTGAATTCATTGATCTGGAAGATTTGGGGATGAAGGTAAGGCCTTTATGGAGGACTGATCATTCATCCTCAGTGAAGGAGAGATCTGAGCGGGATGGTAAAAACATGGCAGGGCTGTAGCTAGGACCTAGTGTGAGGCTGAAGTTGGGAGTGGGAGCGGAGACTGTCTCTGGAGTGGGTGTGAGAATGGGATCGGGGTGACATTATCAATGGAAATGACACTCACCCTGGGGGTCGGAGAGCTAAAATGGTGCCTTTGGTGGCATCTGTGGGGGTGGAAGTGACGTAACACATCACACGTTTGTGATGTCGTCAGTGGTGTTCTGATGAGTGAAGATGGTGGGAGCCGAAGTGGTTGAGGTGGCGGTAACTATGGGGATGGAAGTAACATGCCGGGTAGACTTCGTGATGGTTTCGGTGGCAGTGGGTCATGGAGGTGGTTCTCTTGGTGGCGATCGTGGAGGCTGTCGTCTTGGTAGTGATCATGAAGGTGGCATAGTTGACAGTGGCTGCAGTTTGTGAGGTGGCAGGGGCAGAAGTGACATCATCATTTGCTACAATGGTGGTGGTTGGAGCGGCCACGTGGCTAATGGCATCCGAACAGTTCAGGAGGCTGGGAAAAGCTTTTGGGATGATTGACGAAACCTGAGTTAAGTAGATGAAAGTTTGGTGTACTTACGTTCCTTCATGCCCAAGATTGTGGAGAAAAAGCATTTACTGAGTGCGTGGATTCTGCTAAGGATGAAGAATGGCAGAGGTCCTTTGCAGTTCTGGGAGAGTATGGCCCTAGGCTGGGGCAGGGCTGACTGCAGAAGTGTAGGTGGTGGTGCATGGCTGCGAGAGTTGAACAGAGGATCTGGAGGGAGAGCCATTTCTGGAGGTTTTGGCTTTGTTGTAGCTACAGTTGTCCTGGTCTGGTCCAAACTGTGATGGTCTGAATAACGTCCAGAGTCCATGCGGGATCAGTTGGTTCCATAGGCAGGTGCTAAGGAACCTTCCTCCCTAACAAACTGTTCCATCCTCTTCTCTGACCTACCACCTTCACCCCACCTTCATCTACCTGTCGCATTCCCTTGTATACCCAGCCTCACCCCCTCCCATTTATCTCTCAGGCCCCTTGGGCCACCCCTCATTCCTGATGAAGAGCTAATTCTCAAAATGTCGACTCTCTTGCTCCTTGGATGCTGCTTGACTAGCTGTGCTTTTCCAGCACCACACTCTTTGACTCAGATCCAGCATCTGCAGTGCTCACCTTTTCTTCATATCAGACCATGGATGCATAAAGCTCGGTCCTGGCAAAACTGAAATAGCTAGTGATACATAGAACACAGTACATAGAAAAGTACAATACATACCAGGCCCCTTGGCCCATGATGTTGTGCCAAGATTTAATCCTAATGTAAAATATAGTAACTTAACCTACACTCCCCTCAAATCACTGCTATCCATGTGCATGTCCAGCAATTGCTTAATTGTCCCCAATGACTCTGCTTCCACCACCACACCTTGCAATGCATTCACAACTCTCTGCGTAAAGAACCTACCCCTGGCATCTCCTTTATACCTTTCTCTTAATATCTTCAAACTATGACTTCTCGTACCAGTCAATCCTGCCCTGGTGAAAAATCTCTGGCTATTGACTCTATCTATTCCACTCATTATTTTGTATACCTCGATCAGGTCTCCTCTCTTCCTCCTTCTCTCCAGAGAAAAAAATCCAAGCTTATTCAACCTTTCTTTATAAGTCAAGTCCTCCAGTCCAGGCAGCATCCTGGTAAACCTTCTTTGCACCCTCTCCAAAGCCTCTGTATCTTTCCTTTAGTAGCGCGACCAGAACTGGACACAATATTCCAAATGTGGTCTCACCAGGGACTTGTAGAGCTGCAGCAAAACCTCACGGCTCTTAAACTCGATCCCCCTGTTAATGAAAGCCAAAACACCATATGCTTTCTTTACAAGCCTATCCACTTGGGTGGCAACTTTGAGGGATCTATGTATTTGCACACCCAGATCCCTCTGTTCCTCTGATGATAAGGGATTCCAAATGTCTGTCACAACTAGGATTGAAACCTTTTTGGACCT
The DNA here is from genome assembly GCF_020745735.1 of Hemiscyllium ocellatum. Taxonomy (NCBI): domain Eukaryota; kingdom Metazoa; phylum Chordata; class Chondrichthyes; order Orectolobiformes; family Hemiscylliidae; genus Hemiscyllium; species Hemiscyllium ocellatum. The sequence goes on along the minus strand of NC_083416.1, from coordinate 24,436,789 downwards.
GTAGAGACCAGATCGCAGCAGAAGATAGCTTCTTATTTTGGGGAGCAAGAGTGATTATTCTGAGCAAAGGACACTGCCAGATACTGGCTGAACTTTGCTAGGGTCATCCAGAGATTTCCAAAATGAAGATATTGAAGAGAAGTTATATCTGGTGGTCAGGATTGGATGCAGACATAGCTGTGCTGGTGGGGCAGTGCTCCGACTGCTGAAAAAGATTTTAAAATTACCACCTGCAGCTTTGCCACATTCGAGGGAATGGCCAGATAAACCCTAGACTCAGTTGCACATCAGCTATTTAGGTGTCCCATGGTCTCAGTGTATTTGGTTATTGTGGACACTCCCTCAAAATGGTTGGACATGCATGGAGTTCATTTGTCAAACACAGGGACAATGATAGAAAAAGTGCAAGGATCTTTTGCAATACACGGACACCGGAAGTATTAGTCAAGATAATAGGTCATCGACTACGAGCAGGAATTTGAGTATTTCATTAAATTGAACAGTATTCATCATTTATGGACAACTCCATACCATACTTCATCCAGTGATCATGCAGAAACAGTAGTCCAAATATTGAAGGCAGGCTTAAAGAAACGGCTTCACTGGAACCCAAACTTTCCTCATTCCTATTTGATTATTGGATTGCCCCTCATGCAACTACATGGATAGCTCCAGTGGAGTTATTAAAGGGAAGAAGACTCTGCACCAGGTTAAATCTGATCTTCCTGGACTTGGAGGTGAGGATGAAATGGCAAGAGGAAAGCCATTTCAAGATACACGACTCTGCTAATTGAGAGACACAGTTTACTTCAGAGGATGAGTATCTGTGGGGATGGCTCTGTATTGTTAGAGGTATGATTGACATAATGTCAGGTCCAATGACTTATAAAGTTTGAGTAGGTGCCATAAATACATTGACTATATTAAAGATGCAAGCTTTCAAAATGTACCTGGCTCCTCAACTGCTTTTCTAACTGTTCAAAAACAATGGGTTCCCCCTCTCTGTCAAGTATTGAAGGTATGTTGGAATCTGAGTTGGACACCGAAAATGTCTCAATGCCTTTAACAACTGAAGAAGAGAATGAATTTCTTCCAATGAAGCTTCAGATGCAAGAGGAGTACTGTGCATTACATAATGCCTGTAATTTAGAGGAATCTGTCTGATGCTGAAATGCCCCGGGAGGAGCTACAAAAAAAAGAACTGGCCTATGTCCTCGGAATCTGAGGGGCAGGGACGTGGTGATTGTCATGAGTGGACTTCATACAATATGAGTTCCCCGACTGGGTTTGTTAATCCGCTCTAATATGGGAACCCTGGATGATAGACATAAGACCATAAGACCATAGGACATAGGAACGGAAGTAAGGCCATTTGGCCCATCGAGTCTACTCCGCCATTCAATCATGGTTGATGGGCAATTCAACTCCACTTACCTGCATTCTCCCCGTAGCCCTTAATTCCTTGTGAATTTATCAATCTCTGCCTTGAAGAAATTTAGTGTCCCGGCCTCCACTGCACTCTGCGGCAATGAATTCCACAGGCCCACCACTCGCTGGCTGAAGAAATGTCTCCACATTTCTGTTCTGAATTGACCCCCTCTAATTCTAAAGCTGTGTCCACAGGTCCTAGTCTCTTCGCCTAACGGAAACAATTTCCTAGTGTCCACCCTTTCCAAGTCATGTATTATCTTGTATGTCTCTATTAGATCTCCCCTTAATCTTCTAATCTCCATTGAATACAATCCCAGGATCCTCAGCCGTTCCTCGTATGTTAGACCTACCATTCCAGGGATCATCCGTGTGAATCTCCGCTGGACACACTCCAGTGCCAGTATGTCCTTCCTGAGGTGTGGGTACCAAAACTGGACACAGTACTCCAATTGGGGCCTAACCAGAGCTTTATAAAGTCTCAGTAGCATAACGGTGCTTTTATATTCCAACTCTCTTGAGATAAATGACAACATTGTATTCGCTTTCTTAATCACGGACTCAACTTGCATGTTTACCTTTAGAGAATCCTCAACTAGCACTCCCAGATCTCTTTGTACTTTGGCTTTACGAATTTTCTCACCGTTTAGAAAGTAGTCCATGCTTGTATTCTTTTTTCCAAAGTGCAAGACCTCGCATTTGCTCACATTGAATTCCATCAGCCATTTCCTGGACCACTCTCTCAAGCTGTCTAGATCCTTCTGTAGCCTCCCCACTTCCTCAGTACTACCTGCCTGTCCACCTAACTTTGTATCATTGGCAAACTTCGCTAGAATGCCCCCAATCCCTTCATCCAGATCATTAATATATAACATGAACAGCTGCGGCCCCAACACTGAACCCTGCAGGACACCGCTTGTCACCGGCTGCCATTCCGAAAAAGAACCTTTTTTCCCAAATCTCTGTCTTCTGTCAGACAGCCAATCCTCAATCCATCCCAGTAGCTCACCTCGAACACCATGGGCCCTCACCTTGCTCAGCAGCCTCCCATGTGGTACCTTAACAAAGGCCTTTTGGAAGTCTAAATAGACCATATCACTGGGTTTTCCTGGTCTAACCTACTTGTCACCTCTTCAAACAATGTCAGAGATTGTGTTAACTCTGAGACCTGGCTCTAAAGAAGCTGGATCAGCGACAAGGACTTTCCACGTAAATAAAGGGTGACTTGTTTTCTTGGCAAATGGTATACCGGTTTCTGTGGAGTTATTTCATTCCTGTAGGAGGTTGCCTACAGCTCCTCCCTCAATTGATGTGTCAGTATTCCTCCAGACTGAATCTTACTTATCCAACATAGAGCATAGAACATAGGAAAGTACAGCCCTTCAGCCCACCATGATGCAATTCTAAACTAATCCCATTTGCTTGCACATGGCATACATCCCTCTACTCCCTGCCCATTCACATGTCTGTCCAAATGCTTCTGAAACATTGCTATTGGCTGTGGTTGGGATGCTCTTCAAAGGGTCAATGTGGACTTGATGGCACTGTTGTGATTCTATTCTAAGCCCTTCTCCTTAGTGAATACCAATGTGATGTACTCATTAAGGACCTCACTCACTTCTGCTGGCTTTATGCGTAAATACCCTCCTTTGTCCTTGCGTGGATCTACCCTTTCCCTACCTATCCTTTTGCATATGTATAAAATGTCTTGAGGTTCTCCTTAATCCAGCTTGCGAGGATCATTTCATGGGCTATTTTAGCCCTCTTACTTCCTTATATATTCCTCAAGGGTCGCATCTGATTTCATTTTCCTAAACCTTATGAATGCCTCCTTTCTCTTTTTGACTAAATTTTCAATAGCTCTTGTTATCTAGGGTTCCCAAAATCTTGCCACTCTTATCTTTCATGATTTGATTAGATTAGATTCCCTATAGTATGGAAACAGGCCATTTGGCCCAACAAGTCCGGACTAACTGTCTGAAGAATAACCCACCTAGAGCCACTCCTCTACCCTACATTTGCCCCTAACTAATGCACCTAATACTATGGGCAATTTAGCATGTCCGATTCACCTAAACTGCACACCCTGTTTTTTGGATTGTGGGAGGAAACCAGAGCAAACCCATGCAGACGCAGGGAGAATGTGCAAACTCCACACAGACAATTGCCCGAGGTGGGAATCAAACCCAAGTCCCTGGTGCTGTGAGGTAGCATTGCTAACCACTGTGCCACCAAGCCATCCCTCAGAGGACCATGATAGTCCTGAATTCTCACCAACTGCTCTTCAAAAAACTCCTACTTCTCAAATGTGGATTTGCCCCTCAAACAGCCACACCAGTTCCTGCCTAATTCTGTTTAATTAGCATTGTACTTTAGCACTTTCATCCAAGGACCAGTTTTATCCTTATGTGCTATTATCTTAAAACTTGTGGAACTATGATCACTGTTCCCAAAATGATCGCCCACTGAAACTTTCATCATCAGGCCAGGCTAGTTTCCAACACAAGGTCTAGTATGGCCTCCTTCCCTAATTGGGCTATGTATATACTGCTTCCAATTGCTCACTTGGATGCACCTGTCAAATTATGCCTCATCTAAGCCTCTGGCACTAAAGGAATCTTAGTCAATATTGGGGACATTAAAATCACCCACTACAACAATCCTGTTGTTTTTACATATTTCCATGATTTGCTTACATGTATGTCCTTCCATCTCCTATTGGCTATTGGGAGGTCTATAGTCTAAGCCAATCATAGTGACTGTACCGTTCTTATTCTTACTCATATGGCCTTGCTAGATGACATCTGCAATATATTCTCACTTAGTCCAGTTATAACATTCTTATTAATCTTGATGCAACTTCCCCATCCCTTTTAAAACCCCCTCTATTATGCTTGAAACATCTAAGCCCTGGAATATTGAGCTGCTAGTTCTGCCCTTCTTTCAAATATGTTTTTGTAATCATTACAACACAATGGTGTCACATACTAATCCAGGCTCTAAACTCATCTGCCTTACTCCATGCATTGAAATAAATACATGTTAGACCACCACACCTGCCAAGTTCATTAACCTGGCCCTGTCTGTTCTTTTTATTAGGCTTACTTGACTCAATCTCTATCTTTACCTCAATTATGTTGGCCTACTGCTCTGGCTCCCATCTCAGACCACATTATTTTAAACCCTCCGAGTGGGACTAGGAAACCTCTCTACAATACTGGGATCCCTCTGGTTTGAGAGTGGCAATGGCACAGAATGTACCCTAGGTGGGAGACTTTAAAGATCTTCACGAAAAGTATTTTGGTTGCACCATTGCTGACCAAGATAGCCAAATTCTGAAAGACACAGCTGCGAGATTGGGCCTGTGACAGGTGGTGAGGAAACCAACAAGAGGGAAGACAAACCTACTGAACCTTGTCTTCAACAACCTTCCTGTCACAGATCCACCTCAGCTAGACCCACTCACCAGCTTTATCTCTATTTTCACACTGAAGATACATTCCACCATGTTGTGTGGCATTATCTTTGTGCTAAATTGGGTGGATTTTGAATAGATTTAATGAATTAAGACTGGCATCTTGAAATGCTGCAGGGTCATCAGCAGCATTAGATCTACATTTATCCACATCCACATTACGTTATTCATGGTATTGCCATCCAGCAGAGATATCAACACTGGTTTCATGAAGGGTACAAGAGAGCATGTCAGGAGCAGATCCAGGCATACTTGAAAATGATCAGTCAGCCTGGTCAAGCAACAACACAGGACCACTTGTACATCAAACAACAGAGGTATTCTGTGACAAAGAGAGACAAACAAATCCCCAACCAACAGATCAGTATCTGGAGTCCTGCCACACCTAGTTATTGGTGGCTGCCCAATTAAACAACCAACTGGAGAAGGAGTTTTCACAAATGTTTCTACTCTGAATGATGGGGGAGCCCAGCCCGTCAGTTTAGGGAACTGCAGCATTCTTCCTAAAGTGTAGGCAGAATAACAGACAACTATTTAACTTACCCTGACACTTTTCATGACTTGTGAATATGCACTCAAAAACTTCTCTGCTTTTCTTTTTCAAAATAGTACCAATTGGAACATGTTACTTCTTCATGTTGCTAAAAGAAATAAATTACTTTATATTAAATGATATTAAATTGTCCTTTCACCAGTGTCAGCCTGAAGCCTGCCTCCTGTATGAACATTTATTCACTATTCATGACCTTACTAAGTTCTGTATTATCTGCAAGCTTCAAAATTGTACAGTTATCACCCAAGTTCATGTCACCTATATATATAAAACCAAGCAAAGAAATTGGCCTAAAACCAATCTCTGAGGAACCTTTAACACTACCTGTGGTGCTACTCAATTGTAATCAGTGGATTGAATAGAGGAATTAGGGCTACTGCCAAGATAATGAATCAAGCAGCGACTGGAGGAGTAATAGAGATGGAACAGGAAGAAGAGAAAAATGAACTCCAATACAGTAAAATTTTGCATTGTATTCAGAGTTTGAAGATGATGCTGAGCATGGCAGCACTTTGTGTATAACACGTGAGAAAATACTTTTCACTCTATTTTTATATGCATGTAACAATAAATGTAAATCTAATCTAAAAATCTAATTTGGTTTACAATGAGTTAAGAATGGTTCCAATGAAACTTCATGTTGAGGAAGTGCAACCTGGTAGCAGTATCCTTCATTCTCAACCACTCGCTGTCTTAAGTTAAAAATGACACAACACCAGGTTATAGTCCAACAGGTTTATTGGGGAGCACTGATCCTTCATCAGGTGGTTGTGGAGTATAAGAGCATATGACACAGAATTTGCAGCAAAAGTTTACAGTGTGATGTAATTGAAATGATATATTGAAAAAGACCTGGATTGTTTAAGTCTCTCATCTTTTAGAATGAATATGTTGATTTCAGTTCTTTCATAGGTAAATCACAGAACATTTTTAAAGTTACATTTTTAAGTGAACTTTAACAATTGGTGTCATGTTGGCCCAGATAATGCACTTAAGATGTGAGGTGCCCTGTGTGAGACTGTCTGTGCCACAATGTTCAGACTGATTTACAGAATCTTACATGGATTCATGCAGTTTTTGAGCAAAATAAAATGTGATTCTGCAAATACAAATTCATCCCATAAACTTATATATATGTCCGTGTGTATGTGTGTGTGTGTCGGGGTGGGAGAGTTTATGAGAGTCTATGAGAGAATGTGTGTGTGCACGTGAGCGTGGGAGTGTATGTGTAAGCGTATGAGAGAGAGCTTGTGCATGAGAGAGGGATTGCGTGAATGTATGGGTCTGTAGGAGTGTGTGTGTAGGAGTGTGTGTGTGTGTGTGTGTGTGCGCGTGCATTTGTATGTGTGTGTCTGTGTCTGTGTGTAGTGCATGGGTGTAGAACTTGGATATCAGCCTCTGCTCGGCCACTTAGCGCTTTTGCCTGTCCCGAGGTTCGTCTTGGAGGAAGGTCACCCGAAGATCTGAGGTTGAATGTCCCAGACCACTGAGGCTGGGAACACTCCTGTCTGTTAATTGTTGTGCGGTGTCCATTCATCTGTTGTCGTAGCCTCTGCTTGGTGTTGAGACGGAAACCGAATGGTCTCGTCTCTACGTGTTCGTTGGAAGGAGAGATCAAACCGGCTAGAGTTTGGAGCAAAAACACCGTTTATTACAGAATCAAAACTGGTACACTATACAACGAATTCAAAAGCATGCAAATTCGTTGGAGAAGGCGTTCTGTCTTTCCCTTCGGATCTGGTGCAGTTATACTTCACGCTTCCTCGAGTTCCCGGTCAGGTTCCCCTTGTTCGGCTCTTTCATTGGTCGGTTCACCTGTCTGTGAATGGATTAGTGTCTCTATTGGCTGCCCCGAGATACCTGTCCAACTCCTGCTGTGATGAACAATGGGTAGCCATCCTGGGTTCGGCAGTTTCCGATCTTGTAAATTAAAGGTTTATTGTTTGGAAGGGTTTCCTCCTTGCCATGCGTCTGGCTGTCTGGGCGTTCACAATAGTTCTCCATAGTTGAATATACAGATATTATCATTTAACATAGGACCCGAATGAGTTTGACGTCAGCGGAGGCATTAGCAAGTACTTTATCAATCAAGTGTAGTATCGGTGCGATTTACACTATCCGATAGTTACCGGTTTCCTTTATTAACAATGAGAGTGTAACAGGATGATCTGAAACTGACGGACATGTTCTAATCCCCCAGGAATGTGGCCCCAGGCAGACAGTCCTGCAGTGGCTGGGTTTACTTTACATGGCTGTGTTTTAGCTGGTATCTGACAGTGTCTGCTTTAATAATGGTGCTCCCCTCCCTAGCCCCAATGTAGGTACCCCGATAGCAGATTCTCCCCAACATTCCCTCCCTTGGCCTCGAAAGAGGCCACACCCCCTTATCCCGTAAGGAACGCAACCCCACGAGGCGACTGGTGTCCGGTGTTGTATCGACCAGACTCACCGGTTCTAAGGAGACAGTCATATGGGGATGAAGGGTGCCCTGAAAACGCGCCGCTACACAATTGAGCAATAGATGGTCACAGCTGCATGCTAAGCTAAACTAATAGTTGAAGTAATTGAGGCAGTGTCTGCAGAAATAACGAAAAGCACAGGATTAGGCAAGCATTGCAATAAGTCATTCAGAGCTGGCGGAATGTATGCGAGTGCGTTAGAATGAGTAAGCCATTTAGTAAACGCAAGTCTGTAGTCCAAAGAGCCGGCAAATGTAAATAGGCGTTGTACGTTTGGAAAGGGAGTAGGAACAGCCAGGTACCAGCAGGTAGGTACCCGCTAGAGATGTGAAACCCAGTGTGAAACTGTACTGTGCCCCGGTGGTCCTGTAGATCAGTATGCTCCAGAGAGCAGCAGTGCTGTCCAACCGTCCGACACGGATGCAAGCAGGCAGAAATCTCATCAAATGGAGACGAACGGAGGCCACCCGTTCCGATGTCAATGCGCGACTGTGCCTGTCTTAGGTTGTCCCTCGCCTGAGGAATCTTACCCGTCATTGGCTAACCAGTCGTGCTGCATTGAGTAATAGATGGCGACATCCATTTCACCGCCACAAGGACAGACGTGGGCAGCTCAGTAGCATGGTTAGTGGCCTCCGAGAGTGGCTGAGGCCAGTCAGGAATATTGGACAGTCCGCAAAAGCCGCTTGCGAGAACAGCAGTGTCTCAATTGCCAAGGCACACAGTACATCTCACCCACCCGCTGTTATGGAAGGATCAATTCACATATCCCCAATTTAAACGGGCAAAATAAATAAGTGGGGGCTCTTTGGACAACCAGGCTTCATTTAGCGTACATGAAGATGAAAAGTTAGTCATGAGTACAACAGGATCAGATGAATTCGAAAGAAAGCCATTGAGGGAGTCGACACGCACCGGAGAGATAGCACAGACGCCTGTATGTATTAAAAACGCAATGTTTGAAGAGTAACAAACATTTGGCCAAGAGTTGTGTCGAAACAATCGAGTAAGTCCCTCGAGAGGGAAGTGGGATTGGTGATAGTGAGAAGGGAACCACAGTAGACTGCATGGGGGAAGGCAAACGGTACGCGTTGATAATGAACGGTAAGGGACACAAGTAGTTTCGATTAGCACACCGGGGAACTGCCGGTGCTCGGGGCGCTCACCCAATGGAGTTGTCGTAGCACAATCGTTTGATGAGCCAAATATCGTGGCGGCCCATGGAGACCGTTTAGGATAAGGGTCATTAATGTGGAATTGATGAGAATCTCCATCAACGCTGTGGTAACAGGCCAATAGAGCAGGTAAATTTCCACTGTGTGGTTAGGGAAGACACAGCGGAGGGGATCCCCTAACCTCTCGGGGGCGCAGCATAAGCCTCAAGGCAGCTGGGACCCCCCTTTTGCAGGCAGGGCGGATTGTCGCCCCCAGACACTTGGGTAGGATATTGGAGCGGACCGCGACTGTAACTCAGAATATGGGTAACATCAGAAAAAGGCGCCTACGCAAGGGATAAAGACAAATTTAGACGAAAAGGGAGTTGAATCACCAACTAAAAAGGCACAATCCTACTTGGACGGCTATTCGCCTGCTCACAGCGGAGTCCATGATTAACAAGGTGGACCTCCCAAGAGAAGGCCCAATGAAGAGTTTAGACAGCAGAATAAAGTACAAGAAGAGCAAAGATATCAGTGAAACAGACCCATGTCGGTGTAGAAGGGCAGCAACCCAAACCCTGCGTAGAAACCGTGCCAAGGTGGGGTTGCATGATCCCCTCTCTTTCTGCACCTCCCCGTCAGGTCCCGTCTCATCGAGTGACTTTAGGGATATATTAGGTTGTGCTGACCTGGAGCAATGAGAGAAGTGGTGCGTGCGGTGGCCTATGTGTTTCCAGCCAGCTCAGTATAAGATATGATGATGATGATTATGGAGAGGGGGACAATGTAAAACTCTGGGCAATTAGGAGATTTGCGGTGGGACGAAATTGGACTGTTTGCCTGAGGGGACTTGTCCCCCCAAACGAGATACAGAACGAGAGGTGCAAGTATAATCCTTGTGTATGCAAGAATCTGTGTGTGTGAAGGGCCGTGTGTCATAGCCAAAAGAGAATGCGCAGGTGCTGCGGGCATATCGGACTTCATCCCTGTGTAGAGGAGAGGAAGAGAGAGAGAATCATAAAAGGATGGTCAGACAGGTCAGGACAGAAATTGTCTGTGTAGCACTTTCCTCCGTTTGACACTTGAGGATTTGATCAGTTTGAGGGAAGTGACAGCCTTTATAAGATACACCGGGAAAAGAATCATAAAGGAACCTGGTGACCCTGCTGTTCTCAGCGCGAACCAGCGCCTTGCAAAAGATACGAACAGATGAGTTGGAGAGGAGTACTCGCAGTTGAAGAGACTGAAGGATTTGGGCAGGAGCTGAGTATTGATCCCTGTGGGAGGCGATTGTATGTATAATGCCTTCAAGCAAAAGGCGACGGCAAAGTGCTGCCGATACTGTAGGTGCGGTGGAGGACAAAAGAGAGCGTTGGCCAGGAGTGTAACAGAGAAAAGTGAAAAGGCAGGCGTGAGCGCCCACAGTGCAACAGAGGGGTCGGGAACCTTTAAGTTTGCAGTGGCGGTGGCACCATTTATTATTTGGAGATGACGTGATGAATCCTGGTAGCAAACCTCAGGGAGCATGAGAGTGGGGAAAGTCCTGGTAGGAAACGTCAGGGAGCATGAGATTGGGGAAAGAAGCCATTTAGTTTTTGGAGACGACGTGACGAACCCTGGTAGGAAACCTCAGGGAGCATAAGACTTTGGAAAGAAGATGGGGCGCAGAGTACGGCAGTGGAAGCATAGTGAGTGAAATGCCCTAATGGAGAGATGAGGCCAGAAGATGAGTTACTGTGTCCTGGTAGAAAACGTCAGGGAGCTGAAAACCTTAAAAGAGATGGAGCGTAAGGATCCGCGGATCTTCTGTTCAGCAAGACCCAGTTGAATTCATGCAAGCTGAATGAAAGACAGAACTAAGATGACCTCAGATCCGGCGGTGAACATACAGTGTGTGGGTTTGGGAGAAAACGATGAAGGGGCGTGTCTATGGCATGGGGAATGGGGAGCGGGGTTGTAGGATAGGGCAGTACAATCGGCAAGAGGAGTCTGTACGAGATTTCAATGGGAAGGTTTGGTACTGACTGGTAGTTACAGGTTGCATGTTCAAAGCATTGGAGAGTGTAGCCTCAGCCAGGTAGACTGGCTGGCATCTTCACCCCGCATGGTTGCCAATACCCTCTTTAGGGACTGGAAATGGCAGTGTCTGTGGCAGCAGTAGCTCAACCCTCCCTAGCCGCAAACTTGAGGAGGGGGGGAGATAAGCAGCAGGAGGAAATTGCTTTAAAATGAGCGTCCATAATGCTTTAGCGAATGAAAAAATCTGTGGACTTGGGAGAAAGGATAAAAATGGGTTCGTGAGAAGGGGCAGAAAAATTTGGAGGGCATAGACGGAAGAAGGAGTAGGTGGGCCCCCCCCCTCGTTCTTGGCACATTGTGAACATGAGGGGAAAAAGGATGGCCTAAACACCCATGTCGGCGGACAATAAGATGAGTGAGCGGCCGCGAGGAAGAGAGATGGGCCAAGCACCCTGCTGTGTGCTGAGTAGCACGTCCTAGTTGGAGGCCTGAGGCCTGTGACCAGCGGGGGAAAAAGAGAGAGAGACAAAAATAAGTGGGTTGGGGGATATTTGGGCAGTGGGACGGCCAAACACTGGACATACAAAACATTGTAAATGAAAACGTACAGTATGGCGATATGGCAGTGCGCATGTTGTTGGTCGGGACGTTATAGTTAAAAGTAAAAGGTACAACCTGTCAAACAAGATGTGGTTAGCGGCATGATTCATATCGACATCCCAGTAACTGAAGAGGACCTGTTCATCGAGTAATCCCATGGAGTAGGGCAATGACGCTTGAGAGACCCATCGGTGTAGTGGTGGCGCGGTAGTTGAGGTAATGGGGTCGCAGAACGTCCGCAGGCGAGCAGCCCCTTCTAGACTGTGCAATCCTGGCAAGAGTGAGCATTCGCGCCAAAAGCGAACGGGCACTGCCCCAACTGAGCATTCGCGCCAAAAGTCAGCTGGCCCCGCCCAACCTGAGCCTTCGCGCCAAAAGCAAGAAAGCCCGCCAAGAGCTAAGGTGACCCGCCCAGAGAAGGGTGACCCGCCAAAACTAGGGTGAGCACAGGACACCCCGGGATTTTCCATCTTAGGATTCCACAACCGTAGTGTTATTAAAATAAAAAGCTCCACCATCCCTTCCTGCGCCCCCTCCCTACATCCAGGTATTCCTTTCCAAGTATAAGAGTAATTAATAGTGATAGTGGGGGGACAAGCGGTATTTAATCCTAAAAATCAAGACGAGACCATGGAGAAAAATCCCAGACCATTAAGTGATCAATCCCAAACCACTAAGCGTAGAGAACAACACTCACGTACTCCGACACCAGTAAGACTGCTTTTGGCTGCTGGGCGGCTTCCCACGGTCCCTCTCCGACACTCAGGCTGTCGGCGCCGGTCCACTGTACACCGAAACCTGGGATGAAACATTTGCCGCGACACCTCCGTTCGCCACGTCCGTTAAAAATCACTGCACTCACTCACTCACTCCCTCTATCACTGGGCCGGCCCCACACTGGTTTTCATCCACATACATGCCAACCAACGCATACTGTCAGTGTGTCCGTACTCTCGTCTCAGCCTGTCGCAGTCCCTTGGCCCCAGTTTTAGTGACATGTTTGGCAGGGGCGTCCGAAATGACTGGGGCTGTGGTGGAGGTACAGTGGCCCCCTTGCCACTGCGGGTTGAATGTGACTAACAGTTTCGTTTCCCGGGGATTTTTCGGCGGTCGGTGGTGCCCAATCAGTAGGGGGTTTCCCTAGGGCTATTGTTTGCCGCACTGAATACTGCGGCGAGAGTAGGAGTCCGTTTAAAATTTTGGTCATTAGCGCCGTATCAGTGAAGGTCTCTTTTAGTCTCGTCAATATCAGGTCTTTTTGGGCAGGCGCTTGATTAAACACTTGATCCAGTGCTGTCTTGTGCACTGCTACACTGTCCAGTAATAATTGGGCATGCCAAGTTACGTCTGTGCCGACCGTGAGGTGCCACCAGGGCACTCCGGGGCGTAATGGTTGAAATTGGGTCATTTTTGGTGGTCCAAAGTTCAAGTCCCCCATGACAGATCTCACCTGGTGGGTACCGCTTTAAAACCAGTGCGTTTTTCAAAAGCCTGACCTTCGCGTGGCAGATTTCTGCTCTTAACAACCGGTCTAAGGCAAACGCCTGTGCAGGTAAACCCTATCCAGGAGATGAGATCCGCCCTCTGTCCCCTTAGGATGCTAGCAGCGAGTGTGTCTATCGATAGTTGTCAGAGTTAAAGTGTTTATTAAAAGAGAAAGGATCCAATTAGTCAAGTGCGGTCAGCGCTGTATTAATTAATTTCAGAAAGCGTCCAGGCTCCGTAAGCCACGCTTTTACCTTAACTCAGAAAGCTGCGTCCAGGATCCGAAATCCACGCATAAACTTAACTCAAAGACCGCGTCCAGGATCCGAAATCCACGCGTAAAACTCAAACTCAAAAAACTGCGTCCAGGATCCGAAATCCACGCATTAACTTAACTCAAAAACCGCGTCCAGGATCCGAAATCCACGCGTAAAACTCAAACTCAAAAACTGCGTCCAGGATCCGAAATCCACGCATTAACTTAACTCAAAAACCGCGTCCAGGATCCGAAATCCACGCGTAAAACTCAACTCAAAAAACTGCGTCCAGGATCCGAAATCCACGCATTAACTTAACTCAAAAACCGCGTCCAGGATCCGAAATCCACGCGTAAAACTCAACTCAAAAAACTGCGTCCAGGATCCGAAATCCACGCATTAACTTAACTCAAAAACCGCGTCCAGGATCCGAAATCCACGCGTAAAACTCAACTCAAAAAACTGCGTCCAGGATCCGAAATCCACGCATTAACTCAACTCAAAAACCGCGTCCAGGATCCGAAATCCACGCGTAAAACTCAACTCAAAAAACTGCGTCCAGGATCCGAAATCCATGCATTAACTCAACTCAAAAACCGCGTCCAGGATCCGAAATCCACGCGTAAAACTCAACTCAAAAAACTGCGTCCAGGATCCGAAATCCACGCATTAACTCAACTCAAAAAGCGCGCGTTAACGTAAGGCTAGCCATGGATCAATTAGTCACTTCAGTACCGCGAAAACAGGCAGGTATTAGTGAAGAAGTGAGAAAATAGCTTACCAGTATGGACTCTGCAACGTTGCTGCCAAACTGATTTAAAAGTACTGTTTGTGTTGGTGAGGATCAGGGAGCAGACAAAGACTGACTAACTAAAAAATTTACCTACTGGAAGTCTTTGCTTTAACAGGCGCTTCCTCACCTTTTAAAAGTTCGGCCGAAAGTTTGTCTGCCCTCCGGTCCGCCAACGTGGCCAACTTGCGGTCGTCTCTTTCCCTTCCCACGTTCAGGCTCACCATCTGTTGAGACGGAAACCGAATGGTCTCGTCTCTACGTGTTCGTTGGAAGGAGAGATCAAACCGGCTAGAGTTTGGAGCAAAAACACCATTTATTACAGAATCAAAACTGGTACACTATACAACGAATTCAAAAGCATGCAAATTCGTTGGAGAAGGCGTTCTGTCTTTCCCTTCGGATCTGGTGCAGTTATACTTCGCGCTTCCTCGAGTTCCCGGTCAGGTTCCCCTTGTTCGGCTCTTTCATTGGTCGGTTCACCTGTCTGTGAATGGATTAGTGTCTCTATTGGCTGCCCCGAGATACCTGTCCAACTCCTGCTGTGCTGAACAATGGGTAGACATCCTGGGTTCGGCAGTTTCCGATCTTGTAAATTAAAGGTTTATTGTTTGGAAGGGTTTCCTCCTTGCCATGCGTCTGGCTGTCTGGGCGTTCACAATAGTTCTCCATAGTTGAATATACAGATATTATCATTTAACATAGGACCCGAATGAGTTTGACGTCAGCGGAGGCATTAGCAAGTACTTTATCAATCAAGTGTAGTATCGGTGCGATTTACACTATCCGATAGTTACCGGTTTCCTTTATTAACAATGAGAGTGTAACAGGATGATCTGAAACTGACGGACATGTTCTAATCCCCCAGGAATGTGGCCCCAGGCAGACAGTCCTGCAGTGGCTGGGTTTACTTTACATGGCTGTGTTTTAGCTGGTATCTGACAGTGTCTGCTTTAATAATGGTGCTCCCCTCCCTAGCCCCAATGTAGGTACCCCGATAGCAGATTCTCCCCAACATTGGTCTCACCATTGTACCATGTCTCAGGGCATCCTTGCCTGCAGCGTATGAGATAGACAATGTTCGCTGGGTCGCATGAGTACCTGCCACGCATATGGTGAGATTTACATATGAAAGAACTGAAACCAACATGTTCATTCTAAAAGATGAGAGACTTAACAAAACAATCCAGATATTTTTCAATAAATAATTTTAGTTATATCACACTGTAAACTTTTGCTGTAAATTCTGTGTCTTACGATCTTACACTCCACAACCACTTGATGAAGGAGCAGAACTCTGAAAGTTCATGCTTCCAAATAAATCTGTTGGACTATAACCTGGTGTTGTGTGATTTTAAATTTTGTACACCACAGTCCAACATTGGCATCTCCAAATCATGATTCCCTGGCTTCTATGCTGAGTGAACACCACCTCTTTAATACTATGTACTTCTCTTTTCCAAATAATATATTATATGATAATTTGTCAAATGCCTTTTAAAAATACAAATGCACAACATCTATTGACCACCTTCACCAAACCTCTGCAACTTCATCAACATGCTCAATCAGATTAGTCAGACATGACTGACATATCAATTTTGCTGTCTTTTACCGACTCAGGTTTCTCTAGTTGAGGAATAATTTTGTCCTTGACAGAAATTACCCGATGTTAGAAATCGGATTTTGAATTTACGTTTTGCAGCTAATATTTTTTTCTCATTCTCTGTGCTTTACCTCTATTTTTTATTCCCCTGTATTTTGTCTAGTTTTCCATTGTATTGTGTACCTATGATTTGGCAGAAATCTTTCTCTGTTCATCACTCAGGAACTTTCATTTTGGATGGCCCATATTTCCTGCTTTGGTTTGTACCCAAAATTCTTTAAATTATTAAATATTTAAAGTATTTAAAGACCTTGCATTGCTCTTTAATCAAGCCTTGGTATAGTTAATGAGAAAAAGAAACTGTGGATGTAGGTTTGCTCGCTGAGCTGGAAGGGTCGTTGAAAATGAATCTTCCAGCTCAGTGAGCAAACCTACATCCAGAACCTCAACCTGAGTTACAAATCTTCTCAAGACTCCCTAAAAAGAAGCTATGTTGGAAGCAAACATTTTAAAGGCACAGTAAATAAAACTCCTATTTAGGAATTGGCAGATGACTGAGGCACCAAACACAACATTCAAGCACAAATGGCTGGTGTATGACTTTTTTAAAAATTCATTCATGGGATGAGAGCATCACTGGCTACGCAGCATTTATTGCCCATCCCTAATTTCCTGGAGGACAGTTAAGAGTCAACCACATTGCTGTGGATTGAGAGTCACATGCAGGCCAGACCTGATAAGGATGACAGTTTCCTTCTCTAAAGGACATTAGTGAACTGGATTTTTTTTTTCTGACAGTCAATAATGGATTCATGGTCACCATTATACTCTTTTAATTCCAGGTATTTATTGAATTCAAACTCCACCATCTGCCATGGCGGGAATTGAACCTGGGTCACTTAAAAAAATTATCTGTGTCCCTATGATTCCCTAGGTGCACTTCATTCTGATGCTATTGCAAGTTTAGCATATTATGAATAATTATAGTTTATAAATCCATTATTAAAGATCAGGGTAATTTAGAGTCTAAACTCATGTATTCATCAAACAAAGATGTGTGACTCTGGTAAAACATTTAGGAAGGGCTGGTATCATTAGGAAAGGAAAAGAGGTAGAATAGATCTTTTCTCACAGTAGAAGAGCGTGTCCAGTGTTTCATGGACATCTACAAACATGTCTGGGCCTGCTCTAATTATTTATTTCTTAAATTAATCCATGGAATATGGGTGTTGCTGGCTGGACCAGCATCTATTGCCTATCTCTGTCCTGCAGAAGATGATAGTGAACTGCATTCTTTAAATACTGCAGTCGTTGGGGTGTAGAAACAACTGCAGTGCTGTTAGAGAGCTCTGGGAGTTTGACCTTGCAACAATGAAGAATTGGTCATGTAGTTTCAAATCAGGATGGCTTGGATCTTGGATGCAGCCTTGCAAGCGGTGGTGTGTCCTTTCATTCACTAACTTTGTCCTTCCTGTTGGTGGAGGTCATGAGTTTGGAAATTGCTGTTGGAGGAGCCTAACTGAGTTAATGTAGTGTATCTTTTGCTACTGTGAGCCTGTCATCGAAGAAAAGAACGTTGAAGGTGGCAAATAGTGCTATAAGCCCGATGTTTTGTTAATCCCCCCATTTGTTGACATTGAAATAGCTCCAAGGAGGATGGTATCCCATTAGCAAGTCACCCTCTACTTACATGTGCACAGTACATGGAATCTGACTAGCTTGCTCAGAGTCAGTCCCTAGAAGGAGGAGACTCTCTGAATCTCCTGTTTAAATCTGTCACCCAGGGCTGCCTGATTGACCCAAGTTAACAACCCCAATCAGGGATCTCGTACTCTATTAAATCTATCTGGCCCTCATTCCAATTACCACACAAAGTTTACTCAGTGTTGTTGGAGCTGGATGCTTATAGTAAAAAATGAGGTCTGCAGATGCTGGAGATCACAGCTGCAAATGTGTTGCTGGTCAAAGCACAGCAGGTTAGGCAGCATCTCAGGAATAGAGAATTCGACGTTTCGAGCATAAGCCCTTCATCAGGAATCTTATAAGCAAGTGGGGTTCTTGCATCTCACTCTTAACTTGTACTTTCTAGATGGTGGACAGGCACTAAGGAAACAAATTACTGGGCACAGAATTCATAGTCTCTGACCTATTATTGTACCTACAGTATTTATATGGCTAGTCCAACTTAGTCTCTGGACAATGGTAACCCTTGATATTGCTCAAGTCTTGTAGCATAAGGACACAGGCTGCTTCAGTACCTGTGGAATCATGAATAGTATTGATTACTGAGCAATCATCAGCTAACATCTTCACTTCAGACTTAGGATAGAGATAAGGTTGCTAATGAAACAACTGAAGATGGTTTACCCTGAGGTATTCTGGCAATGGTATCCTTTGATTGAAATGATTGACCTCCAACAACCATAATCATTTTCCTTTGTGCTAGGTATGACACAAACTAGTGAAGAGTTTTAATCCTGATTTCCATTAACTTCAGTTTTACTGGGGTTTATTGATGCCACACTGAGACAAATGCTTCCAAGATGTCAAGGGCAGTTACTGTACTCATAATCAATGTACTTCTTTCTCTTTACCTATGTTCAGAATCTGTGGTTTTTTCACCCTGCTTCAGTGACTTCCAGGGAGTTGTACATGGTCTCTCTTAACTTGCATATGCAAATCTTTATTCTCATATGGCAGTAATGTTTGTGCTAAGCATGTAGATTCCACATTTCAAACTGTTGATTAGGACGGACCCCTGCAATCACCGTGTGTAATTTAATATCAGTGAACCCAGTATGTTCATATACCTACTGGAGGATTATTCTTTACTAGGTCTGCTCTCTGTCACTGGAACTGATGATTTTTCCTTGAAAAATGAAGAAATAAAATTGCCTTCTCAGCATTTGATACCAGTTTCAAGTCTGCCATAATAGTTTATTGTCAAAGCTGTGCTGTTATTTGAATGATTTTAGCTGAATGTGGATTAATAAGATCAAGTCGATTTCACTGATCATTATGTTTCTCTTATTGTTATCTTCCCACAAATGTTGCTGACCCTTGCTTAAACTATCAAAATAGAGGATCCCTACCTTTTTTGGCAAAAATGTCAACTTTCCAACTTCTCTGAGTAAAAGGGGTGATTCCTGCCTTTTTGTAGCCTAGTGAACGATGACCATACTCTTGTTATAATGACTATCAAGGAGATTTAGATAGTCTAGAGATCTTCTTTAAGATGCATCAATATATGGGCAGTGCTTAATACACTTCTCAGCATTAATCTTTTCAGAGTCTAACACCTTATTCCACATGCATCCCATCCCAATCACTCCCTTATCAGTGAATCCTGGAACTCAGGGATTGAACCAGATGCTCCAATTCACCATTACACATATTCTAATATACTGGCAGGGAAATTTGCTAGAATTGCTTGGGAGGATTTAAACGAGTAAGGTGGGGGTG
Source organism: Hemiscyllium ocellatum (assembly GCF_020745735.1). Classification (NCBI taxonomy): domain Eukaryota; kingdom Metazoa; phylum Chordata; class Chondrichthyes; order Orectolobiformes; family Hemiscylliidae; genus Hemiscyllium; species Hemiscyllium ocellatum. Next base: position 24,417,498 of record NC_083416.1, on the reverse strand, counting down.
CGGGGGTGGGGGGTGGGGGACGGGGGTTGGGGGGGGGGGGTGGTGGGGGAGGTGGGGTGGGACCCAGGGAGAAAGTGAGGAAAGAGATCGATCTGAGACGGGTACAGCTGAGAACAGAAGTGAGTCAAACAGCCAGGGCAGGCAGGGACAAGATAGGACTAATAAATTAAACTGCACTTATTTCAATGCAAGGGGCCTAACAGGGAAGGCAAATGAACTGAGAGCATGGTTAGGAACATGGGATTGGGATATCATAGCAATTACAGAAACATGGCTCAGGGATGGGCAGAACTGGCAGCAGAATGTTCCAGGATACAAATGCCACAGGAAGGATAGGAAGGGAGGCAAGAGAGGAGAGGGAGTGGCATTTTTTGATAAGGGATAGCATTACAACTGTGCTGAGGGAGGATTTCCCAGAAATACATCCAGGGAAGTTATTTAGGTGGAACTGAGAAATAAGAAAGGGAGAGTCACCTTATTAGGATTGTATTATAGACCCCCTAATAGTCAGAGGAAAATTGAGAAACAAACTTGTAAGGAGATCTGAGCTATCTGTAAGAAAAATAGGGTGGTTATGGTAGGGGATTTTAACTTTCCAAACATCGACTGAGACTGCCATAGAGTTAAGGGTTTAGATGGAGAGGAATTTATTAAGTGTGTACAAGACAATTTTCTGATTCAGTATGTGGATGTACCTACTAGAGAAGGTGGAAAACTTGACTTACTCTTGGGAAATAAGGCAGGGCAGGTGACTGAGGTGTCAGTGGGGGAGCACGCTGTGGCTAGCGACCGTAATTCTATTCATTTTAAAATAGTGATGGAAAAGGATAGACCAGATCTAAAAGTTGAAGTTCTAAATTGGAGAAAGGCCAATTTTGACGGTATGAGGCAAGAACTTTTGAAAGCTGATTGGATGCAGATGTTCACAGGTAAAGGGATGGCTGGTAAATGGGAAGCCTTCAGAAATGAGATAACAAGAATCCAGAGAAAGTATATTCCTGTCAGGGTGAAAGGGAAGGCTGGTAGGTATAGGGAATGCTGGATGACTAAAGAAATTGAGGTTTTGGTTAAGAAAGAGAAGGAAGCATATGTCATTTACAGGATAGATCGAGTGAATCCTTAGAAGAGTATAAAGAAAGTAGGAGTATACTTAAGAGGGAAATCAGGAGGGTAAAACAGGAACATGAGATAGCTTTGGCAAATAGAATTAAGGAGAATCTAAAGGGTTTTTACAAATATATTAAGGACAAAAGGGTAACTAGGGAGAGAATAGGATCCCTCAAAGATCAGCAAGGCGGCCTTTGTCTAGAGCCACAGAAAATGGAGGAGATACTAAATGAATATTTTGCATCAGTATTTACTGTGGAAAAGGATGTGGAAGATATAGACAATAGGGAAATAGAAGGTGACATCTTGCAAAATGTCCAGATTATAGAGAAACAGTTAAAGGTGGATAAATCCCCAGGACCTGATCAGGTGTACCCGAGAACTCTGTGGGAAGCTAGAGAAGTGATTGCTGGGCTACTTGCTGAGATATTTGTATCATCGATAGTCACAGGTGACGTGCCGGAAGACTGGAGGTTGGCAAACGTGGTGCCACTATTTAAGAAGGGCAGTAAAGACAAGCCAGGGAATTATAGACAAGTGAGCCTGACCTCGGTGGTGGGTAAGTTGTTGGAGGCAATCCTGAGGGCCAGGGTGTACATGTATTTGGAAAGGCAAGGACAGATTCGGGATAGTCAACATGGCTTTGTGTGTGGGAAATCATGTCTCACAAACTTGATTGAGTTTTTTGAAGAAGTAACAAAAAAGATTGATGAGGGCAGAGCAGTAGATGTGATCTATATGAACTTCAGTAAGGCGTTCGACAAGGTTCCCCATGGGAGACTGATTAGCAAGCTTAGATCTCATGGAATACAGGAAGAACTAGCCATTTGGATACAGTACTGGCTCAAAGGTAGAAGACAGAGGGTGGTGGTGGAGGGTTGCTTTTCAGACTGGAGACCTGTGACCAGTGGAGTGCCACAAGGATCGGTGCTGGGCCCTCTACTTTTTGTCATTAACATAAATGATTTGGATGCGAACATAAGAGGTACATTTAGTAAGTTTGCAGATGACACCAAAATTGGAGGTGTATGGACAGTGAAGAGGGTTACCTCAGATTACAACAGGATCTGGACCAGATGGACCAATGGGCTGAGAAGTGGCAGATGGAGTTAATTCAGATAAATGCGAGGTACTGCATTTTTAGAAAGCAAATCTTAGTAGGACTTATAGACTTAATGGTAAGGTCCTAGGGAGTGTTGCTGAACAAAGAGACCTTGGAGTGCAGGTTAATAGCTCCCTGAAAGTGGAGTCGCAGGTAGATAGGATAGTGAAGAAGGCGTTTGTTATGCTTTCCTTTATTGGTCAGGGTATTGAGTACAGGAGTTGGAAGGTTATGTTGTGGCTATACAGGACATTGGTTAGGCCACTGTTGGAATATTGCTTGCAATTCTGGTCTCCTTCCCATCGGAAAGATGTTGTGAAACTTGAAAGGGTTCAGAAAAGATTTACAAGGATGTTGCCAGGGTTGGAGGATCTGAGCTACAGGGAGAGGCTGAACAGGCTGGAGCTGTTTTCCCTGGAGCATCGGACGCTGAGGAGTGACCTTGTAGAGGTTTACAAAATTATGAGGGGCATGGATAGGACAAATAGACGAAGTCTTTTCCTTGGGGTCGGTGAGTCCAGAACTAGAGGGCATAGATTTAGGGTGAGAGGGGAAAGATTTAAAAGAGACCTAAGAGGCAACTTTTTCACACAGAGGGTGGTACGCATATAGAATGAGCTGCCAGAGGATGTGGTAGAAGCTGGTGCAATTGCAACATTTAAGAGGCATTTGGGTGGGTATATGAATAGGAAGGGTTTGGAGGGATATGGACCGGGTGCTGGCAGGTGGGATTAGTTTGGGTTGGGATATCTGGTCAGCATGGACAGGTTGGACCGAAGGGTCTGTTTCCATGCTGTATATCTCTATGACTCTATAACTCTAAAACAAACTTATGTCTTTCCAGTCATGCATTTGTGGCAGCCACATTACATAAAGTCAATGCAAAGCTATTTCTGCCCATATTCTTACAGGAAAAGGCGGCACACTACATAAGGGAGCAAAGGGGCATGTACACTTCCTGACTCCTGTATAAGAGATGGTTCTCCACTTCCTTGGGGTGCCGATGACAGAGTCTATGAACCTGAGAAAATTAACAATAGCCATTTGCTCTTGCTTTACACTCCTGCTCAACTTTTCACTTATCTTCAAATTTACCTTGCCAGACATGACCATCTTTTGCATCAAGATTAGAGTGGTGCTGGAAAATCACAGCAGGTCAGGAGCAGGGAAATTGACATTTCAGGCAGGAGCTAATCTTGATTCTGATCTCCAGCATTTCCAGTCCTCACTTTCACCATCTTTTGCATCAACTCACATTTACAAAAGGTTAGAGAGTCTTTTTGATGAAAAAACCCATTCATCACCTTTATCACATCAGCAATAACCATTCAATGCCTTGTGTCATAGTATTTTACTATTTCTTGAATGATTCTTGAATCTGGTGTTCACCAACAAGGGACATTAGTTACTGGGAAGATTGTTCCAGCTCTTTAGTACTCTGAGTAAAGATATGCTTTTTGATATTGAGATGATGCTGTCACTTTAGAAATGTTATTTTATCCTGGGTTTTTTTTGAAGAGAGGTTGTAAAGGCAGAGGCATGGAACTGACTATTGAAAACGGCTTAAGTAAATAACTTAGGAGCCCTTTAGGTGTTTATATAGTGCTGTTGTAGCAATGGAAGAGGAGTTGCTAGTTCTCACAGACTAGGTTTTCTAGTTTTTTTTAACTGAAGCAGTCAGAAGCCTTTTAGGGACCCAGAAGGGTTGGAAGCATCAGTAAATGAATCCATCTGCTACTTTTTCTGAAATCTCTTATGATGTTGTTTCCTCTTGGATTGGAGAACTGCATGTAAGAAAGTGTGTCTGAATGACCTTTTTGTCAAGAAGTGTGTTTATGTTCCACTATATTGGAACAGTTAGTTAGCAACAGGTACTGTTTATGTTCCTTGGTTAAGTTTTCCAATAATTAAAATGCTCTAAATTCCTCTTTTTTTTGTATTTTAATTATAATGCTTAAATAAATTGTGCTTTTCTTAACATCAAGTAATTTGACCAGTTGCACCACATCTGGAACACCCACTTCCCATCCACCTGAAACCTAAGAAAAAGATAAGGTCTAGGCTACCTTCTAAAATATTTTGAGGGTGGCTGGTCTAATCCACACCAGTACCAATCTTCAACTTGTCTTTTACTAGTATATAGAATCTTTACAGTGTGAAAACAGGCCATTTGGCCCAACAAGTTTACGTGCACCTAAACTACAAACACTATGGGCAATTTAGCATGGCCAATTCACCTTAACCTGCACAACTTTGGACAGTGGGAGGAAACCAGAGGAAATGCACACTGACATGGGGAGAATGTGCAAATTTCACCGAGACAGTCACTTGAGACTGAAATCAAACCCAGGTCCCTGGTGGTGTGAGGCAGCAGTGTTAACCACTGAGCTATTGTGCCATACTTATGTTTGTCTCTTTCTTCAGTTTTGTTTTAACATGAAATAAAGTTTCAGATAAAGTCTTTTATTTCACATCGCATTTTATTTGTCTAAGATGACAACTTCGTTGACATTTTTTATTGGTCTCCTTTGAAGATGGAGGAATTTGAGATACTTTAACCTTTCCTTGGATCTTCTGTTGCAACATGGATCAAGAAGAATTCCTGATATTGTCAGCCATATTAATGTACAAGCAGTTTTATTGCTGCTTCTTAATATTTATTGTGAAACTGGTGTAAATGACTTTTGTTCTTGGGATTTGTTTCTTTTTAAGATTCAGAGTAGCATTAAAAATTCATAATACAATCATAATAAATCAATTTTGGTCTATAATTTTAAAATTTCTGATTATGTAGGTGTTACGTTATGATACACCAGTGTATTACTCAAAGTCCTGAATTGAAATACCTAATTTGGAAGTAATATGGGTAAACTTAGCACAATGAAAATTCTTGGACAATTGTTCAAAGGAGATCACAATAAATAGCTCATAATTAACTCCACAAGCATTAAATGTTTTTGGTACACCATGTTTAGAATCTCAAATTACATTGAGAGAAAGGCTTGGGTTATGATCTTCTCAGGTTTTAAAGTAGATAAATATATCTTGTGGTTGTCCTCCTTTATTGGCAATTGTGGACAATTCTGCCATTCTTTGAGAAGTTAGAATCATTTGATTGTTCTTCTAGATCTTTCTGGTTGATTTAAAAATGTGCAGCCTTTTGTCTAAACTAATGGCTGAGATTTCGGGTTGTTAACTTCTAAAGTGTTCAGTGCAACCACATTGTGTCATTCATTTCTAACGTTACATGAATACGACTTGGATTTTTGCAGCTTCTTCAACAGTCTCAGAACACCTTAAATGTCTCACGCCCAATTAGTTCTTTGTATTTTCTTTGAAGCTTAGTAATTATTGTTTTGTAAACAACAATAACAGCCAATTTGCACTAAACAGAGACCCAGATATGATAAGGAGAGAAGTACTTTGGCTGGTTTGATTGAGGGATAAAAGTTTTGTTAACATATTGGATGAACCCCACTTACCTTTTCAACTACTGTCATAGAATTATTTATATTCACCTAAATATGATGACTGGAACTCAACATCACATCCAAAAGAAGACAGGCACCACTAACACTGCAGCAAATAGTCAGTGCTACACTGAAGTGTCAGTCCAAAAGATGTGCTCATATTGTCTCTGATTTAAACTCAGAAGTTAAATTTCAGAAACTCAGAATTCAGCTACTGTTACTTGTTAATTCCTCCAACTGAGGCAAACTGTTATTTGAGGGACTTAAAATGCTGCAAAATAGCTCAGTTGAAAGAATGTGACCCTCATTATTTAAATTAAATAGGAAAAGCTGAAATAGTTCACATGATTTCAAGATGATGGCTCTAGGACACTTTGCCTAGAGTTTGTCCATTCCATCTTTTTCTTTTTTTATTCCTGAAGAAGGGCTCATGCCTGAAACCTCGACTCTCCTGCTCCTTGGATGCTGCCTGACCTGCTGCGCTTTTCCAGCAACACATTTTCAGCTTTTTTTAATTTGCTTTTTCTCTCCTTGGTGTTGTTTCTCTTCTGTCTTCTTTCTTCCTGACTTTGTCCTGAACTCCCAACCTCAGCATGGAATCCCTTCCTCAGCGCAGACTCAGACTCCCAGCCTCAGTGTGGACCTGACAAGGCATTCTGCTGGCCTAGTGTGGTCTCCCAGCCCAGTGTGGTGGTTTTCAGGCCTGACACAACAGTCTCTTGGCCTGGCATGGTGGTCTCTTAGCAGCATATGGTGGTCTCTCAGCCTGGCGTGTTGGTCTTTCAGCAGCCCGTGGTGATTTTTCACATCGGTATGGCCTCAGCATAGATTTCTGGCCTTGTGGTGATCCCAGAGCTGTCTCCCAACCTCAACAGCCTTGAGGGGAAGCCCGGCACGGTCTGGAGTGAAGGCCCTATGTGGCCTGGAGGCTAGGTTCCTGCATGGATTGGGTTGGAAGGACTGTTATAGAGTCATGCAGTCATACAGCATGGAAACAGACCCTTCGAGTTCATACCAAACGTAATCCCAAACTAAACCAGTCCCACCTGCCTGCTCTTGGCCCATATCCCTTCAAACCTTTCCTATTCTGAACTTTTTATTTCTATATTTTCAAAATGATTCTAATGATCTGTAATTTTGTACTTTGTATTTCCTTATTTTCTAACATTTTTCCTAAAAACCTGTACTGAAGAATCTGTACCTAACTACCATGTAGCTAAGATATCGCTGTAAGTGGCCACTTGCAAACTTTTCACTGCATTCATTTGACTACATGGGTGGCACAGTGGTTAGCACTGCTGCCTCACAGCGCCAGAGACCCGGGTTCAGTTTCCGCCTCAGGAGACTGACTGTGTAAGTTTGCACATTTTCCCCGTGTCTATGTGGGTTTCCTCCCACAATGATGTGCAGGTTAGGTGAATTGGCCAGGCTAAATTGCCTGTAGTGTTTAGGTGAAGGGGTAAATGAAAAGGAAATGGGTCTGGGTGGGTTGTACTTTGGCGGGTCGGTGTGGACTTGTTGAGCTGAAGGGCCTGTTTCCACACTGTAAGTAATCTAATACTTAAATACATGTTACAATAAAGCTAATTCAATTCTATTCACATGATTGGTCAGTTTACATTAAATATTTTTAACAATTGTGCCCTAAACTTAAGAAATTAATAATAATTGTGAATATGCATAAGAGACAACAAGTGTTCACCATTTTTAAGGAATTTTTCTTTCTATTATTTGGGGTTATTCACCCTTTGTTAGAATATAGTTTGAAGACGTTACAAGAGACTAGCTCAATATGGGTGTGAGAGGGGATCAAGATAGTTAAACTTTGAAAAAGGTAAGTGAAATATCCAAACTACTATAATAAATTATGAACGTGAAATATTTTGTTCAATTGGAAGCCTACATTTCTATTCAGTATTGTCTTAAAAATTGTTCACATCTACACAGTTGATAAGACAAGTGGACCAGAAATATATTCTCACCTTATAAAAAAGTAACTCTCTAGGAAACTGATTTAGATGCAAGAAAGTATTGAGTGTGACCAAGGCAAAGAAACACAACAAAATAGGACATATATCCTGTTTATTCTAAGGAAAGTCTACACTTTGATTTCTTATTTTGATAACATTAATTACAATATCATTAAATATCATGAAACATCTTAGAATACGATGCTCCCTGTGTTGCTATTGGCCTGAATTCTGCTGTAGAATTGACAGTAATGCTTATGATTACGTATCATCACTAAAGTGAAAATCAGACATGATTGCACATGCAAAGAGCAGAAACTAGAGACTTGTTGTCCAAGTTGCGCATTCATTTGGATCTGTCATCACATCAGTACCTCACGAAGGGGACTCAGCATCAAAACATATGAAACAGTGTAATGTTACTCTACTTACATTTTAGATGCTCACTAAATTTACAAGAAAATGTTAATGCTTGGCCAGTTCAAAAATGGAAACTGTACAGGCAATCATCTTGGAGAAAGTGAGGACTGCAGATGCTGGAGATCAGAGCTGAAAAATGTGTTGCTGGAAAAGAGCAGCAGGTCAGGCAGCATCCAAGGAGCAGGAGAATCGACATTTTGGGCATAAGAAAAAGGGCTTATGCCCGAAACGTAGATTCTCCTGCTCCTTGGATGCTGCCTGACCTGCTGCCCTCTTCCAGGAACACATTTTTCAGCCGGCAATCATCTTAACTACTACTGAACGAACTTTATAAGTGAAAATAAATTTTATCATTGTGGAATTGCATGTCTCCGGATTTTAATTGTTGCTGCCGATGTAAATAAATAAGTTGATAATAATTTTTTCTTTTCCTGTATTTTGCTGTATTTCTGTATTTTGCTTTCTGTATCTGAATTGCTATTGAATCAACGATTCTGACAGTTCATGGTAAAGGCTGAGAGCACTTCTTCAATAATTCCTTAATTTGATTGGTTAAGAAGATGCTGCAAATTAATTTAGTTAACGGGTGAAAAGAAGTGAGAAATATGTACCATGCAACTTCTTGTGTTCCAGTGAAAACAAACTCAGTCTATCCAATCTTTCTTCATCGCAAAACTCTCTCATACCAGGCAACATCCTGGTAAACCTTTTCTTTATCCTCTCCAAAGTATCCACATCTCTCTGGTAGTGTGGTGACCAGAACTGTACACAGTGTTTCAAGTGTGGCCTAACTAAAATTCTATATATTAATAAGGATCATTAATGTGAAAGCCATAATTTGAATATGCATACACACAGAGACAGGCATCCACAAGTGCTGATTAGCAGCAACTTTCATGGAGCTATATATGTGATTTCCTCATACCCACTTCCAATGAAGGTTTGGAGTGGGCTAGCTGACATAGCAGGACATTTGAGGATGGGTTCAAGCAATGAGGGAAAAGGTGCCGAGGATCTCAGAATTGATGCTGAAACTCCTAGTGGAAATGTCCAAATGAGGGTCATGTTCTAATCCTGTAGGTGAGAAAGAGTCCACCATGCCATCCTGTCCTCCTCTCCTGCAGCAGATTCCCATTCTCAAGGGGGATCTCCAGCAATATGCACAAAACCAAGTATTCTGTTATATTGTTGGTTCCTACAGTGGCCTCACATGGTTGCTGTCCAATTTACATAATTTCCTGGTTTTCTGCTGAAAATAATTTGTTGAAACAATTTTTTAAAGCCATCATAATCCAATGCAATATCCCACAGAATGCCTAAAAGTAGGTACAAGTGAGATGAATGGCTGGCATCTTTAATTTATTAGTGACCAATGTATTTTCATGATGTATTTAGTGTATTTTTATGATGTTATTGATATTGTATTACAATTGAGGAACTAATGTTCTTGTTCAACAAAATAATTTCCTAATTATTTAATTCAGTGGAAGACCACCACAGGATTTTGTCCATTAATGGACAACAAATGACACCCTCTCCAATGGTTATTAATTTAATCAATGACATGATACAGGTACAAACTCTTTTCTGAACCTTAAAGTTGGTAATGGCAGACTACAAATACAACATTTTCTCCTGGGCTTCTGTACATTCTGTTCTAATTACATACTTACTTGCAAGAACTATTATTTTTAACATTTGGCTACTGTGGTAGTCAGTCACTGAACATATTCAGACGAGGATGCTGATTTTTTAAAAGAAAACAGCACAAGTATTTGCCCAAAATATCAAAACTACAGAAAACAATTCAGAAAACTCTTAAAAGGACAAATAAAAATTTAACCCATTTTCCAGCAATACCTTTAATGGTCACATAATTCCTGTGAAATATTGTTCTCTCTGCTATTATGCATGTTTCATCAACGTGAATTGGCTGTGACAAGATTGATGAATTGGTGAACGCTCTTTGTAAAACGTAAACTTTCGTATATGTGTGTTGACTATTACATGATTCCATCCGCAACATTTTAAATATCACGGTGCGCTCATAAGCAGGAAGACCAATAAAGAGCACTTGAGAACTTGGATGTAGTGTTTAAACATTTCTCCTTGGCAGACATATGCCCTAGAAGGGAAAATTATGTGTTCCATGCATGCCAAATGATCTACTTGGGTTACAGTATCGACAAGGGAGGGTTACACCCATTGGAAGATAAAGTGATGCCGATCAAAGATGCCCTTGCTCCCATATCTGTACCGGAGCTCAGGTTTTTCCTTGAGTTGGTAAATCACTCTGGAAAATTCATACATAACCTTTACCTCCACCTTGGCACCCTTTCACCTGCTATTGAAAAAGGGTCAGCCTTGGAAATGGTCAGGTGGCCAAGAAGTAGTCTTTAGGGAAGTGAAAATGTAGCTCTCGTCATCTGAGGTGTTGACCCACTATGATCCTAAGCGAGATGTGGTGCTTATATGTGATGCCTCCCTACAGTATAGGGGTAGTATTGGCTCACTGATGGCCCAATGAAGAAGAACATCTGACAGTGTATGCTTCCCAGACTGATGTTGGCTGATGCTAAACACAAATATGGCCTGATAGAGAAGAAAGGTTTTGCGGTCATCTTTGGTGGAAAAGTTTCCACCTGTACCTTTATGGACAACACATCCCTGCTAGGGCTACTTAAATGAAACAAGACTGTGTTGCCCATAGCTTCTGGTCAAATTCAGCAGTTGGGCTTTATTCTCAATGTGTAGTATCACAAGTTGGAACTCCATCCAGAAGCAAATTTTGAGAAGATTTGTGGCTCAGGTTGAGGTTTTGGATGTAGCTTTGCTCGCTGAGTTGAAAGGTTCATTTCCAGACATTTCGTTATCTTACCAGGTAACATCTTCAGTGGACCTCAGGTGAAGCAATGCTGAAAATTCCTGCTTTCTATTTAAATGTTTGGGTTTCTTTTGGTTGATGATGTCATTTCCTGTGGTGATGTTATTTCCTGTAGTGAAGACACTTCCAGTTCCTTTTCTCAGGGGGTGGCAGATGGGGTCTAACTCGATGTGTTTATTGATAGAGTTGGAATGCCATGCTTCTAGGAATTCTCGTGCGTGTCTTTGTTTGGGTTGTCCTTGGATGGATGTATTGTCCCAGTCAAAGTGGTGTCCTTCCTCATCCATATGTGAGGATACTAGTGAGAGAAGGTCATGTCTTTTTGTGGCTGTTCATGTATCCTGTTGGCTATTTTTCTGCCTGTTTGTCCAATGTAGTGTTTGTTACAGTCCTTGCACGGTACTTTGTAAATGATGTTAGTTTTGCTCATTGTCTGTATAGGGTCTTTCAAGTTCATTAGCTGCTGTTTTCGAGTGTTGGTGGGTTTGTGGGCTACCATGATGCCAAGGGGTCTGAGTAGTCTGGCAGTCATTTCTGAGATATCTTTGATGTAGTGGAGAGTGGTTAGGGTTTCTGGACATGTTTTGTCTGTTTGTTTGGGTTTTTTACTGAGAAATCGGCAGACTGTGTTCATTGGGTATCCATTCTTTTTGAATACACAGTATAGATGATTTTCCTCTGCTCTGTGTAGTTCCTCTGTGCTGCAGTGTGTTGGCTCATTGAAATAATGTTTTGATGCAGCTTCGTTTGTTGGGCGTTGGGATGATTGCTTCTGTAGTTCAGTATTTGGTCTGTATGTGTTGTTTTCCTGTAGATGCTGGTTTGAAGTTCCCCATTGGCTGTTCGCTCTACTGTGCCATCTAGGAACAGCAGTTTGTTGTTGTTTTCTTTGTCTTTAGTGAATTTTATGCCAGTAAGGGTATTATTGATGTCCTTGAAGGTTTCCTCTAACTTGTTTCATTTAGTGATGACAAAAGTGTCACCCATGTCACGGACCCAGAGTTTGGGTTGGATGGTTGGCAGAGCTGTTTGCTCAGGTGTCTGCACTACTGCCTCTGCTAAGAACCCTGATATCAAAGACCTCCATCAGGAGGTCAGGTGGCAAGTGCAGATACCTTGAGCTGCCATCCACTGGCAGATACTCCACTGGTGATACCTCCCACAAAAGAGTCTGTTCAAGTTTTAAACTGCCTGGATACACCAGTCACCACTCACAATATCTGACTGTGGACACAAGAAGATTCCATTCTGACAAAACTAAAACAGCTGCTGGTTATGAAGGAAAAAGAAGGGCCATCACAGCCAGGATTGAAATGTTTATGCACCATGCAAAACTGTAAAGGAGGGCATTTTATTATGGGGACAAAAAAACTGCAGATGCTGGAATCCAAGTAGACAAGTAAGAGACAGGTATGGAGAAAGTCATGAAGAAGCATTATACCCAAAACGTTGACTTCTGCACCTCCTGATATTGATTGGTTTGCTGTGTTCTTCTAGCTTTTTGCCTATCTACATTTTATAATGGGGAACATGAGTGATTATCCTGAGTGAAGTTCGCCTCCAGGTACTGGCTGAGCTCCACTAGGGTCATCCAAGGATTACCAAAATGAAAACATTGGCAAGACATTTTGTCTGGTTGCCAGGATTGGATGCTGACATAGTAGCAATGGTAAGGCAGTGCCCAGAGTGTCGACATGGACAGGAATTAACACTAGCAACTCCCTGCCCTTGTAGCAATGGCTGGATAAACCCTGGTCTCTATTACATGTTGACAATGCCAGTCCTTTCATGAGCTCAATGTTCTTGGGCATTGAGGATTCCTACTCAAAGTTGATGGACGTACATAGAATTCATTCAGAAAACTCAGTGGTGATGATTGAAAAGCTGTGAGCATCATTGGCAATACGTGCATTCCTGGAACAATCAGTCACAATGGAACATCATTTACCAGCAGAGATTTTGAGTGCTTCCTAAAGTCGAGAGCAACTACAGAGTTAGCTCTAGTTGCTGATGGGGAGAAGGCTTCAACCAGGTTAAGCCTGATATTCCTGACCCAGGGTTGGGGAGGCACTCAGCAGCAGGAACAGGAATGCTGGTCACTTATAAGAAAGAGACACTTTTTACTTCAAGGAATGATGCCTGGTATCAAAACCACAAAAATAGCTCTGCATAGATAAGAGACTAAGTTGACACGAGGTCAGGTCCCATGACATACAAAGCTCGGGTAGGTGAGGAGACAGTCCAGAACAAATATGTGGTTCACCTGAAAGTTGCTACCGCACAAATGGGGCAGGAGCAAAACATACCTTGTCCCCCAGAACAGGCAGAAAGCTGTCAGAAACCGTGAGTTCTCCTCCACCAGTTAGCACCAAAGCAACCTCAGAGTCTGGGATGGATCGCACCTTGACAATATTATTGCCTATAGAAGAGGAATAATTTCTCACAAGATGCTCTGAGTGTAAGAGATGGGCTACAATCTGGTACATTCCTCCTGACTCCGAGTCAGAGTCGGAGGAACTGGACCTGGGGTGAAAACTTCCCAGGAGAATCTACAAGAAGAAGAAGAGGGCTGCATCCCTGTACTTGGCATGGTAGGGATGTAGTGATTGTAATGAGGGCCAGGTGAATGTTATTGAGTAAAATACCCTTGATTGGGGCTGTTAACCTGGGGTAATTAGGCAGCCCCGGCTGACGAATTAAAAACAGGAGATTCAGAGTTTCCTCACTTTAGGGACTGGCTATGAGTTAGCTGGTCAGAGTCCATACACTGTGCATGTGTAAATACAGGGTGGTGTGATACTGGACTCTGTGCAGTTATTTCAGAAACTTACTTTCATTATCTGGTCTGCCTCCATGTGACTGCACAGTGGAGTTTACTCTTAATTGTAGCTCAAAGGAAATTTTGTAAGAGCATGAAATGCTAGTCTGGCCAATTACACCCACAGTCCAGGAAAGAATAACAAAAACTTAAATGGACAACTTACTTTGTCTGTAAAGCTGGGAAAAGTAACTTGTACATACAGAATATTGAATAATCCATTTTAAATTATAAAATGATTTCTTCTCTTTTTTTTGCAATTTCCAATTTCAAACTAATGTTGCCAAGCTAATGTAATACCAAGACAAATGTCTATATTTGCAAAGAGTACTCAGTAATTTATTCTTAGAAATACTACTTGAGTTATTCAGTTGCTATTGCCACGAATGCAGAATAATAAGTGTGCTTTAAATTATATAGACATGGCACTTTAACTTTGTTGTACAGTTAAAATATTTTAAACCTGCACTTTAGTCTGTCATATACCATAACTTAGCAAAATGATTATGAATCAAACAGAGCTAACAAACGTTGCATTAGTCGAAATTCTCAGATTCAGATTTAATAATATTAACAGCATGATGAAATTGGAAATCTATGCCAGAATTAAATCTATCAAAATGTATTTGCATTCAAGGTTTTCTAAATTGCAATAATTTTTTAACACCAATATAAACCTTTGCACTAGCCTGTCTTTTGAATGAGGGAACAAAAAAAATGCTCTTTCTGAAGGTTCAGGTGAATGTATGGGATTCCAGGGGATGATGCAAAAAAGAGCTGGTGCTCTTCTGATAGCTAACCAACATGTCTCTGTCAATCTACATCACAGCAACAATAATTTTTATTAAACAGAACCTTTAATATTATGAAATGGCCCAGACTGTTTCTAAGGCAAAATTTGAAACCAAGGCACACAAGCAGATGTTAGTGCAGATACTCAAAACTTTGATCAAAAATATATGTCTTAAAGGCATCTATTAAAGGAGAAAAGAAAGCGAAAAAAGATAGAAAGATTTAGGCAAGTAATTCCAGAGCTTTCAGCCACAAGCATATGGAGGGACAGGTAGTGTGGAGGAAGCTGAGAGGCTGCAGAAGGACTTGGACAGGCTAGGAGAGTAGACAACAAACAGCAGATGGAATACAATGTGGAAATTGTGAGCTTATGCACCTTGATAGGTGGAATAGAGGGATAAACTATTTTCTGCAGGTGGTAACATCAAGATCATAGCCATTGTCTCCCTGGTGGCACTGGCCAGTACACAAATGCTGGCATCCTGTTATTTGTTATATCTTTCAGGAGGCGGGACTTCTGTCAAGGGGTTCTCTGATCCCAGGGAAAGACCTGCTATCAGCCTAACAAGTGCCTGAGAGACGCATACTTTGGCCCGAAAATTGGTGGCCCCAAGGTTCTCACTGGTTGTCCAGCTGGTAGCCATGAACTCCATCAAATTCAGCCCAAAATTCCAACATAGGTAGAAGACAGAGGGTGGTGATGGAGGGTTGTTTTTCAGACTGGAGGCCTGTGACCAGTGGAGTGCCGCAAGGATCGGTGCTGGGCCCTCTACTTTTTGTCATTTACATAAATTATTTGGATGCGAGCATAAGAGGTACAGTTAGTAAGTTTGCAGACGACACAAAAATTGGAGGTGTAGTGGACAGCGAAGAGGGTTACCTTGGATTACAACAGGATCTTGACCAGATGGGTCAATGGGCTGAGAAGTGGCAGATGGAGTTTAATTCAGATAAATGCGAGGTGCTGCATTTTGGGAAAGCAAATCTTAGCAGAACTTATACACTTAATGGTAAGGTCCTAGGGAATGTTGCTGTACAAAGAGACCTTGGAGTGCAGGTTCATAGCTTCTTGAAAGTGGAGTCACAGGTAGATAGGATAGTGAAGAAGGCGTTTGGTTTGCTTTCCTTTATTGGTCAGAGTATTGAGTACAGGAGTTGGGAGGTCATGTTGTGGCTGTACAGGAAATTTTCAAGTAGAGGGTGGTACATGTATGGAATGAACTGCCAGAGGATGTGGTGGAGGCTGGTACAATTGCAACATTTAAGAGGCATTTGGATGGGTATATGAATAGGAAGGGTTTGGAGAGATACGGGCCAGGTGCTGGCAAGTGGGACTAGATTGGGTTGGGATATCTGGTCGGCATGGACGGGTTGGACTGAAGAGTCTGTTTCTATGCTGTACATCTCTATGACTCTATATGAAATCATTATTTTGATTACCCAGTAGTTCAGTTGTTTATTGCCTGTATTGCCTAACCTTAGAGACATTATCCAACTTGTGCACAATCATTTGTTCTCAGTTAGTGTCTTCAGTAGTCTTGGGTGAGGGAAGGGAAAACAATAGACAGATATCCCACACCTAGTTTCTATAGTAATCTCAGTGAAACTGCAATGTAAACATTGGGTGAGGGCATTATAATAACTTGTTCTGTGACTCTCACTTCAGTAAACTTCAGCCAATATTCACCATCAAGATTAGACATGATTAATTGCTACTTGGACAAGATATTAAGGGGTGATTGAAGCCCATACCTTATCTCAGTGTAACATTGGTACTATCAGGAATAGAAGAGAGAAGGAAAACAGTGTAGAAGTGTTTATACAAATTCAAAAATCGACATAGAATATGACTGTTATACATCAACAAGCCTGGTAGGAATCTTACCAGGTATTTACCATAAATGCTTACTGAGGCCCTAACCAGGAAAATTGGACGGCATTGAAACATTAGACAGAACTCTCTGAACATGACCTGTATCAGAAAAATACAGAGAAATCCAGGCCATAAGGCTGAATTGAACAATTATTCAGAACACACCAATTAAAATGTTACAAGGATATCCTGTCATGTCCCTGACCTCTCGTGCAAACTTTCATCATGATATTGCCAAATACTCATTAAGCAATTGCGGGAGCATGAACTCTTAAATTGCTCAAATTTACAAATTTTTTTTCAGCACAAACTGTCTTTTTTCAGTAAGACAGATACAGCTGCTTGGAGTAAACGTTGTTTATTACCAGCACATGATAAATTCAATCTCATTGTGGAGACAAACCAGAGAACCAGAGCTCAATCGTTTGTGGAATTGTCACATGTTATATTCTGTGCATGGGTCGCAATTAGACAAATACAATCAAGAACTGGAATCTGTTCCTGGTTGCAAACTGGTGAAATTCATGAACCACACCATCAGCATTGGCAGTGAAGTGACAACTAGAATTCTGAGGTGCAGTACTGCCAATATACTTTGAGAGGTAAGTTGTAAATGCCAAGTGGATGCAGCATGCTCGTTTTCAGTATGGAAGGTACTAGTCAATGGGATGCCAGCAGAAAGCTGTAGGCAAGGGGCAAGGGGGTTTGGCAGTTCATTTCAGGGGGAAATGTATTTGTGAACTGAGAATAACTGCAAATTCCAAGATGAAGGTATTTTTTCAAATTTGTCTTTGCTGTATCTGATGTGACAACAAAGGAACAAAGCATGCCTGTCTCAAAACCAGCTATGTGTCCCTAAAAATTGCAATTATACTCCTGACAGAGGTCGACTGCTCGTTTTAATTCTGGTCACACAGTTATAGGAAGGATATTATCAAGTTGGAGAGGGTTCAAAAGAGATTTGCCAGGATGTCGCTGGGTATGGAAGGTTTGAGTTATAAAGAAAGGCTCGATAGCTCATAACTTTTCTCGTTGAGTGCAGGAGATTGAGAGGCAACCAGTTAGAATTTATAAAATAACAAGAGGTACAGATGGAGTTAATGGTAGCTGGCTTTTTCCTAGAATGGAGGGATTTCAAGACGATGAGGCTCATTTTTAAATGGGAGGAGAGAGATTTAAAAAAAACATGAGAGGCAAATGTTTTTACACTTGTAGAATGTAGAATGAACTTCCTGAGGACGTGGTGGATGTGGGTACAATTAAAAGACATTTGGATAGGTCCATGAATAGGAAAGGTTGGGGAGATATGGGCCAAGTGCAAGCAGTTGGGACTACTTTAATTTGGGATTATGTTTAGCATGGACCGGTTGGACTGAAGGGCCGTTTCTGTGCTGTACAACTCTATCGGATGATTGGCATGTGCAAGTCTGATAAGGCCATCATCCTAATACCTATGTCATTATCTTTCCTATTAATGTCAACTTTCTAAAGTGAACATTGGCCTTACATTGGTTTATCGACCAGCACAGTACTATTCCTACAATGCAGATTTACGTCAGTTCTCTGAATTCAGGTAGCACCAGGTGCCACTATCTGCTTGGTCGTATATACATGACTGTTCAGGGAACAACCGACTTCATGTCTGTCCCAAGGGAATTGATGTAAGATTGTGTATCTCCATTAGGGGTGATGCTATGCAAACAAATTTCTACTTTAAAGAGCCCAAATTTTTCTTATGACTTAAAAAATTACAAATGTATAAATTAGTTGCAGGAAATATGCCTGCTTTGCTATTTGATAACTCTTGAAGAAGGACTAATGCCCGAAATGTCAATTCTCCTGCTCCTCGTATGCTGCCTGGCCTGATGCACTTTTCAGCACCACTCTTTTCAACTCTGGTTTCCAGCATCTGCAGTCCTCACTTTCTCCTGTTTGATAACTCCTACCTACCCCCAAACCCTTTGATTCCAGTGCAGATCAAAACTCTACCCCTGTCTTAAATGCCCTCATACCTTAAAAATATTCAGTGACTCTGTTTATTGTTCCCTGGAGAAGAGAGATGAACAGACTCATAACCCTTTCAGAGAAAATCGAATTCTCCTTACTGTTATCATAAAATGAAAACCTCTAATTTTTAAACTTCTTTCCTGAATCCCCCTATTAAAGAGAAATATGAGAAGCTTTAATGAGCTTGGACTGAAAGAAGGCTAATAGTCTCCAGTTTATTTTTCTAAGAGTGTCAATTTATTCAATTCATGCATTACGTTCAGGACTGGCTATCAAGTTATTACGTTATAATTTAACTTTACGCAGTGAATTAAAATCCGCATTGAATATAATTCTACTATTTTCTATATTTTATAAATTTTAAGCACAAATGTCCTGAGTGCAGCTTAGCGACTATATTCGCATGAACTGCATTTTTCCGATGTATTCGTAAGGTTAAAGGTTTTTATTTGGTCTTCTGACATAATTTCATTTTTTAGTTTTATCAGATAACTTCTGGTTTCAAACATGATAGCACATCACTTGTTTGCACTTAGATTTAAATATGACTTTAACAACGCAGATTCGATTACCATTGAAATATATTGAGTCTAACCATAATCATATCCTTTTTAAAAGCAGTGTTAAAATTCAAGCAATATAGTATGCACTCAATAGTTTACTGGTTGTATTTAAACTAGAAATCAAATCAATCACAATAATTCAGTTGGGAAACGAATCACAACTTTAAGATTATTAATTGTCATTTTCGGGAGAAATTTCAGAACTTGTACCTTGCTTTGTTTAGAAGTATCTTTTTCTTTTGCTCCTGATAGATTTGGTTCTATTTTTTAGACTCTTGCTATTGGAAATAATTTGTCTCTGTTTGCTCTATATCTTCCCTTAGAATCCAGTAACAAATCAACTCTCAACAATTTAAATACGAGAGGAATACAACCCTAGTTATTGTAATGTCGCCTCATAATTTAACCCTTGATGTCCAAATCTCATTCTGATGAATCTAGGGGCTGTGCTTCCTCTAAGGTCAATGCATCCTTTATAAATATGATGCTTAGAACTTTTCACAAAATTCTAGGTGTGGCATAACGTCTAAATCTTATATTATAAAGGCTAACATTGCACTACCATTTATCTACATTCTATACCTATTCATGGTGCTTTATTGATCTATGTACCTAAATCCACAAGTCGATATGGACCATCATTGTTTCCAGCTTTTACCCATTGGAAAGCACCCTGTTCTGTCCTTTGTAACTCCAACATGAATAACTTTACATTTTCCTCCTTTGAAATCCATTTGCCAAAGTTTTGTCCATTTAGTTTATCTATTAATGTTGCTTTATAATTGTATGATCCATTTACAGTAATTACAATATCTGTATTGTTCCTAAATGGCTTTTGCCCGAAACATTGATTTTCCTGCTCCTCAGATGCTGATGACCAAATGTGCTTTTCCAGTGTCATTCAAATCTTGACTCTGATGTCCAGCATATGCAGCACCCACTTTCGCATAATTACAATGTCCCCTATTTTTTATGTCACTGGAAAATTTTAATATGTGTCTTTTTAATCCATTATGTAAGGTCTTAATAAATAGTGAGTAATTCGGGCCTTAATGTTCATCTTTGAGGAACACCACCAGTTCCATCAAGAGGAGGAATAGTCTGGTGCTTTTATTGCTAGTCTATTAATCCAGAAACTCAGCTAAAGATGTGAGGACCCAGGTTCAAATTTTGGCACGACTCATTGTTGGAATTTGGTAACAATGCATAATTAAATCAGGATTAAGAATCTACTCATAACCATGAAACTGTTGCCAATTGTTGGGAAAAAAAGATCCGTCAGTCTTACAAGTATTATTCAGGGAAGCAGATCTGCCATCCTCACCTGGTCTGGCTCACATGTGAGTCCACAGCCATGTAGCTGATTCTCAGCTGCCCCCTGAAATGGCTTAGTAAATCACTCAGTTCAAGGACAGCTAGGGATGGGCAATAAATGCTGGCCAGTCAGCGATGTCCATAACCCATGAGTCAATAATTTTTCAAAAATCCTGTAAGTTAGTGTATTTTCTAATCAACCTTTTCTGAGATGTTGTTAGACATGTCTGGAGCAGGTGAAATGTGAAACCAGGTCTTCTGGTTTAGGGGTAGTGAAATTACCACTGCGCCACAAGAGCTTTCATCCTGTAATTTAAAGTATCTGCCCATTATGTCCCAGTTCTTCAACTAATTTCTTAGCTAGTTCAATAACTTGCTTTAATTCCATTATTTCTCTCCATGATCATAGATGCCACAAATCCCCTGTAGAAGACGTCGCATTGGGTCATGTGCACAGAAAGTCAGTTGTTGGAGAGATGATTGTTAAATGTCATTCCTTTTCTGCTGAGGACATAATCCAGGCCATTAATGGGGATCAGCAGACAGACTAGCTAGAATTGAAGAATACCTTAAACCAGAGCTGAGAGGCAAACAAATGTCACATTCGTACTTCCTGAAATTGTTTTCATGTCAATTCATTCTTGTGAGAGGGATGTTGCAAACATGTAATAGTGTGTCATGACCATAGAGTTCTCATATTGTAGATTTCTTAAAAAATGCTAAAAGACAATTTTTATTTTAAAATCTTTAACTTGAAGAAAAACTTGTATAATTATATTTCAAAAGTTCTTTCAAGATGGAAGCTATAGTAGAAGCTATAGTAGACAACCATTTATTCCATTGGAAAATCAATCTATTAAACAGTGTACTCTCAGTATAAATCACAAAGCTGGGAGTGGGAGGGAAGACATTTTAAATTTGATTAACTTTTTGACAACATAAAGAGTACTTCTAAAGGCATAAAAATACAAAGCTTCTGAGAGAATAGGAGATTTGAAGGACAACTTCTTTGTCCAGTGGAACCGTGGCTCATTTGAAATTAATATAGCAGCAATTTTGTTTTGGTTGTGATAAGACAGGTTGTGAGACACTATTCTGGGTAGAAATCCAAGAACAACTTTGTGAGAAACATTATCAGGGAGAAGGTGTGCTCAACAGGGAGATGAAGGAAGGCAAACCAGTTAGGTTGCTGCACTGAGCCAGATTACTATAACATGTGGTAAAGTACATGTGGCATGTGGCAAGGAACCTTCATTCACCCTGAACTTAGTTTGCTCAATTTAATTAGGGGAGAAACTTTTAATTATTTAACTATTTGACTAATAAGCTATCATTGTTGCTGAATTCTAACTTCATCTTTTCAATCCCCTCCCATAAAAAAAGTGAAAATTTCAAACAAACTTGACATGCAGTGAAAATAAACTAATCATCTTCATAAGTATCTTTTATTCTAATTATGTTTAACATTTATTATCAAGTAATAAATTTATAGTTTTGCTTGAATAATGAGTTACACAAATTTGCAGTTCATGGCCATTCCATTGGCATGCTTGGTGTGAGTGTGGCAACTGTGATCAGACTATTTTACAGGAAGTGTCATTGACTTGATACTTGTTGAGTTCAAAGTGCTGGTGAATATTCTCAGTATTGATCTAAGTTCTAAACCATAAACCTTTTATAAAAAAAAACATGAGTCTAAAATATTCAATCAGGCAATTCCAGCTAAATTTTCAACACAAACACAATGTCCTAGTGTGCAGATGCCACAAACAAAATCCAAATTAATCAATGTAATGATGCATGTAAATTACTGGGATTCTCTTTGATGACTAACTTATTATGACTGTATTTTACAAATTTTGTCTCAGGTCACCTAATCATAATGTGAAATGTAATTGTTGAAATGTACTCTGCTATTATCTTTTATTTATTCATTCACAGGATGAGGCTGTCACTGGCTAGACTAGCATTTATTGCCCATCACAAATTGCTCAGAGGGCAGTTAAGAGTCAACCATAGTGTTGGGGATCTGGAGTCACATGAAGGACAGATCCGGTAAGGATGGAAGTTTCCTTCCCTAAAGCTCATCAGTGAAGCAGATGGGCTTTTCCAACAATCGACAATGGATTCATGGTCATTACTGGACTCTTAATTCCAAATTTTTATTGAATTTCCACCATTTGCCATGATGGGCTTCAAACCTGAGTCCCCAGAACATTAGCTGGGTTTCTGGATTAACAGTCCAGTGATAATATCTCTAGGCCACTGACTCCTCTCTTTACTGTTACATGATATCTAATGCAATTATTATTACTAAAATGATCATTTTGGAATTATAATTATATACTGGCAAGAAAGTTAAAATTAAGCAACTGTATTAGCTTTTGAAGTTTAGGTTTCATTTCTGCTTTATAGCTACAGCTACTAATTGGAGTGGAAATCTCAACATTTCATAGAATCACAAATTTATCCATCACAGTAAGTTGCATTGCTCTAATTCAGCTATCCAGTTAGTCTCATTCCCTTATTGCTCTTCATAAAACAATATGGTCATATTTAGATGCATTACTTTAAGACAATTATTTCTACTCCTTGGCGTGGTATCTGTACTTCAAGTGAAAAACTACATAGAGAATGAATCAACCTGATTACATTTTCTCGTCACATTGCAGTAAATCTCATCTTGTTTTGCTAATAATGTGTTAAGCAGTACAAAGGTTAATAAATTCTACATCCATGCACCATCAGAACAATGACAGTGTCAATGATAAGATTTTCTTTTGCTTTTTCAAGTCCAACCAATTTCCTGCCGTAGACTAGTTTACCATTTTAAAGGTTAGATTTGACAGAAATGTCATAGCAGCAACTGAAATGCTATGGTTACTTGAGTTACCTCACAAAAGCTCTTTGAGTAGAGGAAAAATAAATCAATGTGGACCATTGTACAAGTTCATTCGGAAGCTCAGATGTCACACAAATTGTTCTTGAAAATTCTATTTTCCAGCACAGATATTTGTTTTACTTGAGAAAAGTGCAATCAAACTGTTTATTTCCCATATTTGTCTATCCACTGGGATAATTAGATGTGGTAACAATGAACTGATTCAATTGACAAAGCATTGTCCATAATCTGTCTAATATGCAGCTGCATGTACTCTTTTATTACTTTAATGTATAACCTTGTTGGTATGGAGGTGATTTTTCTAAATTAGTTCTCAGTAAAGTTAAAAATCACACAATACCAGGTTATAGTCCAACAGGTTTAATTGGAAGCACACGTTCCGAAAGCTAGTGTGCATCCAATTAAACCTGTTGGACTATAACCTGGTATTGTGTGATTTTTAACTTTGTACACCCCAGTCCAACACCGGCATCTCCAAATCATGAGTTCTCAGTAAAGTCTTTATTACCGTAAGTATTTCAATGGTGATACAGTAACAATGATTCAACATCAATACCTGTCTTTAGACATATTGCTGTTAAAGTCAAAATGCTGCTACCTCATCATGCTGGTCTCCCAGTAGTGGAAGAGTGGGCTGCTGTGGTGTTATTATTCTGCATAGTTAAGAAACTGGTTTGCTTACAACTGATACGCTTTAATAAAATTCATTGCCTCCCTTTCTACTCTGACCAGCTGGTGGAGTGTTTTTACTTGGCAAACAGTCCAGTACCAAAGAGTTTGCCTCTCACAGCTATCTCTTTTTCATGACATTCCCCATGTTAGATGGGTTTACCACAATGGTGGTCATTTACTTTCATATCAACTAATATGTTTACATTTGGCAAGTGATTTTAAAGCTAGACGCCGTTCCTTCTGTTAACCTACATTTATCCCAGCTGAGAACCATTACACACCCAGTGTCTGGGTTTTCCTGTAGTTTAGAAACCCTGACATGGGGCTCAATGGAGATTCTTCCAGTTCAGATGCAGGAATGCTCACACGGGCTCTCTCAATCTCAGCCATATCAACAGAACAAATTAACCACAATTTTGGAAACAATCATTTAATATTTGGCGGGATGGTCAAGTTGGCAACTTTTATTTCTCAATTAACAATATATAATTAACATATTTATTTAATTGATATTTATGTGGCTATGTTATGTACAAAATTGCCAAAAATGCATTTTCTTCCTTAGTGATCATACCACTGAAGTACTTCATTAGTCATAAAGTTCTTTAGAAGATAATGAGGTTATATTTACAGACTCAAAATTCATGTTGTTTTATCTTTTGATTCACAATCTTTGTTACTTTTGGTTATAGTACAAGAATATTCATCAATTTTTAAAATTTATTATATGTTCATTAAAATTAAATTGTCTTTTAGTAACTGATTTTTATAGTAAAACCATAAAATATCTATGTAGCTAATGAAACTGAGATTTAATTATTCTAACAACATAGGAAATTAATTCTTGATGAGGGGTCATTGTTGTTTAATCTTTCTTTCTCCATAGCAATCAGTGTTCCTGTGTTCAGCTCATACATAGCATGAGCATTACCAAGGAGCAAATGCTTTGGCACCAACTGACATTTATCATGCCACTAAGTATCATTTGTTAGTTTTACAGTAACTAAATCAGCTTTACAGCTTACATTCTATTCTTTGACATTCTGAACAAATTTGTACAATGATCTCAAGAATATGTTCCCAGCATGCTACCAGTCCAAAAAACAACCCTCCATCACCACTGTCTCCTGCCATTAAGCTATTTTTTTTATTATCCAATTGGTAAGCTCACCCTGAATTCTATGTTGTCTAACTTTACTAACTAGCCTACTACGCAGAACCTTGTCAAGTAACCAACATCTATCACTCTGCCCTCATCAATCATTTTTGTTACTTCCTCAAAAAAACTCAATCAAGTTTATGAGATGATTTCCCTTGCACAAAACTATACTGACGATCCTTAATCATTCCTTGCCTCTCCAAATGCATATAAATCCTATCTCCCAACCATTTACCCACCACCCAAGTCAGGCTCACAATTCTACAGAACACAGGCTTTTCCATACATCCCTTTTTAAACAAAGGCTCAATAATCACTGTCCAGTCATCTGGCATCTCCCCTGTATTTATAGATGATACAAATATTTCTGAAAGGGGCCCTGCAATTTTCTCCCTAACTTCCCACAACAACATGGGATATACTAGATCAGGTCCTAGAGATTTATCCACTTTTATGTTTTCTAAGACTTCCTCTTTTGTAATGAGCACTGTTTTCAAAACATAAATATTTATTTACTTATTTATTTATTTGTATTTACTCCCTCCTATAGTCTACCATTTCTGTTGATGCCATTCTGCAAACCTTAAATACATTTTGAGTTTACTTAGATCTTGAAAATTGTCCATATTATAGAGGAGGCGGGACTAGATGTCTTAAAATGCATAAACATGGATAAATCCCTGGGACCCAATCAGGTGTATCTTAGAACTCTATAAGAAGCTAGGGAAGTGTTTGCTGGGCCCCTTGCTGAGATATTCATATCATCAATAGCCACAGATAAGGTTCTGAAAAACTGGAGGTTGGCAAATGTGCTGCCACTATTTAAGAAAGGTGGTAAAGAAAAGCCAGGGAACCATAGAGCAGTGAGCATGACATCATTGATGGGCAACTTGTTGGCGAGAAACTCAGGGGACTGGATTGGCATGTATTTAGAAAGGAAAGGACTGAGTAGGGGTAGTAAACATGGCTTTTTGTGTGTAAAACCATATCTCACTAACTTGATTGAGTTTTTTGAAGAAGTAACAAAGAGGATTGATGAGAGCAGAGTAGTGGATATGATCTATATGGAACTCAAAAAGGCATTCGACAAGGTTCCTCATAGTAGACTGGTTAACAAGGTTAGATTACATGGAATACGAGGAGAGCTAACAATTTTGATACAGAACTGGCTCAAAGCTAGAATACAGCGGATGGTGGTAGAGAGCTGCTTTACAGACTGGAGGACTGTGACCAGCAGTCTGCTGCATGATTAGGTGCTGGGTCCATTGCTTTTAATCATTTGTATAAATGATTAGATGTGATCATAGGAGGTATGGTTTGTACGTTTGCAAATTACACCAAAATTGGATGTGTAATGGACAGCAAAGAAGTTTATTTCAGGAGTGGCAGATGGAGTTTAATTTAGATAAATGTGTGGTGTTATATTTTGGAAATACAAATAAGGGCAGGACTTAGACATTTAATAGCAAGGTCCTGGGGAGTCTTGCTGAACAAAGAGATCTTAGAGTGCAGGTTCATAGTTCCTTGAAAGTGGAGAGGCAGGTAGATAGGATAGGATAGTGAAGGCGGCATTTGGCATAATTGTCCTTATTGGTCAGAGCATTGAGTATGGGAGTTGGGAGGTCATGTTGCAGCTGTAAAGACATTGCTTAGACCATTTTTTGAATACTGCTTGCCAATTCTGGTCTCCCTCCTATACGAAGGATGTTCTGAAACCTGAAAGGGTTCAGAAATGATTTACAAAGACGTGGCCATAGTTGGAGGGTTTGAGCTATAGGGAGAGGTTGAATAGGCTGGGGCTGTTTTCGTTGGACTGTCAGAGGCTGAGGGATGACCTTATAGAAGTGTATGAAATCATGAAGGGCATGGATGTGGTAAACAGACAAGGTCTTTTTCCCAGGGTGGAGTAGAGGGCATAGGTTTAAGGTGAGATGGGAAATGTTTAAGAAGAATCTAAGGGGCAACTTTTTCACGCAGAGGGTTGGGCGAGTATGGAATTAGCCACCAGAAAAAGTAGTGGAGACTTATATTTAAAAGGCATCTGGATGGGTATACGAAAAGGAAGTGTTTTGAGGTATATGGGCAAGTATCTGTTCAGCATGGACAAGTTAGACTGAAGGGTCTGCTTCTGTGCAGCATATATTCCGACTCGATGTTTCTATGTCACTTTCCTTCTCTTCACTAGTACGAATGCTTCTGTTTTGTCCCAGCTTTCACTCCCCCACTTATTCTGACACTGATCCTCCTATGAACCTTATTGATCCTCCCTTGAATCCTCCTGAAATATCATAGGACATCTAGAGCTGTATTCACCACAGAGCTCTTTGACACACAGTCATGACTGTTCAAACATGTGGACACTGTGTTTGCAGCTGCTCAACTGGCAATATTTGATCCTCCCGTTTGCTGATGTTGGCCCTAGAAGACTGGCCACTTTCTGCTCTGGAGAAAGTGAGGACTGCAAATGCTGGAGATCAGGCCCACATTCCTGATGAAGAGCTCATCGACTCTCCAGCTCTTCGGATGCCACTTTCTGTTCCATAGACTGTTCTTGGACAGATCCCCTGAATATGAGTGTCCTAAGAAGACAACTGTGTGTGGCTAAGTTTCTGAACTGAGTGCAGACTGTGAGTGTGCTAACATTACTAGAAGTGCCTGACTAACAGTGGCCTCCATTGAGTGGACGGAGTTCTAGCCCAATCGTTGGAAATCAAGCAGTTCTCATAGTTATTCCTAAGAGAGCTATCTTCTCCAGATGGAAAATGGATCAGAAGAAGAGTAGGATGACCCAACGAAAACCTCATTAACAGCTTGGCTAGAGAGCAGGACGATGTCTTCAAAACTTTAATGGGACCAATATATTCTACACCAACAGCCTGTTCATCCTCTTGTCTCATGAGACATCTCCAGTTGTCATGGTTTTATACTTAATGTATCCTCTCTAAATTGCTGCTTCTTAACAAATTCAATAAACTATCATAAAATAGCTTCCAAATTGTTCATTTCTTGTATCAGGTAAATGTGATCATGAATCCAACCAAAATCAACATCATCCAATTTCTGATATAGCCATTTAGTGAACAACATGCAGTGTATTTTCTACACAGGCTGCTGGCACATTCTGTCGGTGTTGCATTGAAAGGTTTCAGTGTGCCATACATCATGATGGCCTTTCCTACGCAGATTGCTAGTGACAAGTATGACAAGCAGCCAAACTGTGTGTGTCTGCACTAAACAGCACCTCAAAGTAGCAGTAGTGAGAACCTGTGCCTCCTTCTCAAGTGCCAACATGCTAACAAGCATGGGATGGCAAGCCAATAAAAGGCATGGATGATGTGAGCATACAGGTAGGCACTAAACAAGTGAGTGCTTAAAAAAAAGCAAGCAGCCCTGAGATGCATTTTATCCAATCTGCCTTTCAAAGTGTGAAAAGTATTCCTGCTGCAGCCTTTCAATGATAATTAGTGGTGTAAACTGTAATCTATGTCTGTGTTTCCAGAGCCAGGGGATGGGTGGGAATTTCTTAAGATTTGAGAAGTCAATGTTAAGTCCTCTGGACTGTAGACTGTCCAGGCAGAAGATGAGGTGTTGCTCCTCCAATGTGTGATCTGATTCACTGTGGCAATAGAGGAGGACGAGGATGGACATGTTGGAGGTGGACTGCGAGGGAGAATTGAAATGAGCTGTGATGGGAGGTCAGGATGGCCATTTCAGGCCTAGCGAAAAAGCTCGGTGAAGTGGACACTGTGTGCATGTTGGGTATCACCGATGTCGAGAAGATCACGTCAGAAGCACTGGATGCAGTAGACCAGGTTGGAGGAGATGCAGATGAACCTCTGTCTCACCTGGAAAGACTGGATGGAAGTGAGGGAAGTGGTTTATAGGCAAGTGTTGTATCTTTACAGCTTACAGAGGAAGGTACCGAGGGGTTGGAGAAGTTGGTGGCGAGTGTGGCATGAACCAGGGAGTGGCAAAGAGAACGCTCCTTGCGTAAGGCAGAGAAGAATGAAGGGGTGGGAGGAGGATGTTTACATAAAGTTTGGCTCTCCCTTCAGATGACAGTTGTCTCTCTCCTGATTTTCAAAAATCATTTCTTTAAATTCTACCGATGATGCAACAAAGCCTCATAAATGAATATAAACATGTTTACTGAGCGAGAAGGATTTTAATAAAGTCACAAGTTGTCAAGGTCATTATCAAATACTGTACCCTCACAAATGAAAGACCAACATTTGACACAGCTCAATACAGCCCCTTCACTCACTTCCCAATATTCATTATTAAGTGTAATAGATATCTTACATTCATCATTCAATTTACTTTCACACACTTAGAACTGATCTCAAAATATGTCACCATCAACAATAGAATCATAGAGTCATACAGCACAAAAACAGACACTTCAATTCAACTCATCCATGCTGACCTTGTTTCCCAAACTAAATGAGTCCCATTTGCTTGTGTTTGGCCCACTTCCTTTGCCATTCATGTATCAGTCCAAACGTCTTTAAAATGATGTAATTATACCTGCCTCTACTACTTGCTCTGGCAATTAATTCCATATAAGCAGCACCCTCTGTGTGAAATAGTTGCCCCTCAAGTCCCTTTCAAATCTTTCCTGTCTCATCTTAAATCAATGCCTTCTAGTATTGGACTCCCCTACCCTAGGGAAAAGATGTTGGCTATTCACCCAATCTATGCGTCTCATGCTTTTATAAACCTCTATAAGCTCACCTCTGAACCTCCTATCTGCAGGGAAAGAAATCCCAACATATCCAGCTTCTCCTAATAGCTCAAGTCTCCAGTTCCAGTACCATGTTTGTAAACATTTTCTTTCAGTTTAATAACATGTTTCCTATAGCAGGGCAGCTCCAAAAGGTCTCTCCAATGTCCTGTACAGCTGCAATATGACATACTCACTACTCATTTTGCATCTGAAACTTTGAAATGCCAAACCTGTCAAAGTGCATACCTCAATTTTCAGTCATGATATTGGATAATTAAACAGGACAACCTGTGAGCAACGTTTGACCATTGGAGGAGGGAGCTCAGTTTCAAAGCAGGAAATCATATTTTAATATTTTTGACCTGTTTCATATTTAACCAGGAATCAATGTTCATAATCACAAGAAAAGTGATACTGTAAGCTCAGATGAAAGCTATTTTTACACTGGTTATTTTTCCCTGAAGGGATCAAACAAATCAACTTCAATGTCTGATCCTACAATATCAATATCCCTGACATTGCAAGCCAACTCAAAATCAGGCATTCCATACCACTTTACACAGGCTACCTAACACAACTTTAGGCTAGTGTGTAGAAATAAAATGGAATATGCTGCAAAAACAATGATTTTTACAAGGTCTCAATAATGTGTTTTGTGTCAATCTGACACATTCAAGAATTCGTCATTGTATTTGTTAAGCTTATTACAGCAGGAACG
The DNA here is from genome assembly GCF_020745735.1 of Hemiscyllium ocellatum. Lineage (NCBI taxonomy): Eukaryota > Metazoa > Chordata > Chondrichthyes > Orectolobiformes > Hemiscylliidae > Hemiscyllium > Hemiscyllium ocellatum. The sequence goes on along the minus strand of NC_083416.1, from coordinate 24,387,001 downwards.
TCTGTCTGTGACACAGGAAACTAAAAAAAAGGTGTGGCTGAAACAACATAGCTTTCACTCATGCATGACTCATCTTTCCTAAACACACACACACACACACACACACACACACACATACCACGCACACACAAAAAAATCATCAACTCTTTAAATGCCATTATCAGTCATCAGAAACATAAAAACATAATTGGTTCTGGGGACCAGCATAATTGAAAGTAATGCTCCAGGTGATCACAAAACAATGGGAGGTTTATGTAAGATCATTTTAGAAATAAGTTGATTTTTGGACAGAAATATTGAAATTTAGTCGAGGTGAGAATTGCTGACCAACATTTTTGTATAGGTTTATGGTTCTGACGTGATTAATGTTCAAGACATATTGCTTCAACCCATTCTACTAATGTCATACACAGGCTGTGTGTAGAGATGGGCAGTTCTACGAAACAGAGAGAGACATAAAGTCATACAGACATACAGCATGAAAACACTCCCTTTGGCCCAACTTGTCCATGCTGACCAAGTTTTTCAACTAAACTAGTCTTATTTGCTTGTGTTTGACCCTTTCCTATTCGTGTATTTGTTCAAATGGCTTTTAAATGTTGTAACCGTACCTGCATCTATCACTTCCTCAGGTAATTCATTCCACAGACAAACCACCTTCTGTGTGATAAATTTTCCCTTCAGGTCCCTTTTAAATCGTTCTACTCTTACCTTAAAAAAAAGCCTCTAGTTTTGAATTCCCTTACCATTAAGAATAGACCTTTGTTGTTCACCTTATGTATGCCCCTCATGTCCTAATTAGAGATAATGAGGTGCTCCTGATGTGGTCTTCTCTAAGTCGGGAAGACCGAAGGTAAACTAAGGGAACACTTTGCTGAATATCTCAGTCGGGCCCACAGGGGCCAACCTGACTTCCCAGTTACCACTCACTTTCATTCCTCTTCCTATTCCCTTTCTGACATGACCATCCTTGGCTTTCCCTATTGCCACAACGAATCCAACCGCAAATTGGAGGAAAAACATCTCATCTTCTGCCTGGGCAGCTTACAGCCTGGGGGAATGCAACACCAAGTTCTCCAATATCAATAACCTCCTCGCCCACCCCAACTCCCCTCCTAGCCCATCCCCACTTCTGCCAGCCACCTAACTGATACATTCCTCTCTTCAATCAATCAGGTTATATCCTCTTCCTGTCTTCACCTATCCACACCTCACTACTCTGTCCATCTCGTCCCCTTTACCTGCAGCTCCCCCTACACCTATCCCAGTTCAGAAGAAGGGTTACACCCGAAATGTCAACTTCTCCACCTTCTGATGCTGTCTGGCTTGCTGTGTTCTTCCAGCTTCCTGCATATCTACTTCATGTCTTAATTGCTATCATGCAATAAAGTTTCTTGTTATCTAAGATCAGTTACTCTTCTGTACATCTTTCAGAATGTTGATTCTTAATCACTACATATGACCAGGATGAAAATAGACAGAGGAAGATTCATGGAAGTGAACTATCTCAAACAACCCTTACCCAATACTACATAGTGGCAGAGGTGGCAAATGCCACAAGCAATCGTTATTTGGGAAAATACCACATCCCACCTCACAGGTTAGGTTTGAGTTTTAGCTATTTGCACATCTCTACTATCTTAGGCTGTAAGTAAACCCATCAAACACCATTGTCTACTGTATCTCTATATTCCTTCTCTCGTACATTATTTTCTCTTGCCCTCTACATTTTTCAATTTCCTTTCAATCATAGAATCAGCTGGGTAACTCTTTCGGGAGGCATACAAATGGGTTGGATGATCTCCTTCCTTTCTTTCTCTCTGCATCACATTTCTTATCCTTTCCTCCACCTTTTCTTCACCATACTCTCCTCTGTGTCATGCTTCCTCCTGTCCTTCTCAACTCTTTTGCACCTGTCTTCACACCTTCCTTTATTTGATTCAATATCCTTCCTCAATTCTCAAATCTAGCTTTGAGTCATATTTTAACACTATGCAGATTAATCCACATTTAAAAGTCGGGACATGTGCAGCTAGAAATGTGAGATTATGGGTGCAATTTTCCTCTCCTTAATATGGCAGGAATAATAGAGTGGTGTGACAAGATAGGGCAAGAGTGAAAAAAATCAGTTTCTCAATGTTAAGAAAAACTCATGCAAATTTCCCCTCAAACCTTAACTGGGCACTATGGAAACTCACAAGCTTATTTTGGTGTATTTGCACATTGCTAATAGCCCCAACTTGCCTTATTTGTATCACATTTTCAATTTTCCTCTCCTACATCAAGAAACTACACCAACGAGTAAGTCTGTTATGTAGGTGCTTCCTTTGGAACCAGGAATTGTATATCAAGTAAAGAAATGGTAACTCTGAATAGGAATACTCATTGATGATGTTCACACTTCAAAGCTGGTTCTAGACTATCTTCAAGCTCCACTCCTCCAGGTCACTTGACCAGCTCTTTTAAAGAAATAGTACCCCCAACTACATATATAACAAAACCAGAGTATCTGGTCGCGGCAGTTTGCCGAATACCTGTCTTAGACACCATGCAACTGCTTCGTCTGCACAATGTCCCTTTATGCTCAATGGCCAGCATCCCTCTCAACATTTCATTCAGATAACTTGGAAGCAGCAAAGCACAGGCTTATTATATCATCCCACTTACTCTCAGATCAATTCAGACACCACTTTAGCCCTACAACAGATTAATTTGGAGCTGATAGACATCTATGGCTTGCATGTTTCTTGGTCTGTAGCAGACAGCAAAGCATTCATCTTTGCAAATTCTTTTTCATGGATGCAGGCATCTTTTGACTCTCAGCTTGTTTTTATTGGTGCTCACTGACTTTAGCATTGAGTTACAGGCTACCAGCCTCTGTGTGTGGTATTATTTAATTAACTTACAAGCTCCTAAGTGGTCAGTTACACGCTGCCAACCCCTTTTAGCAAAGAGGGAAAATCAGCCAGTTGTGGCAGTGGGTAATACTGAACAGTAAATGCATCAGTTATACAGTAGGAGGGTGGCACTGTATCATCATGTCAATGTCACAGGTGTATCAGGAGCTGTACCAGAAAATGCCATGTGTGCAAGTCAAAGGGCAAGAGTCCTTAATGGGGTGAAGATGACTATAGTTAACTAGGGATACTGCTACAATCAGGCCAGTATTTTGCACTATTCTGGTGATTGGCCACTGTCAATCAAGCACTTGGTTCTACGTCAGTGTGGGAATTCATATCTTTGCAGTCTAGCAATTGTGTTACAGTCAGTTTGACAGATCAAGTGCAAGTAATCCAGGGTTTTCAGGCAAATCAGTCAGAGTGCCATTGAGACATCAAACCAGGGTATGGGCTGTGCTCAGCCATATCAGGTTGTTGTGCTAAGTCATGGATGATGGGAATGGACAATGGTCAGTCATGGGAGCTGGTCAGAAGTCCATAGAGGTCCTGCAGAAGTGGTTACCTCAAGGTTGGGGATGGACTTCACTGTTGTGGGAATGCTGACAGTGATGGGACAATTGTAGTTAGCAGGGTTGGACCAATGTAATGGCTATGCTGCATCTCAAGAGGGTTTGTGAAGACTGATTGGCATGGAAACCAATTGATTTACAACTCCGGAAACTACTACTTTGTATGGACTGCAGAGATCCATGCAGCAGCAGTAAAACTAACATGAAATGTATGATGGCAACTCATAGTTAATGGAAGGAGCTGGGAACTCTCAAAGTGGGAATTCAGCGGGTTATGGTAACTCTAGCCTCGACATGAGGAGGATATCATCAACAAGGGCATGGGAATGTCCACTTTCATAGCTTTGGGAGTAAAAAGGACATAATCTGACAGAAGGAGGCAGATGGAGGCTGAAGGGTTATAGAGGCCACAGGGACAGCAGCTCAAAAGGAAGCATGATGAATGATGGGAAATTGTTGCACATACAATCAGGAAATTGACTATGAGGGCCATTAAAAAGACCATAGGAGAACTGTGAATTGAGAACCTGGGAGGCCCGAGGAAACCCTATAGCTACCCAATTCCTGAATGACTGCACTGAATTTTGTTGTGTTTAAGTTAACTTTAATTCAGCTACTTATTAAAAAATGTCATAGACAATGAAATACTGAAACAATAATTTAAACTTTATTGCATGTATCCACCAAAAAAAAAGACTCCTAAAGTAAGCAAGTTAAGCTTCACAACACAATTGGCTATTGCCCACTTCAGAATGAAATGTAACTAAAATTCTAACCAACAGTATTTGTGTCTGGATATCCAGGATCCTGCTAACGAATCCTGGAGTAGAATTCTTATAATATTTTCTGTCCTTCAATTTTATGGTGTGACATTATTGATGATCCTTTAAATTCTTTTATCCATAATATTACACATCTACAGTTTGCCTTCTTATCAGAAGTAGCTTTCCTGTGCTTCGTTACTTTTGGCATTGTCTGTCTGTTTAAAAACACAACTTTTCTGCAATTATCTCCTTAAGTTCTTTTTGTAGTGCAATCATTTGTCCTTGAAGCATAAGGCAGCCAGTTATCAAGCAGTTGCTAAAACAGTTTTGTTGATATAGTTTTGATTCTTTTTTTCCCCAGGCAAAGCTAATTGCTTTCAATTCCTCCATAATAGTTTGTTCCTGTCCCCTAATAGTGTATTAGAGACAGAGTTATTGCTGATTCTTCCTATCCATGAACAGTTATTAAAGTTCTGAAGTTTACACTATTGAAATTTGGGCTTTGTCGAAATTTTAATGATTCCTTTGCTAATTCGATAAACAGCCCCTGTTTAGAGTAAAGGATTCATAGACCCAGCTATTTTTGTAGCTTTTGACCATTTGTGATGCTGAATAAATGTCTCATTATCTATGGAATTGCACATATTACATCTTTGGAGGATCCCACTTTAAATTATCTTCACAAAACCAGCACTACATGACCTGTGCTGGGAAAAAAAAACTGTGAGGCAGTGTAGTAAGATCACAGGGTGTTGACATTAGGTACCTCTTAAGGTATCTATTAGCATATGACACCTGAATGATGTGTACATAGAATATAGAACATAGAAGATTACAGCACAGTACAGGCCCTTTAGCCCTCGATTTTGCACTGACCTGTGGAACCAATCTGAAGCTTATCTATCCGACACTATTCCATTTTCATTCATATGTTTATCCAATGACCTTTTAAATGCCCTTAAAGTTGGCAAATCTATTACTGCTGCAGGCAGTGTGTTCCATGCTCTTACTGCTCTCTGAGTAAAGAAACTACTTTTGACATCTGTCTTATATCTATTCTCCCCTCAATTTAAAGCTATGTCCCTCATGCTAGCCAACACATCCGACGAAAAAGGCTCTCTCTGTCCACCCTATCTAACCCTCTGATTAACCTATATGTCTCAATTAAGTCACCTCTCAACCTTCTTCTCTCATGAAAGCAACCTCATGTCCCTCAGCCTTTCCTCATAAGACCAAGCAACATTCTAGTTAATCTCCTCCGAACCCTTTCCAAAGTTTCCACATCCTTCATATAATGGGGTGAGCAGCACTGTACTTCAAGTGTGGCTGTACCAGAGTTTTGTACAGCTGCAACGTGACCTCGTGGTTCTGAAACTCAATCCCTCTACCAATAAAAGCTAACACATTGTATGCCTTCTTAACAATCCTATCAACCTGGGTGGTAATTTTCAGGAATCTATGTACATGGACATTGAGGTGTCTCTGCTCAACTACACTACCAAGAATCTAACCATTAGCCCAGTACTCTATATTTATGTTGCTCCTTCCAAAGCGAATTACCTCACACTTTTCTGCATTAAACTCAGTTTGCCACCTCACAGCTCAACTATGTAGCTTATCTATATCCTTCTGTCACCAGCAACATCCTCGGTACTATCTACTCTGACCTTAGTGTCATCCGCCAATGTACTAACGCATCCTTCTACGCCATCATCTAGGTCATTTATAAAATTGACAAACAGCATTGGTCCCAAAACAGATCCTTGTGTTACACCATTAGTAACTGAACTCCAGGATGAATATTTCCCATGAACCACCACCCTTTGTCTTCTTTCAGCTAGCCAATTTCTGATTCAAACCGCTAAATCATCCTCAATCCCATGCCTCTGTATTTTGTGCAATAGCCTACTGTGGGACGCACATTAACCGCTTTTTCCTCATCACACCTCCACCCTGACCCCCCTACACACCCCCACCCTGCTTTCCCCGTGTGCCACTAGTCCCTCTCGCGTGACCCCACCCACCCCAACCCCACCTCCTCACCCTCCCACGTTCCACCCCAACCCTGCCCACGCCACCGCCCCCCTCCCTGCACGACTCCACCCACCCTGCCCCGATCCCTGCCCCCGAAATGGAGATAGCAGTTGACTGGAAACCAACAGCAAGACTGCTGCTGTGTTTTGGGGGGGATGAGTCTCAAAATAGCACACACACGCATGCAGCCACACACACAACTTTTTGACAAATTCTCACTCTGCCATGTACAGGACAATGTTGGAGATATTATCTGGGGAAGGAGGGTTTAGGGTATACCCTGTGTAGAACTCCAGTGAAAATATGGGGAGAGAGAGAGAGGATAGGAGGACATTCATTTGGAAATGGTGCCTGGGCTCCCATCGATGTCCAGGACTGTTCTCAGCAGCATTTCAGTAAGCCAAATTCACTTTTAATCATTGTAAACAAAAGACACGATCAGCATTGGGAACACTTCTTTGATTTAATGCTTCTATCGGACTTGAGATCTTCTTTGGATAATTCGAAGTTTGGATAATTGATATTAGGGTAATTGTGGTTCCTCTGTACTTTCAGTCAATATTTGGTAAGTTAAAGTTCCCCTTAACAACTATCCCACTACTCTTGCTCCAATCCAGAATCATCTTTGCTATCCTTTCCTCTAGATCTCTGGAACTATTTGGAGGTCAGTAGAAAACCCCCAACAGGATGACTCTCTTCCTGTTTCTAACCTCAGCCCATAGTAGACAAGTCCTTAAACATCCTTTCTGCCACTGTAATATTGTCCTTGACTAACAATGCCACACATCCTCCTCTTTTACCATCTTCTCTATTCTTACTGAAACATCTAAATCCCAGAACCTGCAACAACCATTCCTGTCCCTGATCTATCCATGCCTTTGAAATGACCACGACATCGAAATCCCAGGTACCAACCCATGCTGCAAGTTCACCCACCTTATTCTGGATGCTCCAGGTGTTGAAGTAGATACACTAAGAACCACATTCCTGCTTGCCAATGAACTCTTGCGACCTTCAAACTTCATTTCTGACCTCGCTACTCTCAACCTCCTGGACACTGGAACTACAATATAGGATCCCATTGCCCGATGAATTAGATTAAACTCTCCCAAAGGATATTAGCAAATTCCAGCCCCCCAGACTATTGGTACCCCTCTGGTTCAGGTGTACTGCAGTCCTTCATGATAGCCATCAGGTTGACTGGAATTCTGAAGAATCTCCTTTTGACTTTTGGATCATCAGTAACCCTTGAATGCTTCAGAATGTGCATGAATGGTTAAGTCACCTTGAAATGCTTTAGCATCCTCTGTCAAAACAGTGAACCTGCCAGAGGTAATGATTTGCAGTTTTTCTCTGCAGACAATCAGCTATAAGAGACAGTGAATATGTGAACTGTCCATTTAACATTTCCCAGCCTTGAATGTCATTGTGCTCTCTTGTAAAGCTGATACAAATAATACTTTTTCCCTGCAGAGATTAGATTACTTACAGTGTGGAAACAGACCCTTCGGCCCAACAAGTCCACACTGACCCGCCGAAGCGCAACCCACCCATACCCCTACATTTACCCCTTACCTAACACTACAGATAATTTAGCATGGCCAATTCACCTGGCCCGCACATCTTTGGACTGTGGGAGGAAACCCACGCAGACACAGGGAGAACATGCAAACTCCACACAGTCAGTCGCCTGAGTCGGGAATTGAACCCGGGTCTCAGGCGCTGTGAGGCAGCGGCACGGTGGCACAGTGGTTAGCACTGCTGCCTCACAGCGCCTGTAGACCCGGGTTCAATTCCCGACTCAGGCGACTGACTGTGTGGAGTTTGCACGTTCTCCCCGTGTCTGCGTGGGTTTCCTCCGGGTGCTCCGGTTTCCTCCCACAGTCACAAAGATGTGCGGGTCAGGTGAATTGGCCATGTTAAATTGCCCGTGGTGTTAGGTAGGGGGTAAATGTAGGGGTATGGGTGGGTTGCGCTTCGGCGGGTCGGTGTGGACTTGTTGGGCCGAAGGGCCTGTTTCCACACTGTAAGTCTAAGTCTAAGTCTAAGTCTAACCACTGTGCCACCGTGCTGATGTGTGGAATCATCACTAATTTTGTAATCTCACTCACTAATTAGATTTTACTATGAAATGATATGTGTAGGCCAAGATCTAGCACATCTCTTGCAGATTGTGTTCAGCCTCAGTATTGTCCATACATTGGCTGAGGTCATCAATTTCACTATTCATGCATTCCTGAAGCTACCTATAGTCAAGGATTTGGTAGCTTGTAAAAAATGAGCAATGCTTGGCAATTACAATGCTTGTTCATCCTTGGGATGTCTGAAGAGGCTATTCATTCTCTTATGAGTATGTCTTTACCAAGTCTAACAGTAAAAATTATACAACTGCAGATATTATAACAGTACATATAAAACTATATTAATAAAAGTGAATGGTAATTTACAGTGATGTAGCACCTGTTCTAAACGTAAGTGCCTTCAACGTATTTTCTTCTTTCTCTCATGCTCCATGTCTAGGAACAACGCAGTTTCCCCACCTAGGATGGAGGGAGCCTTCTCTGTGGTTGGTCCTGTTGCCTTGGAAGACTTGGATAGTTGGCAAAGGCATCTTTGGACCTAGTAGGCTCAGGTCTGCTGACAATCTCTTGGCCAGATGCAGATTTGAAGATGTGGTTTGTGGCCCCACAGAGGTGTCATGACCACAGGGGATGCCTAGTATGGAGTTGGGAATCTTTTGACAGAAAAGTTCAAAAGCTTTCCCAATGTTCTTGTAGAACCCATGGTTTTCTTCATAGTGGAGAGTAAACAAATGGCCACAGGGTATTGACGGAGCAGTGGGGTTGCAGAAGGAGCATGAGAGATGAAAAAGAGCACCGGCATTGGGAGGAGATATGTGGTGTATAAAGAGATGTGTGAAAATTGTGGGAAGATGGGGAAATGCAAGAGAGAGAAAGGATATGAGGGAGATCGGTGAAATATGAGGGAGAATGTTAGGATTTGAGGGAGGATCATGGGATGTAGAGTCATAGAGTCATAGAGTTGTACAGCACTGAAATACACCCTTCGGTCCAGCTCATCCATGCTGACCAGATATCCCAACCCAATCTAGCCCCACCTGCCAGCAACTGGGCCATATCCCTCAAAACCCTTCCTAGTCATATACACATCCAGATGTCTTTTCAATTGTACTAGCATCCACCACTTCCTCTGGCTGGTCATTCCATACTTGTATCACCCTCTGCATGAAAAGTTGCCCCTTAGGTCTCTTTTATATCTTTTCCCTTTCACCCTAAACCTATGGCCTCTACTTCTGGACTCCCCCATCCTGGGGAAAAAACTTTGTCCATTTATCCTATCTATGCCCCTCATGATTTTATAAACCTCTATAAGGTCACCCATCAGCCTCTGATGCTCCAATGAAAACAGCCCCAGCCTGTTCAGCCTCTCCCTATAGCTTAAATCCTCCAAACCTGGCAACATCCTTGAAAATATTTTCTGAACCCTTTCAAGTTTCACAACATCTTTAGAGTTTATCTGGATATAGAGGATTTCAGAAGTATGGGACAATGGAGGAAGTGAAGGGCTATGAGAGCATCGAAGGGGAATTATAATACATTAAGTGATGAAAGGGGATATGAGGGAGCATGAAGAATGGGGTTATGGACAGGACATTGGGCTGGATGGGAGAGTGGCAGGGATAAGGGCTATGGTGTATGACACTCATTTACATGTCCCAGCAAATGGAGGCGCAAATTGTAAACTGTCCAGTTCAGCATCCAGTTCACCAGTCCAGCCTGCCTCTGATCCCTACTTGGGCAGGTGCTGCCAGGTTGGAAGCTAGATTCCGATAGGATCTACCCGAATTGGGATTCCTGCCCCAAAGATAAAAACCCACTCTGAAGGATCTCCATTTTTCATGCAATTAGAGATCCAGGCCACCCAGAAGTTGCAATAGTTTACACAAACATTTCATTAGTTTTGAAACTCCCTTTTTTCTTCACTTTCTACTGAGAAATAATTATTTGTATAAATTTGAATGTAAAAGTCTAACAAAGTTCATCATTTGAACAGCATTTTTGAGGGTTTAATGAACTAATCACAAAAAAACATTTTATTTTGCCTTGTCCACCAATGCCTAGTCTACCAACTCTGAGTAGACTGATCTTAAGTAACTGAAAATAACTGCAAAATCTATCCAAATTCTTTTAGTAGTGGCAGTGGTGCGAATTGACTAAATGTGTCTTTGTTATCTTAAGATCAGCTTTGGTTTAAGAGCCTCTGTGAAGGCCCACAAACAGAGAGGATCTTTAGAAACTTGTCATAGTGATTATTCAATTGTGGGCGATGTGACTCCTCTTGAGGCAGGGTCACTCTCTACTGCAATATTTGTTAAGCAAATACAGATTGGTTCTTTCTTGTCTGCTGAATGGAAGTTACATTTGTATTCCTTGATGCATTAGTCTGATTTGCCCAAATACTAAATTGTGAAAAAGTCCACCAAGTGAGAACTCCTACCCAAAGTTTATCTTTTCAGTCCATAACAATCAAACTCTTATGCTGCAAATTCATCATTAGAATCTTACATTGTAATAATCAAAACCACATATGATTGTTTAATATTTTCCTCTTATATAATGGTTTATGAATCACAATGTCATTTGCAATTTTAAAAGTATTTGAAGAAATTTCTCCTTTTATGCCTCTTTCATTTTTCATTATTCCTGTCTTCATATTATCAAGGTACCTTCCCTGCTCTCTCTGTAGATCCCTTTTCAGAAGTCATTATGTTGGTTTAAGAATGTGCTTGTTTGGCTGGAAAATTAGTTTCTTTTCAATCACAGAACAGCCTATTGAATTGTGCCTCTTTTAAATTCTGTGAAACATAGAGTGGAGTAAGCAGCCAATAGTTCAAATGTTTGTTGAGTTTTTCTTAAGGAAGCATTTAGGGACTTAAGAAATACAGGATATAATTTAGAATTTTATTTTATTTACCTTTTGCAATTTTCTGTTTTCCACCCAGTTCCTATTATCTCTTTTAATGGGACACATCAGTCTGGGATCTTAATCACAGATTTGAATCAAAGTACATCATAAAAGGATAAAGAGTGGTTTGGGAAGTGGCTAACAAAATATAATTAATTTTCTTTGAAAAGAACTACTAAAGGACCTTTTGAGAATTACATTTTAATGATTCATTTCCCAAAGTGTACAACATTTTCCTCGATTAAATAGTTACTGTCTGCTTCCTGACACAGCTCATTGTTCTTATTCCACCTTTGGGATGTTATAAGTTTTTAAATAACATTATGTTCTTAAGCTGTCTATTTGAACAGTAACTGTGGTCTACATGCTAAACATTTTCCCTTTATTTGGTTCCATTTTAGGTAATCTCTGAATAAAGCTAATCGACTGAGTCATGTAACATGAGCCTGGCATAATTGCTAAATGTAACCACAATTGCAGTTTTCAATGAAAAACTTCTGACCTTTGGAATGTAATGATGACATTTTGTTGTGAAATGCTTGTTTTATTTTAGTTGGATAGGCATTAGAAAAGAGCACCTATTCCTGTTCACACACATGGTGATGATGTATTGAGAGTAAAACCAATTAGTTTCTGTTTCATTTTGTTACATTAGGTACCAATTATGTTTTACTTCACTCAATCTAATTTCAGAGCAACAGCCTAAATTAAAACATAAAAACTGAAAGGAGAACGTCTTATCATCTGAGATTTCATTAAAACTTTTAGTTCGTAAAAGCTCCAATGTCTAGAATTACCATAAACGTATCAAGATAACATTATGGGCAAATACTGCCAGTTATGCCTGACTCATGTTCCATGACTAAATGTTGAGATTAACATTGTGGATATCTGAGAAAGAAATAGTAGTTACTGTGAATACTCAACAGGTCCAGGAGCATCTGTGTAAAGAGAAATAAGGGTGGCAACATATGAAGGTGGGAGGTCATGGCCACTGGTTACAGGGCCAGGAAAAATCCTTGTGTAGCCTCTTTTTAGGATTTTGCCACTTCTTGTTTCACTCAGGCATTTGATGGGTCAGTGCCAGTTCTTGTCCTATGATCAAAGACACTGAGGTTGTACACATTCCTGATGAAGGGCTGATGCCCGAAATATTGACCTCCTGCTCCTCGGATGCTGCCTGCCCTGCTGTGCTTTTCCAGCGCCACAAATTTCAACAATGACTCTCCAGCATCTGCAATCATCACTTTATCTCAGACTCTCCTGCTGACAACTGTCATCCAAGATGGACACTGTCTCTGGCACGCACCATAGAGATTGCTTTTGAATGATTTAGGCAGTGAAATTGTGTTATTTTGCAGATGACTAGTTTACTCTAAGGTTTTATGGGAGATAGAACATAGAAAAGTACGGCCCTTTGGCTCACGATGTTGTGCTGAGGTTTAATCCTAATGTAAGATATAGTAACTTAACCTACGCACCCCTCAACTCACTGCTATCCAGCAGTCGTTTAAATGTCCCCAATGACTCTGCTTCCACCACCACAGCTGGCAATGCATTTCATGCATTCGCAACTCTCTGCGTAAAGAACCTTCTTCTGATGTCTCATTTATACCTTCCTCCTAATATCTTCAAATTCTGACTCCTCGTACCAGTCAATCCTGTCCTGGGGAAAAGTCCCTGGCTATTGACTCTATCTATTCCACTCATTATTTTGTACACCTCAATCAGGTCTCCTCTCTACCTCCATCTCTCCAGAGAGAAAGGTCCGAGCTTATTCAACCTTTTTTCATAAGGCAAGACCTCCAGTCCAGGTAGCATCCTGGTACACCTTCTTTGCACCCTCTCCAAAGCCTTTGTATCTTTCCAATAGTTGGGTGACCAGAACTGCTCACAATATTCCAAGTGTGGTCTCACCAGGGACTTGTAGAGCTGTAGCAAAACCTTGCAGCTCTTAAATGCGATCCCCCTGTTAATGAAAGCCAAAACACCATATGCTTTCTTAACAATCCTTTCCACTTAGGTGGCAAGTTTGAGGGATCTATGTACTTGCACACCCAGATCCCTCTGGTCTTCCACGCTACCAGGAATCCTGTCTTTAATTCTATATTCAGCATTCGAGTTCAATCTTCCAAAATGCATCACCTTGTATTTATCCAGGTTGAACTCCATCTGCCATTTATCATCCCAGCCCAGATGCATTGTTATTACTGAAAGCCCATTAACTTTGCTGGATGGCAGAAAGGGCTCATAAGAAATATCCTTGGTTATTGAGCAGTCAGCCTTGGTGTGTCATCAAAGCCTAAAGGTGATGGGCACTGGTGACTGTTTAGTAATAAAAAAAACCTGGGTGCACAATGGATTCTGGGTAGTTATCAAGCTGAACCTCTTGTGGGGGTCACATACAAATGACACTTTCAGAAAATAGTATCACTCACCATTGTGCTCTTTGTCACTGTTCACATGGAGAGCCTGCAGAGTCACATGTTTGCAATAGGTGATTCCCTGAGCAATTGTCAATTCTACTAAGCTGGAAAATCCCTTCATCTGGTCTTTCCTTTTCCAGAAGATAGAGATGAGGTTACACTGTCCTCATATACACTGATAGATCTGTACATGAACAATTTTGAGATGTTGCTGTTATTTCCTGGAAGAATCTATTGGCAATGAATGTGAGGACAACAGTGACCCTCCTGTCTACTAAGATGGTTGTTCTCATTGTGCTTTGAGCCATTGATTCAACATCAAGGTGATGACGCAATGCCATGGTAACCACCTTCGTGAATACACTGCTTCTGGCCCATGACTAAAAAGGAGCTGTGTTCCTAGACCATCTTCTATCTGCCCCTTTTCATGAAGAGCACTCCTTCTTCTCTCTTTACACAGAACTTCTCCTCTCTGCTAATTCCTCTTATGAACTGGTCATGGTGCAGAATAAGAGATACTTCAAAGAATTAATTCCATACCTGTGACCTTTTCTCCTTTGGGTTATAGCAAATATCACAAAATAGCGATAGCAACTCACATCAGAACATCTATAAATATTTACCTTTGTAACAATAAGTCAAAAAAACCCATCTGCAACTTGTTAAACTGTCCTTTAGTTATCATCAAAACAGGGCTAATCTTGCTTCACAATGCTTGTTGTTTCAGATGAAGGCGAGGCTTGCATGCGCATTGACCAAATGTCGGGACCTGGAGTTGCATCATCATGTTCAGGTAAGTTGTACCGTAGTGACTGTGATTCACTGCCCTCTCTGCAGTCACATCAACAGCATACCACACACTTGAAAATTGGTGGTAGGCATACAAAAAGGGGCTATGCAACACAACATCAGGCTTGGACTTTATGTTGAAAATATGTAGTTTATAGCAATTTACAGCAAGTGTAAGACTTCTACCTAATTATTGAAATCATTTATGATGTATTATGTCGATAGAGATTCAAGCACTAATGTAGAAATGGGTTTAGGTTAGCAACACAAGATAGGCAGTATCGCATCTGCTGCCTGTTATACAACCTGCAGTCAATGGAATTAAATATCAGGTAACATGCGTAAGTCCCTTTGATTCTCATCCATTTTGTGCTATCATGACAGTTTATTGGCAAGCAAATATCATGCAGTTTCCATTTTAAAATCATGAAATCAATCCTAACTTTTCTTTCATCCAATATAAATATTTATGTCCATGTATATAATGAAAGCTGCCTATGTAAATTTGTCACCATATAATGATCTTTGGTTAGTAGTATTTTTTATGTTAATAGGGAAGGGTGTGATTACAGCCATGTATAATTGATATTGACAGCTTTCATTATAAATGTAACTGCTGGAAGTTACAACAGCAGAACTGACAGGAAATTAGTGCAGATGTAGGATTTTCAAGATCTTACTATAATAATTACCAGTCAGCCTCTTGTGGTAGTGCACTCTTTTTCACTCTTACCTTTATAAGCTGTCTTCATGTTATTATTTCTCTTTGTGGCAGTACTTCTTTGGCTTTGGCACTTTTGCTCATCCCTCTCCTTTCTACATTTTCTTCTTTTACTTCTTTCTTTTCCTCTTGCTCTTGGTGTGATGGAATAGCTGTATTTGGGTTTGATTTTGTGCTTCAAGTGTGGTCTCTGTGGTTTTCTGCTCAGCACTTTTCCAGTAATATATGGTTCTAGAAGCCTGCCACTGTTAGCTTATTCCCAAAACCCTTCGTCTTCCTTCTACCCCTAAGTCTCATTACTATCCCATTCCCTTTGAAAAAAAAAATTCACCATTGCCCTCCTTTCTCTTTATCGGTATTGTTATCCAGTTAACCCTTAATCAACCATTCTATCTGATTCTACTCTCAATTTTCCCCAAGGACATGTGGTACCCTCTAATCAATTTCCTCCTCACCGTCCCAACCCCAAAATTCTTCTATTTTCCACAAAATACTTTTATATACTTGAAAAGGAGTCAGCTTTTTTTTTAAAAAAAGAAATCAAATTAAAATAAAGAGGTTGCTTTTCTTGCTATGTCTGCCTCTCTCTCAATTTCTCTTTCTGTCTGAATTGCATTAGAAATTATGTTATTATAGCTGCAATCCATTGAAATATGCTGTCATGAGAATATGTGTGCAATAGTTAGTTGGCTTCAGAATTTAACTGATTACTTTTTGAAAAAAAAAGCAAGATTAAAATAATGTATAAAATATATATAGAATATTTTAAAGGCGGAAATAGGCTGTTTCCTGTTCGGCAAGGGAATCAAAGGTTATATCGGGCTTATAGATGGGAACGTGGAATTTGGAGCACAAACAGACCAACCATAATCTTACTGAATGGCAGCAATAGGCTTGAAGGCCAAATGGTCCACTTTTGCTTCAATTCATCCATTCAAATGTAAAGCAAGACAAGTTTTGTTTCCATTTTTGATTCTCCCCCTTACCAGTCTCATTTTCTTTTATCTCTAGAATATTTTGGGACATTCTAAACATTTTTAAAACATAAAACGAAGGCTACAATAGATGCCATAATTAGAATGAAGTTTTTAAAGTCAATGGCAGAATATATTTCAGTTTAATAATGCTTACAACATCTGCAAGGTAGAAGCTTTCATCAAGTAATTTTGAAAAACTCTTGACAACTCATAGCAACTGAAACTAACAATGCAAAGACGCTGATATTCAGTGCAGCAAATTGAACGGAACTGGCAGATTTGAAAAACTCTGCACATAATCAGAATGAGGCAGTCACATTCCACTTAAAATGTCACAATGTTAGCGAAAAACATCATAGTCAAACCCAAAAGTTTGGGCTTGGGCTCTAAGCTTTATTGTGAAAAAAAAAGACAATTTGTACAATATCATGCTCATGGAAAATATGTATGATGTCTTTAAAAATTGGATAAACCCCTTAACTAGACAATATCTTCAATTCCTGTAGAAAAACATCAGGAAGCAGTAAAGGAGAGCGTTTGTAAATCCTACCGACAGATTTAATGATCATAATATGGTAGAGTTCGGTCTGGAGTTTGAAAGAGAGAAGGCAAAATTGGATGTAATAGTGTTACAGTTAAATAAAGGTAATTAAGAGGGCATGAGAGAGGAACTGACAAAAATAGACTGGAAGCAGAGCCTAGCGGGGAAGACAGTAGAGCAAAAATGGCAGGAGTTTGTGGGTATAATTGAGGACACTGTACAGAGGTTCATCCCCAAGAAAAGAAAGATTATCCGGGGAGGGATTAGACAGCCATGGCTGACAAAGGAAGTCAGGAAATGTATTAAAGAAAAAGAGAGATCCTATAAAGTGGCCAAGAGCAGTGGGAAATCAAAAGATTGGGAAGGCTACAAAAACAAACAGACGATAACAAAGAGAGTAATAAGAGAGGATCAAATATGAAGGTAGGCTAGCCAATAATATTAGAAATGATAGTAAAAGTTTCTTTCAATGCATAAGAAACAAACAACAGGCAAAAGTAGACATTGGGCCACTTCAAACTGATGCTGGAAGCCTAGTGATGGGAGATAAGGAAATAGCAGCAGAACTTAACAAGTACTTTGCGTTAGTTTTCACAGTGGAAGACATGAGTAATATCCCAACAATTAAAGGGAGTCAGGGGGCTGAGTTGAGTATGGTTGCCATTACAAAAGAGGTAGTGCTAGAAAAGCTAAAAGGTCTTAAAATTGATAAATCTCCTGGCCCCGATGGGATACATCCTAGAGTTCTGAGAGAGGTGGCTGAGGAAATAGCGGAGGCATTGTTTGAGATCTTTCAAGAGTCACTGGAGTCAGGGAAAGTCCCGGATGATTGGAAGATCGCTGTTGTAACCCCTTTGTTCAAGAAAGGATCAAGTCAAAAGATGGAAAATTATAGGCCAATTAGCCTAACCTCGGCTGTTGGTAAAATTCTAGAATCCATCATTAAGGATGAGGTTTCTAAATTCTTGGAAGAGCAGAGTCTGATTAGAACATGTCAACATGGATTTAGTAAGGGGAGGTCATGCCTGACAAACCTGTTGGAATTCTTTGAAGAGGTGACAAGTAGGTTAGACCAGGGAAACCCAGTGGATGTGGTCTATCTAGAGTTCAAAAAGGACTTTGATAAGGTGCCACACAGGAGGCTGCTGAGCAAGGTGCGGGCCCATGGTGTTCGAGGTGAGCTATTGGGATGGATTGAGGATTGGCTGTCAGACAGAAGGCAGAGAGTTGGGATAAAAGGTTCTTTTTCAGAATGGCAGCCAGTGACAAGCGGTGTCCCGCAGGGTTCAGTGTTGGGGCCACAGCTGTTTGCATTATATATTAATGATCTGGATGAAGGGACTTGGGGCATTCTAGCAAAGTTTGCAGATGATACGAAGTTAGGTGGACAGGCAGGTAGTACTGAGGAAGTGGGGAGGCTACAGAAGGATGTAGACAGTTTGGGAGAGTGGTCCAGGAAATGGCTGATGGAATTCAACGTGAGCAAATGCAAAGTCTTGCACATTGGCAAAAAGAATAAAAGCATAGACTACTTTCTAAATGGTGAGAAAATTCGTAAAGCCAAAGTACAAATGGATCTGGGAGTGTTAGTCGAGGATTCTCTAAAGGTAAACATGCAGGTTGAGTCCGTGATTAAGAAAGCGAATGCAATGTTGTCACTTATCTCAAGAGGGTTGGAATACAAAAGCACCGTTGTGCTACTGAGACTTTATAAAGCTCTGGTTAGGCCCCATTTGGAGTACTGCGTCCAGTTTTGGTCCCCACACCTCAGGAAGGACATACTGGCACTGGAACGTGTCCAACGGAGATTCACACGGATGATCCCTGGAATGGCAGGTCTAACATATGAGGAACGGCTGAGGATCCTGGGATTGTATTCATTGGAGTTTAGAAGATTAAGGGGAGACTTAATAGAAACTTACAAGATAATACATGGCTTGGAAAGGGTGGATGCTAGGAAATTGTTTCTGTTAGGCGAGGAGACTAGGACCCGTGGACACAGCCTTAAAATTAGAGGTGTCAATTCAGAACAGAAATGCAGAGACATTTCTTCAGCCAGAGAGTGGTGGGCCTGTGGAATTCATTGCTGCAGAGTGCAGTGGAAGCTGGGACACTACATGTCTTCAAGGCAGAGATTGATAGATTCTTGATGTCACGAGGAATTAAGGGCTACGGGGAGAATGTGGGTAAGTGGAGTTGAAATGCCCATCAGCCATGATTGAAAGGCGGAGTGGACTCGATGGGCCGAATGGCCTTACTTCCACTCCTATGTCTTATGGTCTTATGATCTTAACCTAATGGTCAGATAGCACTATCATAATCATTTTCTGGTGACATGTTTTCCAAAAACAACAGATTTGATTATTGGGAGAAAGTGAAGACTGCAGATGCCAGAGATCAAAGTCAGGACTGTGGTGCTGGAAAAGCACAGCGGGTCAGGCAGCATCCAAAGAGCAGGAGAATCGATGTTTTGGGCATAAGTCCTCTTCATGTATGAGGCTTGTGGGCCGGGGGGGCTGAGAGATAAATGGGAGGGGGTAGGGCGGAGGAGAAGGTAGCTGGGAATGTGGTAGATAGATGAAGGTGGGGGGGTGAAAGTGATCGGTTGGAGAGGAGGGTGGAATGGATAGATGGGAAGGAAAATGGACAGGTCAAGAGGGCAATGCCAAGTTGGAGGCTTTGGACTTGGATAAGGTGGGGAGGGGAAGGGAAATACTGAAACTGGTTAAATCTACGTTGATCCCGTGTGGTTGCAGAAGATGAGGCATTCTTCCTCCAGGCATCAAGTGGTTAGGGTTTGGCGATGGAGGAGGCCCAGGACCTGCATGTCTCTGGTGGAGTGGGAGGAGGAGTTGAAGTATTCAGCCATGGGATAGTGGGATTGGCTGTTGCTGATGTCCAGAGATGTTCCCTGAAATGATCCACAAGTTGGCATCTTGTCTCCCCAATGTAGCGAAGACCACATTGAGTGCAATGGATACAGTAGATGACGTGTGTGGAAATACGGAAAAATTTCTATAAGATGCAGAAGGATCCTTTGGGGCCTTGGGTGGTGGTGAGGGGGGAGGTGTGGGCACAGGATGAGCCCTATTATAAGAGTAGACTTTATACTGGTTCATTTAAATTTTCAAGACTGATTTTTAAACTGGATTTCAAGGGATAAGATCATAAATGTGCCAATGGGGTTGAAGTATAGATAAGCCACTGAATAATAGAATCATAAAACAGGTTGAATTGCCTACTTCTGTATCTGCATATGGGAATTTGAGCGTGAAAGTTTAAGAACTTTGATTGTAATACAATTATGGATATGTTGGGAAAAAGATGAATTGTTTGTGCCAGTGTTGGACTGGAATATACCAAGTTAAAAATCACACAACACCAGGTTATAGTCCAACAGGTTTATTCGGAAGCACTAGCTTTTGGAGTGCTGCTTCTTCAACCAATGGATGAAGGGGCAGCGTTCTGAAAGCTAGTGCTTCCAAATAAATGTGTTGGACTATCATCTGGCGTTGTGTGATTTTTTAATTTTGGAATAAGAATGTTTCCTTTTACACTGAATGTTTTTAGTATTTGAATCTTCATCACCTCTTAAGTGTTTTTAGAATTTAACTTGTTCAAACTTTGCAAGACATTATTTTTCAATGATAGCACAATCGCAGAGTTCTGATTGCCAAAGGTACAGGATAGTAGGCCTGTACATGATGAATAAAATACTGGGATTTCTCTCTTTCCTGTTGAGATGGGAGCCTTTCTGATTAATCCTTCTCAGGCAATTCCTCAGGATTGAGGATTTCCTGCTATCCGACTTGCACAAATGGTTCTGAAATAGATTCATGCAATACAGAAAAGGCTTCTCAACCCATTGGGTCTGCACCACATAACCATCACCAAAGGTGCTAATCCCAATTTACCGCACATGTCCCATATCCTTGAATATTATGATAGTTGAACTGCTCATCCAAATGTTTTTTTAAAGATTGTAAGGTTTCTGGCCTCCACTACCCTCCTAAGCAGTGCATTCCAGAATCCCACTACCTGTTGAATGAAAATATTTTCTCTCAAAACCCCTCTGAATATATTGGCTCTTACCCTGAAACTATGCCCGCTTGTGATTGACCCCTCAATCAAGAGGAACAGCTGCTCTCTATCCACCCTGTATGTACCCCCGGTATCATATATAGCTCAATCATGTCCCTCATCAGTCTTTTTGTTATAAATAAAAGAATACAAGCCCTGTCTAGTTTCTCCTTCTGGTTCAATTTTGCCATTCCAGGCAACATCCTGGTGAACATTCAATGTACCCACTCTACTGTTATTGCATCCTTCCTGTAGAGAGGTGACCAGGACTATACACAATACTCCAGCTGATCATTGTGGTACATTGCTGGATACCAGCCTCCAGTCACTCAAAATGCCTTCTACCAGAAGTCTTCGTGCCCTATTACTAAGCCAGTTTCTCATTCATTTTGCCAAATTTCCCACAACTCCATGTGCTTTAACTTTCTCTCAATCAGTCTCCCATGTGGGATCTTGTTAAAAGCTTTGCTAAAATCTATGTAAGCTGCATCAACTGAAATTCCCTCATCCACACACATGATCACATTTTCAAAAATATTCTAACAAATTTGTTGGGCATGACATCCTTCGGACAAAGCCATGCTGACTATCTCTAATTGACCCATGCTTTTCCAAGAGGATATTAATTTGCTCCCTTAGCATTTTCTCGACAAATTTCCCTACTTTTGACATGGGGAATTGGTTTACAGAGCAGTGTGATGCCAGCAGCATGGGTTCAATTCCCATCACCAGTTTGAGATTACCATGAAGGACTCTCCTTTTCAACCTCTTCCCTTGCTTGAGGTCTGCTGGCATTCAGCTTAAATCACCACCAGCTGCTTCTCTCTAACAAGAGAGCAGCCCCTATGGTCTGGTAAGAATTTGATGACACACGACCACTGACATGGCACTTAGCAACCCGTAATTCCGGTTTGATCCCTATCAACTTTCTTGAAAAGTGGAACCACATTAGTCGTCCTCTGGTACATCCCCATAGCCAGATAGGAATTAAATGTTTGTGTCAAAGCCCCTGCATTTTCTTGCCTCACCTCCCACAACAGCCTGGACTGTAATTCATCTGGCCCATGGAATTTTAAGCCCAACAGAGCCTCCAATACCATTCAAATTTGTATGTCAAACTTTGCAAGTTTCTCACCGTTCCTTTTCCTGAATTCCATACCCATATATTGCTTTTCCAGTGTGAAGACTGAAGAGAAGTATTCACTTAACACCTTTTCAAAATCCTATGTCTTCACATATAGCCTGCCCCATTTGGTATCTAATGGGCCCTACTCTTTCCCTAGTTAATCATTTCTCTTTAATGTATTTATAAGGTACCATAGGATTCTCCTTAATCCTGTTCAGAAGTCCTATCTCATGCCCCCTTCTTACTCTTCTAATTACTTTCTTAAATTCCCTCCTGCACTACCTGTGTTTCTTCATGGCTGGAGCTGAATTGATCCCTTTGGATTTGCTATAAGTCTTTCTCTTCTTCCTCATCCAATCCTGAACTGTCCTATACACCTAGGGTTCTCTGAACTTATTACTACTATATTTCAGTTTGAAGGGTACATGTTGGACATGTGCTCTCCCCAATTCCTTTTTGAATGCTCCCCATTGCTCCACTGCAGACTTACCCACAAGGAGCTGTTCCCAATCAACTGTGACCAGATCCTGTTTTATTTTAATAAAAGCTGCTTTCCCCCAGTCCAAAGCAGATAAGCAGGAGGCTGCAAGAACACAGCAAGCCAGGCAGTATCAGGAGGTGGAGAAGTTTGGAGAATGTTTTGGGTATAAACCTCATTCATGAAGAAGGGTTATACCCGAAACTAATTTCTCCACTTCCTGATACTGCCTGGTTTGCTGTGTTCTTCCAGCCCCTTGCTTGTCTACTTTGGATTCCAGCATCTGCAGTTTTTTTTGTCTCTTTCCTCCAATCCAAAGTCAACGTTTGCAGGCCCTTTTCTTTGTTCAGAACAAATTTGAACTGTATGGTGGTGTGGTTGTTATTGCTAAAATGTTTTCCATTGCTGCATAGAACACTTGTCCAACTTTTATCTCCAGTACGAGATCCAGCAATATGCCATCCCTTGTCGGGCCTTCTATATATTGATACAAAAATATCCCCTGGATACATTGCAAGAAATCCGCCCCTTGTAAGCCCTTAACACTATGATTATCCCACATGATATTGGAAAATTTGAAATCCCCGAGTATAATTACCTGATCATTATACTTACGAATGGTTGACATATTTGATCCTCTATTTCCTGCTGACTCTTTGGGGCTGATAATACACTTCCAGTAAAGTGGCTGCCCCCTTAACATTCCTAAGTTCTACTCACAAAGCCTCGTTTGAGGATCATCTCTCCTTATTGCAGTAATTGACTCCTTAATTAGGAGTGCTACACCACCATCATTTTTACACCCTCTTCTGTTTCGAGTAAAGA
The DNA here is from genome assembly GCF_020745735.1 of Hemiscyllium ocellatum. Lineage (NCBI taxonomy): Eukaryota > Metazoa > Chordata > Chondrichthyes > Orectolobiformes > Hemiscylliidae > Hemiscyllium > Hemiscyllium ocellatum. The sequence goes on along the minus strand of NC_083416.1, from coordinate 24,363,785 downwards.
TCCTATAACCTGGAATTTTGAGTTACCAGTTCAGCCTTTCCCTCAACCTTGTGATGACAACGCCATATTTCCATTTGTCAATCCACACCATTAACTCATCAATCTTATGTATTATACTCCTAGCATTAAAGACCATCCAGCCTTTCCTTAATCTCTTGACACTCTATATAGCTGAACTCACTGTGACTTGGTTCCTTTTCTGTAGCATGATGTGTCTCTGTTTCATCAATACTCTGTGTTGAAACAGCTGATACCTTGAATGATCTGCAACTCTGCATTGGTCAGGTAGATGCTAGGTGATGTTACAAGGGTTGAGCAGAAGGTTTTTTGGATTTTGTATGCTTGACTGTCCTCCTTAAATTTGTTTCTGACAATTCACCACCATCTAATTCTGGACTCCCCCCCCCACCCCAAAGAAAATGCCTTGTTTATTTATCCTATCCATGCCACTCATGATTTTATAAAATTCTATAAGGTCACCCCTCAGCCTCCGATGCTCCAGGAAAAACAGATGCGGCTTATTCAGCCTCTCCCTATAACTCAAATCCTCCAACTCTGGCAACATTCTTGTAAATCTTTTCTGAACCCTTTCACATTTTCCAACATCCTTCCAATAGAAAGGAGACTAGAATTGTATGCAATATTCCAAAAGTGGCCTGACCAATGTCCAATACAGCCGCAACATGAACACCCAACTCCTATACTCAATGCTCTGACCAATAAAGAAAAACATACCAAATGCCTTGTTCACTATCCTATCTAATTGCAAGTCTATTTTCAAGGAACTATGAACCTACACTCCAAGGTTGCTTTGTTCAGCAACACTCTCCAGGACCTTACCATTAAGTGTATAAGTCTTGTTCTTATTTATTTTTCCAAAATGCTGCACCTCGCATTTATCTAAATTAAACTCCATCTGCCACTCTTTAATCCATTGGCCCATCTGATCAAGATCCTGTTGTACTCCCATTCTTCAATGTTCACTACACCTCCAATTTTGGTGTCATTTGAAACTTACTAACTATACCAGCTATGTTCACATCAAATCATTTATATAAATGATGAAAAGTAGTGGACACAGCACTAATCCTTGTGCACTCCACTGGTCACAGGCCTCCAGTCTGAAAAACAACCCTCCACCACCATCCTCTCTCTTCTACCTTTGAGCCAGTTCTGTATCCAAATGGCTAGTTCTCCCTGTATTCCACATGATCTAACCTTGCTTAGCAGTATCCCATGAGGAACCGTGTCAAACGCCTTATTGAAGTCCATATAGATCACGCCTATCGCATTGCTCTCACCAATCCTGTTTGTCTTCCTGTTTGTCCTAACAGGACAGCTAACAACCCGCATCCACGAACATCAACTAGCCACGAAACGACACGACCAGCTATCCCTAGTAGCCATACACTCAGATGACAAACAACATGAATTCGATTGAGACAACACCACTATTATAGGGCAGGCCAAAGAGAGAACAGCCAGGGAATTCCTAGAAGCATGGCACTCATCCACGAATTCTATCAACAGACACATCGAAATAGACCCTATATACAGGCCACTGCAACGGACAGCAACTGACAACCGGAAGCGGCAGATTCAAACCAGTATAAATGCAGAAGGAATCAGCACAGAAGTGCTTCACAGGAGGCTCCCAAGCACTGAAGATGTCACCTGGAAAGGGGACGAAACGTTTGCAAAAAAAACCTCCCAGCTCAGTGAACAGAACCACAACAATTTATCCACTTTCATTTATTTCAAGGCATCCAGCACATTCTCCTCTATAATATGGACATTTTTCAAGATGTCATCATCTATTTCCCCAAATTCTATATCTTCCATGTCCTTCTCCACAGTACACATTGATGCAAAGTACTCACTTAGTATCATCTCCTGTAGCTCCACACATTGGCTGCCTTGCTGATCTTGGAAGAGCCCCAATCTATCCCTAGTTACCCTCTTGTCCTTAATGTATTTATAAAACCCCTTTGGATTCTCCTTAACCCTACTTGACAAAGTTATCTCATGTCCCCTTTTTGCCCTCCTGATTTCCCTCTTAAGTATACTCCTACTACCTTTATAGTCTTTTAAGGATTCAATCGATCTCTCCTGTCTATACCTGACATATGCAGCCTTCTTTTTCTTAAAACCTCAATTTCTCTAGTCATCCAGCATTCCCTACACCTATCAGCCTTTCCTTTCATCCTAACAGGAATATACTGCCTCTGGATTCTCGCTATGTCATTTTTGAAGGCTTCCCATTTTCTAGCCATCCCTTTATCTACAAACATCTGCTTCAAATCAGCCTTTGAAAGTTCTTGCCTAATACCATCAAAGTTAGCCTTCCTCCAATTTAGAACTTTAGCCTTTTAGATCTGGTCTATCCTTTTCCGTCACTATTTTAAAACTAATAGAATTATGGTCACTGGCCCCAATGTGCTCCCCCACTGACACCTAAGTCACTTGCCCCGCCTTATTTCCCAAGTTTAGGTTAAGTTTTGCACCTTCTCTAGTAGCTACATCCATATACTGATTCAGAAAACTTTCTTGCACACAAATTCCCATCCATCTAAATCCTTAATACTATGCCAGTCCTGGTCTGCGCAAGTCTCTGTCAGTAGGTGGGTCAGGAAATGATATCATAGAATATTGAACATACAACAAAGAACAATACAGCGCAGAACAGGCCCTTCAGCCCTCAATGTTGCGCTGACCCGTGAACTATTCTCAGCTTGTCCCCTTACACTATCCCAAAGTCATCCATGTGCTTATCTAAGGATTGTTTAAATCTCCCTAATGTGGCTGAGTTGACTACATTAGCAGATAGGGCATTCCACGCCCTTACCACTCTCTATGCAAAGAACCTGCCTCTGACATCTGTCTTAAATCTATCACCCCTCAATTTGTAGTTGTGCCCCCTCGTACACGCTGACGTCATCATCCTAGGAAAAAGACTTTCACTGTCTACCCTATCTAATCCTCTGATCATCTTGTATGTCTCTTTCAAATCCCTTATTACCCTTCTTCTTGCCAATGAGAACAGGTTCAAGTCTCAGCCTTTCCTCATAAGACCTTCCCTTCAGACCAGGCAATATCCTAGTAAATCGCCTCTGCACCTTTTCCATGCTTCCACATCCTTCCTGAAATATGGGGAATATGTACACAATATTCCAAGTGTGGCCACACTAGTGTTTTATATAGTTACAGCATGATATTGTGGCTCCGGAACTCATTCCTCTACAAATGAAATCTAACACACCGTATGCCTTCTTAACAGCACTATCCACTTGGATGGCAACTTTCAGGGATCTATGCACATGGACTCCAAGATCCCTCTGTTCATCCACACTACCAAGAATCTTTCCATTGATCCAGTACTCTGCCTTCCTGTTATGCTTCCCAAAGTGCATCACCTCACATTTAGCTGCACTGAACTCCATTTGCCACTCCTCAACCCAATTCTGCAGTTTATCCAAGTCCCCCTGCAATTTGTAACATTCTTCCACACTGTCCACTACTCCACTGACTTTAGTGTTGTCTGCAAATTTATTAATCCATCCACCTTGCATCCAAGTCATTTATAAAAATGACAAACAGCAGTGGTCCCAGAACAGATCCTTGTGGCACACCACTAGTAACCGGACTCCAGGCTGAATATTTTCCATCAACCACCACTCGCTGCCTTCTTTTAGAAAGCCAGTTTCTAATCCAAACTGCTAAATCACCCTCAATTCCATGCCTCTGCATTTTCTCCAACAGCCTACCATGTGGAATCTTATCAAAGGGTTTACGGAAGTCCATGTATACCACGTCAACTGCCCTACCCTCATCTACATGCTTGGTCACCTTCTCAAAAATCTCAATGAGGTTTGTGAGACATGACCTGCCCCTGACGAAACCATGTTGACTATCTGAAATCAAATTGTTGCTTGCTAGATGATTATAAATCTTATCCCTTATAATCCTTTCCAAAACCTTTCCTACAGCAGAAGTAAGGCTCACTGGTCTATAATTACCTGGGTCATCTCTACTGTCCTTCTTGAATAAGGGCACAACATTTGCAATCCTCCAGTCCTCTGGTACCAAACCTGTAGACAATGACGACTCAAATATCAAAGCCAAAGGCTCTGCTATCTCTTCCCTAGCTTTCCAGAGACTCCTTGGATAAATCCCATCCTGCCCAGGGGACTTGTCTACTTTCACTCCTTCTAGAATTGATAACACCTGTTCGTAACTAACCTTGATCCTTTCTAGTCTAAAATCTTGTACCTCATTCTTCTCCTCTACAATATTCTCCTTTGCCTGAGTGAAAACTGGTGAGAAAAGTTCATTTAACACCTCTCCAATCTCCACTCAATTCCCACTTCTGTCTTTTATTGGCCCTACTCCTACCCTAATCATCCTTTTATTCCTCATATACCTATAAAAAACTTTAGGGTTCTCCTTTATTCTATTTGCTAAAGACTGCTCGTGTGTGTGGTGTGGAAATGTTTGAGATACTGTTGGGGAGTATTCCTGCTCTCTGCTGGCCTCCATTAGATTATATATGCTTTCTGAAGGGTCTTAACAGCAATATAACTGCAAGGGTATATGAGGAAGTTTGGTTGTGTGGACTAGCGATCATGGGTCCATTGACACACAGCAGGAGGTGCACTTTACACCTCCCCTACATGGCAACAATGAAGGGTCTTGGCACCGTTGGATGATTTGAACTCTGCTCATGACCCCATTGGCTAAAAGCCATAGAAGGTTCTGGAAGGTCTGGGGTGAGAGGGAAAAACTCACACACCTGGAAGACACCCTCTCAGCGAAGACTCACAGCAGAACTCATGGCAGAAGACCATGTGGCAATTCAAGAAGACCCAGGAAAAGATCTGTCCTGGCATGCAAGACCGACCTTCATGGAAAAGATCCAGTTCTGTGTCAGAGAAGGAGGAGATTCTAACAGCCTAGCTCAAATACATGAATCGCAATGAGTAATATCTTTTCTGACATGGATAGAGCTAGCAGACTGTAAGAGTTTAAAAATGCTCACATGGTGTTTTTAGTAGGAATATTTTGTTAATAAAATTGAGTTGAACTACAAACTGAATTTTATGTCCCTTTGCCTGCCTTTCCAACAAGTGAGCTTGGGTGAATTGTTTTAAATACATAAACTGGTCAAAGTATCCAAAATATGGACAATATTTGTTTCTTCTTCTCCATGTTTAACATCTGGATAGTGACATTTCTTTGAGAGAAAAAGACATGTTGTTCATCAATTAGTATTTATCTCCCATATAAATAAAATTGTTCCATTGTAGCATTAACCTGTCCTTCCATATGGTCTAGAAAACTGGTAAACTATTTTACATTCAATTTGGTGTCCACCCTTGTTCAAAATCATAGGAATTGTGTTTTCCACATTTGCCGATTTGCTGATCTGTAAATAACTAACTTTAAGTGCCTCTCAACAATCAGGCAATGCAGCAAAATTAATCAGTATTGATCTTTCCATCAGAGAATTTCAAACTATCAAATCCATTTGACAGATTAGCAAATCAACAAATGTGGTAAACTATTTTACATTCAATTTGACGTCCAGGCCTGTTCAAAATCTTAGGAATTGTGTTTCCCACATTTGCCAATTTGCTGATTTGTCAAATGGATCCGATAGCTTGAAATTCTCTGATGGAAAGATCAACACTGGTTAATTTTGCTGCATTGTCTGATTATTGAGAGGCATTTGAAGTTGTTGATTATTTTCTTGCTTTGGAAGATGGTTGTTAAAATTTTGATCTCCTTGTTCTGTATTTATTCTGTTACTTTGTTATATTATTTATTGAAAATTGTTGAAGCTTCATGTTGTAAAGTTCGTTGCTATAGAACTAAATCAGAAGTTGTTTAAGTTTCTACTGTTCTGAATTAAGTTTTCAATAATGATCATCTTCCTTTACCAGTGTGTTGTTCTCAAATAGGTGAATGAAGCTATTGCTTTTTTCAAGATCTTGAAAGATATCTAAAAGATCTCTATGTGGAAATTTTCTCAAGACGGTGTCAATCAATAAGATTCAGTAACTTTTTGACTGTATCAAAGATGGCTGCTGTGATGTTGTTCTGCTTTTTTATGTTTGAGGGTTTTTTGCTCCAAATTCAATGTACGTAATCTGATTCACATTTTTTTGTTTATCTCAGCAATTACTTTTAACAATTAAAATTGAGAAAACATCGTAATTACTGATAAAACTTGTATCTCTTGCTCAAAGTGTTGAAATAATAAAGATTTAACTAACATTACTATTTGGGCTCTGAAATTTTGAATTCCTAGAAATAATTAATATTCCTAATATTAATTTAACCTTTTTCCTGAAGAATTTACTTAACTTGCTTTTTGTTATATTTATCATTGATTAAATCTTCTAAAACTGCTCAATCACTGACAGAAACACTTGGGTGGCTCAGTGGTTAGTACTACTGCCTCATAGCGCCAGGGACCCTGTGTTTGATTCCAGCCTCAGGCAATTGTCTGCGTGGAGTTTGCACATTCTCCCTGTGTCTGCGTGAGTTTCCTCCCACAATCCAAAGATGTGCAGGCTAAGTGAATTGGCTGTGCTAAATTGCCCATAGTGTTCAGGTATGTGTAGGTTAGGTGCACTAGTCACTACTTGGTAGGGGAATGGGTCTGGATGGGTTACTCTTCAGTGGGTTGGCATGGACTTGTTGGGCTGAAGGGTCTCTTTCCACATTGTAAGGATTCTATGCTTCTAAGCATCATCTCTGCTTCCCAGACTAAATTTTCAGATTCGTTTTCTCTCAGGGATCAAATCTGCTTGTATGTCCAGCAATCAGATTCTATTTACAGATTCTTAGTTTGGATAGTGGACATTTTAACTGCCCTTACTACTTTTTTCATTTTCTCTTAAAAATTGTTTCCTCTATTACCGGTTGTAAAAGGTGTTTATCGGCTTACAGTTGATGTTCATGATTTCTCTCTCAGTGATTGTTATTCAGCGATTTTTCCTTTCCCGCAATTGTTCAGTTCTATTGCTTTTCTGATAGCTAGCTGATGTTAAATTGTCCAATGATTTTTGAAAAAGTGACTTTTTGGTATTTACTCTTCTCTATGTGATTTCAGATTTATTTTTTGATCTTCAATGCTGCTACAATTTTTCAGGCACTAGGTCCCATTGCTGTCACCAGCTTTTGTCCTTTGGTTTTATGCCTACCATAAAGACTTTAGATTGAAGACAGACTGGTCAAAGAGAAAACAAGTGTAAGAACTGTCTGCAGGCTCAGCCTTCTTTAAAATACTGTTTTATCATATATTAGGACTAAATACATGGCAATCTGACATATACTAGACTCTAGTCTTATTATTACAATATCGAAAAACTATTCCATAACTATCATTAATCTCGTTGATCTATCCGATATGTTTCTCTGTACATGTTACCCTTTTCCTATCACATATACTAACTCAGTCACACTTTGCTATTTATACCCAGTGAGGAGCAGCTCCATGACAATGACACAACTTTTCTCTAGGGTCCTCGAACTCTTAAACTTTAAGGAATAAAGCCCATGAATATTCTTTCACAGAGAACGGTTCAGAAAATACTGTTACTTTTAATTATATACGGCATTTGAGATAAATGCTTTTTAGTTATGCTTTATTCAGACATTGAGGAGCCTAGGTGCTGCTATGACAGAAATAGAGTTTCCATAGATAGTGGATTGATGGAAATACCACAAGGAACAATAGAAAGGAGTTTGAGGAATCAAAGGGACGGATCTAAACATAGTACAGAGAGTTGTATGGACATAATTAGAAAATTGCATGGGGAGTTGGAATGATAGCCCCAGGAGTGGGGCTGTTGTGGTCACATAAACTGCTAATGCAGAATTAAGTCATTCAGTTCCTGCAGCCTGTATCACTATTGTATATATCATTAGGTCTTTAACTTGCTTTAGTTATACATCCCATGAAACCTATTTCAAACAAAAATCTACTTCTGGCTTGACAATTTCAACTGACCCAACATTGTTAACAACTGGGAATGAATTACATCTTGCCTCTGCTCTTTGTTAAATGAAGCACTTCCCAATGTTGCTCCTAAGTGGTCTAGAAATGTTTTTAAGATTACTCCTCTGTTTTGGAATCCTGAACCAAAGAAAATAATGTCATTCTCTGAAATTCTAATAGAATCTTGAACTGAAGCTAATATTAGAGGAGTTCACCTGTATCAGGAATGCTTTTGACATTTAATTTTGTGTTACCACATATACACAGATGATATCCTTTCACCATGATCATGTCAAAAAAAAAGCAATTAAATATATTTAAAAAAGAATTCTTCTCATTTTTGAGGAATGACTAGCAGCAGATTTAGTGGCCAGATGGCTAAGGGCCCATTGGGAATAAAAGCATAATTTCCTTTGCAGTTTAATAACTAAACTTTCTACTGTACTGACATGAAAATATGCACGCATTATCTGCTTCATGAGGATTTACTCCATAGCTACTGGAATTATTGTGATAGTTTGGTGATGACTAACTAGCAAAGTTACGTCAGGGTAGGCTTGCCAATTGAATACATAATGACTTAATGGTAGGAGACAGAGAGTGGTGGTGGAGAGTTGCTTTTCTGCCTGGAAGTGTTCCACAAGGATCGATTCTGGGTCCTCTTTTTTTTACATTTATTTAAATGATTTGGGTGAGAATTGAGAAGGCAAGGTTAGTAAGTTTATGGACGACATCAAAATTGGTAATATAGTAGACAGTGAAGAAGGTTTTCTAAAATTACAAATGGGTCAATGGGTTGAAAAATGGCAGATGTAGTTCAATCTGACTAAAAGTGAGGTTTTGAATTTTGATACAGTAGTTCTGAGCAAAAGTCACTGGATCCGAAACATTAACTTTGATTTCTCTTCACGGATTCTACCAGACCTGCTGATTCTTCTGCAACTTCTATTTTTGTTTCTGATTTACAGCATCTGCAATTCTTTTGGTTTTTAATGGTGAATCTTGAGAACTTGTGGAAGTAATGCCAGCATAAAAGCAACACTCCAGACTAAAGCTTTCACCTCAGAGCTGGTGAGAGGCACAAAAATCACATTGTAGGCAAGTAAAAGAATTAAAATACTACTTTTACATTACTATCTTTCATCTGATGTGGCCAGGAGCCCACATGGAGGCCACTAAATGGCTTAGTACTGTATTATTTCATAGGCTGGATTAACAGCAGCGGGCCATAGCAAATCATTAACAGAAATTGCTGAAGAAATTCAACAGATCTGGCAGCATCCATGGAGAGAAAACAGAGTCAATGGCTTGAGTCCAGTGACACTTTGACAGAACTAACTCAGAATGTTAACTTTGCTTTCTCTTTTCACAGATGCTGTCAGACCTGCTGAGTTTCTTTAATAGCTGTTATTGTTTCAGACTTGCAGCATCTGCAGTTCTTTATTTTATCTTAATATTTGCCAAATCATTCACTTCCAAGTCATAATTCCACCAACTGGCCCGTAACATCTGTCTTAATGCGTCAACAATTTTTCAACCCGAAGACAATTCCACAATGGAACACGCAGCCAAAGGATATAGATAAACTTTGATCACTTGAAATCTGTATGACCCAACTCTAAGATTATTTAAAATTTTTCGTTACTGGAATTATCATCTTAGTAGGTTATGACTGATTTATCTCGCAACATCTATATAAATGTTGGTGGAATATTGATATTAGTCTGTGATGGAGTCAGTTGCATAAAAATTCATGACTATGGACTCATCGATTCTTTGCCACTAGCCCTTCTTTGTGGTTGTGGTTGTGGTTGTGGCTGCTAAGGGTACAAGAATTCAGTGAAAAATTCCTCACAGAAATTCACTTATCTCATATGTTATTCCTTACAGAGGTTCAAGTCGGAGAATTGTTCCATGATTAGCTTGCACAGTTACAACCTCTAATAAGAACCCTTTTTGCTTCTCTTCCAGTTATTTTTCTGCTCAGATTGATTTCTAATCACTCCCAATGCATGCTGTATTCAAAGAGAATTCTTTACTTGTACGCCATGTTTGAAAGAAACTTATGTGTGCCAAAGTCTTGAACTCAATGAAATGGCTTAAACACTTTCCACTCCACTTCATACAGACATTTGCAATTTGCAACGGTTATAGAAACCACCTGAGCCTGCAGAATCAGAGGGCTGGGTTTTGCTTTTGCAGATGTGTGGGCATGCAAGAAGGCTGACAAAACATTTTCCCACTACCATGTCATTTTGCAGAAAATTGGTCTGTGTGTATTGAGCCTAATCGATCCACTTCATTGTCCAAATAAATACTTCTTCCTTCCTCAACTGGTATTTTGCCATCACTTGGGGCCCTTCATTCAGTGGAAAGATTTTCATGTAAACTCTCTTTAGCTCTTAGCAGGCTATGGAAAAAGTTGCCCTTTGGGTTTCTTGATGATTCCCCCTTAAGTGACAATGATGTTACCTGCCCTGCTTCCTCAGCCAACTAATGACACACCCACATCTGCTGGTGCACTTCCTCAAGTGGATAACAGTCCTGCTGGTGCTTCTGAGACAACTGAGATGTTGGCCATCGGATTGGGCGGGCAGACCTTAGGATCATTTGCCATCCTAAATAGCGACAATCTCAGAAACAGTAATTTAATTTGCACTCCTCTGTCCTGCTGTCCTCTGAACTGGGCCCACGCAGCATTCCACTCTCTGATTTACAGCCCTGGCAACAAGCCTATATAACATTCAGTGCATAGTATCAGCTAGAAGAAATCAATCATCAAATAACCTGCAAGTAATTGAGGAGCCTTTTAACAGTATCATTGTCTGGGTTGTGGTAGCTATGTGGATGCTGCCCTGGATGCTTCTGATCACATGCATATTAATGCATAGCTAAGGGAGTATGCTGTAGGATTAAAGAGGGAGGAATGCACAGAGCAATGGCATGTGCTAACCATGTGACAGAGGGATGACTACTATCTGAAAGTAATCTGAATACACTCAATATGTTTCCAAGCAAATACGCCAATGTTCTTAGACTATAGAACTTGCACATTTTAAGGAAGGCAATATTGCCTATACCCTTGTGCATGGATTTACACACAGTATCAAATATCAAAATTGAGAATAAAAAATTGAAGAAGAAATTTTTTCTTCATGAGAAGAAGTATCACTCATGCCTGATTGAATCAATTCTAACTTTCCCTGGCATTTTTGGTGAGAAAACAGTGATTAAATACAACACATTTACATTAGAATAGATTTTGCTGTGAAATTCAATCAGTGACGTGCTGTTGTACAGCACAGCTTATTGAGAACAGTATAATTCAGAATGTAGTTTGGCTTTCTGTTCTCTGCCATACATGTGTGGACTCTGGAGTCACTGAGCAACTAACTCCACAATAAGATGGCGGCTTTCAACATTACTGTCAGTCTAGTGTTGTGTATTAACATCTGTCTAACGCAGTTGCTACTATATAGGACAAACATCTAAATTTGCAGGAAGAAGGAAAGATCTTTATCTTGAAATGATAGGTAGTAGCAGGACTAGAAGATGGAGAAAGTGAGGTCTGCAGATGCTGGAGATCAGAGCTGAAAATGTGTTGCTGGAAAAGCACAGCAGGTCAGGCAGCATCCAAAGAACAGGAAATTCGACGTTTCGGGCATAAGCCCTTCTTCAGGAATGAGGAAAGTGTGTCCAGCAACACATTTTCAGGACTAGAAGATGATCAGGAGTTGCTTATTTTACATTTGTCACCAGGGATTAAAATATCTTGTTTTGGAACACTAATAAGGGAGGGGAGGGAAATATATCTCTGGTGATGGGGTCCGTTTGGAGATGGCGGAAATGACGATGGATGGTACGATGTATATGGAGGTTGGTGGGGTGGTAGGTGAGAACCAGTGGGGTTCTGTCCTGGTGGCGATTGGAGGGGCGGGGCTCAAGAGCGGAAGAGCGGGAAGTGGAGGCGATGCGGTGGAGGGCATCGTCGATCACGTCGGGGGGGAAATTGCGGCCTTTGAAGAAGGAGGCCATCTGGGTTGTACGGTATTGGAACTGGTCCCTCCCCTCCCCTATCAATGTTCCGAAAAGACCACTCTCTCCATGACTCCCTCGTCAGGTCCACACCGACGACTAACCCAACCTCCACTCCCGGCACCTTCCCCTGCAACCGCAAGAAATTCAAAACTTGCGCCCACACCCCTCCCCTTACTTTCCTCCAAGGCTCCAAGGGATCCTTCCATATCCGCCACAAATTTACTTGCACCTCCACACTCATCATTTACTGCATCCGCTGCACCCGATGTGGCCTCCTCTATGTTGGGGAGAAAGGCCGCTGCGGAACGTTTCAGAGAACACCTCTGGGACGCCCGGACCAACCAACTCAACCACGTAAGCTCAACACTTCAACTCCCCTCCCACTCCACCAAGGACATGCAGGTCCTTGGACTCCTCCATCACCAGACCATAGCAACACGACGGCTGGAGGAAGAGCGCCTCATCTTCCGCCTAGGAATTCTCCAACCACAAGGGATGAACTCAGATTTCTCCAGTTTCCTCATTTCCCCTCCCTCCACCTTGTCTCAATCAAAACCCTCGAACTCAGCACCGCCTTCCTAACCTGCAATCTTCTTCCTGACCTCTCCGCCCCCACCCCCACTTCAGCCTATCACCCTCACCTTGACCTCCTTCCACCTGTCACATTTCTATTGCCCCTTCCCCAAGTCCCTCCTCCCTACCTTTTATCTTAGCCTGCTGGACACACTTTCCTCATTCCTGAAGAAGGGCTCATGCCTGAAACATCGATTCTCCTGCTCCTTGGATGCTGCCTGACCTGCTGCACTTTTCCAGCAACACATTTTCAGCTCTAATCTCCAGCATCTGCAGTCCTCACTTTCTCTCTCATGGACAAAAGAAAGAGTAAATGTTTTGCCAAGTTGTGAATAACAAGATCTACACATTAAGTAAATTTTCCGTAGACAGATTAAAGATACTGCTTCATCGATATATCAACAGTGTTCACTGCTCTACCTCATATGTTTCAAATAATGGAAAAAGGAACTAGCAAATGTTGTTTCATATAAAATCAGAATTCTTGGCTCCATTGCACCTGGCACCAGTACAAATCCCTCATTCCATTAAATGCCACACATGGTATTTATCATTCTCACACTTGATGTAACAAAATTTCAATTGCAATACAGCTCCGAGCTGTTCACTTGAGATCAACACACCCACTCAGTTTGAGCCTACCTGGACAGGGAGGAAATAATTGATGTGGAGAAGTACCAGTTTATAATTGCCAGCTTTGTCTCAGCATGAAGGCTGAGTATTGAGCAAACAGATGTACATAATCTTTGACCTTTCAGTGATGTACTGTCAGAGTTCTGCTTTATTAGAACTGCTTTATTTGATCTTTTGAAACTTCTGTTCAGATGTTTGCAAAGGTTCTTAAGGAGTGACAGTGTTGCTGTCATCGACATTCCCCTATGAAATGGCATCCCTAAAATCAGACGACTGGATCCACTCATTTATTTATCATTTCTTGGATCTTGCGGAAATAAAAATTGGCTTCTGCAATTGTCTCCATAACAACAATGATCACATTTCAAAAATAATTCTTAGTTTGTAAAGAAGTTGGGATACCCTAAGGACCTGAGAAAGTCTTATAGAAATTTGTTCTTTGTTAAAATCAGGCAAAATTCCAATTTTTCATTAAAGCAGCGCATTTGACTTAGGGGTCATTGGGAGAGTAATGTTTCGTGGGGTACATCGAATCAGCCACTATTCTATTATATATTTCTGCAAGTCCTCATTTGTAGTGAAGAACTCAGAGAGTTCTGCACAAAAGGCTTCAAAAAGGATTAAACATTTAACAGATTAAAAGCTTTTATCGATGAATGATAATACTTTATAGAAGACCTAGTCTGAAGGAAATGCTGGACAGGCCATACGTTACCTTGCAACAGTGAATTCTTTCACAGCTATGTGCGTGAGGCTGTAACAGGGAAGAGGTTATGACTACTTCCATTATTTGCAATGAGGATAAGAAAATAATGAAAATATCTAACTTTAGTTGAAACACAGGACTGACAAAAAGTACTGGATATATCCGAACACAAATCAAAACATGGAATTTTTATGACAATGGGAGAGAAATTGAACTTGTGACCAAACAAACAGCAAGTTGATGAAATGATTGCTCGATGCCGGTCTGAATCCTGAGTCAAATTTGTCATTAGGCATATTTGAATAGTAGGAATGAGTTGTTTGTGACAAATAGTCACTCTTACCCAGCTAGGCGAAAGTGAGTACTGCAGATGCTGGAGATTAGAGTCAAGAGTATGGTGCTGGAAAAACACAGAAGGCCAAACAGCATCTGAGGAGCAGGAAAATCGATGTTTCGCGTAAAAGCCCTTCATCAGGAATGAGGCTGGAAGCCTCGGGGGTGGAGAGATAAATGGGAGGGAGGTGGAGCTGGGGGGGGGGAAGGTAGCTGAGAGTGCAATTGGAAGATGGAGGTGGGGGTGAAGGTGATGGGTCAGAGGGGTGGTGGAGCGGATAGGTGGGATGGAGCAAAGACAGATGGGACAGGTCATGAGGATTTTGCTGAGCTGGAAGGTTGGATTTGGGGTTAGGTGGGGCTAGGGTAAATGAGGATACTGGTGAAATCCAAATTGATGCCATGGGGTTGGAGGGTCCCGAGATGGAAGGTGAGGTGTTCTTCCTCCAGATGTCAGGTGGTAAAGGAGCAGTGATGGAGGAGGCCCAGGACTGGCATGTCCTTGACAGAGTGGGAAGGGGAGTTGAAGTGTTCAGCCATGAGACGGTAGGGTTGATTGGTGTGGGTGTCCTGGAGATGTTCTCTGAGGCTCTTTGTGAGGAGACTTCCTATCACTTTTAGCCCCACCTCCATCCACCTATTACACTTCCAGCTACCTTCCCCCCAACCCCAACTCCTCCCATTTATCTCTCCACTCTCAAGGCGCCCAGCCTCCTTCCTGATGAAAGGCTTTAAACGTCAATTTTCCTGCTGCTCAGATGCTGCCTGACCTGCTGTGCTTTTCCAGCACCACACTCTTGGCTCTTACTCAGCTAATCAGCTGGACTGACTTGAAAACCATAGGACTCTATAGGTAGGTTCTGAGGCATGGAAAGATATGAAAGAGATTAGGGCTCGGGTTCCTTGGTGCCACATTCAGTCAAATGCAACATTAATATCAAGGGCTGTCACTTCACCTCACCTCAGCTTTTTTATTCATGTTCGAACCAAGACTGTATTGATGTCAGGAGCTGAGTGGCCCTGCTGGAACCCAAACTGGGCATTGCTGAGCAGGTTATTGCTGAACAGGTAATGCTTGATAGCATTGTTGATGACACCTTTCATCACTTTATTGATATTTGAGCGTAGACCGATGGGATAGTAATTGGTCAGGTTGGATTTGTCCTGTTTTTTATGTACAGGATACACTTGGACATTTATCTACTCAACTGTGGAAAACTGTACATAACAAGGAGGACAAATCCAACCTGTCCGGTTACCACTCCATCAGTATACTCTTGATCATCAGTAAAGTGCACTTGTCACATAAACACAATGGCTACAATTGCAGGACAGAAACAATGAATACTGTGGCAAGTAATTCACCTCATAACTCCCCAAACCGTATCCATCACCTACAAGGCACAAGTCAGGAAGGAGATGGAATACTCCTCACTTGCCTGGGCAGTTGCAGCCCCAAGAAGCTTGACATAATTTTGGACAAAACAGCTTGCTTGATTGGCACCACATCCACAAACATCTACTCTTTTCAGCACTGGTGCTCAGTAGCAGCATTGTGTACTATCTACAAGATGCTTTGCAGAAATTCTCTAAAGAACCTTAGACAGGACCTTCCAAACCCATGATCACTTCAAAGTAGAAGGACAAGGGCAGCAGATACACCATCAAATGCAATTTCCTCTCCAAGCCACTCACCATCTTGACTTGGAAATATCTTGCCGTTCCTTCACTGTCGGTGGGTCAAAGTCCTGGAATTCCCTCTCTAATATTATAGATGAGGATGAGAATCTCGCCATGACTATCCCTCCACCTCCACCTCTCACCTTTAAACAACTGCCAAACATTAAACAAACCATTGCCCACAGCAAACTGCCCAGCCTGCAGGACAACACTCGCTGCCTTCTTTCAGCCAGTCAATTCTGTATCCAGACAGACAAATTTCCCTGTATCCATACCTCTTAACTTTCCAAATGAGTCTACCATTAGGAACCTTATTAAATGCCTTACTGAAATCCATGTAAACCATATCCACTGCTCAATCTTCTTCAACGAGTCTCGTTACATCCTCAAAGAACTCCTGAAAGGCTTGTGAGGCATGACCTGCCCCTTACAAAGTCATGCTGACTATGTTTAATCAAACTATGTTTTTCCAAATAATCATAAATCCTATCTCTCAGCATCCTTTCCAATACTTTGCTTACCATAAACTGGTCTGTAATTTCCAGGCATTTCCCTATTCTCTTTCTTGAATAGAGGAATAACATTTGCCTCCTTCCAATCTGGTACTACTCCCATCGATATGAGGATGTAGAGGTTATCATCAGAGTTGCAGCAATCTCATTCTTCACTCTCTGTAGTATATGTCTGGAATATAGCTGGTCTGGCCCAGGGGACTTATCTATCTTGATGCTTCCCAGAATTTCCATCACATCCATTTTCTTAATATCAATCTGTTCAAGTCTATTAACCTGGTCCACGGTGTTCTCACATTCAACAAGGTCCCTCTCTCTAGTGAATACTGAAGCAAAAAAACTTGTTTAGTGCCTCACCTACCAATTCAGACTCCATGCACAATTTCCCTCCACTATCCCTGTTTGGCCCTATCATCTCTCTGATCATTTTCTTATTTCTCATGTAAGTGTAGTACGCCTTTGGATTTTCCTTAATCCTTCCCACCAAGGCTTTTTTGTAACCCCTCACAGTCCATTTTTGAGCTCTTTCCTAGCTACCCTGCAATCCTCTAAAGCTGCGCCAGATTCTTGCTTCCTCAACCTTAAGTAAGTTTCCTTCTTCCTCTTGACAAGAAGCTCCTCTGCTCTTGTCATCCAAGGCTCCTTCACCTTACCGTTCCTTGTCTGTCTCAGTGGAACAAATTTATCCAATACGCGCAACAAGTGCTCCTTAAAAAACCTTCACATTTTTGTTGTGTATTTCCCATAGAATAATTGTTTCCAATTTATATGCCATAGCTTCTGCCTCCCCTCCCCCAATTAATTACCTTCCCATACTATCTGTTCCTATCCCTCTCCATGGCTATGGTAATTGTTGTGATCAATTTCACTGAAATGTTCTCCCACCGAGAGTACTGACACCTGGCCTAGCTCATTGCCTAGTACCAAATCCTATATGGCATCCCCTAAGTCGGCCTATCTACATATTGAGTCAGGAATCCTATCTGGACACACCTGACAAAATTGGCTCTATCCAGACCATCTGCATGAAGGCAGTTCCAATCAATATTGGGGAAGTTGAAGTCACCCATGACAACAACTGTGTTACATCTGCACCTTTCCAAGATTTGCCATCCAATCTGTTCTTCCATTTCTCTATTGTTGTTGGGGGGTCTACAGAAAACATCCAATAAAGTGACTGCTTCTTTCCTGTAACTGAGTTCTCCCTATACTTACTCAATAGACACACCCTCCTCAACAAACTTCATTTCTGCAGCTGTGATGCACTCTCCAATCAACAATGCTACTCCCCCTCTTCTTTTACTCCCTTCCCTGTTCTTTTTAAAATATCTAAACCTCAGTGCATCTAGCAACGCCTATGAAATCCATGTCCTTGTTATGGCCACAACGTCATAGTTCCAAGTACTGATCCACGCTCAAAGTTCATCAATCTCATTCCTGACACTCCTTGAATTGAAACAGACACCCTTTAACACATCCCTTTGCCCTATCAACTGTGTATCCTTCATGACAGATTCTCTGTATTCTATTTCTACCTTATCAATTACTACCTTCTCATCTGATCTGTAACTCTGGTTCTCATCCCCCTGCCAAACCAGTTTAAACCCTCCCAAAGTGCTCTAGCAAATCTCCCATCCAGGTCATTGGTACCCCTCCAGTTTAAGTGTAACCTGTCCTTCATATACAGATCCCACCTTTTCCAGAAGGTACCCCAATGTTCTACGTATCTGAAACCTTCCCTCCTGCACCAGCCCAGTAGTCACGTGTCTAGCTGCACTCGCTCCCTGTTCCTCATCTCACTAGCATGTGGCACCAGTAGTAATCCTGAGATTACTACTCTGCTCGTCCTGCTTTTTAGCTTCCAACTTAACTCATTGAAATCACTTTTTAGACCCTCATTTCTTTTCCCAGCTATGGATGTAGGTTTGCTCGCTGAACTGAAAGGTTCATTTTCAGACATTTAATCACCAAGGTAACATATTCAGTGAACCTCCGGATGAAGCACTGTTGATACTTCCTGCTTTCTATTTATATGATTGGGTTTCCTTGGGATGGTGATGTCATTTCATATAGTGATGTTATTTCCTGTTCTTTTTCTCAGGAGGTGGTAAATGGGGTCTAAGTCAATGTGTTTGTTGATAGAGTTCCAGTTGGAATGCCATTCTTCTAGGAATTCTTGTGTGTGCCTCTGTTTGGCTTGTCCTAGGATGGATGTGTTTTCCCATTCGAAGTGATGTCCTTCCTTACCTGTATGGAAGGGTACCAGTGGGAGAGGATCATGTCATTTTGTGGCTAGTTGATGTTCATGTATCCTTGTATCCAGAGCCTCAACCTGAGCTACAAATCTTCTTAAAACTCATTTTCCTAGCCATGTCATTGGCGCCAATGTGTACCATGACTGCTGGCTGCTCCCCCTCCCCCTTCAGAATCTTGTTGACTGGATCAGAGACATCCTGGACCCTGTCACCTGGGGCACAACATACCTTCTGGGAGTCCCATTTGCGATCACAGAATCTCCTGTCCATTCCTCTAACTATTAAAGCTCAGTGTCAGAGACCTGGCCACTATGGCTTTTCCCTGGTAGGTTGCCCCCACCCCAGCCAACAGTATCCAAATGGTATACTTTTTATTGAGTATACCCCTGGTCCTCATTCTCACCTTTTCTTAAAATAAAACCTTAAGTTATCTCGGGAATGTGACTTGAAAGAAGTTCTGGGATTTACATATTAATGAGTCAAAACCTGCAGCCCATTCTAAAAGATGAAAGACTTAAATGCAATCTAGGTTTGTTCAATATATTGCATCAGTGTTTGACACTATGATATTTTGCTATCAACTCTGTGTCCTATGATTCTACTCCTCTAGCTACCTGACCAAGGAGCAGCACTCTGAAAACTAGTGCATCCAAACAAACCCGTTGGATTATAACCTGGTGTCATGTGATTTTTAACTTAGTCCACCCGAGTCTAACAATGGCACCTCCACATAATAGTTCAAGAAGGCAGCTCACCAGCATCTCTTCACGGGCAACCAGGGATGGGCAATAAATGCTGGGCAGCCACCAACGCCCACATCCTATGAATAAATATAAAAGTTAAAGAAGTGGGTGGAACTAATGGCCTGAGTCTTTAGCAGGCTGTGGCATTGAGAAATGTTGTGACCAGTTTTTCCAAATGATCTTCAATGATGCTTTTGAGGTCAATTTGTTGAGAAACTCAAGGCCTAGCAACACAAATTCCTCCCATTTTTACCTGAAATTTTAATTAGAACCTTACAAGATGCAAGACCCAATCGTCATGATCCAACAGTCTGCATGATATAGGCGGACATGCCTGCAAATGGCTTCACATGGACCTTGAGCATAATGGTGCAGTGAGGTTTCACCTCACCTCTATCCATGATTTCAAATCCTATCCTGCACATTGATTTGCTATTTAATAAACTAGACAAGACCAACAAGCAAAATATTTTGGTGTATTTAAAGGCATAGCATAAGCAAACTCCAGACTGGAAAGGCCCCCCCCCCACCCCACCTCCACCTTATCTGAACACACTAGATCTCTTAGAGTCTAGGAGCTGGTTACTGAGCCCTGATATACTATCAGGTGAGAAGCCCTGTATGCGACTACTATCACAACTTCAAAAATGGCTCTGTGACAGCTCCCTAGTTTTCATCTGAAAGTTGAGTATAATCTTCCCACTACTACATTTTTCCTTTCCATGTGCGCTTTTTCCATCTATTGGCCAGGAATGTAGGAACTGTTTTCTTCGGAAAGGTTGGCAGGCTTGTATTTGTTATACTTTGGAAATCAGGAGACGACTTGATTGAAACAGAATGTCCTGAGGGATCTCAACAGGGTGGATATGAGGAGGATGCTTCCTATTATGGGAGAATTTAGACCCAGAGGTCAGTGATCCTTCTAATTTTCTTTCAGGCTGTACAGTCTCCGAGGTCTGTGTATTGCAACAACTTCCAGAAGCAGAAGTCAATGCTGTGATTGGCATGCTGATGTGATTGCCATGCTCAGAACCACGTAGCCTAGAGGGAACATTGTTGGGAGTCACTGGTTAAAAATAAGGGGTCATCCTTTTGAGATAAGGTGAATTTTTTCCCGCAGTGTCTTGAGTTTTTGAACACTTTTCTTCAAAAAGTAATGGAACAGAGTTCATGAATATTTTTAAAGTAAAAGTTGATAGATTCTTGAAAAGCAAGGCAGTGAACACGATCAGAAGTAGGTGGGAATGGAGAGTAATCAAATCAGCCATGATCAAATTAAATGTAGGTGCAGGCACAAGGAGCTGTGACCATTTCTTAGCTCATGATTTGTATGTTTATAAAGTAAATAGGTTAACAGCAAGCAGAAGAAGTGCATTATATGCTTTTAAATGTACAATGACAAACACTGAATACTTAAGTGCTAATTTGTTTTTGTGTGTAGTAAAAGACGTACTGGCCATGTTGGCTGGATTGGTAACTGAAGTACAGATAACTGGACAAAAATAATTGAAAAACATAAATCTGGGGTTTGATATAAACAAAATCAGAATTTACTAGAGAAGCTCAGCAGGTCTGACAATATCTATAAAGAGAAAATAGAGTTAATGTTTCAAGTCTCGTGACCCTTCTTCATAACTGATTGAATATAAGAAAAGAACATTCAAGGTTAGTGGGAATGAGAGTACAAAAAAAATGTTTTAAGTTGCAAGTTCTAATGGCTGAATGGGTGCAGGGAGCAGGTTCAACAATTACTTCTAAAATGACCATTACCTGAATAACAGTATTCTGGAAGCAATTGAGAAAAAACAAAGATGGAATGAAAATAACTTTATGTCTGAGCCAGCAAGACTGGAAGAATCACTTGACTTCTTCATTGTAAAATCCTTGAGCCTCAAAATCAGCTTGCATTTAGTGAATGCCTTTAGACAAATCATCAAGTTGTTACACGTCGATAAATCATTGGTCAGATAACACTGTTTTCAGTTTGGGACACCTTATTAAAACCCTGAGGCAAGTGCAAAGGAAACTTAATAGAGTGATACCAGGTACGAGGCATTTTAGATATAAGAGAAGACTAGAGAAATTGGGCACAGAAGATTAAAAGGTGGCCTTATTGAGGCATTCAAAATTGTGAACAATTTTGAAAGGGTAAAGAAGGACATATTGTTGCCACTCTTTAGTAACTAGGGCATCACAATTTCAAGGTTGTCAGCAAGAGAGTTTTGAGTGAGATGAGGTCAAAAGTCTTTAATCAGAGAGCTGCTAACATTTGGAATGCACTTCCTGGGAGTATGTATGGAAGTGGATTCCATGTGAAGTTTCAGGAGAGAGCTGGATATATATTTGAAAGAGATAAATTTATAGAGTTACGGAGATAGGGCTAGAGAATAGGACTAACTGGGTAGCTCTCTTTAAAGCCGATACAGACAGAATGGGTTGAATGACCTCCTTCTGTACTATAAAATTCTATGATTCTAAGACTTTTAGGTTTCAGAGATTTTATGTACCTGCATAATTAAAAACTAACACAGCACAATATTAGCACATTGTCACAATTTTCATTTTAGCCTACAATCAAATTTCTATCCCCTTGGTTCTAAGATGCACTGGTGCTCCACATATAAAATCTGTATTTATGTAAACATTCACTGTGTTTGTACAAACCTTTCTTCAGCAAATACTTTGTGAAGTACTCATTGTTTTTTTCTGAATTTATAATAATTTCTGTGAAGTCTTGCTTTTGTTTACTTCAACTGCATCCCTTTCTTTTAATCAATCATAAAGCAATAGCACTTACTGTGCTATGCCTCACTTTTCAAAATTGCCAAATGGAATCAAATGATATATTTCAAACTGACTGCATCCATTTGCTAGTTCCAAATCAGATTATTTATTCTGCTGTCCACAGTAAGTCAACACAATTAACCATAAAGTCATTTTGAGTTGCAGGGGTAATTTCAGTTGTTGTTACACTATGGAAACTTCATATCAGTAAATATTTCTGTTACCCCTGAGTGCCACATCTCTTTTTCTTCCACCTTAAGTCAAATTGAGGAATTTTGTTTGGATTATCAATCATTTTGCAAGTAAATTACAAAAGTTTTTGCCTTTGGTAATTAAATAAATTTGTAATAGAAGGGGCCAATAGCATCACTAACTTACACAGAATATCTTAATTTCACTGGTTAAGCATTTCGTCAAGATAGTTTTGCTTAGAAATCTCATTAAAGTACTTGCTATCTATCCATAGAGAACACAAGAATAAATATCTAATAAAAGTATCTCACAATAGTTGCAATTTTATGTCCTGACCAATATTTATCCCATAAGAATTTATTTTATTCGTTCATGGGATAGAGGCCTCACTGGCTAGGCCAGTATTTAATGCCCTTCCCTAATTAACCAGAGGGCAGTTTAAGAGACAACCACATTGCCATGGTCCTGAGTCACATGCAGGCCACATCAGGTATGGATGGTAGTTTCCATCCGTAAAGGTCATTAGTGAACCAGACAGATTTTTACAACAATCTTCAATGACTTCATAGTGATCAGTAGACCCTTAATTCCAGATTCTCTTTATTGAATTCAAATTCCACCATCTGCCATGATGAGATTCAAACCTGCGTCCCCAGGATATTTCCTGAGTCTCTGGAGTAATAGTTCTGCAATAGTACCACTAAGCTGTCACCTCCTTGCAAATGTCACAAACAAAAAGATGATGTTGCTATATCACATTGCTGTCTGTGGGAGAATGCACATCACAACGTGTGTGAAAGTTGCAATGCACATCATAAGAAGTCTTTAGTTACAAACCACAGGTTGTAATGAGCTGGATATTAAAGGTTGACTACCCAAATGGACTCAAAGGACACTGAATGTACACTTTAGAAAAGTGTGGATTTTAGAGATTCATTTGAGGTCCTATATAAACTCAAGGAATATATTGAGCACAAACAGTTTTTGTTGAGTGGGAGAAAATCAGGTTATCAGATGCCATGAAGCCTAAGGCTCTAAATTCCTTCAAATGACAGCTGCACCAAATTCATGCTAGGCCAAAAATTAGGCACTATAACATGAGTTAGGGCTAGCAATATCTCCTGGATCTCGCAGCAGAGAGCGGCGGGAGCTGGGCGGAAGTTCAGGTGGACCGCAAAGCCAGTCGGGAAGGTAAGTGATTGCTATTAGAGTGGGTGCGTTCTAAACCCCAGGTCCTACAAAATAGGGTATCCCTCCCTCCCTCGTCCTCTAACCTAAATTAAGAGTCCACAGAATTGCTACATAAAGAGGGTATAAGGAAGTTTTTAATCGAAGAGTGAGGCTTCAGCTCAGGAGTCTTTGACAAGGAGGTTGAGTGAAGTGATTATGCCACAGTTGAAGAGAGTGAAGACATGACTGCCAAGCTGGTTCAGTGCGCTACGTGCTTGATGTGGGAGGTCAACGACTCTGGTGTGTCTGGCTAGTATATGTGTGGAAAGTGTGTGCACATTCAGCTATTGACCGAGCATACTGCTGCGCTGATGAAACAACTCGAGGACCTTAGGCTCATCCGAGAGAACGAGATATTTCTGGACAAGACCTTCAGCAAGGTTATTACACCAATCATGCCAGAAGAGAGCAGAAGAGAGCGGACGATGAGGAAGGCAGAGAGGAGAAAGGTGCAAGAGACCCCGGGAGAAGTACCTGTCAGGAACAAGTTGAAGCTTTTGGAAACAGTAGAGACTGATGACACTGCCAGTCCGTGAGGTGGCCAGGTCTGTCAATCAAACGTTGGCGCAGAGGCAGAGCGGAAGAGTCGGACATCGCACAGAGCCGTGGTAATAGAGGACTCCATCGTGAGAGGAACTGACCGGGGTTTTTGTGGCAGCAGACGGGACTTAAGGATGGTGTGTTGCCTTCCTGGTGCCAGGGTGAAAGACATCGCAGACAGAGTGCAGGAAATCCTCAAGGATGAGGGTGAAGAGCCTGAGGTGGTGGTACATGTCGGCACAAATGATGTCGGGAAGAAGAGGAGGCACATACTACAGCGGGACTTCGGAGAACTAGGAAGAAGGCTGAAAAGCAAGACGTCCAAGGTGGTTATCTCTGGTTTGCTTCCAGATCCTCGGGCTGGTGAGGCCAGAAACAGGGAGATAATGGACTTGAACGTGTGGTTGGGGAACTGGTGCAGGAAGCAAGGATTTAAGTTCTTGAATCACTGGGGTATATTTTGTGGTAAACATAAATTCTACAAGAAAGACGGTTTGCACCTTAATAGGTTAGGGACCAGCATTCTGGCAGGCAGGTTTTCTACTGCAACACCGCTACATTTAAACTAAGTAGTGGGGGGGAGGGGACAAACTGGATGCATAAAAACGAAATTGAAGGGAAAGTTAGAACAAGAGAAGTCAAGAAAGACAACTGTATCAATGAGGCAGAAAATTCGGAAAGGGATCATGCTGTAAGGTTGAATGAAATAGGGGTTGATGGGAAGGGTGAGAGCAGTAACAAATTACAAATACTGTAAATGAACGCACGAAGCATTAGAAATAAGATGGATGAGCTTGAGGCTCTTTTGGAAATTGGCAGATACGATATTGTGGGGATAACTGAAACGTGGTTTCAAGTGGACAGGGCCTGGGAAATGAATATTCAAGGCTACACGTGCTATCGTAAGGACAGACTGACAGGCAGAGGGGGTGGAGTGGCTTTGTTGGTAAGGGAGGATATTCAGTCCCTTGCGCGGGGGGATCTAGAGTCAGGGGATGTAGAGTCAGTGTGGATAGAGCTGCGAAATATTAAGGGTAAAAAGACCCTCTTGGGAGTCATCTACAGGGCCCCAAACAGTAGTATGGATGTCGGATGTAAGTTGAATCAGGAGCTGAAATTGGCCTGTGGTAAAGATGTTACTACAGTTGTTATGGGGGATTTTAACATGCAGGTAGACTGGGAGAATCAGGATGGTATTGGACCTCAAGAAAGAGACTTTGTGGAGTGCCTCAGAGATGGATTCTTAGAGCAGCTGGTGCTGGAGCCGACCAGGGAGAAGGCAATTCTGGATCTAGTATTGTGTAATGAACCAGAATTGGTCAGAGACCTCGAAGTGAAGGAGCCATTGGGAAGTAGTGACCATAATACATTAAGTTTCAATCTGCAATTTGAGAGGGAGCGGGTACAGTCGGAAGTGACAGTACTTCTGTTGAATAAAGGGAACTATGGAGCTATGAGGGAGGAGCTGGCCAAAGTTCAATGGTGCAATACCTTAGCAGGGATGACCGTGGTGGAACAATGGCGGATATTTCTGTGTATAATGCAGAAGTTGCAGGATCAGTTCATTCCAAAAAGGAAGAAAGATCCCAAGAGTAGGCATGGGCGGCCATGGCTGACGAGGGAAGTTAAGAAACATATAAAGTTAAAAGAGAAAAAGTATAACATAGCAAAGATAAGTGGGAAAACAGAGGACTGGGAAGCTTTTAAAGAACAATAGAGGATTACTAAGAAGGAAATACGCAGAGGAAAAATGTGGTACGAAGGTAAACTGGCCAATAATATAAAGGAGGATAATAAAAGCTTTTTCAAGTATGTGCAAGGCAAAAAAATGGTTAGGACTAAAATTGGACTAAAATTGGGCCCTTGAAGACAGAAACAGGGGAATATTTTACGGGGAACAAAGAAATGGCAGAAGAATTAAATGGGTACTTCAGATCTGTGTTCACTGGGGAAGACACAAGCAATCGCCCTGAGGTAGCAGTGACTGAAGGACCTGAACTTAAGGGAATCTGTATTTGCCAGGATTTGGTGTTGGAGAGACTGTTAGGTCTGAAAGTTGATAAGTCTCCGGGGCCTGAAGGTCTACATCCCAGGGTACTGAAAGAGGTGGCTCGAGAAATCGTGGATGCGTTGGTGATTATTTTCCAGAATTCAATAGATTCAGGATCGGTTCCTGAGGATTGGAGAGTGGCTAATGTTATACCACTTTTTAAGAAAGGTGGGAGAGAGAAAGCAGGAAATTATAGACCAGTTAGTCTGACCTCAGTGGTGGGAAAGATGCTGGAGTCTATTATAAAGGATGAGATTACGGCACATCTGGATAGTAGTAACAGGATAGGACAGAGTCAGCATGATTTATGAAGGGGAAATCATGCTTGACTAATCTTCTTGAATTTTTTGAGGATGTAACTCTGAAGATGGAAGAGGGAGATCCAGTAGATGTAGTGTACCTGGACTTTCAGAAAGCTTTTGATAAAGTTTCACATAGGAGGTTAGTGAGTAAAATTAGGGAGCATGGTATTGGGGGCAAAGTACTAGATTGGACTGAAAATTGGTTGGCTGATAGGAAACAAAGGGTAGTGATAAACGGCTCTATTTCGGAATGGCAGGCAGTGACCAGTGGGGTACCGCAGGGATCCGTGCTGGGACCGCAGCTTTTTACAATATATGTTAAAGATATAGAAGATGGTATCAGCAATAACATTAGCAAATTTGCTGATGATACAAAGCTGGGTGGCAGGGTGAAATGTGATGAGGATGTTAGGAGATTACAGGGTGACCAGGACAAGTTAAGTGAATGGGCAGATGCATGGCAGATGCAGTTTAATGTGGATAAATGTATGGTTATCCACTTTGGTGGCAAGAACACGAAGGCAGATTACTACCTAAATGCAATTAATTTAGGTAAAGCGGCAGTACAGAGAAATCTGGGTGTTCTTGTACACCAGTCAATGAAGGCAAGCATGCAGGTACAGCAGGTAGTGAAGAAGGCTAATAGCATGCTGGCCTTCATAACAAGAGGGATTGAGTGTAGAAGCAAAGAGGTGCTTCTGCAGCTGTACAGGGCCCTGGTGAGACCACACCTGGAGTACTGTGTGCAGTTCTGGTCGCCAAATTTGAGGAAAGACATTCTGGCTATTGAGGGAGTGCAGCGTAGGTTCACAAGGTCAATTCCTGGAATGGAGGGATTACCTTACACTGAAAGACTGAAGTGACTGGGCTTGTATACCCTTGAGTTTCGAAGACTGAGAGGGGATCTGATTGAGACATATAAGATTATGAAAGGATTGAACACTCTGGCAGCAGGAAACATGTTTCCACTGATGGGTGAGTGCCGAACCAGAGGACACAGCTTAAAAATGCGGGGTAGACCATTTAGGACAGAGATGAGGAGAAACTTCTTCACCCAGATCGTGGTGGCTGTGTGGAATGCTCTGCCCCAGAGGGCAGTGGAGGCCCAGTCTCTGGATTCATTTAAGAAAGAGTTGGATAGAGTTCTCAAAGATAGTGGAATCAAGGGTTATGGAGATAAGGCAGGAAGCGGATACTGATTAGGAATGATCAGCCATGATCATATTGAATGGCGGTGCAGGCTCGAAGGGCTGAATGGTCTACTCCTGCACCTATTGTCTATTGTCAATTGACTAGATTGAAGATTAAGGGGACAGAGAGAAATGTTCTCAATTTTTACTTCTGATTGGTTTCCATATGTTTTACAGTCAATTTGAGAAGATAGCATGGCTTTGTGCTGGGGTGAAATGGATGGCAGGGATATTGTCTATGTGTTTTGATACACCTTCGATTGCTGAATTGTGGGGCAAGGTGGACCAATTGGATTTTTCCTGTCTGTCATACCTGTGTGTTCATATTGAAAGTGTTATTTTCAATGCAGGAGATGTTAGGTCTACTGATGGGAGTTATTCATGATGTCGAACGTTAGACAAGTTCTACTGCTGACATGGGAAATTTACAAAGCATAAGCAAAAAAAAACTTTAGATGCATGGGCTAAATTGTATTTGGGACAGATTTGAAGGAAGGGCAGGTCTGATAAAATGGAAAAAAAAGGGTGGGAGGGGTTGGAGCACGGAGGCATCTGCCATCAGTGAGAAAGGAAGAGATTGGTCTATTGCCCAGAGTTCAATTGTGCATTTAAGTAACAAAATAAGTGCATTTTCTCAACACTACTAATGTTTCAACAACAGCATATCAGCTTTTTGTCATATGAAGAGACTGCACTTTGTGACTGATGGAAAAGCACCATAGGTGCCAGTAGCCACCCTACAACAACATCTCTCATTTGTCCTCACTAACAATGTCCCATTACCATCAGCTCAGGAAGGATGAATTGGCTACCCTTTTTTTAATCTACCTGGTTGGTCACAACAATGTTTTAAGTTATTTTAAACACAAGACTATACCTTTTCCCAATTAAAATGTAATGAACTGTTTCCATCAGAAACAATAAATTGTCAATTACAAGGCTTCTTTCAGTGAAGGAAGGAAACATTTTATTTCCTGATATTCCACAGGAAAATAATGAGGTGTAATGTCAAGCATATTCCTTCTGTGAAATCATGAAAGCCATCGCATGTGCAAAGGTAAAAGCTGATGGTATACATTATAAAGGAAAGTAAAGAAATATAGTTTGGAGTCCTAAGGCTGCCCTTGAAGTGTGGGTCTTAACCTGCGATCACAATTGGTTAGTTGCTGACTTGGACCATCAACAACAGTGAATGCACAGATTATTGCACAGATCACAGAAATGCAATTAGACATTAAGACAGCCAGGTGGCATTACAATATGTGACACTCCAATATAAAAGGTCTTATCTACAATATAAAAATCTTACTCTTTGTATAACCAGTCAGTATTCAGTCAGCAGTTAGCAAGCAGACAGACAACCTGCTAATTATTCACTCAATCAACAGTTAATGTAGTATTTACTGTAATCCAGGTAAGGATAAAGGCCAGAATGTATAAGTTATGACATATTGCATTTGTTTAGCGAGTCAGTTGTCAATAAATTTCAAGATATCGGACTCAATACAAAGCCTTTATGAAAGGTGTCGTATGGGCTAACATATCTACAATAATGAATCACATCAGTGAATATTATTATCCTTTCAGTTCCTGCGTCCTGATATTTCTTTCTATTCAGTGTTGTCAGTCTGTTGTTCTTGAGAGAGTCTAATTTGTTTATGTTCAGTGCTACATCCTAAGCTCCATTTTTTTAACCAAAACAACTCCTTAATGCACAAATTTGTTTGTGTATTATGTTTGCAGAAATGGCTGACCTGGGATTTTCCTGGCTATTATGTTCTTCATCAGGGTCTCTGCCAACCTGATAATGGGGGCATTCTAGCGAAGTTTGCCGATGATACAAAGTTAGGTGGGCAGGCAGGTAGTACTGAGGAGGTGGGGACGTTGCAGAAGGATCTAGACAGTTTGGGAGAGTGGTCCAGGAAATGGCTAATGGAATTCAACGTGAGCAAATGCGAGGTCTTGCATTTTGGAAAAAAGAATAAAAGCGTAGACTACTTTCTAAACAGTGAGAAAATTCGTAAAGCCAAAGTACAAAGGGATCTGGGAGTGCTAGTTGAGGATTCTCTAAAGGTAAACGTGCAGGTTGAGTCCGTGATTAAGAAAGCAAATGCGATGTTGTCATTTATCTCAAGAGGGCTGGAATATAAAAGCACCGTTGTGCTACTGAGACTTTATAAAGCTCTGGTTAGGCCCCAATTGGAGTACTATGTCCAATTTTGGTCCCCACACCTCAGGAAGGACATACTGGCACTGGAGCGTGTCCACCAGAGATTCACATGGATGATCCCTGGAATGGTAGGTTTAACATACGAGGAACGGCTGAGGATCCTGGGGTTGTATTTATTGGAGTTTAGAAGATTAAGGGGAGATTTAATAGAAACGTACAAGATAATCCATGGCTTGGAAAGGGTGGATGCTAGGAAATTGTTTCTGTTAGGTGAGGAGACTAGGGCCCGTGGACACAGCTTTAGAATTAGAGGGGGTCAATTCAGAACAGAAATGTGGAGACATTTCTTCAGCCAGAGAGTGGTGGGCCTGTGGAATTCATTACCACAGAGTGCAGTGGAAGCCGGGACGCTAAATGTCTTCAAGGCAGAGATTGATAAATTCTTGATGTCACAAGGAATTAAGGGCTACGGGGAGGACGCTGGCAAGTGGAGTTGAAATGCCCATCAGCCATGATTGAATGGCGGAGTGGACTTGATGGGCCGAATGCCTTACTTCCGCTCCTATGTCTTATGGTCTTATGGATAAAGTTTAGCTGATGGGTTTGATACAATAACTTCAAAAGTGACTTTGATGGAAGAGGTTTGAAGAGATTATAACTGCATTGGGAGGGTTCTTTGATAATATTGGTTGCCCTCCTGAGGCAGCGAGGAGTATAGATGGAGTCAATAGATGAAAGTCTAAAAGGATGGTGCTGTAAAAGCACAGTAAGTCAGGCAGCATCCGAGGATCAGAAGAGTAAATGTTTCAGGCATTCCTGATAAAGAGCTTATGCCCAAAACATTGACTCTCCTACTCCTCTGATGGTGCATGACCTGCAGCGCTTTTTCAGCACTACCCTTTTTGACTCTGACTCTCCAGCAACTGCTGTCCTCACTTTCTCCTCAATGATTAGCTTGCATGATGAACTGGGCTGTGTTCACAACTCTCTGCAGTTTATTTGTAATGGTACCGTCATACTCATTTAGGGGCCGCTGAAAAGGGACCAGTCCAGAAATTCCAAGCAGTCCCATAGAAGCTCCCATGTTGCCTCAGGCTAGCACTCTACTACTTTCTATACTGGGTCCTCAAGTTTCAAGTTCTGCTTGTGGCTGGAAGGAGGAACACAGGTTGTGATTTGATTTTTCAAAATCGGCATGGGGTATGGAGTGGAAAGTAGCTGTTTCAAAAAAAAATCTATGTTAATATTCAATCTGAGTCTTTCAGCTGTGACTGGAAAGATATTAAAGTCCTTTAAGTGAATATTAGATGAAATGCAGCTGAAAACACACATTTTAACACCAGTTAACATTGTTAAACATTCAAGTTGACCACTGACTGCCTGTAGTAGATTCATTCAGCCTTTATTTAAGACAATTTGGTGAAGTGACCTTATGTTTAATAAATTCTATCCTGATTGTTAATACGTATAAGAATAAATTCCCCTTTCAGCTTATCGGGCTAGTCATAGAAGAAATTCTCAACAAATAAATGGTCATAATTAAATTTGACTTTTCTGTTATTTACATCAATCTCCTATTATGGAAATGGATGTAACATTTTAGATTGATAATTTATGCCCTTTGATAGTATTTGCTAATTAACTTTGCCGTAATAGTATAACTGTATCTTATAACGTTCTTTAAGAACCTTAATAGTCTTTTCCTTTTTTCACAGTTGAGTACTTCCTCTGATACCCAATTGGTTCCTGGCTTCTCTGTTTCCAACTCATCATCAAAGATAGCACTTACCCTCATGTCACCATCATCAATCACTATTTACTGGAAAAATCAGGAGGTGTCACAATTGGTTCTTTTATTCAGACTGAATTCTCAAAGGCAGCCTGGCTGTCTGCTGACTACAGCACTTTTTCCTTAGCAAATTTGTTAAGTACAGCTATTAAATTGAAATTACACACAAATGTCTAGTAAAATGCACACACAAGCATAAAAACCTCCTGGTTTCTTGTTTAACTTTCGGAACTTGGAGTTCCATTTGACCCTTCATTTTGCTGTGGTTAGCAACACTTGTCCTTGGCTACACTGCAATCAATCATGGGTGCAGACTTGTTGGCAATGTCTCTCCCATAGCATGTGCTAGCATTTTATGGAGCAAATACACTGAACATGTTTCAACGAAATGACATATCTCCAAATCTAATGGGAGAGCCCAGTCAAGTCATTCAGAGACATTGTCATCAGTCAGGGGTCCTTTGTCTAGGGAGTGGGCCACAGTTAGTTCTGCAGGTTCAGTGCAACCATTCCACTGATTCATCAGTTGGTGAGCTACAGAGAGATTAGTTTGGGGACAAGTCACTTATTATTTGGGATATCCATCCAAATCACTCAGTCACAGTCAGTCCTGGCATAGAGATCTTACAGCATGAAAACTACCTTCAGCCCATCAAATCTATACCAGTCATCTATTCTAATTCCAACTTTCCAGCATTTGGCTGGAACCTTATGTACAATGTTGTTTCACGTTTTCATCTGAAATTGTTCTTAAATGTCTTGAGAGCCTCCACTTCTACCTTACTTTCCCTTAGTGAGTTCCAGATAGTGACAGCCTTCTGGGAGCAATTTTTTTCTGAAATTCCTTCTAAACCTCCTGCTCTTTAATTTAGAACAGTGTTCTCTGGTTGTTGACCGCTCTACTAAGAGGAAACTTTTCTCCTAATCTATGTTGTCTGAACCCCTCAGAACATTCACATTTCAATCAGTTACTGTTTTGGCCTTCTCTGCTCTAAGAGAAACAAACACCACCTGTCTAGTCTCCCTTCATAACTGAATCACTCCAGTCCAGACAACATCCTGTTGAATCTCTTGTGCACGTTCTTAGGTACAATCACATCTTTCCTATTGTGTGACAATCAGAACATAGTATTCCACCTGTGGGCTAACTAAAATTATGTACAGCTGTATCATAATCTCTTTGCTGTTATATTCAATGCCTTGACCAATAAAGGCACTTGCCTTCTTAACTACCTTATCTACCTGTCCTGTTACCTTCAAAGATCTGTGGACTACACACCAGGTGCCCTCTGATTCTATGTACTGTCTAGGACCAGAACATTCAACATTTACTCCCTTGCCTTGTTATTGCTCCAAAAAATTAATCTTCTCACACTTTTTAGTTTTAAACTCCATTTGCCAGTGTTCAGCCAATCTGATTTGCCTCTCTTGCTATTTACCACAATTTCATGTAATCTGCAAATGTACTGTTGTACCTCCTATGTTCATTTCTTGGTCACTAATGCATGCATTAAATAGCAATGGGCCCAGCACCAAACCCTGTGGTATGCCAGTGGACACAGGCTTTCTGTCACTAAGCCAATAGTGGCTCTGATTTGTCAAACTGCCTGCAGTCCCTGGGTTCCTAGCTTTGTAACCAGTCTGCCATGCAAGACCTTGACAAAAGCTTTACAGAACTTCATGCAGACTACCTCAAATGCATTACCCTCATTTAATGAAATCAGTGAAAATCAAATATATTATTGGGGGTCACAGGTCTGAGAAGGAAGTTGAACAAGTATATTGTGGGGGAAGGAGACTGCATTATGAGATAGACGAAGAAGAGAAAGAAGAACTATAGAAGAATCTCTACAATGTGGAAGCAGACCGTTTGGCCCCACAAGTCCACACTCCAAAAAGTTACCCTCTCAGACCCACTTACCCACTCTATTACTCTACACTTATCCTTGACACATACACATAACCTACACATCCTGAACAGCTGTGGGCAATTTAATATGGCCAATTCACCTAACTTGCACATCTTTGGATTGTGGGATGAAGCTGGAGCACCCAAAGGAAACCCATGCAGATGCAGGGAGAACATGCAAACTCCATACAGATCGTTGCCCAAGGCTGGAATCAAACCTCGGTCCCTGGCACTGTGAGGTAGCTGTGCTAATCACTGAGCCATCAGGCTGCCCAAGTTGAGGGGACACACGAATTATAACTCAACACTTAAGGGTGGGACTCATAATGCATTGGAGGATTTAGACTACTGGTGGGGTGGGAGACGGATGGAGTGAATTCATCAATGGTCACATCTACCCTGGTCCAGATCCTGTTGTAATCTGAGGTAGGAGAAAGTGAGGTCTGCAGATGCTGGAGATCAGAGCTGAAAATGTGTTGCTGGAAAAGCGCAGCAGGTCAGGCAGCATCCAAGGAACAGGAGATTCGACGTTTCGGGCATAAGCCCTTCTTCAGGAATCTGAGGTAACCTTCTTCACTATCCACGACACCTCCAATTTTGGTGTCATCTGCAAACTTACTAACTGTACCTCTTATGTTCGTATCCAAATCGTTTATGTAAATGACAAAACGTAGAAGTCCCAGCATCGATCCTTGTGGCACTCCACTGGTCGCAGGCCTCCAGTCTGAAAAATAACCCTCCACCACCACCCTCTGTCTTCTACCTTTGAACCATTTCTGTATCCAAATGGCTAGTTCTCCCTGTATTCCGTGAGAACTAACCTTGCTAATCAGTCTCCCATGGGGAACCTTATCGAACGCATTACTGAAATTTATATAGATCACATCTACCATTCTGCCCTCATCAATCCTCTTTATTACTTCTTCAAAAAACTCAATCAAAGCCATGTTGACTATCCCTAATCAGTCCTTGCTTTCCAAATACGTGTACATCCTGTCCCTCAAGATTCCCTCCAAAAACTTGCCCACCACCGACATCAGGCTCACTGGTCTATAGTTCCCTGGCTTTTCCTTACCACCTTTCTTAAACAGTGGCATCACGTTAGCCAATCTCCAGTCTTCCGGCACCTCACCTGTGACTATCGATGATACAAATATCCCAAGAGGCCCAGCAATCACTTCTCTTGCTTCCCACAGTGTTCTAGGGCACACTCGATCAGGTCCTGGGGATTTATCCACCTTTGTGCGTTTCAAGACATCCAGCACATCCTCCTCTGTAATATGGACATTTTACAAGGTGTCACCATCAGTTTCCCTACAGTCTATATCTTCCATATCCTTTTCCACAGTAAATACTGATGCAAAATGCTCATTTAGTATCTCTCCTATTTTCTGCGGCTCCACACAAAGGCTGCCTTGCTGATCTTTGAGTGGCCCTATTCTCTCCCTAGTTACCCTTCTGTTCTTAATATATTTGTAAAAACTCTTTGGATTCTCCTTAATTCTATTTGCCAAATCTATCTTATGTCCCCTTTTTGCCCTCCTGATTTCCCTCTTAAGTATACTCCTACTACCTTTATACTCTTCTAAGGATTCACTCAATCTATCCTGTCTATACCTTACATATGCTTCCTTCTTTTTCCTAACCAAACCCTCAATTTCTTTAGTCATCCAGCATTCCCTATATCTATCAGCCTTTCCTTCCATCCTGACAGCAATATACTTTCTCTGGATTCTCGTTATCTCATTTCTGAAGGCCTACCATTTTCCAGCCATACCTTTACCTGCGAATATCTTTCGAAACCTGCTTTCAAAAGTTCTTGCCTAATACCGTCAAAATTGGCCTTTCTCCAACTGAGAACTTCAACTTTTAGATCTATCCTTTTCCATCGCTATTTTAAATCTGGTCACTGGCCCCAAAGTGTTCCACCACTGACACCTCAGTCACCTGCCCTGCCTTATTTCCCAAGAGTACGTCAAGTTTTGCACCTTCTCACGTAGATACATCCACATACTGGATCAGAAAATTATCTTGTACACACTTAACAAATTCCTCTCCATCTAAACCTTTAACACTATGGCAGCCCCAGTCTGTGTTTGGAAAGTTAAAATCCCCTACCATAACCATTCTATTATTCTTACAGATAGCTGAGATTTGGGCGGCACGGTGGCACAGTGGTTAGCACTGCTGCCTCACAGCGCCTGAGACCCGGGTTCAATTCCCGACTCAGGCGACTGACTGTGTGGAGTTTGCACGTTCTCCCCGTGTCTGCGTGGGTTTCCTCCGGGTGCTCCGGTTTCCTCCCACAGTCCAAAGATGTGCGGGTCAGGTGAATTGGCCATGCTAAATTGCCCGTAGTGTTAGGTAAGGGGTAAATGTAGGGGTATGGGTGGGTTTCGCTTCGGCGGGTCGGTGTGGACTTGTTGGGCTGAAGGGCCTGTTTCCACACTGTAAGTCTAATCTAATCTAATCTCTTTACAAGTTTGTTTCTCAATTTCCCTCTGACTATTAGGGGGTCTATAATACAATCCCAATAAGGTGATCATCCCTTTCTTATTTCTCAGTTCCACCCAAATAACTTCCCTGGATGTATTTCCCGGAATATCCTCCCTCAGTACAGCTGTAATGCTATCCCTTATCAAAAATGCCACTCATCCTCCTCTCTTGCCTCCCTTTCTATCCTTCCTGTAGCTATTGTACCCTGGAACATTAAGTTGCCAGTCCTGCCCATCCCTGAGGCATGTTTCTGTAATTGCTGTGATATCCCAGTCCCATGTTCCTATTTGTCTTTCCCATCTTATTCCTATATAAGTCCTCATATTGCAGCAATGACCCTTTCAACTGGGTTCTTTGCTTCAGAGACAGATAGTTCACTAACCTGTCCCAATCCATAAGGGCTTCCTCCTTGTTTCATGTATTTTGAGACACATCAAACTCCCAACATCTGGATTTGATTCCTCACTCTGCGGAGCAGTAACTAACAACTGTTTCTCCATTTCCTTCTATATATTATAATAAGGCTCCAACATATTCACATGACATATCCAATACAATTCTTTTTTCTATCCGGCATCCTTACTTTTCTCAATTTGATACGGACCACTAAACCTGAATTTGAAAGGATCTCCTAGGACTAGTAACAATACTAATGCATCATCCCTATGGGAAAATGTCCCAATTTCAGAGTTTTTACCTGCTACCTGCTTCATTCTATGCTGTGCCCTGTTTGGGTGCTGTTTAGCTAACCCTGTACCCAATTTAATCTTTCACTCACTCTGATACATAACCCAAGTGTGAGATCTCCAACTTCGGTCCTGTCAATTTATCTTTAATTAATTTTAAAGGCCCTCTCACTTCATACACAAATATTAACTCAAAGGGAGTAAACTGAGTAGATTCATTTGGGGCACCTCTAATAGCACACAATACAAATGGTGCATCTTTATCCGAATCAATCGGGTAAACGTGACAGTATGCTCTTAACATGGTCTTCAGGGCCTGATGCTACCTTTCCAAAACTCCCTGGGATTCAGGATGGTATGTACTTGATTTAAAGAGCTGCATGCCGAAGCCCTCCATGACTTCATTTAGTAATCTAACAGTAAAATTAGACACTTGGTCCAAATGAATCCCTCCGGGGAGCCCATACCGTGTAAAGAAAGCTACTAACTCCTCTACCACCCTTTTTGCTTTAATACACTGTAATGGAATTGCCTCTGGAAATCTGGGAGACATATCCATTATGGTTAGCAAATACTGGTTCCTACTTTTAGTTCTCGGGAGGGGACCTACACAATCAACTTTAACCCATGTGCAAGGTTCTTCAAATGTGGAAATTGACAGCAAAAGTGCTGGTTTTATTACTGCTGTGGCTTACCTACCATTTAGCATAGGGAGAAAGTGAGGTCTGCAGATGCTGGAGATCAGAGCTGAAAATGTGTTGCTGAAAAAGCGCAGCAGGTCAGGCAGCATCCAGGGAACAGGAGATTTGACGTTTCGGGCATGAAGAAGGGCTTATGCCATTTAGCATGTATGACATGTATGGCAAAAGTTAACCACATTGTTGTGCATTCCAGGCCAATAGAAATGCTGTTGTAACTTGGCCTGAGTCTTTCCAGGTGACCTCCTCCAGATAATTCATGTGCTATCTGTAACACTTCCTGTCTGTATGCTATTGGCAACACAATCTGGTGCATTTCTGCCCATTTCTCTTCTGCACTAACCTGCCTTGGTCTCCATTTTCATCTTAGGATTCTTTCTTCTAGATCATAACTTTCAGGAGTATTCTCTGACTCCTTTTCTGATTATGATTCAACATATATGTATCTTCTATTGCTTCATCTTTCTGTTGTAAGTCCTTTAGCCTTTCAGGACTGAACACTTGTACCTCACCCTCTGCCTGTTCAAGTTTTCCTGCACAACTACATCAAACGGGGTATCCGCTAACCGAACCTCAACTCCTTCATCTTTCTCTTTAATCTTTGCTTTGTGCTGTGACTTATGCATTTTAACAATTGGTATCATGTTGGCCCAGATAATGCCAATAAGGTATTGATGGTGTTAACTCCCTGTGATGCTGTCTGTGCCACAATGGTCAGACTGAGTCTAATCTAAAAAACAGATTTTCAGAATCTTACATAGATTCGTGCAGTTTTTGAGCAAATTAAAATGTAATTCTGCAAGTACAACTTCAGCCCACAAACTTATATGTGCATATGTGCATGTGTGGGAGGGCGGGTTATGAGTGTCTGTGAGAGGGTAGGTGTATGCATGTGAGCGTAAAAGGGTTTAAGTCTATGAGAGGGTGTGTATGGGAGTGTATGTGTGAGTGTATGAGAGAGGGTCTGAGAGTGTTTGCGTGTGTGTGTGTAGTGTGACATGGACCCAAGGTCCCGGTTGAGGCCATCCCCATGGGAACCGAACTTGGCTATCAGCCTCTGCTTGGCCTGTCCCAAAGTTCACCTTGAAGGACAGTCACCTGAAGATCCGAGATCGAATATCCCAGACTGCTGAAGTGTTCTCAAACTGGGAGGGGGACCCCATTGCACTATACACACTCACAGACAGACGGACACATTCATACACATTCTCAGATCCTCTGTCATACACTCACACATACACTCCCATGCATACCCTCTCACAGACTTAAACCCCTTTACACTCACACTCACACATACACACACCCTCTCACAGACACTCATTACCATCTCCCATACACACACAACACCATGCACACATACGCATATAAGTTTGTGGGATGAATTTGTTCTCACAGAATTACATTTTACTTTGCTCAAAAACTGTATGAATCCATGTAAGATTTTGAAAATCTGTTTTTTAGATTGAAATCAGGCTGACCATGTGAGAGAGAGTTAACATCTTCAATATCTTATCTGGGCCAATATGACACCAGTTGTTAAAGTGCACTTGAGCATGTAATCTTTTAAAAACGTTTTGCGATTTACATATGAAAGAACTGATATCAGTGTGGTCATTCTGAAATATGAGAGACTTAATAAACAACTGTGGTCTTTTTTAATATATAATTTCAGTTACATCACACTGGAAACTTTTGCTATAAATTCTGGTGTCTTACAATCTTATACTCCACAATCACCTGATGAAGGAGCAGTGCTCCGAAAGCTAGTGCTTCCAAATAAACCTGTCGGACTATAACCTGGTGTTGTGAGACTTTTTAACTTTGTACACCCCAGTCCAACACCGATGTCTCCAAATCATGACTTTCACCTTGGATCCTGATAAATGATTTCCAAGAACAAACTGGATTCCTGGAACTGACATTCTGTCAACCACTCTCACTGTTACTTCCACAATCTTGAGATGGCTCTCCAACCAGAACTTACATGGTGATGGCACAATGGCTAGCACGGCTGCCTTTCAGTGCCAGGGTCCTGAGTTTGATTCGCGCCTCCAGCAACTGTTTGTGTGGAGTTTGCACGTTCGCCCCATTTCTTCTGGATACTCTGGTTTCCTCCTACAATCCAAAGATGTTCAGGTCAGGTGAATTGACTATGTGTTAGATGCGTCATTCAGGAGGAATGGGTCTGGGTGGGTTACTCTTTAGAGTGTCGGTGTGGACTTGTTGGGCCTGTTTCCATACTGTAGGGAATCTAATCTAATAGGGGAATGCAAAATTTCTATCCATCTATCCCACAAATTACCACTTTCACTGGTAACAGCTCACAGTGCAAACATGTTCATTTCTTACTATTAGAGACTGATTAGATCTGTATCTCTCAAAATTATAACATCTTTCCCTTCTCCTCTTGTTCTTTCTGAATAAACTTTACCCATAGAGATCAGGCACTAACTCCATATCCAGTCCCTGCCTAGGCTGTGCACTCTCCTGCAGCTCTTTGACTTTTCGTGGGGTTTCCTTTACAACTTCCCTGTGTCTGTGTGGGTTTCCTCCAGGTGCTCCGGTTTCCTCCCACAGTCCAAAAATGTCAGCTCGGGTGAATTGGCCATGCTAAATTGCCCATAGTATTAGGTGCATTTGTCAGAGGGAAATGGATCTGGGTGGGTTACTCTTCTGAGGGTCGGTGTGGACTGGTTCGGCCGATGGGCCTGTTTCCACACTGTAGGGAAACTAATCTACTTTCACTAATGCCACTGTTCAACCACAGCTTTTCTCACAGTTTCTTTCTTTAATGACCTGCACTGTGACTTTACATGTCCCACTTTACCTCAGTGGAAACACCTGAGGCCTTTCACCTCCTTTTCACCCTCTTGGGCTTCTTTTTTAATCTGTGGTAAACAATTACCAGTGTGCTTGACTATTGGTTTAGTCGTGTAGGACCTCCTCTTCTCCCAATTTCTGTCCCTCAAATGACGAAATTCTTGCTGGAAGCTAAACTTTGTCATATGCACCAATATATATTTAACTGCCATTTCTGCTGCTCTTCTTAATTCTTGAAGTTTCTGTACATCTACGTGAATTCTTTTCATCTCTGGAAGTGAGTTTTTAAACTCCTCCAGCAAAATAATCTTCTAAGAGCCTCATAGATCTTATTTATTTTCAAGACCTGCACCCATCTATCAAAACTCTGTTTAATTCTTTCAAACTCAACCTAAGTCTGACCGGGTTCCTTCTATATGTTTTTGAACACCTGTCTATATGCTCCTCGTACCAATTCATAAGCACTTAAAATAGTCTGTTTAACATTTTAATAATCTCTTGCCCCGTCATCAATCAGCGCTGCAAATACTTCACTAGTTCTGCCTACCAGCTTAGTCTGAACTAGCTTTACCAACAAGTCCTCTGACTACTCCATCTGCCTAGCTAATTTCTCGAATGAAGGAAAGGAGGCTTCGACATCTTTCTCATCAAACTGGCAGTATTTTAACATATTTGTATATAGCACTACCTTCTCTCTTCATCTCCATCCTGTTAACTTGACTTTCCTGACTAAGTTGCAACTTCTGAAGTTCAAATTCTCTCTCCTTTTCTCTTTGCTTTGTCACTTTTTCTCTCTCCCTTTCTTCTCTGTCTCTTTGCTCAGCTAAGAACCTTCTTTCTCCTTGTTTTTCCTCTCTCTCTTTCTTCTCTCTCCCTTTCGTTTTCCTCACTCTCTTTGTTTATCTTCTGACTTCATTTTCCTCAATTGTAATTTACGCTTTTCTAACTCTATTGAACTGTTTGTTTCTCTG
This sequence comes from Hemiscyllium ocellatum, assembly GCF_020745735.1. Lineage (NCBI taxonomy): Eukaryota > Metazoa > Chordata > Chondrichthyes > Orectolobiformes > Hemiscylliidae > Hemiscyllium > Hemiscyllium ocellatum. The sequence goes on along the minus strand of NC_083416.1, from coordinate 24,322,483 downwards.
ACACACCTAAATGCTTGAGTAACTCCCTGAGAATTTCAGCTTTACTTTTGTCCTTGGTTAAACCCAATTCTAAATTCTTTGATAATTCTAAAAGTATGGTCTTTTTCTGTCCTTCTAAACTGTCTTTGCAAATTTGAGGATCATCTTCAAACCCCAGAACATCTCTAGCAATTTTAATGGCCATTTCTCTCACTTTTAATATAACCAGCCACAAGTAAATGAGATTAAACAAATTGTTTCCTCTACATTTTATTAAAAGATCTCAGACACGAATAGGCAAGTGTTTAAATCTACTGGGATCTCTCGTACCCTAATCTATTGAAATCTGTCCAAATCTCAGACTGGAGCTGACTAACCCTGTCCAAATCACAGACCTGAGCCCCCAAACTGTTACAACATGTCAGTGAATCCTTCTGCTAGTTAAACCAAACATCCAGAAAAGCTCACCTTGCCTTGTAATCTAATAAAGTATGAGTGACAGAAAACTCCCAAATTCCACTATTTAAAGAAAATAAACAACTTATTCTTTAACTCTAAAAGTGAACATTAAACAACAGCTATTTACAACTCTTTTCTCTTAAAGGTTTGTTATCTACCTCCCACTCGATAACGATATTGTTCCAATAAAATCCCCTATTAAAATTACATCAACTTAGTTTTCAAAATCAGTCAGTGGCAATAGTCTCCGGTGTCCTCCTTCCTCTGGCTGGAGATATCCCTGGAAAATCATTGGTCTTTTGCTGCAAAGGTGTTTCTTATAAAAAAGGTACCGTTGATAGAGAGTGTTTTGAATGGTAGTCTCTCTCCAGATGGCAGTTACTCTCTCTATGGCAGCCAGTCTCTGGCTAACATTCAAAATGCCGGCTTCTTTATAGCCCAAGCATCTGATCATCTCATTGGCTCAACGTTGGCAAAACAGTAAAATTGAAATTCAGTTGGGTTTTAGTATCCTGGGGTATAATTTAAACTGATTGTTTAAATTCAGATGGTGGTCAAAACAACTGAGGTATCTATTTACAGCCAAATGTTGCATATTTTCAATTTTCCAGTACATTCTGAGACTGCTAATCAGCCATATGAATTTGTCTGCAATCTCTCAGTGCAAAGCAGCTTTCATTCTCTCTTAAAGGTGCAATACTCTCCTTCAATTTCATAACACATGAAATGGATGAAGTGCTTTTCTTTCTGACTGAGTGCACTAGCTCTGATTAGAGGCCTTCCATGGGGATTTGTATTAATCAAGCACTTACATAGTACAGGTTGAAGACATTTGTAAACACAGAGCCCTACACATCAGTTGCATGCAGTATCCAAGTATGTGGCATTCAAATTCTGGCCACTAGCAATCTCAATCATGTCATTACAGATCAATCATGTCATATCTGTGAAGCAGATGACCTTAAGTCAGGATCTCATAGGTTGTATGCGGGCTGATTTCTTCTAACTTTGAACTGTAAATATTCACAGACAAGATTTTCTATGCGACACTCTTTTCTTTGGTGCTGTCAGGGTAGGGTGGAGGACAAGATATCAGTAATAGTACAGACTTAGAATCTTCTATTTATTCTGGATGGTATGGTTTGCACTGCATTTGTTGGAGTAACACCATCTGTATCAAAGGTCCATATAGAGGCAATCTATTTCTCTGCCTGTCAGTGCCCTGCTGTAAGGCAGAATATACTATACCATGGTTTGTGCATAATGTGAATACTGACTGCTCACATTACTAAGACAGTATTCTGTTAATGTTTTATAAATAGATTCATTGGAAGCATGACCACTGAATCCAGCAACAGCAGAGGTCATCATCGCTGTGTTCGTGACCAGTAAAATGGAAGAGAAATGGATGCACTCATAAGATCAGTACCAGCAGCAAATGCAAGTAAACTTCAGCCTCCACATGATCTTGCATCTCAAGATACACTCAGATGTGCAGAAGATCCAGAGTCTATTGTTCTCAATGCTATATCTTCCAGTTGACCTTGGTATTGTGTTGCCACAGACTGAGGATGACCCTTATATCATCACAGAGCTATGCCAACAGCTAGAGTAGGAACTGTGACCTTACAGGGTGGGTAGCCATCCTATTCTGGTGGCCATCACAGTTACACTATTATACAATAGGCTGCTTCCAAAAAAACAGAAAGATGTATCTCTCAATCCTTGATTCCCTTGACATTGAGAGGATTGTGCAGCAGCTCAACATCACTGAAGCATCTGAGAGAGTAGGCCTGCATCAGAAGGGCAGGGGCAGCAGAGAGTGACTGGTAGCAGAGAGCTCCATCAACCTGTTTCTGCCTGTCACAGCCAAAGTGTGACATTATAGAAAATAGTTAGGTGATTAGAGATCATTTCTTTCATGCTTCTTTTGAATGGATAAGTGGTTGAAATCAGGAGCTGTTATTACAGATGAATACTGGTTTGGAAGTTCACTTTTTGAATATTTAACATCGAAGTTATAAGTTAATTGTATTTCTAATAGAGATGGTTGAGCAATGCATTACAAATATGATATATGGGAGGTGGTGTAATTCATGAGGCAGACAAAGAATATTAATATTAAAAATAACAGGAGGGAGTCTGGAAACTGTATGACTGACTGTGATATTTTATATTCTCTAGTGTCTCTCCAGTTAATGATTTGTGGCATGTTCTGTGAAGCAAATTCCAGTCTGTAATAAAAAATTAAATATTCCTGGAAGATAGAAAATTGTTTGCATTCACTGATGACTTCAAATTTGATATACAGTGGTGTCTCAACATCCAAAGATTACTTGAAAGCACGGCATCCAAACATTTGAAACTATTTAATTGAACTGGCAAAATACAATTCTTTCATTTTCTTGTCAATTTATCCCTTAATTATGTCTGCTTTTGTGTGAATGGGGTGTATGGTCATAGAAGATTGTGTTTAACTTATAGATATTGATTTAATTACCTTGTTATTTAACTTTGATCTGTTAAAGTTACCGTTAAAAATAGTTAGTCTTTGTTCAAGTTATAAACTTGGGGTCTAAGATCTGTTATTTAACACTTTGTAAGGAACATTTAGGAAATGTTGAGTGTCATTGAATATTATAATTTCACAATGTTGTGAATCCAGTGATAATAAGACTGGTTTGTTTGGCTTGCTATCTCTGGTCATAACAACAGTGACCACATCTGAAACAAGTATTGGTTGCTTGAGAAACTTGAGCTCGACAAATCAAATTATTTAAGATTGTAGGAGTTTGGCAGGGTAGACATTGAAAAGATGTTTGCACTAGTAGAAGAATATTGAACTGGGGACATGGTTACAGAATAAGGGGTTACTCATTTAAAACTGATATACAGTAGTGCATCGACATACGAATGACCCCGTTCATGAACAAATCAGTTTACGAACAGGATTGTACGTTAAATTTTGCTTCAACGTACTTACGAAATTCAAGATATGAATGAAGGTATGAATGCAAAAAGCCAGTGTGTGACCACGTAGTTTCATTGTTCTGCTTTGCTACGCGCTTGTTGAACGCAAAAGCTCTCGGGCCCTGCGTGATCTCATTCAGTTCGTCTTTGGCATGTCTGCTGTGAACAGCTTTCGTTGCTACGTCCAAGCATTCTTACACTATCCGAACAATGGGAAAAATTGATTCAGTTCGCGAACATTTTGATTCGCGAACCAAGTCCCGGAACGGATTAAGTTCGTAAGTCAAGGCGCTACTGTACAATGAAATTTCTTATCTTAAGAGGTTAATTAATGGCTGAAAATCTCTACAGTAAAATTTGTGGAGGCTAAATCACTAAAATTATGCCAAGAGGAGGTAGACTTAAATATTGAAAGGAATGTAGCGCTGGCATAAAAGAGGAGTTGAGGCCTGGGGCAGATCATTTATGTTCTATAATGGCATACTCCCATTCCTATTTCCAATATTCTTATGATTCAAAAATGTATCAAGGTCATTATTGGTGCAATTTGTGGATATTATACAATTTCATCTCATTTTCTGTAACAGGATCAGTGCTTCAATCTGGATTTTGCCAATCGAGCCAGCTTCCCCCAAATGCAGCCACTATACACTGTACACATGTCATGTTGAGGACTATATTAAAACACAGCTGATTTCATCAATAGAAAGAGCTCCATTCCATCAATGTCCAAATTATCTGTGATCATCAGTACCATATTTTAGAAGTCTGCATTAAGTATTCCATGGAGCTCTCATGCTGCCTATATCCTGAAGAATTCATCTTCTTAATTTGCTTCATGCCTTACAAAGATGGTTTCTGGAAGAGCAAGGTGACACTCTACAACTATGGCTGATGAACCTGTTACAAAAAACCCTGAATGAGGCGAAGCATAGGTGCTTGCAGTGCGCTACATAGTGATGCTGTATAATGCTAATATGCTGTGCTCATTGTAAAAGGCACTGGTACAGAAGGGATGTGATGGATGTGTAATAGTTGGAGGACTGAAGTCACTCTTCTGAGGAGGAAAGTGAGGACATAACACAGAGGGAACATAAACTTCAACAGGAGGAGATCATGGCAGAGTCGAACACAACATGCCAAGCAGGACTAATTGACACCCTCTTTCAATTGATTTGCTGGCTTCAATTTTATTGTTACTTGAAAGACTAGTGGTGCCTGTGTGATTGCAAAAGCAAGTGTACTTTACTTTTGTTTGTTTTTCTTCAATTGTTCAATAAAAATGAAAGTTTTCAACCATTTGAAGGCTTTTCAGCATGTGATGCTTCCATACTTAATATTGAAAAGTTGTTATGCTACACTGGACATTAGACAAAGAGTAACGCTCCCTTTGATAGGGCTCTGTGATGTTGCATATAATAAGTTGCATAGCTTGACTCTTCTAACTGCAGTTACAATGTCATTTGCTCTGAATGACAATGTAAAATCAAAATACATTCATGAATTTGTAATTGCAAAGAATTGTCACCCATGCCAGCGATGTGACCTCAGAATCATTTTCAATTGCCTCCCATGACATGCAATATTAAGGGCAGCTATTTCCAACTACTTACTGGGGTGCATCACTGGGCTTTAAATATTACACTACAGGCAATTCTGGGAGGTCCTAGCAGTGGTAAGGCCTTCTGCTATTAGCTTGGATGAGCATCATAGTGACATACATGATCAGATGAGCAGCAGAGAATTGAACGAGATTGTGCGACAACTGATCTAGAGAAACCCTGTACAAATCTCTCTAAAATTGATGTTTAGCTGATTTATGGAAAAATTCAGCCCTTTGTTTTGAAATCTGACCATGCTCAAACTAATTCCAAATGGATTCAATTATTATCCTAGCTGCCAAACCAACCACATTCTGAGATACTAATTCAATTCCAACTTACCACTCTTTGAAAGTCTTGGTATACGCCTGCAGATATGGTGGATGAGTCATTTTTGAAGACAAGAGTTTTATTGTTCCATATCTGCTCTTAGAGGAAGACATTTTTCACAAAAGCTACTGGAGAAAGCAAAAGGGCAAAGACAATTTATTTTGTTTAGATACAATTGAGAAAGGTTCAGTGGAATTGTGTAAAATACTAACTCTGAAAACTGATATTAACAAGCTGACTGAGTCACATATTACAGACAGTGCTATCAAACTAATTTTCCTGAATTGGGAAAATAACTTCAACATCTGATCCCCAGTTTATTAATAATAGAAAAATACATGATATGGAGGAGCCAGTGTTGGATCAGGGTGGACAAAGGTAAAAATCACCCAACACCAGGTTATATTCCAATAGTTTTATTTGGAAACACTAGTTTTTGGAGCATGACCCTTCATCAGATAGATGTGGAACAGAGCCCATAAGAGACAGAATTTAAAGCAAAAGATTACAGCGTCATGCAATTAAAATGATATATTAAACATACCTAAATGTTGTTAAGTCTTTCATCTTTTAGAATGGGTTGCAGATTTTGATTCATTAATATATAAATCCCAGAACTTCTTTTAAGTCACATTCTAGAGATAACTTAAGGTTTTATAAAAAAAGTGACATCTCAGCTCAGACAATACATTGAAGGTGTGAGGTTAGAGTCAGCATTCCAATATTGAGTCAGACTGGTTCTATTTCCACAGTGGAATTTATAAAATATTACATGACTGACATGCCTGCATTGACTGTCTGCAGATTGTGTGCTTTTTGAGTAAAGTAGAATGTACATGCAAATATAATTCTGCAAATGCAAATTCACCCCATAGACTTTTGTGTGTGTGTGCATGCATGAGAGAGAGAGAGAGTGTGCGTGTGTGTGTGTGAGTGTGACATATGATGGCCAAGCAGAGACTGATAGCCAAGTTCGGTCACCATGAGGATGGCCTCAAATAGGACCTTGGGTTCATGTCACACTACAGGTGAACCCACTACACTATACATGCTCTCTCACACATACACAAGCACATATACACACACAATCTTACACATTCACACACTCATGCAGACCCTCTCTCATACATGTGCTCTCTCCCATACACACATGCATGTACACCCCACACAATCACACCTACAAACACACCCTCTCACAGGCTTATACTCCACCTCACTCACACACACACTTTACCAAGCACACACACTTGGAAACACACACCGTCTCATGTGCACTCACACTCACATGAACATATATAGGTCTATGGGGTGAATTTGCATTTGCAGAATTCTATTTTGCAGATACATTCTATTTTGCTCAAAAAGTGCACAATCTGTGGGCAGTCAATGCAGGCAGTCGATCCATGTAACATTTTATAAATTCCACTTTAGAAATAGAACCAGTCTGACTTAATATTGGAATACAAACAGATTCTAACCTCATACCTTTAATGCATTGTCTGTGCTGAAATGTCACCTTTTTTTTATAAATCCTTAAGTTATCGCAAGAATGTGACTTAGAAGAAGTTCTGAGATCTACATATTAATGAACTGAAACCTGCAACCCATTCTAAGAAATGAAATACTTAACAGCAATCTAAGGTTTGTTTAATATATCATTTCAGTTGCATGACACTGTAATCTATTGCTATAAAATCTGTGACTTATGGTCCTGTTCCACAACTATGTGATGAAGGAGCATGGTCCAACAGCTAGTGCTTCCAAACAAATCTGTTGGACTATAACCTGATGCTGTATGATTTTTAACATAGAATATTATAACAGAGAAGGAAACTATTTTGTTCCTCCTGCTTATGATGGTGCAATTCCTAACATAGGGATGATCAGTTACTCAAAGGACAGTCAATCCTAATGGTTCAGATACTGAAATAAAAATAATATTGAGACCAGCATTGCTCAATATGCTTACAGTGCAAACTAGCAGCAACTTCTGGCATCTACATACATGCATTACGTGACAAAATCAGGATGTTGCTGCCCATACTGTCCAGCTCTTCCACAAGTGTTCTGATACTAATATCTCACAGATAGACTTGCTATTGAAAGTCATGAAAAGGCGTGAAGTTATGTGTTTTATGAAAAATGCATGGGCTAAATTCACCAGAACTGGTTTGGTGTGGTCTTTGAGAGTTTATACATTTTTAAGAGTGTGATCAGTTCTAATTATTTCATAAGAAAAATTTGTAGCCCTGTTAGTTAACTTATATAAATATGCATTAATATTCATGATGACCAGAAAGATGAAAGATTACTGGGGAAATGCAGGAGAGAAGAGTTCGGGTGAAAGTCAGACCAGCTTTGATCTTACTGAGTGCAAGAGTAGGCGGGGAGTGCACCAAAACAAACATTGGCTGTGCCTGGAGCACCATCAAGTCAGTGAAAGGCACTCTTTGTCCATCCAAAACTTGTTCTTGTGGAGCAAGGAATTGACCTTGACTCAGTGTTGCAGACTGGCACATTTCAAGGTCCAGTACTATGTACTGAGGAATGCACTAAAGTTTGGAGTAACTGCTGCCAAGGAACATTGGGGGAACACCACTGTCTAGGCTCATTCTGCCAAACAAACTCAGGGGTCTGTTCAGTTATCGAATCCTCCTGATGCCCCCAATATATGTAAATATAATCTTGTACAAGCAAGAAATGCCTTTAGTTTGTTTGCTGGTTAGAGTCAAACTCGAGTATTTGTTTGTTTGTTTTTTTTCATATGCTAGTGTACCTGGATATGACATTGTGCCGTGATTATATTAAAAACAAATATAATGTAGGTCAAGAACTGCCCCTCAAACTGCTTTAGTGACTATGTATCTATATAAAGATATTTTGGGAAATAAAGTACATTTTTGAAATAAAATAAAAGAGTAAAATCAAAGGGCTGAGTGGTCTTCAGTTGTTCTTTGTTCATATGTTTTCAGTTTTAATTATTGTTAGAAGTTAACCTGTGCATTAACTAACATTTTATTTTGTATCTTGTATATATGTTTCAATTCTTCTTTGCTCTTTCATTGTCTCTCTTTATTTTGTTTTCTGTGCATGAAATATCCTATTGTTTTTGGTTTGATTCTGTGTTGTTAAGCAATAACTTTTCAGTTTGACTGGCTGGGGAGACACAGCACAGCTTGCTAGCCCTGTTCACACAGGTACCAGGACCCCTGAGCACCATTTCAGTTCAGGAATTACCACAAATCACAAAAAAAGCTCTTGAAATTTCTATAGGCTAACAAAAATAGCAGCATCAATCCTTTCAGAATATACAAACAGAAGAACATAAAAATTAGAAGCTGGAATAGGCTACTTGGCCCCTCAGCCTTCTCTACCAGGGAATGTGATTATGACTGAGCTGGTTACTCCACATTCCTGTCTTCTCCAGATAACTTTTCAAATTCCTGCTTATCAAGTTTCTATCTAGCTCTGCTTTACAGATATTCAAAGACTCTGTTTCCACTACCTTTTAAACAAGAGAGTTTCAAAGACAAAGAATCATTATTTATACAACAAAGAAATAGCAAACCATGACACAAGCCAGAAACCTGGATATGACATTGTATGTGTGGTGATTATGTTAAAAACAAATATATTGTTTGTCAAGAACTGCCCTTCAATACAAATGACAATATAACATTATTTCTAGTGTGTATGGAAGTCACTTGTGCAACATGCTTAACATTTTTAACATAAAATGAGGTCTGTTGCAGTATTCAACTGCTTTTGAAGATTGGAGAAAAATCTTATATAAACAAAAATAATCTAGTTAGATCTGGATCTCAAAGCAAAGATGTAAATGGTATGGGAGCTAGAATTTAATGCTGGGATCAACTAACAGTATTACAGCTGAAACAGTGTGAGGAATTTGTTAGTTATGATGCAAAGGATAAAACAATGCTTTGTGTAAATACAAGAAAGAACTTTTCAACTGTATTGAGAATTATTGTGACTTATTTTTTAATCGATTGGAAAGCCGGTACCTTTTAAGAATCTGCTAAGGCTACCTTTTAAGATTGATTTACACTGATTGGATGGCAGGAAATTTGTTTCATGTGTGAATGCATATATGTCTTAAAAAAAACAAAAGGAGCAAAAGATAATCTCAAACAATTGGCTGAGAGATCACAACGAGTGACTACCACTTGACCATTCAAAATAAGGCAGGAAACATGTACATTGTGCAAGGTTAGGAAAGTAACTACAGCAACACAATTACAAAAGACAGTGCTGGAGTTTACAATCTGCCCAATTTGAATGTTTTCAACAAACATTCCCAATGGAAATGTTTATGCCCTCATCAAGAAGGTATTGGATGTCTGCTATATTGGAGGTGTGCACACATGGTGTGAATGCTTTCTTGATACCAAACAGTACCTGAAGTACTAAACTGTCATCACTGAGGACACCAATTTTGTGGCCAAGGCATTTTTCCAAAGAAGGAATAGTAAAGAAAAGCACTAATGTGCTATTAGATCACTGCTCCACATGAGGCAGGTTGCCTGACTAGCAAAACATATTGGAGCAGCCAGTTTATTTGGATAAAATGAACACAATATGTTCATCACCAATGCTTGTTTCAGCTAATGGCCTGCAATCACATTTACTACAATTTCACATTAATTACAAATAGATGACTCATTCTTGAAAATTGAGTTCCAGGAGTCCTTGCCATGAGGAATGATCTCAAAACAATTTACATTTCCTGCATAAACTCACTGACCTGACTGAATTTCTGACATTTGTTAAGTGAAACTTGGAAACAAAATATAATATAGCAATGTCAAAATATTGATTATCTTTCATTCTTGTAACTTTGCATTTAAACTCTGTTTCTAAAAGGTGGAGAACTGAAAGAAGAAAATGTTTGTTATCTTATGCTGGAAGGTGTTTCTAAAAGGTGGAGAACTGAAAGAAGAAAATGTTTGTCATCTTACGCTGGAAGGCCATAGAATACAGTAGTTAATCAAAAGTTAAATACTGCAGATGATGGAAATCTAAAAAAACACAGAAAATGGTGGAGATACTCAAACAGATCTGGCAGCATCTAAGCAAAAGGAATTACCAGCTAATGCTTTGACTCCAATATTACTCTTCTTCAGAAGTGAAAAGGGTTTGAAAATGGTGAGTTTTATGTTGTTGGCAGAGGGGGAGGAGAAACAAAAGGAACAGATTGTGAGGCTGCCCCGTGCAAAAGCCAACAGTGTTGCTAACGGTGGTGAAGGCATGACAGAGACATAAAGTTGATGTAGTTATAAATATGAACAGAAGAAAATGGCTCTACTCTGCTGAGAGTAAAACCAACCAGACAGAAATAAGACATGGGAGTAGAGGTGGTACAGGGCAAGACAAAATGGAGAACTGAAGTCATACTGTGAAGTTATGGAATTCAATATCAAGCTCCAGTGGTTATGAAGTGCCACAGTTGTTAGCAAGCCATATCACATATGAATGGGTTGGCAAACTAAAGATTGGAGTACCACAGCAATCAATTGCACCACAGGTCCTGGATAATAACAGATTTACATTCATGAATTTGATGAAGAGACCAACTGTATTTTCAGCTAATTTCATGATGTAAATGTGTGAAAATAAGACAGTGACCACTTTTACATGAAGAATAGAAAAACAGAGTATTAAGTAATTAGTTAGAGACTGTAAAATGCTTTAGGTGAAAGGGATTTCAATCTTTTTTTATCTGTATCTCGAAAAACATTAGCCTGCAAGTACAGCAAAAAGCCAGGAAAATAACTGAAATGTTGGCCTCGGCTGCAAAGGGGATACTGCAAAAAATAGAGAAGTCTTGTTAAAATTGCGCAGTTTATTGGTGAGACCACATTTGTAGCACTGTGCACAAGTTTGGTCCCCTCACTTAAAGTGGGATTAGATTCCCTACAGTGTGGAAACAGGCCCTTCGGCCCAACAAGTCCACACTTACCCTCTGAAGAGCAACCCACCCAAACCCATTCCCCTAGACTAATGCACCTACTGGTAAATTTAGCATGGCCAATTCACCTGACCATTTTTGAACTGTGGGAGGAAACTGGAGCACCTAGAGGAAACCCACGCAGACACAGGGAGAATGTGCAAACTCCACACAGTCAGTCGCCTGAGGTGGGAACTGAACGTGGGTCTCTGGTGCTGTGAGGCAGCAGTGCTAACCACTGTGCCACCCTGCGCCCTGTGGTGCTCTTATTGAAAATGGAACATACTGAGGTGATTTGACAGAATTGATGCTAAGAGGATACTTCCTGTCATGGGGGAATCTGGAACTAGGTCCATGGTTTAAAAATAATAGGCATTTCATTTAAGGCAAAGATTAGAAGGAATTTGTTCTCTTGGATGGTCATTAGTCTTTCAAATTTTCCCAATTTTTTAATTTTTCCATGAAAGAAGTATGGTTGTATCATTGAGTAGATTCAAGGCTGATTTAGACAAATACTTTATTTGCAAGGGAGTCAAGGCTTATAGAAGTAAACAGGAAAATGAAGTAAAAGTCACGACCAACTCATCCTTGCTTTTATTGTATAACAGAGTAGCTTCAATGGGCTGAAAGGCCAGCCCCAGCCTAATATTCACAATGACTAGTCAAAGTAGTTGATTTATTGTTGTGTTGGTCATAACAGGGAACAACATCATATGCTAAAGTTTGAAGTGTGGTTTCCGCTGTTTATTAATGGAATAGAAGATGAAATTCAGTAAATTAAAAGGCCAATGGTTTTCCATTAAGTTATAACCTAAATAAAATTGTACAAAACTAATTGGAGATAAAGCTAAATTTAGAAATGTTTCTAAATGTTACAAATGTAAAATGAAGATGCAAATTTTGAGAGAAAATAAATATATGCAATTAGAAATGTTAGGAAAGGCCCAAATTAAATTTTGAACAGGAGAAAAATTGGGTAAATAAACTATCTGGAGCACGAATAGAGCTGTTTGCAGTTAACTGAAAGAAATTCATACAGTTAGTAGTCATCAGTCAGAACTCTGAAAATAGATAACCCATGAACAACATCCTGCACATTTTGGAAAACAAGATTTAACAGAAATGTACAACTAGTAACAAATTTTAATGGACACATTTTAAACTTCTATGATTCATTTTGTAAACAGAGAGAAAATAAATCTTATTAGCATGTGAATATCATCAGTCTAAAGACACAACATAATTTCTCATTACTATAATGGAGGTTGAATGGCAGTTTTAGGGATATGAATTGAAAGAAAGGCTAAACAAGAAATTCAAGCTTTTAGAATTGAAAGTGAACCTGAATTCATTTTCAGAATTGAAAGTGAACCTGGCTTCTAAAAGCCAGGTTCTATGATTCTATGATTTGGAGATGGCTGGTGTTGGACTGGGGTGTACAAAGTTAAAAAAATCACACATCACCAGATTATAGTCCAACAGGTGTAATTGGAAGCACTATCTTTTTAGTGCTGCTCCTTCATCAGGTAGTTTATGAAGGAGCGGTGTTCAGAAAACTAGTACTTCCAATTAGACTAGTTGGACTATAACCTGGTGTTGTGTGATTTTTAATTTCAGAATTAGTATTTCATAATTATTTAGACATTTGTCTCCTAACTCTGTTTTTTCTCTTGAAGAGTCTTTTTTTTTGGTTTTTAAAGTGTGTTCAAATAGCCTACTTCTGCTTCTAATTTGTATGTTCAAATGAATGCGTGAATGACTGCCAAAGAGTAGCAATAGAACTCTGCTTTCTGACAGTGTAATATTGATGAAGGAGATTGCTTCATTAAATGCCATAGGCATGAAAAAAATACAGATCCAATCTTTGGAATTAGGATAAGCTTCAGTCCTAATTTTGCCAGCATGATCTCCAATACTATTGGAAACAGAGAATGGAAACTTTTTAGAACAGGTGGTACAAGGAATAGGATGGAATTTTCAATATTTACTCTGCGATGAAATATTTTGACATCTACCAAATTAAGAATCTACTGGGATCTGCAGTAGGTTTTGCTACAACTCCTTGACTGAGTCATGACATCAATATCCCATTTAATACTTTCTAAGGAGGGGAGCAAGAGTCCAATTTTTCAAACTAAACAGGCAAAAATGGAAATGGCTGAGAAAATCAGTAGCAGAAATGTAATGCCTCCTAACTGAGCACAGCAGACCAAGAGGATCCAAAATCCCAGGAAATTGAGAAAAGACTGGCAATAACAATTTCAGGAACCAAACTCTTCCGAACAACAGCTTTCAGTTCCACTTGTTCCACTTTCTTTAGGAATATCCTCACAACCCCATCTGAATAGTCACACACTTATTCAAGTTTATCTTTATTGCCATTGTATACCCATTCCTCACTGTCACCATCCAAAAATGTTGTTCTCCTCTCAACACAAAATATTTCTAACTTTGATTAAAATCAACTTTCCCTCCCTGCGGGATGAGGGAGCACACGCACAATTTCAGGAGAAACTGGGTGAGCAAGTATGGGTTTGGATAGGAGTGGAAGTGGCTTCCAGTGGCAAGCATCATGTGGCCATGGCAATTCCAAGCTCACCTGATCCCATGGAAGGAGATCTGTAAATATCAACAATGAGCTGCCATGAAAGCCTACACTTCTTGAGATACTCATGCTCATAACTCTCAGGAGATTTGATCTTCTGCCTTTAGATTCTATGTTGAGGCTCTCAACTGCTTCAAGTTGGATCTCAAAGCCCAGTGGTATGATGTGTGGTTGAAGAGAAGGGGAAATGACTTCCACGAAGTTGGAAATCACCTGTCATGCATCAAAACAATCTTTAAGCAGTAATACAGTGAGAGCAACCTCTTACTTGGCCATGACTGCATTTCTTCATTTTCACTGATCTAAGGCTTTCCATATTTTCAGTTCCTCTGATGAATTATTTCTTGTTGCATGTAGACTTTGTCAAGTTGCTAACACTAGGAGAAGCAGGAAAGTTGACTCTTAAAGCAGGATTAAAGAGACACTGACTTTTCAATTTGCATATCCTATTTACCTTCCTGACAGCTCCACGGAAATCTCCACTCAGGGGAAACCCAGAAGAGATTATGATGATGTTGGGATCCTGACTTAAATTGTCCTTTTGTTTCTTGGAAGCACCCAAATTCCTCTTGTCTTGTTTGGGAAAATCTCCCAATTGTCTTCATGCCAAGCAGCAGCATTTCCATGCACTATTCTTTCATAATGTCAATTAGGTGCAGTAGACCCAAAGATATCTGTTGTAAGTACTCTTGCCACTTATGTTCTCTCAGCTCCCAACCTGCCACCTCATTTTGCTGCACAGTTACTATTAAAACCATGCTCCTGAACACAAACCACGTGTCACTTCAGTAATGCTTTAGAAACTAGGAACTTTAGAAACCAATACTAGGAAGCAAAACACTGGTCCTTGTCAGATACAGTTAAACCATTCTATAAAACTTAGAGTAATATTTTACTCAAATTATTTTTTCAGTAAGACCAGGGGAAAACATACCATCTCATTTGATATGGTGGAGTTGTGTATACAACACAGGTAAACACACAATTGTTTGGGTATGTATATCTGTCCTGTCCTACAACTGCCTTGGATCTCTGTGCTCCTGTACATATTTCTTTTCATTCTTGATTTTCTTTACTTGCTTATTAGTTTCTATGCTTTCAGTTGCTAAAGTTTTTTGCTGTAGAGCTTCCTTCCTAAACAATTCCAGTATACTTTTCTCCTTTAAGACATCCTCCTTAAAACCTATTAATTTCACCAAGCCTTTAGGCACCTAATATTTCCTGACAAAATTTTGTCTTATAAAAAAACTGAAAGAATTGCAGCTGCTGAAAATCAGAAATTGCTGGAAAAACTCAGCAGGGCTGGTAGCATCAGTTCTGAAGAATGGTCAGTGGGCTTATAATGTTAACTTTGATTTTTCTTCAAGGATACTAGATTAGAGTGATGCTGGAAAAGCACAGCAGTTCAGGCAGCATCCGAGGAGCAGTAAAATCGATGTTTCGGGCAAAAGCCTTTCATCATTCCTGATGAAGCGCTTTTGCCCGAAATGTCGATTTTACTGCTCCTCATGTGCTTTCTGAACTGCTGTGCTTTTCCAGCACCACTCTAATCTGGACTCTTGTTTCCAGCATCTGCAGTCATTGTTTTTACCTTCTTCAAGAATACTGCTGAGTTTTTCCAGCAATTTCTGGTTTTGTTTCAAATTGCAACTTGTTGCACTCCTGCAAAAGGTAATGAGCCATTTCATGACTAATATTGTCAAAAACACTATAATTGTTTTTAATTAACTTGAAAAATATCCAACATTAGCAACATATTTCATCATGAGTGACTCTAAACACCAAATATAATAACTTTACTCATTATTCGTACTAAATCAACATTACTCATTAGTCAATGACATTTCTCATTATATGTCTTTTTACTTCTGGACAAATAAGCTAGCTTTGAAGTTCTCCTGAAATTAATAGCACAGCAGTGAATTGTTACAGAATTAATCAAATTTGTAAAAGACTTTGACAGGCATGAACATTATTGCTATAGGTAATTATTTCATTTCCATAATAATTTAAGAGTTTGATTGAGAAATTTATCAAACCTAATAAGATTTTTTTCTGAACAAATATCACAATTCATTGAAACCATCCTCTGTAATCCTGACAACTTTTTTTCGGAGACGGTAGAAAAATCCCTTTCAAATCCTCTGTAGCTTTCGTACACTGATGTTGAAAGCACCAGGAAGAAGCAATGGCTGGATACATCAAACATGTGCAAGGATTATCACCATGCCTCAAAATACATAACAGGAATTCTTGCCACATTTGGCAGATTGGTTCTATACAAGTGAGCTGATTACAATGTGGTAATAATTAGATGTTTTGTTGCTAAGTGTACAGCAACATCCTTAAATGTTTTAATACAGGTTTCTGTCATTTTAATTAAATCTAGTATGCATAGAACAGGGATATGGGCCAATTATGTGAACATATTATTGCAAGTAGATAGACAGTTACCTGCATCTACCATATCCGCTGGCAACTTGTTACCACCCTCTGTGTGAAAAAGTTGTCCTTCAGGTCCTTTTTAAATCTTCCCCCTTCACCTTAAACCCATGCCTTCTAGTTTTGGACTCCTCTACCCTGGAGAAAAGAGCTTCGCTATTCATCTTATCTGTACCCCTCATGATTTCATATAGTTCACCTCTGAGCCTCCTATGCTCTGCGTAAAAACATCCCATACTATCCAGCCTCTCTTTATAACTCAAACATTCCAGTCTCTGTAACACCTTTGTAAATCATTTTTGTGCACTTTCCAGATTAATAACATCCTTCTTATAGCACTGCAACTGGAATTATATGCAGTATTCTAAATATGGTCTTATTAACATCTTGTACAGCCGTATGATGACATCCCAAGTATTGTACTCAATGCTCTGATTGATGAAGGCAAATGTGCCAAATGCCTTCTTCACTACCATGTCTACCTTTGGTGTCCCTTTCAAGGAACTATGTATCTGCACCCTGAAGTCTCTGTTAAACCATACTTCATAGGGCCCTACCATTAATTGTGTAAGTCCTATTCTAATTTGTCTTAGCAAAATGTAATAACTTGCATTTATCTAAATTAAAGTTCCATCTGCCATTCCTTGGCCCACTGGCCCAGTTGATCAAGACAATGTTGTACTCTTAGACAACCTTCTTCACTGTCTATTATATCACGACTTTGGTGTCATCTCCAAGCTTATTAACCATGTCTTCTATATTTTAAACCAAATAGTTTATATAAAGTGCGGACAATCATTCTGAAGAGGGGTCACTGGACCTGAAATGTTAACTCTGATTTCTCTCCGCAGATCTGCTAGACCTACCAAGATTTTTCAACAATTTCTGTTTATGTACAACAGTGGACACAGCACCAATCCTTGCGGCAGACTGCTGACCATAGGCCTCTATTCTGAACAACAATCTGCCACCACACTCTGTCTCCTACCGTCAAGCCAATTTTTTACGCAGTTGGCTAGCTGTCCCTGAATGCTATGTGATCTGCCCCCTATGGAATCTTGTCTAAAGCCTTGCTGAAGCCCATGTAAACAAGCTATCTTCTTGGTCATCTTTGTGCGATACAATTTCCCACACACAAAGCCATGCTGACTATCCCTAATCAGTCTTGCCTTTCTAAATGCATTGGATCCTATTTCTCAGAATCTCTTCCAACAGCTTATCCATCACTGACTTTAGGCTCATCAGGCTGTAGTTTACTAGTTTTTCCTTGCAGTCTTTCTTAAATAATGGCACAACATTAGCCATCCTCCAGTCTTCCAGCACGTCACCCATGGCTATCAATGATACAAATATAACTGCTAGAGGCCCTGCAATTTCTTCCTTGGCTTTCACATAATGTTCAGTGGGAATAGCTAAAATTGTGGCTTCAGTTTCAGCTACCATAGCTACAGTGTGGTTTTGTTGAATCATAGCCTGACTCCACAATCAATGTGTGCCTTGACATTTTATATTGAATACAAACCAGGCTGCTTCTCAAAATAAGCTGCCAAGAGTAGAATTAAAATAAAAATAAAGGGTTGCTGTGAAAATACACGAAGCAGGGAGTTTTGTTTTGTCTTCTAGGTGTGCTTAAAATTGTTCTCAAATATCTTGTTGTTTTCATAGGATCAAAGATTTGCTACGGCGCAGAAGGAGGCTGTTAGATCCATTGTGTCCACACTGGTTCTCAATCAGTCTCACTCTGTCTCAGTCTTTTTCCCATAGCTCGGCAATTATTTTCTCTTGAGATCATTATTCAATTCTCTTTGAAACCCTAATAAAATCTGTCTCCACCACTGTCACAAGCAGTATATTCCAGATCCTAACCACTCATTGAGCAAAACTTTTCCTTTTGTCCCTGTTGATCCATTTGACTATCACCTCAAATCAATCTCCTCTAGTTCTTGATCCTTCTGCCAAAGGAAACAGACTTTCCTGATTATTATGAAGCAGATGAAACTCCCAAACATATATTAAGAAGATAGTCTAGACCCTAAAATTTTCTTACTTTAAAGGTAAGTGTGAGGCATTGCGTTCCAGATGCAACTGAATTGATCAAACTACTCAACGGTATGTAAAACACACTCTATTTTTGTACTATAGTTAAAATACAGGCAAAATAAAAATAAACAGAGGAATTGGCTGAACTGTAACCTTATCAAAATTTGATTTGAATTATTATTATCACATATATCTAAGTACAGTGAAAAGTTTTGTTTTGTGTGCAATGAATAATTCAATGATATGGTTGCAGAGAATATTCACAAAAAGCAAGGTGAATAACATTAGATTTGAAATTTGAGTAGCCTATTCAGAAGTCTAATAACAGCAAGGAAGAAGCTGTTCTTAGACCTCTTGGTACAAGTGTTTAAGCTTTTGTATCTTCTGCCTGATGGAAGAGATTGGAAGAGGATCTTTGATGATGTTGGCTGCCTTCCGCAGCAAGAAATGTAGACTGAGTCAATGAATGGAAGGTTGGTTTGTGTGATGGCCTGGGCTTTGTTCACAACTTCCAGTAGTTTCTTACAGTTTTGGACTGAGCAATTGCAGTACTAAGCCATGATGCATCCAGATAGAATGCTTTCTATGGTGCATCTGTAAAAGTTGATGATGGTCCGTATGGACATGACAAATTTCCTTGGTGTCTTGAGGAAGGAAGGTATTTTGTGCCTCTAGACTGTCGCATCAACGTGGGTGGTCCAGGACAGATTGTTGGTGATTATCACTCTTAGGAACGTGACGTCTCGACCATCTCCACCTCAGCTCCATTGATGTAGAGAGGGGTATGCCCTCCTCCTTGCTTCCTGAAGTCAATAATCAATTCTTTAGCTTTGCAGACATTGAGGGAGAGATTGTTATCTTCACACCATGTCACCAAGCACTCTATCTCTTTCCTGTATTCTGTCTTTTCGTTGTTTGATATCCGGCCCACAAAGGTGGTATCATCAAAGAACTTGTTCATGGAGTTCAGATGAAATTTGGCAAATCAGTCATGAGTGTTAAGGGAGTACATGCTTAACAAAGGTATTGTGTTCCAGAGAAAATAATAGATATGTTAATTACTACCAACTGACTATTTCGGTATGATAATACCCCATAAGCTCACCTTGGCAAAGGCAAATTCAGTAAAATAAATTGCCTCACATGCAATTCTAGCAGCAGGTAAAGAACCCCAACTTTTAGCTGTAACTGAGAGAGGATGAAAAGCTTCTGCATCTTGCCTCAAGACCTCAGCAACTACTGAAAGCTAAAACTAAATGTTCCAGTTCTGCCGGAGCTTGACCCCAACCATTCAGGCTGCTTCTATCCTTCCAATTTTAATAAAAATCCCCAAAGCCTATCAAGCTATTCATTGGCTTTGGGCAGATTGCTTGGTACCTCTGTCTTAGCCTTTCTTCACACAAAAAAAAACACCAGGACAAAACACACCTCTTCAAGCCTCTTGTGACACCTATCTGCTCTGTCCAAACTGTAATGATTCTGTTAAATCTCTTAATCTTGAGTTTTCCAAGAAGCAAAGCCCCAACTTCTCCAATCTATCTAAATTTCTCTCCTCCAGCCAAAATAACTAAAGATCTACAGATGCTGGAAATCAGAAGCAAAAACAGAAATTGCTGTGAAAATTCAACAGTATCTATTGAGAGAAAGAAGAGTTAATGTTTCAAGTCCAATGACCTTTCTTCAGAACTGATTGTATCTAAGAAAAGATTGAAATATATGCTAAATAAAGGGGAGGGAGGAGTAGTTGTGAGGAATAAACAATGGGTGGAGATATTGCCCAGATAGAGAATAATTGAACAGGGAAAGGAATGGTAAAGGTCAACCAGAGAGAAGCAATAGCTGCGAATTTGGATCATTCGACGATGTGGAGCTGACAATAGGTTGGTTGTGGTAGCCACCCATATGAAGACCAGGCCTGATATGTGGGATTTGGGGTAAGGATATGAGAGAAGGTGCTCAGGCCCTAAAATTATTGAACTTGATATTGAATCCTAAAGGCTGCTGACTCCCCAATTGGAAAATGAAATACTGTTCTTCCAATATGTACTGAGTTTCACTATAGAACTACAGTAAACCTGAAACAGAGATGTTGGCTAGGGAACATGGTGGTGGTTTGAAATAGCAGGGAACAATAAGTTCAGGGTCACTTTTGCAGACAGATTGTAGGTGTTCTGCAAAGAGGTCATGTTTTGTCCCCACAATGTAGAGGAGACCACATCGTGATTTGTGAGTACAGGAGACTAGATTGAGTAAAGTGCAAATAAATTATCATTTCACCTGTAAGGTGTGTCTGGCCTTAGATAGTGAGGAGGGAGAAGGTAAATAGCACACAGGCTCATGAGAAAGAAGAGCAAAATTATGCCATTCAGCCCATCAAGTCTGTCTGCCATTCAATCATGACTGATATGGTCCTCACGCCCATTTTCCTGCCTTCTCCCCATAACCCTTCAAACCATTATCAGTGAAAAGTCTGTCTAACTCCTCCTTAAATCTACTCACTGTCCCAGCATCCACTGAACTTTGGGGTAGTGAATTCCACAGATTCACAACCCTTTGGGAGAAGTAGTTTGTCCTCAACTCAAGATTTTGACCTCTCATCCTGGAATGCCCCACAAGAGGAAGCATCTGCTCTACATCTATTTGATCCATACCTTTTATCAACTTCTAATTTCCAGAGAGTATAGGCCTAAACTGTTCAATCTCTCTTCATGCGACAAATCCCTCATTTCTGGGATCAGTCTGGTGAACCACCTCTGAACTGCCTCCAATGCCACTACATCTTTCCTCATATAAGGGGACTGAAACTGCGCAATACTCCAGGTGCGGTCTCACCAATGCCTCATATAGTTGCAACAACACTTCTTTACCTTTATATTCTATTCCTTTAGCTATAAAAGCCAACATTATATTCATTTTCTTTATTATCTGCTGTACCTGCATGCTAGTTTTCTGTGACTTCGGCAGCACGGTGGCACAGTGGTTAGCACTGCTGCCTCACAGCGCCAGGGACCTGGGTTCAATTCCCGCCTCAGGCGACTGACTGTGTGGAGTTTGCACATTCTCCCCGTGTCTGCGTGGGTTTCCTCCGGGTGCTCCGGTTTCCTCCCACAGTCCAAAGATGTGCGGGTCAGGTGAATTGGCCATGCTAAATTGCCCGTAGTGTTAGGTAAGGGGTATATGTAGGGGTATGGGTGGGTTGCGCTTCGGCAGGTCGGTGTGGACTTGTTGGGCCGAAGGGCCTGTTTCCACACTGTAAGTAATCTAATCTAAATGATTGAGGACATTCAGATCCCTCTGTACTAGAGTACCCTGAAGTCTCTCCTCATTTAATTAATAGGTCACCTTCCCATTTTACCAACCAAAATGCATTATGTCATATTTTTCCATGTTAAATTTCATCTACCACATTTTGGTCCACTCTCCTAACCTATCTATATCCACTTGTAAGGTTCTTATTTCTTCATTGTTATTTAATGTTCCATTTATTTTTGTGTCATCCGCACATTTTGCTATACAAGTTCTATCTCTGTACTGAAGTCACTATTGTAGGTTGTAAGTAGCTGGGGTCTAAGGACTGAACCCTATGGCACCCCACTAGTTACATCATGCCATCCACAAAAATGCCTCATTTTTCTCAATTTTCTGCCTTCAGTCCATCAGCCAGACTTCTACCCAAGCAAATAAATAGGCCCTAATTACATATGATTTAACCTTGTGAATAAATCTTTTGTTCAGCAACTTATCAAATCCCTTCAAGAAGTCCAGATATATTACATCTTTGGGGTCCCCATTATCCACTTTGCTTGTTACATCTTTGAAGAACTCTAGAAATGTAGTCAAACATGATTTTCCATTCATAAAACCATGCTGACTCTGATAGATAGTGTTTTGAATTTCCAAAAGTATTGATATTTCTTCCTTGATAACTGATTCTAACACTTTCCCAACAATGGATGTTAAACTAATTGGTCTGTAATTTTCCACATATTGCCTCCCTCCCTTTTTGAATAAGGGTGTTACATTAGCATCGTTCCAATCCACTGGAACCTTTTTCATGTCTAGGGAATTTTGGAATATTGTAACCAATAGATCCACTATCTCCACTGCCACTTCCTTTATTAACTTGGATGTAGGCATCAGGCCTGGGGGACCTGTCTGCCCTCAATTTGAATAGTTTGCTGAGTATCTTTTCCCTATCGATGTTGATTGTTCAAAGTTCTACTCGTTCTCTTGCCAATTCCAATAGGAATGGTACTATTGCCCCCCACCATGAAAACTGAGACAAAGTATTGATTTAACATCTCTGCCATTTCAGTGTTCTCTAGTATTAACTTTTTGGTTTCATCTTCCAAGAAACCAACATTCACCATAGCGTCTCTCTTCCCTTTTTTATACCTATAGAAGTTTTTGCTATCCTTTTTGATATTTTGTGCAATATTTCTTTCATAATTTACCTGAGCTCTTTTTTTGGTATCTCTTCCTTTATGTATGAAAGTTTCCCAATCCTCCAGCCTGCCACTGACCTTTGCCATATGATTTCCTTAGTTTTTGGCTTTATATTGTACTTGACCTCCTTGTTTATCGGTGGATGTTTTTTCTTACACCCCACCCCCCACCTTATCATCTTTCTTCATCATTGGGATATATCTTAGTTGGGTGTTACATATTCCATGAATGTATATGAAGTTTCTGTGGGGATGTGGGGAGATGTTGGGAGTTTAGAAGAAATGATGGACTTGGGTGTCCAAAAGGGAACATCCATGCAAAAGATTAAGAAGGAAGGAGAAGGGAATATATATTTAATGGTAGCATTTAGCATTGCAACTCCAGTAAAACTCTAGAATTGGTATAAATCACCACAAATCATTAGATACACAGCTTATTTAGGGTTACTGCATGTTATATTGAGAGGTTTGGAAGTCACTGTGAAGCATGATGCTGAAATTTCCACAGGTGATGGAATAGACTCCTGATGAAACCAAAAAATGTTATGTTCATTCATTCCTTCAATAAAGAGCAGGAAAATATTAAAACATAAGTGAGGATTCTACACTTTAAAATTGCAGGTTTTGAAAACTCTAGGGTAAAATACTTACTTATTTGAGGCTTAATTGTGGATGTATACTTTGCATAAAGCAAGCCAGTCAAATTTGATTACTGCACACAGATGTGCAGGTGGATATTACGAGGTTCTGTGGAATTCAACTCTATTTGGGGAAGTATAAGTTGGAGACAAATTTTATGGAAGCTTATGTTTAAGTTAATAAAGTGGAGTCACAGATAGAGAAAATTATGTACACCCTTCAGAAATAATTAATCCAATGGAGCCTACTAATTCTGAGTCAACTTTCAACATAGAGTTATTTCCCCTCACTCCAAAAGTTTTTTTATGTTCTTGTGGAAAAAAAACTGTGGTGGAGGCTGGGGAATGTTGAATTACATGAGATTACCTTCAAAAAGTTCTCACACTGCTTAGAGTTTGTGACAATATAGCTCAAACTGGTGCAAAAATTGGTTCTTAGTTGACACGTTTTTGTTTTTGAAGCATTCTGGTGGTGGCCTCCAATTTTTACTGATTGTCAATTTTTTTCTGCCTTTATTTTGCAATTGGGTTCACAGTTGGTGAAATTAATAATTTTTTCCACATATTGAATGTTCTGCCATTGCTTAAGATACATGATAATAATCTGGCATTGTATCTCTATGTCCACTCTTAAAAGGCTCCTTGCACCATAAGTCATGGTGGCACAGTGGTTAGCACTGCTGCCTCACAACACCAGGGATCTGGGTTTGATTCCAACATTGGTGACTGTCTGTGTCGAGTTTACACATCTCCCTGTGTCAGTGTGGGTTTCCTCCCAGTGTCCAAAGATGTGCAGGTTAAGCTCAGCTAAATTACCCATAGTGTTGAGGGATGTGTAGGTTAGGTAAATTAAGAAATATCAAATAGTAGGGGAATGGGTCTGTTTGCAGGGTCAATGTAGACTTGTTTGGTCAAGTGGCCTGTTTCCACACTGTAGGAAGTCTGTGATAATGATGTACCAAAAAACACGTCATTCAAGTTCTCTGCTTTTCCACAATGGTGGATTTGTTTTGCTCTTTGTCCAATTGAGTTCACCTGTCTACCATTCTTTTTTGCCATATTGGAAACTGAAAAATCCAACCCATAAGTTTTCAAAGTTCTCCTAATGGATCAAGAATATTTTGTTAAATTTATTTCCTATCAATTGTTACACAACATCAGTCTGCAATCGCGTTAAGTGAGACTTTACAGTTGACTGTGTCAGTTTCAAGTTTGCATCAAACAATATTTATTTGGAACTTAGGTTTAACAAGATTACTTAAAAATCCCTTTCTCTCTGTGCCAAGACTATCTGCAGTAAAATCCTATTAGGTTTTGTTAAAGAATATGGTTGACGCATCATTCAAAAGGTCAGAGATAAAAGCATAAAATGCTGATGAACAATCAATAGGCTATGCAACATCTGTGGGAAAACCCTTGGTCATTGCATTTTCTGTCATTATCTCTGATGTTTGCAGTATTTGCCATCAATATTTCTAAATGTATTTTATCCAGCATCATCTTGATCAGTGTATAAAGTAGTTAAGAACACAAGAAATAGGAATAGGAATAAACCATACTGCCCATTGAACTTATTCCATAATTCATAATTCAGTGATCATGGCTGATCTTCACCTGCAACTCTACTTTCTCCTTCCATTTCATTTTGAAACATTTTTTACCTTTGTAATTACATTTCAATTCAATCAACCTTAAAGGTCTACAGCAGAAAATTATATGTCAACTGTTGTAAGATCAGATCCATAATCATATGAATGAACATTAACAGGGTTTACTAGACATAATTATACGTAAGAGATGGTAAGAGAGGACATATTGGTAGAGCCCGAGAATACTCAGACTCCAGTTCCATATGATTTAACATCACCACGATTTTTTTTAATGTACATGTTTAATAGTTACTCTAAAAGTAAAGATATAATTAACCCTGTATGACTGTGATCAGGTACAGTTGGTCGTCAGGGCTTAGGATAAATTCCTGCTGCCTAATACAATCAAACAAACTAGGAAAAGAGCTGGTTACTGGCCCCCTTGAGCATGCCCCACAATTAATGTATCTTTAAGCTCTCTTATGGCAAATTATGACAAAATAAAACACTCTTCAAATCCAATGTGCACATTTCAAAATACTGTACTTTCTCGATCAGAATTACAATTACAATTCCCATTTTATCCACAACAATTGGAGCAGGTTGGTTTTCTATGACTAATAATGATTCTAACAAAGAGGCTACATTGCTAGATCAATCCACCAGGTGAAAATAAAATCACATTAAAATCATAACATGCTTCTCCAGATGCTTGCTTTCAAAGTAGTGTTTTCTTTTGAATCGGGTGGGGCTGGATTTTCATGAGTAATGGGAAAATGCAAGTTTTGCAGTTTCAAAAAATGCAAATTCATCACCGACCCCTTACCACCATTCTGTTTTCTCTGAAAGACATGGAAAGGGATTGTGACCTATGCCACGGTGCAGGATGAACGGGGGAATTGTGTGATTTCAGAAATGAGTTAATTTAAACTTGGCCTTTGTTCTCAAGGAAAACAGTCTAACACTAAACATCATTGTTATGCCCTCCAAACATCCCCTTTTACTACTAAACAGACTTCATACCCTCTGATACTGCCCATAATCCTTCATGACCACTCATACTCCATATGCTACACCACAGTCCCTCATATTTTCCTTGACTCTGTAGGGTCCATTGACTCTTGGACTTCCTGCACCCAATCCATAATCCCTCATATTCTCCAAGTCTGCTCCATGACTCCTTATACGCTTTACATCCACTCCACGGCCCCATATACTTCCCAAGCCCAGTCCATGATCCCCATTATCACTTATCTACTATTGGTAGGTCTCACATTGGGCCCGATTTTATTTTAGGGGGAAACTTCCTGGTTTGTTCCTCTTGGACAGAAGGACCATGAATTTGGTGCACTTATTGCTCTGGTGGCAATTGGCAGTTGTCAAAAAGTTTGCCTTAATTCTCTGGGATTACAACACATTTGTTTTGTTAAAATTTAGGCGCTTTAATCCTTCCCATCACCCTGCTCATTCTATGTCAACTCTTACCAACCCATGCCTTTCAATCAAATCCAATGAATCATCATACATTAAATAGTTCCAGACACTTATTACAGTCTTCACTATATTAAGAGAAACCACTCAACTCTAAAAGCGTATTAAACACCTTAAAAACCTCTCAAGTATCTAATCCCTGATAAAGATGATACATTCATAGCCTCATATCAAAGACAGCTAATCCTTAATTAACGTCTTGAAGTTATCATAAATCAGTGGACCTACCAACCCTATCTACCACTGTAATAGTGACAAGTTGTGATAGTAATTAAACAGCAATAATTATTAAACAGCTTGACAGTCACACAGACCTCTTCCACCCTTTGTAAGGCACACACTGCAGAATTTAACCCTCACTCCAATGAAAATAGGGGCTTTCTAATCAATCAATGAGTTCATGTGGTTCAGGTGGATTTAGGTATTTCCCATGTGCCAGTTACAATCTCACCCTGTTTCCCTACCAGTAAAAGTAAGATCTGCTGGAAATGGGAGGGAGAATTCCAGAATCAGGTGCATAGCAACTTTTTGAATGTGCCATGGTTTATCCAAGACTCTGTGAAAATCTAGGCAATGCCACCAAATATGTTTATTTTGCTTGATCCATGAATGATGCATTATGTAAAATAACCTGTTCCAAAAATGATTTCAGGATTAAAATAATTCTTTTTCCGTCTTTCCTAAGCATTGGTGTTCAGCATATGTACCTCAAACAGTGTAAAGGACCTTTTAAACTCACTGTGAACTGCTCTCTAAATCTATTCCTCCTTTAGATGGCTTATGCATGCGATTGGTCACTCAAAACTTTTCATGTTGAAATTAATTTTAATTCATGGTTCTCATCTAAATCTTGAACATAAAAGTGGCTGCACTATTCTGATTGAATGAATCCAAAGTGATTTTGCAGACTGTTAAAGTGTATATTGATATGAGGTATGCTGTCAGAGTACCAGAACAAAGGTGTATATTTAAATGATGAAATACAAATCCAGAAAGCAATACAAGTTTAGATGATTTATGGTGACTAAGATTGAAGCTATGATTTGGAGATGCCGGTGTTGGACTGGGGTGTACAAAGTTAAAAAATCACACAACACCAGGTTATAGTCCAACAGGTTGAATTGGAAGCACACTAGCTTTTGGAGCAACACCTGATGAAGGAGCGTCTCTCCGAAAGCTAGTGTGCTTCCAATTAAACCTGTTGGACTATAACCTGGGGTTGTGTGATTTTTAAGATTGAAGCTATTTATTGTTGTATTTGCATGGCTGTCTCTTAAACAAAAGCTGCTCTAATGCTGCTTTGTTTTCTATCTGTAAAGGAAATCTGCAGTCATACAGCTCAATGGGTGGCAGGTAGGATTTCCTCTGAGACTAAGCAGAAGTGATTTTGATTCAATGTTTTGGTTCCAACTCCATTCATCTCACCCAATTCTCCTTTCCAACCCTTTCCCCGAGTGAAATCTCAGCTTAGATCATAATTGAAAATGTTGTTTGCAAATGGTGGTAGATATTTGATAAACACAAAATTATTTAAAAGGAATTGACTATAAATTAAAATAGCTAACGTTCCTGCTTTAAATGGTTTAAATATGCAAATCTTTGTTGAAAAGGGATCGGTAATATACCCATAGTCTCTTACTCAATTCGCTGATTGATTTTTTATTATTCACATAATGAGAAGAAACACCAACAAATTGCTTCCATAATTAGAAACAGGAAAATGTTAAAATACCTAACAAGTCAGACAGCATCTGGGGAGATCGAAACAGTTAACTAGAACACTAGACTTGACAGTAGAAGTAAGTCACTTGGTCTCTGAAACCTGCACCAAAGTTCACTAATGATCATGACTAATCTGATAATTTCACATTCCCACTTAGCCAAGATGGCAAACAAGAAGTTTTAGGTTAAGAACCTATGTACCTCTGCTTAAAAAATATTCAAAGACTGCTTCCACTGCCTTCTGTAAAAGATAGCTCCAAAGACAGAGAAAAACAAAAATCTCCTCTTTCTTAATTGACCATTTTCTTAATTTTAACCACTGAACTCTGGCTGTAGATTGTCTTATAAGAGGGAACATCCTTTCCGTGTGCATTCTGTCAAGACCCTTCACAATGTTATATGTTTCAATCAAATCTGCTTTCAATCTTCTAAGCTCCAGCAATTACAATCCTAGCTGTTTACCTTGCCTTATAAGATAACTCACCCATTCTCAGTATTATTCTAGTAAGCCTCTGAACATTTTCCAAAATGCACTTACATCCTTCCTTAAATAAGAAGACTAATACTGTGCACAAAACTCCAATTGTGCACTCACCAACACTTTGAATAATTGAACCATAAACTCCCTGCAATTGTAATCAATTTCCCTTGAAATAAACAGAAGAGCTGTATTAACCTTTTTAAATTACTTGATATAGCTGCATATCAGTCTTTCATGATTCATGCACCAGGATACCAGATCCCTCTGCACCTCAGAGTTCCTCTTCATTTAAATATTATGGTTTTGTTTTGGTATTCCATTTGTCTCAATGGCAGTTTCAAACTTACCCACATTTGTGTCTTTTACTTGATCTTTGCCCACCCATCCCCTTCTAGTTCTGTTTGTTCACTCCACAGCTTACTTCACTGCTCAACTTTTTGTCATCCACTTTTGATCCCTTCATCTAAGTCATTTCTATAAAATGCATAAGGTTGAGGCTCAACACCAATTCATGTGTCACACCACTCTTTACATCTTACCAATCAGAAAACTACTCGTTTATGACTATTTTGTGTTTCCTGTTAGCTAGCCAACCTTCTATCCAAGTCAACATGTTGTCCACTCCACTACAGCCTTTATTTTCCACAATAATCTTTGATGTGGTACCGTACCAAAGTCATCTAGGTGTCCACATACAGTACCTCCACCAGCTTCCCTTCATCTACAGCAGATATTCTTTCCTCATACTTCAATAAATTGGTTGAACATGATTTACCTTTTATAAACCATTATGACCTTTCCAGATTACCATGAACTTTATTATGTACCTTGTTATGGACCAGACCAGACTCCCTCAAAACATTTCAAGAATGCAGCCCAGACACTAACTTTCCTATTTATTTTAAGCAGGTGAATAGTGGATATTCCAGGAGTGATGCAGCTGGCCCAAACACTTGGTTTGAAAGAAAACAGATTTATTTATACATGAACAAAAGAGGACAGAATATAGAATAATATAACTTATTTGAAAACCCAATTGACTCTATCACAACTTAATAATGCTGTTCCAAATACAGGCAACATCCCCATAAACATCCCCTTGGCAAAGAAAGGTAAAATCGAACAGTTCTTAAATATCTTGAGGGTTCCCCACCCCACTCCACTTTTCAGGCAGTGAATTCCAGATATCCACAATTCTTAACTTATAGCACAAAAATTCTTAAAACCTACCGAGCACATGTGAGAACATTCACTTCCACTAATCCAGTCCACTAGAGTTGATGCTGACTTGTTTAACCTTGTTCTTGTGTAGTTATTTTCTAATCAATATGTTTAGTGATGCTATGGCACACCTCTAGAGAAAGTAGGACTTGAACCCCAGGCCTCCTTGACTCAGAAATGTGGACACTACCATTGCATCACAAGAGCTCTTTCCCTTCCTCGTTATTCTTCAAAAGGAAATGCACAGCATGTGCTCACAGTTTAGGACATAATCTGCAGGGAATAGCTTGTTATTATCTTTGTTGCTAAAAGATGGTCAGCAGTCATTATTTTTGTTGCTAAAAGAGAATGCAGTCTCATCTGTTTGGAAGTTTCTTTCACACTTTATGTTTTACATTCCATTAGTCTGTCTCTCTTTCTCTAGATATCCACAGTCAATTTGAGTACATCAGTGCTTATTTATGAAACAAATTACAAGTTAAAACTGCCCACAATACTGTAACAATGTCTACAGCACCACTCTTGCCCAATCTAGTGACAGTAGTGTACACTGATGGTAGGACTCTCAGACATTCATACCACAGTTGCCACTTTAAACCACAGCTCTGCACCACTTCAGATGTTGCCAGCCTTGCCTGAAGTAGCTACCTGGCTCAATGCAATGCCATAAGAGTATTAATGCCTTTCTGCACTCCTCAATGGTAATTGCTACCATCTTCTCTCTGCTGGCTCACATCACTCTCACTCATCTTTCTCCCACCAATTATCATGGTATACACTTTCACTATTTGGCTTCAGCATTTTTCCTCAAAGTTTCTCACTCACTCCATTCCCTCAAATTAATGACCCTGCATTATCTCCGTGCTTCCTACTCACTTATTCAAGATACTTCACTACCTTGCCTAAAGTCCCCCAAGTGACCACAATTCCTTTGACTGCACTATGGGCTACTCAAATTAAAATATCAGGCAAGATTATTTCAATGAGCAACACTCAATGTATTTGTCAGAAAAGTTGCTGGCATGTGCTGTCAGTGTGACAATGATGTAGCATAGTACCATATAGCATTATGTCTACCTCCTTGACTGATCTTTGCTGGCAACCATGACAAGTTGTCTCACTGTGTGTCTATATATAAAGGCCACTCCCGGAAGAATTATTTTAAGCTTGTAAATTCTGAAGGAAACAACAATGCTGTCACAGGCAAGGCAAGGTAGAATGTTGTGACCAACTAAGCAAGTTCAAAGTAAATGAAAGTTAACAAAGCAAGTTAACAGCTCAAAAATGCACTCTGTTTTCACACACGTGAAAGGTACCTGCCCCTGCGCACAAAGCAGTCTGGCAGCAACATTGCAATTTAACTGTCAGTAACTTCCAAAGTGCAGAATTGAAATGCTGAACAATATTAGACATTTGTCTGAGATGATTAAATTCCCTACAGTGCGGGGACAGGCCCTTCGGTCCAACAAGTCCACACCAACCCTCCGAAGAGTAACCACCCAGACCCATTCCCCCCCACTCATACACCTATCACTTTGGGCAATTTAGCATGGCCAATTCACCTGACCTGCACATATTTGGACTCTGGGAGGAAACTGGAGTACCTGGAGGAAACCCACACAGACAGAGGGAGAATGTGCAAACTCCATACAGACAATGGGCCAAAGCTGGAACTGAACCCGGTCCCTGGTGCTGTGATGAGCCACTGAGCTGCTATGTGGCCTGATAATGTATTGAGGCTGGTTCTTTGCTAAAGTCACCCTCCATGGATGGAGATATCAGGCCATCCCTGCCTATGGAGCGGGTCATGAGATGTTGGGGAATGCTTTCCAAGGTGGATGCCTGGAGAAGATACAGCAATCTGCAGCCACCAGATAACTGTTCAGACTTCCAAGTTGGGAACTGTCAACATCTACTTTCTCACCAGTATCTGGGAAAATAGCAACTGCAGGTAAACAAGGTGAGATTAGATAACAATGAAATTATAATACTTGCAAATAGGCCCCTCGCTGTCAACTTACGTCTTCGATGTTAAAACCTTAAGTAGAACATTCAATCCACATTATCCCATTCTCCCAGAGAGAAACTAGACAGCAGCAATTCCCAACATGAAAATCAGAGTGGCTTCCTCGTGGTTCCAGATCATGCTATCTCAATTTAGTGGGCAGTTCCTAATATCTCTAGTTATACTTCATGGACAGTGAGAATTCTATACTTCCAGACCATGGAAATTGGTATTGGACACGCTTCAGCCTCACTATAACAGCACAGCACTTAGAATAGAGTTTTCTGGAGTCTTACAGTTGTACAGTACGGAAACAGACCTTTTGGTCCAACATGTCCATGCCAACCAGTGATCCTAAATTCATCTAGTCCCATTTGCCAGCACTTGGCCCACATCCCTCTAAACTGTTCCAATTCATATAACCATCACATGCTTTTTAAATGTTGTAATTGTACCAGCCTCCACCACTTCCTCTGGCAGTTCCTTCCATGCATGCACAATGTTTCCTCTGCGTGAAAACATTGCCCCTTAGGTCCCTTGTAAATTCTTCCCCTCTCACTTTAAACCTATGCCCTCTACTTCTGGACTCCACCATCCCAGGTCTACTTCAATATTTGGGCATCAATTTCTTGCAACATCTGCCAGACCACTTGTGCAGAGACAGATATTTGTCTCATGTTTGGACCAGGATGCTGCTTAGGACTCCTCATCTGATCTCTTAACACTCACCCTGTACCTCTTTGGCTGGTTACAGCATCCTGCTTTCCCTTTTGCACTTGTCTTCAGTCAGAACTTAAAGGCTAACAGTCCTTCTGTCTTGTATTGCTGTTTAGCACAGATACAAAGCCAGACACTTGTTGTGGTTGACAACATTCATCAGTCATATTGATGCATGGCACAGTGCAACCTCAATTTCAGACCTGCAGCACATCCTAGCAAGCACACTGCATGTGCTTCAGTGAAATGCCCTGTCTAAAAGTCTAATCAGTGCAAAGGTTTGGACAAAGTCAGTCAGCAGCTTGGATCTTTCAATACGTCCGTGGCTCTCCATCCTGGGGACTCACCCATGGTCAGTCCTGCAGGTTAAGTGCAACCAGTCCAGGAATTGGCAGCACGGCAGTTAAAGTCCACAAAGGTCAGTCAAGGTTTTAGTCAGTCATCAGTGGGAGCTGACTGTCCAAGTTTGTTAGGAGGTGGGTCATTGTCAGTCCAGGGGGTCTGCCCACTGAAAGCCAAAGTTGGATTTAATAGGGTTTCCTCCCACAATCCAAAGATGTGTAGATTAGATGGATTGGCCATACTAAATTGCCTGTAATGTCAGGTGCATTAGTCATGGGAAATGTAGAGAAATATGGGAATGGATCAGAGGTGGGTTACTCTTCGGAGGGTTGGCGTGGACTTGCTGAGCCAGTGTTTCCACTCTCTTGACTCTGATCTCCAGCATCTGCAGTCCTCACTTTCTCCTTCCTGGAGGTAGAAGGCCCAGGCACCTCCTGAGAGGACATTTCTGGGGCACTGTATGCAATTCCTCTACCGGCTAGCTGTCTACTGGGACCACCCTGTACCCTTGAGGAGAAAAGGCACCTACAGTAGAATCAAGGTGCCGTGTTCCCCGCACCCGCCATCAACCACCACCACCCCCCCAAACCAAGGAACTAGGATTCCTTGTGGGCCCAGTGCATTCATAAAGAGGCAAACTACAGAGAAATGCATTGGATCACTCACCAGAGCTCATGGAGAGAAACCCTTCATGAACTGTGCCAAAATGGACTTCTTACGATTTTTGGCAAAAATTCAGCTCTCTGTATGTGAAATCATGAGAAACAAGCATAGTGTATGATTGTTCTATTAAAAACTCCTGATAGAATCAAAGAACTTATTTCATGAATGTTGCAGAAATATATTTTCAAGATTGCTGATCATAGCAAGTAATGGAATTGCAGTTACCTTCAGCCAAATTGATAACTATAATATATGGAAACATGATCAACAATTTAGTTTGCTTCTTACATTCAGATTGTCTTTATCCAGGTGCTTACATGCACTACAAATAGCCAGTGCGCAAAACCTAATTTCATCAACATGTGAGTGGGAGAATGGTTGTTTCAGCATACATTGGGTGTTTTTACAGTAGTGCCAAAATTTGAAGTCAATTATTAGATGCTGTCAGAAGAATTATTTAAATATAAACAGAGGATATGCTGTGGGACCTCACCAGATTCTAGATTGTGCTCTAATTTAACAGAAATAATAAAGAATGTTCAATTGATTAATAAGGAACAATGTTATCATTGATAGTGCTCAACTCCTGCAGTGCTGGATTTTAAGCCTTGAGGCAAATCTCAGGAGTTGGGAAAATTTTGCAGCTTGATCCATTTACCTAAGGAGAAAAGTGCCCTCAAAACAGGATTTTTGTGCCGGGGCAACAATGGGTGTTAGGAGAAAGTGAGGACTAGATGCTGGAGATCAGGTTGAGGAGTGTGGTGCTGGAAAAGCGCAGCCGGTCAGGCAGCAATTAAGAAGCAGGAGAATCGATGTTTCAGGCACCAGCCCTTCAACAATGGATGTAAACTGGACTGGAGCCTGTCACCCATGAAGGAAATCAGAAATAATTCCAAAAGCTGGAATGTTCAAGCTGGCTATTTAGAAGTTCATCCCAGCTCCAGCTAAGTAATTCAAATGTAAGTAAGGCATAATTCTCTCTGCATGTCATGCTAGAAGAGGACTCAATAAGTTGAAGACTGCAACCCTTATTTCATTAGAGCTCATGCCAAAATAAGGAATGGCACCATGAGCATGTGCTTTAAAAGGTATATTTTAGCTTTCTGACACAACCAGTGACTCACTTGCTCCTAATCAATACTTCATATCTTTTATGTTTAGTCTGCCAGTTGTAGAGATTCAGTCCCCAAACATAAGTTAACTGTCTCCACATATGATAACAGTGGCAGCAGCCAGGCCTGAAATCCAACAAATGCTCTCCCTCTCTTGTGCTGGTATTATTTTAATCCACTGAAATTTTCCAATCTCTCTAGGCCCTTCTTTTGCTTGGTCTTTTTATTTCTCCTGATTGTCTCCAAACTGTCACTGGTGCTGACTGTCACCTTTCATTGTTCCTCATTCAAGAAGGGAAGGAGAGAACCAACAGGTAACTACAGGCCAGTAAGCGTTAATAAACTCGAGAACTTTTCTGATGACTGTTATTAAAATTATTTTCGTACTTCACTTGGCATTATCAGAACTATTATCAGAACTAGTCAATATGTTGTGAAAAATATATTAGAGCATTTTAAAGATTTATTTAATCATAGATAGAACATAAGATCAGGAGTAGACCATTCAGCTCCTCGAACCTACCTGCCATTAAAAGCAATTATGGCTGATCAAACACTTCATTGTTACTCACACTCCTCCCATAATCCTTCATGCCATTTATCATCAAATATTTATCTCATGCTAATTTAAATATATTCAAAAGACTGAGCTTTCACAAACCTTTGGGTTACAGACTTCTGAAGATTTACATGTCTCTGAAGAAATATCTCCTCATCTCAGTCCTAAATGGCATCCCACTTATTTTTAAATTGTGCCTTCTCACAAAGGGTGAAGAGCTGCTTATGGAGGACCCCCAACAGCCCCCAGCCCGCAATGTGCTCAGGTCTGTACAAGCTCGATTTGTCCTGTTATGGGCTGTTTTCCTGTATTGACAGAAAGGCGGGTGGTGCCAGTGGAGAACAAGTGAAGTAGCAGCGGTTGCCATAGTTACCAGTGCTAGTGTATGTATGGAAAAGGTGGTGAGGCATCCAAAGGGAATGGGGAGGCAGTGTGGAGGTCAGGCAGCTTCAGTGTTGTGGGGTGGAAACAAGGGAAAGTGAGGGAAGATGTTGCATGTAATAGTGAGAGTGGCAGAGCATGAGCCTTGGTGGAGATGGAGGCATTGATAGAATTTGAACAAGTGTGAGCTAGTAGATAGCAGAGTGTGACACATACCCTTAGCCAAGTAGAGAAGGTAACTTGAGCTTGTGGTATTGTCAGTTATTCCTCCAAATCCAGGAATTGGCACAGCTCTGGGTGACAACCAGGGGCCAAAATGGTAGGGTCTTGTGATGCGACCCTTCTTTGCACACAGTGTAGACCACAAACTCCAGATCCTAGTTGGAGAGCTGCAGTGCCATTTTCCCCCTCTCCAGCATGTTCCAACTCTACCTACAGTCACAAAGGGTATCACAGTTTTATTGTAGCCATGATGTGGAGGAGGCGGTGTTGGACTGGGGTGGACAAAGTTAAAAATCACGCAAACTATAACTTGGTGTAGTCTTATTGTAGTTATTCACTTAGTGGCACGCTGCTCTGAGATCCTGCACAATAAGTTAGGGGGCGGAAATCGAACTTGATGGACATCTCAGGGTAGAGTAGGTAATTAATGCAGTGAAATTGGTAAGATTTGTATGGAGTACTTGCTGGGCAATGAAAACCCCTCCAAAAAAAAGGCATCATGCAGATTTAGCCAGAAGGACACATGATTCTCCCCAGTGTTTCAACTGAGCATACAGTGGAAGGCCAATCCGCCACTTGATGCAATGCTGAGGAGATAACATGACAGCAGGAGAATGATAGGTCCTTTCTATCCTATGGATATTACCACGAACTTTCAGCATCATAACCTCTAGCCTCACTCTAAGGCCCAAATATTTGTATAGCCATACATGATTCATGCCCTATTCGGAATGGAAGACCCACCTCCAAATCTCCCATCCACAGCTTTTATCGAGGAATACAAGGGCAGGGCCTTTTTCACACATACACAATTCTTTGAAGTAGCTACATGTTTAAACATGTGGCTATCTTTAAACAAGTGCAATTTGAATTTCTCAAATGTCAATCTTGGGTTTTAGACATTTTCAGGAAGTATTTGGTTATGCAAACTACTCATTTGATTTGGAGATGCTGGTGTTGGGCTGGGGTGTACAAAGTTATAACCTGGTGTTGTGTGATTTTTAACTTTGCTCATTTGAAATGGTAAGATATTCTTTTGGATGCTGTCCAGTGCCCTTTAGAAGAGATCAAATACCTCCTTTGAAATTATTAAGGGAAGACATGATTATGAAAAATAAAAGATAACGTATATGGAGATATTAATTTGTGAAGTTATTTAGATAATTTGTTTTTTTAATTTTGAAAGAGCAAAAGACAGCCTGCTGTTGAAAAAAATAATTATTTGCCATTTCAATTAAAGTTGTTGACATAAGCCTGTGTGCTATGATCAGTGGAATTTCTGCCTGAATGCTCCTACAACACATCATTATCACAATGCAAGGCCTGTAACATCACAATTTGATTCAAAGCTTCAAGTGACCATAATGAGTTTTATTATCTTTGATACAATCTATAAATATGTATATACATATTTTAAGGGAGTAAATATTTGAAAGAAATGTTTAATTTTGCAAGAAGTTTAAAATCTTAAAGCAAATATAAGGGATTAAGTACTTGAAGGTAATTAAATATATTGAGTGAACTTTTTCAGTTAGTGTAATTTTTAATTATGGTGGAATGAAATTGTTACATAGAACATTATTTTTTCATTCCTGCATGGATCCTGAGGTCTGCCCATGCAGATACTATGGAAAATGAGTATATGAGTATGAATTATGAGCAAGTTATATGGTAACAGTGGTTTTGAAATCTCCCCTATGTTTTGGGGTGTTGTGCAATAGTGAGGTCCATTTTGCATGCCTGAGTTCACCTCGTGTAACTGCTGCAGGAGCATGGTGGAATATGGCACGGCCTATCATGTGATAGGTGATGAAGCAATGTATACAGAGAATGTTGAAAGATAACCGTGGTATAACGTGATAGGCTGAATGTAAACCGGAAGACAATTGTAGCAAAATGTGATTGGTTAAGGGGATATAATGTAAGCTTAATGCGATTGGCTATGCTAATGTAATGGGGATAGGGTGCGGCTATTAGAAAAACATCAAAAGAGAGTAACCCTGGTGCTCTGGGGCGATCAGCGAGTACTTCTCTGGTTGTCACAGCTTTTGTTTGCAAATAAAGGCTTCACATCTCGAGGAATCTTCTGCATCTCCTGGTCATTCTCAAAAGGCGCGGTCCTCCACAACCAAATTGGCATGGTCGGCGGGATCAGATAGAGACCTACACGAAGGACATGGCAGCCTGAGGGTACTTCCTGGTCCATTCGGGACCCTCCCGAGCCTGACAGAATAAAGATTGGCCAGTCACATAAAGAGGTAAGCATTTTGCTGTTAATTTGGTTTAAATTCTGTTGAGTGAGGGAGGTCCTCGGGGACATTGAAGTGCGGAAAAGCTGCTGATCCAAAGAGCCAAAGAGCCCGGTAATAAATTGAAGCTTGAGGGGACTCAAAGGATTGATCAAGAAAACTACACAGTGGGGTGAGTAAGAACAGAAAATAGAAATTGCCTGAAATAAAATTCTCCGTGGTGTTGGTAAGTCCCTGTGGTTATCGCCTTGCAGGTAACGCAGGTCTGAACAGACAGGGCAGGAAAAGTCCTCATAAATATTGACTTGGGAGAACTGAGAGACTGAACGGATGAGGTAAGAGAGAAATCCTGTGGATACCGCCCATGGAGAAGTGCTTGGGCTGAAAGAATGAAGTGAGATTGTCTTTATTAATTAATTGAAACCAAGAAAGTTTAGGGGCTGACAGATTGATAAGAGACAGATAAAAGTTGTGACACTAGAGGGAGGAACAGCAGAGGAATGTCGTAACAATTGATGAGGTGCCACCAGACTAGTGAGACGACGAGGAGTGAACTGTGAGGACGGAGACAATAGGTTAACCGGACTGGTATATATATCACGATGAATAAAGGAACTGCAGTTGAAATATTGAGTAAAAAGTTCCCATTATCAAAAAATGACCTCATTAGAATTGCCGATAAATGGGAAAAAAAGAACAAAGAAATTATTAGCCAAATGGCCAAAAGAAGGTACTTTTGATATTAACATATGCAATGAAACGGAAGGATTAATTAAAAATTACAAATCAAAAGATAAATCTATAAAGAGAAACCAGAAGAGGGAACAGGAAGCAGAAATACTAAAACTTTTCAGGCAGGAGGGTGAAAAACTGAGAAAAGCATACCAGGCACCAGTAGTGACCAGGCAAGCTGCCAAAGAGCAAGATAGGCAGCCTGTGGAAACAGAAGGTCAGGAAGAGAAGCTTCCCTTATATCCAGACTTGAAGATATTAGACAAACCCCCCCCCTACCCAGACCAAAGGAAACCCAAAGCAGTGTCCCTTAATAAAGGGAACAGTAGAAATAGAAGGAGAAATTGAATGGGTTGAGGATGAAGACAAGAAAAATAAACTGAACCAGAGGAGGGAGAAAGTGAAGGGATTGATCCAGGAAAGAAAGGATGATACAGAAAGAAATGGAAAAAAAACGAAAATGCAAAGAATGGAACTGGAGGAGGAACTTAGATTACTGCAGGCAGTACGAGAATAGAAAGAGTATGAGAAATTTCGAGAGTATAGAAGGGATATTGAACGGGGTCAGAAGGAGAATGACTCATGGAAGGAGAAAAGGGAAGTAGAAAAGTGGACAAGGAGGAGAGCCCGAATGGGACCAGTGGGGGAACGGATGGGAGAAGTTGGAGTTGGAATCAAGGTCAGGATCTGAAGGTGACTCACTATATGGAAGGGATAGTACGGAAAAGGAATCCCCATACGTAGAAGAAAATGATGTCATTGCTCATAAGAAGGAGGGGAGGTGGGGGAGGAACAGCCACAGAATGTTCCTTGGGGAATCAAGGATCTGGAGGGGCTGAGCAATTCATTGCCCGGTATACATGAGGATGCAGGAAAATGGATTAGAGCCTTTGAAGATGAAATCACGAGATAGTTGTTGGCCATGGAAGATTTGAAGACACTGCTGGTAAAGGCAACTGGGCTCCCAAAGTTGGTTTGAAGAAAGTGGTGGACAATCCAATGATTGATGGTGTTAGCTTTGACCAAGTAAGGCAGAGGGTATGACGGGCCTTCTAAAACTATTACTCACCTAAAATTGATCCCAAAGCTCTGAGAGGGGATCCATGGGAGATACTAAAAACCCAGCTGCCCATCTATAAAACCAATTTAAAAAATGGAGGCTTTAAACAGAACAAGACAGAGAAGGCAACGAGCTGTTGACCACTATGATCCGGACTGCCATTTTTGATGTGGTGACCCTTCAAGTCAAGTCAAGGCTTCAAGAGGTGGTGGGTCTAATGTCAATTGCCCACCAAGAATTCAGAGACCATGTAGCCCATGAAAGACAGAAAGAAATTGAACAACCAACAGGAGGAGGTGCAAAGAAAGCTGGCACAAATGCAATTTGAGTAACTTAAAAAGAGAGAGAAAAACAAAAAGATGCCATTGACAACTGATTTGATAGTCACCACTGAAATTAACAAAATGCAGACCCAGAGAAGACCATTACGCTGCCTAGCAAGGGCCAGAAAACCCCATGCCAATAATAAACTCTTTTGAGGGGAGAGGGAGCACCAACGGCAAAATAAAATTAAACAACAGTCAAAACTGAACTGGGGCTACCAGGGAAGGGGACAAAGAGGTGGTAGTCAAAAGAGTTTAATGAGGAATCAGACACAGAAAGGGCCGGAAGCAGTATAGATTAGATTACTTACAGTGTGGAAACAGGCCCTTCGGCCCAACAAGTCCACACCGACCCGCCAAAGCGCAACCCACCCATACCCCTACATTTACCCCTTTATCTAACACTACAGGCAATTTATCCTGGCCAATTCACCTAACCTGCACATCTTTGGACTGTGGGAGGAAACCGGAGCACTTGGAGGAAACCCATGCAGACACGGGGAGAATGTGCAAACTCCACACAGTCAGTCACCTGAGGCGGGAATTGAACCCGGGTCTCTGGTGCTGTGAGGCAGCAGTGCTAACCACTGTGCCACTGTGCCGCCTATGTTGGGGACGTAACCAACCAGCCACATTAGACGGGACTCTCCAAATAAATTTTGGTCTGCCCCATTCCAGCAGGAGCCAATGCACAAAGAATTATCTGGCCTTTCTGACCCAAGCCCCAATGGGTCCAATGGGGCCTGTGAACCCTTACAGGATGTGCTAGGTGTGCCCAGAGAACTCGGGTGGGAAAGGACATTACCCAATGGTGACATGGGAGGCTGAACAGGAACCCATTATATAGATTAGTTTAGAGGGACACCAATAATGATAGACACTGCAGCCACGTACACTTGCATTCAGCCACAATGTGCCTCCCAACTTCCCATTTCAGGAAAAGTTATTAAAACTGTAGGGTTCTTGGGACAACCACAGTTAATATGATTTACAGCTCCAGTAAGTTTAAAAATAGGAAGCAGAGAAATAGTCTTGCTGATACTCATGTCCAAGGGAATGTTGATTAATTTTGCTTTGCTAAAACTGGAATTGAAATTGGAATGTACTCAAAAGGGTTTAACTGTAGAAAGGGCAAGTATCCAGTTGGTAATACAGGAGGCCAGAAACGCTAATGTGTATTAGATCGGTGACATAGATTGTCACCTTTGGGACAATTGGGGAAAATAGAAAGAAGATATTCTAGCATTACAACCGAAGGCTAAACCACCCAAATCTGAATTGCATTGTACAATGATATTTGACGAGACTCAGAGTGAGGCACTAGAAAGAAACACAGTAGCTCTTAAAGAGTGAAGCTATAATAATAGGAAGGCAGGGAGCAGCATTACAAATAAAAAGAAACAAATTTCTGGAAAAATAGTACAGCGTACCAGGTGCCATGCCCCATGTGAAGATGCTAGTAAATGAGGGACATCAGTCCAAACTCTTGGGACCCATGGTAAAACAAGCAGAAACAATTTATGATTGGCAGGTGATGACAGCAGGGGTCTGGACATCTGGAAATAGTGACGATGTTAGAGTTGCAGCGTGTATAGAAATGGTGGGAAATCCAAAGGAAGTTGAAGTGACTCCCCAATGAAATATGCCAGTGTTAATTGGAGAGGACCACCACTAAAAGGACAAAATATTGGATACATTACCAACTATTTTATCATCACAATATGACACAGATGTGAGGAACGTGAAATCAGCAAGCCCAGTAGAAATAAGACTAAAACGGGGAGCAATTCCATCCACCACAAAATTACTGGGTGAGTTGTTATGGAGTGTGGAAAAACAAAGTGTCGTAGAGGAGGGAGAGAAATTGGTATGGCACAAGAAAGACCCATGAGGAGTTGGTGGAGGAGCAAAGGTTGCCATTGAAGATATGAAGGGTGAAGCAGGATAGGAAGTAGCTTGGATCAAGGAGTGTGAGCAACCCAAGGCTAGAGATGCTTTTGGTTTTAATGTTTTTGCTAAAACTGACACCAATTCCGACAGCACCAACTTTTAAACAGTCTACCTCCACATTCAATTTCTCTAGTGACTGCTTTTGAACTTTTCTAGTCCTGGCAAACCAGACTCCAGTTAGCAATTGAAAACTCCCAGAATGAAAATCAGACTGAGGGGCACACTGCTCAAGTCAGGCAAGTTCCTGATTTTCTTTACCCAAACCTGAGAGAAAATCTAGCTTTAAGTGAATGATCCAGTAAAGTTTTGACAACTCCTTTAGAAATGATTAATTTTAGCTTGAAGATGTTTTGCTTTATGGCTTTACTGACAATATTTGCAATACAACATTTAAAGTGATGAAAGCAGAATAAGCCTCTCTCTAAAATAAATGTACAATTTTAGTTTTATTTATGCTTGTGATATAACTAAAATGTTTATTTTCTCTCTTATAAAAGGTGGCTGCCTGAAGGATTTCAATAAGATTTGTTCATCTTTTATTACAAGTGTTCATCATGCTTTCATTTTGCAAGGATGCTGGGAGCAAAGAACTGTTATTCATTATTTAAATTTATAGACCAAAATGCATCAACTCCACAATTATGAACTTTAGCAAAGTCTCACATTTTCGAATTTAAAAAAAACACGAATTGGAGAAATCACTAGAGATCATGATGCTCTGCACTAGAGAAACACAGCACAAATAAATGTTCCAGTTGACAGGTTGTTGCAAT
Organism: Hemiscyllium ocellatum; assembly: GCF_020745735.1. NCBI lineage: Eukaryota > Metazoa > Chordata > Chondrichthyes > Orectolobiformes > Hemiscylliidae > Hemiscyllium > Hemiscyllium ocellatum. Next base: position 24,279,417 of record NC_083416.1, on the reverse strand, counting down.
TCGTTTTGAAGAGGAAAATACTTTAAAAATACATCGTTATGGTTTGTTCCACCATGTGGAGTTTAATAGATTTGACTTAAAGAGCAAACATACAAATAAAAGTACACTGCAACAACTGTTTGTTGCTCACACAACTCATGTAGAATTATGATTTGGAGATGCCGATGTTGGACTGAGGTGTACAAAGTTAAAAATCACACAACACCAGGTTATAGTCCAACAGGTTTAATTGGAAGCATACTAGCTTTCGGAGCGACACTCCTTCATCAGGTAATTGTGGAGGGCTTGATCGTAACACAGAATTTACAGCAAAAATTTGCAGTGTGATGTTACTGAAATTATACATTGAAAAATTGATTGTTAAGCCTTTCATCTATTAGAATACAGTGATAGTTTCACTTCTTTCATGTGTAAATCACAAAACCCTTTTTTTAAAAGTTGCATTCTCAGGTTAGCTGTTAACAATGGTGATAGCTAGACAATATGTTGAAGGTGTTAGCCCCCTGTGATCTCTGTCTATGACCTGATGTTTAGATTGATTCTAATCTAAAAAGTGAGATAACAGAGTTTTACATAAATTCATGCAGTTTTTGAGCTCACAGTTCGACATGAATGTATGCAGTTTTTGAGCAAAGTGCAATATAACTCTGCAAGTACAAATTCACCCCACAAAATATATGTGTGCATGTGGGGCCTTGTCTGTCTGTGTGTGTCTGTCTGGGATGGGGGTTGAGTGTGAGTAAGTGTGTGTGTGTGTGTGTGTGTGTGTGTGTGTGTGTGTGTGTGTGTGTGTGCAGAGTGTCTTAAGTCTGTGAGGGGGTGCATGTGTGTGTGTCCATAAGGGTATGTGTGGGTGTCTGTGTGCGTGTCTGTGTGTACCTGTGTCCGTGTGTATGTGAGAGTGTGTGTGTGTAGTGCAATGGTGATCATGTAATGTGACATGAACCCAAGGTCCAGTGGTCCAGTACATTCAGCCTCGGACCTTCGGGTGACCATCCTCCAAGGCGGACTTCGGGCCAGGCAGCGGAGGAAAGTGGCCAAGCAGAGGCTGATAGCTAAGTTCGGTACCCATAGGGAGGGTCTCAACCAGGACCTTGGGTTCATGTCACATTACAGGTGATCACCATTGCACTACACACACACACAGATATTCCTATACACACACACACACACACACTCACATACAAAATGGACACAGGTACACACAGACACCCACACACACCCTTATGGGCACACACTTCCACACCCACACATGCACCCCCTCACAGACTTAAGACACTCTGCACCCACTACACACACACACACACACACACACACACAAACTTTCTCACACTCACAACCTCCACCCCACAAAGACCCACATGCACACATATATTTTGTGTGGTGAATTTGTACTTGTAGAGTTATATTGCACTTTGCTCAAAAACTGCATACATTCATGTAGAACTGTGAGCTCAAAAACTGCATGAATTTATGTAAAACTCTGTTATCTCACTTTTTAGATTAGAATCAATCTAAACATCAGGTCATAGACAGAGAACACAGGGGGCTAACACCTTCAACATATTGTCTAGCTATCACCATTGTTAACAGTTAACCTGAGAATGCAACTTTTTTAAAAAAAGGGTTTTGTGATTTACACATGAAAGAAGTGAAACTATCACTGTATTCTCATAGATGAAAGGCTTAACAGACAATCAATTTTTCAATGTATAATTTCAGTAACATCACACTGCAAATTTTTGCTGTAAATTCCGTGTTACGATCGAGCCCTCCACAATCATCTGATGAAGGAGCGTCGCTCCGAAAGCTAGTGTGCTTCCAATTAAACCTATTGGACTATAACCTGGTGTTGTGTGATTTTTAACCATGTAGAATTAAGAACAGAAGAGCTAAGAGCAGGAGTAAGCTACTTAAGCCTGTCCATCTAAAATCACATACCCTTTATACTGATGAATCATATGGCAATATGGGCTGTTAATTTACATATAAAATTATTCCAGCTTAAATTTTGTAGAGATAAATGCAAATTATGTTTATTATTAATTTGTTTTTCATCAATGTTCATAAGAAATGCAATATCTCTTAATACAAATTTACAAGTAGACACAAAATAAAACTTAATGTACTAAAAAAACACACTGCTGGTTATAATTCATTTTTTGATTTTTTTTGGAAAACTGCAGTTCGAAAAGACAAGCTATTCATGGACTGTGGCCTACTACAACAATTACTGTTTTTTCTGCTGAATATCTTTTGAGAATATTCTTTTCTTCTTAGGCATTCAATCAAGGTTAAGGACGATTTTTTTGCACACCATAGTTCTTCATCGTAAGGTGACAAATCAGTCCAATGCTAGTTCTGTACAACTTGTCAAAAGTGCGGCAGATGATGCTTGAAGAAGTGGATGGATGGGATGCTTGGCTTTTCTCACACTCCTTCTGCTGTTTGTATTTGACCTTCATCTGGGTCTATTGAAGATGTTTGAGCTCATTGTCACCTTCGCGGATGCTTCTTCTCTTTTATAAGGCAGTCCAGGACAAGAGATTCCCATGAGTCAGTGGAAAGGTTGCATGTGTCCCTGGAAATGTAGTGGATATCCTTCAAGCATTTCCTTTACCTTTTTGTAAACACGAGCCATGAAGAAGCACAGAGTAAATTTTAAAACTTATCCTGGACATCTTATGTCAGGCATCCAGATGATGTAGTCTGCTCAACACAACTGATTTGACTGTAACCAGAACCGTGATGCTGAGGGTGTTAGCTTAAGAGAGGACACTCATACTGCTATTGAGTTTGCACAAATTTGCCAAGGATATATGTAATGTATTGCGAAGCACACATAATGTACATAGATATAACTAGTGTCAAGTATTCAAAATTAACATGCAAAAATGAGAAGTGTGTAAAATGCCAAATGCTATCCAATGGAAATTTACTTGTCTTGCATTCTATCAGCAGTAATGGATGAAGATTAGAAACATACAACTGCAGCCTTATGGAAAATGTAGATAAGTGTAGCCAGAAAACCATAAAATGTAAAATCCTGGGAAGTTGCACTTCACCCTAAAGAGTAAAACATTGCTGGCTTTCCAAAATGTTTGCGATATGCAAATACATCTCTTCATTTAAATGAGGAAGTGGTGTAGATGGTTAATTTTATTCGTAGCCAAATTTCTCTGTTTGAAGACAAAAGATGCATTTCAACTGATAGTTAAGTTTTTAATCTTTTCCTAATTAAACATTTTGCATGCTATTTCTAAACAACTGAACACTAATAACTGAATGGAAGTTCCATCTGACTGACAGTCCATTAGTTATCAAATAAACTCACTCCAACTCTGAAATTTAAAATAATAGCTTTAAGTAAGCATCAGAATTATTTCAGCCAAGTCTTGGTGGGGTCAATGGAAGATAGAACTAAGTTCTGCCGATATAATTTTCTTAGATTCCACTTTGTTGTTAAGTTTTAAGTGATTCCAGTTGATGGGTAATATATATTTTGCTATTTCAGCATTCATAGAGTCATAGGGATGTACAGCACGGAAACAAACTCTTTAGGTCCAACTCATCCATGCTGACTGCCTATGTTGAATTAATCTAGTTCCATTTGCCAGCACTTGGCCCATATCCATCTAATCCCTTCCTTTTCATATACTCATCCAGATGATTTTTAAGTGTTGTAATTGTACCAGCCTCCACTACTTCCTCTGACAGCTTATTCCACACATGCACCACCCTCTACGTGAAAAAGTTACCCCTTAGCTCCCTTTTAAATCTTTCCCCCTCACTCTAAACCTATGCTCTCTAGTTCTGGACTCCCACCACAGGGAAAAGACATTATCTATTTACCCTATTCATGCCACTCATAATTTTATAAACCTCTATAAGGTCACCCTTCAGCCTCCAACGGTCCAGGGAAAACAAATCTATCCTTATCAGCCTCACATTATGGCTCAAACCCTCCAACCCTGGCAACAACCTTGTGAATATTTCCTGAACCCTTTCATGTTTCACAACATCCTCCCTATATCAGAGAAATCAGAATTGCACACAATATTCCAAAAGTGACTTAACCAATGCCCTGTACAACCACAACATTATGTCCCACCTCCTATACTCAATGCTCTGACCCAATAAAGGAAAGCATGTCAAATGCCTTCTTCACTATCCTGTCCACCTGTGATTCCATATTGAAGGAACTATGAAGCTATACTTCAAGTTCACTTTGTTCAGCAACACTCCCCAGGATCTTACCATTACGTGTATTGGTCCTACCTTGAATTGTCTTTATAAAATGCAGCACCTCGCATTTATCTAAATTAAACTCCATGTGCCACTCCTCAGTCCATTAGCGCATTTGATCAAGATCCTATTGCTACCTGAGGTAACCTTCCCCACTGTCCACTCCATCTCCTATTTTGGTGTCACCTGCAAACATACTAACTGTACCTCCAATATCTTTTATCACAAGCCTTAAAATCACTCACTTTTGACATATCCTGGGATTATTGTTCTAAATATAATCCTTTCAATTGTGTGGGCATTAAACACTGCCTCAGCTGAGGCTCAGTATGGAAAATCTGGTGGATAATCTGACACAAAAAGAACGGATCCTGCACAACTTTCCTTCCTTTAAAATAACTGGAACAAAACTATTGGAAGGTTCTAGAAGAATTCAGCTATACTCTACAACAGATTTTCCTTCCTGCATTCCTTCCAAGGAGGAGAGACAAAAATCTACCTCGTGTTTTAATAAGTTAAGGATAGGTCAAGCTGAATTTTTGCTTTGAAAACTAGAAACAACAATATTTTTGAGATTTGAGGATTGAATGGCATTTCCATTGATTTAGTCCACAGCTTGCAGACTGCTGATCTTGTTTCTGCACTTCTGCAAATAATTTTGCTGCTGGAGGATTTTTCCAATCTCTTGGATGTCCATTTCTGAGGTTGCAATTCTTAATAATCATGATATTTGGCCCATATCTTATCTGGAAGATGTTTAATCCTCTGTGTTGTCTTACTTTGAAGCTTGAAATTGTGTTAATTGCACAAAGACCATGTCTTTGTGTTTCTTTTATTCTAGGTCTGTGACTGCACTGCTTTAAAACAAGGAGACTGAGCGAGAGTAGGCAGAACAGTGCCAATGGGTTCTGAAGAAGGGGAAACAATCGCATGATAATGCTTGGCTCCTGACCAGGTGACGATGCCTTCTGTGTGACGAGTGCAGCAGAGAAACCTTTAGTCTTCAAAGAGAAAGCATTGAGCAAATCCAATTCTCTTCCCTCTGTAGAGGTGCCAGAAAGTCTCCGTTTGGCATCCACCCTCAATTCTGTGAAAAGTCCTTGTTGAAGTAAGAGTAAAAATGCCCTTAGAGAAACTGAAATGGCAAATTCTCAATTAGTGAGTGAATGATTGAACATTGGTCGGCAAACAACATTGTTTCAATAGCGCCGAATGATGAGGAATTGGAAGAAACCAAAAAAGAGCAACTCATCCATTCTGTGGTCCAGACTAATGCTCCCAATAAGCCTCTCAAAAGCCAGGATAAATGAATTGGTAAGTAAATTAGCAGTGAAACCGTATGTCAGGATTAGGAATGCAGAAAAGACTGAAAAACTAACACATAATTTGGGATTATGAGAGATTAAGGATAAACCAGCAGAATGAGGAACAAGAGAACGAGAGTGTACAAGAGAGAAAGCGAGAGCACGAGAGAAAGTGCAGGAGACAGGAAAGGGAGAGTACGAGAGCGAGAGTGAGAATGCAAGAGCAAGACAGACACAGAGAGCGCAAGTGTTGAGAGAGCGCAAGAGGGAAAGAGGGAGAGCACAAGAGAGAAAAAGGAGGGGAAAAATGTGTGAGCACACATGCGAGAGAGAAAGTGCAAGCTGCTGGGAAAGAGGAAGATAGTGCACGAGAGAGAGAGAGAGACAACGTGTGTGTGTGTGTGTGTGTGTGTGTGTGTGTGTGTGTGTGTGTGTGTGTGTGTGTGTGTGTGTGTGTGTGTGTGTGACAGAGAGAGAATTAGAGAGAGTGCAAGAATGCGAGTGGAGTTTTAGACAGTGCAATATTGATCACGCGAGTGCGTAAGAAATAGAGAGAGAGAGAACATGTGAGAGAGAGAGAGAGACAGTGTGAGTGAGTGATGGACAAAGAGAGTGAGCAAAAGAGAGCTCGCGCAAATGACAGCAAATACAAAAGAGAGCGAGAAAGAATGAGAAAAAGAGCACAAAAGTGAGAGAAGGCGTGAGCGTATGTGAGTACGAGAATATAAAAGAATTATAGAATCCCTACAATGTGGAAACAGGCCCTTTGGGTCAACAAGTCCACAGTGACCCTCCAAAGAGTAACCCACCCAGAACCATTCTCCTACCGTATATTTACTCCTGACTAATGACCTAACCTACACTTCCTCCAAATGCTCTGGGCAATTTAGCATGGCCAATTCAACCAACCTGTACATCTTTGGATTGTGGGAGGAAACCAGAACACCCAAAGGAAACACACACAGACATGGGGAGAATGTGCAAACTCCACACAGACAATCATCCATGGGTGGAATTGAACACTGGTCCCTGGCACTGTGAGGCAGCAGTGCTAACCACTGAGCCACTGTACTCCCTCCATGTATAGGATTATAATATGCTTGTAAATTTTTTTCTGAACCCTTTCAAAGTCCTTCCTATAGGAAGAGGACTGGAATTGCACAATTACCTGTGGGGAGAGTTGATTTACTCCAGGGTAATGAGTAGACTGGGCTGAAGATTATAGTTCCACCTACAATCAAAGAATGCCTGAAGGAGGTTAAAGAGATGGAACATTCACAAGAACAAGTTCCAGATTTTTTTTCATTATGTGTGGTAAACAGAGAAATAGTTAAGGAAAATCCATCAGCAGAGGTCAAGTAATACCATAGGCAGATGTTGAATAGCTTTCCTTAAGGATGAAGATAATTCAAAAGACGAATTTGGCATGCCTTCATTAATTGAGGGTCAGTCATCAAATCCAGTGTTAAACAAGTTAACACAAGCAGTCCACAATGCAGTTGAAATTGAAGGAGTTCTGGAATACTATTATATGAAAAACAGAGTTCTGATGGAGGCAATGGAGACATCCCACAGACTCAGGGAAGTCAAAAGGGCAGTTCTTCATCAAATAGTGTACTGCCCAAAAATCGTAACAAGATGTTGCAAGAATCACATGAAATTTAAGGTATGTAAAAATGTCAAAAACCCAAGCATTGATAAACAGACATTTTACCTGGCTAAAACTTCATATAGTGCAATACTCTGAAATGTGTTCTAAATAACAGTTAGTAGAGAAACCTCAACATATAATCAAACTATATGTTTAATACTCATATCAGTTTTTGAAGAAACACTCAGTTGATTGCTAGTATCTGGGACCAGTATCTGAAACAAAAACCAGATATGAGCATATCCTTATTATTACAGATATGATATGACAATACAATTTCCAAAATCTATTCCTTCAAGCACAATTTCAGATAAAGTAGCAATGGAAAAAAAAAATCAACCTTTTACTCCCTATGGGCTATCAATCGAAATGAAATTGTTTCATCTTTATAATCATTGAATCATACAGCGTGGAAACAGACCCTTCAGTCTAAACAATGCATGCTGATCACAATCCCAAATTAAACTAGTCTCATCTGCCTGCATCCCTCCAAACATTGCTTATACTTGGGCACAACGGTGGTACAGTGGTTAGCACAGCTGCCTCACAGCACCGGGTTCAATTCCCACCTCAGGCAACTGTCTGTATGGAGTTTGCACATTCTCTCCATGTTTGCACCGGTTTCCTCCCACTGTCCAAAAATGTGCAGGCTAGGTGAATTGGCCATGCTAAATTATCCATATTGTTAGGTGTAGGGGAATGGGTCTGGGTGGGTTGCTCTTTGGAGGGTCGGCGTGGACTTGTTGGGCCACAGGGCCTGTTTCCACACTGTAAGTAATCTAATTTAAATGTTATAACTGTACCCACTTCCTCTGAAAGTTCATTCCACACATGAACCACTCTGTTAAACATTTGCTTCTCATGTCTTATTTTAAAAATCATTTCCTCTCACTTTCAAAATATTCTCCCAGTCTTGAAAGCCCCCACCCCAAGAAAAAAAAACTTGCCATTCACCTTATCTATATCCCTCATTATGTTATAAACCTCTGTAAGGTCACCTCTCAACCTCCTATGCTCTAGCTAAAGAAGTCTTAATCTATTCAGCCTCTCCTTATAACTCAAATCCTCTATTCCCAGCAATGTCTTGGTAAATCTCTTTTGAACCCACTCCAGCTTAAATTATATCCTTTCTACAACAGAGACCTGAACTGGACACATTACTCCAGAAGAGGCTTCACCAATGTTCTGTTTAACTTCAGTATAACATTCCAACTCCTATACTCAAACGTCTAAGAATGAAGGCATACATGCTTAAAACCTTCTTAACCATCCTCTCAATATGTGATGCAAACATCAAAGACTTGACTACCTGAAACCTTAGATGTCTCTGTTCTACATAGCCCTACTTTTAACTGTATAAATTTTGTCTTTGTTTGTTTTACCAAAATGAAATATCTTGTATTTATCCAAATTGAACTGCATTTGCCACTCATCAGCCCATTGACCCAATTGATCAAAATCTCTTTGCAATCTTAAACAACCTTCTTCACTGTCCACTATATCACCAATCTTGGTGTCATCTGCAGACTCACTAACCATGTTTCCTATATTCTCACTTAAATTCTTTATATAAATGACTAACAAAAATGGATCCAGCAGTGCATTCTTTAGAATTCCTCATCGATCTTCTTAGTTACTGCCTCAAAAAACTTAATAAAGTTTGTAAGACACAATTTCCCTTACACAAAACCATGCTGAATATCCCTAATCATTCCTTGTCTCTCCAAATAGACATAAACGTTATCTTTCAAAATCACTTCCAACAACTTACCCACCAAAGTCAGACTCACAGATCTATAATTCCCAACCCCCTCTTTACATCTTTTCTTAAACAAAGGCACAACATTAGCCACGCACCAGTCATTCAGCACATCACTCTTACTTATAGGTGGTACAAATATTTCTGCAACTTCCCACAAAGGCCTGGGATATACTAGGTCAGGTCTTGGAGATTTATCCACCTTTGTTTTTTTCTAAAATCTTCAGCACTTCCCCTTCTGTAATGTGAACTATTTTCAAAACATCAATATTTATTTCCCCGAGTTCTAAAGCTTCCTTTTCTTTCTCCACAGTGAAAATTGATGCAAAATATTCATTTAATATCTCACCCATCTCCATATGTTCAACACAAAGGCTTTGATCTTTAGGGAGCCTTGTTCTCTCTTTAGTTGTTCCGTCACTCTTAATGTACTTGGAGAATCTCTTCAGACTATCCTTAACTTTATTTGTCAAAGCTTTCTCATATCCTCTCTTTGCCTTTTTGATCTTCCTCTTGAGAATGTTTATTTTGTTTAAGAGATTCATTTAGGAAGCTGGAATTAGATTAGATTCCGTACAGTGTGGAAACAGGCCCTTCGGCCCAACCAGTTCACACTGACCCTTCGAAGAGTAACTCACCCAGAGCCATTGGCCTCCTAACACTGACACTAGTGGGCAACTTAGCAAGGCCAATTCACCTGACCTGCACATCTTTGGATTGTGGGAGGAAACCAGAACACCCAAAGGAAACACACACAGACATGGGGAGAATGTGCAAACTCCACACAGACAATCATCCATGGGTGGAATTGAACACTGGTCCCTGGCACTGTGAGGCAGCAGTGCTAACCACTGAGTCACTCAGTTATTTACTCAGTTATTTACATTAAAAAATCATACATTAGATTCTTGACGAGAACCTTAATATGGTTGTTCATCCATTGTTCTCTGATCCTGCCAGCCTTACCTTTTACTCTTACAAGAACATAAAGACTCTGCAGGCTCATTACCACATGTTTGAAAGCCTCTCACTTATTAGCTGCGTACAGTCTATTAATTTGAGAGTTCTTGTGTCTCATACCATTAAAATTTGCCTTACTCTAATTAAAAACTTTATTTTTTATTAAGGTTTATCTTTTCCATAACTATTTTAAACAAATCAAATTATGGTCACTAGACCCAAAATGTTCCCCTACAGGTGGCACGGTGTCTCAGTGGTTATCACTATTGCCTCACAGAGCCAGGGACCCAGGTTCAATTCCCACCTTGGGTGATTGTCTGTGTGGAATTTGCATACTCTCCCTGTGTTTGCATGGACTCGCTCTGGTTTCCTCCCACAATCCAAAGATTTGCAGCTTAGGTGAATTGGCTATGCTAAATTGTGTTCAGGGATGTGTAAGTTAGATGCATGAGTCTGGGGTAAATGTAGAATAGTAGGGGAATGGGTCTGTGTGGATTATTCTTTGGTGGGCCAGTGTGGACTTGGGCTGAATGGCCTGTTTCCACATTGTAGGAATTCTATAATTCACTTGTGCTGTCTTATTATCCAAGAGAAGGTCAAGTTTCACTCCTTCTGTAGAAGGAGCATTTACATGTTGATAAATATTTATCGATATGTTCATATATTAATATATTTATCAATATGAATATCAATAAATATTTACATATCTATGTCTAAACCTTTCTAGGACATCAGTAGCAGGTCATGGATCAAACAAATGAGGTCAACTGTAAATCATCCCTAAGCACAGGGAACTTTGGTGAGATACATTCAGACTCTCAATGCCGGATAATACACCAAAAGAATAGAACAAAAGATTATATTTCTTACTTGCTACCAGAGAATCCCCAAATAATTCTACTTGGTTTACTCCTTTTGAATTGATCTGTGACCATGAGGTAAGATATCCATTAAAATTGATTGAAGAAAGGTTCCCTGAAAATTAAACAGGGGAACAAATGAAAACAGAAATCAAAAGTACAAACTGAATTTGAATTCCACATCAATTAAAACCATACCTTCCATGCAAATTTCAGTAATAGCTTTGATGTATTAATTTTCCTTTTAAGTGTTTTGATTTAGTGTCATAGAGATGCACAGCACAGAAACCGACCCTGCAGTCTAACTTGCCCATGCTGACCAGATAACCTAGATAAATCTAGTCCCATTTGCCAGTATTTGGCCCAATTCCCTCCAAACCCTTTCTACTTATGTACCCTCCAAATGCTTTTTAAATATTGTAATTGTACCAGTCTCCACCACTTCACCTGGCAGCTCATTTCTTACATGCACTTTAGCTTTAGCGCTGATCGCTTACCTATGCCTCTGACTCCTAAAATCCTCATTAATTTTTATCTTCCACCTACTTGTTTTCTCTAATGATTCCCCTGCAAGCTTCAAACCTTTCACTAACTGTGATTGATCTAGAACTCTGACTTCCACGTCTTAATCCATTAAAAACACATACCATCAAGTTGCCAATATCGGTCAGGTTTGTTTGTCATATGAATCATTTTAAAAATTCTAATCATCAAATCCCTGTACAACTTCAATTACTTCTGTCATCTCTTCCAGTTGCAGATTCTTCTTCACATTCTACATGCCTTATTCTGCTGCCTTTACACTCCATTGCTGAATACATCAGCTACACTGTATCATCTTCTGAAACCCCTTATGGTACTGATCCATCATCAAGGCAATTGTGATAACTTTTTGAAGTTATTTTCACTGTTGTAAAATAGACATGGACAGTTTAATTGAGGCATCACGCATTATCAAATAAACATTATCAGTTAATGAATTGCCACAAAAATCATACTTAAGTCCACTATCATACAGATTTTGCATACTTTTCTGTTCCTTTCCTCCTCTTCCTGAGGGTATAGGTTTAGGGTGAGAGGGGAAAAAATTTAAAAGGGACCTATGGGGCAACTTTTTCATGTAGAGGTGGTGCATATATGGAATGAGCTGCCAGAGAAAATGGTGGAGGTTAGTCCAATTAGAACATTTAAAAGACATTTGGATGATAGGAAGGGTTTAGAGGGATATGTGCCAAATGCTAGCAAATGGGATCAGATTAGTTTAGGACGAGTTGGGCCAAAGGGTCTGTTTCCATGCTGTCCCTATGACTCTATGACTCTTCTCATCAAGCATTATTATTTGCTATCACTTGCTCTACCTTAACGAAAAAGATACTTTGTTTCTTTACAACTTTTATATCTCTTAGAGAATAGTTGGAAGGATCAACCTGTTTGAAGTGAGTCATGAACTTGCCTTCCATGGCCAGAAGACTAGGAGTTTGACTGGAGTCAAGAGCTTCTGAGGAATAGGGAGGGATGCTGTCAACTGAGTAGAAGACATTACCAAAGAGGTGACTGTAATGTTCTTCCTTGAGATGCAAATCTGAATTTGGTGGCTATCCCTTTCTGCCCTTAGTTAAAAGTCAGCCACATTACTATGGATGTGGCGTTCAAGAACAGACCAGATAAGGCCAGCACAGTCAGTGTTATTGAGATGAGCTGCCAATTCCAGATTTATTCATTGAATGTAACTTCTACCAGCTGACATGATGGGATATGAACCCCTATCCCCAGAATTAGTCTGTATCTCAGGATTACTCTTCCAGTGGCATTAGCATAACATCTTTCTCTCTTGTGACAAGGAAGCAACTCAAGTACATTTTCAGAGATATGCTTTGTGTGAGCCCATGACTAATCTGTTAGTTGCACTTCAGTACAACAAGAAGGATCTTCCTTCTCGCAATATGTTCTTCTTCTCTTTTAGGGACAATCAAATCAATGTCAATGATGAATGCTTCAACCTTGGCTCTGGTCAAACTGAACTGTCGAACTAGAAATTGATAGATTCAAAATCATAGCTGCTGAGCTGCTGTTTTATTAAGAGTAGCTAATTTTAAAACCTCAGGAATAATTAAATCTAATAACCTAATCATGCATCAAATCAAGCTGCATAGATCTTTTTCAAAATAAATCTTTTAATCTTATGGCCTGTGGCAGTTGTTTTATGGTATGAATCATTCATTCTAGGAGCTTAAATTCATACATGTGAAATTGCACAAACTCCTTTGCCAAATCCATCCATTCCATTCTCCTGTCAAGACACTGTCTGAGGCTGATACAGACCATTCTCAATATTGACAGCACATTCAATATTGAGGTCAACTTCTTAACACATATCAGAACATCACAAGACATCAAACAAGGCTGGGAAGAGTGCTTCAGACACAACCACAACTAAGGCTCTAATAAGCTTCGAGTAAAAAATGAGGTCTGCAGATGCTGGAGATCACAGCTGAAAATGTGTTGCTGGTCAAAGCACAGCAGGCCAGGCAGCATCTCAGGAATAGAGAATTCGACGTTTCGAGCATAAGCCCTTCATCCTGATGAAGGGCTTATGCTCGAAACGTCGAATTCTCTATTCCTGAGATGCTGCCTGGCCTGCTGTGCTTTGACCAGCAACACATTTTCAGCTAAGGCTCTAGTAATCAGACTGTCCTTGAATGCATTCCACAGCATGCTACATGTCATAACGTCTACAAGGCTCTGGTCAGACCAATTTGGAGTATTGTGCGCAGTTTTGAGCCCCATATCTCAGGAAGGATGGACTGGCCTTGTAGCATGTTTAGAGGAGGTTCACAAGAATGGTGCCAAGAATGAAAAGCTCAACATACGAGGAATGTTTGAAGACTCTGGGACTTTACTTGATGGAGTTTAGAAGGGTGAGGGGGGATCTAATTGAAACTTACAGAATATGAATGGCCTGGACACAGTGAATGTTGGGAAGATGTTTTCATTGTTAGGAGAGACTAGGACCCGTAGTCATAGCCTTAGAGTAAAGGGAAAATCTTTTAGAATGGAGATAAGGAGAAACCTCTTCAGTCAGAGAGTGGTGAATCTATGGAATTTGTTGCCACAGAGGCCGTGGAGACCAGGTCATTGAGTATATTCAAGACTGAGATGGATAGGTCCTTGAGTATCAAAGAGATCAAGGGTTATGGGGAGAAAGTGGGAGAATGGGGTTGAGAAACTTGTCATCCATGATTGAATGGTGGAGTAAACTCGATGGTCTAATTTCTACTCCTATGTCTTACGGAGCTCAGCAAAATCCCAGCCACGCATAAAGTAGAGAAAGATCAACTGCCAGCTTAAGATAAATAAGACGGCTGGCGCAGACAGTATCTCCATTGAGGCACTGAACTGCGGAGGAAAAGAGGCCCTGCTGCAGCTACATGCTCTTTTCTACCTTATCTGAAAGAAACAGAGCATCCCGGAGAGTTCAGAGATGCTACAGTAGTGAGCATTTTCAAAAAAGGGAACATGATTGACTACAATAACTACATGGGAATCTCCCTACTGTCAATTGTTGGAAAGATCTCCTTAACCGTCTCCTCCCGAAACTGCAGTGAGGCTTTTGGCCACAGAGGCTCACTACAGACATGATTTTCACCGTGTGACAGCTGCAGCAGAAATTCAGAGAAAAGAACCTGGCCCTGTACATGGCCTTCTTTGTCCTTAAAAAGGCCTTTCACGCTGTTAATCGGAAAGCATTATGGAGCATCCTTCTCTGTTTAGTTATAATGTGAAGTTTGTCACCAACCTTCACCTGCTCCACAATGACATGGAAGTTGTGGTAATGACAAATGGCTCCATCACTGACCAATTCCCATTCAGACCAGTGTCAAAGAGGGCATTTCCTGATGAAGGGCTTATGCCCGAAACGGCGAATTTCCTGTTCCTTGGATGCTGCCTAACATGCTGTGCTTTAACCAGCAACACATTTTCAGCTGTGATCTCCAGCATCTGCAGACCTCATTTTTTACTCAAAGAGGGCTGTGTCATTGCTCCAACACTGTTCTTGATCTACCTCACTGCAATGCTTCAACTCACCACCAAGCTTCCTGTTGGAGAGGAGCATACTTACAGAACCAGCAGGAAATTATTCAACTTCTGCAACCTTCAATCCAAAGCCCTAAGCAATGTCATCGAGCTCTAGCAGGCAGATGATGCTTTTACACATGCAATCTCACAGGATGTACTCCTGACCATCATCAGCAGCTTTAGGAGGCATATGAAAACATGGATCTCACCCTGAACACCTGCAAGATGAAGATCCTCCACCAACCTGTCTGGAATTGTGGAGCAAACCTTTTATCATCAAGGTCCATAGGGAGGCCTTACAGACTATTGACCACTTCAAATACCTTTGAAGTTCTTGTCGGCCATAGCAGCTATTGAAGAGATCCAGCATTGCTCCCAGTATGCTAGTGCAGCCTCCGGCACCCGAAGAAAAAGCGATTTGGCTCTGAAATACATACTGTCTACAGCAGTCATCTCAATGTGTTGGAGCTGTAGCGTCAATGCTGTCCATGCAATATCCTGCAAATTCACCAACACCAGCCTTCTCAACCAGGCTAAAATCCCTAGCATCAAGGCACTGAACACCCATGATCAGCTGGGCACTTCATCCGCATGACCATCGTGGGTCTTTCCAAGTAGCCGCTCTACTCGCATCTCCGAAACAGCATGCGTTTCAATGATTCTCCAAAGGCCTCACCGACAAAATGTGGCATTCCCACAGAAGCCTGGGAACCACTGACCCAAGACCGTCCAAAGTAAAGGTGAAGCATCTGGAAATGTGTTGAGCACCTTGAGATTTGCCATCAGGAAGTCAGCCAAAAACAGCATCAGGAGAGCACTGTCACACCAACGTCATATCTACCCTTTCACCACCTTTTGCCTCAAGTGTAACAGAGCCTGTGGAAACCACATTAGACTGTTGGCCATCTACAGAGTGGAAGAGAGTGAACCTCATCTCTGAGAAATTGCCAATGATGATTACTTCTACAATGGTAACTGTCCTATAAGGGAGGAAATTTGTACCTGGTCTGGCCTATACCTTGCTCTGGAGCCAAAACTATGGCGATGACTCTCAAGCACCTCCTGAAATAGCCTAACAAACCACAGCTACAAAAATCTAAGAAAAAAAACTTGACAGATCCACCACTGAGGATCTAAAATTTAGAATAAGACCGCTGTCAGGAGTATCCATTTTATGCATGCTTTTATTAACCACAAAATGATTTGTTAATGCAAAATGACATAACAAAATGGCTTCAGGCTGCAAATTAACGCTGTGTTTAAAACGGCTTCTCACCCTGCTAAATGATGCATTCTTGCCTTGCTGAGCTAACTGAATCAAAAGATAAAGCAGACAATGGAATCTTCACAGTATGGAATTAACTAAGCCAGATAGGATATTACTAATCATCCCAGCTAACCTTGAAATGCAAGTGCGAAAAGATAATGTGTAGTAAACAATATTGTTTCCCAGGAAATATCATGGGGTTAACCTGCTGTCCATTATGTTATTTTATTGCATTTTATTGGATTTATTCTGTCAGTAAGGTTGCACTATTTCTTAAGAAACATGTAAAAATTGCTTTTGTTCTAAGTGGAACTGTGCAGTTTCTCCAAGGAACACAGAAGCTTTTAACTTCTGTGTTGCTGGACAAACCTGTGCCCAGTGTAGAAATAAACTGTGAAATTTTGCTGAAGCAGACCACATTCCTGTTGATTATTTGACTGATCACAGAACCGAGAGATCCCCGGGGTCGAGATCTTCACACAGGCACTGGAAATTATTGGCAAATGTAGCCCTGTTGACTTTGCAAAGTCCTCCTGACTAACATGTGGGCACTTGTGTCAAAATTGGGAAAGCTTTCTCAGAAACTAGTCAAGCTACAGCCTGACAATCATACACCTGCCAACATGAATATACATCTGTATATCTTTACAAGATTATGTTGCACTTCCACTGCTATATTTCACACAAATATAGCAACTTGAAACTGGACACTGCTGTTGGTCACCAGTTTGAGCAAAATTGTACTGAATCACAATTTGTCAACTTGTGGCTTGACACATCTCTACTCTACTATTAACTTCAAGCTGGGTGACTAATACTGGTTCATGGAAAAGTGGCAGAGAGATTTTCGAGGAAGCAGCACGAGACATTTCTAAAATTGAAATGTTCAGCTGGTGAAGTGTCAACCCAGGCTGACCTGTATTTCAAATAACAGTAATGGTATTTGATAGATTGAAACAGATGATCCCAGAATCAAGAGAACAGATCTAAACCCAACAATCCTGTCAATACTAGTTGCAAATGGATATGGACAATTAAACAAGTAACAGGTGGACGGGGATCCACAAATAGCCTCATTCTCATTGATAGGTAAGTCCAGCATATTACTGAAAAAACAAAACATATGTCAAGTGAATGATCCATGTTAGCATCTTACAAATGTCCCAGTATTGTAGATGCTAGTCTTAAACCAATGCTATTCACTCCACGGGAAATCAAGAAATCGCAAAAGGTACTGGTTACAAAGGCTTTGGGTGGTGAGAACATTCTGGCAGTAGAAGTGAAAATATGTGTTACAGAAATAATTGTGCTCCATTCAAGTTGAACCATCATAGCTCCAAATATTGGACAAAAACTGAAAGAACTGTGGTTGTTGGAAATTGAAACAAAAAAGAAATTGCAGAAAGGTCTCAGCAGATCTGGCAACATCTTTGTTAACGTTTTGGGTCCAGTGACCTTTCTTCAGCACTGACTGCAGCTTAGAAAATGATGTTTTTTTATACCAACGAAGGTATGTAGGGAGAGGGGGGAGAGTAAACGATGAGTAGAGATAGAGTCCAAAGGGAGAGAGAGAGAAAAACAGTTAGACAGATAAAATGAGTGGTTAAAGGTCAGACTGGTGGAATGAACAGTTGTGAATGGGGTCTATTAATGATTGACAATCGGTACTGTGTTATAATAGCCCATGTGATGCCAAGGCCTGGTGTGGGGAAAGCAAGAAATGGGTGGTGGTATTGGTGGTGGTGGTGGTGGTGGTGGTGGGGGGTGGGGGGGAGGTGTGTGGTTGGGAAAAACATGGGGAAAGGTGCTCTCGCTATAGCATTGGGGAACTTAGTCCAGTAGGCTGCAGTGTTCCAAGTAGAAAATGAAGTGATGTTCTTCCAGCATGCACTGAGCTTTGCTGGAGCTCTGCACCAAGCCTGAGACAGATTTTGGCCAGAGAACACTGTGATGTGTTGAAGTAGCAAGCAACTGGAGACTCAGGGTTTTTTTTGTAGACAGAACTTAGGAGGTCTGCAAAGCAGTCATTCAGTCCGCACTTCATTTCTCCAATGTAAGGGAGACCACGTTATAAGCAGTGAATGTAGTAGATTAGATTGAGTGAAATGCAGATAAAATGCTGTTTCACCTTTTCTCTTTTTTAGGGCTCTATGTCTGCCTATTATTTACTCTCCCTTCTCCCCCATCCCATCTTTTGTATTAAAACTACCTTTTCCTAATTACCATCAATTCTGAGCTGAAAATGTGTTGCTGGAAAAGCGCAGCAGGGCAGGTAGCATCCAAGGAGCAGGAGATTTGACGTTTCGGGCATGAGCCCTTCTTCACCATCAATTCTGAGGAAGGGTCACTCAACCTGCCTGACCTGCTGAGATTTTTCAGCAATTTCTGTTTTTGCTGCAAAATTGGCATCTGCTCGACAATGTGAAACATTGTCCAAGCATATCTTATGTGTGAAAAGCAAGTTTGAACCAACTTGGCTGATTTTTACCCTAACACTTGACATAGGAACATCACAAATGGAATGGTTCATTGACAGTAGTGAAACGTGGCATCTACTCAGTAAGAAAAACCAGAAAAAGTGCTGGAGAAAATCAGCAGGTCTGGCAAAAGAAGGAAAAGATTTAACATTTCAGTCCAGTATGATTTCTTCATAACTGAAAAAGCTGGTAAAATTACGTTTTTTTGCTGATGACAGAAGTGGAGGAGGAATGAGCAGAACAGATGGTAAGGGTACCCAGAGCAAATGACAAGGTGGTAAAGGACTAATAGTGGTAAAGAAGCGATAGAGATATAAAGTAGGTATAAAATTATAGGTGTGCAAAAAGAAAAAACATTCCTCCTCTGCTGAGAGTAATGTCAACACAAGCTGGATGAACAACACCTCATTTTTCACTTAGGCACACTATGGTCTTAGTTTCACAGAAAGAGAGTTTGTTTGGCTACAAATAAGCCAAGAGGTAACATTTGATTGAAAGTCCAGTGAGTTTCTATGATTTAAGTACAGTAATATTGCACTGTTTCATATTTAATGTTGAGCCTATAGTGAGATACTGATGCTTTGACACTTTCAAAGCGACTTGGACAACTTGAATAGCAAGTCTCTGGGCTGTACTTTTCACATCTTTGAACAATGCTGCCTGATTTCTGTTGCTAAATTGCTGGTGGAATTATTATTATTTCTACAGCTAGAATGCAAGCCAATAACAACAGAAGAAGCATTCTGTTTGAAGATGTTTTGTGTTGATTTAAAGATAATGAAATTAAAAGTCACAATAAGAAATCAAAGCACAGACCTTCCTTAGGATAAACATGATATCTGTCCTACCTTACTGCATTCATTTACCTTGATCAAATACAATATTTTTCTACATCAGCTTTCTAGTAAGTTGTTTTTTGGTTAAATATCTTGAGACTTAAAATAATGCTGTTTGAATAATGTAAGACCCTCAACTATCAGCTTGCCTCAGGAGTGACATTTTCATTTCTGAGTTCGAATCACAGAAGATGTGAGCACATATTTTAGACTGACACTTTAGTGTAGCACTAAGTGAGTGCTGCAGCGTTAGATATACCTGGCATCTTTTGAATGCAGTGTTCAACTGAGTCCAAGCTGATGCATTTGGGTGAATATAAACAATTTCATGATGCTAGTTCAAAAAAGGCAGGGAGTTCATCCAACATGTCAACAAAAAAAATTATCCATTAATTCAAAGCAACCAAAACATTTGTCACAGTTTCATTTGTGGGACTCTGCTCAGTGCAAGTTAGCTGTTACCATTGCTGAAGTTTCAAAGAAAATGATAAAAAAAATTATTGAGGATTGAAACATACAGGGTGTCCTGAAAATGTGGAAGCTACAAAATAACAAAGTATTTTATTTATGCTTCATTAAAAATGAATGATTCAATGTGATTTATGAACTTTGAGGTCCAATGAACTTGATAAGTTAATACTCTAACATCTCAGCCATTGCTTGAGACAAAAAGCTGTCCAAATTTTTACTCACCCAAAAAGAATTCTGGAAAAGCAATCAAATGACTCTGACTCATTAAAGAGCTGGCCAAATTTTCAATATCAATGCTAAGGAGTACAATCACAAGATTTAATTATCTGTTCTGAAGCCTGGAAAGGTCATAACCTGATCAATGTAATGTGAGATTCCAAACATTGTATACCAAAAGAACTAGATGCTTGTAGAATTAATTGTAAGCTTTTTACCGTGATCTCCTTTGAACAATTGTGTAAAGATTTTCATTGTGCTCGGCTCACCTTTGCTGCTTCTAAATGAGGCATTTCAATTCATGACTTTTGAATAATGCATTGGCTGACCATAATCTAACTTCAACATTATTGAAAAACGGATGTAAGCTTGGAAAGTTCATTTTCAGATGTTTTGTCACCATACTAGGTAACATCATCGGTGAGGAGAAAATGAGATCTGCAGATGCTGGAGATCAGAGTTGAGAGAATGGTGCTGGAAAAGCACAGCTGGTCAGGCATCATCCGAGGAGCAGGAGAATTGACATTTCTGGCATAAGCCCTTCATCAGGAATGAGGTTTATAGCGGGGCTAAGAGATAAATGGAAGAGGGGTGGGGTTGGGGGAGGTAGCTGGGAAAGCGATAGGTGGATGAAGGTGAGGGAGAATGTGATAGGTGAGAGGGAACAGTGATGGAGGGGTCTGGAGGGTCTGGAGGGCGATGTCGAGTTGGATTCTTGGGACTGAGATAATGTGGGGGGAGGGGAATGAGGAAGCTGTTGAAGTCCACATTTATACCGCGTGGTTGCAGGTTCCCAATGCAGAATGTGATGCGTTCCTCCTCCAGGCATCAGGTGGTAACGGTTTGGTGGTGGAGGAGGCCCAGGACCTGAATGTCCTTAATGGAGTGGGAGGGGGAGTTGAAGTGTTTAGCCACTGTGCGGTGGGGTTGGTGGGTGCTCAGATGTACTCTGAAGTAATATGCAAGAAGGCATACTGTCTCCCCAATGTAGAGTAGACAACACCAGGTGCAACAGATGCAATAGATGACATTGGTAGAGATGCAGGTGAATTTCTGACAGATGCGTAAGGATCCCTTGGGGGCTTGGATGGAGGTGAGGAAAGTGGTGTTGGCGCAGGTTTACGCTTCCTGTGGTGGAGGGAAAGGTGCCAGGAGTAGGGTGTGGGCTGGTGGAGGTGTGTGGACCTCATGAGCGAGTCAACCAACAACCTACCAATCCCACCACCCCCGGGTGAACATTTCAACTCCCCCTCCCACTCTGTCAAGGACATGCAGATCCTGGTCCTTCTCCACTGCCAAACCATTTCCACTCGACACCTGGAGGAGGAACACCTCATATTCCTCCTTGGGACCCTGCAACTACACGGGATAAATTTGGATTTCAACAGTGTATTCAAAAAGAACGGGTACCCAATAAACATAGTCCACCGATTTCTGAGCAACAAACCCAAACAAGCAGACAAAACATGCCCAGAAACCCTAGCCACTCTCCCCTACATCAAAGACACCTTGGAAATGACTGCCAGACTACTCAAACCCACCAACACACAAACAGGTGAATTGGCCATGCTAAATTGCCCGTAGTGTTAGTTAAGGGGTAAAATGTAGGGGTATGGGTGGGTTGCGCTTCGGCGGGTCGGTGTGGACTTGTTGGGCCGAAGGGCCTGTTTCCACACTGTAAGTAATCTAATCTAATCTAAATCTAATCTCTAGCAGCTAATGAACTTGAAAGACCTTATACAGGCAACAAGCAAAACTAATGTCATCTACAAAATACCTTGCAAGAACTGTAACAAACACTACATTGACAAACAGGCAGAAAACTAGCTTGCTCCAAACGAACTCCATGCTGGACACTGGGCACCAGCACTAACTGGGCATGCTGTGTGGGCACTAATCACATGCACCTGATATTAATGGGCACTGACATCGAACATGCCAGCTTCTAAGAACCCTGATGGCACATCATCTATGGACAGGATATTTCTGCACTTTAGTGTTGCATCTCAAGGTATAACAGCAGCTGTCATTGTAATGTTGCTGCAAGGAGACTATGTGCTCTGGCACATGCTAAGCCCATGCACTGGATCAATTTGCACCTGACACTTGTTTGCTTGTTGTCATAGCACTCACGTCACTCGAAGCTGATTTGGATTCTCATAACATCCTTGCCTTGCTTTACCTTGGCATTCTACCTTCTGCTGCCTCAGCCACAGATAACCAAGATCCACAGTATTGCTGTCTCGATAAGTTACTTAATGCAATCCCAGGCAATAATAGATTTCAGGAGGATTCAGGCAAACAGGTAAAATACTAAAAAAAAATAAAAAAAAGATTTTGTTAACAATGAGTTGTATTTTGAAGGAAGAATGAGGCAAAACAATAAAACTCATGAATTTTAAAGGTGATGCAGAAAGAGAGACTATTCTGTGTACCCAGGACAGCAATCTCATTCTCACTGTGTCTTTACTGAAGTACTTGTAAGGTGGCAGCTGGCAGCTTCAAGAGTAGGTACTTGGTGATGGATGTCACATGACTAAGGCAGACGAGGAAGGACATTCGCATATGGCTGCATTTCACACAAAACATCCACATTTTCAAAAGAAAGAACACATTTATGCACACTAATTTTAACTATGAGTTACCTAAATTATGCACTCTACAAACATGGTTCTCATGTATTAATAGATTCTGTTAATCTTTAAACTATGCAGGTCTCTTAATAGTTTACATGTGTGTGGTTGGTGGCTCTTCATCTGGGTGATGTTCCTTCTCTGAGGAGTCTTTTGCTATTTCTGTGGTACTTGCTGTTGTTCCATCTCCAACACTGGGTTGTTCCGGACCTCTAGGTCTGACAGTTCATCTATAGGCTGTGCAAATGGTGAATGCACATCTTCCTAATAACCCACTTTTAGCTAAGAACAGCTTCGTGAGATGTACATAGGTGCCTGTGGTTGCAACAGTTTATCTGATCATTCGCTTCAGCCATGAATAACAAGGTGCATCTATTCCACACAGTTGCCAACTGGGTTGAATCATTCAAGGTTTGTACCTTGACTGGCTCTCAGTACTTAACTCTGGTAACAATTTTGCAGTCTTATCAAAATAAAGTTTGGCTTTCTGCTGTATCACCTTTATTTTGTCACTCATACTTATTACTATTTTCAGCTTCAGTACTATTTATGTCATTGGAAGTATAGTTTAAGTGTGGCATATTATTTTTTCTACTGGTCTAATCTCCACGCCTTAAGTAGATATGTTTCTCTGCTTGTGTTTTACCTTGGGTATACATTAGTTCTCTACTTACTCAATTTCTTTATTGTTACTTTGGCAATTTTCACTGCCATCTCAACTCCTCTGTTTGACTGGGGATAGTGGGAGGTGATGTAATGTGTTGACTTTCTCAATCACAAGAACATAAGCACAAAGAGCAGGAGCAGACAAGTAGCCTCTTGAGCCTGCTCCACCATTTGGCACAGTCATGGCTGATCTAATCTTGGCCTCAACTGAACTTTCCTGCTTGCTCCCCATAACCGTTTAACTCTTTCTCAATTACCAATCTGTCTGCCTGTCTCCTCCCCAAGTGTCCACTACATTTTGGAGTAGATTCCACAAATTCACAATCCTTTGATTGAAGTAATTTCTTCTCTTTTCAGCTTACATCTGTATATTCTAGCCTAGAACTACATCTCTTTATCTGTACTGTCTGACTTGCTGAGTATTTCCAATGTTTTCTGTTTTTATGTCCATCATCAATAGTATCTTAACGTGTTAGAATAGACAAGTTTGCTTATGTCTGAAATAGTCAAGTGGATTTTAAATCAATAATATGAAAATCTACTGTTGAATATCCAAACCACATCCTTCCCTGAAACTGAGGAAATCCTATCAACCCATGAAAATGATTTGTGTTTAACATCTCAATCACTTCTAATAGGCTGAGCAGAAACATCCTGACCAATTGTGGGCAATTATACATTTGTTTGGTAAGGCCCAGATGTGGCCTTCAAAAAAACAAATGTTTTTTTGAAAATGAATGGTGCTTTTCTTGCAACTCGTGCCACAATATTCTCACCTTCTCTTCAAAAGCATTGATACTTTTTAATACACAGGAAAGCTTGGGAAAAATAAATGAGACAAAGAAGGGAAAAAAGCTTATTGATACAGCCACTTTCAGGACGTCTCACTTTACAGCTAACTGTACCTTTGAAATGTTTTTACAATTGAAACTAAGTGAAGTGCAACAATCAATTTGCACAAAGCAATTTCCCATAAAAAGCAGTAATCTGGTTTTCATTTACTTAACAATGTTGGCTGAGAGATACATATTGGCTTGACAAAATTTCTTAAATTGGGAATAAAAAATAGCAGTTAATGGAGAAACTCAGCCGGTCTGTGGAAGAAAGCAAATTTTACATTTCAAGTCCAGTGATTCAGAGTCACAGAAATTTACAGCATGGATAAAAAACACTTTTGTCCAACTTGTCCATGCCAACCAGATATCCTAAATTGCATTTGCCAGCATTTGGACATTTCCCTCTAAACCCTTCCTATTTATGTACCAATCCAATGCCTTTTAAATGTTGTAATTGTACCAATCTCCATCACTTACTCTGGCAGTAGCTTCCATACAAGTACTGCATAAAAAAGTTGCCACTCTCACCGTAAACCTATGCTGTCTAGTTTTTGACTCCTCTACACTGGGAAAAGACCTTGATCATTCACCCCATCCATGCTTTTCATGATTTATGAACCTCTATCAGGTCACCCCTCAGCCTCTGACTCTCCAGTGAAAATAGTCCCAGCCTATTTAGTGTCTCCTTATAACTCAAACTCTCCAACCTTGGCAACATCCTTGTAAATATCTTCTGAATGCTTTCAAGTTTCACAACATCCTTTCTATAGGAGAGAGATCAGAATTGCTTGCAGTATTCCAATAGTGGACTATCAATATCATGTACAGGTGCAACATGGCCTCCCATACCCAATACACTGATCAATAAAGGCTGGTGTACCAAACACCTTCTTCTCTAACATGTCTACCTGAGACTACCTTTCAAGGAACTATGAACCTGCACTCCAAGGTCTCTTTGTTCAGCAACCCACCCCAGGACCCTCAGTGTATAAGTCCTGCTCTGGTTTGCCCTACCAAAATGTAGCACCACACATTTATCCAGATTAAGCCCCATGCCACTCCTTGCCCCATCTGATCAAAGTCTGGGTGCACTCTGAGATAACCTTCTTTGGTGTCCATTGCACCATCAATTTTGGTATGATCTGAAAATATACTAACCATACCGCCCATATTCTCATCCAAATCATTTATACAAGTGACAAAAAGAAGTGGACACAGTATTGATCCTTGAGGCACACCAATAGTCACAGGCCTCCAGTTGGAAAAACAACCTCTGTCTCTTACTTTCCAGCCAATTTTGTATCCAAATGGCTAGGTCTTTCTGTATTCCATGTGATATAACCTTGTTAACTAACCTACTATGTGGAACCTTGTCAAGATCCTTGCTGAAGTCCATTTGGACAATGTTCACCTCTCTGTGTTCATCAATTCTTTTTGCCACTTCTTCAAAAAAACTTAGTCAAGTTAGTGCAACATGATTTCCTGCACACAAAGCCATGTTGATTATGCCTAATCAGTCCTTGCCTTTCCAAATGTATGTAAATTCTATCCCCCCAGAATCCCCTCCAACAACTTGCCCACCACCAATTTTGGAATAACTCATTGCTTCCTAGCTTTGCTTTATTGATTTCCTTATTGCACCATCTTGGCCAACCTCCAGTTTTTCAGCACCTCACTCATGGCTTTTGACAATGCAAATATCTGAGCAAGGGGCCCAGCAATCACTTCTCTAGCTTCCACAAATTTCTAGGGGGTACGCCTGATCCAGTCCCAGAGATTTATTCACCTTAATGCATTTTAAAATATCCAGAACCTCCTCTCAGTAATGTGGATGCTTTTCAAGATCTTGTTATTTATTTCTCCAAGTTCTCTAACTTCCACATTCTTCCCCACAATAAACACTGGTGAAAAATATTCATTTAGTATCTCACCCGTATCCTGCAGTTCCATTCATAAGCTTCCTTGCAAATCATTAATGGGCCCTATTCTCTCCCTAGTTATCCTTTTGCATTTCATGTATTTGTAGAATCCCTTTGGATTCTCCTTAACCATATTTGCCAAAGCTAACTCATCTTCCCTTTTTGCCCTCCTGATTTCCCTCTTGTACTCTTTATACTCCTCTAGGGATTCACTTGATTCCTACTGTCTACACCTGACATATGCTTCCTTCATTTTCATGACCAGAACCTCAATTTTTCTCGTCCTCCAGCATTTCCTTCAATAGCCAGCCTTTCCCATCACACGAACAGGGTCATACTGTCTCTGGACTCTCTTTATCTAATTTTTGAGGGTTTCCCACTTTCCAGTCATGCTTTTACATGTGAATATTCACCCATATTAAACTTTTGAAAGTTCTTGCCTAATACTGTCAAAACTGGCCTTCCTCCAATTTAAAATTTAAACTTTTAGATCCTTTTCCATAACTATTTAAAGTAATAGAATTATGATCACTTGCCCCAAAGTGCTCCCTCACTCATACCTCAGTCATTTGCCTTGCCTTATTTTCAAACAGCAGGTCAAGTTTTACACCTTCTCTAGTCAGTACATCCACATACTAAATCAGAAAATCTTCTTGTACACACTTAACAAATTCCTCTCCGTCCAAGTCCTTAACACTATGGCAGTCCCAGTCTATGTCTGGAAGGTAAAAGTCCCCTACCAATACCATGCTATTATTCTTACACTCACATGCAAAATGAACTTCCTAGGGAAGTGATGGACGTTAATACAATTACGTTGTTTAAAAGACATTTGGATGGAATCATGAATAGAAAAGGTTTGGAGGGATATGGGCCAGGAACAGGCAGGTGGCGCTAGTTTAGTTTGGGATTATGTTTGGCATGGACTGGTTGAACCGAAGGTTCTGTTTCTATGCTGTATGATTCTATTACTGAGATCTCCTTACAAATTTGCTTCTCAATTTCTCACTGACTACTGGGAGGGTCTGGCATACAATCCTAACAAAGTGATCATCTCTTTCTATTTCTCAGTTCTAACGAAATAACTTCACTCGACATACTCCCTGAAATATCTTCCATAAGTATAGCTGTAATGTTAACTTTAACCAAAAATGCCACTTCTTCTATTTTCTTTCCGCCCCTTTCTATCCTTCCAGTAACATCTATACCCTAGAATATTAAGCTGCCAGTCCTGTCCATGATATCCCAGTCCTATGTTCCCAATCATGTCCCAAGTTCATTTGCCTTGCTTGTCAGGCCTATTGCTGAAATAAATGCAGTTTTATTTATTAGCCCTACCTCGTTGTCTGCTTGCTCCTGCTTGCGTTGACTATTTGACTTGCACCTTTTCCCAAGTGTACCAGCCTCAGGCTGATCACTTTTCTCAATATCTTTCAGGTCACTTCTACTACAGAGAGATTCCAATGATCCAAAAATATGAACCAGCTCCTCAGCCGCATATTCATCGGCTTTATTTTCCTATTCCTAGTCTCACGAGCACATGACACCAGGTGTAATCCAAATCTTACTACTTTTGAGGACCTACTTTTTAACCTCCTACCCAATTTCATATATTTTCTCCATCAGAATCTCATTGGACTTGAAACATTGACTCCTTCTTCTCACAAATACTGCCAGACCTGCTGAGTTTTTT
Organism: Hemiscyllium ocellatum; assembly: GCF_020745735.1. Classification (NCBI taxonomy): domain Eukaryota; kingdom Metazoa; phylum Chordata; class Chondrichthyes; order Orectolobiformes; family Hemiscylliidae; genus Hemiscyllium; species Hemiscyllium ocellatum. The sequence continues at coordinate 24,251,547 of NC_083416.1, read as the reverse complement.
CAGCAATTTCTGTTTTTGTTTCAGATCTCCAGAATCCACAGTTTTATTTCTAGGTCAGTGTGTGGGATTGGCCATTTGTCACAGAGGAATCAATGTTGCTGCTGCAGTGGAACTGCAGCTGCAACACTACAATGGTAATCAATAACCTTAAACAGGTGGGAAACATATTAGTTTCATTGGCCTTGCCTGAGACATACCAAACCTACAAAGCTGAACACAGGGCTTCAAAAAAAGCCTTTCACTCTCTGTCCACCATTGACAAATTCAATGTTTCCCCTGATAATCTCTTGACCTGCTTTAATAGCATTGATAAAAAACATTTGCATTCAAATACTACCATTTACTTAACAAAATGCCCCAGGCACTGAAAAAAGAAATGCAAGGCTAAATTACATCTCTGATGATACCACTCACAGTAGGCAGGGGAGGATGACAGATTTGCTATAATGTCAAACTTATTTCCAAAGCTACATTAACTATGCCTTACAATGCCAGATTTTGATTGCTTATGAACAATAGTCCTGCCACATTCTCACAAAATAAATTAACTTAGATAAGGCTGTAGAAATTTCAAATAGAAAACAAATGTTCCTTTGCTTTATAAATCAGCAACATTGAAATAATTTATTCCATTTTAAGAATTACTCACTGGGTCGCATATATCACAGTGTTCCACATGCCTACACTGCTCATCTATCTTATGGGACAGATTGACATGAGAAGCTAAAGCTTTATATGTTTGAAGAAAAATCACAATGTTTTCAGATTTTATAAATCTTTGTTTTGGATCAACATATGGCAAAAGTGAATATTTAAAAATTTGGAATTGTTATCCTGAATGATAAATGTTACAATCTCATGAAAAAATAAATAGCATTGTAGACTTTTTTTGGTTAATGGCAAGGTCCACATGTCTTTTTTTTTAAAATGAACAGCCATCCCATATATAGTTTAAATCAAGAGTATCCAAATCATGCCTTTTAGGCTAACACGTACATGGTATGGAGCCTTGTGACTACATATTAACGTATTAATCAGTGTCTTAACCATCTCAAGCCCCTCAGCTCATTAATGCAAGTTGACCTTGGTGTTCAATTTATAATTAGATCAACCCTTAAGGCTATAACATTCAAATGTACGCAAACCAATAAATAATAAATCCCAGAAGTGATGTCCCTATGTGTAAAAGCCTGGTACATTCTGAATAGGAGGAATAAAAAGTTGGCTGAAAGCCCATTGTGCCAGAAGCATCCAGTCACATTGAACTGGACATGAAAAAACAATCTTAAACTGAGAAAAATGCCTGAAGCTCTCTCTGAATGAGTCATAGCAAGATATGTATATATATATATATATATTATAGAGGGAGAGAGAGAGAGATAGAAAGATAGAGGGAGAGTGCACTGACAGTCCTATTTTACATGGTATCCATGATATGTTCTTACCATTCCAACTCACAATCCCTACTACTCTGCCTGTATGTCTATGTCTATGCACTGGCAAACCCCATGATAGGAATAATGTTGTGTGCTAGGATTTGAAGACCCTGGTGGACAACTCAGAAACTTAGTGAGGTCCAATGTTTGTTTAAGTTTTGAAAGATCGTTTAGTACAGTCATTAACAGATTCAGATATAGTGATAGACATCTCCAACACAATAAATTAGTAAAGATTACACTCTATTATATTCAGTAATCACAATATATTGTTCTTACTTAGGATCAAATTTCAACTGTAAGGATTTTATAAATGGTATTAATTGCATAGTAACAGATTAGGCAGCATGCTATTTGAAGATTAATTTTAAACTTGTTTGCACTGAAGTATTAGGACTGACCAACACAAGAGCTATTTAAGCGATTGAACCTGTTTTTTAGCTGAAGACTTCGATATAAGTGTTTCAATTTATGAAAAGATGGGATAGAGTAGACAGAAAGTAACTTTTGGATGATTAGCTATTTGATCTCAATTGCTCATAGATTTAAGATTACATGAAAGAGAGATTTTGTTCCCTATACAAGCAAAATTTTTTTTACGTAGAGAGTTTCAAGACCATGGAATGTACTGCCAGAGTTATTAACACTGGATGCCAGGGTAGGCTAACGTTTGGAAAAAAAGGAAAATAAAAGCAGGTACATGGACTTGTGACTCTCTTCACTTGTTGAACAATCAGTGACATGAATCCATGGTCAAAATCTATGTAATCCTATTTTAGATTATTTTTACAGTAACATAATATTTATTTTGCCATAGCTATTACTTGGGTTAATTGATTTTCATTTTAAAGGGGAAAATACTCAATTCATATCAATTTTCAAATGTTTGTTTTTGTGATTGAGAGATTTTGTACTTATATTTAACATGCTTTCAACTTCTCTAAACTAATCTGACTGTCCACAAATAAATCACAACCTGCACATACAACTTCTAGAGAAATGTAGTTTACTAATCACATTTGGCATAAAGTTTTATAATAGATTAGTTGTGTAACTTTGCGTAAACACATTAAATAGTGAAAACATTTTGGCTATGATCTCTCATTTCTCCCAGATTTGGCGTTACTCTCATGTTTAGAACAGATTTGGCCATAGTCTCTCATTTATTCATTTTTCCCACACTGCAATCACAATTCTCATTTCGAAATATTTGTGCCAGAATTCTGCAACTCCAGGCATGTGCAGACCAGCTGGACTATAAAATTCAATGGACTAGACAGTGGGAAACAAAAGACATTCATCAGGTGACTGCATCAAAAACAAAAGGAAATGAAGAGACTCACATGCAGTAAAATGGGTGACTGAATGCAGTTGGCCGCATTGCAATATCAGAACTCTTCCAAACTTGACAGTTAGTGGAGCTCATCCTGACTAAGCAGTGGGAATAGGACAAAGGGGCATTAAGTTTCCCAATTTTCCCAAAAGCAAAAGCAAATCACTTCCTTCAAAATCAAATTCCACTGCAGCAAAATCTGAAAGTGTACAATTCATCTGATTTTACCTCAGTCAAACAAACAAAATGAAGACTCACAAAGCCTTTACTTGTGGTCAATGAACCACAAAGATTGTGAACAGACTTCAACTTTCAAAAGTTCTGATGTACTCAGGCAAAAACTCTGTTATCAAATCGAGTGATACAGGAACATTTTACTGGACACAGAATTAAATGACAAATAAGTGAAGACCTAAATTCACAAAACACATTAGATCTACAATTTGACTGACAATAACAATGGAAGTGGAAAAGAAAACCACTGGGCCAAATACAGCATATAGAAAATATGGATACGGTAATTTTGCAGTACATTAAACAGATAAGCTATGCATTTTGATAACTTAATTAAAATAGGAGTTGGTTACAATGAATTGATCTGATGTACAGGCTAAAATCTAAAGCAGTTCTATGGACCAATTGTACAAATTATATACAGAATTTAAAATCATTATGAATAAACAAAATTGTTCTTTCAGAAAACCAATTGATAATGGATGGAATTGTAACCAAACATTTATACATTTTTGCTTTTCTTTACGGAATTTAAAATTGCCTGCATCTCCTAATGATAACTTTCAACGTGTCTGTTTATATGGATTTAAATGAAATCCTAGTTAATACTCATCACTTGCATAAAAGTAAACACAATTAATATACAGGTAATAATAAACGAGTACCTTCAGGGAACTTGTTTCAGGCAGCATCTACTTATGCCAATATTCTCATCAACACAGCAAAACAATTACAGGTATTCTTGTAGTTTATTTTCCAACCCAATAGCTAAGAAATCCCACAAAGTTCATCCCACTCCAATGGTGTACCTTTCGCCAAAAAGCAAATGTGATGAAAATCCCACTTTGTTTCACTGACTACTATAAGTAAATACCTAGTCCAAATGTTTGAATTGTCATTTTGTTCTGGTTCATTGGTTTGTTAGTATATATGCCAAACTAAAAATAAAACTTACTATATTATTAAAACAGCTAACAGAAATCAGGACTATGCACATACCTGTTTATTTACACAATATCCACCTGTTTCAAATTGCAACGAAGCACAAAGTTATTACCACTACTTCAAGTCTTGTTTCATTGCATTTTTATAGCTATCTTTTTTCTGTTACTTTATTACTTTCGATAATCTTGAGACAACTATACCAGAATTTATTTGCTTTAAAATTTGTTCAGCCTCATTCATCTATTCCTTGCAGTACTTAGAGATAATCAGCATGGCTTTGAGAGGAGCAGATCATGCCTCACAAACCTTATTGAATTCTTTGAAGATGTGACAAAACATGTTGATGAAGGTAGAGCAGTGGATGTGGTGATACGGATTTCACAAAGGTATTTGATATGGTTCCACATGGTAAGCAGATTCAGAACATTAGGAGGCATGGAATACAGGGAAATTTGGCTGTATGGATACAGAATTAACTGGTCCATAGAAGACAGAGGGTGGTAGTACATAGAAAGTACTCAGCCTGACGCTCGGTGACCAGTCATGTTCTGCATGGATCAGTTCTGGGACCTCTGCTTTTGTGATTTTTACAAATGACATGGATGAGGAAGTGGTGGGCTGGATTAGTAAATGTGCCATTGAAATGAAGGTTGGTGAAGTTGTGGATAGAGTGGAGGGCTGTTGTTGGTTGCAACAGGACATTGACAGGATGCAGAGCTGGGCTGAGAAGTGGCAGATTGAGTTCAACCTGGAAAAGTGTAAAGTGATTCATTTTGGAAAGTTGAATTTGAATGCAGAGTACAATGTTAAAGACAGGATTCTTGGAAGTGTGGAGGAAGAGAAGGATCTTGGGTTCCACATCCATAGATCTCTCAAAGTTGTCACCCAAATTGATAGGGTTGTTAAGAAGGCACAAAGTATGTTGGCTTTCATTAGCAGGGGGATTGAGTTTAAGAGCCGAGAGATTATGCTGCAGCTCTATAAAGCTCTGGTTTTACCACACTTGGAATATTGTGTTCAGTTCTGGTTGCCTCATTAGGATGTGGAAGCTTTAGAGAAGTTGCTGAGGAGATTTACCAGGATACTGCCTGGACTGGAGGGCATGTCTTATGAAAAAAAGGGTGAGGAAGTTAGGGCTTTTCTCACTGGAGCAAAGAAGGATGAGAGATTTGATAGAGGTGTACAAGATGATGAGATGCATAGAAAGAGTGGATAGTCAGAGACTTTATCCCAGGGTGGAAATGGCCATCACAGAGGAGCATCATTTTAAGGTGATTGGAGGAAGGTTTAGGGGAGATGTCAGAGGTAGGTTCTTTACACAGAGAGTGGTGGGTGCGTGGAATGCGCTGCTAGCAGTGGTAGTAGAGTCAGATACATTAGGGACATGTAAGCGACTCTTGGATAAGCACATGGATGATAGTAAAATGAATGGTATGTAGGTTAGTTTGATCTTAGAGTATGATAAAAGGTCAGCAAAATATCAAAAGCTGAAGTGTTGTACTATTGTTTGTTTTTAATCTCCAAATCATTGTTGTTAATTGCAATTGTCATGTGGAATATACAATAAAAAAAATACAGGTTACAAATAGTGCAGGGGAAATTGAAAAAAATGTTATAAGAAGGGTAAAGAGAAGTACGTGAGAAAAGCATTAAGACGATAACACAAAAGGAGAGCCAATTATTTTTAATTGATTCATTATAAAAAAGGTGGTTAATAAAATGGTGAAATCAATTAGGGCTGAAAAGGAAATCTTCTTGAAGGAAGAGAGAACAAAACTGAGTAACTGAATAAATTATTTGCATTTGTCTTCACAAAAGAGGGTGAAGTTAACATTACAGGAGAATCAAGGTGTTGGCCATATAGGGTATGGTAAGATATGAAAAAGGGAAGTGCTGACCTTGATGACATCATTCATCTTTCCCAGAAGGGATGTATCCTAGAGATTGTTGACGGAAGCTAAAGTAATGGTTAAGGCAACTTTGATTGTAGTTTTCAAACCTCTTTGGATATTGAGTGGTGCCAGGAGACTGGAGGATTCAGAATGTGACAGCCCTGCTCAAACAAAAGGGATAAATCTTGTAACTGATAGTTTAACACTAGATAAAAATACTATACACTGTTAAGGACAAAGTCAATTCTCATTGGAAAAAACATGGGTTAACATTACTTAGCCAACCCAGATTTATTGAAAGCATTTGTGTTTCATTAATTTGATTGAATTATTTGATGATGTAACACAGAAGTTTCATAAAGGTAATGCAATAACGTTGTTTATCTAGCCTCTCAGAAAGCATTTGATTACATGCAAGATAAGAACTTAAGCAGAAAATAGAATCAGAAGGAATAATACAAACCAACATATAAAAATAGTTTTGAGCTAGTAAACAGGGCGTAGTGGAGAGGGATGCTTTCCTGCATGGAGGAGTATGCCATGAAATCTCCAGAAGCTAGTATTAGACTCATTGCTGCAAACGCAAATACAGGTTACTTCGATAACAAGGAAGGCAAAGAATTACAATGAGAGATTATGCAACTTTATGCAAAAAAATCAGGTGAGATTGTTTGCCACTTGCATTTTTGTTCACTTAGGCATACAGAAACAAAGGCGTCAAATGACCAACAATATAATGCCAAAACAAAATGTTCTACTTCATCTTTGTACAAACCTTCAACTCAAATATCCCACTTATGTAAAACCGCAAGACTCTTGTGACAAATATTCATTGAAATGAAGCCATTAATTATTAAATCTTCTCTGGTATGAGTATCAATAAACTGTCAAGTAACAGAGTGCTTCTCAAACATAAATGATTATTAATAGTACACAGTACTTCCCACAAAGCAAACCAAACATTTGGTTAAGTTTATTTCAATGTTTTTAAATTGTGGGCTATGTGGGAATACATTCTCTCAGCATAGTAGGTCAAAAGCTCACATGCACATATTTCTGAACTTACTGTCAGCTTACTGTCTAATGTGGTGATATTCCCATGTATCTGCTGCCCTTGTCCTTCTAGATGGAAGTGGTTTTGGGTTTGCTAAGTACTGTTTGAGGATCTTTGGTGAACTTCTGCAGTGCATCTTTTAGATAGTAACACTGCTGTTACTGTGCGTTGATGGTAGAGAGAATCAATATTTGTGGATGTGATGTCAATCCAGCAGACAGCTTTGTCCTGGATGGTGTCAACCTTTCTGAGGTTTGTTGAAGCTGCACTCATTTAGACAAATGGGGAGTATTCATCACACTCCTGCCCTATACCTCATAGATGATGGACAGATATTGGGGAGTCAAGAGGTGAGGTACTCACTTCAGTATTCCTAGCCTCTGACCTGCTCTTGTAGATATTGTGTTTACATGAGAGTTCAATTGAATTGATGGTCAATGATAAATCCAAGGATGTTGATAATTCAGGATTCATGAATTGTGACACCACTGAATGTCAAGGGTAGTGACTGGATTGTCTCTTATTGGAGATGGCTAATGTCTGCCATTTTATGAATTAATAGGATTTCAATTAATTGTACATTTTGAATTATTCAAAGTTAAATTTTGATGCCTTTTATGATGTTTTTGAAATTAAAAGAGTCAATGAAAGCAATGGTATAAACAAGTGGGAAGTAAGATATGAGAATAGATTGTAAAGTCCTGCCAAAGCCATCTGATTCTACAATTAACCTCCACTGAGGCATTTAATTTTTTTCTTACTTGGATTACTGTACTGTGCATATCTCTTCATTGATCCTGTGAAATTATGAGTTCCACAGCAACATAAATTTAAAATTAGAAGACACCATATGTAATTTTCATTATTTTGTAAATTCATTATTATTATGGGAATAGAGACAAAACAGGTCCAAAAGTAAATAATTTATAGTCACAGTGAGACTATTTCTGATAAAAAATTGTTTTTATGAAGGAAATTAAAAACATAAGAACATCCAGATCAAATTTTGCGTCTGTAAAAGGCACTTTTTATAGTGTATTGGCTACACCAGGATGTTCAAATACTCAACAAATTGGGATGAATCCTACAGTTCTCTGGCAAAGTGACAGTTGCATTAAGTTTTTTGGAGCACGTTTCATTGCACAGTCTAGTGACATTTCTCACCATGTCTTACCAAAGTCTATTCTTTAACTATCTACCCCAAAAATATTGGCACTTCTCTCATGCAATTCGAGCTTCATGTTATCATGCATCGTTCCTGGAGCAAAGAACAAAGAAAATTACAGCACAAGAACAGGTCTGTCCTTTAAGAATCTGTCCTTTAAGCCTACGCCAATCCAGACCCTCTATCTAAACCTGTTGCCTATTTTCCAAGGATCTGTATACCTCTGCTCCCTGCCCATTCATGTATCTGTTCAGATACATCTTAAATGACAGTATCATGCCCTCTCCACCACCTCCACTGGCAAAGTGTTGCAGGCACCCATCGCTGTCTGTGTAAAGAATTTTCCATGCACATTTCCCTTAAACTTTTCTCCTCTCACCTTGGACTCATGACCCCTAGTAATTGAATCCCCCCCATTCTGGAAAAAAGCTTCTTGCTATCCACCCTGTCTATACTTTTCATGATTGCGAGTTTTGAGAAGATTTGTAGCTCAGGTTATGGTTCTGGATGTAGGTTTGCTCCCTGAGCTGCAAGGTTTATTTTCAAATGTTTCATCACTGTGCAAGGTAATATCTTCAGTGAGCCTCCGAATGTTTGGAACCCAAGGAAACTCAAATATATAAATAGAAAGCAGGCTACACCACCACTGCTTCGTTCAGAGGCTCACTGAAGATATTATCTACTATGGTGACGAGACACCTGAAAACAAACCTTCCAGCTCAGCGAGCAAACCTACATCCACTTCTCATGATTTCATTGACCTCATTCAGGTCTCCCCTCAACCTCTGTCTTTCTAATGAAAATAATCCTAATCTATTCAACCTCTCTTCATGGCTAGCACCCTCCATACCAGGCAATATCCTGGTGAACCTCCTCTGTACCCTGCCAAAGCATTCACATCCTTCTGGTGATGTGGCAACCAGAACTTACACCATATTTCAAATGTGGCTGAACCAAAATCCTATACAACTGTAACATGACCTGCCAACTCTTGTGTTTAATACCCTGCCCGAGGAAGGCAAGCATGCCGTATGCCTTCTTAACCAATCTATCGATCTGCGTTGCCACCTTCAGGGTACAGTGAACCTAAACACACAGATCTCTCTGTACATCACCTCACATTTGCCTGGATTGAACTCCATTTTTCTGCCCAACTGTCCAATTAATCTATATTCTGCTGCATTCTCTGACAGACCCCTTCACTATCTGTTACTCCACCAATCTTAGCATCATCTGCAAACTTGCTAATCAGATCCTATGCCTTCCTCCAGATCATTTATATATATCATAAACAACAGTGGACCCAGCAAGCATCCCTGTGGAACTCTACTGGTCACAGTTCTCTATTTTGAGAAACTCCCTTTCACTACTACTCTCTGTGTCCTGTTCCCCAGCAAGTTCACTATCCATCTAGCTAGTACACCCTGTACCCCATGCGACTTCACTTTCTCCATCAGCCGACCGTGGGGACCCTCATCGAATGTCTTACTGAAGTCCATGAATAAGACATCTACAGCTCTTCCCTCATCAATCAACTTTGTCACTTCCTAAAAGAATTCTATTAAGTTGGTAAGACATGACCTTCCAAGTACAAAACCATGCTGCCTGTACTGATAAGCCCATTTTCTTCCAAAGTTAAACAGATCCTATCGCTTAGTATCTTCTCCAGCAGCTTCTCTACACTAATATCAGGCTTGCACAACTTGTCACTGGCAGATATCTTCAAAAAGACCACAGTCTTGTAGCTCATGTAATATGCAAAAGACAGTTGTCCATCCAGGTCAATATTAAAATTCTGAAGCTGTGGCCATCATGGACAGCTGTGTCCAGGATCCTCAGGTCTGCTGGATACATGCACACTCCTGCTGTCTAGCTATTGGTCTGTGTGACCAAAAGTCAAGACAACAGTGGGAGGGGATCCTGGACCACAGTCAGGTACCCTTCCTCAAAAGGAGACAGGCTGGTGGCATGATGACCGAGCTGGAGGAGGAATCACTGCCCCCTCAGAATTCTCCTCACAGGAGACTCCAGAGGTGTCTCCTACCTTCATTCGGCCTGCCAACCTCCAAAATCTGGAAGTTCAAGCTGACAAATGGCCACTGGTCCTTGGCAAGAAGACCCTCAGCATGTCAGTCCTGTACAGACAGGCATTCATCTGGGGTGACACAACTAAACCTCTAGGGCCAATGGGCAGCTTTCCTGAGCAGATTTCATCCACTAGTGAAAACTAGGACATAACTGAGACATAGCAGGAATGAAAGAAGGAAAAATATCTTTTGAGAGCTCTTCAGTGGCACAGGTGATAGCACAGTGTGTATAAAGTACCCCGTTACATAAACTTGATTGATTTTGAAGTGTATCCATGTTTTGAGTCCCTGTGTAGTGCAACAGTAGAAGCATGATGGCCATCTTCATGACAGCCTGATGAAGCATGTTGCAGAAAACCATCACCCCTCATGGTAAAACATCCCTATTCTTTTCCTAGCCTCTGGATACCACCAGGACCAGTCAATTTCTGACCTCAATACAACCTTGGTTCGAACATGATCAAAAGACCTATACTCCAGAGTGGAGGAGACAGTGATTGCCTATGACATCAAATCCACATTTTACCAACTGTTGCTGGTCAGTCAAATATTTGTAGGAGTGCTTCAGGGGAGTTTCCAAGACCTGACTATCTTTCAACTCCACCTTCCCTCCATCATAAGGTCAGAAGTGGGAATGTACTTCTGTACATCTTCAGGAAGTGATCCAAGTTGGTTTTGTTTTTCCAATTTTCAAAGTAGCAATCTATACATCTCATTTTTGAGTTGGCTCTATATTTTGCATTCCAGATCTTTATGGTAGCAGATAAAGTTCAACTAGTTCTAAAGTAGATAAATCCACTTGCATGGCTTACATCCTAGGATCCTAAAAGAGATAACTACAGAGATAGTGGATGCATTGTCTGTAATTTTCCAAACGTTGTTGAAATCTGATGCCAGGGTTGGAAGCTTTGAGCTATAGGGAGAGGCTGAATAGGCTGGGGCTTTTTCCCTGGTGCATCAGAGGCTAACGGGTGACCTTATAGAGGTTGTAAAATCATGAGGGGCATGGATAGGATAAATAGACAAGGTCATTGCTCTGGGTTGGATGGAGTATAGAACTCATGGGCATAGGTTTCTGGTGTGAGAGGAAAGATTTAAAAGAGACCTAAGGGACAACTTTTTCACACAGAGGGTAATGCATATATGGAATCTGCTGCCAGATGAAGTGGTGGAGACTGCTACAATTACAACATTTAAAAGGCATCTTGATGAGTATATGAATAAAAAGAGTTTACAGGGATATGGGCCAAGTGCTGACAAATGGGACTAAATTAATTTAGGATATCTGGTCAACATGGATGAGTTGGATTGAGAGTTTGTTTCCACACAATACATCTCTAAAACTCTATGTGGGTATTGCTGGTAATTTATTGATTCCTGAAGAAGGGCTCATGCCCAAAACGTCGATTCTCCTGCTCCTTGGATGCTGCCTGACCTGCTGCACATTTCCAGCAACACATTTTCAGCTCTGATCTCCAGCATCTGCAGACCTCACTCTCTCCTAATTTATTGCCCATCCCAAGTTGTCCTTGAGAGGGTAGTAATGAGCTGCCTTTTTGAACTGCAGCAGTACACCTGTAGTAGGTTGCCCCACAATGCAGTTAGGGAGAGAATTCGAGAACTTTGACCCAGTGACAGTGAAGAATTGCAATATATTACCAAATCAGGATGGTGAATGGCTTGGAGGGGAGCTTAAAGGTGGTGGTGTTCTCATGTATCTGCTGCCCTTGTCCTTCTAGATACAAGTGTCATAAGTTTGGATCGTGCTGTCTGAGAATGTTTGAGTTTTTGGCATGCACCTTGAAGATGATACACACTATTGTTGGTGGTGGAGAGACTGGATGCTTCTGGATGTGGTGCTTTGTCCTGGATAGTGTCAAGCTACTTAATTTGGAGCTGCAAGTTGGGAAGTCTTCCATCACATTCTGACTTGTGTCGTGTAGATGATGGACATATTTTGGGGAATCAAGAGTTGACTTAACTGATGCATTATTCCAAGCCTCTAACCTACCCTTGTAGCCATTGTGTTTGTGGTGAGTCCAGTTGAGTATTTGGTAATGCTTACTCCAAAGATTGATAATGGGGAATTCAGAGATGATAACACCATTGAATGGTAAGGGGAGGTGGTTCAATTGTCTCCTATTGATGGTAGTCATGACTTGGTATTTGCATTGCACAAATTTGTGTGGTACTTGCCACTTGTCAGTCCAGGCCGAGATGCTGTCCAGATCTTTTTGCATTTGAACTACTACAGTATTTGAGGAACTGCGAATGATGTAGAACATTGTACAATCATTAGTGAACATCCCCACTTCTGACCTTATGATAGAGGGAAGGTCATTGTTGTAGCAGCCAAAGGTGGTTGGGGATAGGACATTACCCTGAAAAACTCTTGCAGACCTATCCTGGAGCTGAGATGACTGACCTCCAACAGCACCAACCATCTTCTTATGTGCCAGGTGTGGAGAATTGTCTACTGTACCCATTGATTCCAGCTTTGCTATGATTCCTTGATGTCATTCTTGATCGACTGCAGCCTTGACTGCCACTCCCAGCCTCATTTAAATAGTACTCTGTTCACTTGTCCTCCATTGAAAATGAACAACTTTACATTTTCCTTCAATATACTCAATTAGCCAACTTTTTGTTCGCTAACTTAACTTATCACTATTTTGACATAAACTGTTTGTACCCTCCTCAAAACCTGTCTTTCCACTAATTTTAGTGTAGTTTGAGAATGTGGCTACAGTATATTCACTTCCTTCCTCCATGTCATTTATGTATTTTGTAAACAGCTGCAGTCTCAACACAGATCACTGCGGAACCCTATCAGTCACAGATGAACACCCTGAAAACAGAAACCATTATCTCCATTCTATATTTACACCAATGTACTACCTCTAACACTGTGGCTCTTAAAGACAATCTTTTGTGATAGATCTTGTCAAACACCTTCTGGATGTCCAAACACTGCTACTGTTTTATCTACTCTGGTTGAGACTTGCTCAAAAAAACTCTACTAAATCAGTCAAACATAATTTTCTTTTCATAAAGCCATGCTGAGTTGCTTGATTTAGATTGATTTTCCAATTTTTTTGTTATGATTTCCTTAATTGATTCCAATATTTTTCCAAAATAGATATTGGGCAAAATTGCCTCCCTTTTGAATAGGGATGTGTGATGATACAATGGCTTTAAGAGGTGTATTTTGTCCTTTTGTTTTGTTTGAAGAAAGATTTTAAGGTAGAGGTGACAAGCAGTGTATGCAGAGCCACTAGAGTAAGCAGTTTGTGGGGCCTTGGGTTTTTTTTAAGTTGAAAAAGTAGAAGCAGCCTGAATGAATGTTGTCAAGCTCTTACAGGACCAGGATTTTCATTTTTTTTTCAGTGTTTCACTAGCAGTTGTTGATGTCTCAGTAGGATTTGGAATATATCTCTCCCTGTGACTATTTCGCTGAATTTTCTCTTGATTTTTTTTCTCCTGGACTGGAGTTGCATGTGAGACAATCAGTGTTTTTGGAATTTATCTTTCTCAATGTATTTATGGCATGTTATGACATTAGAACCTATAGTTAGTAGTAGTTCATGCATCTATTATTAGTTAGTAATGGTTCATATATCGATTATTAGTTAGTAAGCTAGTAATGGTTAATGTATCTATTATTGGTTAGTTATGGTTCATGTATCGATCATTAGTTAGTAATGGTTCATGTATCTTTTATTTTGTTAAGCACTTTGATGAAGTTACAGCTGAGCCAACTCTTTTCTTTATTGTTTTTCTTTGCTATATTTCAAATATAGTGTATGAATAAATCTGGTAATTTGAGTAATCAAGTTGTATTTAGAATGTCACATTTTATTTTTAAAATAAGCAAAAGTTAGGGTCTAGGCTACCTTCTTAAGATATTTTGAGGGATTTGGCTGGTCTATAACAGGTGTCACGTTAGCAGTTTTCTAATCCTCCAGTAGAGTCATAGAGATGTACAGCATGGAAACAGACCATGTCAATCATATATCCTAAATTATGCAAGGTTTGTGAAGGTTTGTAGCTAAGGTTGAGGTTTAGGGTGTAGCTTTACTCGCTGAGCTGTCGGTTTGATATCCAGACATGTCATTACCTGGCTAGGTAACATCATCAGTGGCGAACACCAAGTGAAGTGAAGCTATTGTCTTCTGCTTTCTATTTATATGTTTGTCCTGGATGGGGTTCCTGGGGTTTGTGGTGATGTCATTTCCTATTTGTTTTCTGAGGGGTCGATAGATGGTATCTAGATCTATGTGTTTGTTTATGGCGTTGTGGTTGGATTGCCAGGACTCTAGGAATTCTCTAGCATGTCTTTGCTTAGCCTGTCCCAGGATAGATGTGTTGTCCCAGTTGAATTGGTGGGTTTTTTTCATCGTGTGTAGAGCTACGAGGGAGAGAGGGTCGTGTATTTTTGTGGCTAGCTGGTGTTCGTGTATCCTGGTGGCTAACTTTCTTCCTGTTTGTCCTACGTACCCCTCGGAATCCTAGTAGCACACAAACCCGCCAACACTCTCAAACAAAAACTAACAAACTTAAAAGACCCAGTACAACCCATGGACAAAACCAACGTCATCTACAAAATTCCATGCAAGGACTGCCACAAACACTACCTATATCCTAAATTAATCCAGTCCCATTTGCCAGCACTTGTCTCATATCCCTCTCAACCCTTCCTATACATTTACCCAAGCAAATGTGTTTTAAATGTTGTAATTGTACCAGCCTCCACCACTTCCTCTGGCAGCTCATTCCATACACACACCACTCTCTGCGTGAAAAGGTTGTGCCTTAAGTCCCTTTTAAATTTTTCCCTTCTTGCCCTAAACCTATGCCCTTTAGGTCTAGACTCCCTCACCCAGGGAACAGACCTTGTCTATTTATCCTATCTGTGCCCCTCATGATTTTATAAACCTCTCAGATGCCAATGATCCAGTGAAAACAGCCTCGGCCTATTCAACCTCTCCTGAAAGCTCAAACCCTCCAACCCTGGCAACATCCTTGTAAACCTTTCCTGAACCTTTCAATTTTCACAACCCACAACCTACTCTCCTCTTCATCAAAGACATCTTGGAAATGACTGCCAGACTACTCAGATCCCTTAGCATCATGATAGCCCACAAACCCACTAACACACTAAAACAGCAGCTAATGAACTTGAAAGATCCTATACAGACAACAAGCAAAACTAATGTAATTTACAAAATACCGTGCAAGGATTGTAACAAACACTACATTGGACCAACAGGCAGAAAACTAGCCACCAGGATACATGAACATCAACTGGCCACAAAATGACATAACACTGTCTCACGAGTACCCTCACATATGGATGAGGAAGGACACCACTATGACTGAGACAACACGTTCATCCTAGGACAAGCCAAACAAAGACACGCACGAGAATTCCTAGAAGCATGGCATTCCAACCAGAACTCTATCAACAAACATATCGAGTTAGATATTTACCATTCCCTGAGAAAAAGAACAGGAAGTGACTTCACCACAGGAAATGACATCACCACAGGAAATGACACCACCACCCCAAAGAAACCCAAGCAAATAAATAGAATTATCAACAATGCTTTACCCAGAGACCCACTGAAGATGTTACCTAGTAGGTGACAAAACGTCTGGAAATGAACCTTCCAGCTCAGTGAGCAAACCTACATTCATGTGGAAAGAATTCTTCTCTCAGAGGCTTGAGTGTCTTTGGAACTCCTTGTCACCAATAACTGTGTGGCAGTTAGATAGATTGATTATTGATTGGAAAGAGACATAAGTGTAACTGAGAAAGGTCAGGAAAGTGGATGTGAGGAACGTTGGATCTGCCATGATTCTATTGAATGACAAAGCAGCCTCCAGGGGCCAATTGGTTAACTCCAAATCCTATTTCTTATGGTCTTTGCAAGTTTCATGAGAACTACTGATTCTGCAACAAATCATTGTCAACCAATATGTTAAGAGGCAGCTAGTAAAAGAGTTCTTTGGGCTTAGTCTCACAGTAGAACCCAAAGAGAATAGATAATCAATTGAAATTACCTGAGGTGACACAAGATAATCATCTCATACAGGAAGAAATTCTGAAACTGTATTGGAATGTGGAAATGTCATTTTAATCTTATCACCATAGAAGAATCTTCACATGAAAAAGTTGAGCAAAGTTTTGTGCAAGAAGTGAATACTGCGGCAAGAATGGGGAGTATAACCCATTGGAACTAATTGAACAATTTCAGTTCAGAATTCCTCCAACAGCTAATAAGTTAAATTAACAAACTGACTGAACAGAATTGAATTTGTTGTTGGATGAGCTGAGACTAGTCCATGAGCCACATTTCAATTCTTTGACTTTCTAATTAGGTTTATCAGTACAGATTATAGATAATGCTAAATAAGCAATGACACTCAAACACAAAAATTGAGAAAGTGAAAATGTCCACTGATTGTGAATGAAGATGTCCAATCTATTCTACAAGTTGAAGTAAGGAGATTACCATACTTCAACAAAGACAATGGACGAGAATGAGAAAATAGATTTGCTTGAAAAAACGGTGGGCTACGTGTTGTACAATGGCTTGAAAAGATATTGGAGTGAGAGTGTGGTCAGAATCCAGTTATTGTGATCCATATTGGGGCTAACAATATATGCAAGTGTAGGAGAGAGGTCCTGTCTGAGGGATAACAGGAATTAGGAATGAGAGTAACAAATCAGGATCTCACGAGTTTTAATCTTTAAATTATTATCCAAGCCACATGCAAATTGGCATAGAGCTAAGAAAATTAGGGAAGTAAATGCATGGCTAAAGGAATTGAGCAGGAAAAAGGGTTCCATTTCATGGAGCACTGGCATCAGTCTTGGGACAGGAATGAACTGTACCATTGGGACAGGCTCTACCTGAAGTGATTTAGGACCAGGATCTCAGCAGAAAGGGTAAATAGGGTGATCACAAGGTTTTTGAACTAGTTAAAGGAGAGGAGATCTCAGGAGATGTTCTTAAAGTTTCCAGAACAAGAAACAGGACAGAGTATAGAAAGAGTCACACACAGCAGATAGGGGGAGACTTATGAGATCTGGGCAGTCAATGCAAGACTGAGAGTGTTGTACTTAAATGCATTCAATTTACAAAACAAGGTAATTGAGGGTGTAGAACAGATTGCAATTGGCATGTATGATGTTTTAGGTACTACTGAGACATGGGTACAAGAAGATCAGGGTTGAGAACTAAATATCCAAGGATTTATGTCCAATCGAAAGGACAGGCAAATGGGTAGAGGGGCGGGTTGTCTTTTTGATTAGGGATGAAATTAAAATCATTAGCAAGAAGCCAGATAGGATCAGAAGGCATTGAATCTATGTGAGTAGAGCCGAAGAACCACAAAGGAAGAAAAGGAGAAAAAACATGATGGGAGTTTTACAGGCCCCCAAACAGTAATCAGGATGAGGGGCAAAAATAAATCTAGAGATAGAAAAGGTATGTAAGAAATACACTATTGCAATAATCATGATATAGAGGTGCCTGTATTGGACTGGGTTGGACAAAGTTAAAAATTACCCACCTGATGAAGGAGCGCCACTCCGAAAGCTAACACTTCCAAAAAAACCTGTTGGACTATAACCTGGTGTTGTGTGATTTTTAACAATACTCATTGATCTTGGGGGACTACAATATGTTGATTAGAAGCAGATCCCAAGAAAAGGAATTTGTGGAATTTCTGCAAAATTTAATTTGGAACAACTTGGTAGAGCCATGAGGGATTTGGTGATGTATAATGGGGCAGATTTAATTAGGGAGCTTAAAGTGAAGGAACCCTTTGGGGGGGCGGGAGGGGGGTGGTAACCATAATATTACAGAATTCACCCTGCAGTTTGAAAAAAAGAGAAGTTTGAATCAGAAGTAATGGTATTACAATTGAATAAACACAACTACAGACATTGAAGGAGTAGCTGGTCAGCATTGATTGGAAGGGAAGCCTTGCAGGGAAGATGGTAGAGCACCAATGGCAGGAGTTTCTAGGGGTAATCTGGGAGATACAGCAGAAACATACTAAGAGGAGGATGGGGCAATCATGGTTGACAAGGGAAGCCAGGCAATGCACAAAATCAAAAGAAGAAGAACACACATTTTGAAAATTACTGGAAAGCCAAAAGGATTGGAAAACCTTTAAAATGAGCAGAGGACAAAAAGCAAAAAGATGGTAGAAAATGAAATATGAAGAAGAGAACAGCTGGCAATACAAAAAATGTTTGTAAGAGTCTCTTTAGATTATATAAAAGGTAAGAGAGTGGCGTGTGCAGCTTGAACCATTAGAAAATGAAGGTGGACATGTAATAATAAAGAATAAAACAATGGCAGAGGAAATGAATAGGAAGTCTCCATCAGTCTCCATCATTGAAAATATGAGTAACAGACCAGAACATCAAGGGAAGCAGAGTGCATAGGTGAGTATTGTGACCATTACTAAGGAAAAGTTGCTGGGGAAGCTGAAAAGTCTGAAAGTGGATAAATCACTTGGAAGATCAGCAAGGCGGCCTTTGTGTGGAGCCGCAGAAAATGGGGGAGATACTAAATGAATATTTTGCATTAGTACTTATGTTAAAAAGATATGAGGAAGATATAGACTGTAGGGAAATAGATGGTTACATCTTGCAAAATGTCCATATTATAGAGAAGGATGTGCTGGATGTCTTGAAATGGGTAAAGGTGGATAAATCCCCAGGACATGATCAAGTGTACCCGAGAACTCTGTGGGAAGCTAGAGAAGTGATTGCTGGGCCTCTTGCTGAGATATTTGTATCATCGATAGACATAGTGGTGGGCAAGTTGTTGGAGGGAATCCTGAGGGACAGAATGTACATGTATTTGGAAAGGCAAGGACTGATTAGGGATAGTTAACATGGTTTTGTATTTGGGAAGTCATGTCTCACAAACTTAATTGAGTTTTTTGAAGAAGTAACAAAGAGGTCGGTAGATGTGATCTATATGGACTTCAGTAAGCACTTGACAAGGTTCCTCATGGGAGACTGATTAGCAAGGTTAGATCTCACAAAATACAGGGGGAACTAGCCATTTAGATACAGAACTGGCTCAAAAGTAGAAGACAGAGAGTGGTGGTGGAGGGTTGTTTTTCAGACTGAAGGCCTGTGACCAGTGGAGTGCCACAAGGATCGGTGCTGGGTTCTCTACTTTTTGTGACTTACATAAATGATTTGGATGCGAGCTTAAGAGGTACAGTTCATAAGTTTGCAGATGACACCAAAGTTGGAGGTGTAGTGGACAGCGAAGAAAGTTGCCTCAGATTACTAACAGGATGTTGACCAGATGGGCCAATGGGCTGAGGAGTGGCAGATGGAGTTTAATTCAGATACATGCAAAGTGCTGCATTTTGGGAAAGCAAATCTTAGCAAGACTTATACACTTAATGGTAACTTCTTAGGCAATATTGCTGAACAAAGAGAACTTGGAGTGCAGGTTCATAGATCCGTGAAAGTGGAGTCGCAGGTAGATAGGATAATGAAGAAGGTGTTTGGTATGCTTTCCTTTATTGGTCAGAGTATTGAGTACTGGAGTTGGGACGTCATGTTGCAGCTGTACAGGACATTGGTTAGGGCACTGTTGGAATATTGCATGCAATTCTGGTCTCCTTCCTATCGGAAAGATATTGTGAAACTTGAAAAGGTTCAGAACAGATTTACAAAGATGTTGGCAGGGTTGGAGGATTTGAGCTATAGGAAGAGGCTGAACAGACTGGGGCCGTTTTCCATGGAGGTCGGAGGCTGAGGGGTGAGCTTATAGACATTTACAAAATTATGAGGGGTACGGATAGGGTAAATAGGTAAAGCTTTTTTCCCTGGTGTCGGGGAGTCCAGAACTAGAGGGCATAGGTTTAGGGTGAGAGGGGAAAGATATAAAAGAGACCTATGGGCCAACCTTTTCACACAGAGGGTGGTACGTATATGGAATGAGTTGCCAGAGGATGTGGTGGAGGCTGGTAAAATTGCAACATTTAAGAGGCATTTGGATGGGATATGAATAGGAAGGATTTGGAGGGATATGGGCCGGGTGCTTGCAGGTGGGACTAGACTGGGTTGGGATATCTGGTCGGCACAGACGAGTTGGACCGAAGGGTCTGGTTCCATGCTGTATATCTCTTTGACTCTATGACTCAGTAACTGGATGGACTACACATCAGGATTCTGAAGAAGATAGTAAAGGGGATTGTGGAAGCATTGGTGGTGATCAGGGATGGTCCAAGAGGACTGGATAATGGCTAATGTAATATCCTTCGTGAAGAAAGGAGGGAAATAGCAGATGGGAAGCTTTGGCCTGTTATCCTTACCTCAGTCCATTATTAAGGATGTGTTTGCAGGGTATTTGGAAATGCATGATAAATTGAGCTGAGTCAACACAACTTTGTCAAGGGGATATCATGCCTGACAAATCTGTTCAAATTCTTTGAAGATATAACAAGAAAATTAGACAAAGAAGAGCCAGTCAACATGACTTATTTGAATTTTCAGAAGGATTTTGATAAAGTGCCGCAGAAGAGACACCAAAATAAGGTAAGAGCCTGTGGTGTTAAGGCATGGATAGAGGATTGGTTGATTGGCAGAAGGCAGAGAGTAAGGATAAAGGGGTCTTTTATAGAATAGCAGACAGTAACTAGTAGAGGTCTGTAAGGGTTACTGTTGGGACTACAACTATTCACATTATATTTCAGCAATCTGGACTAAAGATTTGAGGGCATTGTTGCTAAATTTGCAGATGGCACAAAGGTAGGTTGAGGGACGGATGCTTTTGAAGAAGCAGGGAGATGGTAGAAGGACTCAGACAGGGTAGAGTGGAAATAAAGTGGCAGATGGAATACAATGTGGCAACACATGAGGTTATGTATTTTATTGTAAAGTATAAAGGCATTGACTATTTTCTAAATGAGAAAGGCTTCAGAAATCTGAAGCACAAAAGGGATTTAGAACGTAGAACAGGAATGGGCCCTTCAGCCCACAATGTTGTGCCAAAGATGACACCAAATAAAACTAAAACTAAAGTTTTCTTCCTGTCCTTGGTCCACATCTCTCCAGTACTTGCATATTCATGTACTTAGCTAAAAGTATCTTAAACACCCCTATCATATCTGCCTACACCACTATTCCTGGCAGGACATTGCAGACTCCTACCAAAAAACTAGTCCCTCACATTTCCTTTGAACTTGCCCCCTCTCATCTTAAATGTGAGCCCTCTAATTTTAGGCATTTAAACTCTAGGAAAAAGATTTTATTAATCCTGTTTATGTGTCTCTATCTTCTGTCTAGTCTCCCCTTAGCCTGCACTTCAGAGAAAACAACTAGAGTTTTTCTAGCCTCTCCTTACAGCTCAATGCCCTCTAATCCAGGCAGCGTCCTCTTTTGTACCCCCTCCAAAGCTTCCACATCATTCCTATAATGAGGCAACCGGAACAGAATGCAATACTCTTAAGTGTGCCTAACGGAAGTCGTATGAAACTGCAACATAACATCCTGACTTTTGCACTCAATTTCCTGATCAGTAAAGTAAGCATGCTACATGCCTTCTTTACCATTCTGTCCACTTTCAACAAACTATTGACTTGAAACCCAAGATCTCTCTGTTCAGGGTTCAGCCATTGACTGTTAACTTTTCCTTAATATTTGATCTCCCAAAGTGCAGCACCTCACACTTACTCAAATTAAACTCCATCTGCCATTTCTCTGCCCAAATCTGCAACTAATCTGTATCCCACTGTATCTTTTGACAACTTTCTCCACAATCCACAACTATACCGATCTTTGTGTCATCTACAATCTTACTAACTCACCCATCTACATTTTCATCCAAGTCATCTATAGATGCACCAAATAGCAGATCCCTGCGGAACAACATTAGTCAGACCTGCAGCCAGGAAAAAAAAACATTCTTCCACCACTACCCTCTGCCTTCTTATAGGCAAGCCAATCCTGAATCCAAGTGGCCAAGTCACCATGGATCCCATGCAGCTTAATCTTCTAGGTGACCCTACCATCAGGGATCTTGTCAAAAGCCTCGCTGAATTCCAAGTAGGCAACATCCACTGCTCTACCCTTATCAATTACCTTTGAATTTTTCAAGGAGGTGACAATCAACGTAGTAAGACAAGATCTGCCCTGCACAAAACCATGCTGATAATTAGGCCAAACTTTTCCAACTGTGCATAAATCCTATTTCTGAGAATTCTCCCCAACTGCATCCCATTACTAATGTGAGACTCACCAGTCTATGGTTTCCTGGATTATCCCTATTTCTCTTCCTGAACAGAGGAACAACATTAGGTACTTGTCAGTCCTCCAGGATCTCTCCAGTCTAACAAACATGCAAAGATTTTGATCAAGGCCCCAGCATCTCCTCTTTGATCTCTCTCAATAACCTGGGTTAGACACCATCGGGCCCTGGGAATTTATCCACACGAATGCTCTTCAAGAGACCCAAAACCATTTCTTTCCTGATCTCAAAATGCCGTAGCATATTAGTATGTTCCACACTAATCTTACTATCCTCAACATTCTTCTCCTGGGTAAATATTGATTTACGATCTCACCCACAGACTCTGCCTCCAAGCACAAGTTCCCTCCTTTATCCTCCTTCTCCCTAGTCATCCTCTTGTTTTTAATGTATTTACAGAATGCTTTGGGATTCTCTTTAACCTTACTCGCCAAGGTCATTTCATGTCGAGAGTGACAGCAGGTCAGGCAGCATCCAAGGAGCTGGAGAATCGACAATTCGGGCATAAGTCCTTCATCAGGAATGAGGGTTCATGTGGACTTGCCCAATAACAGCTCCTCCCAAATAACACTTTCCACCTCCTGCCTAATACTTACATAAATTTGCCCTCTACCAAATTAGTTCCTTCCCGCAAGGTCCTAACTTATCCTTATTCACAAAACTTTAGGAGTTGCGATCGCCATTTCCAAAATGATCTCCCACTGAAAGGTCAGTCACCTGGCCTTTACAAGGTCCAGTATGATCCCTCCTCTAATTGGTTGAAGGAACAGTTGTGGGCTCTATGTCCATACTCAATGGAGTTTAGAAGGATAATAGGAGAACTCATCGAAACTGGAAGAATACTGAGGGGCCGGGATAGTGTGGACACAGAGACGTTTCCACAGGTAGGACAGAATATGACCCAAGGGCACAGCCTCCGAGAGAAGGGATGACCCTTTAGATGAGGAGGAATTTCCTCAACTGGAGTGTGGTAAATCTGTGGAACTCACTGCTCCGAAGACCTTGGAGGTCAAGTCATTGAGTGTCTTTTAGATAGAAATAGATAGACCTTTGATTCTTAAGATGTTCAAGGGTTACAATGAGAAGGCAGGTGAATGGGGTTGAGAAACATATCAGGCATGATCAAATTGCAGGACAGACTCGATGGGCCAAAAGGCTAATTATGCTACCATCTTATGATTGTCAGATCAACATCTACAGATTCAGGACTTGGCTAAAAAGAAGGACTTTGCTGGTAAAAATCCAGGATATTGCAAGAAATAAAATCCTTACTTGGTGGACAGGCATGAGACTATGTGTGCCCCAGATTATGTTTTGTGGTAACTAGTTGACTTAGCAGTCAACAGTACCTGTATGGAAGGAATTCAAGAATTTCACTGCCCTCTAGATAAGGGACTGCACTACCTGGTTTAGGAGGAATGATGATAAATGAAATTACGTGCATGGACGTCTAAATTTGGCACCAGGGAGAAACAAAAACTGGAGAAAATGTATAAATTATTAGTTCCAAAAGGATTCGGGTTGGGCACTATTTTATTATTTGCATCACAACTCGCATCTCTGAGATCTTTTGCGCAAGAGTTTTCACTAATTTTCCCAATTTATAGGCCTTTGCACTACTTCTAAAAATTATTTCTTGCTTGCAAGGACATTAATAAGTTGAAAGTTTGAGAAAGTAAAGATTTAAAAATATAGTAATGATCTCATACGAAAATATAACAGATGGTTCAGCATGATATTTTAAAGGTAATTTCATTTATTTGAAATTGGGTTACTCACAGGAGCTGAACTAATCACTCCAAAAATTAACCAAAATTCAATCACATGAATCAGAGTGCATCAAGTCATGAATGACATGTGGAGGCGACATTTCCCATGTTAGTTGTTTATTTACATTGATCAAGATAAATCAAAACAAAAGTTATGCCATGAATTACCATTCATTCGCCAGTGAACATGACTGGTATACTTCCATTTGTATCTCAAACTTCTCCAGGTGTGCCAATGTGTGAGGAAATGGATGGCAAAATAACAAAGTAATTTGTTAAAAAATATACCTTGATCCTTCTGGAGCCATAACACTATTGTTGTTGCCAGGCCCTTTCTGGAACTTCCTTCAAGTGACCTCAAACATGGAGGTCTGGATCCATGATCCTTGTGTCTAACGGGCTGCAGATGCAATTGCGATGATATGTTCTCCATTATTTGTTTCTGATATAGACACTTGCTTACATATGGGGTGAGCATTGTATATAATGTTGTCAGTGCACAGTGTAGTAAACTGATGTTGGAACATGACAGACTGATTTTTTGAATGAGATCACAAACCCCACTTCCTCTGGTTTGTAAAAATGCTGCAACAAAGGGATGGTGGATCCAGGTATTATTGTGAAGAGACAAAAGGTTTTAGTAAGGGAGTCAAAAGGGGAGCAACCTTGAAATGAAGTCTAAAATTTCACATTTCTATCACAACCTGAACAACTTATTTAATTAAACATTATTACAGATCTGAATCATTTATTCAACATAAGAACCTCTGAACAGTATCATCGTATTAAATGCATAGCTAAATTACAAAATCATATCTGGTGTCTTACTCTATGAACAAAGAACAAAGAACAATGTAGTGCAGGAGCAGGCCATTAGCCCACCAAGACAGTGTTGCCACATGACACCTTCCTAAACTAAAACCTTTTGTCTCTACGCAGTCTGCATCCCTCTATTTCCTGCTTGTTCAAGTATCTGTCAAGATGCCTCTTAAAATGCTGCTATTGTACCAGCTGTTCTGGCAGTGCATTCCAGGCACTTATCACCCTCTGTATACATAAAAAAAATGTGCATTTCACATCACCTTTAAACTTACTCCCCTTACCTCAAAGTTATGCCATTAGCAACTGACATTTCTACCCTGGGAAAGATACTCCAGCTATCAATTCTATCCATGCCACTCATTGTTTTGTAAAATTCTATCAGGTTGTCCCAACATTTAACTGAAAACAAACAAGGTTTATACAATCTCTCCTCTTAGTTAATACGTTCTAAGTCGAGAGTGTGTTGCTGGAAAAAACACAGCAGGTCAGGCAGGAGGAGCAGGAGAATTGATGTTTCAGGAATAAGGCCTTCATCAGGAATTCCTGATGGGTTATGCCCAGAGCATCGATTCTCCTGATCCTCAGATGCTGCCTGACCTGCTGCGCTTTTCCAGCAACATACTCTCGACTCTGATCTCCAACATCTGCAGTCCACACTTTCTCCTAATACATTCTAAATTAGGCAATATCTTGGTAAAACGTTTCTGCACCCGCTCCAAAACTTCCAATTCCTCCTGATAGGGAGGCAAGCAGATCAGCACATAATATTCCAAAGATGGCTTAAAGTTTTATACAGTTGCAACATGACTTGCCAATTTATACTTTGTGCCCTGACTGACGAAAGCTAGCATGCCATATGCTGTCTTGACCACGTTGTCCACTTGTGCTGTTAATTATTTTTAGAAGATTAGTTCCATACACACATTTGACTCGTCTAAACTGTTTGTCATTGCAACTTTGTTGACTAAGTTTTACTTGTAACAAACTACTCAGCATTTGTTAGCTAGAGAAATCTGGCTGACTTCTAATCACTAAGCTAAATGTAGTTTGAGACGTAAAAAATTGATCATATAACCACCTTGGTTAAATTAAAATTGATTACAACCAGTGGAGGAGAGGAACTAGGAAAGAAATCAGTTCACCCCTTTGACTTCAGTCACAATACTTCTTTGTCCAGCTTTTGGACATATTAATGCTGTATGTTTCAATGACTTTTCTTAGCAAATAAAAATAGAGCTATAATTTTAGAAAAAACTGAGCAAGTTGAAAAGCAGAATACAAGGCATGAATAAAAACAGTTATTATTACTAAACTACATTAAACTCTTGTGGTTTCAAGGCTGCACATCCCCAAATATCATTATCACCTAGGTGCATATCAAAGCAAAATCTACTTTGAACTTTGCAACATATTTTTACAAATCATTATTGTGTAAACAATACCAGTGCAGAGTAATAGAAATGTTCGTGCAATTAAACCAACCTTTTCATGCAGTAAATGAATTGTACTAACAGAGAAGGGTATAGTCTTGAGTTAGACAAATTAAATTTCGTAATAACATTCATAATGTTTTCTCATACTTTGACATTTTATTTTACCTGCTCAATCCTGAGCAGAATTATGCCATGCTTTACTCTTGACTAATGACTACTCTTCTCAACAGGTTTAATGCTATTAATATATCCTGCCAAATCAGGCACATGGAACATATTAACTCAGCATCCAACTATATTTTATCAGTGTTTGCATTTATATCATACTTTTTGCTTGACATAATAACAAGTACATCACAGCGTTAAAGCCAGAACATTTATTTCACAGTAACAGAGCCAGCACATTTTAATTTGCAATCAGTCATCAATGCTTTTGTCAAATATTATTTCGATAATGGCTCTGTTGCAATATTATTTTAAGTTATGCAGTTGTCTTAGCAAATGTTTTTCTGATATGTTTCCAATCACATAAATCAATGATTTTCATTGGAATTGTTACCAAATTCTTACCTGATCTGATTTCATTTTACAACAACTGCTTACTTTTCGCTCTAATCACTTTTGTTTTTATGCTGTACAATGTTAATGTTGTGTAGTGAGATTTATGTCAATCGTGAACTTGTAATTGATCAGATGGATCTGACATTAACCAAGCACTAAATCTTGAATGAGCAAGTGAAGAGAGGGGTTTTAGATGTGATAAAAGATGGCTGCATTTGATATCCTGCTCTGTACAGATGTAAATAAAAATATGCTACAGTTCATATAGAGTTCCAAAGTCTTTTTTAGAACCAAGCAGCAAGCAGGCAATGGGACAGTGTCTGAGCAGTCACCCACAGCATAAGATACTCTAGACCGATATCTCATTGTAGAGTACGGGCTTAAAGCAAAATAAAGCATGGTAGTAGATAAAATAAAACCCTCCAAAGCCAGGACCTCAAGTTAAAATATAGAGTTGAAAGACAAAAGAAAACCATAGAAGACTAAGGGGAATAAAAGCTGGAAAGCAGCACAAAATTTTTACATCGAGAAGATATCTCACAGAACCAAATGATTTTTGCCATCAAATCACATGTGGCAATTTCCATTTATTAACCACCACAATTAAATCACCCATGCAGAGCTCTTGTGGCACAGTGATAGTGTCCCTACTGCTGAGCCAGGAGTCCCAAATTCAACTCCCACCTGCTCCAGAAGTCTGTTACTAAATGTCTGAACAGGTTGGTTCGAAAATATCCACATCACCTTGTTTCCAACTGTTCAACTTGCATGCACAGCCCATTAAATACCAAAAGGTGAAGGAAAAGTAGAGAGAGGAGAAGGTGAGAGCTAACTCAAAATGGAGTTGTAAGAGGAGAAATGCTTTCTACCACCTGTGGTGGCCACCTGTCCATGAATGAAGACTTCATAAATTTGTCCTATTAGAAGCAGGTGTCAAGTGCCACCTTGCTCATTGCATTTGATGCCACAGTACTTTAGAATGCTGGAGGTGATACTCCTCCTGCTTAAAATCCTAAATCTTCTCTTCAGAAGGCTGTTATTGCTTTTGCAACTCTTCAGAATCTATTACACACAATCTTTGCTGACTCCAGTTGTGCAGAGCACAGTATATTAAAAATTATACAGTATACTCTCTATCTGGAGTATGCTGCAAGGCTTTTGCAGACCTTTCCAAACATCAGAATCTCATCTTTATGCCACCAATAGCCTGCTGCATAATGGTAATAGTGAAAGGATGGCTGTATTATGTACATGATTAGACTCAGTTATTGTGCTACATAATGGAGTCATCAACCATGATTGGCTAGGGAAATCTCCAAACCATTATCCTCCAAAACCTCCTCCACTTCCAGACAGGAGCTTCTGCTGTAATCCCATCACGTGGAAGGTATTTGGTTGCTGTTGCCCAGTTTGTAGATGCATGGATACCCCTGAAACTCTGTGGGTCTTCATTGCGTAGTCACCACAGTGATGATAGCACCTGCTGTGACTGGATCCATTGGTGATAGCTCCCAAGAGATTATGTGAAGAATATCAGAAACAAAACATATTATTTTTGGATAAATGGACAGCTGGCACACAGTATGTTAATCTCAGTATGTTATGATGGTATCAGGTTCACCCCTGGATCTTCCTCCATCTTTCTGGTCCATCTTCCAGCTGAAGGCAGCAGCTGAAATAAAACAAAGAACTGCGGAGACTGCAGATCTGAAAAAGAAAACAAATTTCTGGAGAAACTCAGATGCTGCCAGACCTGCTGAGTTTCTCCAGCAACTTCTGTTTTTGTTGGAGGAAGCAGTTGCCTGGTGAGCACTGCCACCTGAAGAGAGGAGTGCTCTCTAATAAGAGCTTGTTTAATCTCGGGCCGGTAGCAACCACCCTGTACAACCACCCTTCTAACCAATGAATATAGGACATATAGTGACATTCTCATAATAATCAGTTAGCTCCTTGTGTGTTAATCTCAATAGAATCAGATTTATTGTCATGTTACTCAAGTACAGAAGTATAAGAGTAGAGTGAAAAGTGTACAAAGTTGCCATTCTCCAGCACCATCTTGAAGTCCAATACAAAAAACCTATTTAATTCATCTGCTATGTCCTTATTCTCTGTCAATTGCTTGGAGTCTCTCTCTCTCTCTGAGACCAATACTCATTTGATTAACTGAGTTTTTAAATATAGAAACTCTTACCAGCTGTTTTTATATTTCTAGCTAACTTTCTCTTATATCCTTAACCTTTCTCTCCTAATTAATCTTTTGATATATTTTTTAAAAATCATTCTGTCCAATCTTTTGCTCTACCAAACTTAGAACAATTATAAATTAATTCTTTATGTGTGATACTATCTTCAATATTTTTCAGTTAGCCACACATGATAGTAGTCCTCATAGAACTTCTCTCTTGTTGGAAAATATCTATTGTGCTTTGAAATATCCCTTTAAATGTCTGCCAGTACATTTCTATTTTCATACTCTTAAATTTCTTTGCCAATATAGTGAGCTAGATCTGCTTTTATGCCTTCATAATTGCTCTCATTTAAGTTTAAAACAAAGATTCTCTTCCTTAAACTGAAAGAAAAAATGTAGCAGCTTCTGCTGAACACTATTATCATTGGCAGGGTTAAAATTGACCTTATCTTGGGAAATGAACAAAGAGGTTTCTGATACTGATGAAGCTGCCATTTTTTCCCAATTGTTAAAAATGCATCAAATAACAAATTCATTCCATAGTTTCTATGAAATGGATAGCGTAAGAAGAAAAGAGCAAGCTTCTGGTGACCATGAATATCAAGCCTCATCTAGCCGCCTATGCATGTTCTTAGAAGCTCTTCATTGACCTTCTGTTGCTGCTGGCCTTCACCACAGAATAGGAACAAGCATGTGCAACTCAATCTTTCATCTCCAAAAGTAATGGAATAAACAAAATTAGCAAAAGCAACGCCAGCACCAACTGCCTTCTCCTCAGCTTTGTGCCCATCCACATCTTTAAAAATTCAAGCTAGCAAATATTAAGGTTGCTTTAGGTAGAATTCCCTCATTTGAAAGATCTGGCAAGCCATCTTGCCTGCCTCATTTCCCTAACTGGTCAAAACACCTGAAGGCAGAATGTTATGACGTCAGCTCATTAGAAGAGCCTCAGCAGAGCCCACAAGTTAGTCAACAAATTCCTGATCTGCTAACAGTCTTTGGCAAAACAAAGATAAAGCAAGAGCTTTCCCCTGGCCTAAATAATTAGTGTTCGAAAGTGGGATTCACCTTCCATGAAAACATTGCCTTCACTGTTAGCTAGGCTCAATGTCTGACCTAGACAACTGACATGAATGATAATTGCAGCTATGGAAACTTTTCAACAAGCAAGATAAGAATCATTTACTATACAAGGCCAAGAAAGCTGCCAGAATACTTGCTTCAGGAAAAACCATGTGGTATAGTTTGATGTCTTCCCAATGAAGACGTGTTACTAAAATGTAGTATTAAGCAATATAATCTGAAACTGATTAATTAGGTTTTCTAGATGGCTCTACTTCAAATATTCCACACTATTCAGATTTAACCATAAACATCCTAAATCAAGGTCAACCTTTTAGTTTATGTCAGGCTGTGAATCATCTCCTGGCCCCTTCTAACCACTCAAATCAATAAAAGGGTATACAAGGTACGGGGAATGATTCCTTGATGTAATTTCAGTCATGTAGTGATCTTGATATTGGAAGTGCAAACTTTATAATCTGTACCTCTATCTTGCCATGTTCCTTCTGCTTTGCAACGTTTGATGTTTAGAAAGTGCCTTTCCAGACAGAGAACATCACTGCTGTAACAGCAGTCCATAAAATTTTATACTATTCAGAAAATATTAGAAAATACTACTTTAGCTTTAACGACCTTAATTTCTTACATACTTTATTTTGGAATGTAAATAATGAAACAACATTACAAAAAAGTTTGAATTGACAGACTGATGCTTATATTGACAGAATGAGCTGGATGTTTGCTTCTGTGCCATATGATGCTAAAGCAAACCTTCATTATTGTTACCACGATTCATTGAAACGCTGGCCATAGCAATTACAAACAACAAAAAACTGGCTATTTATCCAACATACTGTCAACCACCATTGAATCAGAATTGTTTTCACCGTATTTTGCAAACAGTTCACCAGTCAATGTGAATCAAAAGATTACTTTTATTTCTGGCAGCCAAGCAGACTTGCTAAAACAAAGGAAATTGCAAAATTCAGACTTGAAGCCATAAACTGTCTTTCATTTTGTTATTAGAGATGGCTCCCTGGGAGGTTGGCAAATCAAAATTCTTCAGAACAGTTGGTTCCAGTAACTTTAACAATGTCCATTATAACAGCAATGATGGTAAAGAGAAGTGGGAGCTATTTAACTGAAGACCAAGCACAACATTAAACCTTTTGAGGCTTGCAGCAAATGTTTAAATTAAGTTTTATTCCCATCAAGTATCACCAGATTATTCCTGAAGAACCCTACTTTCAATCCTTTCCCAAAGCATTTTGAACAATGTTGAATATTTGTTCTATTCTTATATTGACTGGGTCATGGAGTTCTACAGCATGGAGACAGGCACATTGGTCCAAACTGGTCCATGCCGACCAAAATGTCCATCCACGTTAACCCCATTTCCCTGCACTTGGGCCCATATCCTTCTAATCCTTTTCTATCCATATATTTGTCCAAATGCTGTTTAAATGTTGTTAATGTACCTGCCTCTACTTCTGCTGGCAGCTCATCCCATATACGCACCACACTCTATGTGAAACAGTCGTCTTTCAGGTTCCCTTTTATTCTTTTCCCTCTAACCTTAAACTCTAGTCCTTGATTCCCCAAACTTGGGAAAAAGACTGAGTGCATTCACCCTAACCATGCTTCTCATGATCTTCTACACTTCTATTGGGATACCCCCTCAGTCTCCTACCTTGAAAGAAGAAAGTCCTAGCTTGTCTAACCCTTAGTCCTGGCAACATTCTTGTAAATTTCTTTCTAGTTTAATAACATCCTTCCAATAGCAAGGTGACCAAAACTGAACACAATACTTCAAGTGTGGCCTCACTAATGTCCTATACAATTAACAACTTCCCAACTTGGATAATCAATGGAGAAAGTGAGGACTGCAGATGCTGGAGATCAGAGCTGAAAATGTGTTGCTGGTAAAGCATAGCGGGTCAGGCAGCATCCAAAGAGCAAGAAAATCGATGTTTTGGGCATGAGCCCTTCTTCAGGAATGAAGAAAGTTTGTCCAGCAGGCTAAGATAAAAGGTAGGGAGGAGGGACATGGGGGAGGGGCGTTGGAAATGCGATAGGTGGAAGGAGGTTAAGGTGAGGGTGATAGGCCGGAGTGGGGTTGGGGGCGGAGAGGTCAGGAAGAAGATTGCAGGTAAGGAAGGTGGTGCTGAGTTCAAGGGATTTGACTGAGGCAAGGTGGGGGGAGGGGAAATGAGGAAACTGGAGAAATCTAGGTTCATCCCTTGTGGTTGGAGGGTTCCTAGGCAGAAGATGAGGCGCTCTTCCTCCAGCCATCGTGTTGCTATTGTCTGGCGATGGAAGAGTCCAAAGACCTGCATGTCCTTGGTGGAGTGGGAGGGGGAGTTGAAGTGTTGAGCCATGGGGTGGTTGGGTTTGTTGTCCCGGAGTGTCCCAGAGGTGTTCCCTGAAACGTTCCGCATGTAGGCGGCCTGTCTCCCCAATATAGAGGAGGCCATGGTGCAGCGGATGCAGTAAATGATGTGTGTGGAGGTGCAGGTGAATTTGTGGCAGATATGGAAGGATCCCTTGGGGCCTTGGAGGGAAGTAAGGGGGGAGGTGTGGGCGCAAGTTTTGCATTTCTTGCGGTTGCAAGGGAAGGTGCCGGCAGTGGAGGTTGGGTTGGTGGGGGGTGCGGACCTGACGAGGGAGTCACGGAGGGAGTAGTCTTTTCAGAACGCTAATAGAGAAGGGGAGGGAAATATATCTCTGGTGGTGGGGTCCATTTGGAGGTAGCGGAATGACGACGGATGATACGATGTATATGGAGGTTGGTGGGGTGGTAGGAAAGATGCCATCCCATACTCCCAATTCCTTTGTCTCCACTGCATCTGCTCCCAGGAGGACCAGTTCCAATACCGTACAACCCAAATGGCCTCCTTTTTCAAAGACCGCAATTTCTCCCCAGACGTGATCGATGATGCCCTCCACTGCATCTCCTCCACTTCCTGCTCCTCCGCCCTTGAGCCCCGTCCCTCCAATCGCCACCAGGACAGAATCCCACTGGTCCTCACCTACCACCCCACCAACCTCCACATACATCGTATCATCCATCGTCATTTCCGCCGCCTCCAAACGGACCCCACCACCAGAGATATATTTCCCTCCCCTACCCTATTGGCATTCCGAAAAGATCACTCCCTCTGTGACTCCCTCGTCAGGTCCACACCCCCCACTAACCCAACCTCCACTCCCGGCACCTTCCCCTGCAACCGCAAGAAATGCAAAACTCGCACCCATACCTCCCCCCTTACTTCCCTCCAAGGTCCCAAGGGATCCTTCCATATCCGCCATAAATTCACCTGCACCTCCACACACATCATTTACTGCATCTGCTGCACCCGATGTGGCCTCCTCTATATTGGGGAGACAGGCCGCCTACTTGCGGAACGTTTCAGGGAACACCTCTGGGACACCCAGACCAACCAACCCAACAAACTCGTGGCTCAACACTTCAACTCCTCCTCCCACTCCACCAAGGACATGCAGGTCCTTGGACTCCTCCATTGCCAGACAATAGCAACACGATGGCTGGAGGAAGAGCGCCTTATCTTCCGCCTAGGAACCCTCCAACCACAAGGGATGAACCTAGATTTCTCCAGTTTCCTCATTACCCCTCCCCCCCACCTTGTCTCAGTCAAATCCCTCGAACTCAGCACCACCTTCCTTCCCTGCAATCTTCTTCCTGACCTCTCCTCCCCCATCCCCATTCTGGCCTATCACCCTCACCTTGACCTCCTTCCACCTATCGCATTTCCAACTCCCCTATCCCAAGTCCCCCCTCCCTACCTTTTATCTTAGTCTGCTGGACACACTTTCTCCATTCCTGAAGAAGAGCTCATGCCCAAAACACCGATTCTCCTGCTCTTTGGATGCTGCCTGAGCTGCTATGCTTTTCCAGCAACACATTTTCCGCTTGGATAATCAATGCCCTGACTGATGAAGGCCAGTGTGCCAAAAGCCTTCTTCACTGCCCTGTCTACCTGTGATTCCACTTTCAGAGAATTGTGCACCTGAACTTCAAGGTCCCTCTGTTCCACTTCACTCCTTAAGGCCTTACCATTCACTATGAAACTCCTACCTTGATTTGACTTTCTGAAATGCAAGACCTCACACCTATCTGTATTAAACTCCATTTACCATTTTGCAGCTCAATTCCCTAGCTGATCAAGGTTCTGCTGCAATATCTGATAACCTTCCTTGCTGTTCACAATACCGCCTATTTTAATATCATCTGCAAATTTACTAATCATATCTTGTCCATTCTCATCCAAGTCATTGATATAGATAACAAACAGTTATGGGCCCAGTACCAAACTCCTGAGGCACACCACTAGTCACAGGCCTCCAGTCTGACTAGCATCCTTCTACTATTACCCTCTGCTTCCTACCATCAAGCCAACTATGTATCCAATTTGCCAGCTGGCCCTGGATTTCATGCGATTTAACCTTCCAGAGCAGCCTAAGATGTGGAACCTTATCAAAGATTTATTGAAATCCGTATCAGAAAGTGAGAACTGCAGATGGTGGCAATTGGAGTTGAAGAGTGTGGTGCTGAAAATCTGACAGAGATTTACCTGTACTTCCACATATGTCATCTACTGTGTCCGTTGCTCCTGATGTGGTCTCCTCAAAATTGGGGAGACAGGACATCAACTTGTGGAATGTTTCAGAGAACATCTCTGGGACACATGCACCAAGCCTGTGGCCAAACACTAACTCCCCCTCCCACTCCATTCCTGAAGAAGGGCTTTTGCCCGAAACATCGAATCTCCTGTTCCTTGGATGCTGCCTGACCTGCTGCGCTTTTCCAGCAACACATTTTCACCCCCTCCCCTACTCCACCACGGACGTGCAAGTCCTGGGTGTCCTCTATTGCCAAACTCTATCCTCCTGACGCCTGGAAGAAGAATGCCTCATCTTCCGCCTTGGGACCCTTCAACCACATGGGATCAATGTGGATTTTACCAGTTTCCTCATTTCCCCTACCCCACCTTATCCCAGATTCAAACTTCCAACTCAACATCGCCTTCTTGAACTGTCCATCTTCCTTCCCATCCATCCGCTCCACCCTCCTCTCCAACCTATCACCTTCACCCCCCAACCTTCCTCTACCTATTGCATTCCTAGCTACCTTCCACCCATCCCCACCTTCTCTCATTTATCTCTCAACCCTCTCATTCCTGATGAAGAGCTTATGCATGAAACATCAACTCTCCTGCTCCTCAGATGCTGCCTGACTGGCTGTGCTTTTCCAGCACTACACTCTTCGACTTCTTGAATAAGGGCACAACATTCGCTGTTCTCCAACCTTCCAGGATCTCACCCATGGCTTGCAAATGTGCAAATACATCAGCCAGAGCTAGCCTCTTGCAGGGCTCTTGAATATATCCGGTCAGGACCAGGACATTTATCCAACTTCAGAAATTCTAATACGTCCACCAGCTCCTCTACAGTGAAATAGATTATCCCCAAGATATCACCAAGTTACCAAGTCTTCATGTTTTTCTCCACAAATGACAAATTATCCATTTGGATATGTATTAACACAACTAAAAGATCAAATCAGAATTATAAATGGTCTCAATATTCTGTGGCTTTTATTCCATTGTTCCCATTCTGTTTAGCTCAGCCATAAATTAATAATGTATAAAATAGCATAATGTAGTATCTTTGCATATATTAAGTGGCTCCACTCACTTTTAGAGATGTTTTTATTGTTACATAAGTGATTAACTATATAGCAGGATCATGGAAGAAGTTTTGGCATACTTGTTTTGGGGTGAAAAGCAAACTGTCTACATTTTAGATTCGTGCAATAATCCATGTGAACTTCTGGGTATGGGGTCATTTTAATTCTAGCAATTGTTGGGATTAAGCACATTCAGATAGATAACCTAACTATGTTGTAAGCTATGAAACATCTACACTCAACATTATGCCATAGCTCCAACCCAAACTTTAGCCTCAGAACGACAAATTATTTTTCTATTTCTCATAGTAATTGACATATTAACTGATGTTACTAATTGGTAAAATTACTGCAAATACTGGAATCAACCTGAAAGCATAAAAATTCTGGAAAACACAGCGAGTCAGGCACCATCTATGGAGAGGGAGGAAGCTAAAGTTTTGAGTTTATGTGACTCTTCATCAGAGCTGATGTGAAGTGTGGAGGGGACAGCATTTATGCAATGGTGGGAGTGGAGTGCTGGGGTAGAAAGGGTGTTGATATTGCACATTAGTTGATTGGAATGGCAGAACAATGGTGTCAAGGTTAGAGTGGTGCTGGAAAAGCACAGCAGGTCAGGCTGCATGCGAGGAGCCCTTCATCAGGAAACCTCGGGGGTGGAGAGATAAATGGGAGGGGGTGGGGCTGGGGTGAAGGTAGTAGGGAGTATGATAGGTGGATGGAGGAAGGGGTGAAGATGATAGGTCAGAGAGGAGGGTGGAGCAGATAGGTGGGAAGGAAAATTGACAGGTGGGACAGGTCATAAGGATGATGCTGAGCTGGAAGTTTGGAACTGGGGTAAGGTGGGGGGGGAGGGGAAATGTGGAAACTGGTGCAGTCCACATTGATGCCCTGGGGTTGAAAGGTTCAGAGGCAGAAGATGAGGCATTCTTCCTCTAGGCGTCAGGTGGGAGTGAAGGAGTGGTGGTGGAGGAGGCCCAAGACCTGCATATCCTCAGCAGAGTTGGAGGGGGAGTTGAAATGTTCAGCCACAGGGCGGTGGGGTTGATTGGTGCGCATGTCCCAGAGATGTTCTCTGAAGCGCTCTGCGAGAAGTTGTCCAATCTCCCTAATGTAAAGGAGACTGCATTGTGAGCAACCGATGCAATAAATGACATTTGTGGAAGTGCAGGTGAAACTTTGATGGATGTGGAAGCCTCCTTTAGGGCATTGGATAGAGGTGAGGGGGGAGGTGTGGGCATAGGTTTTGCAATTCCTGCGGCAGCAGGGGAAGGTGCCAGGAGGGGAGGGTGCGTTGTTTGGGGCGGGGGGGGAGGAGGAGCGGGGGGCGTGGACCTGGGGGGGGGTGCGGGGCGCATGGACCTGGTGGGGGTAGGGGGGGGAGGAGCGGTGGGCATGGACCTGCATCTATCAAAGTTGTACCCGCACTTCCACAAATGTTATTTATTGTATTCGGTGCTCCCGATGCAATCTTCTTTACATTGGGGAGACTGGACGCTTCTCGCAGACCACTTTAGGAAACATCTCCAGGACACCCGCACCAATCAACCCCACTGCCCCATGGTCAAACATTTCAACTCCCCACCCTAACTCTGCTGAGGACATGCAGGTCACAGCCTCCTCCACCGCCACTCCCTCACCATCCGATGCCTGGAGGAAGAATTTCTCATTTTCTGCCTCGGAAGCCTTCAACCCCAGGACATCAATGTGGACTTCACCATTTTCCTTATATTCCCTACCCCCCCCCCCCCCCCCCCCACCCCACCTAACCCCAGTTCCAAACTTCCAGCTCATCACCATCCTCATGACCTGTCCAACCTGTCAATCTTCCTTCCCACCTATCCAGTACACCCTCCTCTCTGACCTTTCACCTTTACCCCTTCCTCTATCCATCTATTGCGCTCTCTACTACCTTCGCCCCAGCCCCACGCCCTCCCATTTATCTCTCCACCTCCGAGGCTTCCAGCCTCATTCCTGATGAAGGGCTCCTGCCCAAAATGTTGATTTTCCTGGTCCTCGGATGCTGCCTGACCTGCTGTGCTTTTCCAGCACCATCCTAATCTTGACTCCAATCTCCAGCATCTGCAGTCCTCACTTTCGCCTAGAACAATGGCTGTCTAATTGCCACACTTGAAAGAACAGACAGTCCTACTGGAGTCGGGGGATGGGAGAGGGGACATGGTGACAAAGAATTCAACAGGTAAAGCTAAAAGAGAGGGAAGAAATAGGAGAGATCACATTCTGAACTCAATATTAAGACCAGAAGGTTGTAAATTGCCTAGTTTGAAGATGAGATCTTGTTTCTCCAGTTAATGCTGTGATTTGCAACATCCCAAAGACAGACAAATGGGTATGACAGCAGGATGCTGTGTTAAAATGACTGACTATGGCAGGGTCAGGGTAGTGCTTATACACATATACAGTTTTATACCCGCCAGGAACTAGACTAGATTAAACTCATTTAATCTTAGAGAGCAGATTTTCAATGCAGATGACAATTGATCTCTGCTGCCAAACAATGACAAGAAACAAATGCTGCTTCCTCATGAATCTTATAGGAGCTGATAGCTTCCATTAGATCAGCCTTCAACTATTTCGTTGTGACACTGAGCTGGGACCAACTGGAGAACACTTGCCTCACGCTACCATGTACCAGATTTCTAGCCTAATCCCTCAAAGAACATTATGCAAAGGGACATTGAAAGAAAAAATGATGCTGGACTCCTCAGAAATATGTTTCAGATGAATCGACAAACACTACTTCTGTGGAGTGAAGTACCATTAGAGGAGTATTATGTTAGTCCCTTTTCTGGAACCAACCATAAAAGTCAACCATTTCCTGCAATGCTGGCACTCTATTTTCATGTTGCAGTTGTATAAGACTCTGGTGCGGTCGCATCTGGAGTATTGTGTGCACTTTTGATTGCCATACTATAGGAAGGATGTGGACGTACTGGAACGGGTGCAGAGGAGGTTTACCAGGATGTTGCCTGGTATGGTAGGAAGATCGTATGAGGAAAGGCTGTTTTCAGTGGAGAAAAGAAGGTTTAGGGGTGACTTGATAGAGGTGTACAAGATGATTAGGGTTGACAATGAGAACCTTTTTCCACGTATGGAGTCAGCTATTACGAGGGGGCACAGCTTTAAATTAAGGGGAGGTAGGTATAGGACAGATGTTAGGGGTAGATTCTTTACTCAGCGAATCGTGAGTTCATGGAATGCCCTGCCAGTAGCAGTGGTGGACTCTCCCTCTTTATGGGCATTTAAATGGACATTGGATAGGCATATGGAGGATAGTGGGCAAGTGTAGATTAGGTGGACTTGAGTCGGCGCAACATCGAGGGCCAATGGGCCTGTACTGCGCTGTATTTTTCTCTGTTCTATGTTCTATGTTCTATTTGCACCAAAGACATAAGTTGCATGGTGATACATAATGAGCTTGAGTCCATTTTATATTGCAATATGTTTAACGAACATGTGCACCATAATCACAAGTGTCACGAAGGAAACTGCACATTTATAAACTATTTATTTATTAATTCTGATACTAGGAGAAAGCAGGAAGATGGTTTTGAGGTACATCAACAATAAAAAAAATGGCAGAGCAGTCAGTGGGCCGATTGGCTTCATTCTGCTCCTATATCTAACAGTCTTATAATATCTTCATTGATGAGCTAATTGTGTTATAGTATGGATTGAGGTAAATGTTGCTTATTCAAAATGAGATTGACACAGGTAATTGAGGTTAAAAATGGAGAGTAGGTCATAAGAACTTCGGACCTTTATCAAAGATAGGATATTCTATTAGTTGCTTGTTGTCCCATTTGCCTTTGCTGGTGCAAATTAAAATGAAGTCATTTCAGGTTTCTGCTCAATTTCTCTGCAACAAGTTCTTACTCTCTTTGTACATTATTAATGAATTGAAAACAAAGGAATCTGCACTTTCAATCTTTAAATAGAAATAGGAAAGGTGAGGTCACCCTGTTAGGAGTTTTCTACAGACCTCCTAATAGTCCTAGAGACGTAGAAGAAAGGATTGCCAGGATGATTCAGGAGAAGAGTGAAAGTAATAGGGTGGTTGTTATGGGGGACTTTAACTTTCCAGATATTGACTGGGAAAGCTATAGCTCGAGTATGTTAGATGGTTCAGTGTTTGCCCAATGTGTGCAGGAGGGTTTCCTGACACAATATGTAGACAGGCCAACAAGAGGTGAGGCCATACTGGATTTGGTTCTGGGTAATGAACCAGGCCACGTGTTAGAATTGGAGATAGGTGAGCACTTTGGGGACAGTGACCACAATTCGGTGACTTTTACTCGAGTGATGGAGAGGGATAAGTGTGCACTGCAGGGCAAGAGTTATAGCTGGGGACAGGGAAATTATGATGCGATGAGGCATGACTTAGGATGCGTGGCTTGGAAAAGTAGGCTTCAAGGGAAGGGCACAATTGAAATGTGGAGCTTGTTCAAGGAGCAGCTATTGAGTGTCCTTGATAAGTATGTACCTGTCAGGCAGGGAGGAAAGGGTCATGTGAGGGAGCTGTGGTTTAATAAGGAATTGGAATCCCTTGTTAAAGGGAAGAGGACGGCCTGTGTAAAGATGAGGTGTGAAGGTTCAATTTGGGCGAATGAAAGTTATAAGGTAGCCAGGAAGGATCTAAAGAGAGAGCTAAGAGCAGCAAGGACGGGACATGAAGAGTCCTTAGTTGGTAGGATTAGGGAAAATCCAAAGGCTTTCAATAGGTATGTCAGGAATAAAAGAATGGCTAGGGTAGGAATAGGTCCAGTAACTTCCAGTACTGGGAAGTTGTGCGTGGAGGCTGAAGAGATTGGAGAGACACTGAATGAATACTTTTCATCAGTATTCACTCAGGAACAGGACATTGTTGCCAATGTGAATATTGAGTCACAATTAATTAGAATGGATGGCTTTGAGGTATGAAGGGAAGAGGTGTTGGAAATTCTGGAAAGGGTGAAAATAGATAAGTCCCCTGGGCCTGACGGCATTTATCCTAGGATTCTCTGGGAAGCAAGGGAGGAGATTGCAGAGCCATTGGCCTTGATCTTTATGTCCTCGTTGTCTACAGGAATAGTGCCAGAAGACTGGAGGATAGCAAATGTGGTTCCCTTGTTCAAGAAGGGGAGTAGGGATAACCCTGGTAACTATAGGCCGGTGAGTCTCACTTCTGTTGTGGGTTCAACACTTCAA
Source organism: Hemiscyllium ocellatum (assembly GCF_020745735.1). NCBI lineage: Eukaryota > Metazoa > Chordata > Chondrichthyes > Orectolobiformes > Hemiscylliidae > Hemiscyllium > Hemiscyllium ocellatum. Next base: position 24,210,358 of record NC_083416.1, on the reverse strand, counting down.
CTCCCCCTCCCACTCCACCAAGGACATTCAGGTCCTTGCACTCCTCCATCGCCAGACCATAACAACACGACGGTTGGAGGAAGAGCGCCTCATATTCCGCCTAGAAACCCTCCAACCACAAGGGATGAACTCAAATTTCTCCAGTTTCCTCATTTCCCCTCCCCCCACCTTGTCTCAGTCAAATCCCTCGAACTCAGCACCGCCTTCCTAACCTGCAATCTTCTTCCTGGCCACTCCGCCCCCACCCCACTCCGGCCTATCACCCTCACCTTGACCTCCTTCCACCTATCGCATCTCCAATGCCCCTCCCCCAAGTCCCTCCTCCCTATCTTTTATCTTAGCCTGCTGGACACACTTTCCTCATTCCTGAAGAAGGGCTTATGCCCGAAACGTCGAAACTCATGTTCCTTGGATGCTGCCTGACCTGCTGCGCTTTTCCAGCAACGCATTTTCAGCTCTGATCTCCAGCATCTGCAGTCCTCACTTTATCCTCTTAGAGAGAATTGTAAGGGATAGGATTTATGAACATCTGGATAGGAATAATGTGATCAAGGATAGTCAGCATGGTTTTGTGAAGGGCAGGTCGTGCCTCACAAACCTTAATGAATTCTTTGAGAAGGTGACTTAAGGAGGTGGACGAGGGTAAAGCGGTAGATGTGGTGTATATGGATTTTAGTAAGGCATTTGATAAGGTTCCCCATGGTAGGCTAATGCAAAAAATACGGAGGTATGGCATTGAGGGTGCGTTAGAGGTTTGGATTAGGAATTGGCTGGCTGGAAGAAGACAGAGGATAGTAGTTGATGGTAAAGGTTCATCTTGGAGTGCAGTTACTAGTGGTGTTCCACAAGGATCTGTTTTGGGATCATTGCTGTTTGTCACTTTTATAAATGACCTGGAGGAGGGGCTAGAAGGTTAGGTGAGCAAGTTTGCAGATGATACGAAAGACGGGGGAGTTGTTGACAGTGAGGACGGATGTGGCAGTTACAGCGGGATATAGATAAGCTGCAGAACTGGGCAGAAAGGTGGCAAATGGAGTTCAATGTATGTAAGTGTGAAGTGATTCACTTTGGTAAGAGTAACAAGAAGATGGAGTACTGGACTAATGGTCGGATACTTGGTAGTGTGAATGAGCAGAGGGATCTTGGTGTCCATGTACACAGATCTCTGAAAGTTTCCATCCAGGTAAATAGTGCTGTGAAGAAGGCATATGGCGTACTGGCTTTTATTGGTAGAGGAATTGAGTTCCAGAGTCCTGAGGTCATGTTGCAGTTGTATGAGACTCTGGTGTGGCTGCATCTGGAGTATTGTGTGCAGTTTTGGTCGCCATACTATAGGAAGGATGTGGAGGCACTGGAACGGGTGCAGAGGAGGTTTACCAGGATGTTGCCTGGTATGGTAGGAAGATCGTATGAGGAAAGGCTGAGGCACTTGGGGCTGTTTTCATTGGAGAAAAGAAGGTTTAGGCATGACTTGATAGAGGTGTACAAGATGATTAGGGGTTTAGATAGGGTTGACCATGAGAACCTTTTTCCACGTATGGAGTCAGCTATTATGAGGGGGCATAGCTTTAAATTAAGGGGAGGTTGGTATAGGACAGATGTTAGGGGTAGATTCTTTATTCAGCGAATCGTAAGTTCATGGAATGCCCTGCCAGTAGCAGTGGTGGACTCTCCCTCTTTATGGGCATTTAAATGGACATTGGATAGGCATATGGAGGATGGTGGGCTCGTGAGGGTTAAGTGAGCTTGGGTCGGCACAACATCGAGGGCCAAAGGGCCTGTACTGCGCTGTATTTTTCTATGTTCTATGTTCTATGTTAAAGTGCAATTTTAATTTGTACGACTTCTTTTGAAGATTTATGCAATTATCTGAAGATCATGCATTTTTCATTTTATGGTGCACTTGTTGAATGCCACACCACCCATATGATGACACTTATATATAGTTTCTGTAATTCTTATAACTCCCCCATATCAAACAGAAGAAAAGGCATGTAGTGGAAATGCATGTGTTATGAATGTATGCCATTTGGCCCCTCTTGTCTGCTCCATCAGTCTGATTTGAATTTTTCTGAAATTCATATTTTCATCTACCCAATAATATTAAACTCATTTGTTGGTCAAGAATTTATCTAATCTGCCTTAGATGTATTCTATGATCTGCTTCCATGTCTCCATGCTCTCTGGGAAAGATAGGACCAAAGGTCTCAATCCGCTGAGAAAAATGGTCTCATTTTCTTTTCTTAAATAGAAATTTGTTTTAATTTTCTCCATAACAGGGAGCATCCTTTTAGTATCCATCTTGTCAAGTATCCTCAGAGTCTTATCTATTACAATATGATCACTTTTCATTCTTCAACACTTGAGAGCGTATAGATCAGTTTGTCTAATCTTTCCTCATTAAATAACCCCTCCATTGCAGGTATAAGTGGAATGAACCTTCTCTGAACTGCTCCTACTACATCTATATAATTTCTTAAATAAGGAGACCAAATCTGAGAAGAGTACTCCAAATGATGTCTCACTAATAAAACTGTTAAAAAAAAGTCTTTATATCTTGCTCCTCATGAAAAGCACAATTGCACCTTACTATCTCATACACCACCATTTCTGGCATCTGCTTCCAGTTCAGATTCTATTTAAAGCCTCCATGATGTAATGTTGATTATAAATAATAACGTACCGAAATAGGATTTCTTATGATATTTCATCTTCTGAGCATTTTATATTTTCCATTGTGCAGGAGCTGCCATGACAGTGCATTGTAACATAGGATTGTCTTAAATCCTACGAAACTTGGAATTAATACTTCATTGTGAGCAGATTCTTATTGTTCATTCACAGAAATCAATGGTTTATTACTTTTAATAACCAGAGATCAAAAATGTCACAAGAGAACATTTATTTAATCTAAATTTGTTAATTAAAAATCTGAAGGTTTCACAATTTAAAAAGTAGCGATTAAATTGGCTGAATCACAATGTAGAAAAACTGATTAATTTTATATTCTTAGTGCGTAGCCTAACTCGGCAAGAATGAAAACATCAAGAAATCTTAGCCCATTGATTTTGATTTAATGATTAGACAGAAAACTCTGGACTGCAATGCAAGCCATTTTCTATTAATTGGCAAATGGTTTGTACCAATCATGCAACTCAAAAATCAAATCAGTATGGCAGTCCTGCTGCAATTATGTCCTTTGTTATTATTTTGTGATTATTTCAAATGAAATATGAAACCTGCATTCATGGTTTATTAAGTTATAGTTCATCATCAAAAATATTCCAAACGTTTTGTAAATGTGATTTTAACTGTTGGAAATTTTGCATACTGAGTCATAGAGATGTACAGCATGGAAACAAACCCCTTGGTCCAACCCGTTCATGCCGACCAGATATCCCAACCCAAGCTAGTTAGTCCCACCTGCCCACAATCGGCCCATATCCCTCCAAACCCTTCCTATTCATATACCCATCTAAATGCCTTTTAAATGTTGCAATTGTACCAGCCTCCACCACTTCCTCTGGCAGCTCATTCCATACCCGTACCACCCTCTGTGTGAAAAAGTTGCCCCGTGGGTCTCTTTTATGTCTTTCCCCTCTCACCCTAAGCCTATGCCCTCTAGTTCTGGACTCCCTGACCCCAGGAAAAAGACTTTGTCTATTTATCCTATCCAAACCCCTCATAATTTTGTAAACCTCTATAAGGTCACCCATCAGCCTCCTACGCTCCAGGGAAAAAGGTCCCAGCCTGTTCAGCCTCTCCTTTTAGCTCAAATCCTCCAACCCTGCCAACATCTTTGTAAATCTTTTCTGAACCCGCAACATGACCTCCCAACTCCTATACTCAATACTCTGACTAATAAAAGTAAACATATCAAACACTTTCTTCACTATCCTACCTATCTGCGACTCCACTTTCAAGGAGCTATGAACCTGCAATGCAAGGCCTCTTTGTTCAGCAACACTCCCTAGGATCTTACCATTAAGTCCTGCTAAGATTTGCTTTCCCAAAATGCAGCACCTCACATTTATCTGAATTGTGGGCGGCACGGTGGCACAGTGGTTAGCATTGCTGCCTCACAGCACCGGTGATACCCGGGTTCAATTCCCACCTCAGGCGACTGACTGCATAGAGTTTGCACGTTCTCCCCGTGTCTGCGTGGGTTTCCTCCGGGTGCTCCGGTTTCCTCCCACAGTCCAAAGATGTGTGGGTCAGGTGAATTGGCCATGCAAAATTGCCCGTAGTGTTAGGTAAGAAGTAAATGTACGGGTCTGGATGGGTGGCGGGTTGGTGTGGACTTGTTGGGCCGAAGGGCCTGTTTCCACGCTGTAAGTAATCTAATCTAATCTAAACTCCATCTGCCACTTCTCAGCCCATTGACCAATCTGGTCAAGATCCTGTTGTAATTTGAGGTAACTTTCTTCGCTGTCCACTACACCTCCAAATTTGGTGTCATCTGCAAACTTACTAACTGTACCTCTTATGCTCGCATCCAAATCATTTATGTAAATGGCAAAAAGTGGAGGACACAGCACCGATCCTTGTGGCACTCCACTGGTCACAGGCTTCCAATCTGAAAAACAACCCTCCACCACCACCCTCTGTCTTCTACCTTTGAGCCAGTTCTGTATCCAAATGGCTAGTTCTCCCTGTATGTCGTGAGGTCTAACCTTGCTAACCAGTCTCCCATGCGGAACCTTGTCGAACGCCTTACTGAAGTCCATATAGATCACATCTACCACTCTGCCCTCATCAATCCTCTTTGTTACCTCTTCAAAAAAACTCAATCAAGTTTGCGAGACATGATTTCTCACACACAAAGCCATGTTGACTATCCCTAATAAGTCCTTACCTTTCCAAATACATGTACATTCTGTCCCTCAGGATTCCCTCCAACAACTTGCCCACAACCAACGTCAGGCTCACTGGTCTATATTTCCCTGGCTTATCCTTACCACTCTTCTTAAACAGTGGCACCACATTAGCCAGTCTTCTGGCACCTCACCTGCAAATATCGATGATACAAATATCTTAGCAAGAGGCTGGTTTGAATCTGTTGATAATTTGGAGATTGGAACTCATTAACACCCAAGTGGCAGATACAAGCAGAAGATTGTGCCATTTTAAAACAATTGTCTTTATTTTTATGTGTTATATCATAAAGTTATCAAACCTTTGCTAAAGTTTATTCTGTCGCTTCAGCTTTGGTATGAAACAGTAAAAATAGGATATACCATAAAGATTCATGCATTTACAAATATTTGAAGTTAGGTATTCTACATTTAGTCCTTCTTTCTACAAATGATGAATGATTAGCAATCTGCCACAAGCACTGAATATACTCACAATAACCAATTCTCTTTATCAATCAGCCATGGATTAAGTGGTCAAAATCTATACAGGGAAGAGGAGAGAAAATAAATCATAGAGAAATTATCTTTTTTTCCTTTTATCATGGTCCGAACATATTAGAGCGAACCTTCCAGAACCACGGACCAGGGGGTTGTTAGGAAGGTAAATTTCCCATTTAAATGAATGGATTCGCTCCTATCCATGGCCTTGGGCTTCCACGGTAGTTCTTGGAATGTATGCCAACCCCCTGCTAGGGGTGACCACTGTTCATCTCAAACTCACACCCACCTTAAAATTAGTAAACATTTGGTCACACCTGCAAAAACGTGAGATTCCACAGTATGGAGAATAACTCCTGATTGCTTCTCCAAAGAGTTATAACAGGGCATGGACCTGACGAGTCATTAAGTGAAGTTTGTACAATTTATGGTTATTTCTTCCATTGTCTTCCTCACCAGGAGGCCTCACATAATAGTAGCAAGCTTCATAAATTTGGGCACAAAATTTGCCAATGACTACAATAACAACCTTTTATTCTGATCACACCTTTAACATATTAAAATATCCCAGGGCATTAATTTAACTAGTTGAAAAGTCACGTTCAACATGTGTCACACAGTTTTAATGATCTCAAGGTTAATAAGATTCTCCATGGGAACATGAGGGTGCAAAACTACTCCTTTTGACTCCCATCATTCAGAAGCCCCTACAGTAACTAAGAACAACTACATGACACTTAGCTCCCTCATTATATTGCAGATTCTGCAGCTTTTCAGCCAAGAGGAAAAAAAGATTAGGTAAAAGGAAGTTTTGTAGCATTGTCAGCACAATGATTGCCTGCTGAGCATCAAAATTGGTCATTTTTTCAAAGCTTTGAAATGCAGTTTGTCTAAGTGCATTTGGAATAATAAACACCTTCAGTAAAAGAAAAACAAAAATACACAGAAAAAATCTGATGAGTTTTTATCTAATTACACTTAAGGTGATGGTAAGGAATATAATGTTCCAACTTCTTAGAGAACTGCTAGTTCCATTTACAACACTGTCCAATCCGATATGAATTAATTAAGTGCATTGCAATATCGAAAGTCTGTTATATATACAAATGATTGTTAACAAAAGTTTTTAAAAGAATCCCTCAATTATGCTAAACTTTCAATATTGTGCTTTCTTCATTAACAATAGTCTTATTGATCAGCTGAGGGTAGGGCCTCTTCTCATTTCTTCACACCTTGCCATCTTATACTTCCCTCACCAGTTGTTTATTGGAATGTCCGACTTTCAATTTCAAGTTGTCTAATATCATCATTCTCTTTATCCTTCTTGGTCTACAACTCTTTAATCTTTCTTCAGTTATGACTGCTAGCAAGGATATGACAAGTACAATTTTTTTGCTTTTTCTCAATGACATTCACAAAATGATCTCCCTTCTTCACCATTCTGACAGCTTTGTTTTTATTTTTGTGTTCTCTCTAAGTGATCGACTCCATTCTTTTCCAGAGCACATCTCAAAACTTCATAGTTTTCAGATATCCTCTGATCCCAAACTCCAAATTTTAGGCTCACAGATGAGGAAAATCCAAATCACAGTCTCAATAATTTGCTCCATAAAATCTTTACACATTCCTAGGTTCCATCAACACATGGAATATTGTCCATTTGAAAGGGACAATTAGGACAAAGTCTTAGGTTTCACTCCCCAAAAATAACTGATAACATAAATCAAACTTTTCCCTAATGAATGAAAACAAAAACATTCACTGTTCTGTTGACAAAAAATAAAGAATGAAGAACTTTCATACTAGGGAGGAGATAGCAGAGCCATTGGCCTGGATTTTTATGTCGTCATTGTCAACGGGAATAGTACCAGAGGACTGGAGGATAGCGAATGTGGTCCCATTGTTCAAGAAAGGGAGTAGGGATAGCCCTAGTAACTATAGGCCAGTGAGTCTGACTTCAGTGGTGGGCAAAGTCTTAGAGAGAATGGTAAGGGATAAGATTTATGAACATCTGGGTAGGAATAACGTGATCAGGGATAGCCAGCATGGTTTTGTGAAGGGCAGGTCGTGCCTCACAAACCTTATTGAGTTCTTTGAGAAGGTGACTAAGGAAGTGGATGAGGGTAAAGCAGTAGATGTTGTGTATATGGATTTTAGTAAGGCGTTCGATAAGGTTCCCCATGGTAGGCTAATGCTAAAACTTCGGAGGTATGGCATTGAGGATACATTAGAGGTTTGGATTAGGAATTGGCTGGCTGGAAGGAGACAGAGGGTAGTAGTTGATGGATTATGTTCATCTTGGAGCGCAGTTACTAGCGGTGTACCACAAGGATCTGTTTTGGGGCCATTGCTTTTTGTTATCTTTATAAATGATCTAGAGGAAGGACTTGAAAGCTGGGTAAGCAAATTTGCGGATGACACAAAAGTCGGTGGAGTTGTGGATAGTGAGGAAGGAAGTGGTAGGTTACAGCGGGATATAGATAAGTTGCAGAGCTGGGCGGAAATGTGGCAAATGGAATTCAATGTAGCTAAGTGCGAAGTCGTTCACTTTGGTAGGAATAACAAGATGATGGATTACTGGGCTAATGGTAGGCTACTTGGTAGTGTGGATGAGCAGAGGGATCTTGGTGTCTATGTACACAGATCTCTGAAAGTTGCCACCCAGGTAAATAGTGCTGTGAGGAAGGCATATGGTGTACTGGGCTTTATTGGGAGAGGAATTGAGTTCCGGAGTCCTGAGGTCATGTTGCAGTTGTATAAGACTCTGGTGAGGCCTCATCTGGAGTATTGTGTGCAGTTTTGGTCGCCATACTATAGGAAGGATGTGGAAGCTTTAGAACGAGTGCAGAGGAGGTTTACCAGGATGTTGCCTGGAATGGTAGGAAAATCTTATGAGGAAAGGCTGAGGCACTTGGGGCTGTTCTCATTGGAGAAGAGAAGGTTTAGGGGAGATCTGATAGAAGTGTATAAGATGATTAGGGGTTTAGATAGGGTAGATACTAAGAACCTTTTACTGCTAATGGAGTCAGGTGTTACTAGGGGACATAGCTTTAAATTAAGGGGTGGTAGGTATAGGACAGATGTTAGGGGTAGATTCTTCACACAGCGGGTTGTGAGTTCATGGAATGCCCTGCCCGTATCAGTGGTGAACTCTCCTTCTTTATGGTCATTTAAGCGGGCATTGGATAGGCATTTGGAAGTTATTGGGCTAGTATAGGTTAGGTAGGATTCGGTCGGCGCAACATCAAGGGCCGAAGGGCCTGTACTGCGCTGTATCCTTCTATGTTCTATGTTCTAACTCATCAAATATGTAATGTGTAGATCCTTGATTCTGTGTTTCCTGTGTGAAAGTTACAATTAAAATGGACCATGGATCAGAGAATTTGGATTACATTGTTGTATCTCCCTTTCTCTCTCTGTCTATCCCACACCACTCAGATTGCAGGTTTATCAAAAAAAAACTGCAAGGTACTGGAAATCATTAAATTGATGAAACTGAAAATGAATAAGGAGAAGGACTATTAGAATTTAAAGTCCAAGTTGCATGTGTTCAAAAGATATTTGGATCACTTAACTATTTAAAGAAAGTGGTGCTTTCGGAACTATGATAATTGCAGAATCATAGAATCCCCAAAATTCATAAACATTTAAATAATTTAAAAATGGGATAACTTTCAATACCAAAAACACTAGTTTTATGTTCATGAATTAGCAAGGATTGCGATGGGATTGAAATATTGTTCTTATTTTAATTTTTCACAGGATGTGAACAACATTGTCAAGGTCAGCATTTGTCACTCAATTCTGGTTGCCCTTGAGAACATTGTGGAACGCAGCCATGCTCTCGAACATTGCAGTCCATTTAGTATCCATAACAAAATGATACAACTGAATAGGTCACTAGGTCTTTGCAGACGGAAATTAAAAGTCAATCACATTGCTGTGGGCCTGAAATCATATATGGGTCAGACAGAATAAAGATAACCAGACTTAGTTCCCTAAAAATGATATCAGTGTAAAATATAGATTTTCTTTATCTTTTCTAATCAACATGTTCAATGATTATATAAAACACCTCTGGAGCAGGTGAGACTTGAATCCAAGCCTCCCAAACGCGTTTTTACAATAATTGATAGATTTATGGTACCATTAGTTTCTAACTCCAGATTTATCAATTAACTGAATTCAAAAACAGTCAGCTGTCAAGTTGGGTTATAAATGTGCAGTCTTTAAGCATCAGTATGGACCTCTAATCACCTAACCATATTGCCACTACTCTACCATTGCTGAATGGAAATTAAGAATTTCTGCAATAAGTTTTCTTCATGACCGCATACATTAAAGTATTTTACTGCTTTACTTCTTACCAGTTCTTTGCAACTGATCACTTGTATTTAGAATTGGGTTTATAAAGCTAATCACAGAGGTATAAAATATAAACAATTCATTTTAGAACTATATAATTTGATTTAATGCCTGGGTCTTTCATGGACTGAAAATGTGTTGCTGGAAAAGCGCAGCAGGTCAGGCAGCATCCAAAGAGCAGGAGAATTGACGTTTCGGGCATGAGACCTTCTTCCTGAAGAAGGGCTCATGCCTGAAACGTGATTCTCCTGCTCTTTGGATGCTGCCTGACCTGCTGCGCTTTTCCAGCAACACATTTTCAGCTCTGATCTCCAGCATCTGCAGTCCTCACTTTCTCCTCTTTCATGGACTGTAATAATTCAAAAATATTGATAAAACTGGCATGGTGAGAACATAACTGACAGGTTGTTGCAAGTTTCATGAAACCAACACAAATTAATCAAAAGACAAACTGAAATTAACATTTTCACAATGTGCACTGAAATGAGCCAGTAAGTCTCTTTGGGAGGCACAAAAACACCCTTGCCATCTATTTTGAGTTACATCTTTAGAATGATGGTCACATGTTGGAGATGGAACATTGCATTCAATTAGCAAGTCATAATCATAACCTCCACATACATAAGTAAGCTTACATTTCAAAGAGCTGAGTTTTGCAGAAAGGGAAATGAAACAAAGCATACAGCATTGGACGCAGGCTGAAGACTTTCTCTTTCAAAACAAAAATATCTATGTCAAATTTATATCAAAAGATTGCACTGTCATGCAATGGAAATGATATGTTGAACAGTTGCATGACACTGTAATCTTTTGCTATAAAGTCTGTGTCTTATGGTCCTTTCCCACAGCTACCTGATGAAGGAGCAGCGCCCCGAAAGCTAGTGCTTCTAAATAAACCTGTTGGACTATAATCTGGTGTTATGTGATTTTTAACTTTGTACACCCCAGTCCAACATCGGCTCCTCCACATCATGGTAATACAATGTTCACTTCTGACGGTAATCCAAAACACCTACTAACCAATCACGGCCTCAGGTTAAAGCTTCACTTGTGTGGGATATCTTTAGGGCCCTAACCTGTATTTTCTTTAACTTGTTTTATATTAGACACTGTTCTTAACTTTTTGTGTTTTTGTGCCATCACGTGATTTCACAGAGGCTGTATGCTTCACATCATACTTTCATGGTATTTCTTGGATAAGCAAGTAATAAAATTGTTATTTTTTTCATGAGAAGACTTTGAGTTTGGTTCCTTATTATTTCTTCAGAAAATAATCAACTTCATTTTAATTTGGAAAGATATAATCATAAACTGGAAAGAAATTAAATCTTTATTGAAATCCCCCAGTTATCCTTCCTCATGTGATTGTAACAATTTTGGATTTAACAAATTATCAGTGTGTTTATCAAGATCACTTCTTCACAAGCAGTACTAAGATATGAATACACAGGATAACCTGGTTCAAAACTGGAGTTGTCATGGTTGAACTAATCCAGGACATGAGGTCTTCACTTCAATGTTAGCCCTGAGGTTCATTCTTTCCCCAAGAACAAGGCACGCACATCACATAGTCTGAAGGGAACCTTGGCCATGCTTTAATTCAAGCTGATTATTTTCAGCTTTTCAGATTTTCAGATCTTCATCAATTCTTGTGGCAGTAACTGTGTATCTTACTAATTATTCTAAGAACTGGCAATGTGGCCACACTATTTAGCTCCACATACATAGCTGATTTCTTCTGAGCAAAGGGAATTGGTGGTGGGGGGGGGGGGGGATAGAGAATAGGAGAGTGACAGTGATAGGAGATTCAGTGGTTAGAGGAGTAGACAGGAGATTCTGTGTTCATGAATGAGACTCCCGGATGGTATGTTGCCTCCCAGGTTCCAGGGCCAGGGATGTCTCAGATCGAGTCTACAGGATTCTTAAGGGGCAGGGGGAGCAGCCAGAAGTTGTGGTACACATTGGTACCAATGACAGAGCTAGGGAAAGGGATGAGGAGCTGGAAAGTTAACATGGGGAGTTAGGTTGGAGGCTAAATGGCAGGACGAACAGAGTAGTAGTCTCAGGATTGCTACTACTGCCACGGGCAAGTGAGGCTAGGAACAGTGAGTGAGTGCAGCTGAACACGTGGCTGCAAGGCTGGTGTAGGAGGGAGAGCTTTAAATATGTGGATCATTGGGGCACCTTCTGGGGAAATTGGGACCTGTAAAAGGAGGATGGGTTGCATCTGAACTGGAGTGGCAGCAAAATCCTGGGCTGGAGGTTTGTTCGAGCTCTTCAGGAGAATTTAAACTAGTTTCGTAGTGGGGATGGGAACTGGAGCTACGTATCAGAGAATCAGGTAGCTAGTGAACAGGCAGATACAGGCAGAGAATCTGTATGGAAGGATAGACAGTTGAGAGGGCAAAGTTGCAGTCGGTGTGATGGGTTGAAGTGTGTCTATTTTAACGCAAGAAGTGTCAGGAATAACAGTGATGAATTTAGAGCACAGATCAGTACTTGGAGTTACAATGTGTGGCCATTATGGAGACTTGGATGTCACAGGGGTAGGAATAGTTATTGGATATTCTGGGGTTTAATGTTTCAAAAGGAGTAGGGAGGGAGGTAAGTGAGGTGAGGAAGTGGCATTGCTAATCAGGAATAGTATAACAGCTGCAGAAAGGGAAGTTGTCAAGGTGGGTTTGTTTGTTGAGTCATTATGGGTGGAAGTCAGACACAGGAAAGGAGGAGACACTTTATTTAGAGTTTGCTATAGACTCCCCAATAGCAACAGAGACACCGAGGAGTAGGTTGGGAGGCAGATTTTGAAAAGGTGCAGAAGTAACAGGGTAGTTGTCATGGGTGACTTCAACTTCACTAATATTAATTAGAACCTCTTTAGTGCAAATAGTTTGGATGGAGCAGACTTTGTCAGGTGAGTTGAGGAAGGATTCCTGATTCAAATGGAGATGGACTGACTAGAGGGGAGGCCATATTCGATTTGGTGCTTGTCTATGAACCAGGCCAGGTACCAGATCTCTCGGTGGGAGAGAATTTCGATGATAATGATTACCACTCCCTGACCTTTACAATAGCCATAGAGAGGTATAGGAGCAGACGGTATGGGAAAGTATTGCACTTAGGGAGGGGGAATTGCAATGGTATTAGGCAGGAACTGAGGCGCCTAACTGAAAATAGATATATTCTCAGGGAAATGCACAACAGAAATGTGGAGGTTGTTTAGGCAGAATGTGCTGCGAGTGCTGAATAGGTTTGTCCCACTGAGACAAGGAAGAGATGGTCAGGTGAAAGAACCTTGGAAGATAAGAGAAGTGGAACATCTAGCCAAGAGGTAGAAGGAAGCTTACTTAAGGTTGAGGAAGCAATGATCAGACAGGGATCTAGAGAGTTACAAGGTAGCCAGGAAGGAACTGAAGAATGGGCTTAGAAGAGCTAGAAGGGGACATGAAAAAGCCTTGGTGGGTCGGATTAAGGAAAACTCCAAGGCATTCTGCACTTCTGTGAGGAATAAGAGGATGGCCAGAATGAGGATACGGCCGATCAGGGATAATGGAGGAAACTTGTGCCTGGAGTCAGAGGAAATAGGAGAGGTCCTTAATGAATTATTTGCTTCAGTATTCACTTGTGAAATGTCCCTTGTTAGTTGTGAGGACAGCATGTAATAGACTGATATGTTCAAAGAGGTTGATGTTAAGAAGGAAGATGTGCTGGACGTCTTGAAAAGAATGAGGATGATATGTCCCCTGGGCCAGACAGAGTATACCCAAGGTTACTACAGGAAGCAAGGGAAGAGATTGTTGCATCTTTGGCAATGATCTTTGTGCCCTCACTGTCCACTGGAGTAGTACCAGATGATTGGAGGGTGGCAAATGTTATTCCCTTGTTCAAGAAAGGGAATAGGGATAACCCTGGGAATTACTGACCAGTCAGTCTTATGTCAGTGGTGGTCAAATTATTAGAGAGGATTCTGAGAGACACGATTTAAAATTATTTGGAAACCCATAGTCTGGTTAGAGATAGTTAGCATGGCTATGTGTGGGACAGGTCATACCTCACAAGCCTTACTGAATTCTTTGAGGATATGACAAAACATATTGATGAAGGTAGAACAGTGAATGTGGTGTACATGGATTTTAGCAAGGAATTTGATAAGGTTCCCCACGGTAGGCTCATTCAGAAAGTAAGGAGGCAAGAGATATGGGGAAACTTGGCTGTCTGGATACAGAATTAGGCAGAGGTGGGAACTGCAGATACTGGAGATAGAGTCAAGATTAGAATGGTGCTGGAAAAGCACAGCAGATCAGGCAGCATCTGAGGAGCAGGAAAATTGATGTTTCGGGTAAAAGCCCTTCATCAGGAATGATGAAGAGCTTTTGCATGAAACGTAAATTTTCCTGCTCCTCGGAGGCTGCCTGATCTGCTGTCCTTTTCCAGCACCACTCTAATCTGGGTACAGAATTAGATGTCCCATAGAAGACAAGAGGGTGGGATTAGAAGGCAAGAATTCAGCCTGGAGCACAGTGACTAGTGGTGTTCCGCAGGGATCTGTTCTGGGACCTCTGCTCTTTGTAATTTTTATAAATGACTTGGATGAGGAATTGGAAGGGTGGATTCGTAAGTTTGCTGATGATACAAAGGTTGGTGGAGTTGTGGATAGTGTGGAGGACTGCTGTATGTTGCAACAGGACATTGACAGAATGCAGAGCTGGGCTGAGAAGTGGCAGATGGAGTTCAACCTGGAAAAATGTGAAGTGATTAATTTTGGATGCAGAATACAAGGATAAAGGCAATGTGGAGGAGCACAGGGATCTTTGGGTTCCACGTCCATAGATCCCTGAAAGTTGCCAACCAAGTTGATAGAGTTGTTAAGAAGGCATATGGTGTGTTGGCTTTCATTAGCATGGGGACTGAGTTGAAAAGCTGCGAGGTTTTGCTGCAACTCTATATATGGATTTTAGCAAGGCGTTCAATAAGGTACCCCATGTAGGCTACTGCAAAAACTACGGAGGTGTGGCATTGAGGGTGCATTAGAGGTTTGGATTAGGAATTGGCTGGCTGGAAGGAAACAGAGGGTAGTAGTTGATGGTAAAGGTTCATCTTGGAGTGCAGTTATTAGCGGTGTTCCACAAGGATCTGTTTTGGGACCATTGCTGTTTGTCATTTTTATTAATGACCTGGAGGAGGGGCTTGAAGGCTGGGTGAGTAAGTTTGCAGATGATACGAAAGTCGGTGGAGTTGTGGACAGTGAAGAAGAATGTGGCAGGTTACAGCGGGATATAGATAAGTTGCAGAGCTGGGCAGAAAGGTGGCAAATGGAATTCAATGTAGCTAAGTGTGAAGTCATTCACTTTGGTAGAAGTAACAAGAAGATGGATTACTGGGCTAATGGTAGGCTACTTGGTAGTGTGGGTGAGCAGAGGGATCTTGGTGTCCATGTACACAGATCTCTGAAAGTTGCCACCCAGGTAAATAGTGCTGTGAAGAAGGCATATGGCGTACTGGGCTTTATTGGTAGAGGAATTGAGTTTTGGAGTCCTGAGGTCATGTTGCAGTTGTATAAGACTCTGGTGCGGCTGTATCTGGAGTATTTTGTGCAGTTTTGCTCGCCGTACTATAGGAAGGATGTGGAGGCACTAGAATGGGTGCAGAGGAGGTTTACCAGGATGTTGCCTGGCATGGTAGGAAGATTGTATGAGGAAAGACTGAGGCACTTGGGGCTGTTCTCATTGGAAAAAAGAAGGTTTAGGGGAGATTTGATAGAGGTTTACAAGATGATTAGGGGTTTAGAGAGGGTTGACAGTGAGAATCTTTTTCCACGTATGGAGTCAGCTGTTACTAGGGGACACAGCTTTAAATTAAGGGGAGATTGGTATAGGACAGATGTTAGGGGTAGATTCTTTACTCAGCGGGTTGAGAGTTCATGGAATGCCCTGCCAGTAGCAATGGTGGACTCTCCCTCTTTATGGTCATTTAAGCGGGCATTGGATAAGCATATGGAGGTTATTGGGCTAGTGTAGGTTAGGTCGGCATCGGTCGGCACAACACCGAGGGCTGAAGGGCCTGTACTGTGCTGTATTTTTCTATGTTCTATGTTCTAAAGCCCTGTTTAAACCACACTTAGAATATTCTGTTCAGTTCTAGTCACCTCATTTTAGGAAGGATGTGGAAGCTCTAGAGGGGGTGCAAAAGAGATTTACTAGGATGCTGCCTGGACTGGAGGGCATATTCTATGAAGAAAGGTTCAGGGAGCTAGGGCTTTTCTCATTGAAGTGAAGGAGGATGAGCGGTGTACAAGTTGATGAGAGCGTAGATAGATTGGATAACCAGAGACGTTTTTCACAGGGCAGAAATGGCTATCATGAGGGGACATAATCTTAAGGTGATTAGAGGGAGGTTGGAGGAGACGTCAGAGGTAGTTCTTTATACAGAGTGGTAGGTGCGTGGAATGCAGTGCCAGTTGTGGTAGTGGAGCCAGATACATTAGGGGCATTTAAGCAACTCTTGGATAGGCACATGAAAGATAAATTAGTCTGATCTTAGATTAGGATAAAATTTCGGCACACATTGAAGGCCAAAGGGCCTGTACAATGGTACTGTTCTATGTTCTATGTTCATTCCAGCCTTAACACACTTTACAGAATGTAGATCTGGATTGTGGTTGTCTCTTAAATGTTATACGCTGCAGACAAGAATACATACATAGCCTTAGTGCCAGGTAAAATGACAGCATATGCCTGTTCTATTTTACTCCGTTCTGTATTTTCTTTCTCTTCTCATTCTTTTCTGTCAAAAGATTTGCAGTTGTTTGCTTATTCTACTCTTCATTTCCTGAGGGAAACAGGTACATCCCAGAACAAAAGTCTTCTATTTAGCCTATTGCTTGTTTAGTTCATGCACTTCTATGAAGTTATCCTAATTTCATTCCATTCGTGAATAAGAGAAAACAGGGAGGACCAAGACTCAGATTATGCAGTCAGCAGTGAATAAAGAGTACTCACTGTTCATGATGCTCACAGTTGCCTCCAAAATTTTAGTGCACTTTTGTGTAAATTAGAACATTAGACCAAAAGATAAGATAGTTAGGGCATTTGGCCCATCACCTCTGCTCTGCCATTTGCTCATGGCTGAAAGATTTCTCAATCGCATTCTCCTCCCTTCTCTCTGTAACCCTTGATCCCTTTACCAATCAAGAACCTCTCTCTCTCTCAATTTTAAATGCACTCAATAACTTGGCCTCCACAGACCTCTGTGCCAATGAGTTCTACAGATGAACTACCTTCTGGCTGAAGAAACTCCTCACCTCTGTTGCAAAGAATTGTCTCTTCATTTCAAGGCTCTGCCCTTGGTTCCTAGACTCTCCAACTGGTAGAAACATATTTTTTATGTCTACTCTTTCTAGGCCTCTCAATATTCTGTAAGTTTCAATGAGAACCCCCGTCATCTTTCAAACCACCTTAAGTAACTTCTTTCTTCCTCTTGACTTGATGTTCTACATCCCTTGTCACTCAAGGTTCTTTCAATCTACCATCCCTTCCTTGCCTCAGTGGGACAAACCAGTCCAGCACTATCAGTAGCTCCTTCCTAAACAACCTCCACATTTCTGTTGTGCATTTCCCTGAGAACATCTGTTCCCAATTTAGACACCCCAGTTCAGTTCCTCCCCGAATTCAATACTTTCCCATACCATGTGAGCCTCTCCCTCTCTAGTATAGTAAAGGTCACTTGTGATAACTATACCAAAATGCTCTTCCATTGGGAGATCTGACACCTGACCTGGTTCATTGCCAAGCACCAAATCCAAAATGGCCTTCCCTCTAGTCAGCCTACTTACATATTGCATCAGGAGCCCTTCCTGGTCACACCTGACAAAAACTGCTTCATCCAAACTATTTGAACTAAATATGTTCTAATCAATATTATGAAGTTAAAATCACCCATGACAACAACCCTCTTACTTCTGCACAATTTTAAAACCTGTCTCACAATCTGCTCTTCCATGTCTCTGTTGCTGTTGAGGGGGCTTGGAGAAAACTCCCAATAAAGTGACAGCTCCTTTCCTGTTTCTGACTTCCACCCATACTGACTCTGTAGATAAATCCACCTCAACGATGCTTATTAAAAACTTCCCACTAATTTTCATTATATTGTATGTGTTTTTTCTTTTGCTTCCCTGGCTTCCTTTGTCAGCCATGGCTATCTGATGCTCCGCCTAGCATATTTCTTCTTCCTTGGGACGAATTTCTGCTGTGCTTCCTGTATTATCCACAATAACTTTTGCCACTGCTGTTCCATCATCTTCCTTGCTGGGTTTCCCTTTCAATCAACTCTGGCCAGCTCCTCCCTCATGTCTTAGCAGTTACCTTTATTCAATTGCAATACCATTACATCTGATTCAATCTCCTCCCTCTCAAACTGCAGAATGAATTCTGCCAATTATGGTCATTGTCACCTATAGGTTCCTTTACCTTAAGCTTCCTAATCTCGTATGCCTCATTACAAATCACCAAAACCAGAATTACCTGTTCTATAGTGGGCTGCACAACAAGCTCCTCCAAAAAAACCATCTTGTAGACTTTTCACAAATTCCATTTCTTGAGATCCACTTCTGACCTGATTTTCACAGTCCACC
This sequence comes from Hemiscyllium ocellatum, assembly GCF_020745735.1. Lineage (NCBI taxonomy): Eukaryota > Metazoa > Chordata > Chondrichthyes > Orectolobiformes > Hemiscylliidae > Hemiscyllium > Hemiscyllium ocellatum. The sequence goes on along the minus strand of NC_083416.1, from coordinate 24,192,010 downwards.
TGTATTTTGAAGTCCCTCATGAATTTTAAAATTGTGCCTTTCTATCTCTTGATTTATTTTCTTCCCACATCCTGGCTATTGCTTGGACGCCTGTACAAAACTCCCACCAGGATGCTTCATCTTTTGCAGTTCCTCAACTCTACCCACTGATTCTACACCTTATGACTCTCTATTCACGTGTAGCTATTGATTTAATTTTATTTCTCACTAACAAGGCAACTTACCCCTCTGCCTGTCCTTTCGATAGGAGGTGTATTCTTAGATGATGTTTTGCTCCCGGCCCTAATTCCTTTGCAACCACAACTGCAATACCCACAACAAGATACCTATCAATTTCAATCTATGCTGTGATTCATATAAGACATGTATGTAAGTACATACTTAGTCCTGCATTGACTGCCCATTATCATAGCTGTCCTTTAACTGCAGTGCCTGAAGTTAGATTCCTGAACCTTTCCATACTCTGTCCTATTACTTGTTTGGAACCTTAAACCACTGGGTTGGACCGCTGGGTCTGTTTCCATGTTATATATCTCTATGACTCTATGACACTGCCGAGCATCTACTTCCCCCTTTAATTTTTGCCATAATTTTCAATGCAACTGAACCCACCTTTCCACTATTTAGTTTAAAGCCCTATCCTAAGAATTACAGTTATTTCAGTGCTGTGCCATCTATTGAGGATCTAAAGTGTTTGTGCTACAGGCAAACATTGGTACGAATCTTGATATTTTCTAATCAGCCTGTTCAGAAACTTTATTGCACACCTCTGAAGTAGGTGGAACATGAACCTGGTTCTCCTGGCTCAGAGGTAAGCACAATAGTGTGAATCTTCAACTAAACATATCATAATTGTTTGCTGTGACAGGCAGAGTCTAAACAAGGAAGCATTTGTTAAAATATTCAGTTCAATGTAAAATCATGTTCAGAAAACAAAATAGAGAGAGAAAAAGAATGATGGGATTAAGATAGAGATGAGAGAGAAAGGAAAACAATAAAAACATCTAAATAATAAATGAAATCTAAAAGCTGAGACTCTAGATATAGAAGGATATGGATTTGTAGTAATTTGCTTCCCAAAAGTTTTCTTATCATGATGCCACTTTGCTGTTCCAATATTGCTGAGATCCTGCTCCTGCGAGAGTAGGAGTATGCCTGAAAGAATTGGTGCATTCCTTTGGGAGCAGGGGCATTCCTGAGAGAGAAGGGGAATGCTTCTGAGCTGTATGATGCAGTACATGATTCATGCCTACAAGAACAGGTACTTCGGTCAAACCCACTTTTTAAAGCACTGCAATGATTTAAGAGGGCCTTACAGCTGTTAGTACTTGGTTGACGCTCCAGACAGTGAGAGCGGTATCAGCTTCAGTCCACTGTCTCTATGCGAGCTGTTTGATAGGATAACTGAAACACATCTCAGTGGGTTTTGTTTAGCCTTGAATATTTATCCAATTCAGAAAGAACCATATTTCAATCTTTATGTTGTAACTACCAATTACATAGTTGTGTAATCTACCTTGTGAAGGAGCAGGGAAATTTGGATAGCTCCTTCCGCTTTCCTGCATTCAACTGTGTGCATGCAAATTTTGAAAGTTGTTGTACAATTTGATCCATGATAACGGTGAGGGCCAATAGCCTCACAATTATTGCATGTCAACTGTGTCTGGAGGCACTTTGGTATTTGATTCAGAAGGCTACGGGTTCAAAATCTGTTACAGTGATATGAATACAAAATGCTTAAGGGAAGTACTGAGGGAGGGCTCCACTGTCACATGTACCTTCTTTCGGCAGAAATACTAAACTGAGGCCTCCTCTGCCTCGTGGATGGACATGAAAGTTACCGTGGCATTATTTAAAAGAGCAAGATACCTTTGTTATCTGGTCAAAATGTATTCCCCAATGATCATTACAAAGAAAGCAGATTATCTGATTATTATCCTTTTGCTGTGTATGGGAGTGTGTTGTGTGCAAACTGACTGCCCCATTTCCTACATTAATCAGTGAATTTACTTAAAAGAGCTAATTGGTTGAAAACACTCTAGGATGGATGCCTAGTAACCAAGAAAGATGCTACAAAAATGCAAGTTTTTTTTAATACTTAAAAATCTGAATTATGGCATTTCATATGGTTGGGTAAGAAATGAAGATTACATATGAGATTCATAATTAAATTGGCCAGCTAAAAACAGGTACAGTAATTGAAAGCACCTGCAATGATGAATGGAAAAAGGCCATACTTGAATAAACACTTATGAAATTCTCCTGTGGTTTTATCCTGGGACTATTCTGATTGAACAATTTATAAATGTAATAAAAATAGCACTCGTAGAATTTCACAGCATCAAGATAGATTGCTAAGTGGCAAGCATAGGAGAGGGTGATAAAAATTTGTTAATTGAAATGGGCAGCTAACTGATAAATGTATTTTAAGATGCCATAAGTGAACATGATGAAAAATTGCAAGGAGACATGGAAATGCATGTACATAATTGGATGTTCCATAGCAAAAGCTAGAAAGGAAAAGGATTTCAGGGCAATTACTAACCACTTGACAAAAGCATTCTATCAACATGAAGCTGTACCAAGACAGCTAATCATGCATTTCAATGCATTGAGTGAATTTAACTCCTAGTCAAGACAAACTATATTAACCTTATGTTGGTTATTTGTCAATCTGTACATTATTGTACATAGGCAGACCTACCTTCAAAATTCTATTTTCAAGAGAATGCCAATTTGGATATAGAAGATAAGCAGAGTTGTGAAGAGAGTCTCAGAACCGAATATCATTTCATTCAAGAAATTGAAGCATATGATTATGTCCTTAAAATGATGAATTGCTTGGATAATGTTGAAATAAGCAGGCTGTTAAACTTAGTGCTGAAGGGTACAGATGCAAAATTTACCATTCTCACTCATCCGCACAAAAGAATGTTTTTCCTTATATATAATTAGATAAGTGGGACGGACTCCCTCATAATAGGGCAGATAACAGAACTGAACAATCGACAGCAATAAACTAAAAGGAGACAGGCAATAAACTAAAACTTGTAAAGAGACCTCAGCTATCTGTAAGAATAATAGGGTAATTATGGTCGGGGATTTTGTCTTTCCAAACATCGACTGGGACTTCCATAGTGTTAAAGGTTAAGATGGAAAGAAATTTGTTAAGTGCGTATAGGACAATTTCCTGATTCAGTATGTGGATGTACCTACTAGAAAAGGTGCAAAACGTGACCTACTCTTGGGAAATAAGGCACGGCAGGTGACTGAGGTGTCAGTGGGGGAGCACTTTGGGGCCTGCAACCATAATTCTATTAAATTAAAAACAGTGATGGAAAAGGATAGACCACATCTAAAAGTTGAAGTTCTAAATTGGAGAAAGGACCAAAGGGTTACTAGGGAGAGAATAGGGCCCCTCAAAGATCAGCAAGGCGGCCTTTGTGTGGAGCTGCAGAAAATGGGGGAGACACTAAATGAGTATTTTGTATCAGTATTTACAGTGGAAAAGGATATGGAAGATATAGACTGTAGGGAAATAGATGGTGACATTTTGCAACATGTCCAGATTAGAGAGGAGGAAGTGCTGGGTGTCTTGAAACAGATAAAGAAGTGTCAGATGGAGTTTAATTCAGATAAATGTGAGGTGCTGCATTTTGGGAAAATAATTCTTAATAGGACTTATACACTTAATGTTAATGTTCTAGGGAGTGTTATTGAACAAAGAGACCTCGGAGTGCAGGTTCATAGCTACTTGAAAGTGGAGTTGCAGGAAGATAGGATAGTGAAGAAGGCGTTTGGTTTGCTGTCTTTTATTGGTCAGAGTATTGAGTACAGGAGTTGGGAGGTCATGTTGTGGCTGTGCAGGGCATTTGTTAGGCCACTGTTGGAATATTGCATGCAATTCTGGTCTCCTTCCTATTGGAAAGATGTTGTGAAACTTGAAAGGGTTCAGAAAAGATTTACAAGGATGTTGCCAGGGTTGGAGGATTTGAGCTATGGGGAATGGCTGAATAGGCTGGGGCTGTATTCCCTGGAGTGTCGGAGGCTGAGGTTATAGAGGTTATAGAGGTTTATAAAATTATGAGGGGCATGGATAGGGTAAATAGGCAAAGTATTTTCCCTGGAGTTGGGGAGTCCAGAACTGGAGTGAACGGGGAAAGATATAAAAAAGACCCAAGGGGCAACTTTTTCACACAGAGAGTGGCACATGCATGGAATGATCTGCCAGAGGAAGTGATGGAGGCTGGTATATTGCAACATTTAAGAGGCATTTGGATGGGTATAATAATAGGAAGGGTTTGGAGGGACATGGGCCAGGTGCTGGCAGGTGGGACTAGATTGGGTTGGGATATCTGGTCGGTATGGATGGGTTGGACTGAAGGGTCTGTTTCCATGCAGTACATCTCGATGACTCTATGAATCGAAGGCCTTAAACACCCTGTGACATAAAATGGCTGATACGTTGCAACAGGTATTGGTTGAATACAAGAGGAGAGAGTTTATGGTGTGTGCTCAATGATTGATTTGATATCTGGATCTGAGAGCTTGAGGAACATCCTGCAGAATTTATTTTGCTAGCTAATTTTTTAGTACATTGATTAAATGAGGTAGAGTTCAAGAAGGCAAATATTTTAAACTTTATTTTATCATGGTATTTGGCATCACTGGCCAAGGCCAGAAATTATTACCTGACCCTAACTTCATCGAATTGCGCTACAATTTCAGAGAACAGTTAAGGTACAAACACATCGCTGTGCAAGTGGAGTCAAATCCAGGCTAGATTGGGTAAGGACAGTATACTTTATTTTTCCTGAAAGACATTAGTGAATGAAATGCTGTTTTACAAATATTAATGATCATTGCGTGGTCACCATTATTGTTTTAATAACATTACCACAGCACATTCTTCACAATCTATTTGAGCAGCAAAAAGAATTGCCAGAATAACCATTTCTTGTTGTCTTTTTGACTCTCCTTAACTCTTGGGGTTGAGGGGAATTTCACAAAAGATTTCTGGAGCTGATAATCAACACAAAATAACTTTTTTCCAACCAACACGAAGATGGTCTATTCAAACAGATACTTTTTGATCTATGTCCAGTTCTACTTTGGCTGACTGACCAATAACAACTATAACTCACCTCCACCCTAATATATATATGCAAAACTGCTGGAGAGACTGAAACTAACCCAAGTGACACTAACTGAGTCTGCACAAGGATGAAACCGTTAAATGTCAACATTTAAACTTCTGAATCAGTTTTACTTACATCTGTGAAACATTTTGCTGCATTATCACCTTACCTCTGCTATGTATAAGAGAAATTCTGTGATTGATGATACCAGAAAGTAAGTACAGGTAGTTCTGGAATAACGCACATTTCAGCAGTGCAATTTGGCTATAACGTCACTGTAGAATTAGGCAACAGTATTTTAGAGAATGCTTATTTCTGTTGGCAATAACCATGATTCCAGCAGGGATTGGATCTGGTGCTTTATACTGCACATGTGCCAATGTGTGCACTGATATCCCTGTGCCATGATGTGCATATGCTGGTGTTCTTGCTGTTCTGCACATAGGCTGGTGTCCGTACATGCACGGTGCCTGTCTTTGTGCCGTTCTGTGCATTTGTAATGTCTGCGCTGAAGTCTTTGTGCCGTTCTGAGCACGCATCGATGTCAGTTGCCAACAAATCAGCTTTCTGTGAGAGGTACATATACAGAGACCAACTTTCTTACATTTTTTAAAACATACTGTGTTAAATTTATTTTTGTTTTGTTAATAAATATGATTTCAACCTTTATTTAGGTTGTCCATTAGACTTCTGAGTGATTTTTGAGCAATAGTAAGTGATTTTTTTTCTGGTCTGTTCCTAGCTTTACTTTTCCATAGGCCCCATCATTTCTATTAAGTGATTTTCCATTAAACGAGATTTCATTGCAAGGCAACTATGGCATTATAGGAGAACTACCTGTCTAACATATTAAGCAGTGTTCTAAGAAATAGCTTTCCTGCAGGAACAAATTTTTTCTAGCTATGCATATTCTACTGAGCATATATAAGTGATTTTTAAAATTGTCAATCAGTATTGAGGTGTGAGAGACACACACTAGCTAACCAAGCCACAATTTACCCTGTAACAACAAACCAAAATTATTAATGCTGAGTTAGTTTCTCTTCGGCAATCTCTCAGCACTGAAGATGTCTTGCTCCTGCTCCAGATTGATATATTCAGAGATGGTTACTAAGTACTGCATCTTCAGCAGATTTCACCACATTTGGAGTGGGTAGTGTTTGAGGGGGTGGGTAAGTCAATGATTTGGAGATTTGTATTGTCTCTTTGATGCCTTGAATTTACCTTTGCATACTTCCGATTATGTCTTGCCATATGTTTGGTGGCTTTCTAAATGAACTTTCTTCATTTTTGTTGGCTCCAAACCAGGGTTTATTTACCATTGGGGTGGCAAAGGTATTTGGCTTCTTCAACAATGCTTTGAGAACATTCCCAAAAAGTGTTTCCATTATTCTCCTGGGAATCTTGTGCTGTGACTGAATTTCAAGTGGAGAAATCTATTGTCAGGCCTACAAATAGTATGTTCCTGCCAATGGAGTCAGTTTTGAGTGATGAAAACAACAAATCCTGGAGATTACGTCCATCAGGTAGCATCCATGGAGAGAGAGTAAGCTAATCTTTTGAGTCTAGATGACTCTTCATCAGAACTGATGTAATATGTGGAGGGGGCAGCCTTTTTTCTATAGTTGGGTGGATGAGTATAGAGTGCTGGGCAAGAAAGGATATTGATAGTTCAGATTAAGTGATCAGAATGTGAGAATGGCAGAACAATGGTGTATCTAACTGCCAAAATTGAAAGAACAGACAGTCCCACTGGGGTGGGGGGAGGGGAGAGAGGACATGGTGACAGAAAACATAACAAGTAAAGCTAAAAGAAAGGGGAGGAATGGGAGTTGGTTCACAATTTGAAGATGTTGAACTCAATATTGAGCCCAGAAGTTTGTAAAAAATGAGGCCTGCAGATGCTGGAGATCACAGCTGAAAATGTGTTGCTGGTTAAAGCACAGCAGGTTAAGCAGCATCCAAGGAACAGGAAATTCGACATTTCGGGCATAAGCCCTTCATTCCTGATGAAGGGCTTATGCCCGAAACGTCGAATTTCCTATTCCTTGGATGCTGCCTAACCTGCTGTGCTTTAACCAGCAACACATTTTCAGCCCAGAAGTTTGTAAATTGCCTAGTCTGAAGATGAGATGTCATTCCTCCAGTTTGTGCTGTACAGTTTTCAGTACATATTCTAGCATCTCTAATAATTTCCTCTGAAGGTTTTGAATGATTATGTCCTTAATACTCAAATGTTGGCTTGGGAGACGATTGTGCTGTTAGTTATCCTTTCCTGCCAGGAGCTATGGAGGACTTTATGAAGGGACTGTAAGTGTTTCTTTTTCAGTCACAGCACAAGATTCCCAGGAGAATAATGGAAACACTTTTTGGGAATGTTCTCAAAGCATTGTTGAAGAAGCCAAATACCTTTGAGATGCCATCTCAAAGGTACCAGAGCACAAATATCATTGAGTTCCTGTAAACCATGATATTATTCTTGAGTTGAAGATCCTGGTGCTCAGTAGATCCTTCCCTCAGTTCACTGAACGTTGAATTGGCATATCAAAGACAAATGATAAGTTTTGTTATATTCATGATTAATCAAACAGAATATAACCCTGTCAAATGTGGATACTGATTTTTAGAAATGTGTATTGAATATTATACTTTGATTTATTGAAAAAAACTCTCAAAATACTTACAATATCTATCCATGAATGAATTGACCATGTTCAGATCAGAGTAAAGAGACTTCAAATGGGTTCAGAAGGGTAAACTTATATTCCATCATTAAAAAGAAAATTTGGCCTATGTTTCATTTCAGGAATGTAGATCTGCTATCCTCACATTCTCCGACCTGCGTGTGACTCCAGAGCAAGAACAATGTGGTTGACTCTTAACTCCCCTCTGAAATGGCCTAGCAAGCCATTAACTTGTATCAAGCACTACAAAGCCTTAGCAAAGAAACAAAACCAGTTGGACCACCTGATATTGACTTAAGCACCTGAGAGAGAAAAAAACAACAGCAGAAATAGCCCTGTTGACCTTGCAAAGTTTTCCTTAGAGGTTTGTGCCGAACCTGGGACAGCTGTCTCACAGATTAGTCAAGTAACAGCCTGACATGGTCTGCAAGGTATGATTCCATGACTATGACAAATATACATAAGTGCATAAGGTATAGGATCACAAATTAGGCCATTCAGCCCATCGAGTCTGCTGTGCCATTCAAGCATGGCTGAAAGATTTGTCAGCCTCATTCTCCCACTTGCTCTCCATAACCATTGATACTCGAGAACCTATCTATCTCAGCCTTAAATATCACAATGACAGACCTCCACAGCCTTCTGTGACAGTGTATTCCATTGATTCACCACTCTGGCTGAAAAAGTTTTGCCTTACCTCCATTCTAAAAGATCTTCCCTTTAAGGCTATTCCCTCAGGTCCTAGTCTCTCCTACAAATGGTAGCATCTTTCCAGCATTCACACTGTCCAGGCCATTCTGTATTTTATAACTTTCAATCAGTTCCCCCCCCGCCCCACCTTTTAAAGTCTACCAAGTATAATCCCAGAGTCCACAAACATTCCTCATATGTTAAGCTTTTCTTTCCTGGGACCATTCTCATCAACTTCCTCTGAACCCGCTCCAGGGGGGATTCATTCTTCCGGAGATATGGAGCGTATAACTGTGCACAGTACTCTAAATGTGGTCTGACCACAGCTTTATACAGTCTCAGAAGTACTGCATTTATATTCAAGTACTTTCAAAATAAATGCCAACATTATATTTGCCTTCCTAACTCTGACTCAACCTGCAGGTTTACTTTGAGAGAATCCTGAGAGAAAATGAGGACTGCAGATGCTGGAGAATTAGAGTTGAAAAGTGTGGTGCTGGAAAAACACAGGAGGTCAAGCAGCAGGAAAGTCGACGTTTCGGGCATAAGCTGATGACATTTGCTAAAACATTGCTGACCATGTCACCTCCACAGCCACTGCTGAAGACACCTTTCCTGCAAACACCACCCAGAATGTCACTTCCACCCCCACGAGTACCACTGAACGCACCACTTCTGCTCCCATGACCACCACTATTCACGCCATTTCCTCCAGTGATGGCACCTGTGCCATCACCAACAATCACATAACTGCCCCCACCTCCACTCCCAACTCCTTTTCAGCACCAGGCCCCAACTCCCATCCTTACTGGGTTTTTACATTGCCCAGTCCTCTTCCCTCACTGAAGATGAATGTTTAGTCCTTAGTAAAATGTCTCACCTTCATCCCACTACACTCCCGGGTCAACAAATTTCGCATGTGTTGCAACTTTCCAGATGAAAGGTTTATGTCCGAAATGTCGACTCTCCTGCTCCCCTGTTGCTGCTTGACCTGCTGTGCTTTTCAGTGCCACACTTTTCGACTTTGAGACAATCCTGGACTAGAACTCCCAAGACTCTTTGCACTTCAGACTTCTGAATTTCTTCCCCATTTAGAAAATGTCCCAAAATGTTCAGATATTTCAGGCCAGGGTGTCATTGAAGGGAGCCAAGAAGCAGTGTCTTACATTTCGCTCTATCTGAAGGAAGATCTGAAGTATTAAAAAAAATGCTGTAACTCAGTAATTACTGGTACATGGATGGTTTGCCAACAAATCCACTGTATTTGTCTTTGTTATGTCTGCCAGTTACTGTGCAGGATATTGTGCTTAACCATAACTTGCTGGTTTGCTTCTATGTTAGGATTAGGTTAGTTTTGAATATTAGAGTGCAAGTTTGTTATTGTAAGCTATTTGACTTTTTTGAATTGATGCTGTATATTAAATTTCATGTTTGGTTTGACAAACATATGGAATCCTGTGCCCTTATTCTACTAAATAGCAAGGATTACCAAACTTCATCAGATTTTAAAAAATTCTGATCTCTAATTGGAGAATAACCAAACTTGGGGGACCTGTGTGGGATCATACTAAACCTTACTTGACAAATTGAGCTTCAAGTATTGACCATATTATTTCTGGATTCTTAGTACCATTGCAAACACCTGATATGTTCAATCTTTCTGACAGCAATTTTATTTTTAATATCTTAATTATTTGATACAGTCATATGAATGCCCAGAAAACAGTTGAATGTATTGTTCGAACAAAGTAAATTCAAACAGAATATCTGTGGCTTTCCAATTAAATTTGGAAACATTTGTGGTCATTTAAAATGTTTTTGTTCCAGAACTTTTAAAACTGCATGAAGCTTTTTGACAGCTATACAAATTTCTTCTACTTTTTTTTGGGTTACATTAACTGTGAATTACAATACCTTTACCAACCACTGCCTTTGCTAGTCATACATTACTGCCTGACTGGTGCTGTTGAGCTCTAGTTTTCTAAATTAGAATAGCCTCTAAGTTCCACCTTCAAACCAGTCTTTCAGGTGGGTAAACTAACACAGGATTTAAAAAATGGCAATAAACAAAAGATTTTAGTTATAACAGGCTTCTTTTGGCTGTTACTGGATGGATTCTTCTTTCCTGCACTACTGAGATTTCCATTTCCATTCTGGAATTCTACATAAAGTGTCATCTCAATCCAGTCTTGGAATTACATTATTGATGACAAGGAAGGAATTTAAAGGTGATGAGATTTCTCCATTAAGCACTGGCAGCGGGGATTTTTTTGCAATTAAAGAACTTGCCAGACAACTGCAAAGAACAAGTGTGAGTCAACAACATTAGCATGGGACTGCAGCCACTTATATACCAGACTCTCAGTCACTTTCTCAAATTAGATGTGACTTAAGCAGCTAGTTGAAGCCTATATTCGTTGAGCAAATAAGAACAAAAATGTGAGAAAGTATGGCCGATCTTTTTTTCAAAAGGGTAGAAGTGAAATAATTTGGCTTTAAATATACTGAAAAGAAACTAACTGGCTGTTAACTGTAGCATTTGGCTGCAAAGCAAACCTGTAAAGTAAGCATTGTAGCTTAGAACAATAGCCTTAGTTAAAAGATTCAGATTGTAATTTTCACATCTGACTGCTCATTTGAGGACATACATTCAGCAGTGAGTAACATACTTCTTGACTCCCCTAACATCTACAAGGCACAAACATGAAGGAATACTCCTCACTTGCCAAATGAATTTACCTTCAACAATACTTAAGAAGCATTACACCCTCTAGGAAAATATAGCCTTTTTGATTGGCACCATACCCAGAACATCACTGCCATCGTTACTAAGGTTCTGTACAACAGTGTGCACTAACTACAGAATGTACTCCAAAAATTCACCAAGACTCCTCAAACAGCACCTTTCATTATGTAATTGACCTTCACCTGACGACAAGGCAGCAATTTGAAAGTTTGATTTCAAATAAACCTGTCGGACTATAACCTGAAGTTGTGAGACTGTCGTCCACCACAGTCCAATACCGGCACCTGCATGTCATGACTACATCCATCAAAAAGGATGAGGACATCAAATACATAGGACCATGACCAACTGTAAGTTCCTTTCCAAGTCACTCATTATTCAGACTTGGAAATTTATCAACTAGGAGAAAGTGAGGACTGCAAATGCTGGCGATTAGGGTTGAGAGTGTGGTGCTAGAAAAACACAGCAGGTCAGGCAGCATCTGAGGAATAGGAAAATTGACATTTTGGGCAATTCCTGATGAAGGGCTCTTGCCCGAAACATTGATTCTCCTGCTCCTCGAATGCTGCCTGACCTGCTGTGCTTTTCCAACACCACACTGTCAATTTGGAAACATATCACCACATCTGGCAGCATTTGCACAGAGAAATCAGTGTTAAAGCTTTGAGTACAGTGACTGTTCTGAAGGAGTCACTGGACTTGAAATGTTAACTCTACTTTCTCTCCACAGATGCTGCCACACCTGATGAGTTTCTCCAGAAATTTCTGTTGTTGCTTGTAAATTACCACCAGCTACCTATAATTTAGCTACTTAAGAAATACTGAAACAGTTACATCAACTTAATACATATAGCATACAAAATAAGACTCCTTAGTAAGCAAGTTAAGCCTCACAACCAACTTGGTTATTGCCCTATTAATGATGGAATTTAACTGTGATTCCAACCAAGAGTGTCTGTCTCTGGATGTCCACAGTTTGAACATTGGACTTCAATGTATTGTTCTTCAAAGTTCCGCTGAAGAATCCTAGAGTTGAATTATTTTAGGATTTTCTAATCCTGAAAGTTTATAGCGTGACATTATTGAGGATGCTTTAGATTCTTTCATCCACGATACTCATTACTCTAGGGGAACCATCAAGTCTGATGCTTTTTTTTATCAGAAGTAGCTTTCTTGTTCCTTGTTGCATTTGACATTGACTGCCTGTTTGAAAACATAACTTTCCTACAAATAACTCTTGAAATCCTTCTGCGGTGCAACCATTTGTTCTTGAGGCATAAGATAGCAATTTATCAAGCAATTGTGAAAACATTTTTATTTATGTAGCTTCGACTCCACCTTCGCCCAGGCGTGGCTAATTGATTTCAATTCTTGTAAGACAGTTTGTCTTGGTCCCTTAATAGTTTATTCCAGACAATTATTGCTGCTTCTTTCAATCCAAGAACAGTTATTAACGTTTGAAGTTTACACTATCACAGCCCCTCCTCTTTGTTAATTATTTTTAATGTGGTGAACAACACTAGTATAAAGTTAAAAATCACACAACACTAGGTTATAGTCCAACAGGTTTAATTGGAAACACTAGCTTTCGGAGCACCGCCCCTTCATCAGGTGGTTGTGGAGTACACAATTCTAAGACACAGAATTTATAGCAAAAGTTTACAGTGTGTTGTAACTGAAATTAAACATTGAAAAATACCTTAATTGTTTGTTAAGTCTCTCATCTATCAGAAAGACCATGATAGTTTCACTTCTTACATATGTAAATCATAAAACTTTTTTAAAAGTTACATTCTCAGACTAACTGTAACAATTGGTGTCAGCGCAGATGAGATGTTGAGATATTGAAGGTGATAGCCCCCGCGTTCCCTGTCTGTACCATAGATAATAGACAATGAACAATAGGTGCAGGAGTAGGCCATTCTGCCCTTCGAGCCTGCACCACCATTCAATATAATCATGACTGATCATCCTTAATCAGTATCCTGTTCCTGCCTTATCTCCATAACCCTTGATTCCACTATCCTTGAGAGTGCTATCCAACTCTTTCTTAAATGAATCCTGAGACTGAGCCTCCACTGCCCTCTGGCACAGAGCATTCCACACAGCCACCACTCTCTGGCCATAATGTTTAGCCTGATACTAATCTAAAAAGTGATTAGATTATCCATGTACGACTCTGTTAACTCATGGTCATTCTAACAGATGAGAGACTTTTGCTATAAATTCTGTGTCTTACAATTGTGTACCGCACAACCACCTGATGAAGGAGCGGCACTCCGAAAGCTAGTGCTTCCAATTAAACCTGTTGGACTATAACCTGGTGTTGTGTGATTTTTAACTTTGTACACCCCAATCCCACACCGGCATCTCCAAATCTTGAAAGCTGGTATAATTTGCCATTTCCTACTACATCAGTTCATATCCAAACTAAGTTGCCGTACCATGCGCAATTTAAAAATATATCATTTCATCATGTGGTGCAAATATACGCAAACCAATGCATGAATTGGAATAATGATCTGTAAATAAATTCCAAACCAAAACTACAGCAATAAACATGCAAATAAACTCAATAAACTATTACTTTGAAATAGCACTATGCTATATCCATTATAGTTTTAAAGATTATTACTTCTTAATCAAACTTCCATTTTCAACTATGAAACATGATAGTTATAGAAGTAAGATTGATCCAGTATACAAAATAATAACAAGATGTGAAATAACACAAAATTGTGTGTATATTACTTTCCCAATTGCAGATATCATCCCACCAAGCATGTCCCTGAATGTTTTTAAGATTTGTTTCAATTCTCTGACTATTCTGCTGAATCTTGACATGTAACCAGTGTATTTTTCCCAAAATCCCTTTTATTTTTTCCAAGTGTTCAGTTTGCAGAATAATATTGACCTCATATTTTTGCCAATAGGACATAACCAGCTTCCTAGTTGAATTGGTCATGTCAAAAGTCACAGATTTTCTCTTTATAATTTTAAACAATTCCATTATAACTATATGCATGAGCATTTGAAAGCAAAGTAGTGAATCAGTGATGGAGCAAGACAGGTTTTGAGAATGATATTATTTTGAAGATGTTGTGATGCAATATTCTCTTTTGACTGTATATTCAACTTTGATTAGATTTTCTCAAGTGGTACCTGAAGTCTTGAGAGTACCGTTAACCATTTCATTACCAGTGGAATCTGTTGTAATATTTACTGGTTTGTCATCTTCAGACATAACAGGTGTCCCTGACACAAGATCTAAATCATTAGACCATATTTTTGTTAGGAGACAATGAAGTCTGCAGATTCTGGAGATCAGAGTTGAGAGTGTGTTACTAGTGTGTTCGTGGGTGGCACGGTGGCACAGTGGTTAGCACTGCTGCCTCACAGTGCCTGAGACCCGGGTTCAATTCGCGCCTCAGGCGACTGACTGTGTGGAGTTTGCACGTTCTCCCCGTGTCTGCGTGGGTTTCCTCCGGGTGCTCCGGTTTCCTCCCACAGTCCAAAGACGTGCGATTCAGGTGAATTGGCCATGCTAAATTGCCCGTAGTGTTAGGTAAGGGGTAAATGTGGGGGTATGGGTGGGTTGCGCTTCGGCGTGTCGGTGTGGACTTGTTGGGCCGAAGGGCCTGTTTCCATACTGTAAGTAATCTAATCTAAATCTAATCTAATCTAATCTAATCTAATCTAGAAAAGCACAACAGGTCAGGCAGCATCCGAGGAGCAGGAAAATCGACATTTTGGGCCAGAGGCCTTCATCAGGAATGAGACTGGGAGCCTCGGGGGTGAAGAGGTAAATGGGATACTTTTGTTAACCTACTTGGCTCACAGATAGCAATTTTCTAAATTTCTCAATTTTGAGTTGTCAATCCATGTAGGAACCTCTCCTAAGTCCATTTGATTTACATTTTCTCTGCACTGATCTAATATCCAAATGTTATACACACTACACAAAATTACATTTATTTGATGTCCACTGCTTTTCACTGCTTCTTTTATTAACTGGTTAATTGCACTAGCATGTGATTCTAACATGTTAACAAAATGAAATGTTGCATTGTTAATGGCATCCACTGCCTAAGTTTCAGTCTATTGATTCATCACTCCTAATGTACCTTTAAAAATGAGAAGTTAATTGATTTATCTGATTATTTATAACACTGATGTCTAGGCCATGAACTGTACTATTGCCTGCATGAGAATGGCTGCAGCATCTCCTATCAAACTTCTGCACTTTTTGTGTAGCCCATTTGATTGAACAACATTCTAGCAAGTTCCTAATGCAGTCAAAGATTTTGGACACCATAATGGTTACTGAATACCTGAGAGATTCAGAAAAACTGGTGCCAATTCGTCGACATTTTTATACGATACTGTATTCATACTTCATATAATGATCCCTTCTCTGAGTCCTTCATTTCCTACAGGATACTCTAAAATCAGTGCGAGTGCAGCTGACGTCTGTATTGCCACTACACCAAAACTAACACATGAATTTGTGGGAGAAGGTATCACCAAAAGCCAATGGTCTGCACATTATTATTTGGTTATTTGTGGAATAACAATCATATCACCAAAACACAAACTGCTGGGATTCCTGCTGATGAATCAGTCAAATGTGCAGAATTCTGCATCTCTGTAGGATGGGGATTGTATTATTATCATATCTCCATGGATCTATAGAAAGGTATATCACTACATTAGACATATTGTGTCCATTTCCACTGAGCAATGGATCTTTGCTGACAATTCTGTACTTGTTTTACAAAAAAATCAAGTCAGCAATTCAATTCCAACAATCAGCTTTATAGTTAATCTAAAGCTCAAAATCAAAAGATTGAGGTAGTTTCTACTGTTATCATTATACACAAATCTGAATTTTGTTCTTCCAAACTTTGTACTCATTAAACTTATTGCCTGTGAAATGTTCCACACAGATGTGTCAACCAAATTATTAGTTCAAAAACATGTTTATGCAGGTACTCTTATATTAGATTGGATTAGATTCCCTACAGTGTGGAAACAGATTAAGTGGCCATCATCAGACAAACAAATGACTGTGCTTCAAGGTTAGTTTTATTCTTCTTTATTCTCTATCCAGGATCCATCACAGGAATGTGGAAATTGATTGGAATTGGAGTCTGCCTTTTGCTAAACTCTCATTCTAGTCCAAGTCTAAGGCATATCAGAAAAGCA
This sequence comes from Hemiscyllium ocellatum, assembly GCF_020745735.1. Lineage (NCBI taxonomy): Eukaryota > Metazoa > Chordata > Chondrichthyes > Orectolobiformes > Hemiscylliidae > Hemiscyllium > Hemiscyllium ocellatum. Next base: position 24,175,547 of record NC_083416.1, on the reverse strand, counting down.
TATCAAACCCATCTTACACTCCAGGAGATCATTCCTCGCTCTTCTTGTGGCTGACTCTTACCCATGCCCTTAACTAACTTAGTTTCAAGTTTTGCCATCTGTTCTTCTCACTTTTCAAAACACATGGTTTATGGCCCAATTACTGGTAATTTGCCTCTATCCCCATTTATGTTGCTGGATTTTTATTAAATCCTTATCTTTACTTCAGATTTATTCCAGAGTGGTATTGTTAGATAAAAGAACCTCTACCCAAGTAATGCAGAGGGATGCCAGGATCGAGATTTTAATCATATCCTCTGCCCTGAACTGAATTCTCTATTCCTGAGATGCTGCCTGGCCTGCTGTGCTTTGACCAGCAACACATTTGCAGCTGTGATCTCCAGCATCTGCAGACCTCATTTTTTACTCGAAGATTTTAACCTACTGCGAATCCTCTTACAAGGATGCCTTCCTTGAAGAAGCTCTCTTCCTCCCTCTACAAGGATTTCAGTGAGTCCCTCTCTCACTGCACCCCCCAGGTCATCTCCTCTGCACCTTGACCTCCTTCCACCTATCCCACCTCTATCGCCCCTCCCCCAGTCCCTCCTCCCTACCTTTTATCTTAGCCTGCTTGGCTCTCTCTCTCTTATTCCTGATGAAGGGCTTATGCTCGAAACGCCAGAATTCTCTATTCCTGAGATGCTGCCTGGCCTGCTGTGCTTTGACCAGCAACACATTTGCACCTGAACTGAATAGCATGAGTTTCATCCTCAACTGATCCCAATCAGATTTGATAATTTAGTTCCCTAATTTCTGTGTAAGTCCCAAATCACAGAAAAATCCTCTCTTATCTGGAAAATTGTGATTTCAAGGCATCGATTGCTTGCCCACATTTAGAATGATCAGCATTCTTGTTGTTTAGGCTGTGCCTTATGCAGTACTTTAAATGCTGCCTGGAGATCTTTATTTTCAAGTTCCTGAGTCTTAATTTCTGACTTCAGAACTTGCCTCTCTGCCTTCTTGGCATTTCTGTTTGCTGTCTCAAATTTCCTTTGCTCGGAAAAGTATCTTCCCCGATTGGTAATCGCGAGGGATTTAGCCTTACCAAAATAAGACCCCTTAATTAAGCAAGTTAAGCCTCATAGCCCAATTTGGCTATTACCTATTAATAGTGAAACTTAGCTGTGATTCCAACCTACAGTTGTTGGATGCCCAGGGTTTGATCCTGGTGCAGTGTTATTCTTTGAAGTTCTGCTGCTGAAGAATCCTGGAGCTGAGTTATTTTTGTGTTTCTGTACTTTAACTTTATAGTGTGACAATATTGAGGATTCACTAGATTCTTTCATGTGCAATACTGATTGCTCCACTGGAACCATCAAGTTTGCATCTTGCCTTTTTTTTATCAGAAGTAGTTTCTCTGTTCCTTATTATATTTGGCATTATCTGTCTGCTTGAGGACACAAATTTCCTGAAATTAATTTTAAATTCTTCTGCAGGGAATCATTTGTCCTTGTGACTAAAGGCAGCCATTACTCAAGCATGATTTGGAGATGTCGGTGTTGGATTGGGGTGTACAAAGTTAAAAATCCCACAACACCGGGTTGTGTGTCACTCCGAAAGCTAGTGTGCTTCCAATTAAACCTGTTGGACTATAACCTGGTGTTGTGTGATTTTTAACATTAATCAAGCAGTTGTTAAATCAATTTTGTTTGTGTAGTTTTGACTCCTCCTTCCACCACACATCTAATTATTTTCAATTCCTGTGCAACAGTTTGTCCTTATCCCTTAAGAATTTATTCCAGTCAGAGTTATTGCTGCTTCTTTCAATCTCTAAACAGTGGAAGTTTTGAAACTTACACTATCACACCATTTTTGGTTCAAATCTTCACCATCCATAGTTCTCTATACTTCCAAGATAAGACATCACTATTTCATCAGTGATACAGAGGCAAAATCTGGAACTTCCTCCATGACTGTAATGTGAAGGTCTCTAACCTAAATAGACGGCAGTGGTTCAAGAAGCAGCTCACCATAATGTTCCTAAGGGCAGTTAGGTTGGCCAACAAGTGCTAGTAAAGCTTGTGAAGCCCATATTCCATGAATGAATTTTTAAAAATTAAACAAATATCACTTATTGTCTGCAGAGTCGGAGGATTTTTGCATTGAAATGCATTGTATTAGAATTGATGATGTTCTCATCTCTAAAGTAGAGTCATTATTATTGTGGCTATTGCCTGAAGGACCAGCTCCTGCCTATATTACCTTTGAGAGACTAAACTAAAATTGTGTGGACTATGTATAGGTTAGATAAGACAGGGCTGTGATTTGTAGAGGTGTTTTAAGTTAATTAGTTCCATGTGTTCTACTTTCTTGTGTATCATGGACACCTGTTGGCTAGAACCCTTAACCTCAACCGACAAGTGATCTATTCAAAAAACAGGTTTATCATGAACACTTCCACTCACATGAAGTAGAATGTCAATAATACACAGTATGTCAGGAAGAAAGCAAAGACTTTTGCATAGTAAAGCACAAGGTGAATCACAATGCATTTAAAACATATCTAGAATTGTTCTGACATTCTTCTAGCATATGGAAACACAATTAGAATTTTTATTTGTTGTGTACTTTGAAATGAATCCTTTCTTGTTAGTTTGGAATAAGACAATAGTGAATCAGTTTTACAATGTTTACTTGTGTGCTCTTAAGAGCCAAATGAAATGAAAACTAGGAACCAACATATGCCTGTGGCAGAGTTAAAACTTGCAAGATTAGGGAGAGGGGGACAGGGCAAGAAAAAGATGGTGGGTGGAACAAAAAAAAGTGACCAAAGTGCGGAAAGAAATATTGAACATACAGAGAAATAGTAAAAGGGAAAAAGTAATGTAAGGGAGAGAAGAGGAGTTAGAGAAAACGGACAAAATGAAAATGAGAGAGAGAAAATGCATGGATGAAGAGAAATTGAGAAGATCCAAAATGAAGAGACAAAGGAACATTATGTGAAGAAAAAGAGGCATAGGCTTAAATTTTCATAGAACCTGAAAGGACAAAGAGCATCCAGTCAATCCAGGATTCTTAAACCCATTTCTGAAGGTCTGATTTTCATCAAGGCTTTTAAGGGTCCGGGCTTGTTTGGGGCCTGAGCCACTTCTTGCATGCCTGACTTGGCCAGCTGCATTGCAGGGATAGGCATGTATTAATCATTTGCAATCTACGGTTTAACGACCCTTTCTAAAGGTAAGTTTTAAAAGTGCTTCCCATAACCTTGCCAACTGAACACTGTCTCTGCCTTTTATTCTCCCCTTGCCAAGGTATTGCTCTTCAATGCCCATTCTATGATCATATGTTGTACAGAATGAATTATTACCATAATGACAAAGTATGAAGTAATGTACAAAGTAAACATTTTTTAAAAAGTCGTTCACTGGTAACTTTCAATTTTCTTAATTTTACTTCATGTATTTTATGACAAATGTCAATCATTCAGACCTCAAAATGATCAACAGTAGAAACATAACATTTTATAAGACAGTCTTTACCCAAAAGAGTTAACTGATATAAATAAAACAAGTCCTGCCCATCAGGATATAAAATATTGTTCCTGGAGGATTAAACAGAGTGGTAATATGTTGTACTTGTCTCCATCGTAGTCTTATAAGTCTCAAAATATTTTAATAGGAGCAATATTAAATTCCACCTGAGTTGAACTCAATGATTCACAAGAGACAAATATGTATTTTAGATATAACTAACGGTTAAGTAATATATAATAAACTTTTACAGTGTATGAAGGTTGAGCCTCACATCTGAAAATTACATGTACGTATCCTTCCCCATTTTGTATCAGCAACTTAGACTAATATTGAGAATGAAGACAAGTGTCAAGTGAATCTGCCTAATGCATCTCAGATGCATTCCAAAGAAAATGGTCACACATCATTTTACCATGTTGTGCTTCAAAACATTGGAGATTAGGTATCTGTTATTAGGACACAAGAGAGGAAAGGATGAGATGGATAGAGGAGTGGAAGCTTGAAAGCTACATAAGGATAAGGAGAGGACATAAGGTTAGGGGTAAAAAAAAGCGATGGAGGGTAAAAAGGGACGAAAGGAAGTGGTGCAGAAAAAAGGGAAGATGTGAAGAATGTAAGTTTAAAATAGCATTTATGTACTATCAACCTGTATTAACATAAAACTTTTAAATGCTGGAAGCTCTTATAGGGCAACAGAAGACCATGATTTATCATCCACCTTTTTTTAAAAAAGCGCGGTTAACCAGGCATGAACAAGTTGCACCGATGGATCTGTTTCTATGGTATACATCTTTATGACTCTATGACTCTAAGTCACAACATGGAATGATTAGAAATGTTCAGTTTATTAATGAGAATTGTTTAAGATGGAATCTCAAAGTATTCCTGTTCTTACTTTATATTTACAATGGAACACCCACTTGTATTCAATCACATTATATTTCTGCTAAACATCAGGAGTTGCAGTTCTGTAAAGTGGGAGAAGTTCTGAGAATATCCACCCTTAAAATCTTTTACTTCAGTAGCATTTAGTTTCTATACAATGTTTGCCTGTGTAGTTTCACCATTTTACCATTTAGAGTTACTTCGCAGTACAGATATAAATGAGAGAGGGAAGACAGACAGACATTATTTCACAAAGCAAGCATTGGTTCCAAGCTGTTTTCAGTTCTGGCCATAAGCACCAAACACAATTCATCAACTTATCAGCTAGAAAACAACTCCAACCTTTTAACCTCAGATTTTTAAACTGTCAGTAAAGGGTGCTGCAATGTATTACTGAACTTAGCATGGACATGGAATTCACTATTTTGGTCCTATTCAAAAGGTTAAATAATTTACAAAGATGTTCCATACTGATGTGCTGTCTTTTTTTTCATTACATCAGTGAGAAAACAGACAGCTGGACACCATTACATTGGCAAGCAATCTGATGTTGAAATTAAACCCCAAGTTACTGCAGGCACTTCTCTTTGCAAACATTTGTGTCCTCAGTTTTATTTTGGAATGTATATATGAACTTAGCGATGATTAAATGGAAACATCATGATGGTCAGATCTCATTTAAGTTTACAACTTGCAGTGTGATTCTTGCAGTTAATAGACAGTGTGCCATTTGAGAGGGCAAGAAATTCAGAGGTCACCTTATTTCCTCAACAAAGCCTGGGCCTCTTGGAAATGATGATGTTTTTGAGCTGGTTAATGAGAAGTGCTTTTATATACAATGAAAGAAGAAAATCAACAGTCAGGGTGCTATATTTTTATAGTTAGCATTCAGCAAATGAGAATAAGGGAAGCCATTGCCTTATTATCTGATAGTAAAGATAATAAGGCAATATTGTTTCCCTACAAACAATAATCAGGCAATCAGAATGCAGGGAGATATTCGATGAGATAGAGGTCTGCAGCAGCCTACCCAGGACTTACAGGAAAATACATCAACCTTACTCAGGCTGATAAAGTAAGAATTCAATTTCACAGCTCATTTACTCTGAATGTACCCTTTAACACCACGTTTATATATATATGTAGTCAGGTAAATAGAGTATGGGAAAGGAGACCATGATCCTAAAGGGAGCCCTCTCTACTTGATGAAGTCCTAGCAGTGTGATCACAGGGGATGGGAAGATAGCATCTACAGGATGGACAAGAAAAGTGCCCAGCATCTCAACAATAAGCAAAAGCCTAAAGTGGCATACTTTTTGTTCCTTGGTTGTTAATTTATTGCCATTTAGAAACTATTTTGATATGCCCAACTTGGATCCAAAGTAGACAGTCTTGCAGCTTTCCAAATAGTACTGATTTGCCAATAATTCAGATAACTTATCTATTCAGAATGTCCTTTTGCAGAATAAGTTTTCTGCTCTATCGGACTCTTGATGACCAAAGATTTGGCTTCACAGGATTCCTACAATATGGAAACAGGCCATTTGGCCCTACCAGTCCACATGACTCTTCAAATAGCATCCCACCTAGACTTACCCTATCTTTGTAAGCTGCATTTCCCATTGCTAATCCACCTAACCCACACATCCCTGGACACTGTGGGCAATTTAGCATGTCAATCTACCTTCCCTGCACATCTTTCGACTGTGAGAGGAAACCTGAGCACCCCGAGAAAAGTCATGCAGACACAGGGAAAATGTGCAAACTCTACACAGAGAGTTACCTGAGGCTGGATTTGAACCCAGGTCTTTGGTGTTATGAGACAGTAATGCTAACCACTGAGCCACCATGCTGCTCTGTTGTGCTATTCAACCTGAATACTATTTTTTTGAGAGATCAAACTATGCGCAGGACAGCATTGTGATCCAGCAGCAACCTTTCTGACTTGATGTATGGAATCAAAGTTTGGATGTTGAAGTCATGACTGCCACCAGGAATCTGAGCACATTGCATGATGCACGAGTGATCACACACCATGGCCAGAACTTAAAGGGAACAGTTGGTGCCCCAGTGACAGAGGGGCAGCTCAAACACAGCCAATTGTGGAAATATTGTGCTGGTCCTGAAATCTTACATTGGTCCTGACAATGCACCTCAAAGAACAGCATTTATTTTTAACCTTTCTGCCCATCAGTAGTTTGCCAAGAATACCAATTATTTAGTGGTGTTGATGTGTATCTTAATAATGCTAATTCCTCATCTGTATTCTTTGACACTTGCAATTTTGCGGTTTTGACCACCTATTTGCTTTGCTATTCTACTGGTTACCAACAGATACCTGTCTCTGCATTGAACTTTCTGAATTACTCATTCACAAACTGACATTAGTTATCCATAACAATTCCTTCTGTGAAACCACGCATTACAAAAACTTGTTTCAATGATCTAATCAAGGATTTCACTGTAGCTGTATGATGTCTTGAAACTTCAATCCACGATGAGTAAGTCATCCACCATGACTAAACGGGTCTTCTTTGAAGCGAAATAAATGCATGCTATGTAGTGATTGTAATGATGTCAGCCAGGTGGACTTCATAGAATATGAGTTCCCTGATTGGGGCTGTTAATCTGGTCAAACCAGTGAGTCCTGGCTGACAGATGTAAACAGGAGGGTCAGAGTTTCTGATCACTCTTGGAGCTAACTCCGAGGAAGATGGATCAATGTCAAGTACTATGCATGTGTGGATAAAGAGTGACTTGACAACAGGATACTGGTCTCTTCAGAGTTATTTAAATTCCAATGTTGCATATGAAGGCTTTCCAATGTGTTCTTCCATTATGAACAATTAAAGGATGCTGGGCAAGCTTGTTGTTGGTGGAAGGGTAACATGCCTTTAAACAGCATTATCAGGAGGGATAAGGCTCAAAATGAATAACCTGTTTGTTTATACCAAAAGAAGTATGAATGAACACTTGTACTGGAATGAAGTGTTAGCCATGCAACCTATGTGCACAGGGAAGCATTTGTTTTTAGCTCACCTCTCTCTTTTTACATGCACAGTTAAGGACAACACCTGACTGGTAGCTCTTAACCAAGTGCACAGCAATGGCAATCACTTCTGCCTGATGTGAGAGAGAAAATACAACAAGCAGAGCACCATCAGGGTGCGGTGCACAGGCAAAAAGGTGAATTTTAAAAAACATGAGAAATCTCACTAAGCCTCACAAGAAGAAGCCCTCCATGAAATTCAAAAGCAACATTTGGCCAATTTCTGTAAAAAATTAGCCCTCTGTTCCCACTGCCTTTTGAGGAAGAGAGTTCCAAAGACATTCTCCCTCTGTGAGAAAACAACATTTCCCAAATTAATTTCCATGTTTTGCAAACAGAAGGTTCCCTTTTTATTGTTAAAAATCTCCTGTACAAACTCATTACTTATTGTTGAATATTTTAAATTAACCAAAGCTATTCAATATAATTTGTCACAAAATGGAAATCTTTATTAAATAACAATATTGTCACAATCATTATGAGCTGAAAGTAAATGACTGATTTATTTTTGATATAATGAAGGCACAACTATTTGTCATAGTGGAGATTTCAAAGATAATGAGTTTTAACTGTGACCTACAAAATTAGCAAGATTAATAAGGATCTTTATACTTGATTTTGTATGTCTAAGTCATTTCTAGAAATGTATTGTTATTATAGATAAGTAATTTGAAAGTCAAAAGAAGTAGAACATTCATATTATTCACAAAGGTCATTATTAAATGGTAATTTATGAAGAAAAACAATCTCAGCAAAGTGAACTCAATTTTGAAGCTTTTAAATGATATAGAATTTGGAAATGAGGTAAGTACTGTCTAATAGGAGGATATAGTCAAACTGGGGAGACAATAGTTTTTGAAATTCAATGTGAATTAATATGAACTTGGGGGAGGAAAAGACATGAGGCTAGTTTTAACCATCCCCAGCTGATGAATTTCAATGTCCACCCATCCACCTCTGGCTGCACTATAATAATAGCAACAGCAGAGTGGCCTTATCAACTCCAATTGGTCATCATCAATTGAAGGTCGAAAGTAGTTGCCCTATGATTTTTCTCTGACTGGAAGGTGTGGGAGGTTGCTTGAGTGCAGCTGAAAATGGGGATGAAAACAACTCAGAATTAGTATTTTCTTAGTGCAATGAGAAACACTTGAATTCATAGAAATCTACAAGTTATGCTAATTTAATGAAGCTAGCTATCTGTGAAAGACCATGAGTTCTGTCTTTTATCAGGTGCTGGAATATAGTCTCAGGAATCCAGTGGAGCACTGCCTTGAGAAGAGTCTGAAATACCTAGACAAGACCTGCCATTGAGGCATTGCATATCCACACGGCTTTTGAGCAAGTTTTAAATCTAGATCTTTGAAATGAAGAATTGGAATCCCTTTTTAAAAAACTGAATGAGATTTATTTTCAGTTAATAAGTTTTTCTTCTGTTTAAATTTTTTTGAGAAATCTGCAGAATCTGCCTTAACCACATTTGTTAACTGACATAGTAAGTGAGGTGCTAGATCATTATTTGTCTGTTACCCATATCTACCTCATGTTAATTCTGGATGTTAGAATATATATTCACGCACACGCACACGCACATGCACACGGACACACACATGCATACACATAGTTCTTTTTTATTGTTCTAACTTTGCATAGTAATGATTGTTTTCTGTCCAAATTTGTGGAAATCTGTGACTTAATTTTATCAGTGAATATCAAGGATCACAAATTTTGTCCACTTTTAACAAAAGGGTTACTGGCCCTAAATCAGGTTTTGAGGTCTCATCACAAAGAAAGTGCCTATTTGGGAATGCTTGAAGGTTATGGAGTTAACTAAGATGGCTAAGAAAACATTTTGGATCTGTAAATTGGGCCATTGAGTACAAAAACAAATTCCAGAAGTCATCCTAAACTTTTACAAATCTCTGGAGTATTGTGTACTTGAGCATTAAAATTTTTTGTGTGCCTTATTGATAGAACAAAGAGAGAAATTATTTCCTCTGGCATATGTGCTGATAACAAGAGATCATTATTGCAAATAATTGGCAACAGGTCTAGAAGGTAAATTAGGAAACATGTCTTCATGGAACATTTCAGATATCTAAAATGCACTACCTGAAATGCTGGAGGAATCAAATTAAATAGGAATTTTTAAATAGACATTGAACATTTACTTGAAGAGGACATTTTTGTCAGGTTACAAGGACAAGTTGAGGGTGTAGAACTAAATTTAATAGTTCTTATAAAGTTATAAGCACAGTGGGTCAAATGGCCTCATTCTAGTCTCTAAGATTGTTGACAAATAACTGAGCCAGCAATTAAACATTCATAACACATGTACTAAGTGTACCAATTAGAGGTATTCAATACACAATTAAATAATGTAAATCAAAATGCAGCTGTTAATTTGTGTAATATTTATATAGATGGAAATGTTGCAATCATTTATGGAATTAGATTCACTGTCATGTAGTGATGTGGATTTTAACCATCTAATTGTGTTACTTGATTTCAAATCACTTGATTCTCATTTCTGGTTCTCACTCTATTGTATGCAATGTTAATATTCATTTAATTGCAGCTTTAGCAGCTGCCACTCATTTCGGAACAACAATTAAATAACACACTATAGTTGGAATGACTTTTCAATGTCTTATTTGTTTATCAAATGGATGAGTAGTTGAGGCTAGCTGGGTACATTGAATATAAAACCAATCATGCTGATGATACAGATTAAGATGTAAAACCAATACTGGTATGCAAGGTCCAAATCACACATAAATTGATAGTTTAAATAATAATTGGTGAATGAGAGGCTTCAAACAGAAAGTAATTTGTATACAGCATGGATACCTTCCCATGAGAGGGAAAGGAAGTTCAGAGTCACAGCTCCCTGAATGACTAAATGATAGAGGTTAAAGAGAGGCAGAAAAGGGAAGATTATGATAACCGGAAGATTAATAATAATGTCAAGAAACAAGCTAAATATAGAATCTTGTGATGAAATCTTTTTGTCTGTAATCATTTGTGCGGCTCTGAGCATTCTGAGCTGGCAAATTTGGAGAGGAGTTTAGGGGAACATACAATGACCAATACATTCAGTACTGCCTCTGAACAAGGGAGGAACTTGTTGAGAAACTTTCAATATGTCACTCAGAACAACTCATGTTTTACTGAACAGTCAGTTTTGTCAATTAGTTGGTGGCAGCAGAAACAGAAGATTGTTACTTTTTGACTGCTTTAGGAGAGACAGTGACATAGTAATAATGATATTAGACCAGCAACCTGACACCTCAGATTAATATTCAGAGAACATAGGCTTGAATTCCATCATGAGATGTTGACATTTGAATTTAATAAAAGCTGGAATAAAAGTCCAGCCTAATAATTTCCACCCCCCTCATGCAATCTCCCTATTTCTTCACAGCCATTGTCCACAGATGTATTGCTGTCAATGAGTTGTCCAGCAATGTTTGTAGCATAAAAAAAATCAATGACTTCACTAACATCTTTTGATGAAGGAAATGTATTATCCTTATCTTGCTGACCTACATGTGATTCCAGACAAGCAACAAAATGGTTAACTGTGAACTGCCCTTTCAGTGTCACCTCATCGGAATGGGCAATAAATGCCAGCTTTGCCAGTGATACCCTTATTTCAAAAAATAATTCAGTCAAGTTCACAGGAAAACGGAGGAGAGGCCCCATTCATAAAATGATGTTATTGTAGTGGGCACTGAGCTGTTACAACTCAGAAGCATCCTATGAGCCACTAGGAAGAGGTAAATGTTGGGTTTAGGGTGCATAATAAGTCCACGGAGCCATAGGCTCAAAAGAGATTTGTTAGCCACTAATAGTTTAACGTTGCTGAGATTGGAGGAATGCAGGAAGTCCACAAGCAGTATTTACTTCCTGCAACTAAGAAATATTGGATCTTGGGATAACCCAGAGGCAGTGCTAGCTTAATGAGGCAAGTTAACTATGACAAAACTACAATTGTGCCTGTGAGTGAGTTCAAGAGTACAGCCTTCAAATCCAAAGATGTTCAGTTCCAGTAAAGATTGGTGACAGCCAAAATATAAACAGTCATCGAGGGACTCCAAGATGGAGTGACTTTTGATGGCATTCTAAAACCCAAACCTTCTTTAGAAAAGAATTGACAATCAAATTTGTACTGTCTCTGCCAGTTTCCTGCAAGATGTGCTGACTGAGTAGCTCTATCCTCACCAGTCTTGAGTCCATTGACAATGAATTTCCTGCAGTAGTGTTTTTGCTTGTTGTTGCCCAAGCTGATACCAATTGTTGACTGGGGCAGGCGATGGTCAATCCAGCAGAGGGGTGGAAAATGCCTTTGATTGAGGGATGGCCAGTGCACATCAATTGTCACATGGTCTTGTTACCGCAAGATCTTTGTCTAATTGCAAGGATAGGCAACACCTATGGAAATTAGGCTTTTCTGGACTTACAAGAACTAATACACACACATGTTGCTTCTCTGAACTCCTCCCATCATAGAAGTTCACCGTTCTGCTTGCTTGTAGGTCATTTTGTTGGAGGAGAGATGGTGCTCAATATTGCTTAGTAATGAGCAAAGGTTCATTGTTGCAACTGTAGCAGCCTTCATTGTTCATAAATGGCCTGTCACTGGCTGCTTGTTTGAATTGTAGTCGTTAGAGGCTACAGCCAATACCTGGTTAAATATGGACCTGAATAATGAAAGCTTAAAGCCATTCGTAAAATTCACCCGAGACTTTGTTAAAGAATGGATCATCAATAAATAGAACAACAGACCATCAGTCTTTTCTTCCTCTTCCACCACAGTTAAAAAATAAAAATGACATTGAAACTCAGTGGGTTTGATATGAGGGGAAATTGAAACATGAACCTTTCATTGTCCTGTAATGACTTCTTATCCTCAAGTCAAAATGTGAAAAACAAAAGATAGAATATTTATTGATCAAACACATCACCTCGGTTAGAAAAGGATTCTGAGCTTGTAACAAGATCACACAGGTGAGACAATCATGTGTGTGGTTGACTTTAAAACAAAAATGAGCAGGTCTGGAGGAACAGAGAAACCATTATAAAATTACTTAAATAAATGGAGTCAACTAAAAGACGAGGTTAAAAGTATATCATATATCATATGTGAGAAAAGTATATCATATATCATATGTGAGCAATTCTCCAAGTTGCTTCAATTTCAAGTCAACTTCCTGGTAAGTCAAGGAGTCCTAATGAAGGGCTTATGCCCGAAACATCAATTCTCCTGCTCCTCAGGTGATGCCTGACCTGCTGTGCTTCTCCAGAACCATACTCATGGATCTAATCTCCAGCATTTGCAGTGCTCACTTTCTCCCCGACAAATATATCTAACCTACATATCCCTGAACACTATGGGCAATTTAGTATGGCCAATTCACCTAATCTGCATGTCTTTGGAATGTGGGAGGAAACCAGAGCACCTGGAGGAAACCACACAGACACAAGGAGAACGTGCAAACTCCATGCAGTCACCTGAGGCTGGGATCAAACTCGGGTCACTGGTGCTGTGAAGCAGCAGTGCTAACCACTGAGCGACCCCACTGCTCTTAGTTAATATCTTTATAAATTATTGAAGTTTGAATGCTTTCAACTTTGTTAATCGAACTTAATAAGTGTCATAACTTGTCATTCGAACTTAATGTTTACAAATTGTCCAACTATAATGGTTTAAACTATTGAAATCAAATATCCTTTTAACTAATTAGTATGTTCTTACTTTTAGAACATGTTGAAATCCTGTTATTTTTAGAACTATTAATCAACCTTAACAGACTTCAGAACTTGCCATTCAAAGTTAATGTATTTACTTGCTCAGACTTAATTTCCTGAAAAAAAGTTATTTGAACCTCATATTAATTTAACTCTTTAAAGAAAATTCATGTGTTTTGATAACTTATTGAAATCTTGCTATCTTGGTAAGATTATTAAACAAACTTAAACAAACTTAAACACTATAATTTCCCATCTGAACTCAATGACTTTATTGGTGAATGAAACTTGATGTTTTTAACTTATTGAAATTATAACTTTCCAAACTTCATGACTTTAAGTTAAAAGTTATGATCATCTTTTATGCAGTTTTTTTTAGTTTAAATGAAATAATCAAAAGCTTTCCTCCCAAACTATTACTGGGCTATTGCATATTGTCTTGAAGAAAGAGCAAGTTTTTTTTTATTTGTTTATGGGATGAGGATATCACTTGCAAAATTTTTTGTCATGATTGCCCTTGACAAGATAATGGTAACCTGCCTTCACATATTTCTCTTGAAGATAATCTCACAGCAGTCTACTAGTAGGATTTATAATTATATCATCAGAAATAAGGAGAGTAATTCTGTGACATATCAAAATAATCTGTAATCTCCTGAATAATCAAGTATCTTTACAAACTAAATTCATGAAAATATGATTATTTATTTGTAGCTTGAGGTCACCTTTGGATTTCATGCATAACCATAAGATAGATCAAATCAAAATAGTTTTTAAGTGGATTTTTTGTTCCTTCCCTGAAGATAAAGAAAGGAATAAAATCTCAGATGTTTACATGCAGATAAAATTGAAATAGGCTGTTGCAGTTTGAGGATCGTTGTTGCAGGTGCAATCATGGGTAATTTCTAATATTTCTTACATCTCATATTAAATTATTTCATTCATGGTCACAGTCTGTCCTGTGGCTCCATAGCAGCCAGTCTGGATATAAAGCTAACACAGTTGAGAAAATGTACAGCCGCCAATCAAGATCTGGACACATCTCAGCTGGGGTTTTCCGGTGAGGAAGGGGGCTGGAGCACTGGCGTTAGGATTTTTAACTTGAAAGACCATTGTTATGTGTCCATGTATTGTATAGGACATAGAACTACCAGCTCCCTATTCCGGGCCATTCTAAAGCATTTCTCTCTGTGTGTGTTACACCCCCTTGCTACAAACATTGTTGGACAACTCATTGACAGCTATACGGACGTTGCATGAGGAGCGTTTAATATGTCAGCATAACCCAATATTATGGATGAATGTTGTTCCTTTTGTTTCCACATGAAGCAACAGGCTCTCAGAACAGACTTCCATGAAACCCCATCTGTTGCCATGAAGGTGCAGCAATGCCATTCGGTCCCTCAGAGAGACAATTGACCAGATTTATGGTTAAAGCAAACACATTTATGTAAATGTCAAAATCATTTACAAGCACTGCCACCCATGCCACCAAAGCACTCTCAATAGGTCTTTTCCACCTCTCCCTTTCATGATATTAGTGTAGTCCCTGGTTCAGCTGCTAGGCTGGAGAGAACCTGCTTAGCAATAGAGACTGCTGGCATGAGAGATTTGGCTGGGAGTTCCTGGTGGTGTTTGTAATGGGCAGGCCAGACATGGGGAAGATCTTCCATCCAGAGGCAGATTGACCATCCTCACCATGAATGTCCAAGGTTGGAGGGGTACAGGCAGAACAGAAGTTGAGGGCCCTGCATTTTGAATGGAGATGGATACTCCATCCTTGTGAGGAAGGGGCACCTGGAGGGTGAGCTAGGTTTCCTGTCCCATATCACTATGTATTCAGACCTGAGGGCCAATGGCTAGGGTGATAGAGTGGGTAGTTGTGTCCATCTGTCCAGCAGCCCTTGAGTGTGCTGCACCTGACTCTCTGTGTCAGCTGCCAATCTTTCTAGAGAAGCAGACAGTAATATGATTCACTGCATTGCTGAAGCTCTGGACATTGAAGGCCATTGCATTTCACATACCTGTCTGCTAGATCCTGTTCTTCCTTGTGCATGTTCATTAAGTCTCTAATTGCTGATACTACATGGTCCACTTCTGTCTGGGGCTTAGCAGGGTCCCTGGTCTCCAGTAGTCCTCTGAATGTCAGAGGTCTCAGTGTTATTGCTTCTTTGGCAAACTCTGGAGCTGTCAACATGATATGCTTACCAGCTTGTACTCCTACATTCTCAAAGTCTAATGTACCCATTGAGGTCTCAGTATCTGAGCTGGTAGGGTTGCAGGAGAAACCTTGCAAAAGTCCTGTGATGCCTTCTGCAAGAGCCAAGCACTCTCTACAGAGATTGTGGACATGCTGGTGATATCTGTAAGTTGCAAGAGAAAATTGGATTCTGGCCAGAGTTAGAAGTGGTTAGCAATGAATGAGACTGACAACGGAATATAGTTGTCCTCAGACCACACTGCCTGGGTTTGGTGTTATAGCTTCCTCTGTCAGTCCACTGGGAAGAGGACTCTTTTCCTTTACATTCTCCCTTGGCCAGGACATTCTGGTCCCTACTGGAGAATTGTAGTGTCTTCTCCATGTTCAGATTTTGCCTTTCAAAGATAAGAGCATCTTTGGAGTGCCAGTGCTCATTCAGGTGCACAATGGCCTTTTGAAGATGACATAGACCCAACGAATGTGTTTTTTTTCCAGATATCTGCTGGGTGGAGAATTGTACAGGTCATTCTGCTATAAAGCAACACTTATGTTCCTTTACAACCTCTTGATATAGGAAATCACACTATGGAAATCTGCTATAGAAAATTGTGCTATAGAAGATCGCTAATAGAAATTTGCTATATCCATTCAGTAGAAAGTTCACGCTATCCAAACAATGTCCACAATTTGTCAATTGTGCTATAGCCAATTTGCACAAAAACAAGCCAAAAGCAAAGAATTTATGGTGATGGAATCTCCTGTCTCTCCATTAAATGACCACTATCGACAAGGCACATGTCAGGAATATAATAGAATGCTCTCCACTTGCTTGGTTGAGTTTAGTAATATTTGTGAAACATGACAAGATCCATGACAAAGCAGCAGGTTTAACTGGTACTCCATCGACTATCTTCAACATTTACTTCCTTCACCAAAGGCACAGTAGCAGGAGAGTATAATATTGAGAAGATTCATTGCACCAACTTTTCAAAGCTACTGCAATAGTAACTTTAAAGTCATAACTCGGTGAAAAGCAAGAACAGAGATTACTTAGGAATTCCACTTCCTGCAAGCTCCACCTTAGCCACACATTATCTTAATTTGTGAGTATATCATCTGTTCTTTACTGTTGTTGGGTCAAACTTCTGAAATTTATTCTTTTCTACATCAGCTTGATTCCTGGGTTCCATCCATGGAGGACTCTGATTAAGTTAGCATAAAGGCAAAGGATGGCAGTTGGGAGACATGATATGGCACTAAGTTGACATAGGAACTATAAGGGTCATGGGCTGGCATAGAGTACATGAAGACCCTGATGGTGGACACAGTGCATAAGTTGGCATAAATAGGACAAGTGGATTGGATAGGGGATTGGTGCTAACTGCTTTGTTTGCAATTGGTAGGCCTTTAAAATATCCAATTTGGCGCACAGTTTCCAGAGATAATGGATCTAACTCCAACACACTTTGTTACAACTTCAACTCAGAATAAAAAAAGAGTCATTAAAAGCTATTTCACCTGAGATGGCTGCGCCAAGCTGGGAAAAATCTTTGTAGAGACATTTCAGGAGAGAAAATGCAGGTATCTATGTTATAAATTTTAGATTAGATTCCCTACAGTATGGAAACAGGCCCTTTGGCCCAACAAGTCGATACCGACCCTCCGAAGAATCACCCACCCAGACCCATTTCCCTCTGACTGATGCGCCTAACACTATGGGCAACTTAGCATGGCCACTTCACCTGACCTGGGCATCTTTGGACTGTGGGAGGAAACCCACATAGACACGGGAAGAATGTACAAACTCCACACGAACAGTTACCTGAGGCTGGAATTGAACCTGAGACCCTGGTACTATGAGGCAGCAGTGCTAACTGCTGAACCATGGTGCAGCCCCAAATTCATATCAAAGTCCTAGACTTCCATTGATTTCCTTCATATATTTAAACAGTAAATTTTCAAATTCTTTTGTTGTCCTTTTATGCCAGTTAACACACATTAAAAATATACCCAGATGTAACTTACAGGGAAAATGATATCTAACCAATGACTTAACATTATATGTTAAACCGATGTAGAGATCTATATGTCCACCATTCAAGTTATTGCATCAGAGGAGTTAAGTTGATTGTGATATAAAACAGAATAATTTTGCAAACGGAATTGACACAGTTAAATTGCAAAGGTCTGTTGATTAAAATTTGAATTCAAAATGACTTGATGACAGAAAAATTGCCATAAAATCGCATTTTGATAAACATAATTGATCTGATTAAACTTGTGTCGCTGTCATACACATAGCCAATGCTAAAATAATTACAAATAAATTATGTATAAAATAAATTAAGCACACAGTCATGCAAAGGCATGATTTACACAAATTGAATTCAAATGATTGTTTCAACTTCAAGCCAGATGACACGTGTTAAAATTATGATCTGCTCAGATTTACTGAAAACTCATGCTTGGATTAAAAAGTGAGTTATCCTTCATATTAATAACTTCTTTCAATTAATTTGAACAGATCAGCAATGCAGAAAGACAATTTTCAAAAAGCAATAACACCCCGACAAAACAACATTCTTCTTGGAAGTTATTTAAATTGCAAAATAGTCCATTAATGCAGCTAGTAATATGCCAAATCCTCACAAGTTGTTCAGCACTCAAGTTGCCTTAGTACTGTTAGAAAGGAGTTTTGTTGTTCGCATTGGAGGCCAATAAATAACACACAAGCATGGAGGTGAAGTTAACTATTGGAGTCAAAAGTTAAATATCTAACCTTGAAATCGCATGCCAACTTTGTCCATTAGTATTTACTGTCTTCACAGTTATAAACTAACCAAAATAATTCCTTCTAAGTTTGCCTTTGTTGCTGTAATTCCATTGTTAGAATTAAAAGCAGGATATACAAAATTAATGAACACATACATCTCAGAATAAAGAATATTTTCTTCCACATGTCAATGTCATGTATGTGCTTATAGGACCGTTTTGTTTCTCAGCCAATACATCAGAGGTTTTAAAAAGAAATAAAATATGTATGAGCATCAAAACTGTGCTCAAATAAGGCAACAACCAAATTAACAAAATTGACAATCCATGTTGTTCAGTTAGAATTGGGTTTACCACTTTTGACTTGATAAACACACATCAATACAATAGTATCTTGTCTCTAATGGTTCAGAATGATTCTCTCCAATAGTAATAAATTATGGTATCAGCACAGTAGAGAGGCATGACTTAAATTTAGGAAATTGGCATTTAGAAGTGGTTTGGATTTTAGATGGGAAATGTCAAAAGCAAGAAGTCATCTGTGGGAGCTATGTATAAGCCGGTTAATGGTAATCACATGGTAAAATAGAGCATAAAGAAAGAAGTGTAGAAGAGGAGGTCATAAAATATTTTAAGGATAGAATTTTAGAGTAACATGAAAGGGAGCTGGCCAGAGAGGAGACTATGCTGGATCTTTTTATTCCAGTGAGTTATGATTAATGATCACATGGTAAAGGTGTCCTTAGAATTAAATTTTCCATTAATTTGAGTGAGAGTGGAATGAGTTCAAGACTACATGAAATAAGAGCTAGCTAATGTGAACTTGCTCATTATGTTAAAGGATAGATAAATAGATGTAGCCACAGACCTTTAAGAGGATATTTCAGAATATACAAGTTATTTACATTCTAACAAGAAAGAAAAATTCCAGTGGAAGACCACCATCCATAGTTAAGGAGAGAAGTTAAAGATAGTATCAAAGATAAAGAAAACACATATAATGGTGCAAGCCAGATAGTAGGTCAAGAAATTTTTGAAGTGTAAACGGCAGTTACATATGGGAACCTATGAAACCTCGAGTGTAACAGACTTCAAAGGAAGATTGCTCTGAACAATTGCCCAACACTTGGAATCCTCTGAAATTATCTGTTAAAATGTGATAATTAGAACATAGAACATAGAAAAACAGAGCGGAGTACAGGCCCTTTGGCCCTCAATGTTGTGCCGACCCAAGCCCACCTAACCTACACTAGCCCACTATCCTCCATAGGACTATCCAATGCCTGTTTAAATGCCCATAAAGAGGGAGAGTCCACCACTGTTACTGGCAGGGCATTCCATGAACTCACGACTTGCTGAGTAAAGAATCTACCCCCAACATCTGTCCTATACCTACCTCCCTTTAATTTAAAGCAATGCCCCCACATAATATCTGACTCCATACGTGGAAAAAGGTTCTCATTGTCAACCCTATCTAAACCCCTAATCATCTTGTACACCTCTGTCAAGTCACCCCTAAATCTTCTTTTCTCCAATGAAAACAGCCCCAAGTGCCTCAGCCTTTCCTCATACGATCTTCCTACCATACCAGGCAACATCCTGGTAAACCTCCTCTGCACCCGTTCCAGTGCCTCCACATCCTTCCGATAGTATGGCGACCAAAACTGCACACAATACTCCAGATGCGGCCGCACCAGAGTCTTATACAACTGCAACATGACCTCAGGACTCCGGAACTCAATTCCTCTACCAATAAAAGCCAATACGCCGTATGCCTTCTTCACAGCACTATTTACCTGGGTGGCAACTTTCAGATCTATGTACATGGACACCAAGATCCCTCTGCTCATCCACATTACCAAGTATCTGACCATTAGCCCAGTACTCCATCTTCTTGTTACTCTTATCAAAGTGAATCACTTCACACTTACTTACATTGAACTCCATTTGCCACCTTTCTGCCCAGCTCTGCAGCTTAACTATATACCGCTGTAACTGCCACATCCTTCCTCACTGTCAACAACTCCACCGACTTTAGTATCATCCGCAAACTTGCTCACCCAACCTTCTAGCCCCTCCTTCAAGTCATTTATAAAAATGACAAACAGCAATGGTACCAAAACAGATCCTTGCGGAAGTAACTGCACTCCAAGATTAACCTTTACCATCAACTACTACCCTCTGTCTTCTTTCAGCCAGACAATTCCTAATCCAAACCTCTAACGCACCCTCAATGCCATACCTCCGTATTTTTTGCATTAGCCTACCATGGGGAACCTTATCAAACGCCTTACTAAAATCCATATACACCACATCTACCGCTTTACCCTCATCCACCTCCTTAGTCACCTTCTCAAAGAATTCAATAAGGTTTGTGAGGCACGACCTGCCCTTCACAAAACCATGCTGACTATCCTTGATCTCATTATTCCTATCCAGATGTTCATAAATCCTATCCCTCACAATTCTCTCTAAGACTTTGCCCACAACAGAGGTGAGACTCACCGGCCTATAATTACTAGGGTTATCCCTACTCCCCTTCTTGAACAAGGGAACCACATTTGCTATCCTCTAGTCTTCTGGCACTATTCCTGTAGACAACGAGGACATAAAGATCAAGGCCAATGGCTCTGCAATCTCCTCCCTTGCTTCCCAGAGAATCCTAGGATAAATGCCATCAGGCCCAGGGGACTTATCTATTTTCACCCTTTCCAGAATTTCCAACACCTCTTCACTTCATACCTCAAAGCCATCCATTCTAATTAATTGTGACTCATTATTCACGTTGGCAACAATGTCCTGTTCCTGAGTGAATACTGACAAAAAATATTCATTCAGTGTCTCTCCAATCTCTTCAACCTCCACGTACAACCTCCCACTACTATCCTTGACTCGACCTATTCCTACCCTAGTCATTCTTTTATTCCTGACATCCCCTCCTTGGTACTCTTAGCTCTCTCTTTAGATCCTTCCTGGCTACCTTATAACTTTCATTCGCCCCAATTGAACCTTCACGCCTCATCTTTACATAGGCCGCCCTCTTCCCTTTAACAAGGGATTCCAATTCCTTATTAAACCACATCTCCCTCAAATGACCCTTTCCTCCCTGCCTGACAGGTACATACTTATCAAGGACACTCAATAGCTGCTCCTTGAACAAGCTCCACATTTCGATTGTGCCCTTCCTTTGAAGCCTACTTTTCCAAGCCACGCATCCTAAGTCATGCATCTCCGCATCATAATTTCCCTGTCCCCAGCTATAACTCTTGCCCTGCAGTGCACACTTATCCCTTTCCATCACTCAAGTAAAAGTCATCGAATGTGGTCACTGTCCCCAAAGTGCTCACCTACCTCCAATTCTAACATCTGGCCTGGTTCGTTACCCAGAACCAAATCCAGTATGGCCTCACCTCTTGTTGGCCAGTCTACATATTATGTCAGGAAATCCTCCTGCACAGATTGGACAAACACCCACCCATCTAACGTACTCGAGCTATAGCTTTCCCAGTCAATATCTGGAAAGTTAAAGTCCCCCATAACAACCACCTTATTACTTTCACTCTGCTCCTGAATCATCCTCTCAATACTTTCTTCTACGTCTCTAGGACTATTAGGAGGCCTGTAGAAAACTCCTAACAGGGTGACCTCACCTTTCCTATTTCTAACCTCAGCCCAAACTACCTCAGATGGCAAGTTTTCATCCATCGTCCTTTCCACCGCTGTAATACTATCCTTGACAAGCAATGCCACACCTCCCCCTCTTTTACCCCCACCTCTGACCCTACTAAAACATTTAAACCCTGGAACCTGCAAAGCCAGTCCTGTCCCTGTTCTACCCATGTCTCTGTAATAGCCACAACATCAAAATCCCAGGTACCAACCCACGCTGCAAGTTCACCTGCCTTATTTAGTATACTTCTCGCACTGAAGTATACACACTTCAAGCCACCTTTCTGTTTACAGGCACCCTCCTTCGAGATTGATGCCATGTTCCTAACCTCCCTACACTCAAGGTCCTGCACCCCAAAGCTACAG
This sequence comes from Hemiscyllium ocellatum, assembly GCF_020745735.1. Taxonomy (NCBI): domain Eukaryota; kingdom Metazoa; phylum Chordata; class Chondrichthyes; order Orectolobiformes; family Hemiscylliidae; genus Hemiscyllium; species Hemiscyllium ocellatum. The sequence goes on along the minus strand of NC_083416.1, from coordinate 24,153,343 downwards.
TCCAAGTTCCCATGCTCCTGCAGAGTTAGTTTAACTCCCCCCCCCCCACCCCACCAAAGAGCACTAGCAAGCCTCCCTCCAAGGATTACTGGTACCCTCAGGTTCAGGTGTAGACCATCCTGTTTATAGAGGTCCCACCTTCCCCAGAAAGAACCCCAGTTATCCAGTTACCAGAATCCCTCCCTCCTGCACCATCCCTGTAGCCACGCATTTAACTGTTCTCTCTCCCTATTCCTCGACTCTCTATCACGTGGCACGGGTAACAAACCAGAGACAACAACTCTGTTTGTTCTAGCTCTGAGCTTCCAACCTAGCTCCCTGAAAGCCTGCCTAACATCCTCATCCCTCTTCCTACCTATGTCATTGGTGCCAATGTGGATCACGACTTCGGGTTGCTCCCCCTCCCCCTTAAGGATCCGGAAAACACGATCAGAGATGTCACATACCCTTGCACCTGGGAGGCAACATACCAATCGTGAGTCTCTCTCGCCCCCGCAAAACCACCTATCTGTGCCCCGATCTATCGAGTCCCCAATAACTATTGCTCTGCTCTCATCCACCCTTCCCTTCTAAGCAACGGGGACAGGCTCCGTGCCAGAGGCCTGAACGCCATTGCTTACCCCTGGTAAGTCGTCCCCCCCACAAGTATCCAAAATGGTATACTTGTTCTTGAGGGGAACGACCGCAGGGGGTCCCTGCACTGGCTGCTTCCTCCCAGTCCCCCTCACTGTCACCCATATGCCTGCAATCTTTGGAGTTACTACTTCCCTAAAGTTCTGATCTATGACCCCCTCTGCCTCCCGAATGATGCTAAGTTCATCCAACTCCAGCTACAGTTCCCTAACACCATCTTGGAGGAGTTGGAGATGGGTGCACTTCCTATAAGTGTAATCGCAGGGATGAATTTGGCATCCCTCACCTCAAACATGTTGCAAGAGGAACATTGCACTGCCTTCACTGCCATCCCTCTAAAAGTAACCTTTAAAAAAGAAATCAGGGGAATCTGTAGAAGGTGTGTAAGTATTTAAGTACGTAAGTATTTACTCAGGAGAAGCTGGAGTTCTAAATATTAAGTCTAACTCCTGAGTAAATATTCAAATAACCCCAGTTGAATACATGTAACCACAACTACACATCCACTAGATATCTTAAACCCTTCCAGATCCTGACTTGACATATTCTCACTGAGACCCACCACCATACCCAATACCCCTCTGTACCTCCAGGAACCTACATCATCTGTCTCCAGCACCAAAATACCCTACACCCCACAGGCGAACCTCATTTGTCCTTTTTCATTGATGGATCCAACCTATCCTTCCTCATGTTGGACACGCCCATCCTCCATCCCACAATGCTGGTACCCAACATCTGCTTCTCCTACCCCTGGACCTGGGCCCTCCTGGGATGCAAAAGCCTCCTCCTCCATGACCCAAAGCTACACTCTGCCATCCCATTCTGGTATCCAACCTTTCCTCCATTGTTGCCGAGCCCAGTCTCTCTCTCCCCTTCCACAGGACTTGGCGTCCAGCATCACCCCTCAGCCCCCAAACTTACCCAGGACCTGACATCCCACTCACTTTCAAACTAAGCCAGCACCGTGCCAATCCTGACACTTCCTCCCACAGCTTCTCCCAGGGCCCAACACTGCACATTTGCCAGTAGAACCCGATATATTCTGCTCTCCCTGACATACCCTAGATACCCTATGGGCCTACGCATATGGAACCTTCCTTTTTGACACTCTGACCTCACACTTAGACATACCCCTTCACAGGATATCTGTCTGATGTTACACAAGGGTTACCATGGGATATAAAGGCGACTGGTGCAGGGAGTGATATATTGGGATGGATAAAGGATTAGTTAGCTAACAGGAAACGCAGAGTAGTTTTAAATAGGTGATTTAATGGTGAGCAAGAAATAAAAGATTGTGTGCACACATATAGCAATGCTAGGGCCAAATTTCAACTTCTTACATATCTTATAAAATACTTGAATGAAGGGACCACAGATATGGTTGCTAAATTTGATCATAGTGCAATGATGAGTAGGAAAGTAAGTTTTGAAGAGGAAATAAGGAGGCTGCAAAAGGATATGGATACATCAATAAGTGGGCAAAGATCTGGCAAAAGAAAAATGTGAAATTGTCTACCATGGCTGGAATATAAAAGAAGCTTATTTTCTAAATGATGAGAGACTTCAGGGCTCTGAGATATGGAAGATCCTGGGTGCATGAAATGCAAACTTCCAGTTTCAATTCCAAAAGTAATTGGGAAAGCTAATACAATGTTGTTGTTTATGGCAAGGGGAATTGAATACTAATAGTTATTTTTTCAAATTTATAGTTCATTGGTGAGGTCACATCTAGACTACAGTGTACAGAATTGGTCTCTTTATTTGAAAGGAGGTTAAAAATTCTTTAGAATCTGTTCATAGAATATTCACTATACTAATACCTGGAATGGATGATTTCTGACATGAGGAGAGATTGGATGGTACGGTTCCTATCTGCTAAACTTTATAAAATTAAGAGATGAGATTTTTGGAACATATAAAATCTTGAGTAATCTTAACAGAATAGATGTGAAAAGGATGATTCTCTCGTTAGAAAAGTTTGAACAATTCTTCAAAACAACGGGTTGCATAATGAAAATAAACATCAGGATTTTTTTTCTCTCACAGAAGGTCAGAGGTCTTTACAGTTCTTTCACTTAAAGTGGGTGGAGGCAGAGATAGATTCTTATTAAGAAAGTGAGTGAAAAGTTTACAGAGGGAAAGTGCATGTAGAATAATCAGAACATCTGTGAACTTGAGTGTCTACCTCTGATTCTAGTTTGTATGTTCATATGTAAATAGCCTGTGAATGGGTACAACAACTGGAAAGCAATTATTTGTACTGAGGATACGTTCAACCAGTTCAATCATAATGGAGAAAGTAAACTGAATATCAGTTATGTTGAATGTTACAAACTGATTATGTTCTGAAATGAACTATAGCTCATAGATAATTTCCACACATTTCAGTTGTTTAGTGACCAGTGTTGGACCTGAAAGGTCATTGAACACTTTCAGAAATAATTTTGCTAAATTTCTTATGCATAATCAACGCAGGCATAATTCTTGAAACAACAGTATAAAACATTTATTCCTTATGTAAAATGGATGAACTCACACTTCATGAAATTCATGTATCAAATAGCATTCAAGGCTACATGAGAAGAGAGATGGACTGGACAGAAGTGCAGTTCATGAATCAGAATCACTTAAGTGCTCTATGATCTCAAACAGCTCACGAACTGCTTTGGAAAACCTGATTAAAAGCTGTCAAGCGTTAATCTGCTTTTGTTAGGCACAATAATGCTCTAAATATGCAAAATAAATTACATATACAATATCTTCCACTGGAAGCATTTCCAACAGAATGCTGATGTGAGCTCTTGTAACACATAAATATAATAAAAGAGGAGGCATAAAGAATGGATGAAGGAAAATATGTTAATTAAACAAAAGTAGGTTTCTGAAATAACTCCACAGAGGCTGGTATCCTGTCACCAAGTCACCCTTCATTTACATGTGGAGAGGCCTTGATACTGATCCAACTCCCTCAGAACCAGCGGTCTGAGTGAACAGGATTTCTGACACTCCTGTTCTTTTTTTTATTTTGTCAAACAAATTACAAAACAGTTTACAAAAATCATTTACGGCTGTACACAAGAGACAGCAATTTTACGAGGGAGAAGAGCAGCAAAGCTAGGCCCCAAACCCTACCGTTCAACCATTTTACAGGGAGATGAGGACAAACCTCAAATCTCAGTTCCAAATATGACAATGACATTTGTACATTAGACAATAGTGTTAGATACAAAAGTGCAGACAATACAGACCCGGCAAGCCCCCACCCCTCCCACCTTCCGATCACTCTAAGGCAGCTTTCCCCCACCCACCTTCCGGTTCTCGGTCCACCCCATGCCCCTTCCAGTTCTCGGTCCACCCTGACACACCTTTCGACCACCTCTAGGACAGCCCGCCCCAGTACTCGCCGGGGATGACAGCGGTCAGCACGGCCTACCCACCTTCCGGCTTCACTAACCACCCTCTGCACCTTTCGACCACCTCTGGGGCAGCCTGCCCCGGTATCTGCCAGGGTTGACAGTGCTGAGGACGGCTACCCACCTTCTGGCTCTCGGTCTGCCCCTACGTACCATTGGGCTCTCACCCACCCCCTTGCGCCTCCGACCAGTGGGCAATCCTGGCACACCTTTTGGCCACCTCAAGGGCAGCCCGTCCCAATTACATTCTTTTTTTTATTTTATTAAACAACTTACAAAACAGTTTACAATAAACATTTACAGCTGTACAAGGGACAGCAATTTTACAAGGGACAGGAGCAGCAAAGCTAGGCCCCAAACCCTACCGTTTGACCATTTTACAGGGAGACGAGGACAAACCTCAAATCCCAGTTCCACATATGACAAGACAGTGACAACGACATTTGTACATTAAACAATATGGTTACATACAGAAGTGCAGACAATACAGACCCAGCAAGCCCCGCCCCTCCCACCTTCCGACCACTCTAAGGCAGCCCGTCCCTACCCACCTTCCGGTTCTCGGTTCACCCCGTGCCCCTTCCAGTTCTCGGTCCACCCTCACACACCTTTCGACCACCTCTAGGACAGCCTGCCCGGATACATGCCCGGGGTGACAGCGCTGAGGACAGCTACCCGCCTTCTGGCTCTCGGTCTGCCCCGACGTACCATTGGGCTCTCACCCACCCCACTGCGCCTCCGACCAGTGGGCTATCTTGGCACACCTTTCGACAACCTCTAGGGCAGCCCGTCCCAATTACATTCTTATCTGTCAGACACGGCTCCCTGATTGGATGGTATTAACCACCCCAATCAGGAAACTCATATGCAATGAGGTCCACTTGGCTGACCTCATCACAATTACTACATCCCTCCTCCTCTGTGTCTGAGGATGTAGGTTGTTTATTTCTGTAGCTCTTCCGAGGGCATTTTATCAATGGGTCAGGTTCCTTCAGCTCTACCGCTAATAAGGACGGCATGTAACACGATTCTTGTGCCTGGAGTGTCTCAGAAGAAATTCATGCTTTTTTTCAGATGGCAAAGGCGTCGAAGCAGGGGCATCTGTCATGTCCATCTCAGATTCTGAAGTACATCCAACACTTGACAAAGTGGGAAAACGCACAGGTTCTGGAACAGTTGAAAAGGCTGTCGAGGGGCTGAACATGTTTTGTTCCCACACTATTTGCGAGTTTGCGGCTTGTGTAGGGTCCTTGTTTGGGATGGTGGCACCTACCTGAACATTAAATGTCACTGGACATTACCTCACAACAACCATACTACTTCCCAAGCAGGGCAATTCCCATGGTTCCTACATCAAACTACATCCCTGAAGTAAATTGTCTCTCTCTCTGTCTCTCTCTCTCTCACTTAGTGGAGTCTTATGTCTGGCATTAACATTCTTTATACCATTTCACTTTTCCCACGCCAGGTCTGGGAAGATCAGATTTAACCTAATGCAGAGCTTTCTCCCTGTTAGTAGCTTTACTGGAACTATCTGTAAAGTTGCATGACAGGTGATCCTACAATCAAAGAGGATCCAGGACAGTTTGGGATTTAATGAAGCTGTACGCTTCTTCTTTAAGCCTGCCTTCAATATTTGAACTGCTCTTTATGCTACACCATTGCATAATAGAGTCATAGAGAAGTAAGCCCTTCAGCCCAAACTGGTCCATGCTAATCAAGATTTCTATCCATGTGAACTCAATTACCCTGCACTTGGCCCCACATCCATATGTTTGTCCAAATGACTTTTAAATGTTGTAAATGTACACACCTTAACCACTTCCGCTGGCAACTCATTCCATACGCATACCACCCTCTGTGTAAAAAAGCTGCCCCTTAGGTTCCCTTTTAATCTTTCCCCTCTAAGCTTAAACTGATGTCCTCTAGTTTTTGGTTCTCCAACCCTGGGAAAAAGACTGAATGCATTCACTATCCATGCTTCTCATGATCTTATGCACTCCCCCCTCCCACCTCCCCCCCCACCCCCCACACACACACACACACACACACACACACACACACACACACACACACACACACACACACACACACACACACACACACACACACACACTATCATACGCATCAAAGAAAAAGGTCCTCTCTCTATACTTCAGACCTTGAGTCCTGGCAAAATCCTTGTAAATTTCTAATTCACAGCCTTTCTAGTTTAATAAGTCCTTCCTGTAACAAGGTGACCAAAGTGAACGCATACTCCAAGTGCGGCCGCACCAGCGTCCTGTATAACTGCAACATAACTTCCCAACTTCTATACTCAATGTCCTGACTGATTAAGGCCAGTGTGCCAAAAGCCTTCATCACTGTCCTGTCTACCTGTGACTCCACTTTCAGCGAACCATGCACTGACCTCCAAGGTCTCTCTGTCCCATTACATTCCTTAAGGCCCAATCATTCACCATGAAACTCCAACCAGGATTTGACTTTCCAAAATGCAAGATCCCACACTTATCTAATATTAAACTCCATTTGCCATTTCTCGGCCCACTTCTCCAGCTGATCAAGGTCCTGCTGCAATTTCTGATAACCTTCCTCACTGTCCACAATAATACCATTTGCAGTGTTCTTGGATATATCTGGTCAAGACCAGGGGATTTATCCACGTTTATATATTCTAATACACCCAACACCTTCTCTCCTGTGATATGGACTGGCTTCAAGGTAATACCACTAACTTCCCCAAGTTCCCAGGTCTTCATGTTTTTCTCCATGGAAAACACAGATGGGCAAGATTCTCAATGAATATTTCTCATCTCCTGCAGTTCCACACATGCATGTCTACTTTGATCCATGTAAAGCCCCATGAGGGGCTTTATTCTTTCGCTAGTTATTCTTTTTCCTTTAATATACTTAAAGGACCTCTTTGGATTCACCCTAACCTTCTCAGCCAAGGCGATCTTATATCCCCTTTATGCCATCCTGATTGCCTTCTTCAATAACTGTATACCTCCAGGGATTCCCTTGATCCCAGCCACCTGTACCTGAGCCATGCCTTGTTTTTTTCTGGTTAAAGCCTCAATATCTCTTGTCATCCAGGGTTCTTTGTTTCTGCCTACCTTGCCCTTCACCCTCACAGGAACATATAGACTTGAACTCTCGCCATCTCACTTTTAAAGGCCTCCTACTTGCTGGAGGTCCCTTTGCCTGTAAAGAAACTACTTGATTCATCTCGTGCAATCTCCTGTTGAATTGCATCAAAATTTGCTTTGCCCAATTCAGAATTTGAACCTGTGGACCAGTTTTAGCATTTTCCATAACCATGTTAAAATTAATAGAACTATGGTCATTGGTCCCAAATCACTGGTCCCACTGTCACCTAAGTAACCTGATGAATGGTATAGAGCTGTTCTTTCTTATCAAATACCATTTGATTTTAGGAAATATTCAAACTGTCAGCCCATTTTGCAGATATCTTTCAGATTCCTACAACAATGAAGACTTGCAGAAAATGTTTAGCACAAAACTAAATAACCATTTAGTTTGAAATTGTTGTGGTGATGAAGTCATATTTCTTATTTCTTATTGTTGATGGAAAGTTAAGTGCTTCTACATTTTTTTGTCTAAAACTTTCCTGTTTGAGAACTTTGAGGAAATTAACTTTTATGAGTTTTTCTCTGAATTAAACGTTCTGAAACCACAAATTATTTCAAGATTGATGATTTTTAGTTTCACCAACAATTTTTGGAGAGTGCCAACAGCTTAAAATTTACAGTGTGGTTGTAAAATTGACGTTCGTTGAAAGTAATATAATTACATGAAATCTTTACATTGGCCCATCATAAAGTTTCTTTCAGGCATTGTTTTCCTGATGTTGAGGTGGCTGCTGAACTTTGATGATCTTTAAAAATTCTTTCTGCATTTTATGAATTTACACAACCTCAGTTAATGAAGGACAAAAATTGATGAAATTGAACAAAAGAAGCATGTCTATTTCATAACGTGATTAGAGGAGATAGGTGGATAATATTACCTTCTGTTAAATGCCTTTGCTTTTTTTTAAGCTTCAAATAGTCAGACATCAAGCAGAATTTTCCCCTTCCTGGTGTGGAAAGCGTAGCCGTGGATATGGTGATAAAATAGGTTGAGAAAGAAAAATTCTGATTTTCGACATTGAGAAAATATTTCCCGATTTTCCCCTCTAGACTTAGATGGTAAGTTCAAAATTTCACCCTAGAATGTTGACTATCTTATTTACATTTGCATCGCAATAGAAAAGTTACAGGTCAGAAGGAAGCCATTCAACCCATTTTTTCTATGCCACCTAATGAGACAAGCCACTCATTCTAATCCCACTTTTCAGCACCTGATCCATAAGCATGCAGCTTACAGCACTTCAGGTGAAGAAACTGATTCCTTTTAAATGTGTTGCTGGTTTTTGCTTCAGCAAATTCAATTAACCCACTATCCTGGTTGCAAAGGTTTCTCCTTATGTCCCCTCTAAACCTTCTAAGAATCACCCCAAATCTGTAATCTGGTAATCTGATAATCAATCTTTCCACGAAGAGAAACAAGTCTTTTGTATGAATTCTATGCAAGTCCTTCATCATTTTGTATGGTGCAACTCCCCAAATATATATCTTACCTTCACTGCTCTTCTCCACCACAAAACCAGATGGCACAAATTCTCAACTGGCAAAGCAGAGCAGGAAATATAAAGAAAATATATTGGACTGAGAAACAGCGTTAATGTTTTGAGTCCAATCTGACTCTTTTTCAGAATAGAGTTTTTCAGAATAAAGTGTTTTAGCAACTGAGGATCACTAAATGCCTGCACCAGCCATAATGCAACTGCTGCTTCAGAGGTCCCGGCATGCTCTTTGGCTACCATTCTCCTAAACCTTTCATCCAATGTGCACCAACGTCACCATATCATCACATGCAGCATTCAAATTTTCAACACTCTCTTTTGGAAGTAACGGACACTTCTGTCAGGTGTCTATGTGAGCAAAAGCAGCCAAGCGCCTCATGCACCTGCACAGGATTCTTTCGTGCTAACAAAGACACAAGCACAGTAACAAATGGTCTTTACATAATAAGATTTGTGTCAACAGAAAATAGTGAGGGACAAGGCAAGCTAATTCAATAGCTTGTTCATTTGTAAGCTTAACACAGACAATATGTTTCTGCAAGGTATGTAGTGAACAGTAAGTATATATTGATGTTCAATTTATTTGAATCAGAACATGAGCTTCATCACATAAGATCTAATATAATTTGCATTGCAACGGAAGCTCAAAACTCCAAAAATGTCAACATTTTAAAAATCTATCTTGCCTATTAGAAGGCACCCATTTAGAAAAACAGATCTAAAAATTATTCCAGAAGGAAAATAAATAAATGATAGGAAGAAAAAAATCACAAGTGTCACAAATTTATTGAACAGTAAGGATTATGTCAGGTCTAAAATAAATCACAAAACGGTCTTATTTGTTTACCTCTGACCACTGGCAAGGAGTCAGTCTAGCATAATCACAAGATATTAACATGTCTTCTACCTCATTGTTTTCATTGGGTCTCCAGTAAAATGATTTGTGATCATCTTAATTGAGTTCCCACAATCTAGTAATCCTTTGGACCAGGGGCTTACTACTCTACTGAGAATGTTACTAATGTGTGTACCTTTGTCTGAGGCAGCAGGGTTAACTGTGAATGCAGGAACTGAACTACATCTTTGCTTCAAAATTACACAAATTACACTACTGCAGAGCTTTGCATCATATGTCATTGAATCAAAATGGAAATATGATGGAATTTGATAGCTACCTTATAATAAAAAACGTATGCGTGATCCCACAGTTAACAAATCCAGTGGGCAGAATCTTAGCTTTTGCTTACAAAGTGGCGACAACTTTTGCAGGCATAAGCTGCTCATCTGATCAATGGGGGTGGTTGGGGGGATGGGCATGTGAGTGGGGGTGGGGTTGTCTCATGTGATTACATTCTTTTAACTTCATTAGTTATGCCTGTGTGAATAGAACATCAAAACCTACCGGGCAGGCAAGCAGGGGGTTCTCACCCCTTTCAGTACATTCTGAGTTCAAGCTTCTGGGCATCATATTTAAAAGGAACCCAGAAAGCAATTCACTCTCTGAAAGTCAAGAGAAAAAAAAACAGACCCACTGTATAGAATGGGTTAGAATTCTTGATGATATTCAACTCCTGCATGACCCTGAATAAGTCCTGTGCTGGATAACTCACATTCTTGTACGTGCTGAAGAGGACACGATCAACTACAAGAGAGAGAGCTTAGTTCTGAATCTTTGGACTTCCCCTCAGACTGGGATTGTGAATCGTGCCAGGAACAAACCAAAGCTTCCAGATCAGCCATTGATCAAAGAGTGCCTGAAGGGCAGAAGAGCGTGAGACCTATTGCTTTCTTACCATTCTTTTTCATCTTTTTAGTTACTTAATAAACATTCATATTTATATAAATTTATGTTGTTAAGTCTTTTCTTAAATACATTTAAACATTTAACTAAATTCAAAAAACTGTTTCAATACACTTTGTGATCCAAGATGTAGCCCTTGACATCAAGAACACATTTTAACCATGGCATCAAGGAGCCCGAGCAAAACTGGAATCATAGGAATTGGGGTAAAACATTTTGCTGGTTAATGTCATACCGAGCACAAAGGGAGACGTCTGTTGATTATCGGAAGTTTGTCATTTCAGTTCTAGGCTATCTTTGCAGTAATTCCTCAGCGTAGAATCCCATGCCCAAACGTCTTTAGCTGCTTTATCAATGATCATCCCTCCATCATAAGATCAGAAATGGGGATGATTACACAACAGTCAACACCATTCTTCACAGATACTGAAGCAGTTCATGTCCAAATATAGCAAGACCTGGAAAATATTCAGGTTTAGGCTAGCTGGTGACAAGTATGTTTTGTGACACACACAAGTGTCAGACAATTAGCATCTCCAGCAAGACAGAATGGAACATCCTTTGACATTTAATGAAATTGCCATTGCTGAATCCCCTATTATCAATGTCCTGAACTGAACAGGACTAACCATAAAAATGCAATCATTTCAAGAGCAGGTCAGAGCTAGTAATACCAAAGTGTGAACTCACTTCCTGACTCCCCAAAACCTGCCCACCATGTACAATGCATAAGTCAGGAGTTGGATAGATTACTCCCCATTTGTCTGGATGAGTACAGCTCCAACAACCTTCAAGAAGCTTGACACCATCCAGAAAAAAGAATCCTGCTTGATTGTCACCACAAACTTCCCCACTAATGTTCAGTGTGCACAATTTTTAAGATGCAATGCAGGAATCTGCCAAAGGAATTTTGAAGCACCTTTCAAATCTATGAAAACTTGTGAAATGTGTCCAGGAGAGTGTGACATAATATATGTCATAAAATGAAAGAAAACAGAGAAGACATGCATCATATCTTAGGCATGCGTTAAAGTGTTAGAACTACTGCTCAAGATGAGTTAGAGATTTGTTATTACATGCTTGTTGATCGACAATTGGATTATTGATCAACTATTTTTTTGCAGCGTATGCTGTCCAACACATCGTATGAATTTATCCATAAGCCTCCAGTTGCAGTACTGGAATTACCCTGGTAATGTAATGTCCATGATTTTAGAATTAATGGATCTCAACTTTCAGCAAATGGTATACATATGTGTTTTATAGTAATGGGAGATGAAAATACAATAGAGGTGTAAACATAGTTTGATAAAGTTAAGATGAGATGTTCTTTTGTTAATGACTAATGATTGATGTTGCATCCCATTCATTTAAAGAGAAGAATTACCAAGTTGTATTCATTGAAAGCAAAATATTTTGTTGTGTAATTGCTCACTCACATTAATATAATTAAGTATAATAAAGCAGAGAGATACATCAAGAGGATAAGAGAATCCACAATCCTTTTGGCTTTCTGCATATCCAAAGATTGCAGCCATATAAAGCAATTGTAAATTCCAGAAAGGGAATCTCATCTATAACCTTTTCTTTCCTTCAAAGTCTCTAATTAACTTGTGGCAATCATAAATTCTGGTATATATAACTGCATCTTCTTTATGCTTTCCTCAGAGCCTCTACATATTTTTTTCCTATATGAAGTTCAGAACAGTATGCAGTGGTACAAATGTGGTATGAAACAATGTTCCACATAAATTTAATGTACCCACATGCTTTTCTAGGAATGAGCTCCAATGTTTTGTTTTAGTAGGCTGTGTTGCTATATTTGGAGATTTATATATCTGCAGCCCAGATTCCTCTGTTCCTGTATGCTACTTCATTCCTTGCTTTATTGAAAATTATAGTTAATAACATATTAATTCTGTTAGTATGCCAATTTTTCCTGCAGTTTTTCAGAGTTGCTCTAACTTCATTCCTTTATTTGCTTCATCATAAATTTTGAAATTATACTCAGTGCCTGGCTGGTAAAGTTTTGGCAGTTACAGGTCGTTCTGCTGTAACATGACAATTGTGTTCCTCTGCAGCCTTGTGCTGTAGAAAATGATGCAATAGAAAACCATTGAAGAAAATTGCACTGTGGAAGATTGCTAATCGAAAATCGCTACATCCAGTCAGTAGAAAGTTTGCATGATTCAAACAATTAGGAGAAAGTGAGGACTGCAGATGCTGGAGATCAGAGCTGAAAAATGTGTTGCTGGAAAAGCGCAGCAGGTCAGGCAACATCAAAGGAACAGGTGAATTGATGCTTCGGGCATCAATGCCCGAAACGTCGATTCTCCTGCTCCTTGGATGCTGCCTGACCTGCAGTGCTTTTCCAGCAACACATTTTCAGCATTATTCAAACAATGTCCACAATTCGTCAATCGTGTTTTACCAATTTGTATTGACGAGACATTCATTATATTAGAACGACCTGCATTTCCAAGATATAGATCATTAGGAAACCTCTATCATGGAGAACTTCGAGATTCAAAGCAAAAAAATGTCCTGAATGTTTGAAGCATATGTAACAGAATGCAAATCACATAGTCAAGCTGTGGAGATTGAAAAGCTTGAACTCTGATCCTGAGCTATGAGATACTTGCAATGTTGCTCATGATTTACACCAACGGAAAGATACCATATCTTTGACACCATTTAAGAACTGAAACAGTGACTTTCAAAAGTTGGAACCCAGTAGGCCTGAATAGAACAATATGTACTAAAGAAAACAAAAACTAATGGAAAATGTGTAACCAGAGTTGACAGAAAGGAAACAGTATTCATACAACATGTGTGGCACTGCCTCAAATTTACATTTTTTGAATTGGCACTCATCAGATAAGGTTCAGTATTTCCAGTGACCTTTCATACACTAAAAACAATGTAGTTATTGCTGTCAGCTGGCTAACTCCTTCTATTTATGCAAGATAATGGGACCCACAGCCAATAAATCAACCTCAGAGGGGTGTCTTCATGTAAAATACATTTGCTGATGGCTGAAGAGGTTAGTTCTTTAGAAGCAAGTCCTGGCACAAGTGCAGCAAATGAAGCCATCAAATGACATTGTTGATTGCTTCTTTGTGGCATCTGTTGCCAAATTATTGTGGCCATTATTAACATGGTGGTTTATGACAGCCCACAGTGGACAATTAATATTTCAAATTGAAAGTCTAAAGCATTTTTGTTTAACTTATGAATACCTGCTACAGCAAGTAAATTTGGAATGTCTACATGATTCTATTCTCTTCATAACAACACTCCACTGCAAATCCATGAAGCTTTCCACTGGAGCGAAGCTTTTCCACCAACAAGTGGGAATCCGTTCAACCTGCATCACCTCCAGTCCAGAACCAAGAACTAAGGTTATTGTGCGGCAGTATGCAGGTGATGTTGTGGGCATACTCCATGGCTGAGCTTCTAACCATCATTGAAGCATTCATGGGCAAGTAAGACATGACAGGCTTTAGTCTAATCATGCAGAAAGCAAATCTCATCCACCAACCTGCACCTACCACACAATATTGTCCTCTGGCTATCAAGGTTCTTTTAACAATAGATCAGAAAACTGACATTTAGAAAGCAGAAGTATTTACAGATATATTTTACTTTAAATTCCAAAATATGTTCAAAGAACAAAGAACAGTATAGTACAGGAAAGGGCCCTTGGACTGTCAAGCCTGTGCTGACACATGACGCCTTTTTTAACTAAAAGCTTTTTGTCTCTACGCAGTCCATATTCCACTATTTCTGTTGATCTATATCCCTCACAATGCCTCTTAAATGTTGCTATTGTATCTGCTTCTACCATCTCCTCTGGTAGTGCATTGCAGGCTCTCGCCAGTCTGTTGTTTTTAAAAGGGGGACCTCTACAGAAAAGAAAAACTTCTTTGGATTTAAATTTAGTTACGATCCAGCGAAGTCCGGTGTGAAGCTCAGAAGTTGTAACACATTATTTATCAGAGAAATTTCAAACAGGGTAAGACTTAACAAAAACAAATAATAATTCCACCTCTTGCAGACATGTCAATTTCACCCTCCAATAATATTAAAGGAGAGGGGCAAAAAGGCCAGCTTCAACACTCCTCAGTGGGAATGAATGATCTCATGTACCAGCCTGTGTTCAAGCATTAGCATCCTGTAATGATTGTGGTGAAAGAACTATCACTAGTTACCCCAATGTTGCAAGTAAAGGTCTTTCTAACTCTAAATGCTACAAACCAATTAAGTAGGAAACAGGACAACAAAGCACTCGCTCTCACCTGAATACTAGATTCTATCATATTTAAAACATATCAGAAGTACAGAATCTCAACCAATTCACAAAATGTAGGATTGTGAAGCTCACTATTCAACTACCAATGTCAATGCTACTGGTAACCTTCATTACAACAGCTCCAATGTTCAAGTATCCACTCTTCATGAACAATTCAAAGACTAATCCATATAGCTGTTTATTCTAACTTTTGTCATTTTGGACTTATTTATAATCTGTAGGCATGTGCTCATATTAGAATTGTGTCTCATGTGCAGCAATTGACAAACACACTCTTTTAATTGATTCAAAGAGCCAAGGTTATATTGGTGCAATTTAAAATACTAATTTATTTGCATCCAGGAGAAAGGTATCCACAACGGTAGGGATTCTTAACAGATTAACCTTATTGCAACCAATTGAGGGGATAGGATGTATAAAGAAGGAGAGCCAGTTTATCCATCCTCACTTGGGAGCTTAACAATTTGGGGTACCACGTTTGAAACCGTGATGAATTGGGGAATCTCTCCTGGGATCTGATCATTTCAAGATTCATAATGAGTCACTGAATAATGTGGATCAATTTCCTCTTAGAGCTCAAAGCAACAATGAAATTCAACATTTGCTCCTGTGTGTAAGTGGTAACCATTGTCCACCATGGGAACAAAGACCAGGCTCATGGTTTACAGGGCAGCAGTGTTATCTGCCTTTCTATGTGTATTGGAGACATGGACTCTACAGCAAAAACCTCAAACTCTGAGAAAAATATCATCAGTAATCCCTCTGCAAAATGCTGCCAATCCAATGGCTAAATGGAATAGAATGTCCATACAACATTTATAAAAAACGAACCTCAGAATAAATTCAATACAAGTATATGAGTTCATGAGTAAACAGGTTTGTGAATCACAATGTTTTATAATAATGCTACATTTGAGCAATTATTAGAAATGTACAGCACAGGAAAAATCTTTCACTACTTTGGAATCCATATGCACATTCACTGCTATGTTATAAAGCAGTCAAACATCTGAATTTAATTCATGATCTGTAAAATTAATTCTAAAAATCTGGCACAGTTAAATATAGAAGATGATGTACCATCTGGTATATTGTTGCTGAAGCAAATCTATAATCTGTCAACAGAACTTTGAGAAAGTATGTTGCATATCATAATTAAATAAATGTGACATTTGGAATCATGTGTGGAGTTTCTCAAATAACTCTCTTCTGCAAAAATGAGAGTAAATAATTTATCCCGTGCCATTGCACTGTTCATCAATGCTGCATTTTCTTAGCAGCAATTTACTTAAAGATCTTTTCTCTTTTAGCTAATGAAGAATTTCCTTTTCCTGATTGTTATGTAATATTTATTTTGCAATATTTACTCTCTCATTCCTATTTTCTAACACTCCATATGAAATATTAAGTAAGGCTGTTTCTGTGTGCAGCAATTGCAATACCTGACTACCCATCATCCAGTTACAGTGGGGGAAACAGCATGCACATTTTCAGCTGGCTATCAGTTTTAAAACTTCAACACCCAGCTCAGTGTAGAACATGGTGTTGACTGGTCACGTGCTCAACAAAAGGTCCAGCAGTGTGTGTGGCTAGCTCATACCACAGGAGGCATTAGTGACAGAAGTTTCTGCAAAGAATTGGAAAGTGCTCAAGACATACCCTGAGAAGAGAATAAACTGGGTGCCAGAGAGGTCAATTTGTAGCCTATGGGCCAGAGAACCTGATTGCTCTGCTCGCAAAAAGAATCAATGAACTCATGTTGTTGGTTGAAGTCATGACTGCATCTTCACTAGTTATATCCAATCCACTGCCCACTAAACTTTCACAATGCTCAACCCATAACAGTCCCATTACTCATTCATCAACAAGCAAGGACCATGCTGAATAACCAGACACTCCCTCTTATTCTGACAAACACTAATTCAGACTCACACCCACTTCTCACTGCTTCCATTAACCTCAACAATTTGTCTTTGATATACACATTACCAATACATACTCCAACATAGTCATTGGCAATCCTCTTTCTCTCTTGAAAGAGAAAGTAACACGCAACTATTGAGAGCAGCATGTTGCAATAGTGGTAAAAATTGCTCATCAATTTTTGAATTTGATTCTTAATTTTTTAATAGCTGGGACTTTCATAGAGAAATGTTTTTAATAATGGAAATAAGCTGCCTTGAAATGGTGACAGTGATCACTTGACCACAGGTTGAGCTAGCTTATGGAACTACAATGCACAGAATCCAGTCTGATCTGAAAGAAAAACCATAAAAACACCTAAAACAACTCATTCAGGTCTGTATGTCCTACTCGATATATATCATAGAACATGCTGATATCATAGAACATGTACAGTGTGGCAACAGGCCCTTTGGCCCAACAAGTCCACACCGACCCTCAGAAAAGCAACCCAACCCCCTTACCCTATATTTACCCCTGACTAATGCACTTAACCTACAGAACCCTAAACACCATGGGTAATTCAGCATGGCCAACTCACTAACCTGCGCATCTTTGGGCATGTGACTACCCATATACTGCATATATCATTCACTTCAGACTTCACAAACTGGGATGAAAGAAATTTGTAGAATATTCTGCTTGAAAACAGATTTATCCAGGCATGCTGAGGAGTGGCAGATGGAGTTTAATTAAGATATATGTGAGGTGCTGTATTTTGGAAAGGCAAATCAAGGCAGGACTTATATACTTAATGGTAAGGTCCTGGGGTGTGTAGCTGAACAAAGAGACCTTGGAGTTCAGGTTTACAGTTCCTTGAAAGTGGAGTCACAGGTAGTTAGGATAGTGAAGAATGCTTTTGCTATGCTTGCCTTTACCAGTCAGTGCATTGAGTATGGGGCTTGGGAGGTCATATTGTGGCTATATTGGTTAGGCCACTATTGTAATACTGTGTACAATTCTGGTCTCCCTGTTATAGGAAGGATGTTGAGATACTTGAAGTTACAAATCACACAACATCAGGTTATAGTCCAACAGGTTTAATTGGAAGCACTAGCTTTCGGAAAGCCGCTCCTCCATCAGGTGATTGTGGACACAATCATTTGATGTAGGAGCAGCGCTCCGAAAGCTAGCGCTTCCAATTAAACCTGTTGGACTATAACCTGATGTTGTGTGATTTGTAACTTTGTACATCCCAGTCCAACACTGGCATCTCCAAATCGTGAAACTTGAAAGGATTCGAGAAAGATACACAAGGATGTTGCAAGAATTGGAGAGTTTGAGTTATGGGAAGAGGCTGAAAAACTGGGGCTGTTTTCCCTGGAACATTGGAAGCTGAAGGGTGACCTTATAGAGGTTGATAAAATCATGAGGGGTATAGATAGGATAAATAGACAAGGGCTTTTTCCCAAGGTGGGTGAGTCCAAAACTAGAGGGCATAGGTCTATGGTGAGAGGGCAAAGATTTAAAAGGGACCGAAAGGGCAACTTACTCACGTAGAAGGTGACCATGTATGGAATAAGTGGCCAGGTGAAGTGGTGGAAGCTGGTACAATTACAGCATTTAAAAAACATTGAATGGGTACATGAATAGGAAGGATTTGGAGGGATATCAGCCAAATATTGACATATGGGACTAGATGCCGGATGATTGGAAGATGGCAAATGTTTTTGCCTTGTTCAAGAAAGGGAATAGGGATATTCCTGGGAATCACAGACCAGTCAGTCTTACGTCTGTGGTGGGCAATGTGTTGGAGAGGATTCTGAGTGACAGGATTTATGATTACTTGGAAAACCATAGTTTAATTAAAGATAGTCAGCATAGCTTAGTGAGGGGCAGGTCATGCTTCACAAACTTTATTGAATTCTTTGAGGATGTGACAAAACACATTGATGCAGGTAGAGCCGTGGATGTGGTGTACGTGGATTTTAGCAAGGTGTTTGATAAGGTTCCCCATATTAGGCTCATTCAGAAATAAAGGAGGCATAGGATACAGGGAAATTTGGCTGTCTGGATACAGAATTGGCTGAACCATAGCAGACAGAGGGTGGTACTAGATGGAAAGCATTCAGCTTAGAGCTTGGTGACCAGTATGTTTTACAGGGATGAGTTCTGGGACTTCTGCTCTTCGTGATTTTTAAAAATGACTTGGATGAGGAAGTGAAAGGGTGGGTTAATAAGTTTGCTGATGACACAATGTTTAGTGAAGTTGTGGATAGTGTGGATGGCTATTGTAGGTTGAAACAGAACATTGACAGATTGTAGAACTGGGCTGAAAAGTGGCAGATGGAGTTCAACCTGGAAAAGTGTGAAGTGATTCACATTGCAAGGTCAAATTTGAATGCAGAATACAGGGTTAAAGGCAGGATTCTTGGCATTGTGGAGGAATAGAGGGATCTTGGGGTCCATATCCATAGATCCCTCAAGATTGCCATCCTTGATAGGGCTGTTCAGAAGGCGTATGGTGTGTTGGTTTTCATTAGAAGGGGGATTGAGTTTAAGAGCTGTGAGTTTATGTGGCAGCTCTATAGATCCCTAGTTATTCTATACTTAGAATATTGTGTTCCGTTCTGGTCACCTCATTATTGGAAAGAAGCTTTAGAGAGGGTGCAGAGGAGATTTACCAGGATGCTGCCTGGATTGGAGGGCATGTCTTATGAAGAAAGGTTGAGAGAGCTAGGGTTTTTCTCATTGGAGCAAAGAAGGATGAGAGGTGACTTAAAAGAGGTGTACAAGATGATGAGGGGCATAGATTGAATAGATAGCCAGAGACGTTATCCCATGGTGGAAACATCTATCATGAGGGGACATAATTTTATGGTGATTGGAGGAAGGTTTAGTGGAAATGCCAGAGGTAAGTTCTTTATACAGAGAGTGGTGGGTTTTTGGAATTCACTGCCAGCAGTGTTAGTAGAGTCAGATACTTTAGGGATACTTAAGCGACTCTTTGACAGGCACATGGAAGATAGTACAATGAAGAGTATGTAGGTTAGTCTGATCTTAGAGGAGGATCAAAGACCAGGATAATATTGAGGACTGAAGGTCCTGTACTGTGCTGTTCTGTTCTGTGTTCCATGTTCTATTTATTTAGGGTATCTGGTTGACATGGATGAGTTAGACAGATGGTCTGTTTCTGTGCTGTGTATCTCTGTGAATAAATGACATCAAGGAACTGCATTTTCAGGTAATAGCATTTGGGCACAGCAAGAGAGAAAAAAATTAATGGATTCATAACAGCAGAACTTGCAATATGGTGAGGGTTGGGATGATGGTATTTACCTTTCTGAAGCTACTTTTCAAATTTCATCTTACTAGTTGTGTTGTGTCTCAGCTAGCAATATGCCTTTAAGAGACATGGTCATGGTTTCACTATTGTATTGTGGCAGGTGACCTGTGGTACAAAGGTCTCAGTCACTATTGTATTGGAATCACTTGCAAAATGATATGTTGAGAGAACCATGCTACAGTTTGTCATTGACTTGTTCATTACCAATGTAGACACAACAGTGCCTGTAATTGTAATGGATGTGTGGATACACAAGCTGAAATAATGCTTATTGAACCTTTCAGAGTAACATGATCCATGCCCCTAGCTCTTATGTTACACAGTCTAACCAAAGTCCTGCCTCATTAGGCATGAGTACCCTATAGAATGTAAAAACAAATCATTATATCCAAGGCCAATTGAGAATACAGAACAAATCAGGGCAAACTGTAATAGCTTTCACAAAGAAATGACTCCCAGATCCCAGATGTCACAACAGCACCCTCATCTTGCTGCCTGGCATGAAGTGTAAATCTTTTTTGCAGATACTCCACGTTAATTAAAGTGTCACATTTTCTTATTGTCTGCAGATCCAGAAAAAGACGCTTTTGTGCCTAGTTTAAACTTTGTGCCCAAATTTTAAACCTGATGGGTCACTTCCAGTTTTGTGCCCATCGTCAGAACACATCAGTATCTGCAACTGTTGCTGGATTCTGTAAGAGGCATAAAAATTGGTAGGGCAGAGAAATGAGAGCACAGAAATTGTGTGTACAAAGTACTTTGTGAGGGCAAAGAATTCAGAATGGATCAGAGTACTTCCTTGTCGGGATGAAGTAAAATACAAGAGACTTTGGGGTTCAGGTGCATATATCTTTAAAACGCTCCAAACAGGTGCATAAAGTAATCAAGGGGGCTAATGAAATAACTTTATACCTAGAAAATCGGAATACACGAATGCAGTAGTTATGCTACAGTTATACAACCCTGGTTAGACTCCACAAAGTTCACTATTGTCCTTCAGGGAAGGAAATTGCTATCCTACATGTGACTTCAGACCTACAGCAATGTGGTTGCTTTTTAACTGCTCTCAGGGCAATTAGGGATGAGCAATAAATACTGCCTAACCAGTGGCACCCTCACCCGTGAATGAATAAGGAAAAAATATTGTGAGCAAACCTGTGCACCACAGATATATTGTCTTGGAGGGAATGTAATTTAGGTTTACAAGAATGATAACTGGACTTGGAGGTTAGGTTTTGACAAGAGACAGTACAAATTAGGTCTGTTTTCTCTAGAATTTGAAAGGTTAATAAGCCTTCAAGTTGTTGACAGGAAAAGACAAGGTAGGTAAAGATAGATTGCTTCCAATGGTTAGAGATTCCAGAACAAGGGTTAAAGTTTAAACATTAGAGCCAGACTATGCGGGGGAGATGTTAGGAAGCACTTCTACACAAACAGGGTGGAAGAAGTTTAGAACACTCTTCCACACAACAGTGGATGGTAGATCAGTTGTTAATTTTACGCCTGAGATAGCTAAAGTCTTGTTAGCTAAGCTTCAAGGGATATGGATCAAAGGCAAGTATATGGATTTAGGCTATAGATCAGACATTGAATAGTGGAGTAGACTTGAGTAGCTGAATGGCCTATTCCTGTTCCTATGTTCATATGTCCTATATGGAATGAGTTGAGAGGAGAATTGACATGAACGTCAATGGGAGAGAGATCAGGTCGGGGTCAGGAAATATGAGAGATTGGGAGTTTAAAGTTTGTGAGAAGATTTGTAGCTCGGATGCTCGTTGTTGTGGTTCTGTTCGCCGAGCTGGGAGTTTTTGTTGCAAACGTTTCATCCCCTTTCTAGGTGACATCTTCAGTGCTTGGGAGCCTCCTGTGAAGCGCTTCTGTGCTGATTCCTCCAGCATTTATACTGGTTTGAATCTGCCGCTTCCGGTTGTCAGTAGCTGTCCGCTGCAGTGGCCGGTTTATAGGGTCTATGTCGATGTGTCTGTGGATCGAATTCGTGGATGAGTGCCATGCTTCTAGGAATTCCCTGGCTGTTCTCTGTTTAGTCTGTCCTATAATGGTGGTGTTTTCCCAATCGAATTCATGTTGTTTGTCATCTGAGTGTATGGCTACTAGGGATAGCTGGTCGTGTCATTTCGTGGCGAGTTGGTGTTCATGGATGCGGGTTGTTAGCTGTCTTCCTGTTTGTCCTATGTAGTGTTTTGTGCAGTCCTTGCATGGGATTTTGTAAACCACGTTGGTTTTGCTCATGCTGGGAATCGGGTCCTTTGTCCTAGTGAGTTGTTGTCTGAGAGTGGCTGTTGGTTTGTGTGCTGTTATGAGTCCTAGTGGTCGCAGCAGTCTGGCTGTCAGTCTGACAGACTGCTGCGACCATTAGGACTCATAACAGCACACAAACTAACAGCCACTCTCAGACAACAACTCACCAGGACAAAGGACCCGATTCCCAGCATGAGCAAAACCAACGTGGTTTACAAAATTTAAAATCTGATTGAAGATTTGTAGCTCGGGTATCCGTTGTTGTGGTTCTGCTCACCGAGCTGGAAGTTTTTGCTGCAAACGTTTCGTTCCCTGGCTAGGGAACATCATCAGTGCTGTTGGAGCCTCGTGTGAAGCGCTGCTTTGATGTTTCTTCCGGTATTATATTGGTTTGTTCTTGCTGCTTCCGGGTGTCAGTTTCAGCTGCAGTGATTTGTATGTGCGGTCCAGGTCGATGTGTCTGTTGATGGATGTTCTTGCCGTTTCCGGGTGTCAGTTTCAGCTGTAGTGGTTTGTATATGGTGTCCAGGTCAATGTGTCTGTTGATGGAGTTTGGGGATGAATGCCATCTATAATTTTCCATTATGCTTCACAATAAAGTTAGAATTGACATTGTTGTGTGAAAAGGACATAAGATTTTGACAGGTATCCTGATAATACTATAATGGAAATTTTTCTTGCCGGGATTTTAACTTCCCATTCTGTATTATGAAGCTTTCTAATTTTGAGTGTTGACACAGCCAGCTGCTTTCAACTTTGTGATGACATGGTTGGCTGTTACATACTTTGAATGGGCTGGTAGCTCTCTGATCTGTTAGCTTTAGTTTTTGGCAGTTTATGACTAGGGATCTCTGTGGGACAGGAGAAAAAAAGAAATTTGGTACTGTTTCTAATTATTATCACTTGCTGAGCACATGCTGACTTTTCATACATATGCTTCTGTTGTTGCGAAAGAGTTTTCAGGAAAAACACAACATAACACAGAGATAGGTTCGTGCAAAGTTACTGGAGGCACTCACCATGTCAGATAACATCAAACAGCGTCTGTACAAAGAAGAATATTAACATGTCAAGTCAGTATCAATTTTTTTTTCTCTCTCCAGCAGTTTTTGAATTTCAGCTTTCGACATCTTCTGTATTTCACTTTTGTTTATGATATTAGCCTTTGATTTTGCTTTAAAAGTTACATTGTTCTGAAATTGACTACTTTACAACACAATGTATGTGCTAATCTGTGAGCAACAATGGTAATTAGGTATTCCTATTTAATCTGCCCAGTAATTTGCTCGAACAGCCACTTAAATAAACCCGCATATACCAGAAACTGATGCAGGAAAAAAGGAAGCTGTTCTTATATTATCCCTTATTGTATTTCTTAGATCTGTCTCTGAAATTCATGCATAAATTGAATTGTTTCAAAATGGAATGACTATTGCTGCACAGCATATTTTAACAGCATAGCTGATACCTCTGCTGCCATTTCATTATTTTAATATTTTCTTTTCTCACTATAACTGTCATATGAAAAGTGATCTCTGAACCTTGTAATACATCATAACTATGATAAATCAAGCAATAGTTGAATTTATGCTGGTGTTTGTCCTGTGGTTTTTTGCTAATTGTCAAACAGTCCCATCCCATACCTGTTGGTGCGGTAAATTAGTAAAAATATATTTGATAAAGCTCTTACATTCTTTTGATATCATATTCTTGGAAACATTGCTGAAATTGGCCCAGCTTGGAGTTTAAATTTAGGTTTAGATGTTAGATCAGTGTTCATTTGTACTTGTTACATGACCCTATTTAGATCTAATTAGTGCAATGTTGAATTATGTACACGTTGTAATCACAAGAGCCAATCGTGAGGATTAGCTAAACTAAACTATGGATAGTTTCAAGTGATGTATTGCTTCTTTGTGAGTGTACAACTTCATCCAGTTCCTGAAAATTTGCAAAAACATCATAGAAATTTCATATGTGTATGGATGTTAGTATAGTCTCTGATACTGAATCAATGCTGTTATTTTAATTTTTAATTTTATTGAAGCAATGATATATGATGTGATGCCATCTCCAATCTCATTGGTTTGCTTTATTAAAATGGCTAATTGGTCTGAAGCAATTTATCAAAATTCAATTCTCATTAAAATAACTTCTGATTACAGTCACAAATTCCATAGCTTCCTCATTTTTCATTAATGATCTTTGTGAATTCTCATTGAAACTGCCACCAGCTTGTATGTTGGTGTACTGCAGTGGCTTGCCATGAGTTGTGCATTTGATACATCGGAAAGTTTGCATAATCTAAGGTAAAACTTTGATATTTTGTCAGATCTAGGAACTTATTCTCACTTTAAAGTAAGCAGCAACATTTTGTTTCATATGCACTGACCAGGTTGAAATCAACAGATACATGCAATTTTACTACTCTGTAATGGACACTGCTCTCTTTCTCGCTCACTCCTCATGCACAGCATTTCCTAACCCTCATTGGGTCACATTTTATTACAAAGTCAAAAGCCAGCCTTGGTGAATGAAACAAAAACATTTTCAAGACAAATTGCATCTGTTTTGCAGTGCATTGAAAGGCAACAGAAGTATGCTGGGCAAGCAATGTAGTGATCCCTTATGCCATCTATATGTAACACAAATGAGGTATGTGTATCCCTTTTACTTGAAGATCTCTTGCGAGTTTATTTACAGCTAATGCCCATTTACACAGCACAGAGTAAGGTCTAGACCCATCCTTGGCCTACTTTGCTGCAGCATAGAGTGACTCACCTCAAATCACATTGTGACATCCTGGCCTTTGGCCCATATTGAGATCTTAAGGTAACATTAGTCATAAAGCATCCTCATTTTCCCAAAGATATCTTGTATGCTAAAGTTGACATCACATAAACATTGAGTAATAGTAAAATTAGTGACATAGAGATAAGGATTATAAAGTTTGAGTATGTAAACCGAAAAACCCATTTATCATTTCAGTTTGATAACCCCTGCAGATCTTGTTATGGTGTAAACTTCCAGAGATGTAGATTTCACTATTGGAGGTTGGTAAGTTATAAAGCTTTCATTGAGTAATGATTGTTGTCTTTGTGTTTCACTGCACTGGTATCATTTGGTTGTCTTCTTTCGTGTTCACTGAGTATATTACTGTATTGCACATTGCTCTGAACTGCCTTCTTTTCCTCCTCAATAAGTGCACTGTTGGGTGTTGTGACTTCATAAAAGCTGTGTACTTTGGGTTTCTTGACAGACAAGTAAATTCCTATTGAAGGCTCTGTAAAAAACCTTTTGTCTCATGTGTAGCTGAGCTACTTCTGCAGCTGCAAGCTGAACAAGCATTACCTTCATTGTCTCTTGTTTGGTGAGAAGTGCATCATATATCTCAGATAATTTTATAGATTGGCAAGTTCATTCTCACTTACTTTCTGAGCATGATCTCTGCTGGTGATAATAACCTCATATTAGTAATAAATCTGTACCAAAGCAACATGAAAATCTACTTTTGTTGTCCTACACTTCAGGGGAGTGATTTAATAGTGTGGATCATTCACTTGTTGAGAATATTTGATTGGAGATAATGTGCTGTGGATGTTACATGGTTCATGTCTCAGTTGAGACACATGTCCTTGCTTAATTAGCAGTTCAATGTAGAAACGGATCAGAAGCCACTTGAAATGATTTGTTGAGTGAACATTTGGAAAATTACTATAATGTAGATATATCAAAATGGTTTCATGATGCACTGGTTGTGGAGTAAATATTAAATGCAATCAATGAATTGCTTTGTTCTGAATTGTGACAAGTTTCTTCAGTGTTGTTGGAGCTGCACACATTCAGATCACTGAAGAGTATGCTCTCACAATTCTTTTATGGAAATTGTATATGGTGGACAAATGGGATATATGTTACGTGGCACAGAGGCCCAGTCTCTGATTTGCCTTTGATTTTGAACACCAAGGACTTCCTAATTGTATGGTTGGCCATTTAGGCAAGCTCAAAAATGGACTTTTATCAATTAGCTCTCTGTACAAGTTTGATGCTGATATAGGATATATCAAAGATGATTCCTGTTGAAGGGCTTTTGCCCAAAACATCAATTTTCCTGCTCTTTGGATGCTGCCTGACCTGCTGTGCTTTTCCAGCGCCACACTCTCGACTCTAATCTCCAGCATCTGCAGTCCTCACTTCCGTGTGCTTCAAAGATATGACTATCCCCAATTAGATAATTGCTCACTTTATATCATATGAATTCATAAATAAGTCTAAATGCATCAGTTTTGATCTGAAAACTGTCTAGTCTACCTTCAAGATGAAGGAAGGGTCAGGAGACTCCAAGATTTGAGCAACAGGTGAAGTAAGATGTTTCATGTTACCTGTGGTATTTTCACTAACAAAATGCCTGCCATGATAAATGGTTAATGTTGTATGTAGATTTCAATGCAAACGTGATACCAGGTTTGTAGGTTGTGTTATCTAGAACAATTATAGTAAATAGCACATCTATTTGGTTATTCATAACTGGAATAAAACCTGACTGATCTTAAACAGCCTTCAGTTGCAAATGGCAAAGCATACTGTTCAAAATTTGATGTGATTTTGTAATTGGCTGATTCCAATCTTACTGAACAACTCCAAGTATGCTAAGAATTACAGTATTTGGCTCACATATGCTTGTATGAAGCTGTGGATAGAATCTTCATTGCCCCTGAATAACATGGGCAATCAACTGGGTAAAAACAAGGACTGCAGATGCTGAAAACCAAACTCTAGATTAGAGTGGTGCTGGGAAATCACAGCAGTTCAGACAGCATCCGAGGAGCAGGAAAATCGATGTTTCGGACAAAAGCCCCTCATCTATTCCTGATAAAGTGGTGAGAGATCTATTTGCATACTTCAGCACCTAATGTTACTTCAGCGTACTAGAGAGAACCTGGCCAAGATTATTCCCAATATGTATAAACATCAGAGCAGGTGTCTGATGAATACAGCTTGCCACTTGTTCATTTCTGTATCCATTTTGGATGCTAATCACCAATTTCTCAGGGTACACTCCATGAGCAGTAACTGAGTTTAAATGTGTGGTGCTGGAAAAGTACAGTAGGTCAGGCAACATCCGAGGAGCAGAGTCAATGTTTTGTGAATAAGCCTTTCATCAGGAATGTAGGGGGGCTGAGAGATAAAAGGGGTGTGGGGCTAGAGGAAAGTGGGTGGGATGGTGATTGGTTGATTGGTCGGTGGGGAGGGTGGACTGGATATTTGGAAAGGATGCTGGACAGGTAGGACAGGTCAAGAGGGTAGGGCTGAGTTGGAGGGTTGGATCTGGGATGACTTGGAAACTGGTGAGGTGAATGTTGATGCCACGTGTGTGAATGGTCCCAAGGTGGAAGATGAGGCATTTTGCCTCCAGTTGGTTGGTGGCTTTCATTTGGTGGTGGAGGAGGCCCAGGATTTGCATGTCCTTGGGAGAGTGGGTTAGGGAGTTGAAGTGGTTGGCCACAGAGTGGTGTGGGGTTGCTTGGTGCATGTGGACCAGAGATGGTCCCTGAACGGTTCCATGAGTTGGTGTCCTGCCTCCCCAATGTAGAGGAGACCACATCAAAGAAGTTGAGAAGGCCCTGCTGTGGTTGCGAAACTGGGGAACTCAATGAAAGGTTTGGAGGCAGCATGCTGGGATGCAGAGAGAGTTCTAGTTGTGAAGGGTAAAACTCAACATGTAAGTGTGGGGGAAAGAGGATAGAGCATGGTAGGACAAGGAGTACTGCAAGAAAGAGAGTCATCAACAGTCATCACCATCCTGCCTTTGCTTGGGGTCCATTGCTATGTTTGACATGAATATGTCTCGCATGCCTGGGTCTCGGAGGGCAAAGTGGGGAGATGAACAGTTAAATAAATGATTGAATGGAACATGGGGAGGATCAAAAGCAATGGCATTGACAAGGACAGGAACCAAGAATGGAGCATGAAGAACTGAGGTGTCACCTAAATTGAGAGTCTTAGCCTAGGACTTACTCTGTGAAGTTCGATCACTATTTCCCTCCATCCTCATTCAAATTGCAAGTGCACAATGGAAATTAAACAATGTTGAGAGTAGCAGGCAGGATGAAGGTGGAAATGGAGCACCCTGCCACTCCTCGAGGATCCTGACAGGAGGGCTGTATGCTATGTTTCTTTCAGCTGAGAGCTGACTGGATTTGAGCACACTGAGTAGTGCAGGTTACCAATGGCTAGAGTCTAGCCACCAGAGGGATGAAGTTCATGTCTGTATGTTTATCCATCAGACACTTATTGTGCTGGAACCACCTCTCCACCAACCTTCCCATGGAGACGCTCAGATGCTCACATGCAGAGGCTGTATGATACAAACAGCATTGTTGAAGTTCTCCAACCTTCAGGTCAGTATGCCCACTGTCTCCAACAAATCTGCTGCTTCTGTGTCGACTTGTGCATTTGGAATGAAAACCCTGATTGTTGGCACCATTGTGTCCTCTCCAGTCTGGAGTTGAGCAAGGGTCTGGTCTCCACAGTCCCCCAAATGCCAAAGACTTGAGGAATTTCTTTCTCAGCAAGATGTGGAGATGTGGCAGCATGTATCCTGACTCTAATCTTGAAACAGTACCCACTGACAGCCAGTATCAGAGGCAACTTTGCCATTGTTTCTTCTGAGGGACTTCCCTCAGAAGTGAAAGAGGAGGTCTCTTGCAGGACTGTTCTCTTAAGGCCAGAGATTATGCAGATGCAGTCGGAACCTATAGAGATAAAAGAGAAAATGAATTGCCAAATAGAGGCAAAAGTTCAGGCATGTTCAGAATATATTTATAGTGGTGGTAATGGTAGCTGCAGAGCAATATTTTATGATTTTTTTTTACTTGGTTGCTAGGAAATGGAGAATTTGACATCACTATATGAGTGGTTTCTATCCTCTGACACTAAGTCAAGCATCTTCTCCTTTCAGAGGGTGAGTACATAGATGTCAGATAGATCTCCACCTAGATTGGCTCTCTACAGTCTGTTGTGGGCCATTCCCTACTTGAATTAAACATAGGGCAGGAGGGAGTGAGGTGAAAGCAGCTGGAATAGCTATTAGTGTTGATGAAAGTGGGGAAAGATGGTGAGATATCTTGAGTGAGTGAGTAAGCAGCACAGAGGTCATGTAGGTATGGTGGAGATTGGGGGTGGGGCAGGAGACAATAGATCATGAGCTTGATGAAGGTGGATGCAATAGCAGAGATAGAGAGTGTGAAGTAGCTGAGGGGATATTGTGGCACATATCCTCACATGACAAAGTATGCTCGATTCAAAATGCAATGTTAAAGCTACAAAGATGTGCAAAATAAAACAGATAATGCTTGGAGTCATTTTCATTGGGAAAATTCATTCCTTAGAAATAAACATCAATGCTGTGCCCAGACGTACTGGCATATTGTGTTGATTCCCCAATGTCAGGGGCCTATATTGGTCTAATACCTCCACTTTGTCACGGCATTACACTGATCTAGCAATCTCAAGGTATTAGATCATATGTTATTTGGTGACTGTTTCTAGTTATGGACTACAAAGTAGCACTGGTAAAGATCTAAAAACAGATGTTGTAAAAAGAATCTTGAACAAGGAACTGTGCAGTAGCCTATTAAGGATGTCTGATGGTGGAGTCTGTTTTGTCCGAAGACTTTAGCTTCTAGGCAAATCTAGATTACCATCATTTTCATCATCATTTGATACACTGTGCTATTTTTTCTTTCTGCAATCAAAATTGCTGTCACATAAATTCTGGTATGTCGTAAAGAGAAAGAAGTATAAAGAAAGTATAAACATTTTTTCATCTCTGTGTTTGCCAATGGATCAGGTGGTCTCAGGACTCTGAGTAGTATCATGCTGTGACTTTGCAATGATATTTGAATCTAACTTAACACCAGGAGATGTTTCCTGACTCTAATTAAATTATTAGATATTTAACAGTATAAGCAAGGACGTCAAGTAGTCAATCCATTTGAAATGCGCTGCTGTATGTTTAACAGCTACATGTCATTAATCAATAACCAACAGAGTAATGAGAACAGCATTTCTGTTGCTGTGTTTGCTTGGCTTATGATGACGTCTGTTTAATTGTATCACTATGCCTGTGCTAGTAGATGATGGATCATTTGGACACATGGCAGGAACACAATTAATGTAATGTCAGAATGTATATTTGATCAGTCATGGACAAATCAATGACCACTACATCATAGAAAAATAGAAAAATTATTATATAAACCAAGAAAAAAAATCTGCTTTTGGTAATTTCTTAAATGTGTTTTGGAACTATTGCTTGGACAGTGTTGTGTGTCACATCTAATATCACCAAATGAAATATAAACATAGAGTAGCCTCTAAGTTCCACTTTTGCTAATTTATTAAGGAAGGGAAATGGCAATCTGTTATGGTCAGTAAAATCTGCTCATTTCCAATTTGTCTGGAATATCTCATTCTGTACGTTAAGCACATGCTTCACATTTGAAATACTAAGACATAATTTAGTAAATGCCACAACCAAAAGGACTAGTCACACTACCATACATCAGGAGCGTTTCAGAACTGACAGCCAGACTACTGCGACCCCTAGGACTCATAACGGCACACAAACCAACAGCCACGCTCAGACAACAACTTACTAGAACAAAGGAGCCAATACCCAACATGAGCCAAACTAATGTAGTTTATAAAATACCATGCAAGGACTGCACAAAACACTATATAGGACAAACAGGAAGACAGCTAACAATCCGCATACATGAACACCAACTAGCCACGAAACGACACGACCAGCTATCCTTAGTAGCCACACACTCAGACAACAAGCAACATGAATTCGACTGGGAAAACACTACTATCATAGGGCAAGCCAGACAGAGAACAGCCAGGGAATTCCTAGAGGCATGGCATTCATCCACAAACTCCATCAACAGACACATCGACCTGGACCCAATATACCAATCACTACAGCGGACAGCTGAAACTGACACCCGGAAGCGGCAAGGACAGACCACTATAAATGCCGGAAGAAACATCAAAGAAGCGCTTCGCAGGAGGCTCCAGAGCACTGATGATGTCTCCTAGCCAGGGGACGAAACATTTGCAACAAAAACTTCCAGCTCGGCGAACAGAACCACTACAACAAGCACCCAAGCTACAAATCTTCGCACAAACTTTGAATAAAGGAGGATAGTCAAGTTTTTTAGGTATGTGAAAGGCAAAAAAATGGTTAAGACTAAAATTGGACCCTTGAAGATAGAAACCGGGAATATATTACAGAGAACAAAGAAATGCCAGAAGAATTGAATTGGTACTTCAGATCTGTGTTCACTGGGGAAGACACAAGCAATCTCCTTGAGTGGCTGAAGGACCTGAACTTAAGTGAATTTATAATTACCAGGAATTGGTGTCGGAGAGACTGTTAGGTCTGAAGGTTGATAAGTCCCCAGGGCCTGATGGTCTACATCCCAGCGTACTGAAGGAGGTGGCTCAAGAAATCGTGGATGCGTTGGTGATTATTTTCGAGAGTTCGATAGATTAGGGATCAGTTCCTGCGCATTGGAGGGTAGCTAATGTTGTACCACTTTTTAAGAAAGGTGGGAGAGAGAAAGCAGGAAATTATAGACCAGTTAGCCTGACCTCAGTGGTGGGAAAGATGCTGGAGTCTATTACAAAGGATGAAATTACGACACATTTGGATAGGAGTAACAGGATTGGTCAGAGTCAGCATGGATTTATGAAAGGGAAATCATACTTGACTAATTTTCTGGAATTTTTGAGGATGTAACTCTGAAGATGGATGAGGGAGATCCAGTAGATGTCGTGTATCTGGACTTTCAGAAAGCTTTTGATAAAGTCCCACACAGGAGGTTAATGAGCAAAATTCGGGCGCATGGTATTGGGGGCAAAGTATTGAAAGCTGGTTGGCTGATAGGAAACAAAGAGTAGTGATAAACGGCTCCATTTCGGAATGGCAGGCAATGACCAGTGGGGTACCGCAGGGATCAGTGCTGGGACCGCAGCTTTTTACAATATATGTTAATGATATAGAAGATGGTATTAGTAATAACATTAGCAAATTTGCTGATGATACTAAGCTGGGTGGCAGGGTGAAATGTGATGAGGATGTTAGGAGATTACAGGGTGATCTGGACAAGTTAGGTGAGTGGGCAGAAGCATGGCAGATGCAGTTTAATGTGGATAAATGTATAGTTATCCACTTTGATGGCAAGAACAGGAAGGTAGATTTCTACCTAAATGGAATCAATTAGGTAAAGGGACAGTACAGAGAGACCTGGGTGGCCTTGTACACCAGTCAATGAAGGTAAGCATGCAGGTACAGCAGGTAGTGAAGAAGGCTGATAGCATGCTGGCCTTCATAACAAGAGGGATTGAGGATAGAAGCAAAGAGGTTCTTCTGCAGCTGTAAGGGCCCTGGTGAGACCACACCTGGAGTACTGTGTGCAGTCTCCAAATTTGAGGAAAGACATTCTTGGCTATTGAGGGAGTACAGCGTAGGCTCACAAGGTCAATTCCTGGAATGGCAGGATTACCTTACACTGAAAGACTGAAGCGACTGGGCTTGTATACCCTTGAGTTTAGAAGACTGAGAGGGAATCTGATTGAGACATATAAGATTATTAAAGGATTGGACCCTCTGGAGGAAGGAAACATGTTTCTGCTGATGGGTGAGTGCCAAACCAGAGGACACAGCTTAAAAATACGGGATAGACCATTTAGGACAGAGATGAGGAGAAATTTCTTCACCCAGAGAATGGTGGCTGTGTGGAATGCTCTGCCCCAGAGGGCAGTGGAGGCCCAGTCTCTGGATTCATTTAAAAAAGAGTTGGCTAGAGCTCTCAAGGATTGTGGAATCAAGGGTTATGGAGATAAGGCAGGAAGCGGATACTGATTAAGGATGATCAGCCATGATCATATTGAATGGTGGTGCAGGCTCGAAGGGGAAAACGGCCTACTCCTGCACCTATTGTCTATTGTCTATTGTCTGTTGTCTGTTGTCTGTTGTCTTACCAAATCTGAAATCTGTTTGTGCCTGGTTTCCCTCATTTTACCTGACATTACCAGTCTTTATCCTCTCCGGCTCCCACAACTATTTTTGTTTTCTCTTCAGTCATGCTGACAACATTTTTTTCCTTCAATTTATTTTAGCCGTCTTTTAGTCTTCCTCCTTAGCTCCATGTTTCTCACCCTGCTGCTGCACCTTAGTCTCATCTTCTCCATTCCACTTCCATACTAAACTCTTATACGAAATAGTGGTACAAGATATTGACAGTACAGGGAGTAGGTCATTTTGCTCAGTTGGTGGATGCCAGTGTCTGTGTTCAATGCAAGTCTCCTCCCGCACCCCTTCAAGTCACTCAATCAACAGAACTTTCCATTCCATTCTCTGTCATTGTGAAGGTGGATCTGACATTGATCAGTACACTGCTCTTCTTTCTTTTAGACAATGCCAGAGGCCAGCTGAAACTAGTTGGAGTAGGTTTCTTCTTCTACCTGCGTATGTGCATGTTATAATTAGGTTTTTATTTTTCATTTCACCCTAGTCCAAGGTTGGTATGGTCCCATTGCACAAAATTAATAGATTTCGAAGTAACTGGCAACTATCTTTGGAGGGAAAAAGGATGGCATACATGAGTATGGAAATGCAGTTGTGGTGAATAATACAGTTCATTTTTAGGGCTGGAGCTGTGGACTATTGAAGAATGAAGGGTAGAATGAAGGGAGTTTTTCATTACAACTAACAAGTTTTGGACTATATGGTTTTAGAAATTGAAAAAACATTGTTCAGCTACTTTTTAGAACATGGGTGAGAACAAAATATCTTAACAGAAGTGTTCTGAAATTTATTCAACAAATACAACTGGTTTTTAGAAACGTTCATAGAGTCATAGAGGTGTATGGCACAGAAACAGATCCTTCGGTCCAACTCGTCCATACTGATTAGAAATCCTAAACTAATCTAGTCCCATTTGCTAGTACCTGGCCCATAACCCTCCAAACTCTTCCTATTCATATCCCCATCCAGATGCCTTTTAAATGTTGTAATTGTATCAACCTCCATCACTTCCTCTGGAGGCTCATTGCATACACGCACCACACTTTGCGTGAAAATGTTGTGCCTTAGGTCCCTGCTAAATCTTGCCCCTCTCACCCTAAATCTATGCCCTCTAGTTCTGGACTTCCCCACCCCAGGGAAAAGACCTTGTCTCTTTACCCTAACCATGCCCCTCATGATTTTATAAACCTCTATAAGGTCACCCCTCAGTTTCAAATGCTCCAGGGAAAATGGCCCCAGCTAATTCAGCCTCTCCCTATAGCTCAAATCCACCAACCTTGGCAACATTCATGTAAATCTTTTCTGAACCCTTTCATGTTTCACAACATATTTTTATAAGAGGGAGACAAAAACTGCACACAATATTCCAAAAGTGGCCTAACCAATGTCCTGTACAGCTGCAACATATCCATCCAAAATGTTGTGATTAATATTGAAAGCCACACACAGCTCTAGTCATGGATACAATAGACAGAATCTTTTTGGGGTCTGAGAGACATCATCTATAATTTGCGCAGAATCAGATGAAGCTGATCTATACATTAGAAGAATCTCATGTAATTGTTTATGCTTTTCACAGGTGGCATGATAAGTATCTTGCTAGGCAGTGGTGGGTTGCCAGTTAAAGGGCATTGTTGATGGAGCAACTCAGCTCATTAATGTTTAGCTTCTTATCTTACTAAATGCACAAAGTGAGCTAGACATCAAGAAAATGCTGCATGGAAATCAATGTGACTATCGGCAAGTTCAGCTCACCAGGTCGATTTGAAGAACCGCCATGTTGGACATTAGACACCAGCACCTCAGGGCACACTCCACGGGTGCCAGCCTCATACACCCCACATTCACAGATATTGGCATTGATCAGTGCCAGTCTCTACGAACCTTCATAGCACGTCTCCAATTCAATGTAGCATCTTGGGCTATGCCGGCATCTATCATTCCAATGTTGCAGCAAGGACACTATGTGCTCAGGGACACACTCTCAGCTCATGGACTGAACAATGCTGCACTTCCAGGCTCTTCAGTCACTGTCATTCCCATCTTTAGTCTTTCAGTTCTCATGCGGCCTATTTTCTTCCTGGATTGTGAAAGAGGCTGGCATTAAAAAGAGATGAAAATGGATGGCACAGCTATTATTTTTAGTGCAGGTCAGGTGGTTTAGATTCCCTGCAGTGTGGAAACAGGCCCTTCAGCTCAACAAGTCCTCACCAACCCTCCGAAGAGCAACCCACCCAGACCCTTACATTTACGCCTGCACCTAACACTATGGGTAATTTAGCATGGTCAATTCACCTTACCTGCACATCTTTGGAGGAAACCAGAGCACCCGGGGAAGAATGTGCAAACTCCACACAGACAGCTGCCCAAGGCAGGAATTGAATCCAGGTCCCTGGCGCTGTGAGGCAGCAGTGCTAACCACTGAGCCACCGTGCCGCTCAAGTAAGTGGTTAGGCAGCACTGAGGACATACAAGGTAAGTATAGCAGGAGTTAGGTTACTGACAATGAGTGGGGAAAATGTTGTGAGAGTGGTAGAGCATGCCTTGGTGGAAGGTTGATACAGAAATAGAATGGGTTTGAGACATTGGAGAGATCATGTTTGCACTTATGCTGGCAAAATGAAGAAGGATATTAATTCTCTTCCTGCAGGTCTGTACATGCCTTTAGATGGCTTAGACTGATTTAAGCCAGTTGACAACCACAGATCGGGCTGCTATGGTCTGATGTTGTGGCTTCCACTGCTGGCCTTGGGGGAAGATAATGTCTTGCCTCTGCACCCTCAGACTCTGTCTGCAAAGTAAAGGTGATGATTTCCTACTTTCTGTCATATTGAGGCCAAAGTCAGAAACTATAGAGGTAGCACTGGACTGATAGTGCTTGTCTGGGTGCACAAACGTTTTTCAAATATGGTGCAGAAGCAAGGGATGCCAATTCATTCTAGGGATTTCCACTGCATGACACATTATCTGGGAATGGTGCATAGTAAGATAGGGCTACAATCTGATGTGAGGGAGGTGAAATAAAACAAAGAACTGCAGATGTTGAGAATCTGAAACAAAAATATGAACAGCAAGAAAACCTCAGCAGGTCTGGTATCATGTGTAAAGAAAACATAGAATTAACATTTCATGTTAAAAGTCTCTGCATAGGTCCCAGTTATGTTTTAATTAATAAAACATTAATTCTACTTTCTCTCCACAGATCCCGCCAGACCTGCTGAGCTTCTCTCAGAATTTTTATTTTTGTTTCAGTTAATGAAACAAGTTTGGTGAGATTCAGTGAGAGAACTTGTTCAGCTTTGAGGTAAAAAAAAACTTTCAAAAATCTCAACACAACTTGGACTTAGCTAAAAAAGAATGATTAGCTTAGCCTTGTGGATCAGGTTTAATGAATCTATCTGCTATGGTTTATCAAACTTTTTTGTTTATAGGCTATCTACAGAAAGAGGAGCTGATTCTGTCATAATGAACAAATGCAAAATATATGTAGAAGAATGCATCAGAAATTAGAATTATGGGAAACAAACACGGTAGAAAGTCAAAGGTAAAGGCCATTTATCTGATTAAATGCAATATATGAAACAAAATAGATGAGTTCATAGAACAAATAAAAAGTAAATTAATATGTAATGATAGCAATTACAGATTCTTTTGTTGGAGGATGAATCAGATGAGAAAGGGTAATATTGGAAGTCAAAGTTATAGGGTGCATCAGGGATCATTTCTTATTTGATTTGATTCTGTCTGTTTTGAATTATTCTTGCCACATGTACTGAGATACAGTGAAGAGTATTATTTAGTGTGCTAACCAAGACAAAACTATACATCAGGGTAATAGAACAGAATGCAGATTACAGTGCTACAGGTACAGATAAGGTTCCACGAAAGATCAACTCTAATGAGAGGTCAGTTCATAAGTCTGATAACAATGAGGAAGAAGCGGTTCTTGAAACTGTTGGTACTTGATTTCTAATCTAATTACAGAATCTACCCATGTACAGGCTATTGTAGATCTGCTAATGTGTAATGAGGCAGGATTAATAAAGGATCTCATAGTTAATGATCAGCTAGAGGATAGAGTCAATGTAGTTTTGTGAAAAGGAAATTCACGTTTGAAAAAAATGTATAGTGTATTTGAATTTCCAGATGGTAATCGAAAAGATAGCATGTAAAACGTTATTGCACAAGATAGGAGCTCATGCCATTAGGGATAATGTATTAACAGACTAAGGTTTAGTTAAAGCATCAAAAACAGAGTTAAGTCAGGATTAACGGGTCATATCAGTTTGGAAATGTGTAACTTGTGAAGTGCCAAATGGATCAGGTATTAGGCCTCAATTATTTATCATCGACATTAATGTCTTGGAGAAGAGGTAACTTATCCAAATTTTTGATGACAACAATTAATGGAAAGGCATGTTGTGATGTGGACATAAGGAATCTGATGAGTTGAGTTGAGTTGAGGCCTAGTAGATCAGCCATGATCATATAGAATGACAGAGCAAATTGCAAGGAGCTGAATGGCCAGCTCCTGTTTAAATAGTATCAAAGCAAAAAGCAATTATTCAATTCAGCCCTCCCAATCTCATTTAAATAAATACAAAGCCATTGAAATAAAAACTTTTCAACAAAAATGCAGGTTATTATAAAGTACAAAATGATCTCACTTTGCTGTTCTCTTATTGATTAGTCATTTTTGGAGCTTCACCAAGTATTCATAATGAGTTCAGGTGGCTACTCTATCCAAATAGGAGATTCAGCATATTCATGCTTTGAATCAATGACAATTTCATGAGAAGATAAGAAGTACAATGCATTTAAGTGGGAAATGTTTCTCTCTTTTGGTCACCAACTTAAGCCCTTGAGGTCATGATTCCTCTCTAGTGCCATTAACTCCCTCTACTACAAGTGGAGGTTAAACATCACCAAGATTACAGTGAAGTGAGTTTTGAAATTTCTACCCTTCCCCCGCCTTTTAAGTTTTTCTTGTTTTCCTACAAAATGTATTTCAAAATAGGTTATTTTAAAGATAGTGAGTCATTCAGTGGAATGTATTGTCTCAAATGTAAACGTGCTAAATAGAAGTTATTTCATCCAGAGTCTGAACAATAAGCAATTAATTCACTTGTCTGGACAGTGAAAAATGGTCTTAGTGCTGGCATGTTGGAATGATCATGAGGGTGAAGATCAGAACAGACACAGAATACAAACAGAAAACAATTCAAATACATAGGCTGCAAGAACAGTTAAAATTTAGATTGTGGTCTATGAAAGCTTTATATAGGTTCAAAATTAGAAATTTGGAACAAAATTTGAATATCTCTTGTTTACATCAAGTAAAATGGATCCACGTTTTGGTCACAGAACTCTATTATGCACAACTGTACAAAGGTAAATTGTACTAACTGAACCAACTAATTCAGATTATTAATTTTTTTTCTCAATGCTTGCACACTGTGGGAAAAAAAGTTATTTCCAGGTTTGTCTCAACAAATATAACTTGATCAGCTTTCCAAGGGACCACAGTTGTTTATTATTGCGAGTCAAATTCTATATGCCACAAAATGCTCAAATCAGTTAGGTAAGTATCAACATTGAACCAAACAAAGTAGCTGTATATTTAAAACAGCCACCAACAAATGAAACCCATACCTTAGATGGGTTTGGGAATACAGAAATTTTAACAAACATGAGCCGTCATAATGCATCACTACCCTCCAGCAACAGTGGCCAATATAAAATAGGCTGCCAAGCCTGGATTTAGGAAGATTTGACAAAGCAGAACGTTCCAAATATAGGCATATGCAAAAGATCAAATATAGAGACAACTATGTTCCAAGGTAATCTTATGGTTAAAATGAAAACTGTGCCTCTATTTTTGACATTGAATGGAGATTTGTTCACAATTATTTGTCATAATATATGTATAAATAGTAATATGATTTTCATCAGTCATTTAGAGTTAATATTTAATAAATTATACTTAAGAAGAGGACCATTAATTTAGATATCCCAAATTTTAAAAATACAGGTAATGAGCACGTATTAAACAATATCAATCTATAAGGATAAAAGGAAGTTTCAATGGATCTAACTTTTACCTGCTAGTTTTATCTGGATCAGTTATAAACTTACTTCTTGTAAGTAAGGTAAAGATTTTTCTTAGTGCTAATGAGTGAAGTCTATGCATCATGTGGCTCTTAAATTCTTGCAAATTGTACAACCTATAAATTCTAAGCATGGGTGAATATTACAGTGGGTGAAAATCGGAAACATCACATTTGTTGACAAATCTACCATGAGATTAAACAGAATTCTGGATTAAAAGAGTAAATAGGATGAATGCCCAGGAGCAATAGAGGCCAATAATAATGATAGAGGCATCAATCTGAGGATAAATAGACAATAGACATTCACTTGTGCATGTGAAACAAGAATGATATAGTTTTTTTGGGCAAATACCATTGTCAGTATGATATGATCTGTGTATTCCATATACATTAGCCCTTTAACATGTACCAAGAAGACTGGCTTCTTGTTGAGACAAATGTTTTGAAATTTATTAATAATGGTAGCAATTTGCACTAGTTTAAGATATCAGACTGATGCATTTCAACTTTCTGACAGTATGTTCCTCTCTGAGGTGATTCAGTACAATTTTAATATTTTTGATGTACACAGTATACATTCTGCGTCAGGCATACAGTGCAATGTACTCTATACAGTTCCCAGCACATTGGTGTAATGTGTTTCACAGGCCTTAGAAAATGCCAGTTCTTCACTGACCATCAGTTCAGCTGTGATCTTCAGCTTTACAGTGTCACTCAGAACTTGGTTCTGGACATTAGAATGTCTCAGTCTTCAACACAGTGAAGTAAAAATATTTGCTCTTCTAGATCAGGAAGTTTCAGCAAACAAAAGAAGATGGTTCTCCAGATGCAATTCATGTTTATATTAGTGTGCTTCCCTGGGAATGACCTACAGAGCCAAGCGTCCTGCACTACAGAACTGCTCAAGATGAACTTAACAAAGATTACTGCATTGTTTCCACACCTTCTTTCTCAGGAACACTTAAGAATGAGATAGACAATGGTGTGTGTCCCATCATTTTCCATTTCACAGCTCCAGATAAAACTCAGATGACTGGCATAGCACTAGGGTATGTATGGATCAAACCTTCACTATGTTTAGCAACAATGTTGCCAGTTGTTAACTGTATTAGAGAATGAGGTCTGTCTCACACATCCAAATTTTGTTTTACTATAACTCCTTATACACCCTAATTTCTTTTGCCACTAGAAGTACTGATTTACACAGCATTAGTGTCTATGGTTCTTGTTTACACTTATGGTGGGAGTTATGTCAAATGCCGCTGCATGGTATCATGGTATCTCTGCACCCACAAGGAAAGCTCAGTGGAGGTGTGCACAGTATGTCATCAATCAGTATGTAATGCTGACTTGAAGCCAACAGAAATGATTTGGAGCTCCCACTACCCCATGTGTTCAACAGCCGGAAGTTCACTCTCCAACTTATATTATTAAAAGGGATCACTAACTACACACAAATTAGTAGCTGATTGATTTTGCTAAGACAGAAAAAATGTTTGGTGATTCCCAGAGTTCTTTAGAGTTGCTGTAGACTCCAAGGAGTGTTGGAGAATTAGCTGTAAATTCTGTTCTTTCTGCAGAAATTCTGTGCCTGCAACATGCTGTCAACTATGAGTGCAGACAGATTCATTCTATTGCGACAAGGAAATTGAGTGGCGGTATCATGGAACACCTGCACTAACCAACCCCACCAGCCCATAGCCGAACATTTCAACTCCCCCTCCCACTCCACCAAGGACATGCAGGTCCTGAGCCTCATCCATCACCAATCCCTAACCATCCGATGTCTAGAGGAAGAATGTCTCATCTTCCACCTAGGGACCCTCCAACCCCATAACATCAATGTGGATTTCAGAAGTTTCCTCATTGCTCCTCCCCCCACCTTATATCAGTTCTAGCCTTTCAACTTGGCACTGCCCTCATGACCTGTCCTATCTGTCCATCTTCATTTCCACCTATCTGGTCCACCCTTCTCTCTGACCTAACACCATTATCACCGCCTCCATCTACCTATCACACTCTCAGCTATCTTCCCCCTGCCCAAACCCCTCCCATTTATCTCACCACCCCCTCAGCTCACAGACTCATTCCTGATGAAGGGCTTTTGCCTGAAACATCGAATCTCCTGCTCCTCAGATACTGCCTGACCTTTCGTGCTTTTCCAGCACCACACTCTCGTATCATGGAAAAGGTCAAGCTGCTTGAAACAGGAGGAGAAAGAGAGAGTTTATATTTTCAGCTGAAGAACATTCTTACCAAGGCTATTCAGGGAGCAATTTTACTATTTAAACTTCAGAATGAACAGGATGAAAGATACAATCACTTCACTTGAGGTTTTTTTTCCTGAAATCTGCTATCTGCTCTAATTACAACTGCAAACAAGGCTAGGCAGATGTTGATAGCTGTGAAGGTGACCATGATCATTAAGCTTCATGTTTCTGGGTAGATGATATTTGCAATATTTTCAAGTTACCCATCTATTGTTACCTAATGGAGGATACTGAGGGTTTCCATTCCAAGTGAGCAAAATACATTTCATTTATTCATATCAGACAGAAGCAGGGCAGAGTGAGTCAATTGGATTTGAAAAAATTTCAGTCTTCCTGAGGTTGCTAGATGACATTACCTGCATACTTTTGCTTTGTGGACGCTGCATTTTATCTCTTTACTAGAAGTAAAACAGATTCAGGACTTTTAGCATCCAGCTGGTATCTAAATACAAACAGCATACCAGGTTAATACTTGGTATCCTGACAGTAGTTAGGATTTTTTATGCTGTCACGGTTCACTGTGCTGAATTCATTTGGAACAATCACATCAAAACAGAGAGTGGCTATGGGTAACAAAGGCTATTATTTGACTAGATGACAGTTTTATGCTATTGTGTGCCCATAAGACCATAAGACATATATAGACTGCATGCTTGTAATGAAAGCCATGCTGCCTGTGAGGAGTGACATGCTGCAGATGAGGAGGCAGAAAAGGAAGGAAGAAGGAAGGCAGTGACAAACACAGATTCTTCCTAACTTCACTGCTTGTGATCAACTCATCATCAGTATCAATAAC
This sequence comes from Hemiscyllium ocellatum, assembly GCF_020745735.1. Classification (NCBI taxonomy): domain Eukaryota; kingdom Metazoa; phylum Chordata; class Chondrichthyes; order Orectolobiformes; family Hemiscylliidae; genus Hemiscyllium; species Hemiscyllium ocellatum. The sequence continues at coordinate 24,110,749 of NC_083416.1, read as the reverse complement.
CATCACCCCAGTTCCATACACCCATCAACCCATACACATCTTACATTTTCACTGTTGCTGAAAATCACAAACACACAAACAAGCCAAAAAACAGTTGAAAAATGTAATTCTCCATGCTTCAAGCTTCTTACACACTTGCTACTAATTCCAAGGCTCTCACAAAACCTCTTCCTTAACTTTGCACAAATGGACTCCTGCTTGCCTCAGCTCTTGCTCAATTCAAGTTGGGATTTAAGCTTTATTGTTTGCGATTTTTCTACTGACGATTTTAATGAGGCAATAATCTTGTAATGTGAAATATAACTTGAGGAGGAATGATTGTATACAGTCCCACTGAGATGTCGAGATAGTAAACTATAAACCAAGCAAGGAGGAGTGAAATTACAGTGATTAGTTGTCATTTAAACACATTGTTTTATTGCAATTACCGCCACGCATTAATTTTTAATCAGATGTTGTCATGACCACAGGTTAGATCCAAAAGGACTGTTGACATTTTTACGATAGAATTTCAAAGTGTGTTTTTTCAAAGAGAACTGGTACAATCAAAAATAGCTGCAGATGTGTGACGCAGTGGCTCGGGGACAGTATAGTGGCTCAGTGGTTAGCACTGCTGCCTCACAGCACCCAGGTCCCAGGTTTGATTCCAGTCTCAGGTGACTGTGTGGAGTTTGCACATATTCCCTTTGTCTGTATGGGTTTCCTCCCACAGTCCAAAGATGTGTAGGTCAGGTGATGTGGCCATTCTAAATTGCCCCATAGTGTTGGGTGCATTGGTCAGAGGGGAATGGATCTGGGTGGGTTATTCTTCGGAGGGTCGGTGTGGACTGGTTGGGCCAAAGGGCCTGTTTCCACGCTGTAGGGAATCTAATCTAATCATGTAAATTAAGTGGCTTCTGAAGGGAGAGAGGCATGGAATGTCACACCTATGGAGGTAAAGCTAACCCCAAATAACAGTCTTTTAAATATTGTAGTGGGGAATAGGGGGTTGAAGTTGCATGCCAAAACAAACAGGACTATCATCTCTCATGATGATAAGAACATTGGGAAACTTGTGACTTCCTGTTCAAAAACAGGTCAATCCTTGTGGATCATGACTCAAACTGCAGACACATTGCATGTTTTTCGCTTTGGAGAATATGTAAAGATAGGAGATAAAAAGCCAGTTTCAGCTCCACTGTAGTATGTTAGTGGTGTGGTTATAATAGGTTATTTTGTCCTTTTTCTCAGAAAGATTTTAGGCAGAGGGAACAAAACGGTCTACCAAAGCCATAAGACCAGAAGACCATAAGACGTAGGAGCAGAAATTAGGCCATTCAACCCATTGAGATTCTCTGCCATTTAATCATGGTTGATAAGTTTCTCAATCCCATTCTCCTGCTTTCTACCCATAACCCTTGATCACTTTGATGCCCAAGGATCTATCTATCTCAATCTTAAATATACTCAATGACCTGGCTACCACAGCCTTCTGTGGCGATAAATTCCATAGACTCGCTACTCTCTAGCTGAAGAAGTTTCTCCTTATCTCCATTCTAAATGGTTTTCCCTTTACTCTAAGACTATACCCTTGGGTCCTAGTCTTTCCTACCAATGGAAATATCTTCCTAACATCTATTCTGTCCAGGCCATTCAGTATTCTGAATGTTTCAATTAGGTCCCCCCTCAACCTTATAAACTCCATCGAGTATAAACCCAGAGTTCTCAAATTTTCCTCTTATGTTAAGCCATATTGACTGCTCCTAATCAAACCTTGTCTGTCCAAATGTATGAATTATCTCAAATAACTTACCCACAACTGATGTTAAACTTACTGGTCTGTAGTTCCCAAGCTTTTCTTTGAAGCTCTTCTTTAATAATAGCACAACATTTGCTACCATCCGGTCTTCCAAGACTTCACCCCTAACAATGATGCAAAAACATCAACTAGAGGCCTCTCAATTTCTTCCCTAGACTCTAGCAGTGTTCTTAGATATATCTGGTCAGGACCAGGAGATTTATTCACCTTCATACATTCTAATATATCCAACACTTCCTCTCCTGTGATTTGGACAGTCCCCAAGATATCACCACTAACTCCCCCAAGTTCCCAAGTCTTCATGTCTATCTCCATGGTAAACACAGAGGAGAAATACTCATTGAGAAACTCACCCATTTCCTGCATTTATACACAGACTTGTCGACTTTGGTCTTTGAGGGCCCTATGTGGTCCTTCAGTTATTTCATCTCTGATTACTGCTGTGATAATTAGTGGATGAATAAAATGTGTTTTACTTTAAATCCGGTAATTTGACCAATTGAATTGCATCTGAAATAAAATACCACTTCTGTGGTAAGCATGTTATTTTATCAATTAATTTTGCATTTAGTAACTAATAAAATCTTTGTTAACTCCATAAAGCCTAGTTAAATTGACTTATCCTGTAAACATAAATTCATTTTGTTTAAAATAAAAGTTATCTGTGGGGAAAGCATCCTTTTAAAACTTACCTTTAAAATAAGAAAATGTTAGGGTCTAGACTACCCTCTGAATAGTTTAAGATGCTTTGGTCTGGTCCATAACAATGCTCATTTGCATATCAATCTGGGGTTTAAAGGCTGAGGTGCTGTGAAGGTCACTTTGAAGAACTATCCCTGAGTTGCAAATACCCTCTCAACCTGAATATTTCAAAGCTGACAAATGGAAAGAAGATAACAAAAGAACCTAGTTGCCCCTGAATGCTGTGTTTCAACCATGATCAAAAGGATTTTCAATCAATCTTTAAGGCTATTAATCATGAAACCAAGTATTCATTACCAATGTCAAAACTGCTACTTCTGTGCTTATGCATGTTATTTTATCAATTAATTTTGCATTTAGTAACTAATAAAATCTTTGTTAACTCCATAAAGCCTAGTTAAATTGGCTTATCTTGTAAACATAAATTCATTTTGTTTGAAAAAAAATTACCTGTGGGGAAAGCATCCTTTTAAAATTTATCTTCTTGCAACTATCCATGGGGGTGAAATTGGATTAGTAGAGAAGTGGAATGCTGAGTGCTTAGCGGTTTGGGGTATTCCACCCAAAACCACAATGAATTGATCCCTATTGATGTCAAGGTGTAACAAAATATGTGAAAATGGATCTGTTGTTATTTAGACAACTTTTATTTTTAGCATTTAATATCTGACTGAGAGTGAGTCTCCAAGACCAATTTATAGGTAGTGAGTTTTTTAATACATTCATAGATTGAGGTCATTGCTGACAAGTCTGAAATGTATTCGTCATCCAAATTATCCTTGAGATATGGCAGTAAGTGATGAAAATATCCCAACAGTATTGTTGTGAAAAGAGTTGTAAGACCAGTGACAAATTTCCAAGCCAGGCTTCTTCTCTGGGAAACACTTTGCTTCCTGATTATTCATTACAGGATTCAAACTTTGCTAAAAGGATGCTAGAAGTTAAAGCTTTTGGTTTTGTACTCATCAGAACTAGGAGACAAGGATAAACTGGAGGTGCTGGGATTCGGCTCTTCTTTATATCCTTGCCTTCTGCGATAGTGGTTGCAGTGTTTGTGGATATTACTGAATGCTTGGTGAGCCTTGGTCAGCCTTGGTGAGTTGCAGATATACTATACTATGGCAGGGATGTTGAACATTTAACAACTCAAAAGAAAAATTAAAATTTGAAAATATCATTGCAATCTTGTCAAAATTGGATTTTAACTTGATTGCTTGAAACTAGCTCTATAATTCTATACTCACAAATGAAGTTCATAAATCTGTAATTCGAAGTTTATTGCCTTACAGGAGCAAAAAGCCTCAAGGACAATGTTTCTGTGATAATTTGCAAGTTTATGAGACTCAGCATTCATTAAAGAGTTTGAACCTTTCACCTTTCTGAGGGCAGCAATGTGATGAAACTTCTACATTATTATTACTTGAATGAAATGCTTGGGCCTGTAACACTGTAACACAGTATCATTCACATATTGGTGGCTTAGTGAAAGTCCAACGATCTGAATTTCACAAGAACAACCTCGGTCATGAAAAACCTAAAACACAGAAATTGAATCTGGGTTTAATTCACAGACATGAAGTTCTTATTGCCTTAAGAAACCAGTGGCCTGTCAAATAATCATATTGTGATATTGACAACCATTAAGAAGAAAGCCAAATACTTCCCATAAAATTCCCTCAAAGTCCAGTGAAGTATTGAAGCACTATTTGACTGTGAGTGAAAGAGAAATAATTTGTAAATTAGAAGTTGAAAGTAGTTAGTATTTGAAGCTTAACAAGGAAATGAAAATGAAGATCAATGGCTGTTGCCATGCATTGATTGTTTTGAAGGCTTGGAGTAGCTGTGCAACTTTCCTTTCATTGAAACATCAGCATTGATTTGTTAAAACAATATTAATTCTTTGGGAAATACCTTGCTTCTTGATTAACTATAACAGGGTTTAAACTTTGCTAAAAGAGGCTAGAAGTTGAAGCTTATGGTTTTGTACTTATCAGAACGAGGACACGTGAAAGACTTGAAAAGACAAGACACAATAAGAAAAGGATGCTGATTTGTTATGCCATAATTGATATGGAGATGTAGCAAGAACAGTTGACTGTCGATTTTAATTTTCACAGTAGGAAGATAGATTCTGATTGATCAGGATGTTGTCATGGATATGCAGTTTGGCTGTCACCATGATCCCCTTTGCAAACAATAAAGCTGCAATTTATGCACAAATTCCCGTTTGCCTACAAGGTCTTGAGTATTAGCTCCTTGCACTGTTACTTGTTGACTGTACTTATTTTTAGGGCAGTATTTGTATTTTTAAAAATATTGCTGTGGTGCATGACATGTCAGATATTAATATCAAGTGATGGAGGTTGCATATTAATACATTTACCGTTTCAAAACATGAGCCAAAACCCAAACTTTTGCCCTAAGCCTAAGTTTCACATTTCCACCCAAATCCGCAAAATTCTTCATGAACAAATGCAATTTATCAGCTTAATCGAATGTAATTTTTTTTCAATATTTATTTACAATTTTAAAGAATGTATTTTAAAGCAGTAAACTGGGGTCATTTTCCCCAAGATGTTTAAATTTAAGTGTGTGGCCAGTTTTATATGTGAGACCAGCTTTATGAATAATATTTTGTAAAATAGCATTAAAGATCATGTAAACTCAACTATATTTGACAGAATTTGCTTTTAAAGTTCAATGCTACTTTCTGATGGCTTGACCAAGTAAAATTAGATTATATTGATAAAAACCATGCAAGCTTGTAGAAAATCTATGGTACTGTGTTAAGTATTTCTAAAGATGTCTGCTGCATTAAGCAGAACGGGTTATATTAATCGTAATAATTCAGTGGAAAATGAAAACTGCTCAAAAAAGTGGACAACTACTGCCAACAGTGGTAGATGATTGATGTTTGATGATAGTCTCCAGATGGGAGTGACTAAAATGTCATTAAACAGCATTCAACAGTCAACAGCTGATAGCTGCTTCAGGTTGTTCATCTGTATCATTGGTATGGCAACATATCATCTTTCTTTTGACATAGGATATTATCAAAAGCAGGTGATATGCTCTAATTCATGCCATGCCTCCTTTAATTATGTTTTCATAGGATTTCAGTGCAAATTATAGCAATTTTTAATGAATTCTTTTTTTCCTTCTGAGATTAGTTTTTACTTATGTTTTCTCATGCTCTTGGATATTGTGTCAGTTTAGTGCAGAATGACGTGTTAATGCTTTGGAACAAGTCAACTACTGCCCTTCAAAGAGCATTGGAAAATCTCATGCCAAAACTCTCAAGGAATGATGAAGAAGGGCCAGTGATTTCTGTTTGAACAGCAGTAAGGGTCAGAATCTCCATAGAATACAAAGTACATGAGGTAAATATTTGGAAGGCCTGTCAGACGTCCAAACAGAGGAAGGCAGGGCTGGAATCTCTCAGCACTGGACATTATGCCGGCTTGTTAGTACTGGGCTATTTTTAAGGAGGCTAGATTAAGGGTAGGATGCAGATAGTCAATGACACCATTAAAGGATATCACAGCTTCTCTCTTATGTGACCTGGAATTTTCCAGCTGGTAAAGAGTGGTCTACATTGATCAAAACAGAACCAATGAAATGAGCAGGTCAGGTGGCAGGCTGTGGGTCACTATTTAATCATTTCACCTTGCAGCTGGCTTACAAATAGCTACAGGCCACCCAGTAAAAGGGAACAGCTTTATGCACAATGTTTTGTAAACCAGCATTAAAGATCATGCATACTCAACACACATTTGACAGAATTTGCATTTAAATTTCTGTGTTCCTTTCTGATGGCTTAGCCAAGCACAGCCAGATTATATTGATAAAAACAATGCAATGGTAATCTTAATTGTTCAGTAGAAAAGGAAATCTGTTCATAAAGGTGGTGAAAAACTACCAACAGTGGCAGGCAATTAGTGTTTGATGACCGTCTCCAGATGAGAATGTCTAATTATCTTGTCATTGAACAACATGCAATTGTCAGCAGATTGACATTTAGTTTGGCAGTCTGGTCATTCTTAAAGTTTGAAAAGTGCAGAGAAGATGACTTTCTCTCTCTCTCTCCCTCTATTACCTGCCCCAGAGGTGCAGGCTCCTTACTACTGGAAAGCATTCAGTGCCGGGAACTCACTGTCCTTAAATGGACAACAGTCACATCCTTTTGCTAATAAATGGCTAGGCAAATAAATATCGCATCGCCTGCAGCTCAGCCACACCTTGTCAGGACATGGAAATGATCCCTATTTCAAGACCTTGAGATTAAAACCAAAATTCTGTCCATTATTTCTGATTTCAAGAGAATATCTGCAAAATAACATTAATCAACTGCTCTACTTGGAGTCGTATGAACCATCTCTAGAGTGGAGATTATTGCAGAAAGGATGAGTATCTTGACATATGAAAATCTTTATTGTAGAGCATCAAGCTGAATCCAGCAATTTTATTGAAGTCCAATAAAGAACTAATAATATTTGCAGTAATTATTGAGAAAGTACTGGAAGAACCTTTACTTAGCGTTCAACTTCGTATCTAATTCTGCTAGATATGGAACCTAAATTTATGCTATAGATTATTCTATAAAATCTAGGTATTTTCTCATTGATCAGTTCTGAGATATCATTACATCTTCTGGAGCAGATAGGACTTGAGTCCTGATCTTCTGCCTCAGAGGTAGGGACACTGCCACTGCATCAAAAGAGCCCTCCATAAGATTCTAAATACTTACAAATGAAAGGAATTCACATGCAAAAGAGCATAGTGAACTCATTAGCGAATTGCATTCAAAAATATGGAGTAACAGTGGTAGTGTACCTAGCTCTGGATTAGAAAGCCCAGGTTCAAGTCCCAACTGCTCCAGAGGCATTTAATAACACCTTTGAACAGGTTGATTATATAAAAGAAACTCTATTCAAAAGAATGGTGGCACAAAGAAAGCGTGCCAAGTTCTTGACCAGGAACCCACTGGCCAAGTGGAAAGGCTTTGATGTTGTCACATACTAAGGGATTTAATTGGCAAATCTGGAGCAAATCAAAGCAAAGATTATCGCACATCCAAATTCAGTTAAAGCAATCTGATGAGCTCCCTTTCCATGGCACGGTAGTCCAGGGTTCAGACAGATATGGGCCAAAAGCTGGCAAAATATACTAATGGATTCTCTGCCGCTGGCTACTGTGAACTACTTTCATTGATCAATGTGGGTGCTGGGATTCAAGCAACTGCATGCTCTGAGCATTCAGTATTCTTTCCTCATCCAGTATAAATTGTCACTTGCTTTGAAATTTGGCATTCTTGTGCTTGTCCTCATGAGTGCAAGATGAAAATCATTGACAGCATGTCTCTTTTCTCAGCAAACTAAGTGGGCGGCACAGTGGCACAGTGGTTAGCACTGCTGCCTCACAGTGCCAGAGACCCGGGTTCAGTTCCCGATTCAGGTGAATGACTGTGTGGAGTTTGCACATTCTCCCCGTGTCTGCATGGGTTTCCTCCGGGTGCTCCGCTTTCCTCCCACAGTCACAAAGATGTGCAGGTCAGGCGAATTGGCCATGCTAAATTGCCCATAGTGTTAGGTAAGGGGTAATTGTAGGGGTATGGGTGGGTTGCGCTTCGGCGGGCCGAAGGGCCTGTTTCCACACTAAGTAATCTAATCTGAGGGATATTGGACTGTACAGAATTACGTTAGTCAAGTTTAATATTTTTATATTAAAGATAAAGACTAAAGCCTTGTCTTATGGATAATACTGATGACAGGAATAGAGAACTCATTGAGGAAAGTTGCTTTGGCTTTGGAGCTGCAAGTCCAAGCCAACAGGCAATTAAACATTATTATTCAGTAAAATAACTTTGATAAAGAACATTTCCAGCGTAATAATCACCTCATTAAATGCTTATTCATTTCTTGCTGCTAAAAGCTTGTAATCTCAGTGAAATCTGTTCACCCTTGCCAGATATGTCCTCTCAAGTAGAAAGACCATGAGAAAAGCTGGTATGTTTGACATACCGCAGTTTAGTTTGAAATACAAATTTACGTTATTATTTGCCATCTTGTTTACACAAATGTGAGATATTTCCTCTTTCATGCACAAACGGTTTTTTTCCACCTGGCATATTCTTATTTAACTTTATAGTGGTGGAGGCATTTAAAAGACATGAATAGGAAGGGTTCAGACAGATATGGGCCAAATGCTGGCAAATGGGACTTGGTCAGATTGGGATGCTTGGTCAGCTCAGCTGAGTTGGACTAAAGGGTCTGTTTCTGTATTATATGACTCTATAATTCCATGACTCTAAAAATAATAACATTTAGTGATTTCAGGTGCCAAGAAGCACTGTAATGAAGATAAAAACAGCTATAAGGGGCAGAGTGACATACTCTTGCTCTTTGGTCAAATGCTCAACTGTGTGAAGGCAAACTGGACCTTGAAATCTCCAAGTATATTTCTAGTTTACACTGTTTTAATTCTAGTAATCAGGATCTCAGATCTTAGTTAGGAACTTGATTAGGATCTGTGTTTCAAACAAGCTGAAAAAGAGCTTCAAATGATCCTGTGCCACAAATTCTTTTCATTGAGAGTAACAGCATTAATAGAACATAGAACACAGAACAGTACAGCACAGTACAGGCCCTTTGGTCCTCAATGTTATGCTGACCTTTTATCCTACTCTAAGATCAAACCGACTGGCATACCTTCATTTTACTTTCATTCATGTGATTAGATTAGATTACTTACAGTGTGGAAACAGGCCCTTCGGCCCAACAAGTCCACACCGACCCGCCGAAGCGCAACCCACCCATATCCCTTACCTAACATTACGGGCAATTTAGCATGGTCAATTCACCTGACCCGCACATCTTTGGACTGTGGGAGGAAACTGGAGCACCCGGAGGAAACCCATGCAGACACGGGGAGAACATGCAAACTCCACACAGTCAGTCGCCTGAGGCGGGAATTGAACCCAGGTCCCTGGCGCTGTGAGGCAGCAGTGCTAACCACTGTGCCACCGTGTCGCCAAATCTAATGTGCCTATCTAAGAGTTGCTTAAATGTCCCTAATATATCTGACTCTACTTCCACTGCTGGCAGTATATTCCATGCACCCACTACACTCTGTGCAAATAACCTACCTCTGACATTCCCCCCCCAACCTTCCTCTAATTACCTTAAAATTAAGCCCCCTCATGATAGCTATTTCCACCCTGGGGAAAAGTCTCTGGCTATCCACTCTATCTATGCCTCTCATCATCTTGCACACCTCTATCAAGTCACCTCTCATCCATTTTTGCTCCAATGAAAAAAGCCCTAGCTCCTGCAATCTTTCTTCGTACAAAATGGCTTCTGGTCTGGGCAGCATCCTGGTAAATCTTCTCTGCATTGATCCTGTTCCAATAAACAACCTGATACAGTCCTAGCTAAGACCTAGTTACTGAGACCAAGGTTGGCAACAAAATATTCTGGGACATTTAAATGTGCGTGCCATGATTGGTTGACTACAACATCCTTGACTGGGGTTATTAACCTGGACCAATCATGAAAGCCCTGGCTGACCAATGTTAGAACTTAGAATCACCTCAGTTCAGGGGGACTGACTCTGAGCTGGCGGGCTGGCAGGTGGGTGGGCAGGTAGGATGGCTGTAGCCAGTGTATTTTGCACAAAACTAAATAAAGGGTGACTTAGTGATGGGACACTGGCCTCTGTGCAGTTATTTCAGTTATGACAGGAGAAAGCAGTACATGCCTGAAGAACACACACTTACAACAGTCATCTTGGAGCTGGGGTAAGCATTTCTGGCATCATGCTGTTATTGGGGAAGTTTGACTTGTTTAATACTGCTGAAGACTTGGCCCAGTATTTGCAATGAATGCAATATTTTTTTTCCCAGGAAAATGACATTGGGGGCAGATGAAAAGCAATAAGTAATTATTCTGACTGCTTATGGACCCACAGCATTTTCAGTAAAAATGGGCTTAATTTTCCCAGAGGTCCCAGATACTAAATCTTCCAAGAGTTGAAGGAGTTGGTTAAGGAATATGCTTCCTCTAATTCTGAAATGTTATTGGTTTTATTTAGAGATTCGGGGGAATCCATACCAGGATTTTTGATGAGGTTAAGATGACTGGAATTAGCATGTGATTTTGGGATAACCCTGAATGAGATGTTGAGAGACCAGTTGTTATATGGGATTAATGATGTAACCATGCAGAACAGTGGGCGGCACGGTGGCACAGTGGTTAGCACTGCTGCCTCACAGCGCCTGAAGACCCGGGTTCAATTCCTGACTCAGGCGACTGACTGTGTGGAGTTTGCACATTCTCCCCGTGTCTGCGTGGGTTTCCTCCGGGTGCTCCGGTTTCCTCCCACAGTCCAAAGATGTGCGGGTCAGGTGAATTGGCCATACTAAATTGCCCGTAGTGTTAGGTAAGGGGTAATGTAGGGGTATGGGTGGGTTTCGCTTCGGCGGGTCGGTGTGGACTTGTTGGGCCGAAGGGCCTGTTTCCACACTGTAAGTCTAATCAAAAAAAAAACAGCCTACCAGCTAAAGCCTAACTGGACTTCAAACAGCCACTGCAGCTGGCTTTGTCATTAGAAAATGCAGCAAGTGGAGCATGGGAACTACAGGGCATTCCAATGGAAGTGGACACCCTCACTTGTCTGGCTGAGCTTGAGGAACACCATTTGAGTGTAGGCAATCGCGGAGCCTAACGCAGGACAGTTCCTGAGCACAGTCCACAGCAAAATCCCACAAAAAAGTTGAACCTCGGCCAAGTGGCTAAAATGTTCTTCAGGATCTGGGCTGGCAAGTCATTGTAGTTGAAGTGAACTGAATTGAATTTACTTGTTACGTGTACTGAGGCACAGTGAAAAGCTTTGACTTGTGAGCAATGCAGGCAGATTACATAATTAAATAGCATAGATACGTAAATAATAGGTAAATAGAGGCAAAAACCAAAACACAGATACAGGTGAGTGCTAAGAGTTTGTGAGTCAATTCAGTATTCTAACAACAGTAGGGTAGAAACTGTTTTGAAACCAGCTGGTGCAATGGTAGAGGTTGTAGAAAAACATTGCCAGAGTGGGATAGATCTTTGAGAAAGCTGGCAGCCTTTTCTTCACAGCAGGCCTGGCAGATGAATTCTATAGATGGGAGGTTGGCCTTTGGACTTTGTGATTGTCCAGGTCGAGTTCACCATTCTCTGTAACTGTCTCTGATCTTGAATAATACAGTTGCCATACCAGGTAGTGATACATCCAGACAGAATGCACTCAATGGTGCACCTCTAAAAGTTGGTAAGGGTATTCACCATCATGCCAAGTTTTCTCAGCTGACTGAGGAAGAAGAGATGTTGTTGGGTCTTTGTAACAAATGCATTCACATGAAGAGTCCAAGAAAGCTTGTTGTTGATGACCACTCCCAGGAGCTTGATGCTCATTCCACCTCTGTGCTATTAATGTGTAGTTGCTGCCAGTATGCAAACTCAAGACAGCAAAGGAATCCTACTAGAGCTGACTTGAGTAAGAAAATTTGTAGGCCGCTGCTCAGGAGAGTATGCACCATAAGACAGTCCCTCTCTACGTGGGTTGGAACATTAAATTGTTTAGCAATGTCCAAATCAGACCCGATGAAAATTTATATTTGGTTAAATGGTCACCCAGTTCCCATGAAGGCCAATACTGGCACAGCTGTATCTATAGTTGCAAAAGTTGCCTTTAATAAGATTTGCTCAGGACCCAAACTCTTACGTTTGCACAAGACCTCAATCAAACTGAGAACATACACTGGGGAACTGTTAGAAAAAAGAGCTGAAAAATGTGTTGCTGGAAAAGCGCAGGTCAGGCAGCATCCAAGGAGCAGGAGAATCAACATTTCGGGCATAAGCCCTTCAGGATTGAGGAGGGTGTGCCAAGCAGGCTAAGATAAAAGGTAGGGAGGAGGGACTTGGGGGATAGGTGGAACGACATTAAGGTGAGGGTGATAGGCCAGAGAGAGGGTGGGGGCGGAGAGGTCGGGAAGAAGATTGCAGGTCAAGAAGGCGGTGTTGAGTCCGAGGGTTGGGACTGAGATAAGGTGGGGGGAGGGGAAATGAGGAAGCTGGAGAAATCTGCATTCATCCCTTGTGGTTGGAGGGTTCCTAGGCACTTCCTCCAGGCATCGTATTGCCATGGTCTGGTGATGGAGGAGGTCAAGAACCTGCATGTCCTTGGCAGAGTGGGAGAGGGAGTTAAAGTGTTCAGCCACGGGGTGGTTGGGTTGATTCACGTGGGTGTCCCAGAGATGTTCTCTGAAATGTTCCGCAAGTAGGCAGCCTGTCTCCCCAATGTAGAGGGGGCCACATCAGGTGCAGTGGATGCAGTAAATGACATGTGTGGAGGTGCAGTGAATTTGTGATGGATATGGAAAGATTCCTTGGGGCCTTGGAGAGAAGGAAGGAGGTGTGGGTGGAAGTTTTGCATTTCTTGCGGTTGCAGGGGAAAGTGCCAGGAGTGGAGGTTGGGTTGGTGGAGGGTGTGGACCTGATGAAGGAGTCACAAAGAGAGTAGTCTTTCCGGAACACTGATAGGGGAGGGGAGGGAAATATATCCTTGGTGATGGGGTCTGTTTGGAGGTGGCGGAAGTGACGAAGGATGATACAATGTATCTGGAGTTTGGTGGGGTGGTAGGTGAGGACCAATGAGATTCTGTCCTGGTGGCGATTGGAGGGGTGGGGTTCAAGGGCAGAGGAGCAGGAAGTGGAGGAGATGTGGTGGAGAGCATCATCAACCACATCTGAGGGAAAATTGCTGTCTTTGAAGAAGGAGGCCATTTGGGTTGTTCGGTATTGGAATTGGTCCTCCTGGGAGCAGATGCGGCGGAAGCGAAGGAATTGGGAATATGGGATGGAGGTTTTACAGGGGGCAGGGTGGGAGGAGCTGTAATCTAGATAGATGTGGCAGTCGGTCGGTTTATAGTAAACGTCCGTGTTGAGTTAGTCGCCCGAGATAGAAATGGAGAGGTCTAGAAAGGGGAAGGAGGAGTCTGAGACAGTCCAGGTAAATTTGAGGTCGGGGTGGAAGGTGTTAGTAAAGTGGATGAACTGTTCAACCTCCTCGTGGGAGCACGAGGTAGCACCGATACAGTCATCAATGTAGCGGGGGAACAGGTGGGGGGCTGGTGCCAGTGTAGCTGAGGAAGATGGACTGTTCCACATATCCGACGAAGAGGCAGGCATAGCTGGGGCCCATGTAGGTGCCCATGGCTACTCCTTTGGTTTGGAGGAAGTGGAATGATTGGAAAGAGAAATTGTTCAGAGTGAGGACCAGTTCAGTCAGTTGAAGGAGGGCGTCAGTGGACGTGTACTGGCTGGTTCGGCAGAAAAGGAAGAAGGGGAGGGCTTTGAGGCCTTCGTGATGGGGGATGGAGGTGTATAGGGACTGGACGTCCATGGTGAAGATAAGGCGTTGGGGGCCGGGGAAGCGAAAATCATGGAGGAGGTGGAGGGCATGAGTGGCGTCCCGAATGTAGATGGGGAATTCTTTGACTAAGGGGGACAGGACCGTGTTGAGGTATGCAGAGATGAGTTCTGTGGGGCAGGAGCAGGCTGAGACACTTCAGTGGGGCAGGAGGCTGAGACTGGGGAACTGTTGCAGATTTAAAAGTATGACTGGTTCCAGTCTCCTATGAGAAGCAGTTGGTACAGTTGCCACTGATGATAGTAAAACGCTCAGGCCCAAGCTTATTAGGGTGGAATTGGTTGAGAAAGATTCACTGAGATTAAAATCTGATTGAAGATTTGTAGCTCGGGTATCCGTTGTTGTGGTTCTGCTCGCCGAGCTGGAAGTTTTTGCAGCAAAAACTTCCAGCTCGGCGAGCAGAACCACAGCATTCATTGAGATTGGCTCAACATTTTTTGATCAGAAAATGGCTGCCTTCGTGAAGTCCTAGTGAAATATTCAGAAATTATTAAGGGAGGCCTTGGACTATCAAAGGGGCCAAAGCCACTTTACATGTTGACCAGGAAGCAATTCCAGCAAGGCCTGTCTGATGCCAGCAAAAGTGGAAATCAGAAGGTCGGAGACTGTAAGAATCAGTTTGCAGAATGGGCAGCATCGGTCGTACTGATTGTAAAGCCTGACAGCTCAGTTCACCTTTGTGGGGTTCTTAAGTAAACAGTAAACCATTTCTCACAGCTAGATAAATACCCAATTCTTTGCATAGAGGACTTGTACGTAAAGATGGCAGGAGGGCCATATTTTACAAAGCTGGACATGAGCCACACCTACCTGCAATTGCAACTGGATGAGGAATTCCAGAAGTACGTTGCTATTAATAGACACAGGGGTTGATACCAATATATAAGGTGGTCATCATCAGCCTATGCCCTTTTCAATGCACCATGGAGAACATTTTACAAGGAATAACCCAAGTTTTAATTTATCTGAATGATGTACTAATAACAGGAAAGTCCAATACAGAGAACTTGGACATACTGTTTAAATGCTTCTCCAAGGCATATGTATACCTTAGAAGGGAAAAATGTGCATTACAGGTCCCCCAAGTGACATACTTGGGTTGCAGTTGACAAAACCAGGTTACACCCATTGGAAGATATAGTGAGGGTGATTAAATGTGTCCCAGCTCCCACATCTATGTCGGAACTTAGGTCTTTCCTTGGTTGAGTGAATTATTACTGAAGAATCATGCGTATCAATCTTGGCACTCTTACACCTGTTGTTGCAAAAGGGCCAGCCTTGGAAATGATAACGTAGCCAAGATCATTTTAGGGAAATGAAAAAGCAGCTATCGACATCGAAGGTAGCCCATTACAATCCAAAGCGTGAGGTAGTCAGAGATGTGATGCCTCCCCGTATGGCATCAGGGTAGCATTGGGTCACTGGCAGCTCAGTGGAGAGGAACATTCAATAGCATATGCTTCCTGAACTTTGCCTGATGCCAAGTGCCAATATGCCAAGATAGAAAAGGAAGACTTGGCGGTCATCTTTGGTGTGAGGAAGTTCTACTGGTACCTTTATGGAGGGAATTTGTCATAGTAACAGATCACAATGCCATTCTAGGGCTACTGAAGGAAAACAAGGTGGTGTTGCCCATTGCTTCCGGTAGAATTCAACAGTGAGCCCTTACTCTCAGCGTGTGTAAGTACAAGCTAGAACACCGTCCAGGAAGCCAAGTGGCAAATGTGGATGCCTTGAGCTATCTCCCATTGGCCGATTCTCCACCAGTGATGCCTCCCCGGAACAGTCCGTTTTGGTTTTAAACTTCCTGGTCACCCTTCCAGTCACTGTTGATAATATCTGACTGTGGATGCAAAAAGATCCTATCCTAGTGAAATTAATACAGCTGGTGCTAATAAAATAGACAGAAGGTCCATCGCAACACAGATTGAAACCTTTCTGGAGCCAGTGAGACCAGATCACCGCAGAGGACAGCATATTATAATGGAGAGCAAGGGTGATTATCCTGAGAAAATGTCACTGCCTGATATTGGCAGAACTCCACCCGGGTCACCCAGAGGTTTTCAGGGTGAAGATGCTAGCAAGAAGCTATGTCTGGTGGCCAGGGTTGGATGCCAACATAGCTGCATTGTTGGGGCAATGCCAGCAAGGACAGCAATTGCCACTGGCAGCACCCGTACATTTATTGTAATGGCTGGGTAAATCCTTGACTAGGTTCCATGTCGACACTGTTGGTCTGTTCATGGACTCAATGTTCTTGGTCATTGGGGATGCCCATTCAAAATGGTTGGACATGCAAAAGACTTTCTTAGCCATCTCTGGGATGTCAACTGAAAAGTTGTGAGCATTGTTTATAATAGAGACTCCAGGAAGTATTGATCACTGACAATGGGATATCATTTACCAGCAGGCAATTTGAATATTTCCTAAAGTCAAATGGCATTTGGCACATAAGGACAGCATACCATCCATTGTCCAATGGTCTACCAGAAAGAGCCGTCTAAATGTTGAAAGCAGGCTTAAAGAAACAACGTTACTTCATACCAAACTGAAACAGCAGCGGGCGTGCCAATGCTGGCCACAAGCCTCCTCGAAGCGAGAGAGACAATTTAATTCAGGGGACAATGTTTGGTGCTGGAACCATGGATATGGCTCTGTATGGTTATGAGGCATGGTTGACTTACAAAGTTCGCATAGGTGATATAGGCCTGAACAAACATGTGGATCCAACTGAAAGGAAACACAAACAGGAGAAAAACATACCTGGCCCCTCAGAACAGCCAGAAGGCCTGTCAGAAATGTAGATTCTCACCCTCTGGCTAGAGTGGAGCAAACCTCAGCCTAAAATAGATGCAACCTTGATCTGTTAGTACAGGAAGAAGAGAAGGAAAGTCTCTTGAAATGCTCCAAATGCAAGAGATGAGCTACAGTCAGATATGTGCTGCCTGTGTCTGAGACTGAATCAGAAGAAATGGATCTGGGTGAAAACATAGCAGGAAAAGCTCCGAGAAAACGTAGGCCTATATTCCCAGACTTTGGTGAGGAGGGATGTATTGATTGCAATCAGGTGGACTTCATTGACTACGACGTCCTTGATTGAGGTTGTTAACCTGGGCCAAACAAGAAAGCCCTGGATGACCATATTAACAGGAGATTCTGTCCACCAACACCCTGGAGTTGTTCAGGGAGAGGTGGGCGCCGCAGGGAGTGGAGTGCATCATTTCCCCCTCCAACTCTATTTTGATTTAGTCCCTGCCCTCCCCTTCACTGTTTTGATCACTGAGACATTGCCCTTTGATGTGAAGGGCACTGCTTGTCACAGGCCACTCGGGTGTTTTCCCCTGTTAAGAGTTGGACCAGTGGCAGTGTTGTGCCTGGAGAAGGAGAAGGAGAAGGAGAAGGAGAAGGAGAAGGAGAAGGAGAAGGAGAAGGAGAAGGAGAAGGAGAAGGAGAAGGAAGAGGAAGAAGGAAGAAGAAAGAAGAAAGAAGAGAGAAGACCAAGGAGGAGGTGGAGGAAGGAGGTGAGAGCTTTGTGTTCTGGGCCCTGTGTTTGAGCTGACCTGGGGCCCACTCCCACTGCTGGTCTCTGGGACCCTGCCTGGGCCTGCCTCCACCACTGCAGCCTGGGACTCGCCTGAGGCCCCTTCCCACAACCTCCTCCACTGGTGTGACCTGAGGCCTACCTCCACTGCTGGGACCAAGGGCCAGCCTGGGACTCGCCAGAGGCCTGCCTCAACTTCTGCTGCAGCCAGAGGCCTGCCTCCACCAGCGCTGCCTGGGACTTGCCTGGGAGTCCCTCCCCAACTGAGGGCCTGCCTGGGACTCGCCAGAGGCCTGCCTCCACCACTGCAGCCTGGGACTTGCCTGAGGCCACTCCCCGCAGCCTCCACCACTGCTGTGACCTGAGGTCCACCTCCACTGCTGCTGCCCAGGACTTAATTTTGGGGCTGCCTGGGACTTGTCTTGGGGACACCCCCCCCCCCCCCCCAACAGGCCTGCCCCCAACACTGCAACTGAGGGCCTGCCGAGGACTTGCCTGAGGCCTGCCTCCACCACCGCTGCCTAGGACTCGCCTCGGGTGACTGGCCTCGGGCACCTCCCCAAGAACTCCACCGCGACTACTGCCAGAGGCCCACCTCCACCGCTGCTGCTGGGGGCCGACAGAGTATGGCGAGCCCGAAGGTCGCAGGGCCCAGCCGGACCTACGCCGGGGTAGCCGCTGCCTTGGGCTCGGCTGGCCCAACCACGGCCGCAACCGCATCCCCCTTCAGGCACCTGACCAAACGCCTGGGGGTCAAGGCCTATCCCCATCCCAACATGACCATCGAGGCCTGCAGTAAGGCCATGGCTAGTGTGGTCGGCCCACTGGCCATCGTCGCTGCGGCCCGCATGTACGGGAAGGCCGTCTTCTTCCTTAAGACCGAGCAGGCGGTCCACCTGGCCGTGGAGAGGGGGCTCACTGTGGGCGGGACATATTTGCCAGTCGACCCTTTGGAGGTCACGGCCCAGAGAGTCGTGATCTCCAACGTCCCGCCCTTCATTGCCAGCGAGCTCCTTCTTCCCCACCTCAACACCTTGGGGGAGATCCGGTCAGGTGTTCAACCGCTCCTGCTCGGTCTTAAGGACCCCACCCTCCGCCATGTATACTCCTTCCGACGCCAGGTGTTTATTTGCCTGGCCCGGGAGGAGGTCACGGAGGGATCCTTCACCATCCTCCACGAGGGCGCGGCCTACCGCGCCTTCTGGACGGCGGACGGCGTGCGGTGCCACCTGTGCCGCGAGGTGGGGCATATTAGAAAAAACTGCCCCACCCAGAAAGCTGCCCAGCCCACACCAACGGCTGCGGGTGGTGCCGCCGCACCCACTCCCCCTCCCCCAAAGTCAACACCACAAGCCCCGGCACCGGGGGCTAAGCCAGAGGCTCCCAATGCCTCAGCCTCTGGCAGGGAGGGGGGTGAGCGTCCGACCGAACGGAAGGCGCTCAGGAAGACGCAACGCGTCAAGCCCGCCCACGGGGAGACCACCCTATCCCCATCCCCTTCCCCTTCCCCTCCACGTAGCCCACGACCTGCCCCGCCCCGGCACGACAATGCCCCTGCGGCCGTGCCAGCGTCGCCCCGGCGCGGGAACCCTGACCCCCGAACCCCCAAACCCGTACCTGATCCCGGTCCCACTGACCCCGACCCCAACACCGACCCCTACCTCGTTAAGGAAACTCCTGGGGCTTCAACCCCCCCTCCAGAAACTGAGCCCCGCCCCACCCAGCCACCCCCTGGCACTAACCTGGGGGGAACCATCGCTGCTGCACTTCCTGCAGCGACCGTGTCTCTGGGCCCTGGAGAGGGAACTGGGCCCCTGCCCCGCCCGCCATCACCTGATATACCAGGGGCGGGGCAGGAAGTGACACAGCTGACCCTCCCCACCATGGCCACGCCCCCTGAATTCCCCCAGCCAATCATATTCCGGGAAAGGCTGGAGGGAGGGACCTCGGGCCCCATGACCACCAAGGCGGGCGGGGAGGCGAAGGCTCATAAACTCCCCCCTGTCTCTCTGGGGAAGAGGCACTGGCCCTTGGAGGGGGGAGAAATCCCATCAGCGCGCCGGCGGCGCTGCCCCTCTCCAGGGGATGAGCCGACGGTGCCCCCCCACTGTCCTGCACCATGGCCCGACCTGCCCAAACCCCCAGGGGCGACAGCCGGGCCTTCCACCGCCATAACTCCTCCAGCCCCTGGGGAGGATTTTAATACTATCACAGGCCATGGTGCAGGCGACCGCCTTCTTTTCAGTATTGGGTCGTCGAGCGGTGGTGGGGAGGAAGGTGTTATCCTTGCTCCTCCCTCCCAGACTGTTTTTCCGGGGGCCTTGGCCCTGGGGGAGGACCTTTTCCCCGAGGAGCCGGGCGTCCCGGTGTCGGGAGAGGAGCGGGGCCCCGAGCCTCTGCCGCCCGGCGACCCGAACTCGGGGCATTCCGGGAAGGGGTGCGCCGAGGAAGATACGGAAGGTGACCCTGGGGGTGGGGTCACTGGAGGTTTGAGGCCAGTTGGCGGTGCCGGACCAGCCCCCATCCTCTCGGTGGGGGAGGGGTCGGTGACCGAAGGCGACCTCCCGGAGGAGGGTTCTGGATCGGTGGCGGACACCGGGGACGACGCGGAGTCCGTCTCCAGCGAGATTTTCGAGTCCCAGGTGCCCCCCACCGATCTCCCCCTCATCCCCCTCGAGGAACTCCGGGAATTTGTCGAGGAAACTCGGAGTCGCCGGGATAGAGCCCAACTGGCGCTCGACCGCTGGAGCTCCTTCGAAAGAGTCTACTGGTCGGCCCACGCTGCGCGCCAGGCGCCCGGGCTTGACGTCAATGAGCGAAAGCGAGTCAGGAACTTCCTGGGAGCACTCCTGGTGAGGGCGAGGGACTTCTGTGCCCCTCTCTCGTCCTCCCAGTAAATATGTACATAGTTTAACTGTGTGTACTGGTGGTGGTTGTACTATACTTCCGACATGGAGACAACTATAGCCAGCCTCAACATCAACGGCAGCAGGGAGTCACAGCGCAGATTCCAGACCCTCTCGGTCCTTCGGGACGGGAGGTATGCGGTGTGCTTCCTGCAAGAAACCCACACTACCCCGGGAGACGAAGCCACCTGGCTCCTGGAGTGGCGAGGGGGGGTCTACATGAGTCACCTCACCCGCAGATCTGGCGGGGTGGCTATCTTGTTGGCCCCGCATTTTCAGCCGGAGATCTTGGGGGTCAGGGAGCCAGTGCCAGGCCGTTTGCTTCACCTGACGGTTCGGCTGGGGGGCGCGGTGCTTCACTTGGTGAACGTCTACGCTCCCCTGGCCGGGCCGAGGCAAGCGAGCTTCTTCGAAGAAGTGTCCGCTCATCTCGCTTCCATCGACGAGAACCAGTGCGTCGTCCTCGGGGGAGATTTTAACTGCGTCCTCGAGGACAGGGACCACGGCGGTGCCCGCACGAGTTCGGCGTCGGGGAGGAGGTTGGGGGACTTGGTCAAGTCCTTGGACCTGGTGGACGTCTGGCGGAATCTCCATCCTGACTCCATCGCCTTCACCTTCGTGAGGCCTGGGGTCGGAGCGTCCAGAATCGACCGCCTGTACGTTTCGCGGGCGTACGCCTCCTGCTTTCCGAAGGCCTCCACGCGGCAGGTGTCGTGCACGGACCATCACCTGGTGTGGGCGGAACTCCTTCCGTTCGGCGCCAGGTTGGGCTCCGCGTACTGGCACTTTAACAACCTGCTGCTGGAGGACGAGCGGTTCCGGGACTCGTTTCGTCGTTTCTGGGCCGGCTGGAGAAGGAAGCGGGGAAGCTTCCCCTCCCTGAGGCTATGGTGGGACGTGGGCAAGGCTCACGTCCGCGTCTTCTGTCAGGAGTACGCGAGGGGGTCGACAAAGAGGCGGAAATCCAGGATCGGGGAGTTGGAGAGGGAGATGCTCGACCTGGAGTCACGCCTCGGTCAGCCCGACGCGGACCCGGCCCTGCGCGGGGTGTACGAAGAGAAGAAGGCCGCGCTCCGGGACCTGCAGCTCGTCGGGGCTCGGGGCGCGTACGTGAGGTCGCGGCTCCAGCTCCTCCAGGACCTGGACCGCGGCTCCCCCTTCTTCTACTCGCTGGAAAAAAGGCGTGGCACCCGTCAGCAGCTCCTTGTGCTGCTGGCCGACGACGGGTCCCTCGTCTCGGATCCGGAGGGTATCAGGGCCCACGTCCGATCCTATTACACGGCCCTGTTCTCTCCGGATCCGTCCAGCGAGGACGCTCGCAGAGTTCTGTGGGAGGACCTGCCGCAGCTCAGCCCGGAGGACGCCGGAAGGCTCGACGCTCCCGTCACCTTAGAGGAGCTGACCGGCGCCCTCGACCGGCTCTCGCGGGGCAAATCCCCGGGGCTGGACGGGCTGACTGTGGAGTTCTTCAGGGCGTTCTGGGACGTCCTGGGGAGCGACTACGCACGGGTCCTGGGGGAGTGTCTAAATGCCGGAGAGCTGCCCCTTTCTTGGCGCAGGGCGGTCATCGTCCTGCTGCCAAAGAAGGGGGACCTTCGTTCTTTGAAGAACTGGCGTCCGGTCTCCCTCCTCAGCACGGACTACAAAATCTTTGCCAGGGTGTTGTCTTCTCGCCTGGCTTCCGTGCTGGCCCACATGATTCACCCGGACCAGTCCTACACGGTCCCGGGCCGGAGGATACAAGACAACGTCCATCTGGTCCGGGACCTGATCCATTTCTGTCGACGGGCTGGTCTGCCGAGCGCCTTCCTGTCTCTCGACCAGGAGAAGGCGTTCGACAGGGTCGATCACGAGTACCTGCTCGGGACTCTGCGGGCGTTCGGGTTCGGGACGCAGTTCGTCGCCCGGATCCGACTTTTGTACGCCGCCGCAGAGTGTCTGGTTAAAGTTAACGGGTCCCTGACGGCGCCCCTTCGCTTCGGGAGAGGAGTGCGTCAAGGCTGCCCCCTGTCCGGCCAACTGTATTCCCTGTGCGTGGAGCCTTTCCTGCGCCTCTTGCGGAGGAGGTTGTCGGGGCTGGTTCTGCGCGGCGCGGGCGCGGGGGTGGTCCTCTCGGCCTACGCCGACGACGTGCTCCTCACTTTCACCGACCCGGCTGACCTGGGGAGGATGCGCGAGTGCCAGGCCGTGTACTCGGCGGCGTCTTCCGCCAGGATCAACTGGGCCAAATGTTCCGGGCTACTGGTGGGTCCGTGGCGGGTGGACTCCCTGCCGGAGGAGTTTCGGGGGTTCAGCTGGAGTACCACCCATCTCCTCTACCTGGGGGTCTACCTCAGCCCGACCGAGGAATCCTGGCCGGCCAACTGGCAGGAGCTGGAGGCCAAAGTCTCGGCTCGCCTAGGCCGCTGGACAGGACTGCTCCGAGTGCTATCTTACAGGAGCCGAGTGCTGGTCATAAACCAGCTGGTGGCCGCCATGCTGTGGTACCGGCTGGTCACTTTGGTCCCTCCTCCTGGCTTTGTCGCTGACATCCAGAGAACGTTGGTCGACTTCTTCTGGGACAAAAAGATGCACTGGGTCGCTGCGCAGGTTCTGAGTCTCCCCATTGAGGAGGGCGGTCAGTCGCTGGTGTGCGTCCGCACCCAGGTCGCGACCTTCCGCCTTCAGACCTTGCAGCGATACCTTTACGTCGAGCCTCCTCCTAGGTGGTGCGCCCTGGCGACGTATATTTTTTCCGCCAGGTGCGTAACCTCAACTACGACACGCAGCTCCTGTTCGTCGACCGTGACGGTTTGGAGGTCGCCCTCAAGGTGCTGCCTGTCTTTTACCAGGACCTGATCACTGTCTGGAACATGGTCGAATCGCGTCGCGCCTACCCTCCGGCAGGAGTAGCGGCTGTCGTCAGGGAGCCGTTGCTCAGGAATCCGCACCTCCGTGCTCGCGGGTTCGAGTGGCTGTCGGAGGGGAGGGCCGTGGCGGCGAGGGTGACCAGGGTCGGGGACGTGCTGGGTGCCGGGGGCCTGGGCTGGACGTTGCCGCAAGACATAGCGAGCAGGGCAGCGGTAGACGTCCGGTACGTGGCCACCGGCATCCGACGCCTTAAAACGGCGGTGCTCGGACCCGACGTAGTGCACCAGTTGGAGGACGCTCAGGTGTGCGGTGGGATCCCGTCCGCGCTCACCCCTGCCCGGACGGAATTTCACATTGGCCCCAAGGTCCCGTACTTCCCGCGGGAGCCTGTGCCCCACAACCTGAGCCGCCTCCGAAATTTTAACTTTGTCCCGTTCAAGGACGTTAAAAGGTGTGTCCTGTATCGACTGCTGCTGCACACCGTCCACCTCTTCTCCCTCATCCACCGCCCGGACACGCCCTGGCGTGCCCATTTGCCACCGGGCGGTGGGGATCCCCAGTGGAGGGCCCTCTACGCAGGAGTCCTCCCCCTTTCTCTCGGGGATCTGGGGTGGAGGGTGTTGCACGCAGCAGTCCCCTGCAACCGCAGATTGCGGTGGTTCACGGACTCCCAGCCCAACTGCTTGTTCTGTGGCGCTGTGGAGTCCGTGGACCATGTGTATGTTGGGTGTGGGCGTTTGCACTCCCTTTTTGATTTTCTGAAAAACCTTCTCCTCTGCTTTTGGTTGCACTTCAGTCCCACGCTCCTGATCTTCGGGCACCCGGTGCGGAGGAGGGAGGGTAGGTCTGAAGACCTCCTCGTGGGTCTGCTCCTGGGCCTGGCCAAACTGGCCATAAACAGGTCCAGGCAGCGGGCCGTGGAGGGGGTCGTTAGGGCCGACTGCCTGCCCCTCTTCCGCGGTTACGTTAGGGCCCGGGTGTCCTTGGAGAAGGAGCACGCGGTGTCCACCAACACCCTGGAGTTGTTCAGGGAGAGGTGGGCGCCGCAGGGAGTGGAGTGCATCATTTCCCCCTCCAACTCTATTTTGATTTAGTCCCTGCCCTCCCCTTCACTGTTTTGATCACACAGCATTGCCCTTTGATGTGAAGGGCACTGCTCGTCACAGGCCACTCGGGTGTTTTCCTACTTTTCCTGGTGGTGGAAATTAAATAAAGATTTGTGCACTTTATGTCTCTCACTGTGTCTCACAGCTGCACACACACACACACACCATGGGTGCTGGGAAAGAAATAAGCACTACCGCAGTTAGACGGTAGTGTGGGGGTTAATTAAACAGTAGTCTGTGCCTGGTGGTGGATATTGAATAAAGATTTGTGCACTTTGCGTCTCTCACTGTGTCTCACACCTGCGCGCACACACCATGGGTGCTGGGGTTAAAAATAATAAGCACTACCGCAGTTAGGCGGTATTGTGGGGGTTAATATAAAAAAAAATAAACTCGGGATTGTTCACACAGCATTGCCCTTTAGAAAAAAAAAAAAAAAAAAAAAAAAAAAAAAAAAAAAAAATTAACAGGAGATTCTGTCCACCAACACCCTGGAGTTGTTCAGGGAGAGGTGGGCGCCGCAGGGAGTGGAGTGCATCATTTCCCCCTCCAACTCTATTTTGATTTAGTCCCTGCCCTCCCCTTCACTGTTTTGATCACACAGCATTGCCCTTTGATGTGAAGGGCACTGCTCGTCACAGGCCACTCGGGTGTTTTCCTACTTTTCCTGGTGGTGGAAATTAAATAAAGATTTGTGCACTTTATGTCTCTCACTGTGTCTCACAGCTGCACACACACACACACACCATGGGTGCTGGGAAAAAAATAAGCACTACTGCAGTTAGGCGGTAGTGTGGGGGTTAATTAAAAAAAAAAAGAAAAAAAAAAATAAACAGGAGATCACAAAAAAAAAAAAATTAACAGGAGATTCCCTCCCCTTCAGTGTTTGATCACACAGCATTGCCCTTTGATGTGAAGGGCACTGCTCGTCACAGGCCACTCGGGTGTTTCACCTGTTAAGAGTTGGACCAGTGGCAGTGTTGTGCCTGAAGAAGGAGAAGAAGAAAGAAGGAGAAAGAGAAGACCAAGGAGGAGGTGGAGGAAGGAGGTGAGAGCTTTGTGTTCTGGGCCCTGTGTTTGAGCTGACCTGGGGCCCACTCCCACTGCTGGTCTCTGGGACCCCGCCTGGGCCTGCCCTCCACCACCGCAGCCTGGGACTCGCCTGAGGCCCCTTCCCACAACCTCCTCCACTGGTGTGACCTGAGGCCTACCTCCACTGCTGGGACCAAGGGCCAGCCTGGGACTCACCAGAGGCCTGCCTCAACTTCTGCTGCAGCCAGAGGCCTGCCTCCACCAGCGCTGCCTGGGACTTGCCTGGGAGTCCCTCCCCAACTGAGGGCCTGCCTGGGACTCGCCAGAGGCCTGCCTCCACCACCGCAGCCTGGGACTTGCCTGAGGCCACTCCCCGCAGCCTCCACCACTGCTGCGACCTGAGGCCCACCTCCACCGCTGCTGCCCAGGACATAATTTTGGGGCTGCCTGGGACTTGTCTTGGGGACCCCCCCAACAGGCCTGCCCCCAACACTGCAACCGAGGGCCTGCCGAGGACTTGCCTGAGGCCTGCCTCCACCACCGCTGCCTAGGACTCGCCTCGGGTGACTGGCCTCGGGCACCTCCCCAAGGACTCCACCGCGACTACTGCCAGAGGCCCACCTCCACCGCTGCTGCCGGGGGCCGACGGAGTATGGCGAGCCCGAAGGTCGCAGGGCCCAGCCGGACCTACGCCGGGGTAGCCGCTGCCTTGGGCTCGGCTGGCCCAACCCCGGCCGCAACCGCATCCCCCTTCAGGCACCTGACCAAACGCCTGGGGGTCAAGGCCTATCCCCATCCCAACATGACCATCGAGGCCTGCAGTAAGGCCATGGCTAGTGTGGTCGGCCCACTGGCCATCGTCGCTGCGGCCCGCATGTACGGGAAGGCCGTCTTCTTTCTTAAGACCGAGCAGGCGGTCCACCTGGCCGTGGAGAGGGGGCTCACTGTGGGCGGGACATATTTGCCAGTCGACCCTTTGGAGGTCACGGCCCAGAGAGTCGTGATCTCCAACGTCCCGCCCTTCATTGCCAGCGAGCTCCTTCTTCCCCACCTCAACACCTTGGGGGAGATCCGGTCAGGTGTTCAACCGCTCCTGCTCGGTCTTAAGGACCCCACCCTCCGTCACGTGTACTCCTTCCGACGCCAGGTGTTTATTTGCCTGGCCCGGGAGGAGGTCACGGAGGGCTCATTCACCATCCTCCACGAGGGCGCGGCATACCGCGCCTTCTGGACGGCGGACGGCGTGCGGTGCCACCTGTGCCGCGAGGTGGGGCATGTTAGAAAAAACTGCCCCACCCAGAAAGCTGCCCAGCCCACACCAACGGCTGCGGGTGGTGCCGCCGCACCCATTCCCCCTCCCCCAAAGCCAACACCACAAGCCCCGGCTCCAGGGGCTAAGCCGGAGGCTCCTAATACCTCAGCCTCTGGCAGGGAGGGGGGTGAGCGTCCGACCGGACAGAAGGTGCCCAGAAAGACGCTACGCGTCAAGCCCGCCCACGGGGAGACCACCCTATCCCCATCCCCTTCCCCTTCCCCTCCACATAACCCACGACCTGCCCCGCCCCGGCACGACAATGCCCCTGCGGCCGTGCCAGCGTCACCCCGGCGCGGGAACCCTGACCCCCGAACCCCCAAACACGTACCTGATCCCGGCCCCACTGACCCCGACCCCAACACCGACCCCCACCTCGTTAAGGAAACTCCTGGGGCTTCAACCCCCCCTCCAGAAACTGAGCCCCGCCCCACCCAGCCACCCCCTGGCACTAACCTGGGGGGAACCATCGCTGCTCCACTTCCTGCAGCGACCGTGTCTCTGGGCCCCGGAGAGGGAACTGGGCCCCTGCCCCGCCCGCCATCACCTGATATACCAGGGGCGGGGCAGGAAGTGACACGGCTGACCCTCTCCACCCTGGCCACGCCCCCTGCATTCCCCCAGCCAATCATATTCCGGGAAAGGCGGGGGGGAGGGACCTCGGGCCCCACGACCACCAAGGCGGGCGGGGAGGGGAAGACCCATAAATCCCCCCCTGTCTCTCTGGGGAAGAGGCGCCGGCCCTTGGAGGGGGGAGAAATCCCATCAGCGCGCCGGCGGCGCTGCCCCTCTCCAGGGGATGAGCCGACGGTGTCTCCCCACTGTCCTGCACCATGGCCTGACCTGCCCAAACCCCCAGGGGCGACAGCCGGGCCTTCCACCGCCATAACTCCTCCAGCCCCTGGGGAGGATTTTAATACCGTCACGGGCCATGGTGCAGGCGGCCGCGTTCTTTTTAACATTGGGTCGTCGAGCGGTGGAGGGGAGGAAGGTGTTATCCTCGCTCCTCCCTCCCAGACTGTTTTTCCGGGGGCCTTGGCCCTGGGGGAGGACCTTTTCCCCGAGGAGCCGGGCGTCCCGGTGTCGGGAGAGGAGCGGGGCCCCGAGCCTCTGCCGCCCGGCGACCCGAACTCGGGGCGTTCCGGGAAGGGGTGCGCCGAGGAAGATACGGAAGGTGACCCTGGGGGTGGGGTCACTGGAGGTTTGAGGCCAGTTGGCGGTGCCGGACCAGCCCCCATCCTCTCGGTGGGGGAGGGGTCGGTGACCGAAGGCGACCTCCCGGAGGAGGGTTCTGGATCGGTGGCGGACACCGGGGACGACGCGGAGTCCGTCTCCAGCGACATTTTCGAGTCCCAGGTGCCCCCCACCGATCTCCCCCTCATCCCCCTCGAGGAACTCCGGGAATTTGTCGAGGAAACTCGGAGTCGCCGGGATAGAGCCCAACTGGCGCTCGACCGCTGGAGCTCCTTCGAAAGAGTCTACTGGTCGGCCCACGCTGCGCGCCAGGCGCCCGGGCTTGACGTCAATGAGCGAAAGCGAGTCAGGAACTTCCTGGGAGCACTCCTGGTGAGGGCGAGGGACTTCTGTGCCCCTCTCTCGTCCTCCCAGTAAATATGTACATAGTTTAACTGTGTGTACTGGTGGTGGTTGCACTATACTTCCGACATGGAGACAACTATAGCCAGCCTCAACATCAACGGCAGCAGGGAGTCACAGCGCAGATTCCAGACCCTCTCGGTCCTTCGGGACGGGAGGTATGCGGTGTGCTTCCTGCAAGAAACCCACACTACCCCGGGAGACGAAGCCACCTGGCTCCTGGAGTGGCGAGGGGGGGTCTACATGAGTCACCTCACCCGCAGATCTGGCGGGGTGGCTATCTTGTTGGCCCCGCATTTTCAGCCGGAGATCTTGGGGGTCAGGGAGCCAGTGCCAGGCCGTTTGCTTCACCTGACGGTTCGGCTGGGGGGCGCGGTGCTTCACTTGGTGAACGTCTACGCTCCCCTGGCCGGGCCGAGGCAAGTGAGCTTCTTTGAAGAAGTGTCCGCTCATCTCGCTTCCATCGACGAGAACCAGTGCGTCGTCCTCGGGGGAGATTTTAACTGCGTCCTCGAGGACAGGGACCACGGCGGTGCCCGCACGAGTTCGACGTCGGGGAGGAGGTTGGGGGACTTGGTCAAGTCCTTGGACCTGGTGGACGTCTGGCGGAATCTCCATCCTGACTCCATCGCCTTCACCTTCGTGAGGCCTGGGGTCGGAGCGTCCAGAATCGACCGCCTGTACGTTTCGCGGGCGTACGCCTCCTGCTTTCCGAAGGCCTCCACGCGGCAGGTGTCGTGCACGGACCATCACCTGGTGTGGGCGGAACTCCTTCCGTTCAGCGCCAGGTTGGGCTCCGCGTACTGGCACTTTAACAACCTGCTGCTGGAGGACGAGCGGTTCCGGGACTCGTTTCGTCGTTTCTGGGCCGGCTGGAGAAGGAAGCGGGGAAGCTTCCCCTCCCTGAGGCTATGGTGGGACGTGGGCAAGGCTCACGTCCGCGTCTTCTGTCAGGAGTACGCGAGGGGGTCGACGAAGAGGCGGAAATCCAGGATCGGGGAGTTGGAGAGGGAGATGCTCGACCTGGAGTCACGCCTCGGTCAGCCCGACGCGGACCCGGCCCTGCGCGGGGTGTACGAAGAGAAGAAGGCCGCGCTCCGGGACCTGCAGCTCGTCGGGGCTCGGGGCGCGTACGTGAGGTCGCGGCTCCAGCTCCTCCAGGACCTGGACCGCGGCTCCCCCTTCTTCTACTCGCTGGAAAAAAGGCGCGGCACCCGTCAGCAGCTCCTTGTGCTGCTGGCCGACGACGGGTCCCTCGTCTCGGATCCGGAGGGTATCAGGGCCCACGTCCGATCCTATTACACGGCCCTGTTCTCTCCGGATCCGTCCAGCGAGGACGCTCGCAGAGTTCTGTGGGAGGACCTGCCGCAGCTCAGCCCGGAGGACGCCGGAAGGCTCGACGCTCCTGTCACCTTAGAGGAGCTGACCGGCGCCCTCGACCGGCTCTCGAGGGGCAAATCCCCGGGGCTGGACGGACTGACTGTGGAGTTCTTCAGGGCGTTCTGGGACGTCCTGGGGAGCGACTACGCACAGGTCCTGGGGGAGTGTCTAAATGCCGGAGAGCTGCCCCTTTCTTGGCGCAGGGCGGTCATCGTCCTGCTGCCAAAGAAGGGGGACCTTCGTTCTTTGAAGAACTGGCGTCCGGTCTCCCTCCTCAGCACGGACTACAAAATCTTTGCCAGGGTGTTGTCTTCTCCCCTGGCTTCCGTGCTGGCCCACATGATTCACCCGGACCAGTCCTACACGGTCCCGGGCCGGAGGATACAAGACAACGTCCATCTGGTCCGGGACCTGATCCATTTCTGTCGACGGGCTGGTCTGCCGAGCGCCTTCCTGTCTCTCGACCAGGAGAAGGCGTTCGACAGGGTCGATCACGAGTACCTGCTCGGGACTCTGCGGGCGTTCGGGTTCGGGACGCAGTTCGTCGCCCGGATCCGACTTTTGTACGCCGCCGCAGAGTGTCTGGTTAAAGTTAACGGGTCCCTGACGGCGCCCCTTCGCTTCGGGAGAGGAGTGCGTCAAGGCTGCCCCCTGTCCGGCCAGCTGTATTCCCTGTGCGTGGAGCCTTTCCTGCGCCTCTTGCGGAGGAGGTTGTCGGGGCTAGTTCTGCGCGGGGCGGGCGCGGGGGTGGTCCTCTCGGCCTACGCCGACGACGTGCTCCTCACTTTCACCGACCCGGCTGACCTGGGGAGGATGCGCGAGTGCCAGGCCGTGTACTCGGCGGCGTCTTCCGCCAGGATCAACTGGGCCAAATGTTCCGGGCTACTGGTGGGTCCGTGGCGGGTGGACTCCCTGCCGGAGGAGTTTCGGGGGTTCAGCTGGAGTACCACCCATCTCCTCTACCTGGGGGTCTACCTCAGCCCGACCGAGGAATCCTGGCCGGCCAACTGGCAGGAGCTGGAGGCCAAAGTCTCGGCTCGCCTAGGCCGCTGGACAGGACTGCTCCGAGTGCTATCTTACAGGAGCCGAGTGCTGGTCATAAACCAGCTGGTGGCCGCCATGCTGTGGTACCGGCTGGTCACTTTGGTCCCTCCTCCTGGCTTTGTCGCTGACATCCAGAGAACGTTGGTCGACTTCTTCTGGGACAAAAAGATGCACTGGGTCGCTGCGCAGGTTCTGAGTCTCCCCATTGAGGAGGGCGGTCAGTCGCTGGTGTGCGTCCGCACCCAGGTCGCGACCTTCCGCCTTCAGACCTTGCAGCGATACCTTTACGTCGAGCCTCCTCCTAGGTGGTGCGCCCTGGCGACGTATTTTTTCCGCCAGGTGCGTAACCTCAACTACGACACGCAGCTCCTGTTCGTCGACCGTGACGGTTTGGAGGTCGCCCTCAAGGTGCTGCCTGTCTTTTACCAGGACCTGATCACTGTCTGGAACATGGTCGAATCGCGTCGCGCCTACCCTCCGGCAGGAGTAGCGGCTGTCGTCAGGGAGCCGTTGCTCAGGAATCCGCACCTCCGTGCTCGCGGGTTCGAGTGGCTGTCGGAGGGGAGGGCCGTGGCGGCGAGGGTGACCAGGGTCGGGGACGTGCCGGGGGCCTGGGCTGGACGTTGCCGCAAGACATAGCGAGCAGGGCAGCGGTAGACGTCCGGTACGTGGCCACCGGCATCCGACGCCTTAAAACGGCGGTGCTCGGACCCGACGTAGTGCACCAGTTGGAGGACGCTCAGGTGTGCGGTGGGATCCCGTCCGCGCTCACCCCTGCCCGGACGGAATTTCACATCGGCCCCAAGGTCCCGTACTTCCCGCGGGAGCCTGTGCCCCACAACCTGAGCCGCCTCCGAAATTTTAACTTTGTCCCGTTCAAGGACGTTAAAAGGCGTGCCCTATATCGACTGCTGCTGCACACCGTCCACCTCTTCTCCCTCATCCACCGCCCGGACACGCCCTGGCGTGCCCATTTGCCACCGGGCGGTGGGGATCCCCAGTGGAGGGCCCTCTACGCAGGAGTCCTCCCCCTTTCTCTCGGGGATCTGGGGTGGAGGGTGTTGCACGCAGCAGTCCCCTGCAACCGCAGATTGCGGTGGTTCACGGACTCCCAGCCAAACTGCTTGTTCTGTGGCGCTGTGGAGTCCGTGGACCATGTGTATATTGGGTGTGGGTGTTTGCACTCCCTTTTTGATTTCCTTAAAAACCTTCTCCTCTGCTTTTGGTTGCACTTCAGTCCCACACTCCTGATCTTCGGGCACCCGGTGCGGAGGAGGGAGGGCAGGTCTGAAGACCTCCTCGTGGGTCTGCTGCTGGGCCTGGCCAAACTGGCCATAAACAGGTCCAGGCAGCGGGCCGTGGAGGGGGTCGTTAGGGCCGACTGCCTGCCCCTCTTCCGCGGTTACGTTAGGGCCCGGGTGTCCTTGGAGAAGGAGCACGCGGTTTCCACCAACACCCTGGAGTTGTTCAGGGAGAGGTGGGCGCCGCAGGGAGTGGAGTGCATCATTTCCCCCTCCAACTCTATTTTGATTTAGTCCCTGCCCTCCCCTTCACTGTTTGTTCACACAGCATTGCCCTTTGATGTGAAGGGCACTGCTTGTCACAGGCCACTCGGGTGTTTTCCTACTTTTCCTGGTGGTGGAAATTGAATAAAGATTTGTACACTTTGCTGTGTCTCACAACTGCACACACACACCATGGGTGCTGGGGATAAAAATAATAAGTACTACCGCAGTTAGGCGGTAGTGTGGGGGTTTTAAAAAAAGGGAAAAAAAAGAGAAAAAAAAAAGCAGGAGTTTCCCTCCCCTATAAAAAAAATTTTAAAAAAGAAAAAAAAAATTAACAAGAGATTCCCTCCCCTTCAGTGTTTGATCACACAGCATTGCCCTTTGATGTGAAGGGCACTGCTTGTCACTGGCCACTCGGGTGTTTTCCTACTTTTCCTGGTGGTGGAAATTGAATAAAGATTTGTACACCTTGTCTCTCACTGTGCCTCACACCTGCACACACACATCATGGGTGCTGGGGAAAATAAGCACTACCTCAGTTCGGCGGTAGTGTGGGGGTTAATAAAAAAATATAACCAGGGGATGGGGCACTGCTTGTCACTGGCCACTTGGGAAAAAAAAATTAACAGGAGATTCCCTCCCCTTCAGTGTTTGATCACACAGCATTGCCCTTTGATGTGAAGGGCACTGCTTGTCACAGGCCACTCGGGTGTTTTGCCTGTTAGGAGTTGGACCAGTGGCAGTGTTGTGCCTGTAGGAGAAGGAGAAGAGAGAAGAAGAAGAAGAAAGAAGGAGGTGGAAGAAGGAGAAGAACAAGGAGGAGGTGGAAGAAGGAGGTGAGAGCTTTGTGTTCTGGGCCTAGTGTTTGAGCTGACCTGGGGCCCACTCCCACTGCTGGTCTCTGGGACCCCGCCTGGGCCTGCCTCCACCACCGCAGCCTGGGCCTCGCCTGAGGCCCCTTCCCACAACCTCCTCCACTGGTGTGACCTGAGGCCTACCTCCACTGCTGTTGCCTGGGACTTGCTTGGGAGTCCCTCCACTGCTGGGACCAAGGGCCAGCCTGGGACTTGCCAGAGGCCTTCCTCCACCAGCGCTGCCTGGGACTCGCTTGGGAGTCCCTCCACTGCTGGGACCAAGGGCCAGCCTGGGACTTGCCAGAGGCCTGCCTCCACCAGCGCTGCCTGGGACTCGCCTGAGGCACCTTCCCACAACCTCCACCACTGCTGACTGGAACTCGCCTGGGAGTCCCTCCCCAACAGGTCCGCCTCCACTGCTGGGACAAAGGGCCAGCCTGGGATTCGCCAGAGGCCTGCCTCAACTGCTGCTGCTGCCAGAGGCCTGCCTCCACCACCACTGCCTGAGACTTGCCTGGGAGTCCCTCCCCAACTGAGGGCCTGCCTGGGACTCGCCAGAGGCCTGCCTCCACCACTGCAACCTGGGACTCGCCTGAGGCCACTCCCCACAGCCTCCACCACTGATGCGACCCGAGGCCCACCTCCACCGCTGCTGCCCAGGACTTAATTTTGGGGCTGCCTGGGACTTGTCTTGGGGAACCCCCCCAACAGGCCTGCCCCCAACACTGCAATTGAGGGCCTGCCGAGGACTTGCCTGAGGCCTGCCTCCACCACCGCTGCCTAGGACTGGCCTCGGGCACCGCCCCAAGGACTGCATCGCTACTACTGCCAGAGGCCCACCTCCACCGCTGCTGCCGGGGGCCGACCGAGTATGGCGAGCCCGAAGGTCGCAGGGCCCAGCCGGACCTACGCCGGGGTAGCCGCTGCCTTAGGCTCGGCTGCCCCAACCCCGGCCGCAACTGCATCCCCCTTCAGGCACCTGACCAAACGCCTGGGGGTCAAGGCCTATCCCCATCCCAACATGACCATCGAGGCCTGCAGTAAGGCCATGGCTGGTGTGGTCGGCCCACTGGCCATCGTCGCTGCGGCCCGCATGTACGGGAAGGCCGTCTTCTTCCTTAAGACCGAGCAGGCGGTCCACCTGGCCGTGGAGAGGGGGCTCACTGTGGGCGGGACACATTTACCCGTCGACCCTTTGGAGATCACGGCCCAGAGAGTCGTGATCTCCAACGTCCCGCCCTTCATTGCCAGCGAGCTCCTTCTTCCCCACCTCACCACCTTGGGGGAGATCCGGTCAGGTGTTCAACCGCTCCTGCTCGGTCTTAAGGACCCCGCCCTCCGTCACGTATACTCCTTCCGACGCCAGGTGTTTATTTGCCTGGCCCGGGAGGAGGTCACGGAGGGCTCGTTCACTGTCCTCCACGAGGGCGTGGCCTACCGCGCCTTCTGGACGGCGGACGGCGTGCGGTGCCACCTGTGCCGCGAGGTGGGGCATATTAGAAAAAACTGCCCCACCCAGAAAGCTGCCCAGCCCACACCAACGGCTGCGGGTGGTGCTGCCGCACCCATTCCCCCTCCCCCAAAGCCAACACCACAAGCCCCGGCTCCGGGGGCTGAGCCGGAGGCTCCCAATACCTCAGCCTCTGGCAGGGAGGGGGGTGAGCGTCCGACCGGACAGAAGGGGCCCAGAAAGATGCTACGCGTCAAGCCCGCCCACGGGGAGACCACCCTATCCCCATCCCCATCCCCTTCCCCTCCACGTAACCCACGACCTGCCCCGCCCCGGCACGACAATGCCCCTGCGGCCGTGCCAGCGTCGCCCCGGCGCGGGAACCCTGACCCCCAAACCCCTAAAACCGTACCTGATCCTGGCCCCACTGACCCCAACCCCCACCCCGTTACAGAAACACCTGAGGCTTCAACCCCTCCTCCGGAGACCGAGCCCCGCCCCACCCAGCCACCCCCTGGCACTAACCTGAGGGGAACCACAGCTGCCCTAACTCCTCCAGAGACTGATTCTCTAGGCCCTGGAGAGGGAACTGGGCCCCTGCCCCGCCCTGCCCGCCATCACCTGATAAACCAGGGGCGGGGCAGGAAGTGACACAGCTTACCTTCCCCACCCTGGCCACGCCCCCTGCCTTCCCCCAGCCAATCGTATTCTGGGAAAGGCGGGGGGGAGGGACCTCGGGCCCCATGACCACCAAGGCGGGCGGGGAGGAGAAGGCTCATAAACTCCCCCCTGTCTCTCTGGGGAAGAGGCACTGGCCCTTGGAGGGGGGAGAAATCCCATCAGCGCGCCGGCGGCGCTGCCCCTCTCCAGGGGATGAGCCGACGGTGCCTCCCCACTGTCCTGCACCATGGCCCGACCTGCCCAAACCCCCAGGGGCGACAGCCGGGCCTTCCACCGCCATAACTCCTCCGGCCCCTGGGGAGGATTTTAATACCATCACGGGCCATGGTGCAGGCAACCGCCTTCTGTTCACTATTGGGTCGTCGAGCGGTGGAGGGGAGGAAGGTGTTATCCTCGCTCCTCCCTCCCAGGCAGTTTTTCCGGGGGCCTTGGCCCTGGGGGAGGACCTTTTCCCCGAGGAGCCGGGCGTCCCGGTGTTGGGAGAGGAGCGGGGCCCCGAGCCTCTGCCGCCCGGCGACCCGAACTCGGGGCGTTCCGGGAAGGGGTGCGCCGAGGAAGATACGGAAGGTGACCCTGGGGGTGGGGTCACTGCAGGTTTGAGGCCAGTTGGCGGTGCCGGACCAGCCCCCATCCTCTCGGTGGGGGAGGGGTCGGTGACCGAAGGCGACCTCCCGGAGGAGGGTTCTGGATCAGTGCGGACACCGGGGACGACGCGGAGTCAGTCTCCAGCGAGATTTTCGAGTCCCAGGTGCCCCCCACCGATCTCCCCCTCATCCCCCTCGAGGAACTCCGGGAATTTGTCGAGGAAACTCGGAGTCGCCGGGATAGAGCCCAACTGGCGCTCGACCGCTGGAGCTCCTTCGAAAGAGTCTACTGGTCGGCCCACGCTGTGCGCCAGGCGCCCGGGCTTGACGTGAACGAGCGAAAGCGAGTCAGGAACTTCCTGGGAGCACTCCTGGTGAGGGCGAGGGACTTCTGTGCCCCACTCTCGTCCTCCCAGTAAAAATGTACATAGTTTTTGTTAACTGTTTACCGGTGGTGGTTGGACTATACTTCTGACATGGAGATAACTATAACCAGCCTCAACATCAACAGCAGAAGGGAGTCACAGCGCAGATTCCAGACCCTCTCGGTCCTTCGGGACGGGAGGTATGCGGTGTGCTTCCTGCAAGAAACCCACACTACCCCGGGAGACGAAGCTACCTGGCTCCTGGAGTGGCGAGGGGGGGTCTACATGAGTCACCTCACCCGCAGATCTGGCGGGGTGGCTATCCTGTTGGCCCCGCATTTTCAGCCGGAGATCTTGGGGGTCAGGGAGCCTGTGCCAGGCCGTTTGCTTCACCTGACGGTTCGGCTGGGGGGCGCGGTGCTTCACTTGGTGAACGTCTACGCTCCCCTGGCCGGGCCGAGGCAAACGAGCTTCTTTGAAGAAGTGTCCGCTCATCTCGCTTCCTTCGACGAGAACCAGTGCGTCGTCCTCAGGGGAGATTTTAACTGCGTCTTCGAGGACAGGGACCACGGCGGTGCCCGCACGAGTTCGGCATCGGGGAGGAGGTTGGAGGACTTGATCAACTTCCTTGGACCTGGTGGACGTCTGGCGGAATCTCCATCCTGACTCCATCGCCTTCACCTTCGTGAGGCCTGGGGTCGGAGCGTCCAGAATCGACCGCCTGTACGTTTCGCGGGCGTACGCCTCCTGCTTTCCGAAGGCCTCCACGCGGCAGGTGTCGTGCACGGACCATCACCTGATGTGGGCGGAACTCCTTCCGTTCGGCGCCAGTTTGGGCTCCGCGTACTGGCACTTTAACAACCTGCTGCTGGAGGACGAGCGGTTCCGGGACTCGTTTCGTCGTTTCTGGGCCGGCTGGAGAAGGAAGCGGGGAAGCTTCCCCTCCCTGAGGCTATGGTGGGACGTGGGCAAGGCTCACGTCCACGTCTTCTGTCAGGAGTACGCGAGGGGGTCGACGAAGAGGCGGAAATCCAGGATCGGGGAGTTGGAGTGGGAGATGCTCGACCTGGAGTCACGCCTCGGTCAGCCCGACGCGGACCCGGCCCTGCACGGGGTGTACGAAGAGAAGAAGGCCGCGCTCCGGGACCTGCAGCTCGTCGGGGCTCGAGGCGCGTACGTGAGGTCACGGCTCCAGCTCCTCCAGGACCTGGACCGCGGCTCCCCCTTCTTCTACTCGCTGGAAAAAAGGCGCGGCACCCGTCAGCAGCTCCTTGTGCTGCTGGCCGACGACGGGTCCCTCGTCTCGGATCCGGAGGGTATCAGGGCCCACGTCCGATCCTATTACACGGCCCTGTTCTCTCCGGATCTGTCCAGCGAGGATGCCCGCAGAGTTCTGTGGGAGGACCTGCCGCAGCTCAGCCCGGAGGACGCCGGAAGGCTCGACACTCCCGTCACCTGAGAGGAGCTGACCGGCGCCCTCGACCGGCTCTCGAGGGGCAAATCCCTGGGGCTGGACGGGCTGACTGTGGAGTTCTTCAGGGCGTTCTGGGACGTCCTGGGGAGCGATAACGCACAGGTCCTGGGGGAGTGTCTAAATGCCGGAGAGCTGCCCCTTTCTTGGCGTAGGGCGGTCATCGTCCTGCTGCCAAAGAAGGGCGACCTTCGTTCCTTGAAGAACTGGCGTCCGGTCTCCCTCCTCAGCACGGACTACAAAATCTTCGCCAGGGTGTTGTCTTCTCGCCTGGCTTCCGTGCTGGCCCACATGATTCACCCGGACCAGTCCTACACGGTCCCGGGCCAGAGGATACAAGACAATGTCCATCTGGTCCGGGACCTGATCCCCTTCTGTCGACGGGCTGGTCTGCCGAGCGCCTTCCTGTCTCTCGATCAGGAGAAGGCGTTCGACAGGGTCGATCACGAGTATCTGATAGGGACTCTGCAGGCATTCGGGTTCGGGACGCAGTTCGTCGCCCGGATCGGACTTTAGTACGCCGCCGCAGAGTGACTGGTTAAAGTTAACGGGTCCCTGACGGCGCCCCTTCGCTTCGGGAGAGGAGTGCGTCAAGGCTGCCCCCTGTCCGGCCAGCTGTATTCCCTGTGCGTGGAGCCTTTCCTGCGCCTCTTGCGGAGGAGGTTATCGGGGCTGGTTCTGCGCGGCGTGGGCACGGGGGTGGTCCTCTCGGCCTACGCCGACGACGTGCTCCTCACTTTCACCGACCCGGCTGACCTGGGGAGGATGCGCGAGTGCCAGGCCGTGTACTCGGCGGCATCTTCCGCCAGGATCAACTGGGCCAAATGTTCCGGGCTACTGGTGGGTCCGTGGCGGGTGGACTCTCTGCCGGAGGAGTTTCGGGGGTTCAGCTGGAGTACCACTCATCTCCTCTACCTGGGGGTCTACCTCAGCCCGACCGAGGAATCCTGGCCGGCCAACTGGCAGGAGCTGGAGGCCAAAGTCTCGGCTCGCCTAGGCCGCTGGACAGGACTGCTCCGAGTGCTATCTTACAGGAGCCGAGTGCTGGTCATAAACCAGCTGGTGGCCGCCATGCTGTGGTACCGGCTGGTCACTTTGGTCCCTCCTCCTGGCTTTGTCGCTGACATCCAGAGAACGTTGGTCGACTTCTTCTGGGACAAAAAGATGCATTGGGTCGCTGCGCAGGTTCTGAGTCTCCCCATTGAGGAGGGCGGTCAGTCGCTGGTGTGCGTCCGCACCCAGGTCGCGACCTTCCGCCTTCAGACCTTGCAGCGATACCTTTACGTCGAGCCTCCTCCTAGGTGGTGCGCCCTGGCGACGTATTTTTTCCGCCAGGTGCGTAACCTCAATTACGACACGCAGCTCCTGTTCGTCGATCGTGACGGTTTGGAGGTCGCCCTCAAGGTGCTGCCTGTCTTTTACCAGGACCTGATCACTGTCTGGAACATGGTCGAATCGCGTCGCGCCTACCCTGCGGCAAGAGTAGCGGCTGTCGTCAGGGAGCCGTTGCTCAGGAATCCGCACCTCCGTGCTCGCGGGTTCGAGTGGCTGTCGGAGGGGAGGGCCGTGGCGGCGAGGGTTACCAGGTTCGGGGAAGTGCTGGGTGACGGGGGCCTGGGCTGGACGTTGCCGCAAGACAAAGCGAGCAGGGCAGCGGTAGACGTCCGGTACGTGGCCACCGGCATCCGACGCCTTAAAACGGCGGTGCTCGGACCCGACGTAGTGCACCAGTTGGAGGATGCTCAGGTGTGCGGTGGGATCCCGTCTGCGCTCACCCCTGCCCGGACGGAATTTCACATTCGCCCCAAGGTCCCGCGGGAGCCTGTGCCCCACAACCTGAGCCGCCTCCGTAATTTTAATTTTGTCCCGTTCAAGGACGTTAAAAGGCGTGCCTTATATCGACTGCTGCTGCACACCGTCCACCTCTTCTCCCTCATCCACCGCCCGGACACGCCCTGGTGTGCCCATTTGCCACCGGGCGGTGGGGATCCCCAGTGGAGGGCCCTCTATGCTGGAGTCCTCCCCCTTTCTCTCGGGGATCTGGGGTGGAGGGTGCTGCACACAGCAGTCCCCAGCAACCGCAGATTGTGGTGGTTCACGGACTCCCAGCCCAACTGTTTGTTCTGTGGTGCTTTGGAGTCCGTGGACCATGTGTATATTGGGTGTGGGCGTTTGCACTCCCTCTTTGATTTTCTGAAAAACCTTCTCCTCTGTTTTTGGTTGCACTCCAGTCCCACGCTCCTGATCTTCGGGCACCCAGTG
Source organism: Hemiscyllium ocellatum (assembly GCF_020745735.1). Taxonomy (NCBI): domain Eukaryota; kingdom Metazoa; phylum Chordata; class Chondrichthyes; order Orectolobiformes; family Hemiscylliidae; genus Hemiscyllium; species Hemiscyllium ocellatum. The sequence continues at coordinate 24,070,841 of NC_083416.1, read as the reverse complement.
CGGAGGAGGGAGGGCAGGTCTGAAGACCTCCTTGTGGGTCTGCTCCTGGGCCTGGCCAAACTGGCCATAAACAGGTCCAGGCAGCGGGCCGTGGAGGTGGTCGTTAGGGCCGATTGCTTGCCCCTCTTCCGCGGTTACGTTAGGGCCCGGATGTCCTTGGAGAAGGAGCATGCGGTATCCACCAACACCCTGGAGTTGTTCAAGGAGAGGTGGGCGCCGCAGGGAGTGGAGTGCATCATTCCCCCCTCCAAGTCTATTTTGATTTAGTCCCTGCCCTCCCCTTCACTGTTTGATCACACAGCATTGCCCTTTGATGTGAAGGGCACTGCCTGTCACTGGCCACTCGGGTGTTTTCCTATCTTCCTGGTGATGGAAATTGAATAAAGATTTGTCACAAAGATGTGCGGGTCAGATGAATTGGCCATGCTAAATTGCCCATAGTGTTAAGTAAGGGGTAAATGTAGGGGTATGGATGGGTGGCGCTTCGGCGGGTCGGTGTGGACTTGTTGGGCCGAAGGGCCTGTTTCCACACTGTAAGTAATCTAATCACTTCGTATCTCTCACTGTGTCTCACAACTACACACACACCATGGGTGCTGGGGAAAAATAAGCAGTTAGGCGGTAGTGTGGGGGTTATTAAAAAAAAAGGATTGTTCTATTTTGATTTAGTCCCTGCCCTCCCCTTCACTGCTTTGAAAAAAAAAGAAAAAAAATAAATGTTGGTTGTTCACACAGCATTGCCCTTTGATGTGAAGGGCACTGCTTGTCACTGGCCACCCGGGTGTTTTCCTATCTTCCTGGTGGTGGAAATTGAATAAAGATTTGTATATTTGTGTTTCTCACTGTGTCTCACACCTGCACACACACACACCATGGGTGCTGGGGAAAACATAAGCACTACCACAGTTAGTTAGGCAGTAGTATGGGGGTTTAGTTTAAAGAAAAAAAACAACAAAAAATTAACAGGAGATTCCCTCCCCTTCACGCTGCATTGCCCTTTGATGTGAAGGGCACTGCTTTGTCACTGGACCACTCAGGTGTTTTCCCTTGACTTGAGTGCTGGATCAGTGAGAGTGTGTGCACCTGTGCAGGGACTCTCCTCCTCAAAGGTGTCAGAGGGGAAGGGGATTATCCCTGGACAAGCTGCCCCACATTTCGAGAGAGAGAGGAAGGAGGAAGGAAGAAGGAAGGAAGGAAGAAAATGTAGGAAGAAAGAAAGGAGGAGGAGGAGGTCGAAGGAGGTGAGAGCTTTGAGTCCCGGGCCTAGTTTTGGAGCTGCAGCCTGGGCCTCGCCAGGTCAAGTGAGTGTTTCAGCTGACCTGGGGCCCACTCCCACTGCTGGTCTCTGGGACCCCGCCTGGGCCTGCCTCCACCACCGCTGCCAGGGACTCGCCTGAGGCCCCTTCCCACAACCTCCACAACTGCTGCGACCTGAGGCCCCCCTCCACTGCTGCTGTCCGGGGCTCAATTTTGGGGCTGCCTGGGACTTGCCTTGGGGACCCTCCCCAACAGGTCTGCCCCCCAATGCCGCAACCAAGGGCCTACCTGGGACTCACCCGAGGCCTGCCTCCACTGCTGCTGTTGCCAGAGGCCGGTCTCCACTGTCGCTGCCTGGGACTCGCCGTGGGTGACTGGACTTGGGCACATCCCCAGGACTTCGGCCACTGCTAACGCCAGGGGCTCACCTACACCAGCAGAGTATGGCGAGCCCGAAGGTTGTGGGGCCCAGCCGCACCTATGCTGGGGTAGCCGCAGCCTTAGGCCAGGCTGTCCCAACCCCGGCCACAATCGCAACCCCCTTCAGGCACCTGATTAAACGCCTGGGGGAAAAAGGCCTATCCCCACCACGACATGTCCATCGAGGCCTGCAGCAAGGCCATGGCTAGTGTGGTCGGCCCACTGGCCATCGCCGCTGCGGCTCGGATGTACGGGAAGGCCGTTTTCTTCCTTAAGACCGAGCAGGCGGTCCACCTGGTCGTGGAGAGAGGGCTCACTGTGGGCGGGACACATTTGCCCGTTGACCCTTTGGAGGTCACGGCCCAGAGAGTCGTGATCTCTAATGTCCCGCCCTTCATTTCCAGCGAGCTCCTTCTTCCCCACCTCAACACCTTGGGGGAGATCCGGTCGGGGGTCCAACCGCTCCTACTCGGTCTTAAGGATCCCGCCCTCCGGCATGTATACTGCTTCTGTCACCAGGTATTCATTTGCCTGGCCCGGGAGGAGGTCACAGAGGGCTCTTTCACGATCCTCCACGAGGGCGTGGCCTACCATGCCTTCTGGACGGCGGACAGCGTGCGGTGCCACCTGTGCCGCGAGGTGGGGCATATTAGGAAGAACTGCCCTACCCAGAAGGCTGCCTAGCCCACACCAACAGCTGGGGGTGGCGCCGCAGCACCAACTCCCCCTCCCCCGAAGTCAACACCACAAGCCCAGCACCGGGGACTAAGATGGAGGCTCCCAATGCCTCAGCCTCTGGCAGGGAGGGGGGTGAGCGTCCGACCGGACGGAAGGCGCCCAGGAAGATGCAACACGTCAGGCCCGCCCACGGGGTACGGGGTCCCGGGTCCCATCCCCCGGGTCCCATCCCCCACCCCCCACGACCCACCCCCCACGACCCACCCCGCCCCGGCACGACAATACCTCTGCGGCCGTGCCAGCGTCACCCCGGCACGGGAACCCTGACCCCCCGAACCCCCAAACCTGTACCTGACCCTGACACAACCCCCACCCCGTTACAGGAAACCCTGGGGCTTCAACACCTGGCCCGGGGGCCCCAGAGCCCGAGCCCCGCCACCCCCTTGCACTAACTTGGGGGGAACCACTGCTGCCCTACCTCCTGCAGCGACCATGTCTCTGGGCCCCAGAGCGGGAACTGGGCCCCTGCCCCACCTGTCATCACCTGATAAACCAGGGGTGGGGCAGGAAGTAACACGCTTGACCTGCCCCATTCTGGCCGCGCCCGCTGTCTTCCCCCAGCCAATCATATTCTGAGAAAGGCTGGGGGGAGGGTCCTCGGGCCCCATGAACACAAAGGTGGGCAGGGAGGGGAAGACCCATAAATTCCCCCTGCCTCTCTGAGGAAGAGGTACTGGCCCTTGGAGGGGAGAGATACTCCAGCAGTGTGCTGGTGGTGCTCCTCCTCTCCAGGGCATGAGCTGATGGTGCCTCTTCACTGTCCTGCACCACGGCCTGACCTGCCCAAACCCCTAGGGGCTACAGCTGGGCCTTCCACTGCCATAACTTCTCCGGCCCCTGGGGAGGATTTTAATAACTACATGGGCTGTGGTGCAGATGACAGTGTTGTATTCTCTGCTGGGTTGTCGAGCAGTGGAGGGGAGGAAGATGGTATCCTCGCTCCTCCCTCCCAGGCTTGTTTTCTGGGGGAGGACCTCTTCCCTGAGGAGCCGGGTGTCCCGGTGTCGGGAGAGGAGTGGGGCCCCGAGCTTCTGCTGCCTGGCGACCCGAACTCGGGGCGTTCTGGGAAGGGGTGTGCCGAAGAGGGTACTGCCGGTGACCCTGGGGGTGGGATCACTGGAGGATTAAGGCCCATTGGCAGTGCCGGACCAGCCCCCCTCCTCTTGGTGGGGGAGGGGTCGGTTACCAAGGGTGACCTCCCGGAGGAGGGTTCGGGATCGGTGGCAGACACCAGGGACGACGTGGTGTCCGTCTCCAGTGACATTTTCGAGTCCCAGGTGCCCCCACACCGATCTCCCCCTCATTCCCCTCAAGGAACTCCGGGAGTTTGTCGAGGAAACTCCGAGTCGCTGGGATAGAGCCCAACTCGCGCTTGACCGCTGGAGCTCCTTTGAAAGAGTTACTGGTCAGCCCATGCTGTGCGCCAGGTGCTCGGGCTCAATGCGAATGAGTGAAAGCGAGTCAGGAACTTCCTGGGAGCACTCCTGGTGGGGGCGAGGGACTTCTGTGCCCCTCTCTCGCCCTCCCAGTAAATATGTATAAAGTTTTTTAAACTGTACTGGTGGTGGTTGCACTATGCTTCCGACATGGAGACAACTATAGCCAGCCTCAACATCAACGGCAGCAGCGAGTCACAGCACAGATTCCAGACCCTCTCGGTCCTTCAGGATAGGAGGTATGTGGTGTGCTTCCTTCAAGAAACCCACACTACCCCAGGAGACGAAGCCACCTGGCTCCTGGAGTGGTGAGGGCAGGGGGGTGGGGGGTCTACATGAGTCACCTCACCCGCCAATCTGGTGGGGTGGCTATCTTGTTGGCCCTGCATTTTCAGCCGGAGATCTTGGGGGTCAGGGAGCCAGTGCCAGGCCGTTTGCTTCACCTGACGGTTCAGCTGGGGGGTGCGGTGCTTCCTTTGGTGAACGTCTACGCTCCCCTGGCCGGGCCGAGGCAAGCGAGCCTCTTCAGAGAAGTGTCCGCTCAACTCTCCTCCATCGACGAGAACCAGTGCGTCGTCCTCGGGGTAGATTTTAACTGCATCCTCGAGGACAGGGACCAAGGCGATGCCCGCACAGGTTCGGCGTTGGGGAGGAGGTTGGGGGACTTGGTCAAGTCCTTTTGACCTGGTGGACGTCTGGCGGAATCTCCATCTTGACTCCATCGCCTTCACCTTCGTGAGGCCTGTGGTTGGACCGTCCAGATTCGCCGCCTGTACGTTTCACCCACGTACGCATCCTGTTTTCCGACGGCCTCCACGCGGCAGGTGTCCTGCATGGACCATCACCTGGTGAGGGCTGAACTCCTTCCGTTCGGCGCCAGGCTCGGCTCCGCGTACTGGCATTTTAATAACCTGCTGCTGGAGGATGAGCGGTTCCGGGACTCGTTTCGTCGCTTCTGGGCCGGCTGGAGAAGGAAGCGGGGAAGCTTCCCCTCCCTGAGGCTATGGTGGGACGTGGGCAAAGCTCACATCCGCGTCTTCTGTCAGGAGTATGCGAGGGGGTTGACAAAGAGGCGGAAATCCAGGATCAGGGAGTTGGAGAGGGAGATGCTCAACCTGGAGTCACACCTCGGTCAGCCCGACGCGGACCCGGCCCTGCGCAGGGTGTACGAAGAGAAGAAGGCTGCGCTCTGGGCGTGTACGTAAGGTCGTAGATCCAGCTCCTCCAGGACCTGGACCGCGGCTCCCCCTTCTTCTACTTGCTGGAAAAAAGTCATGGCACCCGTCAGCAGCTCCTTGTGCTGCTGGCCGATGACAGGTCCCTCGTCTCGGATCTGGAGGGTATCAGGGCCCACGTCCGGAGCTATTACACGGCTCTGTTCTCTCCTGATCCGTCCAGCAAGGATGCTCGCAGAGTTCTGTGGGAGGACCTGCCGTAGCTCGGCCCGGAGGACGCTGGAAGGCTTGACGTTCCCGTCACTTTAGAGGAGCTGACTGGCGCCCTCGACCGGCTCTCGAGGGGCAAATCCCCGGGGCTGGACGGGCTGACTGTGGAGTTCTTCAGGGCATTCTGGGACGTCCTGGGGAGTGACTACGCACAGTTCCTGGGGGAGTGTCTAAATGCCGGAGAGCTGCCCCTTTCTTTGCGCAGGGCGGTCATCGTCCTGCTGCCAAAGAAGGGGGACCTTCGTTCTTTGAAGAACTGGCGTCCGGTCTCCCTCCTCAGCACGGACTACAAAATCTTCGCTAGGGTGTTGTCTTCTTGCCTGGCGTCCGTGCTGGCCCATGTGATTCACCCGGACCAGTCCTACACGGTCCCGGGCCGGAGGATACACGACAACGTCCATCTGGTCCGGGACCTGATTCATTTCTGTCGACTGGCTGGTCTTCCTGTCTCTCGACTAGGAGAAGGCATTCGACATGGTCGATCACGAGTACCTGCTTGGGACTCTGCGGGCATTCGGGTTTGGGATGCAGTTCATTGACCGGATCCGTTTTTTTTTACGCCGCCGCAGAGTGTCTGGTTAAAGTTAACGGGTCACTGACGGCGCCCCTTCCCTTAGGGAGAGGAGTGCGTCAAGGCTGCCCCCTGTCCGGCCAACTGTATTCCCTGTGCGTGGAGCCTTTCCTGCGCCTCTTGCGGAGGAGATTGTCGGGGCTGGTTCTGCGCGACGCGGGCACGGGGGTGGTCCTCTCTGCCTACGGCGACGATGTGCTCCTCGCTTTCACCGACCCGGCTGACCTGGGGAGGATGCGCGAGTGCCAGGCTGTGTACTCGGCAGCGTCTTCCGCCAGGATCAACTGGGCCAAATGTTCCCGACTACTGGTGGGTCCGTGGTGGGTGGACTCCCTGCCGGAGGAGTTTCGGGGGTTCAGCTGGAGTACCACCTATCTCCTCTATCTGAGGGTCTTCCTCAGCCCGGCTGAGAAATATTGTCTAGCCAACTGGCAGGAGCTGGAGGACAAAGTCTCGGTTCGCCAAGGCCGCTATACAAGATTCCTCCGAGTGCTATCTTACAGGAGTCGAGTGCTGGTCGTAAACCAGCTGGTGGCCGCATGCTGTGGTACCGGCTGGTCACTTTGGTCCCTCCTCCTGGCTTTGTCACTGACATCCAGAGAATGTTGGTCGACTTCTTCTGGGACAAAAAGATGCGCTGCACGGCTGTGCGGGTTCTGAGTCTCCCTATTGAGGAGGGTGGTCAGTCGCTGGTGTGCGTCCGCACCCAGGTCGCGATGTTCCACCTTCAGACCTTGCGGCAATACCTTTTACATTGAGCCTCCTCCTAGGTGGTGTGTCCTGGCGACGTATTTTTTCCATCAGGTGCGTAACCTCAACTACGAACTGTTCGTCGACCGTGATGGTTTGGAGGTTGCCCTCAAGATGCTGCTTGTCTTTTACCAGGACCTGATCACTGTCTGGAAGATGGTCAAATCGCGCCACGCCTACCCTCCGGCAGGAGTAGCGGCTGTCGTCAGGGAGCCGTTGCTCAGGAATTTGCACCTCCGTACTTGCGAGTTCGAGTGGCTGTCGGAGGGGAGGGCCGTGGCGGCGAGGGTGACCAGGGTCAGGGACATGCTGTGTGCTGGGGGCCTGGGCTGGATGCTGCCGCAGGACATAATGAGCAGGGCAGCAGTAGACGTCCGGTATGTGGCTACCGCCATCCGACAAGTTAAAATGACAGTGCTCGGACCCGACGTAGTGCACCAGTTGGGGGATGCTCAGGTATGCGGTGGGATCCTGTTCGCACTCACCCCAGCCTGGACGGAATTTCACATTGGCCCCAAGGTCCTGTACTTCCCGTGGGAGCCTGTGCCCCACAACCTGAGCCGCTTCTGGAATTTTAATTTTATTATTTTTCAGGAGGTAAAAAGGCGTGCCCTGTATCTACTGCTGCTGCACACCGTCCACCTCTTCTCCCTCATCCACAGTCCAGACACGCCTTGGCGTGCCCATTTGCCACGGGCAGTGGGGATCCCCATTGGAGGGCTCTCTATGCGGGAGTCCTCCCCCTTTCTCTCGGGGATCTGGGGTGGAGAGTGCTGCATGCAGCAGTCCCCTGCAACTGCAGATTGCTGTGGTTCACGGACTCCCAGCCCAACCGCTTGTTCTGAGGCGCTGTGGAGTCCATGGACCACGTGTATGTTGGGTGTGGGCGTTCGCACTCCCTTGATTTTCTTAAAAACCTCCTGCTTTCAGTCCCACGCTCCTGATCGGGCACCCGGTACGGAGGAGGGAGGGCAGGTCTGAAGACCTCCTCGTGGGTCTGCTCCTGGGCCTGGCCAAACTGGTCATAAACAGGTCTAAGCAGCAGGCCATGGAGGGGGTGGTTAGGGCCGACTGCCCACCCCTCTTCTGCGGTTGCGTTCAAGCTTGGGTGTCTCTGGAAAGGGAGCACACTGTGTCCACCAACACCCTGGAATTGTTTAGGGAGAGGTGGGTGTCGCAGGGAGTGGAGTGCATTATTTCCCCCCTCCAACTCTATTTTGATTTAATCCCTCCCCTCCCCTTCACTGTTTGATCACACAGCATTGCCCTTTTGTGAAGGAAACTGCTTGTCACTGACCACTCGCGTGTTTGCTTTCTTCCTGGTGGTGGGAATTTGAATAAAGATTCGTGCACCTTGTGTCCTTCTCTGTGTCACACACCTGCGCACACGCACCATGGGTGCTGGGGAAAAATTAAGCACTACCACAGTTAGGCGGTAGTGTAGGGGTTAAATTTAAGAAAAAAATTAACAGGCGATCGTGGAGGGGGTCGTGAGGGCCAACTGCCTGTCCCTCTTCCGCGGTTATGTTAGGGCCCGGGTGGCCTTGGAGAAGGAGCACGCGGTGTCCACCTGGGGATTGTGGCACAATCACCTGATGAAGGAGTGTCACTCTGAAAGCTGGTGCTTCCAATTAAACCTGTTGGACTATAACCTGATGTTGTGTGCGATTTTTAACTTTGAACACCCCAGTCCAACAACGGCATCTCCAAATCATGTTACTGGTATTTCTTTATTGAGGACTGATTTCTGAACTGGCTGATCTACACAGTCATTGTGCTGCAGGTGTATTTCAGTTCTCTTTAGGGAACTGTTGTTTCACTGGCCTGTGTGTTACAATTTTCTTTTACTTTGAGAAAAGGGCGATGCTGATTTTCTGACAGGGCTTCTTTCTTTTTTGCATATGTTTCCACTTTTTTTGGGTGTTTAGACTGAGGCCCTGTGAGATAGTGCACATTTCCAGATGAACTGCTCCTCTCTGGGTAGGCTTGGCCTTCTGTAGGCAGCTTCTGTATGTACTGGGGGTGAGCATTTGCTGCCTGTCGGAGTGGACCATTCCTTGTGAGTTAACTGCACCTTTTATAATGAACTGCATCCCTGTGAGTGGTCGCCTCCGAATGGATCGGGCCTCTATGGAGACTGAACACCTATGTGTGTGTGCTGTGGAGTACGCATTTGCTGCCTTCAGGAGTGGACTCTGCACACTGGAGTGGACTCCGCCTTCAGGTGTGGTCTCTGTTTTTGGGAATGGACTCCGCATACTAGAGAGGACTCTGTTTCTGGCAATGCAGTCTGTGTACTGAAGTGGACTCTGTTCCTCGGCTTGGACTCTGCATTTTGAAGAGAACTGTTTATAATAATGGATTCTGTGTACCAGAAAGGACTCTGTTGGTAATTGACTGTCTTGTTGCTTGTCAGACTTATCACCTGCACTGTCTTGTGTGTCTTTGGGTTTGGCATGTCTTATGTGAGCTGGGAGGCTCATAGGTCGTCCTGAAAACTGTCACCCCGAGAGCAGGATGGTGGGTAAGCCACCCCGATGGCAGTCACCTCGAGAGCCGGAAGGTGGATAGACCACCCTAATGTTGGTCACCTTGAGAGCTGGAGGGTGGGTAGGCCACCCTAATGCCAGTCACCTTGAAAGCCGGAGGGTGGGTAAGCTGTCCTGTGAACCTGAAGATGGGTAGGCTGCTCTAAGAGCTGGAAGGTGGATAGGCCACCCTGATGGCAGTCGCCCCAAGAGCCAGAAGGTGGGTAGTCCTTTGTGACCACTATTATCCTGAGAAGGGGTAATTGGGACGGGCTGTCCGAAGTGGCCAGAAGGTGTGTTGGAGTGGCCAGAGCCAGAAAGTGCGTCGGGGCAGGCCAAGATCCAGAAGGCTTGTGGGTTGCCCTGCATGCTGTCATCCCAGGAAAGGGGACAGGCTGTCCTAGAGATGGCCAGAAGGTGTGTCAGGGCAGTCCACTGGCCAGAGAGCACATCGGAGTGGGCAAGAGCACACAGGAACATAGGGGCAGACTGATAGCTGGAAGGCAAGTATGCCAGCCTCAGCACTGTTAGTCCGGGGAGGTACCCGGGTGGGCTGGCCTAGAAGTGGCTGGAAGGCACGGAAGGGCAGGTAGGGAAACTGGAAGGTCGGTAGGCCATCCTGATCATTGCCGTGCTGTGGCGAGTGGGGATGGAACAAGATGGGTTGTCCTACAGGTGGCCAGAAGGTGTGTCAGGGTGGACCGAGAACCGAAGGAGTGTGATGCTAACTGAGAGCTGGAAGGGGCATTGGGGCAGGCTGTCTTTAAGTGGCTGGAAGTTGAGAGGGATGGTTGGTTTGATGGGTTGCCAAGGATGTCTGTGTTAAATGCATGGTTTTATTGTTCGGTTTATCAGACTGTCTGTTCATGATTGTGTTTACTGTTTCCTTCTTAAAAATGTAAGGTGGGATTCGAGGTTCATCCTTGTTTCCTTGTGAACTAGTTGTATGGTTGAGTTTGGGGTATGGATGCTGCCTCTTTCCCCTGAAAACTGCTGTTTCTTGTATACGGCTGTTCATGATAATTGTTTGTGTGTATTTTGTACTGTTTAATTTTAAAAATTAACAGGAGATTCACAATCTTCTCATTTGAGGGGACTGACTCTGAGCTGGCTGGCTGCAGCCAGTGTACTGTGCACGAGTAAATAAAGCTGAAAATGTGTTGCTGGAAAAGCGCAGCAGGTCAGGCAGCATCCAAGGAACAGGAGATTCGACGTTTCGGGCATAAGCCCTTCTTCAGGAATGAGGAAAATGTGTCCAGCCGGCTAAGATAAAAGGTAGGGAGGAGGGACTTGGGAAGGGACGTTGGAGATGCGATAGGTGGAAGGAGGTCAAGGTGAGGGTGATAGGCCAGAGTGGGGTGGGGGCAGAGAGGTCAGGAAAAAGATTGCAGGTTAGGAAGGCAGTGCTGAGTTCAAGGGATTTGACTGAGACAAGGTGGGGGGAGGGGAAATGAGGAAACTGGAGAAATCTGAGTTCATCCCTTGTGGTTGGAGGATTCCTAGGTGGAAGATGAGGCGCTCTTCCTCCAACCGTCAGCTTGTTATGGTCTGGCAGTGGAGGAGTCCAAGGACCTGCATGTCCTTGGTGGAGTGGGAGGGGGAATTAAAGTGTTGAGCCATGGGGTGGTTGGGTTGGTTGGTCTGGGTGTCCCAGAGGTGTTCTCTGAAACATTCCGCAAGTAGGTGGCCTGTCTCCCCAATATAGAGGAGGCCACATCGGGTGCAGCAGATGCAATAGATGATGTGTGTGGAGATGCAGGGGAATTTGTGGTGGATATGGGGCCTTGGAGAGAAGTAAGGGAGGAGGTGTGGCACAAGTTTTGCATTTCTTGTGGTTGCGGGGAAGGTGCCGGGAGTGGAGGTTGGGTTGGCGGGGGGTGTGGACCTGACGAGGGAGTCATGGAGGGAGCGGCACGGTGGCACAGTGGTTAGCACTGCTGCCTCGCAGCGCCTGAGACCCGAGTTCAGTTCCCGACTCAGGCGACTGACTGTGTGGAGTTTGCACGTTCTCCCCGTGTCTGCGTGGGTTTCCTCCGGGTGCTCCGGTTTCCTCCCACAGTCCAAAAATGTGCGGGTCAGGTGAATTGGCCATGCTAAATTGCCCGTAGTGTTAGGTAAGGGGCAAATATAGGGGTATGGGTGGGTTTCACTTCGGTGGGTCGGTGTGGACTTGTTGGGCCGAAGGGCCTATTTCCACACTGTAAGTAATCTAATCTAATCCAGAATGAGTGGTCTTTTCAGAACGCTGATAGGGGAGGGGAGGGAAATATATCCCTAGTGGTGGGGTCCGTTTGGAGGTGGCAGAAATGACTGCGGATGATACATTGTATATGGAGGTTGGTGGGGTGGTAGGTGAGAACCAGTGGGGTTCTGTCCTGGTGGCGGTTGGAGGAGTGGGGCTCAAGGGCGGAGGAACGGGAAGTGGAGGAGATGCGGTGGAGGGCATCGTCGATCACGTCTGGGGGGAAACTGCGGTCCTTGAAGAAGGAGGCCATCTGGGCTGTACGGTATTGGAACTGCTCCTCCTGGGAGCAGATGCGGCGGAGACGAAGGAATTGGGAATATGGGCTGGCATTTTTACAGGGGGCAGGGTGGGAGGAGGTATAGTCTAGGTAGCTGTGGGAGTCGGTCGGTTTATAGTAAATGTCCGTGTTGATTCGGTCACCCGAGATAGAAATGGAAAAGTCTGGGAAGGGGACGAGGAGTCTGAGACGGTCCAGGTGAATTTGAGGTTGGGGTGCAAGGTGTTGGTAAAGTGGATGAACTGTTCAACCTCCTCGTGGGAGCACGAGGCAGCGCCAATACAGTCATCGATGTAGCCGAGGAAAAGGTGGGGGGTGGTGCCAGTGTAGTTGCGGAAGATGGACTGTTCCACATATCTTACAAAGAGGAAGGCATAGCTGGGGCCCATGCGGGTGCTCATGGCAACTCCTTTAGTTTGGAGGAAGTAGGAAGATTGGAAAGAGAAGTTGTTCAGGGTGAGGACCAGTTCAGTCAGTCGAAGGAGGGTGTCAGTGGAAGGATACTGATTGGTACGGCGGGAAAGGAAGAAGCTGAGGGCTTTGAGTCCTTTGTGATGGGGGATGGAGGTGTACAGGGACTGGATGTCCATGGTGAAGATAAGGCGTTGGGGACCAGGGAAGCGAAAATCCTGGAGGAGGTGGAGGGCATGGGTGGTGTCCCGAACATAGGTGGGGAGTTCTTGGACTAAGGGGGACAGGACCGTGTCGAGGTATGCAAGGGTGACTTGGTGACAGGATGCCAGCCTCGGTGCCATTATTTCAGTACAAAAGAGATGCAAAATAGAAAAGGAGCTCAAACAATTTTGGAAATAAAGGGTGATGGAGAAACACACAAAAACATAATAGGAAAAGGTTATAGGACTTCATAGGAGCAATCATTGTGCTGTCCAGAGTCAGGAATTTATTTGAGTATGATATTATGAGAGGGCATTTAATGTTCCAGCACCAATCCTTGCAGTAGACTGCTAGTCACAGGCCTCTGTTGTAACAACTCCTGACCACCACCCATTATCTCCAACTATCAAGCTAATTTTGCATCCAGTTGGCTAGCTCTCCCTGGATCCCATGTGTTCTAACCTTACTAACCAGTCTACTTTGTGCAATCTTGACGAAAGCCTTGTTAAAGTCCATATAGATGACATCCATCTCTCTGCCTTCTTCAATTCTCTTCATTACTTGTTTGAAAAATTCAATTAAGTTAGTGAGTCATAATTTCTCTCACACAAAGCCTTGCTGACTATTCCTAATCGTCTTTGTTTTTCCAAATGCATGTGGATCTTGTCTTTCAGAATCCCCTCCAACAACTTACCATGAGTGATGTTAGGCTCACTGGACTGTAGATCTCTAACTTTACCTTGCAGCATTTCTTAAATAATGCAGCAAGGTACAGCATTAGCCCCCTTCCAGTCTTCTGGCACCTCACTCATGGCTGTTGACGATGATGATATCTCTGCCAGGCCCCCAGCTTCTCACTTGATCCGGTCCAGGCATTTATCAACCTTTATGTGTTCTAAGACCTCCAGCACATCCTCTTCTGTAATGTGCATTCTTTTTTTGAAGACATCGCTATTCTTCCCCTGAGTTCCTTGGTTTCCATGTCTTTCTGCACAGTAAATATTGACGTGAAACGTTCTTCTAGCATTTCAGCCATCTTTTGTGGCTCCGCACATCTCTCTCTCTCTGCCATCTCTCTCTCTCTATCCTGTGAGAACCTATGTCTGATTTTACCTTGTTACCAAAGGGGTGTTTATGGGGACTGTTGCAGGCATTTGGAACAGCATCATTAAGGTGGAAAAGTCCTGGAATTTCCACTCTACTTTAAAACACCTCAAAAAGTTAGGGTCCGGGCTACTTTCTTGAGATGTTTTGAGGGAGTCTGGCCTGGTCCATAACAGTACCATAAGAATTGTTTTCTCCAACCTTTCCATTTTTGTGGTTAATTAAATCTTTCTGACAATATTAGTAACTACTCTGATACAATGTCCTTCTAATGTCATTAATTACTTTTGCTTTCTTAAAAGGTTTTTGTTTGCAGTAATACTAATATTGCTGCCCTGTGCTGTTGAGCTAGAGGGTTTTCCTGTTTTACAGCCAAAATGGAAGATTCCTGACTCTTCATGACTGAAATGGATTAGTCCCACTTTTTTGCAATTTTTCTGGATAAGTCCTATTATTTTCAGCCTTAAGAAAACAAAATTTATTAATAAATAGCTTTATTGAATTATTCCTGTTGTCTTTGACTTTAATAAATTATGCCCACTTTAATCATATTTTTACTGAATGATTCTGCAATTTAACATGTGAATCCTGATTTTCTAAGGGTTTTTACTGGATGTTTCCTGTTGTTTGATGCTTTAATAATAACCCCAATTTCTTTCACAGTACCTTTTTCTGAATAGTTCCATCTCCCTGTGGATTAAACAAGTGTTTCCTGTTTTTAAAATGGCTTTAACAAAACAATGCACATCTTCTCTTTAGCTTTAATAAAGTCTCTTAACTTTCTTCTATTAGTCCCAGACAGTCTAGTATTAGTATTGGAATGCCTCTTTATTATTTTGATTCTGGCTTTGCAACATCACCAGATCTGGATCCTCAGTTTAAATTGTTTTTGTTGCTCTCAATTCCCTTAACTGTGCCTCATTCTGTCCTCCAATTTTCTTGATGATACTTGATCTGAGTGAGAAGTACTTTCCTTAACATATGCCTTCCTCGCCTGGAACACTGCATCATTTTTAAAGATTCCCTTTGTCCACTAGGAATTTTAGCTTGTAAATCACCAACTCCATTTGCTCTCTGACTGAAGCCTAGATTAAGTCTGCTCCTACAAATTATTGACACGCAGTGTGGTTCAGATTTGTTTTGGAGTTACTATTAGTCCTTTATCAGGATGTTCCTAACTCTTCTGCTGCTGTATGTCCATTACAAAATGTGAAATCTTTGACTATTGGTTGGATTCCTGCCTTGGTAAGTCTTGCCATGAGTGTTTCTTCAAGATTTTGAATGCTCTTCCATGCTAACTGTTGGCTGTAGGAAAATCAATTAACTGGTGTCCCATGTCCCAACAGTAGACACCAGGTTTCTTCTGATGATTTCAAATCTTTTCCAAGTTTAATTATAAAATAGAAGCCAGAATCGTACCTAGAATCAATCAGCATTAAGTTAAAAGAGTCTGGCTGAATAATTTAATGCCTGCTTGTGGCAGTTATCAAATACCTGCAATTTCTTGACTAAATTGGGTACAATTACTACAGTAGAAAATTAGGAAAAAAGTGATTCATCAGGGCTCTTTATATAGGAAGGGCCTGTTTGAAGAATAGTCATAATGATTTGGTAATGGGAAAGGCATTTGCTTGTGGATATGTATAAAAAAAGAGCATGGTCATACTGAGCATTGTGGGAATGAGGGAGACTGAGAGTGAATAACTGAGAATTTGGGTCAATGTGGAGGGGTGGGTTGGGGTGGGAAATGAAATGCCTAAAGGTCTGCTCCAAGAAATAGTCTGTCGAATGAGAGGTGCGCAGGAGAGGAAATAAGGCATGGATTGAGAGGCTTACCTATATCATGACCAATGGCATTGTGACATCACAAGTGCATGGAAAGCAGCTGATTGGTGAGTAGATGTGTTCAGTATTTCCAATCTTTAAAGAAAATTGGGTCTTTAGTTTGTGTTTAAATCTGTAGACCTTTTTTCCTCCTTTCTGAGAATTAGCTGTTGTATATTCATAGTAAGTGCATACTTATTTTGAGGGCAACAAATATTTTTCAGGGTTACAAGATAGTCAATCAACAAGGACAAGTGAAGTGGATATCCTGTAGTATGTGTGAAGTTAATGATAGACCATATGTCTCAGACAATGCTTCTTGTAGATTGTTTGTTTATTAGCTACATAGATTAAGCTCCAGGTTTCAGAACTAGAGCAGTAGTACATCTGCAAGGAAGAGGACTACATGGGTAAAGTGTGTAGGGAAGTGGTCACGTCATAGAACTGAAGTGGAAAGACAATGAGGGAATGAGTGTTTACTTGGCAAACTCAAAATATCTTAATGGTTAGTTCAGGAATCGCCTGAGGCTATCTTGTTTATTAATTGGTAATCTACTTTGAAAAGTGGTTAGAGTGATGAGTCCTCAGGGGAGTACATGGCAACTCAGATACACAGGGCAGGACGAAGAAGGATGATGCAGAAATAATTACCAGGGGAGTCATGGGGATCAGACAGGCATTTCTGTGGCAGTAACTTCAAGGATGGTGTGTTGCTTTTCTGGTGCCAGAGTCAAAATTGTAGGGAATGGCTGCAGGACATCCTACTTGCAGAGGAGCATCATCAATTGACAGACATTGCTAGGAAGAGGGATGAGGATTCTAAAGGCAAGATTTCAAGAAGTTATGAAAATTACAAAGCTTGACCACCAAAGCAATAACTTCATGATTACTCAAAGTCACACGCAAGTGAATATGAGAACACAAGGATCGATCAATTGAACACATGGCTGAAGAACCAGGCAGGGCATCAAACTTTTCAGGAATTAGAGTCAGTTTTGGGTCAGATGGGATCTGTATAGTCTGAACTGGGAATGATATTTTCACAGAGATTTGCTTATGCTATTAGATTAGCTTGACAGGGGGTTAGAAACTCAGGAGGTAATCCAAATTGGAAGGAAGTAAAATTGGTAACAGGATGGCAAAAAGGTGATAGGAATACTGGAAGACAGGAAAAACAATCAGCCTCATATATACTTTGAAAGCAGAATGATGTCAATGAAGACTACAACATGAACCTAACCTAACCCTAACTATCACATGCAACAGTCACAACAGGTTGGAAAATCTAAAGACGTAAGTAGAGATACATGAATATGAACTAATTGCCATTTCAGAAACATGATTGTATGATGACAGAGACTGGTAACTGAATTTTCAAGGATTTTCAACATCTCAGAAGGACAGAAAAAACAAATCAGGTGGAGTTACACTGATAATAACAATTACGTCAGTTCATCGATAAGGGAGGATCTCAGACTGGAAGAACTTAAACAGCGACTGAAGAACCTAAAGAATCCTTGAGATACTACAAGCAAAACTAACATCATTTACAAAATACCACACAAGAAATGTGAAAAACATTACATTGGACAAACAAGCACGAAACTTGCCACCAGGATATATGAACATCAACTAGCCAGCAAAAGACATGACCCACTATCACTTAGTTTCTATACATACAGACAAAGAAGGACACCACTTTGACTGGAACAACGCACACATCCTAGGACAGGCTAAACAAAGACATGCATGAAAATTCCTAGAGGCCTGGCATTCTAAGCGGAACTCTATCAATAAACACATTGATTTAGACCCCATCTACCTTCCCTTGAAAAAAAGAATTGGAAATGATATCACCCACCTTAAGAAACCAAGACCTATAAGTAGAGAGGTGGGATGGTAATGCTTCCTCGCCATGGTGACAAAACGTCTGAAAACAAACCTTTAAGCTCAGCAAGCAGATTTACATTCATATCATTAACCTGAGCTACAAATCTTCTCAAATCGCTTGAAATCAATTTTAATGGAACTGAAAAATGACAAAGAGCTACAGTGACCTCATTACATGGCTTTTTTGATGTTCTACAGACCTGAGAGCTTGTCAGCCAGGATAGATTCTATAGTTTTCCCTTCAAGGATGGCTGTCTATAGAAACTTGTCACCAATCTCCACTTGGTACACAATGATCTGTGTGATCCTGACTAACAGATCCATCACAGACCATTATGTGTTCAAACTGGGGTCAAGCAAATTCAAATAATTACATGAATATTCTTCTCCAATTCTTCACTGCAGTACTAAACCACAAATCCATGAAGCATCCTGCTAGACTGGCACTTCTTGTATAATGTGCAAGTAACTGTTCAATCTGCATCATGCCCAGTCCAAAATCAAGATTATCCCAATCTCATTCATTGAACTGCAGTGCACAAACAATCCCTAAATCTTTGGAGGCATATCCGTAAATGGACGTTGGATTATCTGGAAATCAAAGATCCTCTACTGGCTGACTAGATAGGTGTTCTTCAGAGTGTCCTTTCTCTGGTCAATTCCCCAGCACCAAGGTACTGATTACCAATTGGTTGAATTGGCAGGTCACACCATCCAGATAATCAAGACTTCCAAAACAAGCTCTTTACTCTGAGCTTCATAATAGCAAACATTTACTTTAGACAATTATTCAAGGATGTTCACAAACCCTCCTTGATTTAAAAAAAGATGGTTCTGCAGGTTCATGGAAACTTCTGGTTCAAGACCAGCCAAGCTAGATGAAATCCACACTATTACCTATTATGTCTTAAGTGCCATTAAGCGGAGTCTACAATTTTCCACGCAGTTGGTTTGGTGCCACCATTTTGTTTAAGTGTAAGGATCTACCCTGTTTGCTTGGACTGGTGTGGTGGAGCAAAATCACTTACCGGTCTAACTAGAACCTGTTCTTGTCTTGAACAAGAAGTAGTTTTTTTTCCATGTTAACAGCTAGTTAGAGCAATTTAGAACTATTGACATCAATAGGGAAAAGGTACTCAGCAAATTATTAGGATTGAGGGCAGACATGTCCCCCGGGCCTATTGGTCTGCATCTTAGGGTATTAAAGGATGTGGCGGTGCACATAGTGGATTCATTGGTTATAACATTCCCAAATTCCCAAAACATGGGAAACATTCCAGTGGACTGGAAAAATGCTAATGTGATGCCCTTATTCAAAAAGGGAAGGAGTCAATATGTGGGAAATTACAGACCAGTTAGTGTTGGGAAAGTGTTAGAATTAATTATCAAGGAAGCTATACCAGGACTTTTGGAAAGTCAAAACGCTATCTATCTGTAAGCATGGGTTTATTGAAGGGCAAATCATGTTTGACTAATTTACTAGAGTTCTTCAATGATGTAAAAAGTGAAGTGGATAATAAGGATTCTGTAGGTGTAATATATCTGGACTTCTGGAAGGTCTTTGAAAAGGTGCTGCACCAAACGTTAATTCACAAGGTTAGATCTTATTGGGTTATGAGTTATTTATTAGTTTGGATAGATGACTGGACAAAATACAGGATAAATGTTTTTTTTTTCTGAATGGCAAGATGTAACTAGTTGGGTGCTAGAAGGTTCGGTCCTTGGACCCCAGCTATTTACGAACTACATTACTGACTTGGATACAGAGATAGAAGGGTCTATAGCCAAATGTGCGGACAACACAAAAATAGGCACAATGGTAAAATGCAATGAGGAAATAACAACCTTACAAGTGAATATATATAGGATATGAGAGTGGGCCAAAATGTGGCAGATGAAGTGTAACGTGGATAAGTGTGAGGTTATGCATTTTAGCCAGAAAAATAGGAAGGCAATCTATTATCTAATTGGGAAGAGATTTCAGGGTGCTTTGATGCAGATGATCTGGGTGTACACAGTCATGAGTCACTGAAAAACTAGCATGCAGTTACAGCAGATAATAAAGGAAATGAATGGAATGTTAGCTTTTATAGCTGAAGGAATAGAATATAAATCTAAGTATTGTTGAAACAATACAAAGCATTGAGACCTTACCTGGAGTATTGTGCTCAGATTTGGTCCCCTTATTTGAGGAAAGATGTAGTGCCATTGGAGGCAGTTTAAAGGAGGTTCACTAGACTGATCCCGGAGATGATGGGTTTGTCATATGAAGAGAGATTGAACAGTTTAGGCCTATACTCTCTGGAATTTAGAAGAATGAGGGGAGATCAAATTGATGTATTCAAGGTGATAAGAAGTATGGATAAAATAGATGTGGAGCGGATGCTTCCTCTTATGGGGAATTCTAGGACAAGAGGCCCTAATCTTAGAATAAGGGGTAGCAAATTTAAAACAGAGTTGAGGAGAACTACTTCTCCCAAAAGGGTGGTGAATCTGAGGGAATTTGCTACCCTAAAGTGCAGTGGATTTTTAATTGGTAAGGGGTTGAAGAGTTATTGGGAGAAGGTTGGAAAATGAGGGTGAGGTGTGTAACAGCCATGATCAAATGGCAGAGCATACTTGATGGGTTGAAAGGCCTAATGTTATTCCTATATCTTATGAACTTATTAGTAACTAGTTCATATAATAACACTGATATGCTACATTGATATTGTTACAAAGACTTAAGAGTACATGAATATTAAGTCATACTCCTAGATCTTAAGCTGTTCTGCCCATGATTCCACATAATTTCATCATCATCATAATCATCGTCATCATGGATACTGTTTAAGATATACTTGGCTATTCCCCCTTGCAGACCCTTACAGTCTTCTACAACATTTCTCACATTTAATCATTTTCATCATGGACATAATAAATAACATAAACTTTGTCCATGACAATTTACTGATTTCACTCCTGGAAGGTTGAGCCTAATTTTCAGAATTTGACTCATGTCTTCAATTTCCAAAACATCATGAATAGCTTATTTAAATCTATTCCATCTATCCCTTTTCATATTTTGAAAACTTTGATCAGCCAACCACTTAACCTTGTAAATCCTGGAAATACAACTCTTATATGTTTCAATGCCCCTTTTATCTTAAGTCTACAAATCCAGATATCAAACAGGTATGTCTGCATTGCACTCTCTTCAAGAGCAATGTAGTCTTTCTCAACAGTGGTGCCAAAAGTAGCTCATAGTACTCCAGCTATGTCTAACCCAGGGCTTTGTTTTCTTAAATTATATTTCAGTAGAATCCAGTTATACACTTTTTTTTCTAGTCTGAGTTTTGTTCCTAAAACTACAAACTCTAGCCATACTGATTTGTTCCTCCCTCCCCTATTCCCAATCCAGTCAAATTCCAACTTGACTGTCCCTTTAAAAAATGCCTGTTCTTTACTTCCATTATATCTCAGGCAGTCCTATTAGACCTAACTCAATTACAATTTCTAATTCGAATTGAGGGATTGTTAATGTCATTTTATTAGTTTTTGCCTAGGTGGTTTATACAAAGCATACGTTCTAATCAGTTGGGACATATAGTCCCATCAGTTAATCTATGAGTAAAACCTTACATTACTTTTTGTGATGTATGATAGTCATCCTGCTCCACAATTTACAACAATTAGATCAACTTTCCGCATTTTTGAATGCTTTATTTACAAGAAGATAGGCTTTCATCAAGGCTGAGATCATGGGAAAAATATTATGAGCTCTTGGACCTTAAATAACATCATATGAGACAGAATTTTATTTCTGGGATTTTAACATATTATACCAGGGAATCTCATGCTAGAAAGTCCCTGGTAACTTAATAGGCCATGATGTTGTTACAGTATTTAATAGATACAGCAATCAAATAGTTAAGGTTAATTCCTCAACTGAATTAATTACAAGATTTTACCTTTGAACAGTTAATAGACATAAACAAAGTTTTCAGGTATACCTCAAGTGCTTAAGGGTTTCTGATGAAGGTCCTGAGGAAACAAAATACAGTCGGTGAAGGGCTGGCTAGTGGTAATGTAACTGATCATGACATACAGGACAGAGCTTTCTTACCCAAAGATCACTCGCCAAGATCAGGTTTTCAAGTAGCTTTGCTGAGGATACCAAGCAACAATCAAATAACTCTGATCTCAAGTTAAAAGATTAACACCTCAGTAATCTAAGGACTTCAGAACTGCATGGTTTTTATTCTCCCTGTGTGTATCAGACACTGTATCCTTTTCAAATTTATTACCTATGTTTCTGTGTGTGTTAAATGCCATGTTGTTCTTAGTTTTTTCCTCAAGGTTAGTAGGTGATAAAATTCCTCTTTCATTCAAGAAAACCATGGAATGGCCTCCTTCAATTTAATTTTGTTAACATTTTTCATTGATTTGTGATATAACTGCATTCTGAATTGCAACAAGAATATTTGTACTGACCTAATCGAGAGAGGTACCCTTCCTTATTTGGTTGCAACAAATTGCAGAAAAGGTTACTTGCATGATTTATGGTTGAATCTTCAGGATGATGACCATTCAATGAAATCTGTGGCAAAACAGAATGTTGTGGAAGAATGGGTAGCAAAAATGTGTTGTGTAAGTTGTTTTTTTTTTCAAAATTGTGATTCTGGACATGATTTTGGCATTAGAACACAACTATATACTGTGGAAAGAGCCATTAGTGCTGCAAGAGACAGAATTTATAGCGATATTCCCAACAGACATGGAAATGTTTAAAAAATGAAATGAAGGATACAGACTTGAAAGCAAAGTCTTCATGACTTGTAGGATTTTGTGGCAGCCCATAAACTCAAGGATAAACTATCGGAGTATGAAACAAAATGAATTAGACAGTTCCATAAAGTTTTGTGTTTATTCTGTGGTATCAATCCAGCCTTATCACACAGATGGATTTGTATTAAAAATTTCTGGCTAAAGTGAGGCTATTTGCTAAGTGGTTTGACCAGTGAACAATACAGAGTGGAATCTCCCACAACTGGAAAAATAATGTTGAGAATATTTTAGCTATTTTAGTCACATGTTAATGGGTATGTAAACCAATCAACTTTTTTTAAAAAAGCAGGCTGATAATTTTCAAAAAGCATTATTTCTGAAACTCCACAAAGAGGCAACAAATACAGAAGAAAAACTATGGAAAGCAAAATCTGTAGTTTGAGTGATGCTTCCAAATTATGGCATTTTTTTTGGTGAGATCTTTTACAAAATTGTTTGTTTAACTAAAAGCAGATGTTGCAATGACCTCCACATTCTAAATCTGAAGGGCTGACCTCATTCCTGCTTGAAATGAAAACCTATTTGGCACAGTTTTGCCAATTAATATATTTATCTCTGTAAGTTTACAATCCAAATGGAACAGATTCAAAGTACAAGTCCTGCCCTTTCATAAACATACTCAGTGCAAACACCAATGACAGTTGTTCTATGTTGAAATTGGGTTAAAATGTAGATTAAAGCCAATATATTGTTAAATCTCAACTCAAATTCCTCTTGTTTAATATAAAACACACCCCACGAGATATTTATATGTATTTCTTAATGTAACAGTTTAAAAATTCCGCCATTGCAATGCATAGGATGAACCATAGCAAAACAAATGTACAAAGTTTAAAAAAATCAGATGAGACAAAATTAGAACCTAACCATCTACACGGAAGGATCCACTAAATCAACCATTTAAGTTCATGTACCGTAGGCCAGTGAGACAACTCTTAAAGATATTTTTGTTGAGCAGAGATGTTTTCCAATGTCCTTAATTTGTAACTTGCCAGTCTAATGTAAATGATGCCCAAGTCTCAGTATTTGGTGATCCCAAAGCCAGGGCAAACAACATTCTTTTTGTCTAGTTCACACTAGCCTACAATAGTATCATGTAATCCCATAGCAATGCAGCCTTTAAAGACACAAAATTCCATCACAGGCTCAGACAATACTCACAAAGCCAGTCCACTACCTTTGCAAAAACAAGCACACAAATTTAAACTTTTCAACAGACAGTGAAATTGTAGTGCTCAAAAAAATCTAAACATCTGCGTATGTTGGAAATCAGAAACAAAAACTGAAATTGCTGGAAAAACTCAGTTCTAGGAGCATCGGAGGAGACAAAGCAGAGTTAACATTTCTGGTCCAGTGACCCTTCTTCAAAAATAATTGTAGCTAGAAAAAGTTTGGTGGACATTCAAAATGGCCACCTCCTTCCTCAACTGAAGATGCCGCACCACTGTGGTTAGAGTCGTACAGTCCTTTAACACAGAGACATGCCCTTTGGCCCAAACTGGTCCATGTGGATCAAAATATTAGTCCACGCTAACCCCATTTCTCTGCCCTTGATCCATATCCTTCTAATCTTTTTCTATCCACAAGGACATTTGACAAGGATCTTTGTTGTATGCAATCCATCTCCCACACTTGAGCCCTCACTCCTTCTCTTCTCAGTCACAAAACCCCAGACCTCACTTACTCCCCCAGCATCAGCCACACCAAAAAGATCACTAGCCATTACTACTACCATCTCCAGCAGGATGCCACCAACTCACACATATATCCCCCTCCTCCCTTCACAGCTTTCTACAGAAAACATTCCCTCCGAGGCACTGTGGTCCGTTCCTCCTCCACTCTAACATCTCCCCACACCCCAATGTCTCCTTCCCATGCAATCACAGAAACCGTAACGCCTGCCTGTTTACCTCCTTCCTCCTCATTATCCAAGGCCCCATACACACTCTTCAGGTGAAGCTGTGATTTAATGTACTGTTTTCACTGATCACAACATGGTCTCCTCCACATTGGAGAGTTGAAAGATAGACTAAATGACTGTTTTGCAGAACACCTATATTCTGTCTGCAAGAAAGGCCTTGAGCTTCTGGTTAATTTCAACTTCAACACACCACCATTTTCCTGAGCCAACATCTCCACCTCAAGCTTGCTTCAGTACTCCAGCAAAACTTACTGGAAGAACAGCATCTCATTTTCTCCTTGGGGAGCCCTGTAGCCTTCAGGATTCAATATTGAGTGAAACACTTTTGGGGCATGACCACCTTTTATCATGTCCTTACAGCAACACCCACACATCAACCCCTATTGAGCATATGGACTGCTACCAGAACCAACCTATTTTCAGCTACTAATGGTTTCCATTAGCAGCTATTTATTCTCCCAGACTAACTTTCACCTTTTTGTTTGTTGTTCTCTCTCTCTGGGCTCCATTTCCACCTATTTGTTTACTTCCTCCCCTTTCCTCCCATCCCATCTTTAGCATATCCGACCTGTTCCTAGCTATAAGAAGTTCTGAAGAAGCATCACAGCAATTGAAACATTAACTCCGCTTTCTCTCCACTGATGCTGCCAGACCTGCTGAACTGTTCCAGTAATTTCTGAAATCTAGTGCCATTGCACATCTTCTGCTAGGTAGGTGTAGTGCAATATTGTGTGGCAGCCTGAGAATTAGTAATGTATTAGGACATCTTCTCCATCAAGGCTGCACAGACAAAACACCAAAAAGATTTTTTTCTATGAATTAAAGATTGGCATTGGTTTCCACCACCCTTAAGTGCTTGCTTTCTCATTTATTTCTGTGCTATTAGAAGTATTACATTTTCTGTCAGGAACAACAGATGTCTTGCATATTATTAACTAAGCATGTATATTGTGGTCATTTTTTAAAATTGATGTTACCCATATCTAAAGACCATAAAGAGCTTGCCAGCTTTTGCAACAAGCTTGTTTTTTGTCAATTTTCATTGATCTTGCTGTCAACCTTGCAAAACCCAGGGACATATTCATACAACATTCATGCTTAGATGGAGAGCTGCCTCTCGGTTTGGTTGAGAGCTATTTCTTCCATGTCAACATATTGCCTGGCCAACCTCTCATAGGATGTAATGCAGCCCATTGAAAGCCCTGTGCTGTATCTCTTACTGAAACACAGCTTTATAAGATATTAAGAAATAAGGATGCACTGGTAATTGAAGAGAGAGCAATGTTAAATTAATGTTAAATATCAAATGTGCGCAGTGTGGACACTTAGTTATAGTCATTGTGTATCTAAGTCAAATAGCATCATATTAATGATTAGAAAATGTCCATTAATGATACCGTGTGTACATGTAAATGTGGCATCTTACTGTGACCACTGTATAAATAAAAAAATTTTAAATGCTATGGACAAGAATCATAACTAACATGGTAATTATGATGTTATAAAGTGAAAGGTGGTTAAATGTACCCTGACTACCTTGACCAGTTTACGGTAGCTCTTTTTTTAACTCATGGTGAAATGACAAAGTAGACAAAACTCAGGGGAAGTTCCAACATAAATTTATTAAACATCTTACCAAGGAAAAACAATATTTATCAGTCTATTCTTTGTTCTTTAATTAAACTCTATCAATTTCTTCACAAGATTCTTCAGTTAATGATTTTAAATCTCTAAGTAAACTTCCTTCTGAGGATTTGCTGCACACGGTTACACCACTGTATTTAAACTGTTTATTTGAAAAGGATTGGTAATGCCCACTCAGTAAGACTAGGATCGGCTGTTTCTTGGTCTTTGAGGGTTGGCTGATGTTTCAGGATTTGAAGTTACTGATTTGGACTTCCCTTCTCCTAAAGAGCTGGTTTTGGTTTTGGGGTCTCTAACTGAGAAAGTCTTTCTGGAGACACCTATGACAAATGCGCAAAAGCAGAGAGAATTAGGATCCAGGTTGTCTCTTTTATTTTCCTCTTCACGCTCTTTTCAAAGATTCTGTGGCCTGTGTCATACTAGCAGTAGACAGGGCAGGAAGATCCAGTGAAGTGGCTAATTTTAATATTTAGAGGTTGTAGAATGTGGTTTTGACAAGTACTGTGCTTGTCAAACTACACCTCTAACTTCCTACTAAGCTGCTACCAGAAGCCTGGGGAGGCCAGGTGATTGAGTATATTTAAGACTGAGATAAGTTCTTGAGTATCAAGGGTTACTGGGAGAAAGCGGGAGAATGGGGTTGAGAAACTTATCGGCCACAAATGAAGGGTGGAGCAGACTCGCTGGACTGAATGGCCTAATTTCTGCTCCTATGTCTTATGGTCTTACATGACCTGAGTGCCATCAAGCCTGTGTAGTATTCTTCTAACAATGCAGGTTCACTGAAGGTTCATTCTGAAACAAAGCAACCGTTAGCAGCTGCCCAGGCAGTTCCAAGTTGTCTGATTTCGACTGTAAGTTGATAGTCTAATGTCTGGCTACATAAATACTGTCTGTTCACACTCTCTGGTTTTCAAATTGCATAGTCCAATGCAGTTGAAACTTGGCTTCCAAGTTTCATGTTTTTGTCCAAGCTCATGAAAAATATAAATACGTTTCTAACAATCCTGGAGGTCATTGGTTACTTGACCACAGGTTTAAATGACTTAGTTCTAAAGTAAATAAAGGAAGGTGCATCTATTCTTATTGAACCTATTGAGTGTTTTCATTCATTTCTGTTTTTGATTCAAAGTTCCAGCATTGCCAAAAGTTTATTATTTATTAAATTCACCGTGTATATATCAATCATTAATTCAGTCAAATTTTGGTTGATTCCACTGTAGTTTGATTTTCCAGCCTTTCATGAACACCCAACACCTTGATCAGCAGAACAATACAAATTTAATTGAGAACATTTTGTCAGTTACTTTCCAACACATCTCCCAGTCTACATGTATTATACATCAAATTCAACATTACCAGAAGCAAGAAGGCATGATTGTCTCCTGTGGCCACAACATGTTGGCAAGATTTTTCCAGAGTGGTAGCTGTATACAACAAAATTGTGATGTTTAACAAAAAACAGAAATTGCTGATAAATTCAGCAGGTCTAGCAGCATCTGTAGAGGGAAATCAGAGTTAATGTTTTAGGTCGAGTGACCCTCATCAGAGCTGATGGTAACTCATAGAGTCATAGAGATGTACAGCATGGAAACAGACCCTTCGGTCTAACCTGTCCATGCCAACCAGATGTCCCAACCCAATCTAGTCCCACCTGGCAGCACCGGCCCATATCCCTGCAAACATTTCCTATTCATATACCCATCCAAATGCCTCTTAAATATTGCAATTGTACCAGCCTCCACCACATCCTCTGGTAGCTCATTTTATACATGTACCACCCTCTGCGTGAAAAAGTTGCCACTTAGGTCTCTTTTATATCTTTCCCCTCTCACCCTAAACGTATACCATCTAGTTCTGGACTCCCTGACCCCACAGAAAAGACTTTGTCTATTTATCCTATCCATGCCACTCATAATTTTGTAAACCTCTATAAGGTCACCCCTCAGCCTCCGACACTCCAGGGAAAACAGCCCCAGCCTGTTCAGCCTCTCCCTCCAACTCAGATCCTCCAACCCTGGCAACATTCTTGTAAATCTTTTCTGAACCTTTTCAAGTTTCACAACATCATTCCGATAGGAAGGAGACCAGAATTTCACACACTATTCCAACAGTGGCCTAACCAATGTCCTGTTCAGCCGCAACATGACTTCCCAACTCCTGTACACAATACTCTGACCAATGAAAGAAAACATACCAAACACCTTCTTCACTATCCTATCTACCTGCGACTCCACTTTCAAGGAGCCATGAACCTGCACTCCAAGGTCTCTTTGTTCAGCAATACTCCCTAGGACCTTTCCATTAAGTGTATAAGTCCTGCTAAGATTTGCTTCCCCAAAATGTAGCACCTCGCATTTATCTGAATTAAACTCCATCTGCCACTTCTCAGCCCATTGGCCCACCTGGTCTAGATCCTGTTGTAATTTGAGGTAACTTTCTTCACTCTCCGCTACACCTCCAATTTTGGTGTCATCTGCAAACTTACTAACTGTACCTCTTATGCTCGCATCCAAGTCATTTATGTAAATGACAAAAAGTAGTGGACCCAGCACCGATCCTTGTAGCACTCCACTGGTCACAGGTCTCCAGTATGAAAAACAACCCTTCACCACCACCCTCCATCTTCTACCTTTGAGCCAGTTCTGTATCCAAATGGTTAGTTCTCCCATTATTTCATGAGATCTAACCTTGCTAATCAGTCTCCCATGGGGAACCTTGTCGAACGTCTTACTGAAGTCCATATAGATCACATCTACTGCTCAACTAGGGAAATGTTGGTTTATCTGTATAGGTTCAGATGGGGAGAGGGGTTAAGGAGCAAACAATAGGTGGGGATAGAGCCCAAAGAGAGAGAAGAATAGTTGGACAAAGGCTAGAAGGGTGATGAGCTAGCATCAGACTGGGCAGGAAGATCGAATGGCATGACCAATTTTGATATTTGGAGCTATTAATGGGGACTGTTAGTGGCTAACAATTGGTTGTGTGTAATAGCAGATGATGTGGATACAAGGCTTAGTGTGTGGGGTTGGGGTAAGAATATGAGAGATCTCAAGCCCTAAAGCTGTTGAACTTGATATTGACTCTAGAAGGCTGCAGAATCCTCAAGTTGCACAGTGGTTCAGTGGTTAACACTGCTGCCTCACAGTGCCAGGGACCTGGGTTCAATTTCAATTTCAGGTGACTGTTTGTGTGAAGTTTGCACATACTTCCTGCGTCTGTGTGGTTTTCTTCTGGATGCTCTGGTTTCCTCCCACAGTTTAATGATGCGCAGATGAGGTGGATTGGCCATGCTAAATTGCCCAGAGTCCAGGGATGTGCAGCTTTGGTGGTTTAGCCATGGGAAATGTAGGATTGCAGGTACAGGATTGTGGGTGAATCTGGGTAGAATGATCTTTGGATAGTCAGTGTGGATCTGTTGGGTTGAATAGCTTATTTCTTCACTGTCGGGATCATATGATTCACAGAAAATGAGGTGCTGATCTTCACTGCAGCAATGCAACAAGCCTGAGACATGGATGGGCTGGCCAGGGACCAGGGTAGTGTGTTGAAGTAGTAGGCAACTGAAAGCTCAAGGTGTTTTCTGTGTACAGAACATAAGTGTTCTGCAAAGCAGTCACCCCCTTCATTTTCCCCAGTGAAGAGGAGACCACATTATGAGCAATGAATACAGTAGATTAGGTTTTATGAAATGTAGGTAAAGCGCTGCTTCATCTAGAAGGTGTGTTTGTGTCATCGGATACTCAGGAGGGAGGAAGTAAATGGACAGGTGTTACATCTTTGGTTGCAGGGTAAGATGCAGTGGGGATGTGGGGGGATCTTAGGAGTGAAAAAAGAGTAAACAATGGTGTCCCAGAGTGAATGCTCCCTGTGGGAAGCTGACAAGGGAAGGGAAGGGAGAGGAATATGTGTCTCATGGTGCCATCTCACTGGTGGTGGTGGAAACGCGCTAATGATCCCTTGGATCTTGGTGCTGGTGGTGTGATAGGTGAGAACAAGGGAAATTCCGTTGTTGTTGCGGGACAGAAGAGGGGAAAATGAGGACTGAAGTGCAGGAGATGGGTTGGACAACTATGTTAAACTGGATGTTTAACAACTATTCAAAGTATGTGTTCCACTTTGGAAGATTGGGAAAGCTGGATGAAACTGTTTCAGCCCTTTGTTCTACACGTTTCCTAATTTTCATTTTCATTTGCATCAATGTTTACTGAAAATCAGGAGAGATGCGTAACTTGGGCCAAAGGGCGTGTTTCCACACTGTAAGTAATCTAATCTAATCATATGTGCTGGTGAGTAGACTGGAAACGAGGATTTAGCCAAATACATTAAGCAATTGAATGTTTCAATCAAATCTCAATGGAATTTTAACTTTGCCAGTTCCTTATGCATCACGGAATCACTCTCAGTTGTTCACACCCATTTTATTTCACTGTAGAGGATGCTGATAGAGAGTTATATTGTATTTAATTGACTCAATTGGTAAATCTCTTATCTATTTAAAGTCAATTACTGATCAAGATTGTTCTTTCACAACTAAAACTGAATCAATACCACCTGGCTTGCTTTATCTCCCAAAATCAAAATGACCCTTGGTTGCATCAATATAATTGCTGATACTTTGAATATACTACATAGTGTGAACACAGTGTTTGGGCTGCAGAACAGCAACATCATTTCATATGTTGAAAAACTACTTTCTCCTGGAAGGTTTTCCATGGTATGAATGGGTGTTAAGGTACTGTTGCAATTGTCCCTTTGGATCTGGTATTGTTTATACATTTTGCCAGATTTGCTGAGGGTAAGAGCAGCATTAGATTTCTGGAAATGGAGTGCAGGTTCTATTTTATTGGAGAGGTTGGCTAGGTGGCAATGGCTGTCCATTGCCAAGCTTGCACACAATTCTAGCCATTGTTCAAGTGAAGGGATATATAGTTGTTCACTGAAGCTAGGAGATAGAGGGCAGCACAGTGGTTAGCACTGCTGCCTCACAGCGCCAGAGACCTGGGTTCAATTCCCGCCTCAGGTGACTGACTGTGTGGACTTTGCACATTCTCCCCTTGTCTGTGTGGGTTTCCTCAGACAGTCCAAAAATGTGCAGGTTAGTGAATTGGCCATGTTAAATTGCCTGTAGTGGGTGAAGGGGTAAATGTAGGGGAATGGTTCTGGCTAGGTTGCGCTTCAGCAGGTCGGTGTGGAATTGTTGGGCCGAAGGGTCTGTTTCCACACTGTAAGTAATCTAATCTAATCATATGTGCTGGTGAGTAGACTGGAAACGAGGATTTAGCCAAATACGTTAAGCAATTGAATGTTTCAATCAAATCTCAATGGAATTTTAACTTTGCCAGTTCCTTAAGCATCACGGAATCACTCTCAGTTGTTCACACCCATTTTATTTCACTGTAGAGGATGCTGATAGAGAGCTATATTGTATTTAATTGACTCAGTTGGTAAACCTCTTATCTATTTAAAGTCAGTTACTGATTAAAATTTTTCTTTCAAAACTAAAAAATAATTTAGAGATTCAATTCAGTCACAAAGTAAAATAAAACATTTTAATATACTGTATTATTCCTCTAACACTGGAAATCATTAGGTTATTAAACAGTGGGGATAGGCTTTGGCATAACATTAGGGAAATGTCAGCTAGGCTAAAACTCTGATATTGTTTGCCAATACACGTCTCCTAATATTAATGAAAATACATTTTGCAAGTTGTTCTGGAATTTGTTGAATTGAACCTGAAGAAAACTTATCAGGTGGCATCTTGAAAAAATGGTTGTAAATGGAAATGATTAAAGTTTGGCATTAGTGAGTTGTGGTAACTCACAGGAATTAATACTGCAGCCACTGTTATTTGAAAATGTTTTTAAATGACCTTGACAGGAAATAGTAGGCAAAAGGTTCCAGTTGATGTTACAAAAACTGTGGGAACTTCAATGCAATTCCAGAGCAATCTAGTGGCTGAACAGGTGAACTGCACCTTACAATAAATAAAGGTAAATTGAGAAAGCAGGGAAATGTTACAATAGACATTCTTCAATATTTTGGATCATTTTTCTCTCTCTTACTTCTGATGCTGTAATTTTAGGTTGCACTCACAGGTTTTTAAATGTTACAAGGTGAAATAACTTTGAGTGATCAATACAATAATTCCTTCGGAGATAATGACTAGAGCACATTACATTCTGATATTACAGTTTATCATCCCAGCTGTTTTATATTCCAGGCTGAAAGTTGGCTTAATGGATCATATTATGTTTTTTTTATTTGGTTTTAATGAAGTGGTCTTTCACTGAAACACAAACATAAAAACACTGCAAATTCAGTTTCAATAATAAAAAGAAGTTTGTTATGCAAAAGAAATGAATCTAACATAGAATAAACCAAACTATTTATATCCAATATAAATTTAAAGATTTTGAAATGTGCAGTAAAATACAATCCAGTCCCATTGATTACAAAAACACCTCTTTACAGTCCGCATGCCGGAGAAAATTCTTTTCTATTTCATATCTATAGGTTTAATTTAACTCAGCTTGAGAACCTGATCCTTTTTCCTGGAGTCTTCTGCGTAAGTTGGCAGCAAAGTAGAGCACCTTACTGGAGCTCGTCTACTGTAACCATTTTTCTTTCTTCCTTTCTCGCTTTTTTTCTTTTATTTAGTCCTTTAGTTTATTTTTCTTTCTCTACTTACATTCTAAAGGGAACTCAGTTGTGGAGACAACAGCATCGATGGCAGCAGCTGGGGGACTTTGGCAGTAGCCACAAATTAGCTGGTCATGTTTGGTGGCATTGCAGCTTTATTGGTGACTGGCATGGTGCAAGAGCATAGTGTGAACCCGGATGGCAGCAGTGGCAAGGCGATGGCCAGTGATAAAGGATGGTGGCAGCGGCAGTCAATTGCAAAGAATGGCAGCAGCAGTGGTCAGCAGTGATTGGGGCCGAAATCTTTCAAGTGGTGACGAAGCCTGACATGCCCAATGAAGGTCAGCATGGTCATCAGTGGAGAAGGCAGATGGTGAGTACAAGTAGGCCTTAGCCGAGCACATGTGAAAGTGTGTTGAGTGCAGGGAGAGTGAGCCCTCCTGGGGAAGGCCCACCTTGGTGTGTCTGCAGGTCCATGGCTTAAGAAAGAACTATGTTTCACATTTTAGCATTTTTTGTTCCACTTTTAGACTAAGAAGACTATAATGTTGAAGTTTTTAACTTACTTCTTTATTTTTCAACTTCATAACTAAGATTTTGTATCGAGGTACTTTGTACCTAAGATGGTGTTATTTGTGGTGACATTGGACATTTTCTACTGTACTTGAGTATATGTGACAATAAAATCTAAATCTAAATCTAATCTATAGCTGAGCTTAGAGTTCTCAAATTCAAATAACTCATTTACAGTTTTAATTAAACATTTTTAATTTGGAACTTTTAACTAAATTCCTTACACCTAGGTAGCGAATTTCTTAAGAGGCCCAAACTAGCTGTCTCCTCAGGAGAAACCATTTTTACATCCAGATTCAGCTAAGATTTCTGCATTACTTCTCCAAACTGAATTCAACAACATTTTTTCCAAATTATAGGTTTTTTGCTGAGCCCCAAAAACCTTTTCCAGAAACCTCTGCCTTAAGACTAATACACCACACCTTTATTCACTCATGAACTCTTCCAAAGTAAATAAAACCTCATATCTCCTTCAAGAAGTTTCTCTTCACTACTATATTTTCAAAGAAAGCACCATGGCTACTGAAATACCTACACATTAATTATTAAATCCCTTCAGACACACAGAAAACCCATATGGCTCTAGTTTATTCCAAAATAACTGTTATTAAAATAGTTATTAAAATCTCCCACCTTACATTATACTTAAATCTGCCTGCCTATGTGCCAGTGGAAGATTCCATAACTAGTGTCAATTTTGTGGAAGATTCCAAGGAAAGCAATGATTGGCCAGGGTCCAGTGGAATGTTGCTAGCACATTATTCTCAACAAAGAAAAATGAAATGCTCATGCTTTCAGTGAGGTGAAAAATCTTTGTCAATGTACTGCGATGAAATATATCATTGGAACTGCATTCATAGCACAGTTAGCAAAATGATCTTCCAAGTTACAGCTGGTAATGAGTTAGATGGTTCAAGCAATGTAAAACCACTAAGGCCTAAGAATTGAGAGGCATTTATGCTTTCTCATAGGCACTAGGTGAGAGTTAAATCATTTCATAGGATGAGCTGAACATTTTACACCATGGATGCCACAGTATCACCATAAAATATCCTTTGCATTGAAGATGATTCTTCCAAGCAGACGACTGGATTTAAGTAAGATGTCAGATTTGGCTGTGAGTTTACAGGTGATTTTTGAGTTTTGTCTTGGCCTTGTGACTTCTGTCACTGCATGGACATCTGTGTTGTGCTAATGGTCGGTGGATAGTTGGCCCAAGCAGCTACCCTCTCTTTCTATCTCTCTTTTTGTTCATTCTCTGTAGCTGCCCTTCCTGATTCAAAGGTTTTGGCATTATTTTTGACGGTGAATTGCCACTTTGATAAGGGTTTGGTGTCTGTTTCCATCGTGTCAGTGTTAATAGAGCAAACCATCATGGAGGATATGTTTGAAATATTTCCTTTGGCACCAAGTGAGTGGGCTGCCTGATGCAGCTCAGAGTGGAATCATGCATTCTGATGACAAGTCCTGTGCATATCAATTGATGTGAGATTATTATGTCCTCTGGATTGATGTGTCAACATCAACACCTTGTAGAACACTCTTGCTTATTCTTTTATCCTCCCATTTGATTTATAAGATCTTTCTGAGGTAGTCCTGATGGTACAACTAATTGTCCAAGCTTCAGCATTACAGAGAAATGTAGGGAAAGTATGTGCCTGGTCTGATAAAACAATTCTTAAAAATGGAAGTGTATTATTTACCATATCTGAGCTAACACATACATTCAGGGTATACCTCTTTATCATTGTCAGCTTTTGAAGATACATAGCATCTAATATCTGAGAAATGAGGAGCGTTTTATTTCAACACTTCATCATGAATCTTAATTGATAATGTTGGACTTGATCGTTTAACATGCATTAGTTGAGGTTTATTGTATAAAAAACAGAAAATAGCAGAACTGCTTAGCAAGTCCTATAGCATAACAGAGTTAGCGTTTCAGCTCAGGGGCCACTTTTCTGATGAGTTCCGAAGCAATATGTGAGAGACAAAACTAAATTGAAGTGATCCAAAATATGCTGCAAGGATCAGGATGAGAAATATATATATTTCACATACTCGATCAAAGATTTGGAATGGGACTTAGTTTAGCAAAGGAGGGTGAAAATAAATTGATCGTGGTTATGGAAATAGACTAGTGGGAATTTCCAGAAAAAAGAACCTACCCTGAGGCAATGACAAAATTATAGGTAGACATTCACACAAAACCACAAAGACCATTTCTTTCCAAGGA
Source organism: Hemiscyllium ocellatum (assembly GCF_020745735.1). Lineage (NCBI taxonomy): Eukaryota > Metazoa > Chordata > Chondrichthyes > Orectolobiformes > Hemiscylliidae > Hemiscyllium > Hemiscyllium ocellatum. Next base: position 24,035,895 of record NC_083416.1, on the reverse strand, counting down.
CAATCCCACAGCAGTGAAAGGTGCCAAAACAAACAATCACAGGCACATCACTTGAAATAATCTCTAGATTATTTCCAATGGTAATTTTCATAACTACTTGTCAAGTTCATATCTGGTTTAACTAGTACTAACTGCGTAAAGGTTGGTAGAAAGAGGATGTGTGTCTGACGCAACCAAAGCAAAAGCAATATAAGTTGTCAGAAACAACACTGAAACTCTGGAAGGATTTCCTCAGCAATGTTTTTATTCATTCACAGATTAGGGTGTCACTGGCGAGGCTTGCATTTATTGCCCATCTCTCATTGCCCCTGGGGAGCAATTAAGAAACAATCACATTGCTGTGGGTATGGAATCATGCATAGGCCAGACCAGGTTAGGACAGCAGCCATACACCATACTTCAAATTACTTGTACTGCATTCCAAAATCTTATTTTCTGGAAGAAATTGTGCATTGGCTCAGTGATTAGCACTGCTGTCTCACAGTGCCAGGGACTTGGATTATTATTTATTATGTAATGTTAAAGGCAATTTTAATGTACATTGTTGTGTTGGTTATTCTATTTTCTTTAATGATTGCAAATATGTTCTAGGACTTTTCAATATAAACATAAAAAATCTGTAGTAATGATTTAAAAGTAAACCAAAAGGTGGGGCAGGGTTTGGAAAACAAGTTGTTGTTACCATATGATAAGATGGGCAGAGAACCATTGTGGGAATTATGAGATCTTGGCAATCTCTTATTTCCTCATTTGGCCACTCTTGCAAACTAAAAATACAAGAACTCTCTCCTGTGAATCAAAATGAAAGACGAGAAATACAAAGCACGCAAATCTGGCCTTTAATGTACTCAACTGAATACCAAAAAGCCCAGCTTTGACTATATTGTGATGAAAATACAGCATATCAAATTGTTATAATTTTGTACAAAAAGGACAAGTTTCAGCAGGAATGATAAATTATTCATTTGCATATCCTTAAGAGGTGATTTAACCCTCAGGTGGGATTGGCCAGTGCTGACCATGTCTCTGGATCTGCTGCAGATGAAGGAGATGGAGGACAAGCTGCAGAGATAGAAACCACCACATCAGGCCCGCCAGTAAATTGAAGCTGGATTTTGCCATCTGTCTGAAGGGCTAACTAATACACTCAGCATGTATGGCTATTCAGGGTCAACTTCACTGCAGCCCAGATGATGTAGACTTTGTCTCCTATCAACTCCTTTCTGCATCCCTTTATTGAATGCTGCAAGAAAAAGAATGCAACGTTAGTGCTTTGGAACACTGTGTTTAAGTGAGACATAATTGAAAAGTTCAAGGATTTTGGAGGTACTGAGAGCTGGATCTGAGGTTGGCAGTAGCAGAGTTCTGAAGGTGAATATCTGAAAAGAAAAGCTGAATACTGCTGAGGCTACAAATATGAAATAAAAGCAAGAAATTCTGGAAATACTTGAGTAGGTCAGGCACTATCTGCGGAAATAAACAGATTTAATGAACTGGATTGGATATGTTTATCATGGGAGGGTGCCTAGCCTGGCAGCATCAATCACACCCTGAAACTGAACCCATAATCCTGAATACAAATGGGCACAAAAATCAGCAACTGGCCCTTCACGTTTAAATGAACGCATTTGTATATTTTTAAAAGCTCAATTGACCCCACTGTCATAATACAGGCAGGTACAAGTATTTGGCTTTTTTGTAGTTTTTAATGCTGCAGGAAGGGCTAAGGATACCACCTTTGAAGGACAACCGGTACATATTGCACCTCCGCTACCCTCCACAATAGGAAGAGTGCAGCCGCTTGCTTCTTCCCAGCATGGATTTTCATTAACCACCCTCCATCCTCTCCCTTACATTGTCAATTCCCTGTACTCACTGCAATCAAGAGTTCCACTGTGTTCTTAGGACAGTTTGTGATCCTTGCAGTGCCTATTACTATTAACTGTCATCAGAGCCTTTGTAACAGGATATCTTCGAAATGCAGGGCGAAAGCCTTACTCTGTATCTATCTAGCCAGCCTACCCACAATGATACTTAGTCCATTTTTTCAGGTCAATGAGACTTCATCATACAAGCATGATACCATAGAAATGTTAAATCAACAAAACAGCTGTTTTAATGGGCAAATGAAAGTGAAAGGAGAGAGTATCTGGATGGTCGGAATGAATCCTGAATGCACAGACTGCTTTTAAGGAAAAGCAAGCTGCTGAAGCTAGGTAGAGAACAATATCAGTACTGCCTGTTGTGTGTAAAGCTCACTAGCAGTTTTCTGAGGGGTAATTCACAGCAAGAAGTCCAGGAATTTTGACCAAAATCATGAAGAATGCAGACCAAGTTTTTTTTTCCCAGCTTGAATGTTCATGTACCCAGGCAGGAATTATTCCCACCTCAATAAACAAAATCAGGATAATTGAAATTCATACCTTTTGTCTTTTAAGATTTAATAGAAAAATACTATTTGCCAGTATACTTTTGTGCAGGTTATAAGATTTCTCACATTAAATTTTTGCACCAGTTACTAGGCAAAATGAGAGGTGATTTATCACTGTTATTCCCACAGTTGTTTTTATTCTTCCATATAACTTCTCCTGTACTACAACAAAGACTGAAAAATCACATTTAATCCAGTGTCCAGCCACTTCTAGTTAATGTAATTATTCTTCAGAACATCAAACCAGTATTGAATGCCAGTGCAAGACTCCCTACAAACTTCAAGTGTTTGAAGGAGGTCGAACCCAAACCCCTTCTGACTCATAGTTGGAACTCCAATCATGGAGTCAATGGTCAAACATATGCCCGATATAGATTATGGAACTGTAAAGATTTTACATGAAATTAAATATTGCTGTTTAAAGTTAAATTGATATATTTTCTATTGGGTTATAATTTTGTAACAACATTACCATTCATATTTCATGTTCTTAATGTATTTTTACGGCATTTATGTTTCTCATTTACTTCAGAAATTAGTTCCTGTATTTATTGCACCAGTCAGATAATGTAGAAATACAGAAAAAAGAACAAAAATGTGCCAAAGAAGAGCTTATTGGAAACCCCCGCCTCTTCCCCCACCCGGCCCAGCCAATAATCTTGTTTGATTGTGACAAATCTCTATTTGTTCAGGTGGAAAGACATTTAAGCCAGAAATGCAGCTTTAGCATTTTGCGTTGTGTTTTCTAGAATTAAGCTTTTATTTAAGTGGAAATAGAGCAAAATCTTCTTGAAAATGTCCTTCTGTTTGGTGTTAATGACAATTTAACCTAAAATAAATTATTAATTGTATATGAGCCCATTGCATTTTGTAAATTAATACATTTTTAAACCTTGACTAATTTGAGCCATAAATCTACAAAATAAGTAGTGGCATGATAGAAGCAGATGTAGACCACACAACACCCTGCTTCACTTTCTAATAAGATCTTGGCTGACCCTTTACATTATCTCCACTTTCCTACCCTATTCCATTGTCCTTGAATCCCTTAGTGCTAAAAGTTATTTGTCTCAGTCTTGAATATACCCAATAGCTGTACATCCATAATAATCTGGAATAGAGAATTTCATAGATTCAAAACCCTGAGTGAAAAAGTGTCTACTCAGCTCAGTTCCCAACTGCAGGTCATTCTGCTATAAGGCGCGATTCATCAGCATGAATTGACTACAATGCAATTGACAAATCGTAGATATTGTTTGGATAATGCAAACATTCTACTGAAGTGGTGTAGCAATTTTCTGTTAGCGATCTTCTACAGCTTGATTTTCTATGGTGGTTTTCCATGGTGTGATTATCCATAGCATGCGGTTGCAGAGGAACATAACTGTCACATTATAACTGAACAACTTGTACCTAATTCACTAATTACTCATCAAAACCCATACCTCCCCCATTTCAGTTTAATTCTCTGAAAACAAGGGTTATATGCATGGAACTGTAAGAAAAGGTTTCCAAGTATTAAGGAAAGGTTTTGTGCTGTTTAAAAGAGTTTAGGGAGTTCAGGGAGTGTTGGTTTATTAGAGATAGTTAAATGTCATGTATTTGAGTGTGATTAGTATTTGATTGTTTGACCAATTAAATCAAATAGATAAGAATTGCAAATAATATCTGAAGTGCTGTCAATTGGACAAAAATATTTTACGATAATTTCTTCAGATAATTGCTTGCAATTTTCTCCCATCAGTTGCAGATTTGTTTTTATGGTCTGCTGTGTACACAGCTTTGAGTGTATCTGCTAACAAGGATAAAACTGCATGGTGCCTCTTCAAGAAACATGCTTCAAGATTGAAGACAAGCATCTACTAAATCAGAAATTCATGCTTGGGAAGAACAAAATGTGACCAATGGGAATTTAGCAAAGCAAATTTATACAATGCCCAGGGCAACTATTGCCATACTTGAACCTTGAAGTAACAAAATGGATAAGTACTGTCATGTAATCAATACAAATATAAATTATATGACAAATAAGTGATGATGTACTAATATAAAATATAAGCATGCAATTTATGATATTAAGTAGAGTCATAGAGATGTACAGTATGGAAACAGACTCTTCAATCCAACTCGTCCATGATAACCAGATATCCTAAATTAATCTAGTCCTTTTTGCCAGCACTTGACTCATACCCCTCTAAACCCTTCCTATTCATATACCGAACCAGATGTGTCTTAAATGTTATAATTGGACCAGCTTCCACCACTTTGTCTGGCAGCTCATTCCATACACGCACCACTCTCTGTGTGAAAAAAATGCCCCTTAAGTCCCTTTTAACCCCTTACCCGGCAAAGACGAGTTAACTTGTCTTCACCCGATTTATCTTTTTCAGAGTGCGACGATTAAACTCGTCCAAAACATATAATTTCAAAAACAGCCACAGGCGAGCTTATACATCAATTCTCGGCATTTCTGGGCCCTTCTCAGCTAGAAACGAGTATACTCGGTGACTCATACGTCTGGTAGCTGTGTCTCTTCTGCCCCAGGCATTGCAAGAAGTGTCGACGCACCGCTTTTGGGCACACACTGTCATTCAGTTTTTTTCTGTTTTTTTTTACAAATTACGCCAGATGTCGAGTTCAGAAGATGACAATGATTATGAACCTTCTATTAGAAACTTGGATACATCAGATGAGAGTGCAAGCTCGTCTGATAATGGCTATTCTTCTCAAGTGAGGAGGAGGAGGAGGAGGATGGACGAATTTGGTGTCAACATGTGGTGTCGGAAGAATGCATGCTTCCTCCACCACCACGCTTCCCATTCACTGGAAATCCTGGAATATCAATTGATCAAGACACAGCTGATATGACTCCTTTGGATTTTTTTAGTCTTTTATGAGACAACAGAATTATTGATCGAGTTGTGGACGAAACTAATCGCCTTGCTGAAACTTGTGTGTTTTTCGCCTTGAAAATGCTTGGGGGTATTGTGAAAATGCCAGATCAAGAAATGAACAGGTCGAAAGATGAACTACTTGAAATACCAATTTTCTTTTGCCAAAAATGGTATCTTCAAAATGAAATTTCAAGTAAAATATTGGAAATAGATAAAAACAAAAGTTATTTCCATAATCAGCATTAAAAATACAATTTAAAAAAGCAATTTAAAAAATTGTCTGAAAATGAAACGTTTTCTCCAAAAAAAGTCGCCGGGGAAGGGGTTAAACCTTTCCCCTCTCATCCTAAACCTAATCCCTCTTGTTCTGGACTCCCCCACCCCAGGGAAAATACTTTGTCTATTTACCCTATCTATAATGTCTAGAGGTTTTAACTTGTCCTCTTGTAAGAGTTTCCATCTCAACCACTCTTCCGGCAGTGAGTTTCAGATACCTGCCGCCTTCTGGGTGAACAGAGCTTTCTCAAACTTCTCTAATTGATACATTTATGAAAAAGAAATGTTTCTTCCAATCTATGTTATCTATGCGCCTCATAATTTTGTACACTTCAACCTTCTATGCTTCAAGGAAAAAAAAATCCAGCCTATCTAGTCTCTCTGTTTAACTGAATCATCCCAGCCCCAGCATCTTCCTGATAAATCTCCTTTGTACTCCCTTCAATGCAATCACATCTTTTGTATAGTTTGGCAACCAGAACTACACATGGTACTCCAACTGTAACTTAATTAATGTCTTGTACAACTCCATCAAACCCTTGAAGAATTGAGCCTTTGTTTGGAATGAGAAAGAACTGTATAATCACTGCTTATTTAATCATACTTTGACTCTATTCATGAAGCACAAAATGCTTGTGGCATCCATTATGATTTGACATATTTACCTATTTCAAGAGTGATTAACAAAGTATTTGAGGAGTTAACCTTCATTAATCATGGCATTGAATACAAATCAGAAACATTATGCTGAAGTTCTCAAAAGTCTTGGTTAATTAACATTATTGTATCCAGAAACAAAAACAGAAATTGCTGGAAAAGAAACTCAATAAGTCTGGCAGCATCTGTGGAAAATAAAATAGAATAGAACATCTTTTATTGTCACATGTACCCAAGTTCAGGAGAACAGTGAAATGTTTTACATTGTCGCCCTTTGTGGTGCCATCTTAGGTACAAGTACCAAGTGCAAAACCTTAGATACAAAAGAGGAATAAAAAGAAAAGTATTTGCATTACTTTTCCATGTTTAAAGTATAAGGTACAAATAAGACCTAGTCAAAGGATTGACATTACAGTCAAATTTTAAAAATCAAATAAACCTTACATTACAGCAGCTCAGTGCAGGGAGCTGAGTTAATGGTTTGAGTCCATTGGCCCTTTTTCAGAACTTATTTAAATCACTAGACCTGAAACATTTGTCTACTTTCTCTCCAGTGATGCTCCAGCCATGCTGTGCTTTTCCAGCAATTTTTGTTTTTCATCTGACTTCCAGAATCCTAGTTCCTTCATTTCTTTTGATTATTGTATTCAATTCTGATCAACATGCTTTACAGAAGATGTGAGGGTGCAGAATGGGTTTAAGAATGGGAAGTTTTAACTGCAAAGAGTAGACCAGGTTGTTCTTTATGAAGCAAAGGAGATTGAAAGTAAATTTGCCAGAGGTGCATAATATTATCATAGGTTTGGATAAAGTAGGCAAACAAAAACTGTTCCAATTTCATATTGGCACAATGACGAGGGCAAAAGATGCAGGTGCGGGCAGTGGAAGTTGTGAATGAGAGAATACCTTTTACAAAGTCAATGATAATCACCTGAAATCTGTTACAACTTTCAAGAGTAGTGGAACGACAAACAACCAACAGATTCAAAAGGAAATTGGATGGAGCCTTAAAGGACATAAGCTACAGGTATGGAGTGACTGGTTTGCATGACTGAAAGCCAGCTTGAACTCATTAAACCAAACAAGGTCCATCTGTGTAAAGTACACTATAAGCTGGATTTTCATGGAGTTGGGAAGTAATTATAAATAGTGTGTGGCACCTGGAAATTCTGTTCCAATTTCCAACAGATCCAAGTTTAGCCTGCAAAAGAGATGAGATAGTGAATTGCATAGGGGGGGTTCTTGAACTCAACAGGGCCATTTCTTTTCAGTCATTCACAGGATGAGGATGTCACAGGCTCAGACAGCATTTGTTGCTCATCCCTAATTGCCCAAAGGACAGTTAAGAGTCAACTGTGGGTCTGGAGTCACATATAGGTCAGACCAGGTGAGGCTGGCAGTTTCTTTCTCTAAAGAACATTGGTGAATCAGATGGGTTTTTTGGACAATCCATAATGGATTGATTTGAACTTCGTGCTGATTTCAAAGAGACCCAACTTGACTGTTACAAAGGCATTAACTCTCAGTGTTTGATTCAAGAATTGATGGATTGGGCATAAATGTTCTTGAAGGCCTGATAAAATCTTTAAAACTGCTATGATCTGATATATTTTGTAAGTCCTCAGTCTTTAAACTTGAGTGAGTTTCAAAAATTATAACAAAATTATTAGGATGTTCTGAGATCCCTGTTTGATAATTTAAAGAGACTATTAAAGGATTAGCTGTTCAAAGTTTGTGAGAAGATTTGTAGCTTGGGTGCTCGTTGTTGTGGTTCTGTTCGCCGAGCTGGGAGTTTTTCTTGCAAACGTTTCATCCCTTTTCATCAACAGATGCCGCAGGGAAAGACAACGAAATGAGGACATGCCACAACCCAAAGGACTGGTCACACTCCCATACATCAGGAGCATTTCTGAACTGACGGCCAGACTGCTGTGACCACTAGGACTCATAACAGCACACAAACCAATAGCCACTCTCAGACAACTCACCAGGACAAAGGATCCGATACCCAGCAGGAGCAAAACCAATGTAGTGTACAAAATCCCATGCAAGGACTGCACAAAACACTACATAGGACAAACAGGAAGACAGTTAACAACCCGCATCCACGAACATCAACTAGCCATGAAACGACACGACCAGCTATCCCTAGTAGCCATACACTCAGACAAACAACATGAATTCGATTGGGACAACACCACTATTATAGGGCAGGCCAAACAGAGAACAGCCAGGGAATTCCTAGAAGCATGGCACTCATGCACGAATTCTAACAACAGACACATCGACCTAGACCCTATATACAGGCCACTGCAATGGACAACAACTGACAACCGGAAGCGGCAGATTCAAACCAGTATAAATGCCGGAGGAATCAGCACAGAAGCGCTTCACAGGAGGCTCCCAAGCACTGAAGATGTCACCTAGAAAGGGGATTAGCTGTATTTGTTGTGGGCAATTCTAACAACCAATTTAGGTAAGAAGTCAAGTTTATTAATATTTGGTAGGATTAGCATCCATTCATACACGGGCCCTCATTCTCTACAAACAAGTTAAACATGTTTAAACCTTGTACCAGCTTTTAACCTAACAGAGGCATGAGCAACCCTTAAAATTCACCATGGCTTTCTCCATGGCAATGCCATGACAAATTGATATCAATTTGCTGACCAAGCATCTCATTTTTCTCCTGTGATATAAATGGTCACAACACATTGAAAATTTTTATTCATAACTTTATCCTAATGAATGCAAAATGAAAAGCTTCAACAAAATATCTCTCATTCAGCAATATTGAAGTCTGGACTTACAACATGGAAGAATGTATTTTATCATTTTATCCAACTAAGCTTAGCATTTTTGGACTGCAGGAGTATCCTAAGGAAACCCACAGAGACACAGGAAGAATGTACAAACTCTACACAATCACCTGAAGGTGGAATTGAACCTAGGTCCTTAGCACTGTGGGGTGGCCATTGTACCACCTCAGTGTCCATTTTGGTGTGATGGTAAAACCAATGAATATAACTTTTGCCTCATTTCATGCTCAATCATGTGACAGTTTAACAAGGCTTACTAATATGAGAAACAAAGCTCACTCACTTCAATAATTTCAGTCTGAGACAAGATCTGAAGCAATCAGTATGTTTATTATACGCTTGCAAGTGTGGTGCCTGAAGTAAGGCACCCAGAGTTTAGCAAGTACATATCTTACATAGGATTCACTACTCCCAACCTGGTGCCCATTACTATTGTTTATCTCTTGCCTTATCCGGCCTTGTGCATAACAAAGTACAAGTTTTACTTGGCCATTTCACCACATCCTGCTGTGGCCCATTTTTAGGTATATCCTTCTTCACTATTATCTACTTCCCCCACCTGTGACATTTCCTCCATTTCCCCAACCATATTGATTCTTATGACCTTTTCATTGTGGTTTGTTTTTGTGTTTTTGCAAAAGTGTGAAACAGATGCTTATAACTACTGTTTGTACAAGCATATCTGGCTTAACCTATATCCTCATAGCACCTTATCTATTTGTCTGTAACATCTACTATTGTTTGCAGGCACGTTTCATTCTTGGATGCACATTTTAGCTAAAACAAAAACAATTATATATTTCTTCCACATAGTTTTCATTCTTGTTGACTCAGTTCTTGGTTGAAATAATTATACACTATTGTGACTGCATTTACCTTGCATAAGTAATTATGATTTCACAAGTAACACTACTTTACCTATATATCACACAAATATAAAATGAAAGATAGCTATCTGCATGAAAATTGCAATCTAACTGCTGTGGAAGTCTATAAGTAGTATCAGTGCTGTGGTATGGGAAATCTCAATCAAATCATAACCTGAGAAATCAAACAGTATTTTCACAGGATTGAGTTAATAATTTCAAAGACTGACTAAGATTTATTTTCAGATTAAAAATGGAATTTAATGAGTCTGAGGAGTTTCAGGAACTTACTCAATCAATTTAGAGTCCACTTCGAGCAGTTATAATTCCTCACTGGCTTACTCACAAAGCATTTTAGTCTCTCTTGTCTGCTTTAAACTGCAGATTTTGCATAGAAGTTCATTTAGATTGTTCATGATTTTTACTGTTATTTAATCTATTCAAGTTTATTTGATTTCCTTTTAAATTAGTAAATTTTTGGCTGATCTATTCAACACAAGGCTGGATTGTATTGATTCCTATGATGTCTTTGCAGGCAGAAAGGTGAGGCATAAAATTGGCAACATCCCATGTGTATTGTTCCTGATACATACCAGCTACCCCTGCCAGAACTTTACCAGAGGTGAAGAAGGATGTACCCTGTCATTAACTAATTGAATTCCATATGTAGTCAATTACCAGTCATTCATATTTCTCTGATCTCTACTTCTGGAGGTTAATCCTTGTTGCAAGAATCAATTGAGCAGTCTGGCAACTTTCACGACTTGGCTTGCATCCAGGAAAGTTGGTGTAGGGTAGGGGGATTACCTCATTTAGGGGCCTACTATGATCATTGGAAATTCCTAATCCTAAGGTTCTTGCATCTGTATTTTACTTTTCTACTTGTCCTGTGCACTTAGAGTCATAAGACTATAGAGAGATACAAGATCCTTCGGTCTAACTCGTCCATGCTGACCAGATATCCCAATCTAATCTAATCCAATTTGCTGCCACATGGCCCATGTCCCTCTAACACCTTCCTATTCGTATATCCATCCAGATGACCTTTAAATGTTGTAATTGTACCAGTTTCTACCACTTCTCTGGCAGCTCATTCCATGCACACACCCTGCTCTGCATGAAAAGTTGCCCCTTAGGTCCCTTTAGAAGGTGGCACAGTGGCACAGTGGTTAGCACTGCTGCCTCACAGTGACAGAGACCCGGGTTCAATTCCCGCCTCTGGCAACTGTCTGTGTGGAGCTTGCACATTCTCTCTGTGTCTGCGTGGGTTTCCTCCAGGTGCTCCGGTTTCCTCCCACGTCCAAAAATGTGCAGGTTAGGTGAATTGGCCATGCTAAATTGCCTGTAGTGTTAGGTGGAGGGGAATGGGTCTGAGTGGGTTACTCTGCGGAGGGTCGGTGTGGACTTGTTGGGCCGAAGGGCCTGTTTTCACACTGTAAGTAATCTAATCTAAATTTTGTTTCCCTCTCACCCTGAACCTATGCCCTCTAGTTCTCTATTCTCCCACTCCAGGGGAAATATCTTGTCTGTTTACCCTAACCATTCCCCTCACTCTTCAGCCTCAAACACCCCAGGGAAAACAGCCCCAGCCTATTTTGCCTCTCCTGATAGCTCAAACCCTCCAACCCTGGAAACAGCATGGTAAATCTTTCCTGAACACTTTCAAGTTTCACAACATCCTTCCACTGGGAGGGGGACCAGAATTGCACACAATATTCCAAAAGTGATATAAGCAATGTCCTGCACAGCCGCAACATGACATCTCAATTCCCATACTCAATGCTCTGATCAATTAAGAAAAGCATAATAAGTGCCTTCTTCACAATCCTATCTCCTTGCGACTCCACTTTCAAGGAACTATGAACCTGCACACCAAGGTCTGTTTGTTCAGCAACACTCCCCAGAATCTTCCCATTAAGTGTATAAGTACTGCTCTGATTTGCCTTTCCTAAATGCAGCACCTCATATTTATTAAAATTAAACTCCATCTGCCACTCCTCAACCCATTGGCCCAATCTGATCAAGATCCCATTGTAATCCAAAGTAACCTTCTACGTGGTCCACTGCACCTCCAATTTTGATGTCATCTGCAAACTTACTAACTATACCTCCTATGTTCACATTCAAATCTTTTATATAAATAACAAAAAGCAGTAGACCCAGCACCTCTGCTTGTGGAACATTCTGGAAGTCCAGTCTCTGCTATCAATTTCATAATGTTTACTGACATAAGGTACATAAGGTTAAAGGTTTCAAGTGCTTTCCGATATTAGCTATTAAAACCTTAAAGGGTGTGGACAATTGACATATTTTGTCCTGTAGGGGAAAGGAAATTGTTTTTAAAAATGAAGTGATATGTTATCAATAGGTAAATATTGTTTAAAGCATCTTTACATATTCAACTGACAGTTTCATTGTTTCTATACAATGACTGGTGGATGAATTTGCATAGAAGTGGCATAGCCCACCATGGAGACCATGGGCGTTGTTTCGGGCCATGAGGGACTATAGGGGATAAGAGGCAGATATGAGGAGGTCACCTGGATAGGGCAAGGGGAGCGTTTGGCAGTTGAGGGTATTTTTGAAGTGAGGGCCTTTATTTTTATTCTTACTTGGATAAACACAAATAACATTGAAGTCAACCTATTAGGCAACCAACCTCTGCACCCAGCAGTCCTGTGACCCCAGCATTGAAGATTCCATCTTTCCAACCACATTCTTCCAAAATCCATACACAGGGCTGGGACTTTTCCAAACACCCAATACTTACTTCAAGGATGAAATTTCAGGTCTATGAGTGAATTAAATCAAAGTTCCAGTGTTGTACACTTCACTAAATGATAATCCAGGTTTTGATATCTTATGGACTTTTATAGATAATAATTTACTTGTAAATTTCTACTGTAGTTAATAGAGTTATTACATCACAAGCGATTTCTCAATGAAATAGACATAATTTTGCTTTAAATGTAGATCTGTTATGATGCAACTGAAAATGTGTCAAACCAGTTTAATTTTGCCTTCCACAGGTTTTAATGCAAAATGAAGAAATCCCAGTCTGATTTGTTGTTTATTAAAAGTAATATTATTGCTTTAGAAATTAATGAATTTAAATAGTAATTTGCACAGTGTTTCAAAAAGTTTCATTGTCATAGAGTCATAGAGTTGTGTGGCACAGAAACAATCCTTACTGTTCAACTCATTCATGCTGACCAAATATCCTTAACTAATCTCATCCATTTGCCAGCATTTGGCCCCATATCCTTCTAAGCCATTCTTATTCATGTATCCATCCAGGTTCCTTTTAAATGTTAGCCATGATGTGGAGGAACCAGTGTTGGACTGGGGTGGACATTGTTAAAAATCACACAACACCAGTTTCTCATTTATTTGGAAGCACTAGCTTTCGGAGTGCTGTCTGATGAAAGAACAACGTTCTGAAAGCTAGCACTTCCAAATAAATCTGTTGGACTATAACCTGGTGTTGTATGATTTTTAACTTTTAAATGTTGCAATTGTTCCAGCCTCCACCATTTCCTCTGGCATTGCCCACCCACTATGTGAAAAAGCAGCCCCTTTAATCCCTTTTAGATCTTTCTCCTCTACCTTAAATGTATGCCCTCCAGTTTTGATTTTTGCTACCCTGTGAAAAAGATGTATTGTTTTCTCCCTATCCACACCCCTCATGATTTTATACACCTCAAGAAGGTCACCCCTCAGCCTCCAATGATCCAGGGAAACTAGTCCCAGATTATTCAATCTCTCCCTATAGCTCAAACCCTCCAACCCAGCAACATCCTTGTGAATGTCTTCTGAACCCTTTTGAGTTTAACAATATCTTTCGTATAGCAGGGAGACCAGAATTGAACACTCTATTCCAAAAGTGGTCTAAACAATGTCCTGTACAGCCTTATCATAACATCCAAACTTCTACAGCCAATGCACTGACCAATAAAGGCAAGTGTACAAAATGCCTTATCACTACCCTGTGTGCCTACACCCCAAGTTCTCTTTATTCAAGTTATTATTTTACTTTAGAAAGATTTGATATGTACTGCATTTGCAGAAAAGCTTCCAAACTGTAATGAGATCATTGACCCAATAATTTATTTTACTGAAAGGCATAATTGTACATACAGTGAATGCTATGTACTTATTTGAAAGACAATACTGTTTGAAAACACATTCAATAAACAGCGCTTGTTCAATACTCCATGAACTGCCAACCTGAAATAAGTGCTCAAATCTCTGAAGTGGGACATGAACCCACAACCTTTGACCCAAAAGCTTTGACAAAGAGGAAAGAATGCATACAATGTGTAACAGCTAACATATAAGTTAGTTCTCAGATATATCCGTACCTTTTATTTTCATAGAAGTGCTGCTTTTCCTCCAGTGATTGTTGGAAGAAGCAATGAAATTATTAATATTTAATGAAAAGGACATGTAGTTATTGGGCTAGATTATGCAAAACAAATACCCACTGATCATTCAGATTTGTAGAGTTATTCATGTGCAAATCAACCAACAATTTGTGGTGAGAGAGTGATACCTTATGAGTATGAATCACCTCAAGTTGCTGTAGGACTTGACTTGCTCCACTATTATTGTGGAAGTGGCATCTTGCCCTTAACCTCCCCTAACTTCTGTAAAGTTACAATATTTACACATTAATGGCCTATTCTTTTTCTCACAGAAATGTAACTATTTTCACCTTACTGTAGAAGTACCCTTTCAAAGGATAATTGCCAATGCTTACCAATCAACATATCTGGCCCAAAAAGTTTTTTAAAAATTATGAAATTTTATTCATTAAGTTTAATAGGAAATTCTGAAGTTGTTAATTTTACACTTTAACTGTTTTTTCTTATTTTTGTTTTATTTCCTCTCTTCTTAGCCTTATTTCCTTCTCTTTATTTTTCTTTCTGTACCTGATTAACATTGAATTCTTCCAATCTAATTCACATTCCTTTTCAGTCTTTCTGCTATTAATCTCTTAATCCATAAATCTACTTTGCTTAAAAGTTAGACAGCTAGTTCTCACATTCATTAAATTCCCAAATGCCCTGTTGCTTTGAATGCACCATTCACAAAGTATAATTTTAGTACCCAGTTGGGCAAATAATTTCAAACCCAATTGTACGCAAATATATTTAAATATAAATAGGGAATGCTGCCAGTTCTAATGCTGCAAAAAAAAGGTCTAATACAGTTTCATAGCCTTCTGTATTGCTCATAATAGCTATCGAAATAACAATTTGTTCAAAAATATTTGAATGCAAATGTTTCCTTGCTAACTCTTTGTTGCAGCAATTATTTAATGTAAATGGAAGTTCTAGATTCAATATTAAATGCAACAATAAGATTAGATACAATAATTTTATAAAACGTTAGATGAATCCTTTGCCAAGGATCAAGAACAGAGATTTATCATGAATAAATGCTGATATCTTTCACCAGGATTAAAGGTCAATATAATTTAAGGTTCAACAGGGAGAATGTCAATCTCATTTTAGTACTTTTCAGACATTAAATGAAGGAGAGACTTTAAACATTTACACCAGAATCTTTGGGACTCAAGCATTAACTTCATTAATTTCAACATTGTTTCAACCAAGTGAATCTGGTACCTTGAATCTGGTACCAGGCATTGCCTATTGACACCAAAACGGGCAAAATCTGGGCAGAACATGCAGAGTATATAGTAGCTTAATTTGCAGTCTTGAAGTGGTGTTTTGTTTTGGGCTTGTTTTTATGTAAAGCTAGTCGTAATTGGAATTCCTCTTGTATCCAAAGCAAAGTTGTAAGTCATTGACAGTTCATTTTCACTGCCCAACTTTCTCCCTCCATTTCAATGGCTCTATCCAAAACAGTGGTTTACTCTCCAACAAATAATGTACGTGAAGCACTTGGATCCTCAAAAATTGCAGAGTATTTTCATCCGCATTGTGTCTCCATATAAATATATAATATTTATTCTTAGCAAGAACATACTGAATATGCCTATAATTAAAGTTACTGAGTCACATTACTTTATACTTAGTAACAGGCGTAAACCATTCTCTGGAACATTTTGCCCTTGCATTACAGGATTATGAATCTGGTTCTTGGCTCCCTGCAACAAATTATTGTTGACCTGACGGGAAAAAGGACAAAGAACTGGAAATGTATAAAATGAGAAATTGACAGTTATCATAACAGTATTTAATCCTCAAATGTGATGAATTCCAACTTGGACAGAGATTTCATATTAAACAGATCATGGTTTAAAAATTGTTCTTTCTTACAGGAATGTGACAAATGGATAATGACTTTTCAAGTAGCTGTTGTGAAAAATACATTGTGTCCTAGGCAAAGTATTCCCATATAGTTGTTCAAAACTAAAAATAGGAAAGAAGATAAAATAAAGACTAATTAATATTTACCTTGTGTCTCCATACTTACACTTCTTTATAATTGTGAAATTTAATCAAAACAAGTATCCTGATTTTAACATGTTTTCCCATCAATATTTCATTTTGTGTGTCATACACTTCTTAAATATCAATAATATACACAAAGGTTTAACATCTGCACTGACCTTAATTAACTCTCACCTTTTTTTTGTTGTTGTTTTTTCCTCCCTCCTAGTCACTGATTGCTCACTGTCCACTTGTTCAGAAGCATAGAATGTAACAACTTGCCACAGTTGAGTGTATTTTGGGGACTGGTTCTCAAACACTATTCTAACATATTGTTCATCTCTTGCTTTAAGTATCTCAGATGACAAAGGTATAGGTTCAAGTTCAGGTCTGGATTTCAGCAGCACATTTTGCTTTATTGAACTCATTGTACCTCTAATGAGCACCGGAACAAATATTCTAATAATTAACAGAGACAGCTTGAGTTCATTTCACCATTTAATACATACTGCACTGTGGCTGTACCTGCCCCAAGAATTGCAGTAATTCCAGAAGGAAGCTCAACATCATCTTCTCCAGGAAGATTAGGGTGTAAGCAATAAATGCTGGCTTAGCCAGTGATTCTCACAACTCATCAACAAATAAAAAACAAACACTTCATTTTAGTAATGAATAACAGATCAAGGGAACACAGGAGGGTTAGTTGTCTGTAATATATAAGGGGTGACTGGATGTAGATTTGCTCGCTGAGCTGAAAGGTTCATTTCCAGACATTTCGTCACCCTATTAGGTAACATTTTCAGGGTCTCAGATGAAGCACTGCTAATAATTCCTGCTTTCTATTTATATGTTTGGGTTTCTTTGAGTTGGTGATGTCATTTCCTGTGGTGAAGTCACTTCCTGTTCTTTTTCTCAGGGGGTGGTGGATAGGGTCTAACTCGATGTATTTGTTGATAGAGTTCGGGTTGGAATGCCATGCTTCTAGGAATTCTTGAGAATTCCTAGAAGCATGGCATTCCAAGATAAGAGGAGAAAGATTTAAAAGGGACCTCTGGGGAAACCTTTTCATGTAGAGCGGTGTATGCATGAAATGAGCTGCCAGAGGAAGTGGTAAAGGTGGATATAATTGCAATATTAGAAGACATTTGGACAGGTGCATGAACAGGAAAGGTTTAGAGGGAGACTGATCAAATATGCACAAATGGGACTACAGAGGAACTTCAATTATCTGAATATCAGATTATCCAGCAAGATCGCAAGGTCTCAATGCTCGGCTAAACTATGTTATCTGGCATTCGACTATCTAGAATTTGATTAGCTGAGTGAAATACTGGCCGCCCGTGTCCATTGGATAATTGGGAGATTTAGAATGCTTGATTGGCATGGATGAGGCGGGCTGAAGGGTAGGTTTCCATGCTGTGTGTCTCTATGACTCTATTATTCTATGGCTTATATTTATACTTAGATCTAGAGTCTAGGATTTTAGTCTACTGTCCATTTACTGCGACTGTACCATCAGTAGCATTTCACATGCAATAGAACTGTAGAATATATTAATTAAGATTTCCACAAATGTTTAAGACAATGTGTGCAAAATTTCTTGTTCATTTGTTCTGTCAGTACGTTGTATGATAATTTTGAACTTGGGCGTTAGAATCTGCCTTTGGGATTTCAGAATTTCTTTTAAGACGGAGTTTGCCTAAGCATTTTAGTTTCATGATTTGATTAATATTTTTCACGTGAGTTGATGAAACTGAGGAAATATTACACAGTACTGTATAAATGCTCCATTTTAGTTATATTTTTAATTTTTAAACATTAAATTCCAAAATTTTATTTTAATAAAGAACTAACAGCCAGCTGTTATTGTGATGAAAGATATGTGATGTACACATTAATTTTTTCAGAGTGTGAATTCCACACTAGTTATATAAAGATGTTGGTCTATTTTTGTCAAGGAGATTACTAACTAATTAGGTCATACTTTCCAGGACCATGATGTTAAAACCAGAATGTATCAAAGGGAGCAGGTGACTGGAAGGACATCTGGAGTAAGGTGAGAGGGGAAAGATTTAAAAAGGATCTGGGGGGTAACATTTTCATGCAGAAGGTGGTGCACATATGGAACAAGCTGACAGAGGAAGTGGAGGAGACAGATGCATTTGCAACATTTAAAAGGCACCTGGATGGGTTTATGAATAGGGAGGGATATGGGCCAGATGCTGGCAAATGGGACTAGGTCAGATTGGGATGTCTGGTCAGCATGGACAAGTTGGACCGAAGGATCTATTGCAACTCTGTGCATAGGGTGGCATAGTGACACAGTGGTTAGCACAATTGCCTCATAGTGTTCAGGACCTGTGATTGATTCCAGTATTGGTTGACTATGTGGAGTTTGCACATTCTGTCCATGTTTGCATGGGTGTCTGCCAGGTTTTAAGAAGGGATTTTTCTTTAATATGGTGGCTCAGTGATTAGCATTGCTGCCTCAGTGCCAGGGACCATGTTTGATTCTATCCTTGGGCGACTGTGTGGAGTTTGCATGTTCTCCCCACGTATGCATGGGTTTACTCTGGGTACTTGCTTTCTTCCAGCAGTCCAAAGATGTGCAGGTTGGATGGATTAGCGATGCTAAACTGTCTGCAGTGTTCAGGGATGTGTAATCAAGGTGGATTAGCCATAGGAATACTGGGTTAAGAGACAAAGGGGAGGAGTGAGTCTGGGTGTGATGGACTTTAGAGGATCACTGTGGACTCAATGAACTGAATGGCCTCCTTCCACATTGTAGAGATTTTATGATTCTCTGTTGTGTGAATTTACACTGAGAGAGAGAGCACTAAGTTATTAATTGCAGTTGAATCTGGAATGAACAAAGTTTAATTTATTTCAAAAGCTTTTGGATTTAGTTCAAAGGCAACATGACTGGGGCCAGAAGCAAATATAACCTTCTGTAGATAAACATGTTCAGGGAAGTTAAGAAAATAAATTACCTCAGTAAAAGTGTATAAGCTGGGAAATTTCCAGTGTGTTTCATTAGAAATTTGCAGATTATTCAAAACTGAGAAAGTCTGAGAACTAATTTATGAGAGTATTCAAGGATAAGACTTTACAACTCACAGGACAGGAACCGAGAAGAAGCAGGTATGTGAAACCCATACGTTATATGAGGATTTTTTTAAAATCTGGATCCTGATTAACTGTGAAGTGTTGATGTTGGGCAGTGGATAGGATTTTATTTTGCTGTGTGTTTTGAAATCTTTTTAACTGTTGTATGTAGATAGCTTGGTTCATTTATTTCATGTTTACTTCTTTTGTGTAATACGCTTCTTTGTTATTGTTAATACAAAATCTGCACTCATGTACTTACATTTCAGTGAAAGATCATCATGACAAATAAAGAAAACACAAAATATATTCTATCAACTAGGTTTGATTCAAGGTCTGACTTATCCATTTACTTATTTAACCTACATCATTACACATTTCCAGATCCAGTAATGTCAGCTGGGGTCATAGTGCTGTTGAAAGGAATTGAGATGAAAGACTTTCAATCAACCTGGAAGGCCAAAAAAATTGCAATTGACAGGTCAACTATTAAAGGCAATGATACAGGTGCCATCCATTGTAATAGTTGCAGCATTTGACTATCTACTGTTCAGGATTGACTCAGTATCTGATCCATATTTGTCCTTAACTATCAATTTTTGAACTAACTTCTTATTCCTAACCTGTGCATGTGTCGCATTATTATTTCTTGAAATATTTTGTAACTAATAAACTCATTAACTGATGAACTAAAGAAAGCCTGGTTAAATTGGTTCCTTTTTAAAATGTAAATTCACTTTATCTTGGGGCAAGTTATCCATAAAGGAATAGTTTCTGATTAAATTAACCTTGTTACGCCAACCAAGGAGTCAAGTGAATAAAGAAGATAAATTAGTTCATCCCACCTTACCTGAGTGCTTAACAATTTGGTGTATCCCTTCTCCAGCCATAAGAAATTCAGGAACCTCAACCGGGTACTGATCATAACAATGCTGTGACATTGTGCAAATGTCCATGGCTTCATTCTTTGGCATATTATTGAATAGCCTGTAATGTTGAATGAACACATGAGCAGCAACCACTAATTTTAAACAGAAAGTAATGGGTCAACAATATATTTTCTTTTGAAGTGGAGAGGAGAACACATATTATACATTCCCCATTGTCACTGATGTATGGTACCACAGTGGAAATCATTTCCTGTTGCATTTCTTGTCAGGTCATGTAAAAGCTGTTAGTTTCAGTTCCTAATTCATGAGTGTGGCCTTTTTGCTGTGAATGTAACTAGGAAACATTTTAACTTTTCAAAAGGACAGGCAGAAGGAAAGGATAGTATTGTAGCTTTGTTAGTACACATCAGAATAAATATAATAGCAAGAAATGACCTTGGATCAGAAGATGTAAAATCCATATGGGTGGAGATAAGAAATAGCAAGGAGAAGGAACACTGGTGAGTATAGTCTGTTGGTCCCACAACAGCTATATTGTAGGACAGAGAATAAATTGAGAGATAATGAAGGCATGTAAAAATGCAATACATTAATCATGGATGACTTTAATCTTCATGTGGATTTGAATAATCAAACTAGCAGAGATAGCCACAGGTATAAATTCAGACTCTTTTCAGGACAGTTCCCTAGAACAATATGTTGTGGACCAAAAAACAGACCAGGAAATTTTGCATCTGATAATGTATAATGAGGCAGGTTTAATAAATGATCTCTGAGTAAAAGATACCCTTTGGGAACAGTGACTCATAATATGGTAGAAGTTAGCATTCAGTTTGAGAGGAAAAGCATAGAATCAATTGAGCTAAACTTAAATAAAGGTAATTGCGAGAAAGAAAATGAGGATTGAATTGGCAGAATGGACTGGGAAAGGAGTTTAGCAGAAACAATTTTTGAGGAACAATGTCAGACATTTAAGAAAAGAGTCAATGATTCACAGTAGATATATCCCAGTGAGAAAAAAGGATTCTAGCAAGGTATTAAACACTATGAGTTAATGGTTAGTACTGCTGCCTTACAGTGCCAGGGACCCAGGTTCAATTCCAGTGTTGGGCAACTGTCTATGTGGAGTTTACGCATTCCCCCTTTGTCTGTGTGGGTCTCCTGCAGGTGCTCTGATTTCCTCCCACAGTCTAAAGATGTGGATTGGCCATGCTAATTTGCCCAGAGTGTTTAGGGACGAGTGGGTTAGGTGCATTTGTCAGGGGTAAATGTAGAGTAATAGAGTAGTGGAATGGAGCTGGGTGGGTCACTCTTCAAAGGGTCAGTGTGGATTTGTTGGGCCAAATGGTAGGGATTCTAGGAAAACTATGCTTTACCAAGGAAGTTAAAGATAGTATTAAATTGAAAGAAAAAAATCATTCAATGTGACCAAGATTAATGGCAAACCAGAGGAAAGTTTTAAAAGGACAACCAGGAAATGGCAGAGGAATTGAATAAATATTGTACATTGCTTAGATAGCAGCAATTCAAGAAGGTGGCTCAAAACCACCACTTCTTAAGGGCAGTTAGGGATGGCAAATAAATGCTGGCCTGGCCAGTTAACTCACATCTCATGCATGGGAAATTGTCAGCGCACCACCACCATTATTCAAAAAAATTAAGGAAGATGAAGAATACATATATCATGTAAGCTTAACATCTGTTATTAGATTAGACTAGATTCCCTACATTATGGTTAAGGCCCTTCAGCCCAACAAATCTATACTGACCTTCTGAAGAGTAACCCACCCAAACCCATTCCCCTATATTTGCCCCTGACTAATGCACCTAACACTACAAGCAATTTAGCATGGCCAATTCACCTGACCTGCTCATCTTTGGACTGTGAAACTGGAGCAAACCCACACAGACACAGGGAGAATGTGCAAACTCCACACAGACAGTCGCCTGAGGTAGGAATTGAACCCAGGTCCCCGGTGCAGTGAGGCAGCAGTGCTAACCACTGAGCCACCATGCCAACCTAACATGGAAACTCTACACAGATGCTCACCCAAGAGTGGAATCGAACCCAGGCCCCCAGTATTATGCTAACTACTGCTGTGCTAACCACTGAGCCACTGTGTCACCCCCAATCTTGTAAATGTTAGCTGATTATATAGAATGTAAGAGCAGAAAATTTAGAAATATATATATAGAATGATCAAGCAGAGTTACTGTGATACATGGAAAACATATATAACTTATTAGAATTCATTAAGGAGGTAATAAGCAGTGTCGATAAAGGGGGACCAGTAGATGCCACATATTTCCAGAAGTATTTCATGGATTTCCATCAGGTATTTTACATAAGGCTATTTCATAAGATAAGAATCTGAAGTGTTGGGGTGGTATTATTTGAGAGGAATAACTAACTAACGGAGGACAGAGTGATTGGATAAAGGTGACATTTTTAGGATGGCAGCCTGTATCTATTTAAGCGCTGCACAAAACAGTGTAGAGACCACAATTATTTACATTATATGTTAGGGACATAGATGATGGGACTAAATGCATTATTGCTAAGTTTTCAGATGACACAAAATAGATGGAGAAGTAAGTTGTAATGATAATACAAAGGACACATTATCTAAGTAGGAAAAAAATGGACTGATTGAATATAATGAAGGACAAAAGAAGTTATGTGCTTTGGCAGAAATAATAGAAGAGCTAAAAATTATTTAAATGGAGAGAAACTGCTGAAAATTTCATCACAGAGGGATTTGGAGACCCTTATGCATGAATCATGAAAAAAAACTGTTAACCAAGTTCAATGGTTAATGGGGAGAGCAAATGGACCTTCATTTAAAAGGGAATGGAGTACAAAAATGGGTATTAAATCATAGAAAACATGAGTCAGAATATTCTAGGACTGTTTTGGTTCATTTATCTAGGATAAAATATACAAACATTGCAGTTTACCAGGCTGATCCTGGGTATGGGAGGGATTTTCTAATGAGGAGTGGTTAAGTAAGTTGTGTCTTCTCCATTTCTTACTGTCCTACTATTTCATAAATACTACCGAATCACAGAAGTCACTCGTTGTTCATGATTAAAAGGAAGGATTAGAAACTCTACTGTGTGCCCTGTTAAGACAATTTTCAACACTGTCAATGCTAGGTGTGGCCCTTGGTTTGTGAATATACTCAGTCTCTATCCTCAACAACTGTTTACATTGCTTTCAAATATTTCACTAATATAAAAATGTAAACTAAAAGGCTTAAATTTGCACAAATAATTTCATGATCTCAGGATAACCAAAGCATTTTTTGGCTCGTATTCTGGAGTGTTCTACAGGAATAGTGCCAGAAGACTGGAGGATAACAAATGTGGTTCCCCTGTTCAAAAAGGGGAGTAGAGACAATCCTGGTAATTATAGACCAGTGAGCCTTACTTCAGTTGTTGGCAAAGTGTTGGAAAAGGTTATAAGAGATAGGATTTATAACCATCTAGAAAAGAATAATTGATTAGGGATAGTCAGCACAGTTTTGTGAAGGGTAGGTCGTGCCTCACAAACCTTATTGAGTTCTTTGAGAAGGTGACCAAACAGGTAGATGAGATTAAACCGGTTGATGTGGTGTATATGGATTTCAGCAAGGCTGAAGGTTCACTACAGTAGGCTATTGTACAAAATGCGGAGGAATGGGATTGTGGGAGATATAGCAGTTTGGATCAGTAATTGGCTTGCTGAAAGAAGACAGAGGGTGGTGGTTGATGGGAAATCCAGTCACTGAAATCCAGTTACTAGTGGTGCACCGCAAGGGTCTGTGTTGGGTCCACTGCTGTTTGTCATTTTTATAAATGACCTGGATGAGGGCTTAGAAGGGTGGGTTAGTAGATTTGCAGACGACACTAAGGTCGGTGGAGTTGTAGATAGTGACGAAGTATGTTGTAAATTACAGAGAGATATAGATAAGCTGTAGAGCTGGGCTGAGAGGTGACAAATGGGGTTTAATGCGGACAAGTGTGAGGTGATTCACTTTGGTCGGAGTAACCAGAATGCAAAGTACTGGGCTAATGGTAAGATTCTTGGTAGTGTAGATGAGCAGAGAGACCTTGGCGTCCAGGTACACAGATCCTTGAAAGTTGTCAGCTAGGTTGACACGGTCGTTAAGAAGACATACAGTGTTTTAGCTTTTATTAATAGAGGGATCAAGTTCTGGAACCATGAAGTTACGCTACAGCTGTACAAAACTCTAGTGTGGCCGCATTTGGAGTATTGTGTACAGTTCTGGTCACCGCAATATAAGAAGGATGTGGAAGCTTTGAAAGGGTGCTGGTATGGAGGGAAGTTCTTATGAGGAAAGGCTGAGGGATTTGAGGCTGCTTTCACTGGAGAGAAGAAGGTTGAGAGGTGACTTAATAGAGACATATAAGATAAACAGAGGGTTAGATAGGGTAGACAGGGAAAGCCTTTTTCCAAGTATGGTGACAGTGAGTGCGAGGGGACATAGCTTTAAATTGAGGGGTGATAGACATAGAACAGATGTCAGAGGTAGTTTCTTTACTCAGAGAGTAGTAAGGGTATGGAATGCTTTGCTTGCAACGGTAGTAGATTCGCCAACTTTAAGTACATTTAAGTCGTCATTGGACAAGCATATGGACATACATGGAATAGTGTAGGTTAGATGGGCCACAGATTGGTATGACAGGTCGGCGCAACCACTCACTTTACAATCAGCAATATCCGACAAACAAAAAAGTGGTAATGACTAGATTATTCTCAATGTAGGTTGTGAGATGTATATTGAGAGTTCCCTGATTGACCAAATAGTGTCATGGGATCTTTTACGTCCACCTGGAAGTTTAATTGGTTTAATGTCTCGTACCTCAACGATTTTCTTAAAATTGCACTGGAGTGCCAGCCGAGACTTTCCAACTGTCCCACAACAAAAAACACTAAAACAAATGATCTGCTCACTAATCATGTATAAAAAATACAGGTAAAGATAAAAGGGTGAGGTCCTAAAAGTAGGTGATAGAGTAATAGCAGAAAAGTGTGTTGCTGGAAAAGCACAGCAGGTCAGGCAGCATCCAAGGAGCAGGAGAATCGATGTTTCGGGCATAAGCCCTTCTTCAGGAAGGGCCTATTCCTGAAACATCAATTCTATTCCTCCTTGGATGCTGCCTGACCTGCTGCGCTTTTCCAGCAACACGTTTTTCAGCTCTGATCTCCAGCATCTGCAGTCCTCACTTTTTCCGATAGAGTAATAGCAATCAAGTTAAAAAGTAAGACCTCAAAAGTAGTGATGTCAGGATTGCAATTTGCTAGTTGGAGGAGAATTAACAGGATATAGCTGATGAATATGTGGTTGGAGAATTGTTGCAAGTGGGAGGGTTTCAGATTCCTGGGACACCGGGGCCAGTTTTGAGGGAGGTGGGACCGTGTTGCACCTCAGATGTACCAGAACTGATGTCCTAGGAGGAGTATTGGCTAATATAGTTGGGAAGGGTTTAAACTAAAACAGTCAGGAGATGGGGTAAGCTGGAGAATAGAAAACAGGAAAGCAGTAGCAAAAAACAGAAGACAAAATGGGAAATAAACAAATGAAGTTTATGGGAATTTGACTGTACCTCTAAATTTCTGAATTGGCTGAAAAATGTTTTGGATATTTTGAATTAGTGAAAAGTACTACAAAAGTGAAGGTTCTTTCATTTCTTTTATGTAATCCAAGGAATCAAATTATTTTGCCATAAATTTGGGCTTGGGTATGTACAAAACTCAGCAAGAAAAGATATTCAACAGACATGTTTAAGATTAGATCTTGTTATAAAGCCGCTCATAATTAACATGAGTACTATCAGATGGGACCCACTCGTAACTTTAAAATAAATTGAGCAACGTTATGCGAAAATTATTAGATGTTGTACTTTAAGGCTCAGCCAGATGTAGTCATCATAAATATTTGCAATTAAATATGCAGATTTCTTCTGAATTAGAGCACTGTGAGATGAAGATTTCAGACTGTATTCCAGAGGATATAAGTGTACTTCGCATATTAAAATACAGAGAAAATAAATCCTGTTTCTTTTCTCAGGACACTTAACACTGCTTTAAGTATTTAATTGTAAGTTCATTCAAAACATCTGTAGGATTGTATCAGGTGCTTGGACTTCGTATTGGTGCACCTCATTGTTTATGAAGCTGAGTATTGCTGACAAAAGACATACTTTGTCAAAGCTTTTCGTGTTGCATTCATCTACATAAAATATCAAAGTAGATTGGCAACAACATTAATAATGTATTAATAATGATTGGTGTGAAATGGGATCTGATTAGTGGAGGTACTATTATGGGAAATGCACTAGCTACTGATAACTGACATTTAATCAGCAAATGTTGGCTAACCTTTAAACCAGGAAAGTTGACCCAAATTTATCAAGGCATTGTCCTGTGAACCAAATCAGAAAATGATTGTCACCTATTTATTTGACTTGAAACAGTTGCAGTGGATATATATGTTCTTTCTGTCTGCAAAGAACAGGGTCTTATGTATTAATATATGCAGCTTTCCTTGCATACAAGTGTGCCATACTCTATGCCTAACTGAAAATCCTAAGTTAGTTGTCAGCAAAGTTCTTGCATACTTTGCATCTTTAGGAAATATTGTTCCAATTATGAAATTGTGTCTAATGTTTGATAATGATTTGGACATTTTACAAATGCAGGCAAATTAGTACATTCAGTACTTGTTACAAACAATTGAAGTGATTTACTGTTTGAAACATCACATCTCTCCTGGGACATTGTGAAATTGAGTGTGTTTCAGGCAGGTGGGTGGGGTTGAGACAACTGCAAATACATTTGCTGGCCTGCATTTTAGATCTAAAAATATTAAATACCACATCTAATTAAAATTTGACTACTGCATTTCTCGTTTGATTACTTCAGGAACACAAAGTCGATCCTTTCTTAGGTATAATTTCTAGAGGTCTTCTACAGGCCCTTTGGAGGCAGGAATGCACCATTTCAACTCCAAACAAAAGTAATATTTAACTAGAAATATTAGCTCTGGTTTTGTCACTCCATAGATGCATCAACCCTACTGAGATTTACCAGCACATTCCAGTTTTAGTATAGAGAATTTCTGTACACTATGCCTACCATATCAAAACATTCCATTGTTTAAAAGGCCCTTATTAGGTCATCCTTCCTTCTTAGTTCAAGAGAAATGAGACTCAAACTGTTAATTTATTCCTGATAAAGATAATCCTACAATTTTAGCATAATCCTCATAAATCTGTTGTCACAAAAAAAAATCAGCTAATGTCAGGTAACAGGAAGACAAATGGACCATTATTTGAAAGGGAATGGAGTACAAAAAAAAGGTAAGTCTTACTAAAATCATAGAAAACATCAGTCAGAACACACCTAGGTAAGGTGACCAAAACTCTCCTAAGGTAAGGTCAAAAATCAAACGACACCAGATTATGGTCGAACAGGTTGTTTTAAGATTGCTCAACTCCATTCTTGGGTGTAGTATGATAGAGAGATATAAGATGCAGTATTTATAAGCAAACCATTAACAACCTTAAAATGAACTGCCCTTGTTGAATGCTTTAATCAGTTAGGATTACTGATTAAAATGCAAAATCCAGATTCTTTCAAGTTTTTGTCCCTAGACAATTAAAGAATTTATCGATGTACATGAGGTGATATCACTTTAGTATGATGTCCCGCTTCGATACTATGTTTTAGTTTTGTGCGTGTGTGTTTGAAAGAGTGCAAGTGTGTATGTTCGTGTGCATTTGAGAGATTGTGAGTGTGTACATGCGTGTGAATATGTGAGTGTGAGTACGCATATGTGAGTGTTTGTGTGTGGTGTGGGTCTGTGTGCGTGAGTCTGTATGAGTGTGTGTGAGAGCATATAGTGTGATGAGGTTACCTTGAATGTGACATGAACCCAAGATTTTGGTTGAAAATGTCTTCATGGGTACTGAACTTAGCTATCAGCCTTTGCTCGGCAATTTTGTGTTATTGCATATCTCAAAGACTGCCTTGGAGGACACTCATGAAAAGATTGGACATTGAACGTCCTGGACGACTGAAGTGTTCCCCAATGGGAGGGAACCCTCCTGTATGTTGATCATTGTGTAGTGTCCATATGTTCATTGTTGTAGAGTCTGCGTGGTCTCACCAATGTCCCATGCCTTGGAGCATCATTGTCTACATCATATAACGTAGACAATATTGGCCAAGTCACATGAGTACCTGCCATGTATGTGGTAGATGGTGCTCCCACATGTGACGGTAGTATCCATTTCAGTGATATGACATGTCCTGCAGAGGTTGCCATGGCAGGGTTGCGGGGTGCTATGATCAATGTTGTCCTGAAGGCTGAGTCATTTGCAATGAGCAAATGTCTGTTTGAAGGAAAGAAGTGGAATCGTAGGGAAAATCGTGACAAGGTATTCATCATTGTTGATGAGGTGTTGAAGGCTGCAAAGAACATGACATAGCTTCTCTGCTCTAGGGAAGTACTGGATGACAATGATACCCTATCAGTGGTATCCCATGCTTTCTAAGGAGATTATTATGGTTTTACACTGTGGCACGATCGAATTGGCAATTGATGAGCTGAGCATCATATCCCATTCTTATGAGGGCATCCTTCAACATCTTCAGTTATTTGTCACATTCCCTCTCTTCTGAGCAGATCTTGTGTCTGCGTAGGGCTTGTCTATAGGGGAAGCTCGGAGAAGTGTAGCATCGTGAGGTTATCCACAGGCTTACAGTGGAGCGTAATGCTGAGGTGTCCATCTTTGATGGCGATACGTGTGTCCAAGAAGAAGGCTGATTCTAAGTAGTTCATGTTATGTCTGACAGTGAGCTGAAACTTGTTGACATCATCATGTAGTTGTTTCAGTGATTCTTTGTTGATATCACCATGTAGTTGTTTCGGAGATTCCTTGCCATGAGACCAAAGGACGAAAATGTGGTCAATGTAATGGTGTATAACATTGGTTGGAAGTCCTGTGTTGAACTTGTGCATGAAAATGTTGGCACCTTGGGTACAACTTTGGTCCCAATGGATGTTCTATCTGTCTGAATGGAGAACTGGTTGTCAAAGGTAAAGGTTGTCATTGAGGATGACGTGGATGAGTTGTAAGATGGCATCTGAAAATTGGAAATTGTTGGTATTGAGTACTGATGCTCTTGCAGCGATGTCACCATTGTGAGGGATATGACCATTGTGCCTAGTTCATGGGTACTGACTTTCTGTAGGAAATCTGTGGAGTCATGACAGAAGCTGGGGGTTCTAGGTACAGTGAGTTTCAAGAAGTCCTTAGCACAGTCAGAGAGCTTTTCACACAGCCTGATAAGATGTGATGTCCAAGTGTGTTGGTTTTGTGAATCTTTGAAAGGCAGTAGAAGTATGACACAGTGGTTCAATGATTACCACTGCTGCCTTACAGTGCTTGGGACCTGGGTTTGATTCCAGCCTTGGGCAACTGTTTGATCATTCTCCCTGTCTGTGTAGGTTTTCTCCAGGTGCTCCGGATTCCTCCCATAGTCCAAAGATGTGCAGTTTAGGTAAATTTGTCATGCTAAAGTGCTCAAAGATGTGTTATAGCGGCATCAGTCAGGGGAAAAGTGGAGTAATATGGTAGGGAATGGGTCTGGGTGGGATACTCTTTGGAGGGTCGGTGTGGATATGTTGGGCCAAATGGCCTGTTTCCGCCCTTTAGTGATTCTATGATGAAATACTTGTTTGCTATGCAGGACCTCCAACCAGTGCTATACACCAAATACATTGATGACATTTTTTTCCTTTGATCCAATGGTGAGAATAATTGAAATAACTACATAATGATATCATCAAAGAGCCATTTTTGATCTCTTCCAACCTCTTCCATCAAGTAGAAGATACAGAAGTCTGAGCACATGCACCAGCAGGTTCAGGAACAGCTTTTTCCCGATTGTTATTAAACTGATGAATGGACTCTCTCACCTCAAATATTGTTGATATTGGTAATGCTGATCTTGCTTAGCACATGCCCTGTGCAAGGTACATGTATGTCTCTGTCTAAGTCTTTTTAATTTGTACATCCTTGTTCACTGTGATCTGCTTGTTCTCCTCATAAACATGGCAAAAAAATCAATCAATCTATTTTATTTATGCAGGGAGAAAGCGAGGACTGCAGACATTGGAGTTCAGAGTCGAGACTGTGGTGCTGGAAAAGTACAATCAGTCAGGTAGTATCCGAGGAGCAGAAGACTAGGAGAAAGTGTGGACTACAGATGCTGGAGATCAGAGTTGAGAGTGTGGTGCTGGAAAAGCTCATTCCTGATGAAGGAGTTATGCCCAAAATGTTGATTCTCCTGCTTTTTGAATGCTGCCTGACCAGCTGTGCTTTTTCAGCAACGCACTCTCAAATTTTATTTATGCGGTAGTTTAATTTCCTTGATCCTCTTTGCCTCCTAATTATTTTTGATTTCTCTCTCAGTCTCTTGGCATTCTTCCTTATCTCTGCTGTCCATAAACATCATATATATCATTTTTACCACCTCAATTTTCTCTTCTGTCTTTGTTCATCCAAAGCATTTCATTACTGTTTCATTTGCTTTTGCTTGTTCATAAAGAATGTTTTTCCTGGACTGTGTTGAAATGTTTCCTAACGCTGTTCTATGTTACTAGTTCCAAAACTTTTGCAACTTTATTTCACCAAGTTTTATTCTCTCAAAATCAGCATTTCTCCAATCTGTGTTTTGACATATATATGTCCTTTTCAATTGTAATCTCAAACCACAATACATTGGATCATCATTGTATAGATGGTCTATGCTGTTGCACTCATTTTACTGACAGTGCTGTCTTTCAATGGTACACATTGAAAAATGTCAGAAATGACCCTAAAACCTCTCTGGATATCCTGTTGATGAGACAGCAGGCAGTCTTGTTGCAATCACCTAATTACACGAGGCAGTCCTCAGCAATCCAGATGATAACAGTGAGAGCACACAATATTTCCTCTATTCTTTCCTGTTGGCCACATCAATGGCATACAGTCCCCTTATATAGTAAATGTCTATATGCTTAATAAACAATGAAGATTTTGAGGTAAGCTGATTTGAAGGGAAAAGGATCTTCATAAAGGAGCATAGTTCTATAGAATGACAGATCAGTTTCTGAACATATCAAGATATGAAGACCATTTATGGTCTTTTTCTTGGCATACAAAAAATATTTCTCAGGATTCTGCCAAATTCATGGAGACAGTCTCATTGGACTGAAAATAGCTGTCAGACCATTGGACTTAAACAGATTGTTCATATTTAATAATGTCTCAGTGATATAAAGGATCCCTAGTCTCTAGAAGTAAATGCTGTAACATGAACTGATTATTGATGACAGTTAAAAGCCATTTGGTTTGACATTTAGAGGATCCAAATATGAAGTTTAAATTATAACAACAGCAACAGCTATTTATAGATTGCTAGAAAATGCAATGTCTCATCAACAGAGTCCCCAACTTTACTAGCACCTACTCCTCTAAACCATGTTGTTCTGGCAGTACCATATCACAGCTAGGAATTCAAGCTATGGCTATATCCAAGTAATGAGTTCATAAAAAGACTGTCGGGAAAATATGTACCTCTTAGTAATCCTGAAAACCTTAATGTAAATTCACATTCTAGTGAAAACTAATAACCCCCTCAACTAATCTCCCAACTGACAAAATTAACTGTCTCCTCGATGTTGTTTGTGGGATATTGGTGTGTAGAAATTAGCTGTAACATTTCCAACATTGCAACAGTAACTATAATTCAGAAGTATATCTTTGACTGTAAAGTTTTTTGGAATAGCTTAACTTGAGGTTGTGAAAGGTGCTACGTAAATGCAAGCTGATGCTTATTTGTTTTAGGTTTGTGCTGAACTTGCATTTATTTTTGTTGAAGTAACTTCATCTACAACTTCATTGCATAAATGTGCAACAGGTGAATCTCTACCACGGTCAAATTCAGTAGTGTGGGGTACCAGGAATTTAGATAAAATCGAAAATAAAAATTGAATATAAGCTCTGAGCAAATTTCACTGTACACCTATTTATTTCACTCCTACTCCCTCTTAGCAGCAGCAACAATTCCTATTGTCTGCACCTGTCCAGCAGTCCTTACAATCAGGAACAACAGCTGAGAAATGTGATAACCTATCTGATACATGCTTAGGATATGCTCAACATGATTCAAGTGAAAGCACTGGGAATTAGTCAAATGCTGGAAATATAGGGTTCAGGATTTCCCCCACAGCTCTTATTTGGGTACAAATGACCAGTGGGATAAGAAATATTCATTGCTAGCCAGGTCTATCCCATGGCCGGAATCACTGAAAATGTCAAAAAATTTGAAGCATGGTGTAAGCCTCGTGTAAATGCATGAAGATGTATTTTGGGCAGAAGACAGTCTAACAACTATTTCAGAGCAGCCAAATCTATATTTTGTCAAGTTGTTGTGTTTTTCCCCAGCTGTTGGATGGACAAGTTGTACTCATGTAGTATAGACAGTAGCTAGTGATAAAAATAATGACTGCAGATACTGGAAACCAGATTCTGGATCAGTGGTGCTGGAAGAGCACAGCAGTTCAGGCAGCATCAAATGTGCAGTGAAATCGACATTTCGGGCAAAAGCCCTTCATCAGGCTTTTGCCCGAAATGTCGATTTTGCTGCACTTTGGATGCTGCCTGAACTGCTGTGCTCTTCCAGCACCACTGATCCAGTAGCTAGTGATATTTAAGTTAGAATCCTCCAGTTAATCCTGCAAGTTCTGATCAGATTCAGAACTCAACATTTGGACTCAACAAGTTCTGCCTCCTCAAACTCACGTCTCTAGAGAGTGTGTACAAAAAAATTAGTGAATGTAATACTAATACACATAGCCCTCTGGTCTACAGTTATAAAAAAATGATTGATGCTGGACCTCTAACTCCTAGGTGTCTGGATCAGTAACTAGCTGTGCACCCTAAATAACTGTAAAAGAATGAATGAAAAGAGATGGGGTGCAGGACAGCATCCAATTCTAATCATTCCAATGCTCTGAAGTGATCTGCGACTTTGTGTCCATCACAATATTGTCTTCTGCTGTGGTTGTCAATGTGGATGTCTCCAGGAAATGAATTACAAGCACAATTTCCATGTTTCTCTGTTTGACTTTATTCTTTTTTTATTTAATCATTTAATCATACAATCATGCAAAAAGAACACTTGTACAGAGTTGGGTGTGCCAAACTGCAAAGCATTCTGGTTACAATAGGTGGTAATGTTCCACAGAAGAAATTGTATAATTCTTGGCACTGCGTTTCTTGAGTTACACAACAGTGTCTTGCTTCACTTTACACCTAAAGTGCATTACTATCTGAAATTGCCAAGTGCTTTGGGTGCCCAGCATTGTGGTTGTAGAAACATAAAATGAGTCATTTATTAGTGATGAAGGATTGTTAGGCTACCAAGCACTGGTTAAGGCCCTTTTGATGCTAAGTCTATATTTTCCCTTTTTGAGACTAATTGTGGGGATTAGATGAGTATGATGTCAACTAATTTGTCACTCCACCACTGAGAACACTCATCATAACTCACCCAGTCAGATTGTTAAGAAGGGACACAACTTCTAACAAGTGTCTCAATCTATTGCAGACCTTGACATGATACCCTGTCTTGCTTGAAGGTGCTGGACAATCACAGGCTGAGTCCTGAAGATAGTTGGTGGAGATCTATTTTTCAGAGCTCTATTGATGAGAAGGTGGGTCTATTTATTTTACTTCTGATGAGTGGGGTGTTATGGGGAGAGTGATGTCAAATGCAAGAGCAGGAGGCCACTAATAAAGGCGAACCCTTTGCCGCACTATCCTAGTCTCAAGTTAACCACAGTTGAATTTCTCACCATATCTTACCAGACACACTTCTTTAACTGATGAAGAGCTTATGCCTGAAACGACGACTTTCGTGCTCTTGGAATGCTGCCTGACTTCGTGTGCTTTCCCAGTACCACACTTTTCATGGTGTGGGTGTAACATATTGGAGTGGGGTTAAATTTGGCGAATCCACAAGAAACAAACAGTATGTATAATTAGGTAATTTCCTCATTACCAAGATGTAATGATTGGCGTCCCACAGGGATCATGCTGGGGCCTCAGCTTTTCACAATTTTTATAAATGACTATGTTGAATGGTCTGAATGTTGGGTTACTAAATTTATTGCTGACACAAAGATAAAAAGTTTACAAAATTATGCATTACAACAAATAACTGCAGATGTGAGAGATCTGAAACAAAAACAGAAGTGCTGGAGAAATTCAGTAGATCTGGCAGCATCTGTGGAGAGAAAGCAGAGTTAACATTTCAAGTCCAGTGGCTCTTCATCATAAGAGATATATAGATAGAAAATGGAGCATAATATGGCAAAATGTGGAATTGCCCATTTTGGCATTAAGGATTAGAAGGAAGCATATTATTGAAATGCTGAGAGGTTGCAGAGCTCTGAGATGCAGAGGGATCTGTTACATTTTCATTTATGAATTGAAAAAGATTATTATGCAGCTACAGTAAAGCTAATTGGATTTTGTTGTTCAGTGTGAAGGGAAATGAGCACAATAGTGGAGAGGGTATGCTTCAGTTGTACACGGCATTGATGAGGCCACATCTGAATTGCTTTGCACAGTATTCGCCCTTTATTTATGGAAGGCAATGAATACTTTGGAAACAGTTCAGAGAAAGTTTACTAGACTAATATCTGGAATGGATTGTAAAGAGAAAAGATCAGGCTTGACTGGCTTGTACCTGCTGGAACTGCAGTGAATAAGAGTAACTTGATTGTAAAATAGAAGATCCTGAGGGATTTTGATGAAGTGGAAATCGAAAGAATGTTTCCTTGCAATGAATCTGGAACCAGTGGTCTCAGGAAAAATTATTGCAAAAATCCAAGATGATTACTTGCTTCCCTTTTCAATTTTAATGTTCATTAATTGGATCCAAAACCAAAATTTATATTTATTTTAATAAAAAATGCACCATAAACATAATAAAATCAATATAAAGTTGCCAAACACTCATCTTCCACTCTAATCAAAGATCCACATCATTTGTTCCTGTTTGCCTCCTTGCTTTCTTCACTTCTCTAACCTTTGCATCCTCCCCATCATCTTTGCCTCCTGCCTTTTCTCTCTGTTTCTCTTCAACCCTGTCTGCTTGTCTCCTCTGTCAACACACCTTCATTCCCTCTTTCTTCTTCTCTACACTCCTGGTCTACTCCATTCACATCTCAATCCTCCTGTGCCCCTTCAATCTTAACCTCAACCTCTCCTCTCTCCTCCACTGCTTCATCTTTCCTCATCTTGCACCCCTTTTATTTTTCCCTTGTTCACTGATCCCATAACTGCTCAGCTCTCTCCCTTCTCTCCATTCCACTCCTCCATTATACATTTCCTTCCTCCCCTGTTCTTCTCAGTATAACTTTATTTTGATACATGATGTTATTAATTAGATTTACAGAATTATCAGTCACTAAATGTTATCTAAATTTAAGTGTTGTCTGTTTCAATGCAAGGAGTGTCAGGAACAAGAGTGATGAACTTAGAGAATAAATCAGTGTTTGGAACTGCTGCGTTGTCACCAGATCAGAGATATGGATTTCACAGAGGCAGGAATGGTTGCTGGATGTTCCAGAGTTTAGATCTTTTAAAAAGAACAGGGAGAGGTGTAAAAGAGGAGGGGGGAGTAGCATTGTTAACTAGAGAGTGCATCACAGCTGCAGAAAAGAAGATTGTTGAGGAGGGTTTGTCCACTGAGTCAGTAAGGATGGAAATCAGTAACAGGAAAGGAGCAGTTCACTTTATTGGGTGTTTTCTATAGACCCCCCCCCCCCCCCCCGCCACCACCACCACCACCAATTGCAGCAGAGAGATGGAAGAACAGATTGGACAGCAGATCTTGGAAAGGTGCAGCTATAACAGAGTTGTTGTTATGATGGCTTCAACTTCCCCAGTATTGATTGGAACCTCCTTCGTGCAGATGGTCTGGATGGAGCCGATTTTGTCGGGTGTGTCCAGGAAGGATTCTTGACTCAATTTGTAAATAGGTTGACTGAGGGGATGCCATATTGGATTTGGTACCAGGCAACAAGCCAGGCCAGATGTCAGATCTCTTGATGGAAGAGCATTTTGATGACAGTGACTACAACTGCCTCACTTTTACCATAGCCATGGAGAAGGATAGGAACAGTTAGTATGGGCAATTATTTAATTGGGGGAGGGGAAATGATACTGGTATTAGACAGGAGCTGATGAGTTTCAATTGGGAACAATTGTTCTTCAGGAACTGTGGAGGTTATTTAAGGAGCACTTGTTGCGTGTGTTGGATAACTTTGTCCCATTGGGACAGGCAAGGAATGATAAGGTGAAGGAGCCTTGGATGACAAGAGGAGAGGAGCCTTTTGTCAAGAGGAAGAAGGAAGCTTACTTAAGGTTGAGGAACTGGTTTAGAGGATTACAGGGAGCTAAGAAAGAACTGAAAAATGGACTGAGGAGAGCTAGGAGGGGGCACGAAAAAGCCTTGGTGGGAAGGATTAGGGAAAAACCAAAAGTATTTGACACTAATGTGAGGAATAAGAGAATGATCAGAGAGAGGCTAGGGCCAATCAGGGGTAGTGGAGGGAACCTGTGCCTGGTGACTGAAGAGGCTGAGGAGGCCCGAATTGAATGTTTTGCTTCAGTATTCACTAGAGAAGGGGACCTTGTTGGTAGTGAGAACACTGTGGACCAGGTTAATAGGCTTGAACAGATTGATATTAAGAAAGTGGATGTGCTGGATATTAGGCACATTATTTAAGTTTTTAAGTATGCCATATATACTCATGTAAAACACGAATTTTTAGGCGTATTTTTAAAGCTGAAATTGGGGGTCTATTATTAAATGAATGTTGTTTTCAAGGGGATGAAATTCATGTTTGATATGAGTCAAAAATGGACAAACAAGAGCCAGATCTCTATATAAAATAATAAACAACAAAAGGAAAAAAAAAATGGCCATTGTTGAATATTTATCTACAAAATAACTGTCTCCATTCTGCCTGCTATGATAGAATGGTACTCTTGTACCGTATTTCAGTTACCAGTAATATAAAGTACATGTAGGTCTAAACATATATGCAGAAGGTGGTCAGGACACCACATAAATTAGTGCTGTAATTTACCAATAGCCCACCGGTGTTTGGAAGCATGATGATCAAAAGCCTAGTGTAGAGAGTACATATTTACCGTAGCTTGTTTCATCATGTTAACACCCTTACCATATATACAGTTTAGTTTTGTAGTTTATTGGTAAATACCAGCACTTCAAGTTTTCTTATACTGGTAATGAAATTTTGTGGTAACTATATGGTACATTCTAGTAGCATCCAAATACTGTTGAGTTTACAATAATAAATCGTCATGTTGCACAAATATATACTGGTGCAGATTTCGGATTCATGTGTAACATGTGATGATATAGATATTGCATTTGAATCAAAGATGTGCAAATCATGCCCTTTAAGGCTGCATATATGGTCAGGAAGAGAGCCTGAAAATTAGGGTCGAATTTTATACGAGGTATATGAAAACTCATTATTTCTTGGGCCACAAGTAGGGGGTTAACTTTTACATGAGGTCGACTTTTACACGAGTGCATATTGTAATTTGAATTTTGTGGCATTTGGGATTTGGTCATGTGCATGAAGTTGTTTAATGATTAACTTACCAATATTTCTGGACCCATGTTTTACTTTAAAAAACAAAATAAGTAAAAAAACTTACTGGAGTGCTAATGGAAATTTGTTTGCATTGAAAGATTTTTGTGAATGGACAGAATAAAATTTGAAGAACATTAGTTTATTTTCTGTTAAATGGAACAGTGTTTTTTTTTAAATTGTTTAGGGCAAATGCCCATAGTTTCGAAAGCTTTTGCTTTTAGCTTGCAGAAATCTGGAATCTAGTTGGTGTATTAATTAGGTTCTCTTGGAGAAAGCTAGTTCTGAAATGTTAGGAAGTAAGGCTCCCCAGAGTAAGATTTTTAGTTTGAAAATTCCATGAAAACTGCATGAGTTTGATTAGAACCTTGCAAAGTTATTTAAAACTGGAAAACTCTAAGCTCAGAAGTATGAATACTCAAGGAAGAGGCCATCAAACTCTCAAGCTTGGGCAGTCAAGTCTATAAATGTGATAGATAAGGAAATTCACTATGGTATTAGAGTAATGTAAAGAAATGCTGTAGAGATTGATGTGTGTTTTGAAATCTTTTGAATTTTTCATATGTAAATGCTTGGTCTGTTCTCTTTTATTTTAATTTCCATTCTTTAATAAACTTCTGATTTATTGTTAAAACCAAGTCAGCAAGCATTGAATACTTGTGTATCAGTGAAAGATCATCTTGTTAGATTATAATCTGCTTGTTGTTAATTTGTCAT
Organism: Hemiscyllium ocellatum; assembly: GCF_020745735.1. NCBI lineage: Eukaryota > Metazoa > Chordata > Chondrichthyes > Orectolobiformes > Hemiscylliidae > Hemiscyllium > Hemiscyllium ocellatum. Next base: position 23,997,083 of record NC_083416.1, on the reverse strand, counting down.
GACAGGTAGCCTCCTCCTGTAAAGGAGATTTGCCAGGATGTTGCCTGGGTTGGAGAGTTTTAGTTATGAAGAGAAGTTGGATAGGTTGACACTGTTTTCCTTTGGAGCAAAGGAGACTGAGCGGGATATGTTTGAGATGTATAAAATTATGAGGTACATAGATAGGGTAGACAGAAAGGAACTTATCCCCTTGGTGAGGGGGATCAATGATGAAGGGACAGGAGGTTTAAGGAGATGTGGGATGTGAGTGGTGTGAATCTAGATCTCAATGCCTTTAAGGGTGATAGATGCAGAAGCCCTCATAATATTTAAGAAGTATTTAGACGTGCGCTTGCAATGCCAAGGCATACAAGGGTCAAATACTGAAAATTAGATCAGTTAAGCCCTTGTTTTTAACAGAAATAGATTCAGTGGGCCAAAGAGCCTTTTTCTGTGTTTAGACTTCTACAATTATATTTCAGTCTGGGTTATGACTCGTAAGTAATAATTTCAGCTGAGATCAATACATATCAGTAGTGTATTGTAGAAACTGCCCATATGAATTGCTCAATTGAGTCCAAAGCAGCAGATCTTTTGGATGATCCTGCCCTTCAGCAGCCTCACACTTGTGCTACCCTTGCTCCCAAACTTGACAGCAGACTATTCATTCTTGATGGTTCGGCACATGCAGATTCCACCCTTATTCCACCATGGTATTCTGTGCAATGCCAAAATCTAAGCTGCTGGTAGCACATGTGAAATTAAGTCAAAGTTAGCTGTTGTTCAGGATATACAGGCATGCCTGTTACCTTTTGTTTCAACATCCTACTGCCTCCAATTGTGTCCTGCTAGAGAGAGGATATTGTGAGTGTGGAGCAGTCTGTTCAGATGATATGTTTGGCATTGTTGAGTAGCTGGCAGTGTGTGCAAACTGTGAGATGTGTATATAAGGCATATAACAGCTTTAAGTGTGTGAGAGCATTTCTATGTTAAGAATGAGATCTGATAGACAGAAATAATTTGTAGGTGAGTGTTGCTGGTGGCTGAATTGAACAATGTATGAAAAGAGAGGTGCAATTAATCAACATTTGAAGATGCACTTGAGTTAAACCTCCCTCTTTTAAGATATTGAACTTTCTGCAACATTGAATTCAGATCCTCTGGATTAGATTCCTGGCATTGATCTCTGTTGGTATCTTTTCTTTGCTTGTTTCTGATATGTATTGATTTTTTTAAAAAATTATTCATTTTATGGGATGTGGGCACCACTGGCTGGCCAGCATTTATTGCCCATCCTGAGTTGCCCCTGAGAAGGTGGTGTTGAGCTGCCTTCTTGAACCACTGCAGGCCACCTGCTGTGGGTTTACCCACAATGCCTTTAGGGAGGGAAATCCAGGATTTTGGCACAGTGACAGTGAAAGAGCAGTAATATATTTCCAAGTCAGGATGGTGAGTGACTTAGAGGAGAACTTGAAGGTGGTGGTTTTCCCATATGTCTTCTGTCTGTGCTGCCTAGATGGAAGTGGTCGTGGGTTTGGAAAGTGCTGTTTGAGGATATTTGGTGAATTTCTGCAGCGCACCTTGTAGATATTACACACTGCTGCTAATGAGCGTCAGTGGTGTAGGGAGTGGATGCATTTGGATCAGAGTCCATCAAGTGGGCTGCTTTGACCTGGATGGTGTCCAGTTTCTTGAGTGTTGTTGGAGCTGCACACATGCAAGTAAGTGGGGAGTATTCCATCACTTTTGCCTTGTAGATGGTGGGCAAACATTGAGGAGTCAGGAGGTGAGTTATTTCTTGCAGTATTTCTAGCTTCTGACCTGCTGTTGTAGCCACTGTGTTTATGTGGTGAGTCCAGATGAATTTCTCATCTATGGTAACTCCTAGGATGTTGATAGTGAGGGATAAAGTGATGGTAACATCACTGAATGCCAAGGGCAGTGGTTAGATTGTCTCTTACTCATGATGGTCATAATCTGGCATTTGTGTGGTGAGAATGTTACTTGCCACTTGTCAGCCTGAACCTAGATATTGCCCAGACCTTGTTGTATTTGAACATGGACTGCTTCTGAGGAGTCCCGAATGGTGCTGAACATTGTGTAATCATCAGTGAACATCCCATCTTCCGACATTGTAATGGAGGGAAGGTCTTGATGAAGCAGTTGAATATGGTTGGGCCGAGGACACTATGCTGAGGAACCCCGGCTGAGATGTCCTGAAGCTGGGATGACTGATGTCCAACAACCATGACCATCCTCCTATGTATCAGGTATGATTCCAACCACTGGAGATTTTGCCCACTGATACCCATTGTTTCCAGTTTTGCTCAGGTACATTGATGCCATGCGTATTCAAATGCTGCCTTACTGTCAAGGGCTACCACTTTCATCTCACCTCTGGAATTCAACTCTTTTGTTCACATTTGGACGAAGACTGTAATGAGGTCAAGAGCTGAGTTGTCCAGCCAGAACCCAAACTGCATGTCACTAAGCAGACTATTGCTGAGCATGTGCTGCTTGATAGCACTGTTGATGATATCTCCTGACACTTTACTGATGGCCAAGGGTAGCCTGATGGGATGGTGATTAGCCGGGTTGAATTTGTCCTGCTTTTTCTGCACAGGACATACTTGAGCAATTTTTTACATTGTCGGGTAAATACCAGTATTGTAACTGTATTGGAACAGATTGGCTAGGGGAGAGGCAAGTTCTGGAGCACTTCAATACTATTGCTATGATGTTATCAAGGTCCATAGCCTTTGCAGTATCCAGTACCTCCCACTGTTTCTTGATATCACATGGAGTGCATCGAATTGGCTGAAGACTGGTATCTATAATGCTGGCAACCACTGGAGGAGGCTGAGATGGATCATCCACTTGACACTTCTGGCTGAAGATTGCTATGGAAGCTTCAGCCTTATCTTTTGCACTGATGTGCTGGGTTCTTCTATTATTGAGGATGGGGATATATGTGGACCCTCCTCCTCCAGTTTGCCTTTGAATCTGATCCATTCATTGTGGGATCACTTATCACTTTATCACTTATCTGTTTATCATTTGCCACTTATGTCTTTTGGTATGCAAGTAGACCTGTTTGGTGGCATCACCAGGTTGAAATCTCATCTTCAGATATGCTTAATCCAGCTAATGGTATGCTCTCCTGAACCCAGATTGATCCCCCGGCTTGATGGCAATGGTTAGAATAATTTAGAATCCCTATAGTGTGGGAACTGATCCTTTGGTCCAACAAGTCCAAAGAGTAACCCACCCCGGCCAATTCGGCTTCCCGAGATTTAGTCCTGACTATTGCACCTAACCTACACATCCCTGAACAGTATTGGCAATTTAGCTTGATCAATTTACTTAACCTGTACATCTTTGGATTGTGGGAGGAAACCGGAGCACCTGGAGGAAGCCCACACAGACACAGGGAGAATGTGCCAACTCCGCACAGTCACCTGAGGTAGGAATTGAACCTGAGACCCTGGTGCTATGAAGCAGGAGTGCTAAGCACTGCACCACCATGCCAGGCCATGAGTTAACAGATTGTGCTGGTGTACAATTCTGCTGCTGTTGATGGCCTGCAGTGCCTCATAGATGCCCAGTCTTGAGTTGCTAGATCTGAATGAAGTCTGTCCCATTTCACATGGTGATAGTGTTAGACAACACGACTGACATTATTCTCAATGTGAAGGCGGGACTTTGTCTCTACAAGGACTGTGCAGTGGTCACTCTTTCTGAGACTGTCATGCATAAATGGATCTACAGCTGGTAGATTGGTAAGGATGAGGTGAAGTATGTTTTTCCCTCTTGCTGATTCTCCCACCATGTGCCACAGACCCAGTCTAGCAGCTATGTCCTTTAGCACCTGATCAACTCGATCTGTAGCACTTCTGCTGAGCCAGTCTTGGTGGTGAACATTGAAATCCGCCACTAAGAGTCCATTTTGTGCCCTTGCCAACCCCAGTGCTTCCTTCAAGTGTTGCAGAACATGGAGGAATTCATCAGTTGAGCGAGGACAGTGCATGGTAATTAGCAGGAGGTTTCCTTGACCATATTTAACCTGAAGCAATGAGACTTCATGGGTCTGGAGTCAATGTTGAGGGCTCACAGAGCAACTCCCTGTATACCATTGTTCTGTCAGTGAGTCAGGGATCAGGGATCGTGATGGTGATGTCTAGGACATAGACTGTAAGGTATGATTCTGTGAGTATGACTCTGTGAAGCTGTTGCTTGACTAGTCTATGAGACTGCTCTCCCAATGTTGGCACTCGCATCCGGATGTTAGTGAGGAGGACTTTGTATGGTCAGCAGGGCCATTTCTGCCAATGTCTTTTCTGCCTAGGTCGATGTCAGGTGATCTGTCTGGTTTCCTCTCATTGAGACTTTGTAGCAATTGGTACAACTAAGTGGCTTGCTAGGCCAATTCAGATGGCAGTTGAGAATCAACCACATTGCTGTGGGTCTGGAATCACATGTAGGTTTGACCAGGTGAGGATGGCAGACTTTCTTCCCTGAAGGACATTAGTGAACCAAATGGGTTTTCTCAATAATCGATGATGATTTCACGGTGATCAGTAGATTCTTAATCCCAGATTTTTTAATTGAATTCAAATTCCACCATCTGTCATGGCAGGATTTGAATCCAGGTTCCCAGAACATTAACTGAGTTTCTGGATTAATAATTGAAAAAAATGAGTGTTTCTTGGACTCCTGTCCTCAACCTTTTTCATCTCCTGCATGTGCAGTGGGACCTCTGAAAACTTTGATTCCAACCTTTCCCATGTTGTGTCATTATTCTATGTTTTCCAGGGCAAAATCACTTTAGATTAGATTAGATTACTTACAGTGTGGAAACAGGCCCTTCAGCCCAACAAGTCCACACCGACCCGCCGAAGCGCAACCCACCCATACCCCTACATTTACCCCTTACCTAACACTACGGGCAATTTAGCATGGCCAATTCAACTGACCTGCACATCTTTGGACTGTGGGAGGAAACCGGAGCACCCGGAGGAAACCCACGCAGATACGGGGTGAACGTGCAAACTCCACACAGCGCCTGAGACCCGGGAATTGAACCCGGGTCTCAGGCGCTGTGAGGCAGCAGTGCTAACCACTGTGCCACCGTGTTGCTCAGCTGTTAGTATCTTCTTCAACAGGGGTCTGTGGTATCAGGATGAGGGAGGCAGGGAGAAGCCAGGAATTTGGGGATGAAGTGGCTGGAGATTTGGGAGTAAGGGGGCTGGGGTGTCAGAGGTTAGGGAATTCAGAAATCAGGGGGTGAGATGTTTGGCAAGTTGGGAACGAGGGGACAGGGAAGTCCAGGTGAGGGGGATAGGATGTCTGCTGGTGAGGAGGTCAGGATGTCATAAGGTTGTGGGGATTAGGGAGTTGGGGAGTTGGGGGTGCGGGATCCAGGCAGTCGGGGATGGGGGTGAAATGGGTGAGGAAGCTGAGATGTCAGGGAGTGAGGGGATCGGGAGTTGGGGTGAGGGGGCTGGGATATCAGAGGGTGATTGGCTCAGGATGTCAGAGGATGAGGGGGTCAGGGATTTGGGGCTGAGGTGGTCAAGAGTCAGAGGTGAGGGGACTGGGAGATTGAGGGTGAGGGATCCGAGATGTTAGGAGTGAGGGATCAAGGCAGTCGGGGTTGAGGAGTTTGGAATGTCAGGGGGTTGGGGGTTGGGAAGTCAGAGGTTCGGAGGTTTGGCAGTTGGATTGAGGAGACTGAGAAGTTGGAAGTGAGGGGGCCAGAATATCAGGGGTGAGGGGATCAGAAAGTCAAGGGTGAGGGAACTGGTTGTGAAAGGATGAGGGCTTCAGGCAATCGAGGCTGGGAAGTCGGGAATGAGGGGGCTGGGTAGTCGATGTTAAGGGGACTGAGGAGTTGGGGATGAGGGATCACAGAGTTGATGGTGAGGGATTTTGGAAGTCAGGATGGTGTGAAGGATGTCAAGGGTAAGGGGCCTGGAGAGTTGGGTGTGAGATGTCCAGGAAATTGAGGGTAAAAGGTCTTGAAAGTCAGGGGTGAGGGAGGTGAGGAGTCAGGGTGTGATGGTACCATGATTTCAGGGGATGAGGGGACCAGAAATTTGGAGGTGAGGGGTCTGGGAAGTCAGGAGTGAGGAAGCCAGGGTGAGGGGGATGGGGTGTCAGGGGTGAGGAGACTGGGATGTCAGGTATGAGGGATCCAGGCAGTTAGGGGTGAGGGATTTTGGGGCGAGGGGACCAGTAATATTGGGAGATGGGGATTTGGGTATTCAGGGTAAGGGGCTGACAGTCAGGAATGCGGGGGCTGGTGAGTTTGGGTGTAAGGGTCACGGAGTTTGGGGTGAAGCTTGTTGTAAAGATGCAGAGTGGATTAGGGTAGGTGAGAGCAGGATGTAAGCTGCAACTCATAAAGTGAAGCTCCAGTCTCAGTAGTATCTGTATACTCCTCTGCTGCTATGTTCACCTCACCACTGCCTCACTGGCCAGCTCTCTTCAGCTAGCCCTGTTCAGAGATGGGCCATTCCCAGATCCAAGGGACTTTGTCTGTGAGTGTCAGACAGTTTAATTGCTCCTTTAACTGCCTCTCCTCAACCTGCTTTTCCCTTTCGACATCTCTATTAAAGACTGAATGACACTTCTCCTTATCCAGATGATAAAATGGCCATGACCATGGGTACAGATGGTGTCAGTGACATTATCTGGTCTCAACATTGTGTCTCTGTATATGCAGCTCACTGGTGGTGGCATTCATAAGAAATGTGACCTTTTAATAAATATTTAAAGGCCTTTTTTTTAAAACTACATTTCAAAAGTTAGTGTGTAGAGTTTTTTAAAAAACTAAACAGTGGCTCTCACACTGCAGGTTCTGCTTTGATTTAGGTGATTGACTGGCAAGGCATCGGATCTTACTGGACACCAACTGGGCAATTATACATGTGTTCAAGAAGTTCTGAAGAATGAGAACTGAAAGCCAGGTCTCATTTCAATTAAAGATAAAAATCACACAACACCAAGTTATAGTCCAACAGGTTTAATTGGAAGCACACTAGCTTTCGGAGCGACGCTCCTTCAAGCTGATGAAGGAGTGTCACTCCGAAAGCTAGTGTACTTCCAATTAAACCTGTTGGACTATAACCTGGTGTTGTGTGATTTTTAACTTTGTACACCCCAGTCCAACACCGGCATCTCCAAATCATTCAATTAAAGAGGAATGGTACATTGCCAGAAGGGTGTTGGCCCACTGCAAATTCAGTGAGCTGGGATGTTCCAAATATGCAGGTGGAATAAGAATATAGAAGGCTGGGAGGTGCATCTATAGAGGCTGAGCCCTGAATTACTGTGGTTAATTCTGTCTTCCATGATTTATGTTAGGATTTGCAAGTTGATGTTTTAGAGTCTCTGATATTATTGCATTAAGTCAAGTCAACAATGATAGGGTATTAGGTGAAACCAGAACTACTCTTATGTTATGGATTTGTTCATAGGATATGTGAAGCACACACAAGCCAGTCCAATCTCCTAAAATGAAAATTAGAATTGTGTCATTGAACGTCAATTTGTATATTTTCATGCATTTACCACCGAAAACTGCAAGTGCTTTGGAGTCTCAGCAATACACCCGAACAAAATTATAGTGATTTGTTTTTCAGCATTATCAAGACTGGAAGGTCATTGATTTCAGTTTTAGAACTGCAGGTTTTTCCATGTAAAAAATTATCTTCTTCTGTTAAAAAAGCTGCAAAATGAAGACGCTATGTAACAAGGAGGGATGAATTGTAAAAGTGAGGAGAAGGGAAGCTAATTGAGTACTTAATTCATCATATCAGTAATTATGACACTGAAGGTGAAGTGATTGAAAAATTAGCACATGGAGTTATAGCTTTAGTAAGAATATTAAACTGAGAATTGTATTTTGATAAGATCACTGCTCTCAATTATAATGTCCACAGATGATACTCCTCAGTTACTTACGACCATATAAGGATTGATTCTATTTCTTGGTGCTCATTCAATAAATTCTCTCCATTATGAGTAATCATTTCAGGTGCCTTTAGTACAACAATAATGTATAAAGCTTTCTGTTGGCCATGTTACTAACTCCATCATTATATCAATGTCATGACATTGGCATCTATATATATATAAATTACCTTGTTTCCATATGCAGTTGCTGAGGCTTATTCTTTAACCTTGTGTTTTTGAATGATTGGAACACAAAGAATTTCTGATATTCCTAACTATAAAGCTCTATCAACATGGATGAAATGCTTCTAAATTTTTAGCTACATTTTCAAAATTACATCCTATTCATCATCTTCTACCTTGTAAACCTAACATCTCACCCCTTAAGTTCCAGGTAATCTATATCTGTTCTTGCAATATTTCTTGTTTGCTGAATTCTCCATTTGTACTTCATACATTTGGAAGTTTGAAAAGGATTCTTGCTAATATGTAGCTCCAAATATTGGAATCCAAGATCATGTTGGCAGTTTGTGATACATGGAGAATATGGGAATGTGAATATAAAACTCAATGGATCCACTGTGCAGAGTATAATCTGAAATAGAAACACAAAAAGCTGGAAAAACTCCATGGACCAGACAGGTTCTGTGGCAAGATAACAAATTTAGAGGTTAAATTGCTGTGTTAATTTAACTCTGGCCTCTTGAGCTTTCCTCAACTTTAATGCAAAGCAACAAATGATAGTTAAAGCTAAGCAATTCCAGGGCCAACAGATGAAATCTATGTTTTGCAGTCCTGCCACATCAGGACATGAGTGTTGTTGGTCAATTATTCAAATCAGTGGAAGAGAAACTTCCATAAACACCCCCATTCTTGGTGACAGGGGAATCCTGCATGTTAATGCAAAAAACATAGCTAAGGCATTTGTGAAGGCAAAATCACACTTGATTAAGTTACTGGAATATTTGGAGAAGGTAGTTGGTAGGCTCAATGTTAATGTGATATACGTGAACTTCTAGAAGGTGTATGATACAGTGCTACACAACTGACTTGTGAAGAATATAAAAGGCCGAGGGATAATTGCAAAGTAGCAATGTGGGGACAAAAACCCGCTGAGTGAGAGGAAACAGTGAATATTTTTCAAGCTGAAGGAAGGTTTGCAGTGCAGTTTCCTGAGGATTTGTACTGGGATCAAGACCAAATGGCATTGCTTTAAAATGATTAGCAAAAAAGCAAACGTGATGTGAGAAAAATCTTTTTCACACAGTGAGTAGTTAGTGGCTGGATTACATTGCCTTGAAGTCTGCTGGAGGCAGGTTCAATTAAATAAGGCATTTGATGATTATTTGGAGGTTAAAAGCATTCAGTAAAAGGGGCAAAAAACAGGAAATTGGCAGAACATAACAATGTTCATTTGAAGAGCAGGTACAGACACAATAGGATGGTCTCCTGCCAGAAGTGCCAAGCAGGTGATCCACCTTGACCTCCTCCAGAGGTCTCTAGCATCACAAAGGTAGATATTATGCCAATTCAATTCAATCCCCTTGATATGAAGAATTAGCTTGAGGCACTGCAACAATAAGAACAGGTCCAGGTCTGGGATCCTGTAGCAAGTAACTCCTGGCTTCTGAAATCTTGTCTACCATCTAAAAAACACATGTCAGGCATGTGATGGAATACTTCCCTCATGCCTGGATATGAGCAATCCCAACAACACTCAATAAGTTTGAAACCGCCCAGGATAAAGCAGCCAACTTAATTGGCAATGTATCAACAAACATCCAATCCTACCACTTTTGATACTCAGTAGCAACAATATGTAATATCTGCAAGATGCACTCTAGAAATTCACCACGGCTTCTTTGATAGCACATTACAAACCACTGAACTCTTCTATCTAGCACTCACGTAAGAACACTACCAGTTGCAAGTTCCCCTCCAAGTCGTGTCACTGGGTCTAAGTCCTGGAACTCCTCCCTAATGGCATGAAAATCTATTTACACAAATTATAATTCAGAGGTTCAAGGAGATGCACATTACCATTTTCTCAAGGTAAGTGAAATGGACAATAAATGATGACCCAACCAGTGACACCAACATCCTATGAATGAACTTTAGGAAGAAGCTACTAACAACAAGGTGCAGTTGATTGCAATCATTCTGGACACCTTTTCTGATGCACTTTAAAGGCAGACCCTATATCTGTCTCAGCATAAGCTTCACGTCTTTTGCCTATCAATGGCTTTCCAAAACTTCATTCTACCTCTTGTGTTATTTGGATCATAAAATCCTTACAGTGCAGATAGAGGCCATTTGGCCAATTGGGTGTGCACCAAAACTTTGAAAAGCATCCCACCCTATCTCTGTAACCTACATTTGCCATGGTTAATCCACTTAGTGTACATATTCCCTAAACACGACAGGGAAATTTAGCATGGTCAATCCACTTAACTTGGACAACATTGGACTGTGCGAGGAAGCCAGAACACCAGTGAAAAGCCACACAGACCTGGGGAAAATGTACAAACTGCACACAGACAGTCACCCATCAAATCCAGTCCTCTGGAGCTGTGAGGCAGTTGTGCTAGCTATTGTGCCTCCACGCCACTCGATTACATCTTTTCTAAGGTACAGTGGAGCTTTCAGACACTTCCTGAGGCAGTGGTAGCCCACATAGCTATCCATTAACTCTATTTTAAAGTGGGTGTGAATATCTGTGGGAGATATGACTGTAGTAGGACATAGGTATTGTGGCAGCTCCCTGGGTGTCTTGCAGAGACATATAAAATAGTCTCTCAATGGTCACATAGTATTGAATATTAATAGAGGGATACTACTATCATTTGGAGAATATTACTAGGTGAACAGAAGGGACATTTTTTCACTGTGCCTCATTACATGTGACAATAAATTCGATTCAATTCAATTCAATTCAAATTCATTTATTGCAATTTATGAATTACATTTGGGAATCAAATCAGAGCAGAAAATTTGAAGTATCTTTCATTCTCCCAGGCCTCATTCGTAGTGAAATAGGCTCAAGTATGCTTGAATGAAATCTCAGGCTTGGGAATTTGTGGTTGGAAATCTAAACTGTGGGAAGAGACCATGTACTCTTTCCCTCAAATGAATTTTGCATTTTTGTTTACCATGGATTTCTGTTAATAAAATATGTACCAGGAAGTCCATAATTTTTATGAGTTGATTTGTTTGTTACAATCTTTGAGAAAAGAAAACAATCTCAAAGTGATGTCATCATATAGTAGCATTGCCAATATGCCAAATGTCCTGCCAAATTAAGTCATGATTTATTGTCCAAGTTGTGTCTGCCCAAATGACGATCTCTTGTTCAGCTTTGTTTTTCAACAATGTGAGGGAACCAACAATTGCCTTATTACTCCAACCACCAAAATAGTTCTTTTATTGCTTGAATGCTTTAGTGTTAGGTTTGTTTTTAATCCAGAAATGTATTATATTCCTTGGAAATTATAACAAAATGCTATGCCTGACACCAGCCAAAGATCTATCTTCGGTCTCTAAACTCTGTAAGTCAAAGCACTGGTATTAACAGACTAATAGAATTTGAGACGGCTTGCTATGAACATTGTTCAAGGAAGAATTCATATTAAGACATAATTCAACATATGTTATTGTACTGAAGCTATGTCGTAGACAGCGCCATTTCATAAAACTAAGAGATATATTTCAAAATTGTATCTTTCTCAATTTTTATTTGTTTTAATCATCATTGACTGACAATTATGTGGAATCTTATCTTGAAAAAGTTTTTTTGTCTTTTTATAAACATTACTATAATGTTGAATCTTTTTGTTTTTTGTTCCAGGACTTAATCCTGACATCAATTAAGATGAATGCTGTCTTTGAAAAGGCGTTGAATTTGGGAAGTTTTATGAAGGCTGAAGAACTGTGTCAGCTTTCCATGAAGATTTTTAATATGTCTCACTGTTCAATGTTAATGACAATATGGGAAAAGAGTCATTTTTTAATTTCAGTACACAATAAATAAAGTGATAAAATCTATACAGCTTTCTATTAGCAAATGCTCCTCTACCTCTCCCAGTCTGCAGCCTAAATTATTTGCTGCCACTCCTTTGTTCTTATTATAACTTTCCTACTCTTTGTTTCTTCTCCCATACTCTTTCCTCCTGGCCCCTCTCTCTTCTTCTCACTTCCCGTTGTCTGCTAACCTCCCCTCAGAGTCTGTTAACATAAATTCATTTTGTCTTCCCTTGCTTGCACTTCTCTTCTATCTGGCTCACTCTCATCATCTTCATTTTTCCTCCTCTTCCCTCCATTCCCCACCACCACTCTCCTTTTATACCCTCTACTCCATTCTACCTCATTTCTTTGTCTTGATCCTATTCTCGTCTTTCTGCTCCTTTTTATCTTCCTTCCCAACTCTCCCTCTCCTCTCCTCTCCTCTTTTTTCACCTCATAGAATAATAATATAGCCTTTATTGTCATGTACAATGCTATTGTTTGGTATTACAGTCATATCTCATTTGAACTGAAATTATTGCACATAACTTTCTCTTGTGAAATTTACTGGGGAAGAAACTGTCAATTGTTCACTATATGTCAGCAACATTGTGCTATGTTACAAATACATAGGAAAGCAGAGATATTTTATCAAAATATTGGACAGAATGTTCCCCTCCTTGGGGTGGGAAGAATAATGCTGAGTGAAATGACTAAATTGGGTGAGAGTGAAAATACCATATTCTCAATATTGGTTAAACTAACCTAATTCAAGCCTCAGGCCTTAGACGTTGAGTTAGAATCTTGCTGATGAGGAGATACCAATTAGCAAGCAACCCTAAAAATTTTATTGTGTCATGTTTTTCTCCCATTATTATTAATGCTAACTCATTCTTATTCTACACAAGCTTTTATTTATCTTTTCTAACTAAGTCCCTCCCCTCTCTGGTGTAGAAACTAACAGCACTTAGACAATCTCCAAAATGAAGAAGCCAGTGTTGGATCGTTCAGCTCTACTTCCATCTCTGGCAGGAAGACTGTGATGCCCTCAAGGATGCACTGCCAATGCACCTGCAACCTCAACTAGCGCAGAGATTCACCTCAGGGGATTCTCTAATTGGATTAGATTTGGGTGCACAATCTAATAAGCACATCACTGCACTGGCACATCTCTGCAACCGAGTATCTGGCACTTACAAACCTTCTGGAAACCAGATAACTGTTCAGAAACATGCAAAAAACATGCCCTTGATCTCAGTCATAAGTGATCTCAGACAAAACCTCCAGGCTGTCCATTGCCCAGTCTCTAGACTGACTTGTAATGACAGCCCCAGATGATCATGACCCATCAAGCACACACTCAACTCCTAACAACACCCCAACTGACTTCCGTGAAATTCCAAGACTGCTTGCACTTGACCTGCACAACTGGCCATAACTCAGTCCCTGGACTAGAAAGGCAGAAATCCTGGACTCAACGCAGAATTATAGAATCTCTACAGTATGGAAACAGATCATTTGGCCCAACAAATCCACGCTGAGTCTCTGAAGAGTAGCCAACCCAGACCCATTTCCCTGACAAAGTACCTGACTGACTGTGGGCAATTTCTGGACAGTCATCACGTCAACTATTGAACTGATCATGGTCATACCTTCTGACAGACTGAGGTCTACTCTTATTGTTTTAAATGCTTACATTCTTTGAATTTCACAAATTTCCCGTTCCTTCAAATTCTTGCTGAATGTTTGCTGTGTAAGCTGTGGGCATGACATTGACATAACATGATGCTGTAAAGCAAACTGTCCCTCTGTATGATACATTTACTGTTCAATGTCTCCACTGCCACAGGCCGCTTGCCTGTCATGGTGCAATAAAAAGAAAGCTAACACATGGAGACTGCAACTGAACACAATGAGATTGTAAGAAGTTAATAGTGTATCAATGCCAAAAATCTGAATGGATAAAAGAGATAATGGGCTATCCCTAAACAGAAAGTGATTGGTAAGAAGCATGTAAGGCCTGATAACCCTCAGCTCCAATGTAGATGATTGAAGCCCAAATTGGTGGCAGAGTTTGTCTGAAAACAGCCATGATGATGTTGTGAGCTGGTGCTTTGGCAATGTCGAATTGTATTCTTTAAAGATTGAATTGAATTACTGTTATTGTCACACATTCTCATAATATAGTGAAAGATTTGCCACTTAACTGCACCATCTTAGATATAGAGATACCTAGGTTCAGATATTTAAGTACAAATTCTTACAGAAAAAAAATAGAAAAATAAATAAAGAAAGAAACAAGAGATCAGGATAACAGGCTCATTGCCAATGACTGGACAAGGACCTTTTGCAGAAGAACTAGCTTCATGTGAGGGTGAGACAGCTGGCTGTCACAGACATGCTGTAAATGCAATGAACACTAAAGAGGTAAGTCACCAGGTACCTGCTTTGTTTTACCTGTCAACACATTGGACTATCAAATTTCTGGGTGGTGGAGAGTAAAATTGTAAATGTGATGTTGGTGTTTTAATGAAATGGAAATTAGTTGCCCTGGACTTCCCTAGCCATCTCCATTACTTTCTTCTCATTAAGAATGAAGATTTTGATATGTCACTATCCCATTATCATCTGCCTTGGACCTTTCAGCTATGGTTGTGGGTCAGTTTGCCCTGCAATAAGACAAAGGGAGGGATTAAGAATAATGAAAGAGCAGTTGAACATCAAAGGAAATGAAGCAAGTAGTAGGAAGTGCAAATGGTAGAAAAAGTTAATAGTTCATGAGGTGGGTATGTGCTCTTAAGTGACAATGTGATGCTATGAGTTATTGCCATCAGCCTTGGTGAGATGTGTGAAATGTGTGAACCCTGGCAGAGTTAGACTGACTAATGGTTCTTTAACTCTGGCAGAAAGACATGGCCCTTTGAATGTGAGGTAGCAGACAGAAGATGATGCCACTTATCCATGCAAAATGCAAGAGATTATTGACTTTCTTGTGGCATGGCTTGCTCTCCCATTCAGCATGGAAGATAGCATTAGCTGATGCTGCTATTTCAGATAACACTATTTCAACATGACCAGGTCTGGTGGTGTGGCCTGTTGTGGTGGTCTGCCAAGAAGAGGATTAACATTCTGTCTACCAACTCTTCCACTTGAGTCTTGATATTTTTCTCTAGGAAGTGGAAGCACTGTTTTCATGGTGTGGAAGTGAGCAATGCAATGAGAGGAGCTCTGAAGTAATGTTTAGCAGCACTTTCAATCTGGCGCCAGTGAATCAGAAGCTGCAAGGTCTCTTTAGTGGTGAGCACTTTCGTCTTGCTCTCCACAAGATTCACTAAGAAACATATTCAACAGCTCGTTTGCATTGTTGATAAGCTGAATGGCAGAAGAGTTTATGAGATAATTTGATTTGAGCCTTGGCAGAGTTGACACCATAAAACTTGATCACCACAGATTTTAATGCAAATAGGAAATTTCCACCCATTCTCTGAAAAATGTGTCAGCTTTTGTAAGAATTATGGAAAAAAAACATCTTTAGTTTTGTACTTTTACAATCTTTGGATAGTACTGTGCAGTCAAATGCTAAATACCAAAATATTTGACTGTTTCTTCTTACCATTGCTGCTGGATAATTAATCCACTGTTAATTTCCTTCACAGTTAAAAATCACACAACACCAGGTTATAGTCCAACAGGTTTATTTGGAAGTAGTAGCTTAATTAGCTAGCTGTGGAGCAGCATCATAAGACACAGAATTGATAGCAAAAGGTCACAGTGTCATGCAACTGATACGATATGTTGAACAAACCTAAACTGCTGTAGAGTCTTTCATCTTTTAGAATGTGTTGCAGGTTTCGGTTCATGATCTTATGATCAATTCAGGCCTTATGATCCTGCTCCACAACTACCTGATGAAGGAGCAGCACTTCAAAAGCTAATACTTCCAAATAAACCTGTTGGACTATAACCTGGTGTTATATAATTTTTAACTTTGTCCAGCACTGGCTCCTCCACATCACAATTTCCTTCACATAACTGTAGTAAAATTGCACATGATCACCAGGTGCAATTTTAATTCACATGTTCAAACCTTATCTGTAACATTTACAAAATGCAATACTTTACTTGCAAAGAATCGGCTTCTTAAAATTTAGAAAGTAAGCTATAATAAAATTTGACAGTTTGTCTTATTTGAGTTTAGATTTATTTGCCATAGCTAAAAGCCTACAATTTTCAGTTTTGACCATGTAATGTTCAGTAGAAAAAATTGGCATAAAATGGAACTTGAATATATCCACTACACTTTAACCATAATCTGAAAGGAATATCTAATTAGAGATTTACAGCACAGAAGCATACGCTTTGGTCTAACTCACCAATGCCAACCAGCTATCCTAAATTAATCTTGTCCCTTTTGCGAGCATTTGGCCCATATCCTTCTCAACCCTTCTTATTCATGTATCCATCTAGATTTCTGTTAAATGCTGTAATGGTACCAGCCTCCACCATATCCTTTGGCAGCTCATTCTATAAATGCACCACTGTCTGCATGAAAAAGATGTCCCCTTAGCCCCCTTTTATATCTTTCCCCTCTCACCCTAAACATATACCTTTTAGGTTTGGATTCCGCCACCCCAGGGAAAAATTTGGCTTTTCACCCTACCTCTACTCCTCATGATTTTATAAACTTCTATAAGGTCACCCATCAGCCTCCAACACTCTACAAAATAATAACCCCAGGTGCTCCGGTTTCCTCCCACAGTCCAAAGATGTGCGGGTCAGGTGAATTGGCCATGCTAAATTGCCCATAGTGTTAGGTAAGGGGTAAATGTAGGGGTACGGGTGGGTTGCACTTCAGCGGGTCGGTGTGGACTTGTTGGGCTGAAGGGCCTGTTTTCACACTGTAAGTAATCTAATCTAATCTAATCTAATCTTCTTCTTGTAGCAGGGAGATCAAAATTGAATGCAATATTCCAAAAGTGGCCTAACCAACATACTATACAGCTGCAACATGGCCTCCCAACTCCTATCCTCAGTGCACTGACCAATAAAGGCACTACCCTGTCTAACTTTCAAGGAACTATGAACCTGCACATCTCTTTGCTTTTCACCCTACCTCTACTCCTCATGATTTTATAAACTTCTATAAGGTCACCCATCAGCCTCCAACACTCTACAAAATAATAACCCCAGCCTATCCTGCCTCTCCCTATAGCTCAACCCTGCAATCCCGGCAACATCCTTCTCAATCTTTTCTGAAATCTTTCAAGTTTCTCAATATTTTGGGCAGCACGGTGGCACAGTGGTTAGCACTGCTGTCTCACATCGCCAGGGACCCGGGTTCAATTCCCACCTCAGGCAACTGACTGTGTGGAGTTTGCACATTCTCCCCGTGTCAGCTTGGGTTTCCTCCGGGTGCTCCGGTTTCCTCCCACAGTCCAAAGATGTGCGGGTCAGGTGAATTGGCCATGCTAAATTGCCCATAGTGTTAGGTAAGGGGTAAATGTAGGGGTATGGGTGGGTTGCACTTCAGCGGGTCGGTGTGGACTTGTTGAGCCGAAGGGCCTATTTCCACACTGTAAGTAATCTAATTTAATATTCTTCTTGTAGCAGAGAGATCAAAATTGAATGCAATATTCCAAAGGTGGCCTAACCAACATGCTATACAGCTGCAACATGGCCTCCCAACTCCTATCCTCAGTGCACTGACCAATAAAGGCACTACCCTGTCTAACTTTCAAGGAACTATGAACCTGCACATCTCTTTGCTCAGCAACTCTGCCCAGGAGCTTACCATGAAGTATAAATGTCCAGCCTTAATTTGCCCTTCCAAATTGCAGCATCTCACATTTATCTAAATTAAACTCCAACTGGTTCTCCTTGGCTCACCAGCGCATCTAATCAAAGACCCGTTGTACTCTGAGGTAACTTTCTTCGCTGTCTACTACACCACGAATTTTGGTGTTATCTGCAAAATTTTCTTGTACACATTCAACAAATTCCTCTCCATCTAAACCCTTAACACCAAGACAGTCCCAGTCTCACTGTTTGCACAGTTAAAATCCCCTACCATTAACACCCTACTATTCTTTGAGATAGAGTCATTGAGTCATAGAGATGTACAGCATGGAAACAGACCCTTCGATCCAACCAGATCTTGGATATTATGCCGACCAGATATCTTAACCCAATCTAGTCACACCTGCCAGCATCCGGCTCATATCCTTCCAAACACGTCCTATTCATATACCCATCCAAATGCCTTTTAAATGTTGCAATTGTACCAGCTTCCACCACTTCCTCTGGCAGCTCATTCCAAACACGTACCACCCTCTGCGTGAAAAGGTTGCCCCTTAGGTCTCTCTTTTATCTTTCCCCTTTCATTCTAAACCTATGCCCTCTAGTTCTGGACTCCCCCACCCCAGGGAAAAGACTTGTCTATTTATCCTATCCATATCCCTCATAATTTTGTAAGCCTCTATAAGCTCACCCCTCAGCATCCCATGCTCCAGGGAAAACAGTCCCAGCCTGTTCAGCCTCTCCCCATAGATCAAATCCTCCAACCCTGGCAATATCCTTGTAAATTTTTTCTGAACCCTTTCAAGTTTCACAACATCTTTCCGATAGGAAGGAGACCAGAATCACACAATGCATTCCAATAGTGGCCTAACCAATGTCCTATACAGCTGCAACATGACCTCCCAACTTCTGTACTCAATAATCTGACCATAAA
This sequence comes from Hemiscyllium ocellatum, assembly GCF_020745735.1. Taxonomy (NCBI): domain Eukaryota; kingdom Metazoa; phylum Chordata; class Chondrichthyes; order Orectolobiformes; family Hemiscylliidae; genus Hemiscyllium; species Hemiscyllium ocellatum. The sequence continues at coordinate 23,978,419 of NC_083416.1, read as the reverse complement.
GGAAAGCATACAAATGCCTTCTTCACAATTCTATCTACCTGCAACTCCACTTTCAAGGAGTTATGAACCTGCACTCTAAGGTCTCTTTGTTCAGCAACAGTCCCTAGGACCTTACTATTATGTGTATAAGTCCTGCTAAGATTTGCTTTCCCAAAATGTAGCACCTCGCATTTATCTGAATTAAACCCCATCTGCCACTTCTCTGCCCATTGGCCCATCTGGTCAAGATCTTGTTGTAATCTGAGGTAACTTTCTTCACTGCCCACTACACCTCCAATTTTGGTGTCATCTGCAAACTCACTAACTGTACCTCTTATGCTTGCAGCAGATAACTGAGATTTCCTTGCTTCTCAATTTCCTGCTGACAATTAAGGGGTTTATAGTTCAAAATTATTGATTCTAAACTCAACCATGTGTAATATGAAGTATTCAAATTAGTTGAAGTTGTGATGGTGGGAAGACCAGGAACACATTTTTGCATTGTAGATTACCAGAATAATATACAACTTTAAACTATACAAAGAAGTGTTTGCATTTTTTTAAAAAATGTTTTCTGAAGCATATTATGAGTTGCATTGTGATGCAAGGTGATATGATTCATATACATTTTAGTGTAATTTATTATGAATTTTTGAACTTTGACCTTATGGTTTTCTGTGTTTCTGAAGGGTTGATGAATAACTGTATTTCTGTAGCCATGGTGATTTCTTTTAAAACAGTTTTGGAAAGAGACTTACTGCAGAATAATAGGTAACATTGGGAGCGTTTATGAGCAAACAAAGTAAACAGTGTGGTGCATCAGACTTTCAAATTGGAGAATCCAGAATTATGTTTTTGGAATTAAGGGAAACACCCAAAGCTTGTAAGAAGAAAAAATGTTTTTGCCTCAGTTTTGCCAATTTTACAAAAATCTTGGCATAAGCTAATGTATATGTTATGTTATGTTATGAAAGTGGATTACCTCAAAATATGGGGGGGAGGGGCGGTTGGCTGGTTAGGTCAGTTGGCTGGATGGCTGGTTTGTAATACAGTGACACCAAAAGCAGTTCCCCTACTAAGGGGCTGAGGCTACTAAGAAGATCTCTCCACTTTCAGGGGTGTGATGACCCTTGGGTTAAAACACCATCAGTCAGCTCTCTCTAATGGATACTCAACCCCCTGGATATCTGGAACTTATATGATTTTACCTTTCCCTATGGTTACTTTACCTCTAGGTAAGATATTTACTTTAAAAGTTTTGAGAGCAGGTGTGTTTTGTTAAAATCATGAAAAGGTTATTTGAATCTGAGAAATTCTGAGCTGTTTTGTATAAAGGCATTACAAAGAAGCCAGCAGATTGTGCTGTTTATGAAATGAAGCCACAGCTAAGTCAAACCATAGTGATTATAACCAAGTGAATGTCATTGACTTTGAGGTCCTTGGTTAGGGTGTCAACCTGGGCCAATCAAGGATCCCTTGCTGATAGATATAAACAGGGCATTCAGGAAATTTCCTGACTTCTGGGACTGACTCCGAGCTGGCTGATCACAGCCAGTGTACATAAATGAAGGTGACTTGGTGATGGGATACCAGTCTCTGTGCAGTTATTTCGCAAACCCTTTGTGCAACAGAGAAGGGCATACTCTCTGGTGTTTGAGTATTTCATTCTGAATCCTGCCATTGTTAGGATTAATGTAGCTGCATTTTTACTGTATTTTGAAGTCTTTAAATATGTGGTACATGTAAATGCTTGGTTTATTCTATTATATCTTTATTTCTTTGTGTAATAACCTTCTGTTTTATTGGAGTTGAAAAATGTGGTGCTGGAAAAACCTAGCAGGCCAGGCAGCATCTGAGGAGCAGGAGAATCGATGTTTTGGGCATAAGCCCATCTTCAGGAATGAGGCTGGTGTGCCAAGTGGGCTGAGATAAAAGATAGGGGGAGGGAATTTAGGGGAGGGGCGCTGGGAATATGATAGGTGGAAGGAGGTGAGGATAAGGGTGATAGGCCAGAGAGAGGGTGGGGGCAGGGAGGTCGGGAAGAAGATTGCAGGTCAAGAGGGCGGTGCTGAATCCAAGGGTTGGAACTGAGATAAAATGGGGGAGGGTAAATGAGGAAGCTGGAGAAATCTACATTCATCCCATGTGGTTGGAGGGTTCCTAGCCAGAAGATGAGGCACTCTTTCTCCAGGCGTCATGTGGTCAGGGTCTGGCGATGGAGGAGGCCAAGGACCTGCATGTCCTTGGCGGAGTGGGAGGGGGAGTTAAGGTGTTCAGGCATGGGGCGGTTGGGTTGGTTGGTGCGGGTGTCCCAGAGGTGTTCCCTGAAACGTTCCACAAGTAGGCGGCCTGTCTGCCCAATGTAGAGGAGACCACATCAGGTGCAGCGGATACAGTAAATTATGTATGTGGAGGTGCAGGTGAATTTGCGACGGATGTAGAAGGATCCCTTGGGGCCTTGGAGGGAGGTGAGGGGGCAGGTGTGGGCACAAGTTTTGCACTTCTTGCGGTTGCAGGGGAACGTGCCGGGAGTGGAGGTAGGGTTGGTGGGGGGTGTGGACTTGATGAGGGAGTCGCGGAGGGAGTGGTCTCTCCTGAATGCTGATAGGGGTGGGGAGGGAAATATATCCCTGGTTTGTTTGCAGGTGGCGGAAATGACAATGTACATGGAGGTTGGTGGGGTGGAAGGTGAAGACCAGTGGGGTTCTGTCCTGGTGGTGATTGGAGGGACGGGGTTCAAGGGCAGAGGTGCAGGATGTGGAGGAGATGCAGTGGAGAGTTTCATTGACCACGTCGAAGGGGAAATTGCGGTCTTTGAAGAAGGAAGCCATTTGAGTTGCTCGGTAGTGGAATTGGTCCTACTGGGAGCAGATGCTCCTGAGGCAGAGGGATTGGGAATATGGGATGGCATTTTACAGAGGGCAGGGTGGGAGGAGGTGTAATCTAGGTAGCTGTGAGAGTCGGGCAGTTTGTAGTAAATGTCTGTGTTGAGTCGGTTGCCCGAGATAGAAATGGAGAGGTCTAGGATGGGGAGGGAGGAGTCTGAGAAAGTGCAGGTAAATTTGAGGTCGGGATGGAAGGTGTTAGTAAAGTGGATGAACTGTTCAACCTCCTCGTGGGAGCATGAGGTAGCGCCAATACAATCATCGATGTAGCGGAGGAAAGGGGGGAGTGGTGCCAGTGTAGCTGCGGAAAATGAACTGTTCCACATATCCGACGAAGAGGCAGGCATAGCTGGGGCCCATGCGGGTGCCCATGGCTACTCTGGTTTGGAGGAAGTGGGAGGATTGGAAGGAGAAGTTGTTAAGAGTAAGGACCAGTTCAGTCAGTCGAAGGAGGATGTCAGTGGAAGAGTACTGGTTGGGTCGGCGGGAGAGGAAGAAGTGGAGGGCTTGGAGGCCTTCATGAAGGAGGATGGAAGTGTATAGGGACTGGATGTCCATCGTGAAGATAAGGCGTTGGGAGCCAGGAAAGCGAAAATCATTGTGGAGATGGAGGGCATGGGTGGTGTCCCGAACGTAGGTGGGGGGGGTCTTGGACTAAGGGGGACAGGACAGTGTCTAGGTAAACAGAGATGAGTTCGGTGGGGCAGGAGCAGGCTGAGACAATGGGTTGGCTGGGGCAGTCAGGTTTGTGGATTTTGGGCAGGAGGTAGAAACGGGCGGTGCGGTGTTGTGGGACTATAAGGTTCGAGGTGGTGGATGGGAGATCTCCTGATGTGATGAGGTTATGGATGGTCTGGGTGATGATGGTTTGGTGGTGGGAGGTGGGGTCATGGTCAAGGGGGCAGTAGGAGGAGCTGTCCACGAGTTGGCATCTGGCTTCAGCGGTGTAAAGATCGGTGCGCCACACTACCACTGTGCCTCCCTTGTCTGCCAGTTTGATGGTGAGGTTGGGGTTGGAGCGGAGGAAGTGAAAGGCTGCATGTTGTGAGGTTGAGAGGTTTGAGTGGGTGAGAAGGGTGGACAGGTTGAGGCGGTCAATGTCATGGCAGCAGTTGGATATGAAGAGATCTGTTTTATTGGTAATGCAACACTGCAGCATTGTTTGTTTGTGTTTTAGTGAAAGACCGCTTTGTTAAACAAAATAAATTATGGCATATTCAAGCCAGATTTCACTCTAGGGGTTAACTCGTCTTGCAGTAACATCATCTCAGATCATAATGGTATTTAATCTTGCAACGTCTTGGGGCAATGAAAGCAAAAGCAGACATCACGGTACCAATGGATTCTGAACTAAGGAATAACTGCTTGGCAGCATTGTTTTGATTGGCTCCTGATCAGGAACCATGGCTTATCTTGGTCCAATGCAGCAAAGAAGCATCCAGCCCGCAAAGAGAAAGAATCAAAAAATCTTGTCTGTGTATTCTGCTCAGATATATCAGAATGTCTGTAGTAATAACTAACTATCTGTCAATTACCTTTCACGACAAATTCCAGGTTTCATGTTGAAAAAGGAAAAATTGCTTTCAGAGATTCTGAATGGGGCAAATTCTCAACCAGTGAGTGAAGGCCTGAACATTGGCATATAAATAAGCTGTGAGAAAGTGAGTACTGCAGATGCTGGAGATCAGAGCTGAAATATGTGTTGCTGGAAAAGCGCAGCAGATCAGGCAGCATCCAAGGAGCAGGAGAATCGACATTTCGGGCATGAGCCCTTCTTCAGGAATGAGGAGGGCCAAGCAGGCTAAGATAAAAGGCAGGGAGGAGGGACTTGATGGAGGGGCATTGGGAATGCGATAGATGGAAGGAGGTTAAGGTGAGGGTGATAGGCCGGAGAGGGGGTGGGGGCGGAGAGGTTGGGAAGAAGATTGCAGGTCAAGAAGGCGGTGCTGAGTCCGAGGGTTGGGACTGAGATAAGGTGGGGGGAGGGGAAACGAGAAAGCTGGAGAAATCTGCATTCATCCCTTGTGGTTGGAGGGTTTCTAGGCGGAAGATGAGGCGCTCTTCCTCCAGGCGTCGTGTTGCCATGGTCTGGCGATGGAGGAGGCCAAGGACCTGCATGTCCTTGGCGGAGTGGGAGGGGGAGTTAAAGTGTTCAGCCACGGGGCAGTTGGGTTTGTTGGTGTGGGTGTCCCAGAGGTGTTCTCTGAAACGTTCCGCAAGTAGGCGGCCTGTCTCCCCAATGTAGAGGAGGCCACATCGTGTGCAGCGGATGCAGTAAATGATGTGTGTGGAGGTACAGGTGAATTTGTGATGGATATGGAAGGATCCCTTGGGGCCTTGGAGGGAAGTGAGGGGGGAGGTTTGGGTGCAAGTTTTGCATTTCTTGCAGTTGCAAGGGAAGGTGCTAGGAGTGGAGGTTGGGTTGGTGGGGGGTGTGGGCCTGACGAGAGAGTCGCGGAGGGAGTAGTCTTTCCAGAACGCTGATAGGGGAGGGGAGGGAAATATATCATTGGTGGTGGGGTCTGTTTGGAGGTGGAGGAAATGACGAAGGATGATATGATGTATATGGAGGTTGGTGGGGTGGTAGGTGAGGACCAGTGGGGTTCTCTCCTGGTGGCGATTGGAGGGGCAGCGTTCAAGGGCAGAGGAGCGGGAAGTGGAGGAGATGCGGTGGAGAACTTCGTCAACCACGTCTGAGGAGAAATTGCGGTCTTTGAAGAAGGAGGCCATCTGGGTTGTTTGGTATTGGAATTGGTCCTCCTGGGAGCATAAAAGATTTGAAAGAAAGGGAAAGAAAGCAGTTCATCAAATCTTCTGATCCTGACAAGCAAAAGTGTTTCCTGGATTTTTTTTTTCTTTTTCCACCTTTAATATCTAAGCCTTGTTTGTTTTTGCATGTCTGCCTTTTTTTGTGAAGGGACAAATTTAAGAAGTATACAATTTAAGTTTCCAATTTGTATTTCTTAACTGCCACTATTTAAAGACAATTTGATTTTAATAAACAGTTATTTTCTTGTTAAGTACCGAAACCTGGTGAATGTGCTATTTTTAAACCTGAGTTCATCTGTCAGAAAAGCTGGGGACTTTGAATAGTTCAATTATATCTTTTCACATTTGTGATAACTCAAGAATAGCGGGACCTGACTTCCAGTGCGTTACCCCAGTGAATTGTCTCAAAGGCAATGCCAGATATTGGAAACTGCATTATACTGGGTATATTTGAATGGAAGTAAAGTGGGTGTCAGATGGCAGTTACTTTGTTTTGAGGCATTGAAAAAACTAATCACATTATAACTTAGGTCCAAGCCAGAAATGATTATAATCACAATGCAAGGTAGTAAGTTCTGGTCAAGAAAAACAATACATTGCCTCACATGCTACCAACAAAAGTAGCACAGATCTTCCTGATTCCCTGGTAGTGATCATTGAGAAGAATTATGTCCCGATATATTTGCTAATTAAAGATATTGACATTGAGTGTTCAATATGAGTCACATATATTCATGATCAGATAGCTCAGTGCATTGCTCAGATCACACACTGAATGAATGCTCTGTCCAGTTCTTATTGCCAAGAAGAAATTCAAACAATCACAAAACTATTGCAAAAAGAAAATCTTGGCAAAGGACTTAGAAATAGCTTCCAAAACAATGTTCTCTCCCTCCTGTAGATTAAAAGAAAACAATATGTTTGCCAAAATCTAGAATGGTTAGGTCAGAATTCCTGCTTAATTGGATTGAACAGCAATCATTGATAGGAAGGCTGTGCTCTTGTTCAGAGCTGCCTAGACTCATAGTTTTGTGTTCAGCTCAAATTTCAGTTGCCTAAGAATCAACAAGATTGTATCAGTTTAGAAGGATATTTCAAGATGCATAGCAAAAACTTCCACTTTCACAGTTGAATCAGTTTTATTTGCATGAAACAAGACAAACTCAGAAGCCAGTTTCAAACTAAACGATCTGTGCAGTAATTTGAAAAATGGATTGCCATTTAAACTAGATTGTTACCACAACAGATTTCTATATAAGAAAAACACTCTACTATAAATCAAATCTGCAAAACAATTCAATTTTATTTTGATACTTGACATTTGTGAGCTGTTATTTTCAGATGAAGCCCAAAGGAATGTGCAACTCGTACAATTCTCCATGTTATACAACAAAGCGTCAACTGTACGCTGATTTACAATCTCAATAATCAAAGAACATGAAACTGAGGAAAAGGTGATATTTTTGTTTTCTGACTAAGTCAATAAATTCTATTGGATTTGCAGAAATACGTTCACTTTGAAAAGAATTTACAAAACTTTATACCTTTTTATTTCTAATTGCTAGTTTTACAAAAGCTTATCATGGATGTTGTGCAAATATTAATATACAGATACAGATTCCTTTTAAATTTTTAATCTACTATTTGGCTGTTTACTATTTACCTTCAAAAGCAACTGAAGAGTGCATGGTAGTGGGTATCCAATAAAGACTAGATCAAATGTGACTCTGTTCTCCCTCACTGATAACCTGTCCAATTGACAGCTTTACTTTCAGCGGAGATTTTATGTGGAGATATACACAGTTGATACCATAGAAATATACTCACCTGCTTTAAACTGGCTGTCTGAAGAAAAAAAAATCAAACCTCACCCTAAAAGACACTAATAAGAATGTAAATAAATGTAAGAAGCCTTAGTCTCATTATTCACTACAATCAAGAGATCAGACCAACAGCGTGGAATTTAACCTCAACAAAGAGGGTCTCAGTAACTGGCTCAAGAGCTAATCTCCTCATCTCAAGGATAACTACTTTAACACCTACATCAAACATTCATTCAACTTTTCACTGCATCCAGTACAGATTATTGTTAAACTTATATGACAGATCATGAAGCAATGGAAGAATTGAATTGAATTGATAATTATATGTACAAGTTAGGTGAATTGGCCATGTTAAATTGCCCATAGTGTTCTGGGATGTGTAGGCTAGGGGAAATGTAGAGTATTGGGTAAGATTAGATTAAATTACTTAGTGTGGAAACAGGCCCTTCAGCCCAACAAATCCACACTGACCCTCCAAAGAGCTACCCACCCTGACCCATTCCCCTACATTTACCCCTTCACCTAACTACTGTGCCACCCACTTGTTTTTTCCTCCGAACAGAAACCCACCCAAACTCATTCCCCTACCCTATATTTACCCCTGACAAACACACCTAACACTGTGGGCAATTTAGCATGGCCAATTTACCTGACCTGCACATCTTTGTGATTGTGGGAAGAAACCAGAGCACCCGGAGGAAATCCATGCAGACACAGGGAGAGTGCACAAACTCCACACAGATAGGTGGAAATCGAACCCAGGACCCTGGTGCTGTAAGGCAGCAGTGCTAACCACTGAGCCAGTGGGTCTGGGTGGAATACTCTTTGGAGGATCAGTGTGGACTTGATGGGCCAAATGGCCTGTTTCCACACTGTAGGGGTTCTATGGTTCTATGATTATTGTCACATATACTCAAATGAGTTCAGTGAAAAGTTTATGTCACCACTTACAGAGCCATCTTAGGTACAATGGTACAGCTTCTTCAGTTATAAGGTCTTAGAAAATAGAGAAAATGCCCAGCATTGCAGAAATAAAAGGTTACATGAATAATTGGTCATCTTTGGCCAGCACTGGCCTCTTTTCAACTCAGTGTTGTTAACCTCATCATCACTGACATACCAATGCTCATTTTGCAAGCACCACTGGTTTTGGTCATCATCTAACCCTAAGCAACCTCACTCAGCATGTATATGCAATGGACAATGAAATGATTGCATTTTAAATGTAGCTGGGATCTGTAGTTAGCTGCTTTGTTTATTTGTTCCTTCAATGTCCTAGCATTCAGCAAATGTGGATTTTTTTTTTCATTCATCAAGCTGACACTGACCACATTCACCCTGGGCTTTGTTGCATCCATTTTCTTGAGGCATCTTGAAAATGGCAAGTGATGTTTTGTCCACAGATCATTTGGATACCATCAATATGGGCTTTGCCTGGTTGTCAGGTACACCCCGAGGCTTCATGCCTTTTTCATCACAAACTAGTCTAACAGCCCATTTTGATCCATATGGAAGCACACTACTGAGGTGAGGAAGGCAGGGGTGTAAACTCAAGATTGACTCAGATAGGACTCCACTGTCATTTTATCAGACTGATTCCTGGAGTAGAAACCTACCATTATCAGAACATAATAGGACTCTTTTCCCCAGTGGAACAGAGAAGGAAATTTATGTGAAGCTTTCCAAAGTACCTGGAAATTTTTCTAAAATGCTGAAATCTATTTTTGGCTCTACGATTAACTAGTCAATTACAGAACACGTTTGGTTATCCGAATATCAATTATCCAAATTTCTGATTATCCCAATAAGATCTCAAGGTCTCATGAGAACAGGATTAGCATGGACCCCCTTGCTGATTTCCTCCTTTTCTCAAAGCTGGTCAGTCATTCTAATGGTTAACCACTCTCTAACTCCCACCCTCAGTGACACTAGCTGAAAAAGAACAAAATCAAGAATGAAAGCAGGAGCTTTCTGGATCTGCTACGATTTGGTTCCAAAGACTGGGACTGCTCAATTTGATGACTCAAAAGAACATGATGCACTCTGGCCCAGGGAAACTCAAGTCAGGACCGCATTTACGCATCACCACAGACTCCCCAATATTAAACTGGAGGTCACACCAGCGTCAGTTTAAGCACAACACCGAGTATGTGTGGAAACTGCTGGCCTTTTAACCACTATTAACAAGAAAAATCCTCATCTGGTATTTTAATCTTTTAAGTAAACAAAGATAGATCAAGCTTGGATAGGCAGTTCAAATATACTATTTTTCAGGATTTTAATCAATTGCACGGCAATGTTGTTTTACATCAGCTTCTACACAGTAGAAAGAATGTAAAAACATTACATCAAAGAGGTTCTACCATCACTGAGAGAAAAAAATATAGTCTGACTGCATATACAGTATACCTCTAGGGGGGACAAAAACCTTTCAAACTTCACACCTTGTTTCAATATAACATCAAACATTTCCTGTTAATGATGAATGCTGGAAGGAGCAGCATCCAGACAAGAAAGTGACAGTATGGCTTCCTTTGTTTATCATCAGGTCAGTTATCCGAACAATCCGTTATTCAAACAATCCGTTATCCGAACGATCAGTTATCCAAACAAAATACTCTCTGCCCATCTTGGTCAGATGATCAAGGTTGTTCTGTATTGGTTTTGAAGGGTTACAGTTCTCATTAGTCAAACTGAAGACAATGGTGTCCCATTTACTGTCATAATTAGCATTTGTCACTTCCCTAATGCAGTAGTGGATGGTAAAGTAGATGTTACAGATGTTCCTCTTCCTGCCTGAAAGATCCTATCAAAAGTGGATTACAGGGTCACAATCACTTTTACAGAAACCAACTTAGCTATTCTTGCCTTTGGTCCCACTGCAATAGGTGACATTTTTCTCTGCGCACCTCCTTCATATATTATATGACGTGTATGTTGCTTCTAGCTTTGTTTGAGGTCAGAGAAAACTAAATCCACTTTGCACACTGACTAATGCCACAATCTGTCCACCATGTTAACAGCCTCGATGAGGGGACTCATATTCTATGAGGTGCCTGCGTGATCTTGTTACAATCACTACAGTGAGGACACAATTTTGAGGACATAATAAAATTTGCAGCTTTGAAGGTAAGGAAGACAGGGTGTGACTACTCTCAGTATCAATGCAGAAATGACTGACTATGGCATCAAGGAGCCCAAGCAAGAAAGAAGTCATTGGAAATTGGGGGGAAACTCTCTACTGATTAAAGCCATACTTAACACATTTGGGAGCTGGTTATAGTTGTTCAAGGCTAATCAGCTCATCTTAGGACATCACTGCGGGAATGCCACAGTTCAGTGGCTAAACAATGCTGATGAGTGCAGTATTCAGATGGTTCATGTGGCTCTTCAAATAATTAAGCAGTCCATTCAGGCTTTGAAAGATGAGTGACAAGTGGCATTTACTTCACACAGATGTCCAGAAATATCGCCAACAAGAGATAAACTAATTATCCTATCTAATTATCTCTAAATGCACCATTTGTATGACAGAAGTCAGGAGTGTGATGAAATACTCTCCATTTGTCACAGTGCAGTTTCATTAACACTAAGAAGCTTCATACTATCTAATAAAAAACAACTTATTTGACTGGCACGCAAATATTTACTCTGTCCACCACTGATTCACATCAACAGCAATGATAACCATCTACAAAGTTGCACTGCAACAACTCTTGACAGCATATTTGAATCCTGCAATATTTTAAACTAGAAGGACATAGGCTGAAGATGCACTGGCCACTTCCTGAAAGTTTCTCCTTAAGGCACATAACATACTACCTTAAAATTTTCATCATTAATCCTTCACTGTCATTGAATCAGAAATCTGGAACATCTTCCCCAACAGCACTATAGGAGTGTCTCTCACATAACGACTGCAAAAGTTCAAGAAAGCATTCTCAATAGCAATAGAAATGAGCAGCAAATACTCAGATTGTGAGCATCTCAGATTGTGGCCTTTATTGGAAATGACTATTTCATTTTGAATCAATTTTTAATTGAAATTTCAAACACCTCCATTTTGCTGATTTTTGTGGATGTCGAAAGTAGTTGCTTCCCTATCTATGACACGTCTTGACAACTCAATCTTAGATTGTAACAGTTTAAAACTGTATTAGATGCATCAATTGCAGATTTACTATTCACTTGCTCACCAAATTGAAAAAGAATACTTTTTTTTAATGAAATGACCAGGTAGCAAATGTTGGCATGCAGCTGGCATATGATATTCCAAGAGAAATTCTCTGACGATTTTCTGTGAGAAAATAAATGATCTGGTTTAATTGCACAGTAGAAGGTTTAGAGATGTATCAAAAAGTCACACGTTTCACCTAATTAGTGAAAGAAAACATCTATACCTGCTTGCAATTTGTCAAAAACTCACAAAAGTCTTGTGTCACTCTGAAATTCAGATGACTTGGATATGAGAGGGAAGATTGCTCATTGTAGATTTTGCGCCATAATGTCATTTTTATCTTAAGCTGATCTGTGACATGGAATTGATAATATTTCAGACTTTCTCTTTTCTATTACTTGTAGGATTACTGTCCAAGGACAATTTTAAAATAAATACTTGTTACAACTAGAAACCAGAACCCATGGCAAGAATTTAATGCAGGGGAGTTATTTGTAAGTAAGTCAGCAGACAAGAATGAAGAAGGGCCGAAGAAGGGCCGAAGAAAGGCTCATGCCCGAAACGTCGATTCTCCTGTTCCTTGGATGCTGCCTGACCTGCTGCGCTTTTCCAGAAACACATTTTCAGCTCTGATCTCCAGCACATACAGTCCTCACTTTCTCCTGGCAGACAAGAATGGTCCACAGCTAGGCTAGGAGATTTAAGCTCTATACAGGGTGAAGTTACTTTGAGCAACGTCTGCTGCCAAGGAGTCAGACGAAAAGAAAAAGTTGATTGGTACACACACAGGCATGTCAAAAAGTCTGCTATCATTGTCAAGGAGCATACAGGTGAGTCCAGATCCAACTTGGCAACAGACTTCATACAGATTATGGAACTCATCCATACCAGTGTAGAAATGTGGGCTGACTGTAAGAGAACATCAGGGCCATCTGGAGTAAATATTAATTTTCTTTCTGATTTATTTACTATAGCATACATTCACTTAAAGTATGTTAAATCTCAAATAAGAATGTAATATTTAATCCTGGCTTTAATTTACCAACATTTTATTGCAGAAGCCACAGTGGACTGTATTTTTCCAATGGTTTAGTATCTTTGACCAAATATTCATATGCTGGACTCATTGAACTCTTTTATTCTATTATTTTTGGGGCATGGAGCACTTGGCTGTACAGTGTTGATTGTGTCAGAAATTACATGCAAATTGGATAGATAATCAAAACTGTGGACAGTGTGCCACCAACAGGAGACCCATTTCAAAATGTACTACAGTTGAAGAGATCAGTCTGGAAATAATAATTTAATAATCCAGAATATGTGTCATTGTATGTCCAACCTTAACAAAATGACTATTGTGTTTACTGATTTCTTTAACATATCTGTGTAACTGTGCTGTGCAGTGTGCAGTGCAAAGTGAGGTCCTGTTCCATTAAACTTACAGGAAATATGCATCAAATAAGCCGGAACTTGGCTATTTGCTTCCATTTAAACTTAACAAAAATGTTCAGTATGCATATTTGTATGACAGCAACAACATCTTCCATTATCAAAATAATTTGAAATAAATTTTATGGGAACATAGAAGATTAAACCATTGAAGAAGACGATCCATATCTGTTCTGATATGTTCTGAAAGATGTTATTCTCACCATATTTACTCTAAATCCTGTAAATTCCTCCTTTTCAAACACATCATTTTAAAATTCTCTGTGTCAATAGTTTCCATGACCTTTTCAGATAGACTATCTGCAGACTAATATCACTAGTAATTGACCCACTCATCAGAGGGAGCTTTATCTCACCATATAAATACCTACAAACTTTCTATTAAGTCACCTTTTAAACTTCTTTGTTACAAGGAAAGTACTCCTAGCTTTCTAAACTCATTACTGAAGTGTCCAACTGTAACAAGGATAGAAACCCTCTGCTCCTCACTTTCCACCCTACCAACCTTCGCATAAACCGCATCATCTGCTGACATTTCCGCCACCTCCAAATGGACCCCACCACCAGGGATATATTTCCCACCCCTTTCCACTTTCCGCAAAGACCGTTCCCTCCGTGACCACCTGGTCAGGTCCACGCCTCCCAACAACCCACCCTCCTTTCCTGGCACCTTCCCCTGCAAAACCTGAGCCCACACCTCCTCCCTCACCTCCATCCAAGGTCCCAAAGGAGCCTTACACATCCATCAAAGTTTTACCTGCACATCCACCAATGTCATTTATTGTATCCATTGCTCCCGATGCGGTCTCCTCTACATTGGGGAGGCTGGGCGCCTCCTCGCAGAGCGCTTTAGGGAACATCTCCAGGACACCTGCACCAATCAACACCTCCGCCCTGTGGCCCAACATTTCAACTCTCCCTCCCACTCTGCCGAGGACATGCAGGTCCTGGGCCTCCTCCACCACCGCTCCCTCACCACCCGACGCCTGGAGGAAGAATGCCTCATCTTCCGCTTCAGAACACTTCAATCCCAGGGCATTAATGTGGACTTCACCAGTTTCCTCATTTCCCTTCCCCCCACCTTATCCCGTTCAGCACCGTCCCCATGACCTGTCCTACCTGCCTATCTTCCTTTCCACCTATCCACTCCACCCTCCTCTCTGACCTATCACCTTCATCCCCACCCCCATTCACCTATTGTAACTCTTTGCTACCTTCTGCCATCTTCCTCTCTGACCTATCACCTCCATCCCCAACCCCATTCACCTATTGTCATCTATTGTATGCTATGCTACTTTTTCCCCACCTCCACCCTCTCTCATTTATCTCTCCGCCCTGCAGGCTTCCTGCCTCTATTCCTGATGAACTGCTTTTGCCCAGAATGTTGATTTTTCTGCTCCTTGGATGCTGCCTGACCTGTTGTGCTTTTCTAGCACCACATTCTCAACTCTAATCCAGACTCGGGTTTCCAGCATCTGCAGTCCTTGTTTTTACCTGTCTAATCCCTGGTAACATTGTGGTATGTCATTTCTAAGGCTTTTATATCTTTCCTGAGACATGGAGCCTAAAACTATCCGCATGCCCTAACTAATACTTAGCCATTGATTTGTAAATTCTGCAATAATCTATTTGCTGTTACATATTCTGTCTATAAGTCTAAATAACCTATATATTCTTTAAGTTTATTTATCATCTTATACTATAATCTTTTAAAGACTGGTATATAGGAACAGGAAAGTCCCTCTGCTTATCTAAATGTGGGTAAATGTGCCATTTAAAATATGCTATCTTTCTGTATTAGTTGTCCCAAACAACACTTAACATTGCTCTATATTGAATTCTATCCACTATAATTCTGGAAATGTCATTCTGTCTATCTCACTGTGAAGCTTCATAATCAACACCTAACTATCTGCTACTTTGCCAAGTTTTATATCATGTGCACTTCTTGTTGTTTTGTCCTTCTCAACAACATGTCAGTCATTTATAAACATTGGAAACAACTTCACAGCAAACAACTTCACCTGATGAAGGGGCAGCGCTCTGAAAGCTTGTGACTTCAAATAAACCTATTGGACTATAACTTGGTGTTGTTTGACTTCTTACTTTGTCCTCGCCAGTTCAACATCAGCACTTCCACACTATTTGTGTATGGGAATAGTAACTCCCTATTTATTCTGCCCCGATTCCTCATGATTTTGAAATCTTTTATCCAATCTAATAAGAGAAGGCTAAGGCCTTGACTTCTCCAAAAAAAGTAGTCCAAATTTCTCCAATCTTCCCTCATGAATTATCCCTGAAACCATTCTCATAAACCTCTTCTGCATTCTCTCCAATGTATTCACATTCTTCCTATAAGCCTGCATACAAGTGCTTTAGATGAGATCTATTTAATGTCTTACATAAGCCCATCATAACCTCCTTTTATTCTATGTCCCATTTATTAAGCCAAGAATACTGTATGCTTTATTCTCTCTATCTGCCCTGCCACCATGAATGACTTGTGTACATATAAACCCAAGTCTTTATGTTCTTGCATACCCTTTAGGATATTATATATTTTATTTTTATGCTGTTTTACACTGGCCCTCCATTACCTTTGTTCTTTACTCCCATTTCATCTTCAGTCATGCAAGCATTACAATGGACTCTTCTGAATGCACTGATAAGTAATATTGTTGATGTGCATTTGTGATGGGAAGAGATTTAGAGTGTAGCAGGCTGGTCACTCAGCCTTCATCAAGTTTGTGCACATGCAGATGCTGAAGCTGAATTAATGATGGAGACATGACCATTATTATTGTGGTGTATCTGTCTCACTGTGTGGAAAAGTGTGCTCAGTTCTTATCTGCAGGGTAAGCCACCGCTGACTGATCGCAGAGCCAGGAATCTGTTTTGATTCTTCTGTTCCCAACATAAGCTATTGCCTGATAGTGTGATGTACCCCACAACTGATGGCCTGTTGGTTGCTGTGGCTGCTTTCCTAACAAAGCAAAGGTGGAAATATGAGACCACAAGGCAAGCCAATGAGCAGCAGCAGACTACTAAAGGGACTAAGGAACAACTGAGGGTGGCATCACAGTTACAGGCCATCAGAATGTGTCGGATAAGAGGTTTTTGTCCACAACTCCATTTCCTTGGATGTCATGCTGCGGTTTGGATGCAAGCAGCATATATCTTGGGAAACCATGGCAAAATTGTACAGAATTCTACAGCAAGACTTGTAGGGCTACAGGAATTGGAGTCCATCCTTTCCTTGTGGTTACGATGGTGACACTACTTTCAATGTTGTGTTATTGGTTTCTTGAAGGAGCAACCAGTGGCCTTCGTGGGATCTCTCAGTCGTGCACCCACTACTGCATTTGAACAGTCACCAATGCCATCTGTTCAAGATCACATGCCTTCATTTGTTTCCCAGTGTGAAGTCAGTGTTGCAGTATGGGTAATAGAATTCAGGTACAAAGCTGGCTTCACCCAGATGCAGGGTACCATCGACTACTCACACATTGTAATGAAAGGGCCATATCATAATGCTTCAGAGGTTCACTGACAGAAAAGGATTCCATTCTATTAATGCTTAGTTGATCTCTGATCACCTTTGTTGGGATGTGCGTCTACCAGTGCCATAACTTCATCATCTTGGAGCATTTTCATGTACCTGATGCATTTGAAGGCCCAAGTGCCTTATCAAGTCTCGTTACTGGAGGACAAAGCTATCCACCATGAGCGTAAGTTATGACATCATTGTACAATCCTCAACTGATGTGGAATGTAGATTTAGTGCTCCTAAGCTTCAATCAGGGACGTGGTGAAGCAGACAATAGTTTCTCCTGAAGATGCAGTTGTGTTGCCTGGATGATCTGGGTAGCCTTCCTATTGGGAAAAGTATAGTCTGGACAGAGTGTATCAACCTGTCGTGTTGTGCTCTGCACAATTGGAGCTGTCAACAAGACAATATGTTGGATGCTGTCGAATTGGGGGAATGACAGCGGTTTTCCAAGATGTATAAGGACATAAGCTTTGGGGAGGAAGATTCTCTCCATGAAAGAGCTCAGTTGTAAGGGCACCAAAAACCAGACAGGACCTAACTGAGACCCAGTTCCAGTAGATGAGAGCATTATGCAGCAGGCCATCATGAAATTCAAATACTCATTGATCATCATACCAGAAATTGATTTAAATAATGGGGGCAAACTGCATCTTTTATTTGGTTCTGTTTTACTGGCTCTTAATAAAAACTCATGTTTGAAATTGTCTGATGGCCTTTCTGTATATGATGTTCTTCTTGTAGACAATGACAAATATGTAGCTCATTGGCAACAGAGTAGTGGTGACATTGAGACGGTGTTCAGAGGGCATATGTCAAAGAGTAGAGTGTGTTAAAGAGTAGCCTGTTGGTTAAACAGCAAATAGGATGAGAGAATGAGGTTTAAATGCAAGGAAATGTCGCTATGTGCTATGATAATATGTCTACACTGTCAATGAGGGGATAATGTCCGATTGCCAATACTTACATAGTGACTTTTCAAAGAGGGCAAGGGATGCTGATGTTTCAGTAGCTATCTACCGAGTGACAAATTGTTCTGGGATTGATACCTGATGAGGTGGGGCCAGAATTGGGTAGTAAAGGTGACATAAGGGTGGCATAGGTAATTAACAAAGAAACTTTGGCTAAATGTGGCAAGAGTTCTTGATTGGCCTCACGGTGTCCAAGCCTCCAAAAAACTCAACAAACTTGACATTTAGTGTAAAAAGTGAGGTCTGCAGATGCTGGAAGTCAGAGCTGAAAATGTGTTGCTGGTTAAAGCACAGCAGGTTAGGCAGCATCCAAGGAACAGGAAATTCGACGTTTTGGGCCAGAGCCCTTCATCAGGAATGAGGAGAGTGTACCAGGCAGGCTAAGATAAAAGGTAGGGAGGAGGGACTTGGGGGAGGGGCGATGGAGGTGTGATAGGTGGAAGGAGGTCAAGGTGAGGGTGATAGGCCGGGGTGGGGTGGGGGCGGAGAGGTCAGGAAGAAGATTGCAGGTTAGGAGGGCGGTGCTGAGTTCGAGGGAACGGACTGAGACAAGGTGGGGGGAGGGGAAATGAGGAAACTGGAGAAATCTGAGTTCATCCCTTGTGGTTGGAGGGTTCCCAGGCGGAAGATGAGGTGGTCTTCCTCCAACCGTCGTGTTGTTATGTTCTGGCGATGGAGGAGTCCAAGGACCTGCATGTCCTCGGTGGAGTGTGAGGGAGAGTTAAAGTGTTGAGCCACGGGGTGGTTGGGTTGGTTGGTCCGGGTGTCCCAGAGGTGTTCCCTGAAGCATTCCGCAAGTAGGCGGCCCATCTCCCCAATATAGAGGAGGCCACATCGGGTGCAGCGGATGCAATAGGTGATGTGTGTGGAGGTGCAGGTGAATTTGTGGCGGATATGGAAGGATCCTTTGGGGCCTTGGAGAGAAGTAAGGAAGGAGGTGTGGGCGCAAGTTTTGCATTTCCTGTGGTTGCAGGGGAAGGTGCCGGGAGTGGAGGTTGGGTTGGTGGGAGGTGTGGACCTGACGAGGGAGTCACGGAGGGAGTGGTCTTTGCGGAACACTGATAGGGGAGGGGAGGGAAATATATCCCTGGTGGTGGGGTCCATTTGCGGTGTTGGGTGAGGGGGTGAATGTGGAGGAATGGGTCTGGATGGGTTGCGCTTCGGCGGGTGTGGACTTGTTGGGCCGAAGGGCCTGTTTCCACACTGTAAGTAATCTAATCTAATCTAATAGGTCTAGAATATAACTCTCTACAAGAGACAACATTGCTCACTGAAATTCCTGGGCAGAAAAGGATTTTCACACGGATGTTTTTTATTTGCATTTTGGAAGATCCAATTCAATAACAAAGTTTACAGTAAATGGAAAAGTCCTGGGTAAAACTGATGTACAGAGAGATCTGGATATTCACTTCTATTGTTCCCTGAAGGAGGCAATGCAGGTCAATAGAGCGGTCAAGATGGCATAGAGCATGCTTTCCTTCATCAGATGGGAAATTGAGTACAGAGTTGCCAGGTCATGTTGCAGTTTTATAAGAGTTTGGGTCGGCCACGTTTGGAATATTGCATACAGTTCTGGTCACCACCGATGGTGCAGAGGAGGTTCACGAGATGATGGCTGGTATGGAGAGCACTAGCTATGAAGAGAGGTTAAGTAGACTAGGATTGTTTTCATTAGAAATTCAGAGGTTGAGGGGGACCTGATTGAGGTCCACAAAATCATGAGAGATAGGTAGCACGGTGGCTCAGTGGTTAACACTGCTACCTCACAGCGCCAGAGACCCGGGTTCAATTCCTGCCTCAGGCAACTGTCTGTGTGGAGTTTGCGTGGGTTTCCTCCGGGTGCTCCAGTTTCCTCCCACAATCCAAAGATGTGCAGGCTAGGTGAATTGGCCATGCTAAATTGCTAATAGTGTTAGGTGAAGGGGTAAATGTAGGGGAATGAGTCTGGGTGGGTTGCTCTCCGGAGGGTTGGTGTGGACTTGTTGTGCCGAAGGGCCTATTTCCACACTGTAAATAATCTAATCTAATCACATAGACAGGGTGGATAGCAGGAAGCTTTTTTTCCCAGAGTGGGGGACATAATTACTAGAGGTCACGAGTTCAAAGTGAGCTGAGGAATGTTTAGATAAGTTCTTTATGCAGAGGGTGATGGGTGCCTGGAGCACATTCCCAGGGGAGGTGGTAGAGTTGGGCATGATAGCATCATTTAAGATGTATCTAGACAGATACATGAATGGGCAGGGAGCAAAGGGATACAGACCCTTAGAAAATAGACGACAGGTTTAATTGGAGAATCTGGATCAGCACCGGATTGGAGGGCCAAAGGGCCTGTTTCTGCTCTAATTTTCTTTGTTCTTTGTTCTATTTGCTGCCACAACTGCATCTTCAGAACAGGGAAACACCTGTGGCTATGCAGGTGACCAGGCTATAAACACTTATGCACTTGGATTTTTCTAAGCATTTTTCTACTTACTGTTGCATTAAGGAGCCTGCCTACTTAAATAGAATTGGCAACATTTGAGCTGCCTTGCCAGAGAGCAGCCGTGAAGTAAGCACATGGTTTCTATAGGATTCCACACTTGTCCATAATGCAGCTTCCAGTGGTTGCATGAAAATCACTTTTTAGCCAATCCAAGACAGCCTTGGCTTATTGTGAGACTCAAAGAGATTGCACTCTTTCAAAGTCCAATCACACACAGCAAATCATATTGCCTATATAACTGACAGCAGTCACATGTCTTCCATCTGTGGTAATCAGTTGTGCCATGTGCATTTGAATCATACAGCTAAGAGTGACTATAGAGCAACCAGTGGTAACTGATGATGACCACATAGTTGATGACTTTAATATGCATCCCACACATGTCAGCTTAGCGAGTATATAATTAAAGCCATGCCGCTGCAGGAAACCGACAATAGCATGGATCATTGACTTTCTGAAGCAATTCTTCTGATAACATGCCCACTTTGGAGGAATCTTGCATCATTTGAGAGAGTAGGTCTCATGATCTGCTTCATCCTGTACAACCATCATGAGGAGATAATATTTTTCATCAGCTACAGGATGAACCATTGAAGGAGAGGTTTATGATTTGGTGGAGGTGATTGAGAAGGAGAAAAGGGAGGAGAAGGAAGATAGAAGAAAATTGAGTCAAGCTCTTTGAAGAGCTTATTAAAGTATAACGCCAGCAAAGACAAACTCAGTCCCCTCACCACCACTAAAGTGCTGTGTCTCTGTTAAAGCTGTCCTCTCCTGAAAATAATCTTGGTTCAAACAAAGACAAAACAGCTAAATTCCAGAGGTGAAGTGCTCTCAACATTCAAGCAGTAGTTGACTAATTGTGACATCAGGGAGCCTGAGCAAAATTGGAATTAATGGTTGCAAAGAGGAAAGTTCTCAATGGGTTGGAGTCATGGCTAGCACAAAGGAAAATGGATATAGTTGTTGGAGATCAATCAGCTCAGTATTGTAACATCACCATGTTATGGACTAGGCCAAACCACTCAAAACATTCTTAAACAGGCAACTCTGACCATAATTTTGCAATTTGTTTCGATACGTGTGCAGTGAAAATTATCTGGATTAAGTTAGCGAGGTTGGCTACCCAGTTTAAAACAGATAAAAAAATTTAATCACAAAATTACGCAATGAAACACGAAGAACAGAATAAAGAACCTCTAGAGAACTCAGTCCCAATAAGAAAACTCCCTTTAAAACCCAGTATAAATGGAACACATGCTTACAGGTTGAAGTTAAAGGGCAGAAAGAGAGGGAGAACTTCCACTTAGCTCACTGTTGAACTCCTCACCAGTTCAGGACTAAATTAAACTGCTCAGCGAGACAGCTGACCATTCCCCTTTCATTATACAGGTCACTTCTAAAATATGGCCACTTTGGCCTGAAGTCTCATCTGTTTACATATAAACAAAAGTCCTCTCAAAATCCTTTTCATCTCTGGACCAAACTAGATTGATCGGAGCCTGGTCAGGTTTATTACCCCTCTTAAAAAAAAATCAAGGACAAGGTATCCTTGAGCTAAGGAACAGCTTTTAGAAAAAAAGGAACTAACTTTGTGACAACCACAAGAACTCTTCAGTCATGTCCCTCTCCAAACCATACACCATCCTGAGTTATTGCTGTTCCTTCTGTGTCACAGGGTCAATATCCTGAAACTTCGTTCCAAATAGCATTATGGCTAACCTACACCAACTGCACTGCAGTATTTCAACAAATAGCCCTTCACCACCTTCTTAAGGTTAATTTGAGTGAACAATAAAAGTTAGATTACCATCAATAGCCATGAATGAATATATGAAAAAAAATGCAATAGTTCTATCCCTTAACTTGTCTCTGTTGCTTATCTCTGAGACAAGACAATAATCACATCCACCTCAAAATAAATATTCTAAAGCAATTTAAAAATGCATTCATACCTTATTACATAGAAATGACAGGTTAGTGTTTTTCATCTTTGAGACTTTACCTCTTCTAAGTTACACCAGCAGCTATACCATAGCTAATGACTTTCAGTGGTGGAGACTGCAAATGGCCTTGAATAATCTTCTTGTGCTGCTTTGGGCTTCGAGTCTTTAGCCTCAGCTGGTACCCTTTTGGCATGGGCAGCATCAGTTTATGCTGACGATCCGATAGACAACAGTCAAAGTATTGGTGGGCCGCCAGTGGTGGCAAGCTGAATTCTGTCTTTGTGAAAAGTGAAAGCTGCTTCATGGTCCATTGAACCATCAGCATTTGATGCCTCAGTAGTTCTAGATTGCTGGATTTCTTTCATGCCTTGCAAACCCCTTTACAATTGAACTTTACAATTCACAGCCATGAAGAGAACACTTTGAGGTGGGATGGTTGCAAGCTGATCTTGAGTAATACAACCTGAACTTCCCCTGCAGCACTCAGGCAGCAGATTTCTGTTACTTCTGTTTGAAACAGAAACTGCAACATTGGTCATCAGACACTGTTTCACATTTGAGTGAACTCCTGCAGGTGGTTGCCAATTTCACACTGAAAAAGATGGAATCCAAATCCTGTCTTTGTGTGCCGCGAGTATCAAATCAGTACTGAACTCCTCCATGCTCCTCGATATCCATCATTTAAGCATGCCTATCCTTCCCATTCACTCACTCCCACTCTCACTCTCACTCTCACCTCAGCTTCTTCATTTCTGCTGTTTGAGCGATTGTATCAGTTTGTCCTGTAAATAAAAAAAAGCATACTATTAAATGTCATGCAATTGATTTGGATGATATAGCTGTAATGGTAACTTAATAGGTAGTGCCTGCAAGTTATAAGGTGTGTATAATGCTTCCACACATATGTGCAAAGATTGTGAGCAAAAGGTGAAGATTGTCGGCAGTTGATTATTGAGTGATAAGTGTGTGGTACTTTGAGCAGTAGCTCAGGCTGATAGCACTGTTAATAAGTTATAGCATTTGAAGATGAATTCACTCACCATGTATAATCATGTGAGGTTGCTGAACTCCTTGCAACATAGTCACCTGGTCTCTTGACATTGACTATCATGCCTACCTGATTCCACTGCCATTGAACATTGCTAATGTACTTCTTTCCTGAATGTTCTGTAGCCTTTGTTGCTTTGCCAAGGAGGTGCAAAGTACATGTTTTCAGGCATTGGCTGGATGTTACTTAATTAATACCCCTCCAATATACACCCTTCAGTTGGTTGTAACTGACTCCCCTTGAAATTTTGTGACATTTTTGACCTTGACTTCCACTGTTCTGTGCAGCCAATAGCTGCTGGTTGTTATTTAGTTGGGCTGATTTTCTGTGGGGTTCACCTTCTCCAGCTGTGGGACAATTTAAAATATCCAATTTTCAACCCGTGGTCAATTATTCATTCCAGCTGGTTTTAACCTTTAATTTTAATTCCAGTTTATGACTCATCTAATTAAATCCTTCATATCTTTGCAAACTGCCCAAACTAACTGGTTTGCAAAATAACTGCAAGAGAAGCAAGCAGATGAGACAATGCTGCTCTACCTCACTGATGAAAATAAACATACAATTTACATTAGGGCCACAGTGTTCTCCAATAATTAAACTAGTACTGAGAACTTTAGAATCATTCATTTCTCTGTTACATCATTCCTCATTCCTTTGCAAAGCAGATTTTGCTCACCCATGACTCCCAATATCTGCTCCAGCCTCAGTCACCTCCACTTTAATACATGCAAAGTAACTTTAAACAGTGCAGGCTAAATATAAGAGGAAACAGCCTCTCAAATACTGGCCTCTGCTAATGTCTCCAGTCAACTTATAATGTGATTAGTGCTAGCTGGACTTAGAAATCATTTAAATAAGCAGGCAATACTAAGTTGGCAGACTGTGTTGCAATCAACTGGCTTTATTTTATTCTTAAATAATTTTTCTGTATCTATCTTGAACAGAAGCCCATGTTTGGAGTTGACTGAAAATATCAGTCAAAAAGGTTATTTTTCATTTACTGCAAGTCATTGGGTTAAATAAGTTAAATACTTAGTACTTATTGAGTTTGTTGCTCATGGATTTTTGCCATAACTTGATTTTGTCAGTGCCTTCATTTTGTAATTCTCTGCCTTGTCAGTTCTCTGAGAATATAGGCCTGCAAAGAGAAAAACCCATTTTCCCACTGATCTCGCGGATTCAACAATCCATTTGTGGTCACTTCAATAACGGTAGTAAGTAATCAGAGATATTGAATTTTCTCAGTGCTTCCTTGACACAGCTGCTGCCAAACCTCAAGGGAACGTTAGTGGAAGTTTTATTTGGGGACAATGTTATGGCAGGAAAAAGCTAAAATTCTCATATCCATCATCATTGTTTCATGTATTATTGACTGTGCTTTGGTTTCTTCACCCAGTTTATGGATTAAAAACTCTCTACCCAGCAGACAAAAACAAACTGAATTCAATTTGCAGTTCAAGTCAATTTATGTCAAAATTTTCCTTATTAAAAAAAAATGTGCTCATTCCCCAGATTCCTGTAATATTTACTCTGCATCTAGCCCCATCTGTCTGAGAAAGAATATCACCAGCAATGATCTACATGTTTGAGCTTGGCATTGAAATCTCCTTCTTCTCTGATGCAGGACTGGCTGTCCTCCATGAGGGTGGGTTTCGCAGGTCTTCTCCTGGATCTTCTAGAATTGCTCCACAAACGTTTGTCACGGGTCTTACTGTGAATCTTCACTGACCAGGTGGCTTCCATTGTTTTTATCCCCCACCATTACTCCAGACCTTTCTGAATGTTCCGTAGCCTTTGTTGCTTTGCCAGGAACATGCAAAGTGCATGTCCTCAGGCATTGGCTGGATGTTATGGTACCAGAAGTCTGATTGTTGCTCCTCCAATATACACCCTCGAGTGGCTGTAACTGGCTCCCCTTGAAATTTTGTGACCTTCAACCTTGACTTGCACTGTTCTCTGCAGCCGGTAGCTCCTGGCTGCTACTTAGTTGGGCTGATTTTCTGTCAGGTCCACTTTCTCCAGCTGTGGGACAATTTAGAATGTCCAATTTTCCATCTGCGGTCACTTGTTCATTCCAGCTAGTTTTAACCTTTTGTCTTAATTTCAGTTTATGACTCATCTAATTAAATCCTTGATGTCTTCGCAAGCTACCCAAGCTAACTGGTTTGCAAAGTAGCCGCAAGAAAAACAAGCAGAGACTATGCTGCTCTATCTCACTGATGAAAATAAAGATACATTATACATTAGGGCCACAGTGTTCTCCAATAATTAAGCCAATATCTTAGTCTTTCCATGCCCTGAAATCCATTTTGCAGTTTGTAATTTAAAACAAGTGACAGTGCAGGAACCATGCATGATAATATAAATTCAGATTATGTGCGAATTGAAGGAGAAAAGAGCTGATGTTACCATGCGCCTATTGTCTTTTTGATTTGATTTTGATTAAGCTTGATTTGATTTATTATTGCTATATGCACTGAGATACAGTGAGAAGTATTATATTGTATGCTAACCAGATAACTCATACATTACATAAGTACATTCCGGCAATGGAACAAAGGGCAAAATATAGTGTTACATCTACAAAGAAGGTGCAGAATAAAAGATCACCTCTAGTAGATGAGATGTATGGAATGAGCTGCCAGAGGAAGTGGTGGAGGCTAGTACAATTACAGCATTTAAAAGGCATCTGGATGGATATATGGCTAGGAATTTTTGGAGGGATATGGGACCGGTGCTGCCAAGTGGGACTAGGTTGGGTTGGGATATCTGGTCGGCATGGACAAATTGGACTGAAGGGTGTGTTTTCATGCTGTACCATCTCTATGACTCTATGGCTCTATGTCTATTCAGAAATCTGACAACAATGAGGAAGAAGCTGTCCTTAAATCTGCTGGTACACATTTTCAAACGTTTATATCTTCTGCCTGATAGAAAAGG
The DNA here is from genome assembly GCF_020745735.1 of Hemiscyllium ocellatum. Lineage (NCBI taxonomy): Eukaryota > Metazoa > Chordata > Chondrichthyes > Orectolobiformes > Hemiscylliidae > Hemiscyllium > Hemiscyllium ocellatum. The sequence continues at coordinate 23,952,403 of NC_083416.1, read as the reverse complement.
TTGCAAGAGAGTAAAACCAAGGTGGGAGGGGTCTCTGATTTTGTTGGTTGTTTTTTTAATGCAGTGAGAAGTGTGGACGGAAAGAAGGAAGGCTGGTTTTCATAATGGACTGGGCTGCGTTCACAACTCACTGTAATTTCTTGTAGTCTTGGGCTGGCCAGCTGCTAAACCAAGCTGAATTTCCTAAGCCTTCTGAGGAAGTAAAGGCTCTTATAAGCTTCCTGAACTATAGTGTCAACATGGTTGAACCAAGATATATCATTGTTGATATGTGGTGTTAGGAACTTGAGGCTCTCGTCCTCTTCCATCTCAACACCATTGATACAGATAAAGGCTTGTCCTCCACTTTGCTTCCTGAAGTCAATCAAGCTCCTTCATTTTGCTGACATTGAGGGAGAGATTGTTGTATTTACACAATATCACTAATCTGTCCATCTCCTTCCAGTTACTCTGTCTTACTTTCTAGGAGGTGTTGTCAAAGTATCCAGTTAAATGCTAGCTGATGTCTTCAAGCAGCTTCAGTCACAGTCAATTTTCTGCCCCTCACTATTTACATATTGACTTCAGAACAGTAAAACATCTCAAATATTCCACAGAAGTTTTGTTAAACAACATGCGACATCAAACTGCATAGGGGACACTAGAACCATTAGCATCAATTTAATATGGTCTCATGTATGTCAATTTCCAGCCAAGGTCTAATTTTTAGGCTATCGGTTTATTAATTCACAATGAAAATCTAACTTACCTCACATAAAGTGGGGATACAGGAAAAAAATTGCTTTAAATGAAGGAATCTTGTACACACAATCTTGTACACATCAGGGGTGGTATGGTAGCTCAGCATTTAGCATTGTTGCCTCATAGTGCTAGGGACCTGGGTTCGATTCCAGCTTCAGACAATGGTCTGTATGAAGTTTGCATATCCTCCCCTTGTCTGTGTGGGTTTCATCTGAGTGCTCTGGTTTCCTCCACATTCCAAATGACATGCAGGTCAGGTGAATTGGCCATGCTAAAATTGCCCATAGTGTTAGGTGAATGAGTCTGGGTAGGTTACTCTTTGGAGGGTCGGTGTGGGCTTTAGGCTGAAGGACCTGTTTCCACACTGTAGGGAATCTAATCTAAACAACAATAATTTGTATTTATAGAGTCTTTTCTGCAGTGAAACATCCCAAACATAGCAGTATTACCAAACAACCTACGTAGCTGATAGTAAGAGAGATGATCAAAAGTCTAAGATTTTATACAGGGTTTTAACAAGCTTCTTAAAAGAGGGAAGAGAATTAGAGATGTTTAGCAACAGGAAACCGTAGAGCATTAGGCTGCAGCAGCATGCCAGAAATGCTGGTGTGGAGAAAATCAGGAATACACAAGAGACTAGAATTGGGGTTGTTTAGATCCCTGAGGGTTGGAGAACTAGAAGAGGTAACAGAGGTTGTGAAGGACACTTGAAAATAAGCATAAGGATTTTAACAACAATAAAATACAATGTAAACGAAATGTGTTATTTTTAATAAATAACTGTACCTTTCTTTCCTTTGCTGTGCAATTTGATATTTCTGTGCTGAGCTATTCTTCTTCAAATGGGAATGAAAAGTACTTTACTGAAGATTACCTTCTGATTGTTTTTTAGTTTTATAAAGCATTTTTATACATTTATTATTCATATGAGATTTCAAAGTGAGCAAAACTGTGCCAAACATTTTGAAAATAGATATGAGAATTTGAAAAATTGATGTACATTTTCAATTATAAAGCAGATATTATATTGCTATATTATGTTTTGGATAATAAAGTTTCAATGTATTTAATAAACCATATCTACATACATGTTTGCTCTAGAAGGTATCCTTCTGAGTCAAATCAGTTAGCATTTTGCCTAAACATTAGAAATCAACAATAACAACTTACGCTTATATAGTGCCTTAAACATAATGAAACATTCTCAGACATTTCTCAGGAACACTGTAAAATAATATATGACACAATATGAAGTGATCTGTTGAAGCCTTTTAAATGTTAGCTTTGTATATCATTCTTGTATTATCTTTTAACAAGAATGGTTTATAGGATCTAATGCAGACTTTAGAGGAGTTATCGAGAGAAATGTGTAGCATACTGTCATTTTGTTTTCAGAGAATTATTTTTTTAATTCATTCACAGGATAAGGACATCTCTAGCTAGGCCAGCATTTATTACACCCCTAATTACCCAGAGGAAAATTAAGAGTTAACCGTAATACTGTGGGTCTGGAGTCACATGTAGGCCAGACCAGGTAAGGATGGCAGGTAAAAACAATGACTGCAGATGCTGGAAGCCTGATGTAGGGCTTTTGCCTGAAACATCGATTTTACTGCTCCTCGGATGCTGCCTGAACTGTTGTGCTCTTCCAGCACCACTAATCCAGGTAAGAATGGCAGTTTTCTTCCCTAAATTACATGAATAAATCAGATAGGTTTTCCAATAATTGACAATGGATTCATGGTCATTGTTAGGACTCTTAGTTCCAGATCTTTTTGATTGAATTCAAATTTCACTACCTGCCTTGGCAGGATTCAAGCTTAGATCCAGAACATTACCTCAGTCTCTGGGTTAACAGTCCAGTGATAATACCACTAGGTCATTGCTCTTGAATGAACAGGATATCAATTCCTGGGTGAACCTCTAGCCTTCATTTCCCTGAAAAAGTATATCTGCAATCAATTCTGAGTGTGTATCTGGAGGACATCCTTGTTTCCTGTGGATATGATGACTGTCTCTTCATTTCTACCTTATCCATCAAGGTTTTTGGTGAAGAACTTGAAAATCCCATATCTTCATCTCAGCCACATTGTGCCATTCTTCAATATTTCTCCCCAAATTATTGTCACTTTCTGCAGAACCGTCAGCACCTGTTCCAGTCACAATGCATTTCTATCTTAATAAATGGCACATGATAGAAGGTCCTGTGCTTAGATGTCCAGCAAATGAATACCATGGTCTGCACTGGCACCAAGGTGAAATTATGCAAATGAGCAGGTGGCATAACATTGGGAAACTGTCTGCATTGCAAACAACAGGCTCAAATGAATGTTCATCATGGTGCCTACACCACCTTTTTTGCCCCCAAGGATTTAACTGTTAGTATGAATTTAAAAATAATACTGTGCTGGATTATTTTTGGAATGCTTTAATGTTTAAGTAATGCACCAAGGGCTAATGTCTGAAACCTGCTTTCATCTAATCAAAAACAGTGAATGGAGACAAACTGATAGGTCGATACAATATCCTTGCCATCCAATTTCAATACGTAAAACACGACTGGTTTGAATAGATTTTCCCAAAGACTGGTGAAAGTTTGCAAGTAGCAGAGGGTTTTAGCTGTTTTAATCAGTGGTAAATCATGGAGAATAGAAACCTCCCAGAAATATAGGGAATTCTGTCCATTAAAAACACAGAATAGGAACAGAAAAGAATTTGCATTAATTGATTTAATCAAAAGTTACTTTCCTCATTCTTTCCACAAATTAAAGAATTTGGAGTACAATCCTATTTTTAGCAAGTATTTACGACATTGGAAGTGTATGAGTGATGCACAGAACTTTCTAATTAGTATGCAATATGATGTTCAAAAGTAACTTCCAGCATCCCCCAAAGAGTCTTTGGATAATGGCCAGACTCGGCATGGTCTCTAAATGTGAAACAGCTGATGCTATAAATTGCCAGACATTCACTACTGACAATACACAAGTGAATAATGCTGGTATAATTTATGAAAGTTTGTGTAGAACCAAAAAAGCATGTTGATAGTCACTTTACCAGAAAGTTTTTGTAATCACCCTATTTTGTTTTATCACTAAGCTTTCACCTGTATGTATGCATTCTTCATTTAAAAATGTAAATAAAGACTGGATAGTCCGTTACACCTTCAAAATCTTTCCATAACAGCATAAAATGAGTTTTGATTGAGGCAAAATGATGCTGAGAGAGTGTCAGGCTTTACTGCCATTGGACAGCTTATTTTAAAAATCTTCTCCACGAAAATAATTGGATATCGAAAGAAGAGAATTTTATTTTTCTCTTAGTGGATTAAGTGACTTTAGAACTCTGCACCTCAGAAGGCAGTGGAGGCAAGATTATTGACTGAGGTGGATAGATTCTTCTTGGACAGGAGACTTAACAGTTATCAAAAATAGATGGGAATATGAAATCCGAAACACAAAAAGCTCAGTCATGATCCTATTAAGTGGTGAAGCAGGCTTGTGGAATGAATGGTTTAGTTCTGCTCTTCTGTTGTGTGTTAATTTGTATTGTTACACACAGACCCAATGTGATTCTAAGATCGAAATAGCATTTTAATATTGGGCTGAATCTGACAATTTTGGAGTAAGTGCAAGATGCGTTGAGATTTTTTTGAGGGATTCCCACCTGAGATCCACTGAAACGTCTCATCACATCATTAACTTGCTATCTCACCTATCATATCCCTAATGTTCTATTTCCGTTAGACCAAATGCTATTCTCAGAACAACCTACCATTCATCAGATAGCAACCAAAAGACCAGAATCCCATGTGCTGCAGCCCTCATGTCTCACTCTCTCTATAGTTCTGTGATGTCATCCCAAGAACAGGGAGCATGCATCGGCATTGCATAATCCCCCAGGAGATGGAGTCGGGGATGAAACTCTCTGCTCCTCCTGCCAAGCCCATGCACCATGAGGGGTCCTGTTACTGTGACAATTCCCTGAGCTAGGTATATCTCATCCTCCACAATGACCTGTTGCTGCTCCTCAGTTTGGTCCTCTGTCTCAATAGCAACCGGTCTTGTTGTCAGTCCTGGTCCTACTACATCCATCTTCACTTTCTTAAGAAGGCAGCCACAGTGATCACCATCCTACCAGCAGCACAGCACAGGGCTTTTGCTGGCAATGATCAATATTGGGAATACAATGAGGTAAATAGGTTCTTAGCTCTAACAAAAGAAAGTGTTAGCATTTTCTGCTGCTTCACCAAACAGTGAGACATGCTGCACCCCAACAACGCAATGTGGTAGCTCAGGGACATAGCTGATGTCCCTGACTCCTTTATATACAAGAAGTGTGTCCAGTTGCAGCTCTTGTTAGTCCATATGATGGCTTCGGAGCTGTGGATGGACTCACTTTAGAGCATACGGGATGCTAAGGGAGTCATGGAGAGCAGATTTCATGAATTGGTTACATAGCAGATGAGGATTGCTGAGGGAGAAAGGGAATGGGTTACCAAAAGGCAGAGAAAGAGCTACAAGGCAGTGGAGGTGTCCCCTGTGGTCATCTCCCTCCAAAACAGGTGTACTGTATTTTGTATGCTGTTGGGGAGATAGTTCATCAGGGAAGGCAACAGCAGTCAAGTTCATGGCACCTGATGTCTCAGATCAACTGCAGAACATTCTCAAGGAGGAGGGTGAACAGCCAGTGGTTATGGTGCATGTCGGCACCAATGATATAGGTAAAAAAACAGGATGAGGCCCTACAAGAAGAATTTAGGGAATTAGGAACCATGTTAAAAAGTAGGACCTCAGAGGTAATAATCTCAGGATTGCTACCAGTGCCAAGTGCTAGTCAGAGTAGGAATGACAGAATAAGCAGGATGAACATGTGGCTTGAGAGATGGTGCAGGAGGGAGGGCTTCAGATTTTTGGGACATTGGAACTGGTTCTGTGGGAAGTGGGACTATTGCAAATTGGATGGTCTACACCTGGGCTGGGCTAGAACTAATGTCCTAGGGATGCGTTTCCAAATGCTGTTGGAGACAGTTTAAACTAATGTAGCAGGGGGATAGGAACTAAATGAGGAGATTAATGGACAGGAGGGTGATAGTAACTAAAGGTTGTAAGGAACTACATAATGAAGTCAGCATAACTAAGGGGAAGAGTAAGCAGGGAGCAGATGATAAACTCAAAGGGACTGGTGGTCTGAGGTGCATTTGTTTTAATGCAAGAAGTGTAGTAAGTAAGGTAGATGAGCTTGGATTAGTACCTGGGAGTAAATGTTTCTGATATTACTGAGACTTGGTTGAGGGAAGGGCATGATTGGCAACTAAATATCCCAGGATATAGACGTTAAAGGCTGGATAGAGAGAGAGGTAAAAGGGGTGGAGGAGTTGCATTACTAGTCAAAGAAGATATCACAGCTGCACTGAAGGAAGGCACTATGGAGAACTCGACCAGTGAGGCAATATGGGCAGAGCTCAGAAATAGGAACGGTGCAGTAACAATGTTGGGGCTGTACTACAGGCCTCCTAACAGCGAGATACAAATATGCAAACAGATTATGGAAAGATATAGGAGCAACAGGGTGGTGGTGATAAGAGATTTTAATTTTCCCAACATTGTCTGGGATTCACTTACTGTCAGAGGTCTGAATAGAGTAGAATGTGTAAGGAGCATCCAGGAGTGTTTTCCAGAGCAGTGTGTAAATAGTCCAACTTAGGAAGGGGTCATACTGGACCTGGTGTTGGGGAATGAGCCCAGCCAGGTGGTTGAAGTTTCAGTATGGGATTACTTTGGGAATAGTGATCACAATTCCATAAATTATAGAATACTCATTGACAAAGACGAGAGTAGTCCTAAAGGAAGAGTGCTAAATTGGGGAAAGGCCAACTGTACCAAAATTCAACAGGAGCTGGGGAATGTAGATTGGGAGCAGCTGAAGGGAAATCCACATTTGATATGTGGGAGGCTTTTAAAGAGAGGTTGATTAGAGTTTAGGAGATATGTTCCTGTGAAAATGAGGGATAGAAATGGCAAGATTAGGGAACCATGGCTGACAGGTGAAATTGTGAGTCTAGCTAAGAGAAAAAAACAATGCATACTAAGGTCTAGGTGACTGAAGACAGACAAAGCTTTGGAAGAATATCGGGAATACAGGCCCAATCTGAAACAAGGAATTAAGATGGCTGAGAAAGGTCATGAGATATCCTTAGTGAGCAGGGTTAAAGAAAACCCCAAAGTCTTTTGTTCATACATAAGGAGCAAGACGGTAACAAGGTAAAGTGTTGCCCCACTCAAGGACAAAAGAGGAAAGATATGCATGGAGTCAGAGAAAATGGGTGAGGTTCTTAATGAGCACTTGAGGAGAGGGATGTGGCGGATTAGATTAGATTTGATTCCTTACAGTGCAGAAACAGTCCCAATGTTGAGGCTAGGGACAGATCTTTGACTACTCTGAGTTAAGTCGGCACAGGAGGTAGGAAGTGTTGGATATTCCAAAAGGCATTAAGGGGGACAAGTCCCCAAGTCAGGGTGGTACATCTCCCGAGTTACCGAGGGAAGCAAGAGAAGAAATAGTTGGGGCTTTAACAGATATCTTTGCAGCATTCTTGAACATGGGTGAGGTCCTAGAGCACTGGAGAATCCCTAATGTTGTCCTCTTGTTTAAGGAAGGTAACAGAGATAACCTAGGTAATTACAGACCTGGGACCCTAACGTCAGTGATAGAGAAGCTATTGGAGAAGATACTGAGGGATAGGATCTATTTATATTCAGAAGAAAATGGGCTTTTCAGTGATAGGCAGCATGGCTTTGTGCAGATAAGGTCATGTTTTACAAACCTAATTGAATTATTTGAAGAGGTGACAGTTGATTGATAAGGGAAGAGATGTAGATGTCATATAGATGGATTTTAGTAAGGTTTGATGGGGTTCCACGTGGTAGGCTAATGAAGAAGGTGAAATCACATGGGGTCCAGGGTGTTCTAGCTAGATGGATAGAGAACTAGTTGGGCAACAGGACACAGAGAGCAGTAGTAGGAGGGAGTTTGTCAAAATGGAGATTTGTGATCAAATGCTGTTTCACAGGGATCCATGCTGGGACCACTGTTTGTGAGATACATAAATGAGGAATTTGGAGGAAGGTGTAGGTTGCCTCATTAGCAAGCTTGCAGATGACACAAAGATTGGTAGAGTAGCAGATAGTGAAGGGGACTGTCAGAGAATACCACAGAATATAGATAGTTTGGAGAGTTGGGCACAGCAATGGCAGATGGAATTCAATCTGGACAAACACAAGGTGATGCATTTTGGAAGATCCAATTCAAGAGCACATTATACAGTAAATGGAAAAGTCCTGGGGAAAATTGGTGTACAGAGAGATCTGGGTGATCAGGCCCATTGTTCCCTGAAGGTGGCAATGCAGGTCAGCAGAGTGGTCAAGAAGGCACACGGCTTGCTTTCCTTCATCAGATGGGGTATTGAGTACAAGAGTTGGCAGGTCATGTTGCAGTTGTATAGGACTTTGGTTCGACCACATTTGGAATACTGCATACAGTTCTGGTTGCCACATTACCAAAAGTATGTGGATGCTTTGGAGAGGGTGCAGAGGAGGTTCACCAGGATGTTTCCGAGTACGGAAGGTGCTAGCTATGAGGAGAAGTTGAGTAGATTAGGAGTTTTTCATTGGAAAGAAGGAGATTGAAGGAGGACCTGATTAAGGACTACAAAATCATGAGAAGTATAGACAGGATGGATAGCAAGAAACTTTTTTCCTAGAGTGGACGACTCAGTTACTAGTGGTCACGAGTTCAAAGTAAGAGGAGAAAAGTTTAGGGGAGATATATGTGGAAAATTATTCCCACAGAGGGTGGTGGGTGCCTGGAATGGACTGCCAGCAGCGGTGGTAGAGGCAGGCACCACAGTGCCATTTATGATGTATCTAGACAGATACATAAATGGGCAGTGAACAAAGGGATACAGATCCTTAGGAAATAGGCGGTAGGTTTAGATGGAGGATTTGGATCAGCACAAGCTGAGAGAGCCAAAGGGTCTGTTCCTGTGCTGTAATGTTCTTTGTTCTTTGTTTAATGTTGTTGATCCCTGGTGGTTCTTTAATCCCTCTAAAAAGGAATACCCCTTTTTTTTACATATCCACCACACTTTTACAGGTCTTGATTTTTTTTCTTGGTAGATGATAGGCTGCAAACATCCATCTCTGGTTGCAGATATGATTCAATCAGACTGTGCATCTGTTTCTATGATTGCTTATTTTCAGAAGTGCTAAATACACACCTACCTTGGCGTCTCAATACATGCTTACTCTTAGAGGAAGGTTTTATTAATTTTGTCTCTCAGTGGATAGGTTTTTTTTTAAATTAACAAAACCCCAGACATGACAGCTTCCTTGCTGAAAGCATTAATCAGAGGTGAAATAATTTCTTCTGCAGCACATAAGAATAAACTTAGAAAGGAGAAATTGGTATGGTTAGCACAATAGCTGCTCAATTAGACTCTCTTAATGCAATCTCTAAGTTTCCAGAAGGAAACAAAGAATGGATACAGCCGAGTATGAGTCACAATACATCACCAAGCTTTTACTCTATCTCTACATTTTATGAACAAGGAGATAGAACTAGTAAACTGGTTGCACATCAGTTGATCCCACAAATTAAGGTTAATTCAGGTGTCACATCAGACCCATTAGAAATTAACAATACTCTTAAGGAATTTTACATTTCACATTATTCATCCAAATGTTCTTCTGCTATACAAGATTTTGAGATCTTTTTTGACAAAAAAAGTAATGCTCCGACTACTGATCAAAATGTGGCAAAGAAATTGGAACAATCAATCACAGCAGTAGAACTTGAGGTTGTAGCTAGATCACTACAAAGTGGTAAAAGCCCTGGACTAATGGTTTTCCAGTTGGGTTTTATAAAACATTCTAGAAAACGCTGGTGCTGCTTTTGGTAGATTTGTTTGTTGAAGCGTTTAACTCTGGCTCTCTTCCTCAAACTCAGACACCAATTTCTTTGCTTTTAAGGAAAGGCAGAGATCCCTTACTGTGTGGTTTATATTGCCCTTTAAGTCTGCTACATGTTGACTTTAAATTATTGTCAAAGCTATTGGCCTGACATTTGGAAACCATCCTTCCATCTATCATATCCTTGGATCAAACTGGATTTATTCACGACAGGCACTCTTCTTTTAATCTTAGGTGGGTATTTAATGTTGTTTACAATTCTTCCCCATTTATTCCCCCTGAGGCTTTGATATCTTTAGATGCTGGAAAAGCCTTTGATAGAATGGAATGGAATTATCATTTTTTCACTTTGGAGGAAAATGCATTTCCTGGATCAAACTACTCTATGCATCACCACAGGTCTCTGTTAGGACCAATAATATGAATTTTGACTTTTTATACCTTTATCGTTCCACTAAACAAGGTTGCCCTTTGAGTCCACTGCTGTTTGCCATTGTAATTGAACCTCTGTCTATTGCTCAATAGACTCTTCCTGATTTTTCTGGCATCACTAGAAATGATGTGGAGTTGAAGGTTCCCTTATGCAGATGACCTTTTGCTATTTGTCTTGAACTTATCTCTCTCCGTTCCCACCACACTTGTAATTTTAGAATCTTTCAATAAGTTTTCTGGGTAGGAATTTCTTATGCAAAAGTGAGACATTTGCTATCAATAAGCCTGCCAGGGAATACCCACTAGATAACTTACCATTTAAAATTGTCCTGGTTTTGTTTATCTTGGTTTATCCATGGAAGGTACACTGGGTAATTTGTAGGAAAAATTTTGAACCATTACTGGTACAAATTAAATGTGACTTTGAATGATGGTCTCTCGTTAATTTGTCTGTTGCTGCTCGAATTAATTCCATTAAAATGAATATTTTTCCACGAGTTTCTTATTTATTTCAATGCATACCAATTTTTCTCCCTCTTTCCTTTTTCTGTAAAATATATAGTCTCATTCCTGAATTTATTTGGAATAAAAAAAAACTCCAAGTTACAAAAGCAGTTGTTACAGATGCCTAAAACATTAGGTGGAATGGCACTGCTGAATATTTTGTTTTATTATTGGGCAGCAAATGTTAGAAATTTGAACTATTAGCTCCAATATGAGAACCTGATGCTCTCCCAAATTGATTGACTACTGAGGCAAATTCCACCCATCCAGTAACATTGAAAGCTTTAATGCATTCACCTCTCCTTTCTCCAACCTCTTTTGACACAAATAATATAATTGTTTTATCCAGTCTTCAAATTTGGTTTCAATTTAGATACCTCTTCAGCTTTCAGTCATTTTCTACTAAGGCGCCGTTGGTAGCAAATCTTATTTTTCCCCATCCTTAGTGGATAGTATCTTTTCTGATTGGGCTGAGGTGGGAATAAAAACTGTGAAACATTTATATGTTGATGCGTTTTTGTATCTTTTCAATGGTTATTTGATAAGTTTTCACTTCCTTCACTTCTTAGATACCTCCAAGTTCACAGTTTTGTCCATAGTTTATTTCATGGTTTCCCCATCCTTCCTAATGGTTCTGATTTTGACATCTTTCTAGAACCACTTTCTTTATTAAAAGGGACTATTTCAGCTATTTATTCAAACATCCATAAAGTATGCTCAGATTTTCTTGGTTCTATTAAAGCTAACTGGGAGACAGATCTGGGAGAGGTAATGTGTGGGATAAGATTTTAAAAAGGGTGCACAGATCTTCTATCAGTGCAAAACATTGTTTTATTCAATGCAAAGATTCTACACCACACTCATCACACCAAAGCTCGACTTGCAAAAATATTTGAGGCGGTTTCTCCTCCTGTGGTCAGTGTCAACAAACCTCAGCAAATTCTATGCATATGTTTTAGCTTTGCCCTTCCTTAAGTCGATATTGGACTGATATTTTTGGCACCTTATCTATGGTATCTGGTGAAAATCTTACTCCTATTGCTATTAACACTTTGTTTGGGGTGTCACCTTATTTCTTCCTCTAAAACAGACATGACAGCATTTACTACCCTACTGGCCAAAAGATTGATATTGTTAAAATGGAAATCTCTAATTCTGCTCATTCATACACACTCAGTTAGAGATGGATTATGCTTTCTTAAATTAAAAAAAAATTAGATTATCCTTATCTGGCTCCTCTAACAAATTTACAAAAATTTGGAATCCTTTTCTTTCACATGCTAAGGATGATGTCTTTTTAACTGTTCCAAACTTCTGTTGGGGTGATTTTTTTCTTGTTTTTTTTCCCTTTTTCTTTTGTTAATGAGTTATCTTACTGTTTGTTTAATTTATTATGTTTTGTGCTTTGTATATGTTTATATTTATTATAGTTGCTTGTCATTTCTTTCTTTATATTTTTGGGGGAGATATGTGCCATAGGGATGGTGGTCAGGGTTTTGTTTACTGCTGTTTATTGCTAGTGATTGCACCTTGTTTTGCTGTCATTCTTTGGAGCAAAATCAATTTTAACAAACTCATCCCATTCAACCATTCAGCTTTCCATTGCATTCATACCAGATCATGAGTAAACGTACATGCCGCATGATGAGTGATGGGCTCTGCCTCCTACTGTATCGTTGGAAGTTGCACAAGTAATGGGTCTCCTGAAGCCAGCATTCATCTCTTTTTAAGTCATTGCTGCTAACTTCAGCATCATTTAGTTGCCAATGTTCAATTTATGAATTCCAACAGCATGCAGCAAGTCACCTTTGACCAGCATTTGAAACCTCAGCACATTCACTCTGCGTGCATTGCATATCAAAACGAATTAGTTGGAAATTAAATATAGCTGGAGTTTGCAAACGAATGCTGCATGTATCTGCCTCTTCATTGTCTTAGCATCCAGCAAACATGGATCCTGTACTTTTGCCCATCAACCAAACCCTGATTCCATTCACCTTGGGCATTATTCCAGCTTTTTGGCAGTCATCCCTCGACTTCCACTATAGTCACCTCCTGAATAATCAACAGACAGACCCCCAGGATGGTATTTGTCCCAAACCTCTGACTGACTTCAACAAGTCATGATTTTCCCCCATTCTGTGTGGATCAATTCAGGAGCTTTGGAGTGGCACTTTATGTGACTTCTTGTTCAAATTTCACGATCTCCATTGATTTGTTGATTAGGAGGTGAAATCAGTTTCTTCTATGATGTCTGTAAAAAGAGTAAATTGAGTTTAATTAACAAGATATTGAATAAAATCACCAGTTTACCCTCCATCAAGTACGATATCTCAAACAGTTAGCATAACTAACAACACCAGATTGATGCTTAAAAATGTGTTGCTGGAAAAACGCAGCAGGTCAGGCAGCATCAAAGGAACAGGAGAATCGACGTTTCGGGCATAAGCCCTTCTTCAGGAATGGCACCAGATTGATGCCATATATTGCACCAGAGAGTAAACTACCCTTTGCTTTCCAGGGCATGTGTGCTTTCAGGAAGTCTTGAAGGTGCATTCCACCTGAAGTCTGTTTAAAAGAGAATGAATACCAAAACATGTTTTTTTATATATAGCATGAAAGGAATGTTCCAGTAGATTTCTAAATTGCCTCATGGACCTTTTGCAAAATTGTTTTATTGTGAATGTACAATTCTAGTGTCAGTCCTTTGGTATGCGATTAATCAAGCTTGAGTGTGGTGACAGGGAGAAGGAAAAACTTAAGCTGAGATATTGCCTTTTTTAATCCATTGATAAAACATTAAGTTAACTCAGTGCTATGACTTGAAAGAAATTCGAGGATTTACACATGAATCAATCAAAACCTGCATCCCCATTTTAAGTGATAAAAGACTTAACAGCAATCTTGGTTTGTCTAATACATCGCATCAGTTGTATGACACTTTGATCTTTTATGAATTCTGTGTCCTATGTACCTGCCCCACTAGCTACCTGATGAAGGAGCTGTGCTCTGAAAGCTTGCACTTTCAAACTGTTGGACTATAAACTGGCCATATGTGATTTTTAACTTTGTCCACCCCAGCCCAACACTGGCACCTCAACATCATAAGTTGAAAGCATGACTGCTGTCTATAATATGCTTTGTATGCTGCCATAAACTAAAGCGAAAGCATCTATTTCAGTGGTAGAGGTCACATCAGTACAATTAGCATCCAATGATCTCCAGCATCTGCAGACCTCATTTTTTACTTACAAAAGCAATCTCCCAACATCCCCTTTCGTTAAAAAAGTTGTATTCACTTCTCATTAATTTGCAGCTGCAAGTAAGCCAAGTTATTCAAATTCCATGGTAACAAATAAAAATGTTACTTCTAGTTAGTCTTACTGACATCAGTTTCTGCATATGCATTTCATCAGTTTCTGCATATGTCTGAAGTGTCGAAGCCTTTGAATGATATGGGTGCAAGTTATTCTTTCCAGTTTGTCTAGTATTTATTGTCCCTGGGGTGATGTTCCTTTCCTGGGAAGTATCATCTTCATGATAATGCTTGATGCTTGATTATAGCAAGACTCTTATCCCTCACATTCAATGGGAAGAATCTTCCCAGTCCCTGAATAATGTGGGAGATGGCAAAAAGAAATTGGGAGAACCGAACAATATTGGGAGCAACAAATCACATTTACCAATTAAGTTCAGGACTCGTAACAAGGTTCTCGTTAGAGAGTGGTACAACTCCCATTAATGAGTATTATCTGTTATGTTACACTGACTATAAGAATGTCACCTCTTCAACGTACATTCTCCTATTCAACCAAGCACCAGATAGAAACTAGACTCTGAGAATTCCTGATATAGAAGTCAGAATAGGTAACAGTGACTCCAACTGACCGCTTGCTCCTCCAAACCTCCACCTTGGACTCCTGGTGCAAATTCTCAAACTGCACTCCAAGTGCAGCAGTCACACACATACCATATTGGTATCCAACATAGGCTTACCACACTGGATCATCAAGACACATATTTAATCCAGTTACAATAGGCTCCAATACTATAATGCTGCACTTTGGAGTACACCAGTAACTAGCATTAAACAGTTGCTGCAAGGACTCTTCATGCGCAGGGGCAGGTGTCCAGTTCATGAACTACCCCAAGCTGTATCTCAGAGCTGCTTACTTCCCTTCTTAGCATTTGCTCACACAGTGCCTAGTACCCACAGCATTTCTATCTTGTTTTGCCTAACCTTGATTTAAAGTTCTTTACCCCCTCAGCCCAAGCTCACATGCACAGTAGTTTCATCTTGATGTGTATTTAAGTGCAGACAGAAACACAGAGCATGTTACAGTTCTCAGCAATGATTAATTAAGGGCATGAACTTGTTGCTGCATGGCACTATGCTATATCAATTTCATACCTGCACCATATGCCATCGGCTTATGCGGAAAATGCACTGCATATGTTTCAACCAATTGGGCATGTCTCAAAGCCTAAAGGAAGTAGTTCTCAGTCAGGTCAAGAGAGATATCTTTTATTCATGAGGTCTTAATACAGTAAGTCAAAGGCAGCCTCTGATATTAGTTTGAGGATAGATATAGTCAGCATAGTTGCTTGGGGCAGTCAGGGTCAGGATCCTCGTAGGGGATGAGGAGCCAACTATTGGACACCCTCCACTGATCATGTCTCTTTTTGTTTGACTGTGTGTTGTTGAATTGAATTGAATTTATTGTCACATGTACAAAGCACAGTGAAAAGCTTTGTCTTGCGAACAATATAGGCAGATCACAGCGTTAAGTAGTGTAGATAAGTAAATAATAGGTAAACAGAGACACAAGCAAAAACACAGGTACAGGCAAATGTTAAAGGTTGTGAATCCATTCAGTATTCTAACAACCCTAGGGTAGAAACTGTTACAAAACTGGCTAGTGCGTGTGTTCAGGCTTCTGTAACAATGGTAGAGGTTGTAGAAAAGCCTTGCCAGGGTGGGATGGATCTTTGAGAATGCTGGCAACCTTCCCTTGACAGTGGGCCTGGTAGATGGATTCTATAGATGGGAGGTTGGCCTTTGTGGTTGTCCGGGCCGACTTCACTACTCTCTGTAACTGTCTCTGATCTTGAATGGTACAGTTGCCATATCAGGTAGTGATACATCCAGACAGAATGCTCTCAATGGCACACCTATAAAAGTGGGCAAAGGTATTCACTGTCAGGCCAAATTTTTTCAGCTGTCTGAAGAAGAAGACATGTTGTTGTGTCTTTGTAACCAGTGCATCCACATGAAGAGTCCAAGAAAGCTCGTGGTGGATGACCGCTCCCAGGAACTTGACACTCTCTACTGGTCTCACCTCTGTGCTGTTAATGTGAAGGGGGGCATGGGCAACATCCCACCGAAAGTCAATAATGAGTTCCTTGGTTTTGCCGGCATTGAGAGCTAGGTTGTTCTCAGTGCACCATTTTTCCAGGTCTTCCACCTCCCATTTGTAGTCTGTTTCATCGTCATCTTAGATTCAATCGACTATGGTGGTGTCATCAGAGAACTTGTAAATGGGATTAGTCTGGTATTTGGCAACGCAGTCATGGGTGTACAATGAGTACAGAAGGGGGCTGAGTATGCACCCCTGTTTACATCTGGAATGAGAGAAAGTGAGAAAGTGAGGGATGGAGTGAGATAAAAGTGGCTGGCTAAGTGTTCATGCTACTGTTGAGGGGGCGGGGGGGGGGGGGGGGGGTGGAGATGGGAGAAGTGATGAGTTGTCCTGAGCCATGTAGAGTTAGTAGTGCGGAGGAATTGGGTAGGTAAGCGCAAGTGAAGAAAGATATTGATTGCAATATTGACAGTAATAGAGCATGGAAGATGTACACAGTAGCGAAGACAGAATGACTGTGAGGTAGCAGAGAGAAGGTAGTTGTACTTACCCTGATATAGCAGGTCATTGACCTTCTTTCTACTTTGCTGGGCTGAGACTGCACTGCCCCCTATAATAAACACATGACTCTGGCCATGCTGGACAGTGTTTGTGTCATGGCCTCCTCTAGTGGTCCTGTGTGAGGAATACATCCTTCCCTAGCACCACCTCATTGCAAAGGACCTCGAGGTGCTTGTGCTCAACGCACAGAGATAACTTCAGGGCCAAAGTTAGGTGTTGTTGCTAGTTTTAGAATTTGAGTGAAATCTGCTCTATGCCCCAATCTCATTGCTATCCTTTGCAGTGAGCATATATGTATAGATGGACACAATCTGATAACAGATTGGCCAAGAACTTTGCTAAATAGTTCATTTATCCAACAATTTGTGCCATTATGTTCTCATCTGTTGTTCACCACATCTCAGCTGCAGCTACCATTTGATTATGATCTAGTCAAGTCCTTTTCCTGACAGTACATGACCTATGTACTTGATTTCAGACATCTTCAATTGCATTTTCTTTTGAGGGGTTGTTGGTTCTTCTATCCTGTCTTACAGACTGGATTTTATAGCAGGTGTAAATATCTTTGGCAGATATTGATTTGGTCTTACCTTCTGATGTACTTTGAGATGATCTTCATCTGGAAGGCATTCAACACCTCCAAAAACATATGTGTAATGTTTTAAGTATCTGTTCAACTATTAATGCCTTGGTGGCCTGCTAAATACTGCAAATTCCCCTCTTCTGATACATCTAGGATTATCAGTCCCAGATCTGCTTCAGCTGAGATGTGTTGTTTGGCTTAACATTCACTAATGGGAACTTCAGATCCTTGATCACTCCATTGTCTACAGGATGAAGCACCAGTTATCTATCTGACACATCACATTCGTTTGATGCTTTTCTTCTATAGTCAATCACAAGCCAGTTATCACCTTTCAACTTGACAATGCCAACCTCTTGTATGGTGTAGAGTGACTAACTAGAACTAGTGGTCGACATCTCTCGAACATATCTTCATAGGCTTGTTTTTATAATTTTCTAACTGAACACTTACCTGCAAAATAATTTGACTTTTTGCAATTATAGCACGGCTTTCCCTAAACTGGACAACCTTTCTTTTCTTCTGTGTGGTGTTCTCTGCAATGTCTGCTGACGTTGTCGGCCACGCCACTTCCACAATGCCACCTCTGCGATGGTGGCCAAGCACGTTACCCCTATAACCTCCAACGATTGCATCATTTCCTTAGCTAACACCACCCCCATGACCACCACTGAGCACACCACCTCCGTTGCTGACCCCATCAACCACACTGCTGTTGGCAACTTCACTTCTGCTGACTCTGTCAATTATGTGACCGCTGATGTCACCGCCAATCATATGGTTTTTCCCACACACATACTCACCCAAAGACAACCACCACCCCCACTCCCATAAGACTATAAGACCATAAAACCATAAGACATAAGAGTGGAAGTAAGGCCATTCAGCCCATTGAGTCTGCACCGCCATTCAATCATGGATGATAGGTATTTCAACGCCACTTACCCGCACTCTTCCCATATTCTTCATTCCTTGTAAGATTAAGAATTTATCAATTTCTGCCTTGAAGACATTTAACATTCTGGCCTCTACTGCGCTCTGTATCAATGAATTCCACAGGCCCACCACTTTCTGGCTGAAGAAATATCTCCTCATTTCCATTCTATATTGACCCCCTCTCTTTCTAAGGCTGACCCATAGATCCTAGTATCAATACCTCACGGAAACAAATTACCAGCATCCACCTTTGCTAAGCCATGCATTATCTTGTAAGTTTCTATTAGATCTCCCCTCCACCTTCTAAATTCTAATGAATACAACCCCAGGATCCTCAGCCATTCATCATATGTTAGGTCTGTCATTCCAGGAATCATTCATGTGAATCCCTGCTGGACACACTACAGTGTCAGTATGTCCTTCCTGAAGTGTGGGGCCCAAAACTGGACACAGTATTCTAAAAGGGGCCTAGCCAGAGCTTTATAAAGTCTCAGTAGCACATTGCTGCTTTTACATTACAACCCTCCCAACTCCAGCTCAACATTAGACCCCAGCCCCAAGCCAGGTATTTACCATTCTTCCAGACCTCTCACTCACTGAGGATGAACAGTCAGTCCTAGGCAAAGGACTCACCTTCATTCCCCAACACACACATCAACGAATTTCACACACTTCCAGATGTCGAACACTTCTTCACCTGCCTCTGCCTCCATGCCTATTTCTTCAAACATAAATCCTACCCATCCTCCAAAGACCCTTTCTCCCACCTACAATAAATTCCATTACCTGGACACTCTGTCCTGGCCTCTCACCCTCCCTTGACCTCTTCATCTCCAACTACCACTGCAACATCAACCACCTGAATCTCTTCATTCCTCTCAGCTACTTCAACTTTTCCCATCCATATGCATGGCTCTCCACTCCCTCCACTCCAACCCCAACTTCACCATCAGACCAGTGGACAAGAAGGGTACAGTGGTAGTTAGGCACACTGACTCCAACTTGTCGAAAACAAACGCCAACTTACTGACATCTCCTCCTACTACTCCCTCGATAACGGCCCAACTTCTCATCACCAAACTATCATCTCCCAAACCATCCACAATCTCATTGCCTCGGGAGATCGCTCATTCACGGCCTCCAACCTTAAAGTCACCCAACCCGACTCTGCCCGTTTGTATCTTCTCTCCAAAATTCATACACCTGACTGCCCCAGTCGCCTGATCATGTCTGCCTGCTCCTGACCCACTGAACTCATCCCCTCTTATCTCGACTCTGCCCTGTTCCCTTTGGTGCAGAAACTCTCCTCTTACATTCAGGACACCACCCAGGCTATCCACCTTCTTCACAATTTTCAGTTCCCCTGTCCCTAACACCTCACCTTCACCATGGACATTCAGCCTCTCTACACCTGTATTCCCCATGAGAGAGGGTCTTCCTCTCCTGCAGACCCAATCAGTTATCCTCCACTGACATTCTACTTTGATTGGCGGAACTGTTCCTCACCCGTGACAATTTTCAATCCTCCCACTTCCTACAAACCAGAGGGATGGCCATTGGTACCCACATAGGTCCGAGCTATGCCTGCCTCTTCGTAAGATATGTGGAACAGTCCGTTTTCTACACCGACACCAACCCCCACCTTTATCCTCTGTGACATCAATGACTGTATTAGTGCTGTCTCCCATGAGGAGCTCAAACAGTTCATCCTCTTCACCTGTACCTTCCATCCTGACCTCAACTTTACCTGCACCACCTCTGACATCTCCCTCCCCTTCCTGTACGTCTCTATCTATCTCCATCTCCAGCAATCATCTCAGCACCAACATCACTTGCAAACCAGTTGACTCCCAACGGTGGCACAGTGATTAGCACTGCTGCCTCACAGTGCCAGAGACCTGGGTTCAATTCCTGCCTCAGGCAACTGTCTGTGTGGAGTTTGCACATTCTCCCTGTGTCTGCATGGGTTTGCTCCCGGTTTCCTCCCACAGTCCAAAAATGTGCAGATCAGGTGAATTGGCCATGCTAAAATTGCCCATAGTGTTAGGTGAAGGGGTAAATGTAGGGGAATGGGTCTGAGTGGGTTGCACTTCGGCGGGTCGTGGATTTGTTGGGCCGAAGGGCCTGTTTCCACACTGTAAGTAATCGAATCTAAACTGGAGGATAAACATCTCGTTTTCTTCCTCAGGAGCTTACAACCACACAGCCTTAACATAGAATTCACCAGTTTCAAAATCTCCCCAACCCCACACCTTATCTCTCTCTCTCCACCCCACCCCGTTAACCTGATCCCACCATCTCCATCTTCCTTCTCACCTATCCTCTCCACCCTTCCCACTGACCATTCACAGCTACCGTCTACTTGCATCCACCTGTTGACATCCTACCTATCTTTCTTCAAGCCCCAACCCACTCCCTCTATTTAATTTATTACACAGCCCCCTTCCCCTCCCTCAGTCCTGATGAACAGTTCCAACCTGAAACATCGACTCCCATCCTCTCCTGATGCTGCTTGACCTGCTGTGCTTTTTCCAGCTCCACTGTTTATCCACTCTGATCTCCAGCATCTGCAGTTTTCACTATCTCCATCTGGCCTTGTTTTTTTTTGTCTGGATTTTCTTTGAATTCCTATTCCCCAAATTTCTGCTTTAATTTGGCCTGGGATATCTCTCAACACAAAACAAAGTTTCATCTGTAATTTTCTAGCCAATGAGTAACAATCTCAGAAATTCTGCATATGTCGATAGCTTTCTTGTGAGTACATTTCTCCTCTCTCAATAGCTGCATTCTCGCTGAGGGATCTTTTACACTTAAGACAATTCTATCTCTGTTAAGATCACCTTTCATTTGTCCTGACTCATTGTATTCAGTGCCATTACATACTGATTAATGGTATTCACCTTCCCCTGAGCTCTGATGTTGAACACAAACTCAATAGATATTACAGGATGCCACATATGTCATTACAGCCTTCTAAATTTCTGAAGTCTGTTTTTCTTGCTTTGGATCTAGAGACAAAAATAACTGCAGATGCTGGAATCCAAGTAGACTGGAAAGATGCTGAAGGAACACAGCAAGCCAGGTGACATCAGAAGGTGGAGAAATCGACATTTTGGGTGTAACCCGTTTTCAGGACTCGATGGTGGGGGGGTGGGTGGGTTTGTGTAGGGGGAGCTGCAGATAAAGGGGGTGGGGGGGGGCAGGGTGATTAAGTGGCATTAGGTGAAGTCAGGTAGAGGGTATGACCTGGTTGGTCAATGGGGGGAATGAATCCAGCTGGTGGCAGGGAAGAGTGAAAGGGAGGGGCAGGGGCTGGGAAGACAGTCAGGGGATGGGAAGGGAGGTTATTTGAAATTGGAGAATTCAATGTTGAGTCCTCCAGGATGCTTAGGCGAATGGAGAGGTGTTTTTCCTCCAATTTTCAGTATGGTTCATTGTGGCAATGGAGGAAACCAAGGAAGGTCATGTCAGAAAGGGAGTGGGAATGGAAATTAAAATGGGCAGTGACTGGAATAGCTGGTCGGTCCCGTGGGCCCAGTTGAGATGCTTGGTGAACCGTTCCCTAAGTTTATGTTTGGTCTCCCAGTGTAGAGAAGACCACATCAGGAGCACCTGATGCAGTAATCTAGGTTGGAGGAGAGGCAGGTGAACCTCTGTCTCACCTAGAAGGACTGTTTGAGGCCCTGGATGATGGTGAGAGGAGTGGTGTGCCAGCATCTTTTCTGGTTGCAGGGAAAGGTACCTGGCGATTTGGGGGGAGTGTGGGGGGTGGTGGTTTGTGGGGGTGGGGGATGGGAGGTTGATTGGGAGAGTGGCGCAAACCAAGGACTGTTGAAGGGAAGGCAGAGAGGGTTTGGAAGGGGAAGATGGTGGTGGCGTCTAGTTAGTGTTTGTGGAAGTGTTTAAGGATGATGCATTGGATGTGGAGAGTGGTGGTGGTAGGTGAGGTCAAAGGGCATTCTGTACTTATTGCGTCTGAAGGTGGGCAGTTTAGGGTAGTGAAACAGGAAATGGAGGTGATATGGCGGAAGGTTGTCTGGATGACAGAGGGAGGAAAGGTACGTTGTTCGAAATAGGTGGACATCTAGGATGCTTGTGCATGGAATGTCTCTTCGTCTGAGCAGCTGCCGTGGATGGGAAGGAATCGGGAGATTGGGATGGAGTTCTTGCAGGATCCTGGATAGGAGGAGGTGTAGTCCAGGTAGTTATGGGACTCTATGGGTTTGTAATGAAAGTCCATCTGGAGACTATCACAGGAGATGGAAATGGTGAGGTCAAGGAAGGGGAGGGAGGTGTCCAAGATGGACCAAGTGAATAAGAGGGCAGGGTGGAAGTTGTGGGTGAAGTTCTAGTTCAGACTTTGCTTCTGCCTCTGCCTCCGTGCCTTCTTCTTTGACAAAAACACCCAACCTCCTTCTGAGGACCCCTTCTCCCACCCTGAACCTTCCTCCTATACTTGGATAACACCTCCCTCCCCCCCCCCCCCCCCCCCCACTGGTCTTGTACCCTTCCCTAGACCTCTTCATTGGTACTGCCGACCTGGCATCGGTCACCTCAATTTCTCCACCCTCCCCACCCACTCCAACCTCACCTCCTCCGAACGTGCAACACTCCACATGCTCTGCAACAATCCCCCCCCTCGCTCCCCCCCGGTTCACCATCAAACCCGCTGAGGCTGAATGCCCATTTCACTTCCCCTTCCCACTCCATTTCCAACATGACCATCCTTGGCATCCTCCATTACCACAATGAACCACACAGCAAATTGGAGAAACAATACCTCATCTTCCACCTGGGCACTGAGAGCCCAGAGGAATCAACATTGAATTCTCCAATTTCAAATAACCTCCCTATCCATTCCTTGACTCCCTTCCTAGCCCCTCCCTCTCCCTTCCACTCCTCCCTGCCACTAACCGGATTCATTCTTCCCATTGATTAATCAGGTCATACCCTCTACCAATCTTCATCTATCCCCACTTCATCCTCTTCCCTGCCACCTCCTTTATCTGCAGCACCCCCTACACCCACCCCCACTTCTGAAGAAGGGTTACACCTCAGACGTACACTTCTCCACCTCCTGATGCTACTTGTCTTAATGAGATCTAGGCTGCAATAAAGACTGTAACACTCTTTCACCAGCACTAATAACAGAGTTGTTACTCTTAATTGCTCAGTGGTTAGCACTGTTGCTTCACAGCACCAGGGTCCCAGGTTCAACTCCAGCCTTGGGTGACTGTATGGAGTTTGCACATTCTGTGTCTGGGTGGTCCGGTTTCCTCCCACAATCCAAAGATGTCCAGGTTAGGTGAATTGGCTGTGCTAAATTGTCCATAGTATTAGGGCATTAGACAAGAGGGTGGGTTACACTTCAGAAGGTTGGTGTGGACTTGTTGGGCCGAAGGGCCTGTTTTCACACTGTAGGAAATCTAATCTAATCTTTTTATTAAATTCTGTAACAGTTTCATAGTTTTGCCACTTAGAATCATAGAACTATGTATGAAATAGTTACATCTTTAGAATGAAAAGAAAACTCTGATTCAGTCTTATAATTTTCTCATAGCAGTAAGAAGGGACAAGTTATAGACATTTTGACCTACCCAATAATTCGAGGTTGCTGACTACAATTTTAATTCTTCTTGGTTGCATTCTTATTGTAGCCGCCTCCTACAGTTCTGAAATATTCACTAATCCTAAACTTCACTGTTCTGACTTGTTTAAAGCTTATTTCGTGTAATGTGTTTTTAATAGTTGCCATAAACTAAAGTAGTTCCACCAGTGCTGGAAGTCACATTCTATGTAAGCAAATGCTTTTCTTCGAACAATGAGAGCATCTTAAAAAAATTGTAATAAAGCTCCTGGTTAAACACAGAAACTGATGTCATCTCTGCATGTCTCTGACTCCACACTTCCAACCCCAGGACCAATTACCAGAATCTGCCTATCAGTCCCCATCTTGGCAACTCACAACTCTACTTATCCCACTTCAAACACACCTATCTTCACCTCACAGTGTAAATCTTATATGATGGGAGGTGACCTTCTGGATGGGGTCTGCATATTAGTATCAGTACATTTAGGAGTTTCAATCAGTGCTTGATTAACTCCTAGCTGGATAATAAAGAGAAAATGGCCATAATTTCTGCTGCAAGTTCTTTGGTTATACAATTTACAAGTTAGGCTGCAGTTTTCACAACAAGATAGTTTTACTGCAGTTTACCTGTCATAGACAAATAGAGAAATTACTCAACTATAATTCTTGTAATTTCATAGGCATTGCACTTTTGCCAGGGTTACATTGAGTCAGATATATTTTTAATTGGTTCATTCTTTTTTCTACAAGCAAGCAATCCTTGCAAGTATTTATTTTGCTATTCATCTAGTGCTTAACCACCAAGTTGGGTACAAAGGCAGTTATCCAAATAGTACACTGACTTGATATTGGATATTCTGCACAGTGTCCATATGATTCATAGAGTCACAGAGATGTACAGCAATTGAACCAGCCTCCACCACTTCCACTGGCAGCTCATTCCATACATGCACCAAC
The DNA here is from genome assembly GCF_020745735.1 of Hemiscyllium ocellatum. NCBI lineage: Eukaryota > Metazoa > Chordata > Chondrichthyes > Orectolobiformes > Hemiscylliidae > Hemiscyllium > Hemiscyllium ocellatum. The sequence goes on along the minus strand of NC_083416.1, from coordinate 23,927,770 downwards.
TTCTGTGTGAAGAAGTTACCCTTAGGTCCCTTTTATATCTTTCCCCCCTCACCCTTAACCTATGTCCTCTAATTCTCAATGGTTAGCATGCTGCCTCACAGCGCCAAGGACCAAGGTTCAATTCTCACTTGGGTGACTGTCTGTGTGGAGTTTACACATTCTCGCTGTGTCTGTGCGCGTTTCCTCCCGATGCTCCAGTTTCCTCCCACAATCCAACCATGTGCAGGTCAGATGAATTGGCATGCTAAATGACCGACAGTGTTCAGGGATGTGTAGGTTAGGTGCATTAGTAAGTGGTAAAATGTAGATTAATAGGGTAGGGGATTGGGTTTGGGAGGGATGCTCTTCAGAGGGTGGGTGTGGACTTGTTAGGCCGAATGGCCTGTTTCCACACTGGAAGGATTCTATGGACTCCCCAACCCCAGGGAAAATACCTTGTCTATTCACGGTATCTATGCCCCTCATGATTTTATAAACCTTAATAAATTTACCCCTCAGCCTCAAACGCTCCAGGGAAAATAGCCCCAGCCTATCCAGCCTCTCCCTATAGCTCAAATCTTCCAAACCTGGCAACATTCTTCTAAGTCTTTTCTGAACCCTTTCAAGTTTCAAAACATCCACAAAACCCAGAATTGCATGCAGTACTCCAAAAGTTGTCTGACAAATGTTTTGTACAGATACAACATGACCTCCCAACTCTTATATTCAATGCTCTGACCAATAAAGAAAAGCATACCAAATGCCTTCTTCACTCTCCTAATTACCTGTGACTCCACTTTCAAGGAACTATGAACCTGCACTCCAGGATCTCTTTGTTCAGCAACACTCCTTTGGACCTTACCATTAAGTGTATAAGTCCTGCTCTGATTTGCTTTTCCAAAATGCAGCACTTCCCATTCATCTAAAGTAAACTCCATCTGCATTCTACACCTTGTGTTTTGTGCTGTTCACAAAGCACATTTAAGCTATTCACCAAATGGAGCATTTCATTCTCTTTATGCAAGTTAACAGTGGCAGAGAATTTTGCAGATGGCTTTTCACTGTCACTACTCCTTTTGTTTATTCTGTTAGCTTTATTTGTCAATGCATATGAATCTATCAATGTTTCACGTAAACAATTGCTGTATCAACAGCCAAGGTCTGCAGAGTCAAACGTTTGATTAAATGTATACGGTAGAACTTTACGATTTTCTAAAGATCAGGAAAGTGTCTGTTCATAGCTTTATTTTTCTCACAGTCATTTGTTATTTCCTTATATTACACAATCTTTTAGTCACAGGGAGGGACCAGAGACCTCTTCGCTTTCCATAAACTGCACTGTTATCCACAATTAAGGAATAAACAAGAATAGCATCTTTAATGGCCCTCCCAGTTTTCATTCATTGTAATGATTAGTTTCTATTATGAATACTGATATAGAGCAATGTGGAGCAATGATGAGTAAGAGCTTCACTGTGTTGCAGCACTATTCAGAGCCTCCGATATGTATGTTATTAACAATTATGCATTGTTATGCTTCTCAAACCATAAATTTATGGAACAAGCAAAAGGAAAATACTGCATAAACAGGAAATTCTTCTTCCAGGACCTTGTAGTGATAAAATGGTTTTGCTAAGGACTGAGTGAACTTTTGTTCACCCTGAGAGAAAGCATGGGTTGTTGTTAGCCAAATTTGAGTGAACTTCTGTGACTATTTCTGATCGTAATCTTTCATTTCTGTTTGGCTAACACATGCTTAGAGAATGTTTAAATAGTTTGTGTTTCAATTTTACTGGAATGGAGTAACACGTCAAACAGACAGTTTCAAACTTGAGATTCCCAGACCCTGGGCACTCATCAACAATAAACAAATGAGACTATTCAGGTTTTTATATCAAGTTACAGGTCATAATACAAGTGGAAGAAACAGTGATTAAACTAGAAAGGAACATTCAATGCAACACTGTAAAAAACTGTCTTGCTTCTGTGCAATTCGACCAATTTTTATGGATGAGATTATCTGCCATGACAGAGGGAAGGAAACGATATCTATGGGACATACTGACTATGCAATATTCTGAAAAACTAGCCTAGAATTTTGATGCCATTCTGCTTTTTTCTATTGAAGCCTGCTGTGCTTTGCCAACTTCACAAATTCCATTTCTATTGTTTCATTAATTGACAGCTATTTTTATACTCTATTCTATTCAAACCAAGTTTACAAAGGGTTGTCAATTTGCTATTGGCACACTAGCAACAAAGAAAAACATTTTAGAAGATTTGAATGACTTTATAAGCATCTAAAAATGTTCATGCAGCAATGGGTATCCTATCTCTGTTTGGATATAATTTTAAAATGCTCCATCATTAATTACACTTCAAATGAAAATAGAATTTTTTGGTCCGGTGTGATTTTTATGTCTTGGGCTTGGAGATGGTTGTATTGTTCTCTAGTGTATGAAATGATAATGCAATGATTTCCACTAACAATAGCACGAAGTATTCCATTTACCTGCTTTTCGTAGTCTTAATTGCCAGTCTTGGATTTTCCTCTTGCAGAGTCTGTTTTATCCATTTGGATTAATAGCAAAAACCTATCAAATTCAAAGATTGTAAATTTTCCTCCAATACAAAATCATTGTTATTTATTTCACAATAGAAGTCTGTTAATGCAATCTTGAATTAACAAAATAGAGTAATTAATCATTAAATTTGGCCCTTGTTGTGTTCCAATGGAACCTCACTTAATAGAAAATTGCTTATTAGGAATGATGGGGCCTATGGGAAAAGTGGGGTTAGGGACAGACAAGCAAACAAAAAATCACTCACAATCACTTAAAAATCAAACAAACGTCTAATGCAATGAAGATTCAATGAAGATTGAAATCATATTTATTAACAAAATAAAGCAAATTTAACACATTAGACTCAAAAAATGTAAGAAAGCTGTTCTCTTTACAGTACCTCTCATGGAGAGCTGCTGTGTCAGCAGCTGACATCAGTGCATGCACAGAACGGCAACAAGATTGGAGTGCACCCGCACATGAGTAGAATCGCACAAAGACTTCAGCACTGACGTCACGCATGCACAGAATGGCGCATGTGCAGAACAACGCAGAGATTTCGGCGCGCACATTAGCACATGCGTAGAATGAAGCACGCGAATCAATTCCCATTGGAATTGTACTATTTCCAATGGAAATAACCATTCTCCAAAAAAAATTCCCTAATTCTTCAGTGACATTATAGCCAAATCTCACTGCCAAAATGCACGTTATCCCAGAACTACCTATAAATGGGAATATTTCCTTTCATGCAGTGTTACTAGGACAAGGAAACTTATTGTGGCCTGATGCACATCAGGAAGCAACAAACTTTAGAATCAGTAAATCATTCACACATCAAAATGGTTCCATCAGGTCTTCTTTAGTGTGCAGTAATCAATTGGCAAAGCAGGGCATCTACAGTTTTAAAGCTGTTTGCTTTGGCGAGGATAGGGAGAAAGATCTCACTGGAATTTGGCAGGGCCTCAGACTGTGTTATACATGGCACATCAGTGAATTTCAATCAGTTCCTGAGTAGAACTACCCATCAAGTAAGTTAAAGTCAACATGCCCTGCTGAGATATGAGAATTGGTGACTAGACTTGCATCATCTCTGTTTGGTATTATTCCACTGACAATCCTCATCTTTGTACAGGGGCTTCAAACTATGAATTTATTTTAAGGACAATCGTCATCGTTGTGGCTATCTCTCAAGGTTGAAGATGATAGTCTTTGTTCCATTGATCTATTTTTGGGCTCTCAGGTAGTTTATGAGTCCAATCTTGGCTTTGTAAGTTCTTCCACATTCAGGACAAGTAGTCCCAGATGGCAGATCGAGCTTTGGTTGTCGCGGCCTTTCTTTCTGTTTTCTTCTCTTTTCTTCTCATTCTGCACATCTGTTGGCTTTGGAAGTTGCTGTTCTTTCTTGGATGATGGTTTGCCAGAGTTTCCTGTCTTTGGCATCGGTTTCCTAATTGTTGAAATCAATGTTACATTTCTTCATGTTGGCTTTTAAAATGTCTTTGAATCTCTTCTGTTGTCCACCTCTTTTATATTTGCCTTCTTTAAGCTGTGAGTCGAAGATTTGTTTCGGCAGACATTTGTCTTTCATCTGAACAAATGACCACTCCATCTTAGTTGGCTCTTGATGATGTAGGCTTCAATGCTTGTTGTTTTTTGCTTCATTCAGCACGCTGATGTTGGTTCTTCTATCTTCCCAGGTGATATTCAAGATGTTTCAAAGGCATCACTGATGAAAATTTTCAAGTCCCTACAGATGTCGTTGGTATGTTGTCCAAGTTTCTGATGCATACAGAGGCATTGGGATCACTACTGCTTTGTGCACTAACATGTACTACATATTTAAGGAAACTACTGGTACCAGGAATAGTACTGCGGGAGAAAAATGAGAAAACAAAAAGCTATGAAAACTTTGAGAGAAATGACAAAACCAAACAAAAATAGATGAGTAACATAGTATTATCTCACCATTGCTTGACAAATGTGCACAGTGCACTGTGCACGGTGGCACAGTGGTTAGCACTACTGCCTCACAGCGCCAAGGACCTGGGTTCAATTTCCGCCTCACGCGACTGACTGTGTGGAGTTTGCACATTCTCCCCGTGTCTGCATGGGTTTCCTCCGGGTGCTCCGGTTTCCTCCCACAGTCCAAAGATGTGCCAGTCAGGTGAACTGGCCTTGCTAAATTGCCCGTAGTGTTAGGTAAGGGGTATATGTAGGGGTATGGGTGGGTTGCGCTTCGGTGGGTCGGTGTGGACTTGTTGGGCTGAAGGGCCTGTTTCCACACTGTAAGTAATCTAAAAAAAAATCAAGTCACCTATATCATATTGAAGATAACTTTTAAATACCATCCAATATGCTTTAATACTTGAACTCATTACATAACAGCATCTGTGATGGGTGCTTCCAGTACAGATATTATGCATGATGGAAATTCATTGCAGATACAACACTCTCGTCCAGAAAATATCATTATCTGTCATCCTGAACCCAACCATTTGGATAGAAATTATTCATATTTCAGTCAGAATTCCTATGTGATGTGGCAGGACTTTAATACAGAAATTCCAAGATCTATTAGGACTTAGTACATTTTTAAAGAAATAAAAGACTTCAACAATGCAACTGCGTGGGAACTTGTAACTCTGTGGGAATAGATTTATTTGATTTTCCTTGAATCACTTTGCATTGTTTCCTGTGGGGCATCTAGCTGCAGAAATGAAGTACTAGAAGGCACTCTAGGGTGTTTCCTGTGGGCTCCTTTAGGGATGAATGACTAGAAAGAATTAGTGCTGCTCTCTGTGGAATCACGCCCCTTGGAAAACATTGAGTCCAAACATATTTCTTTGTTTATTTACAGATTTTTGCTAAAGGAGATGGGAAATGTTTTTCTCACTTCATAAAACATTTGTACTGTCAAAGAAAAAAAAAATTTAATTTTTCTTTTTATATATTAAATGACTGCATGCTATAGGTTTCCCTTGGCACTAAGGACAGAGAAGCCTACAGACAATCTATATTTGTGGAAGATAATAATGCTAAATTTAATTCCCAGTAAGGGAGGGACAGCAGTCCCATGTGGAAAAGGGATTGAAAGACCCAGCACAGTTTACTTTGAGGCTTCACTTGAGTGATGTTTCTTACCTAGCTCAGACAGCAAGTAGTAATTAAGCTGCTCGTCTCAGAATTGCAGTTCCAATAGCAAGGTAAATCTGGGAGGGGGCAGGGGTGTATTTCAATGATCTGAAATTTGGACAGAAGGTGTTATCCTGGGCAACAGAGGCCTGGATTTCCTTGCTGAAACAAGCATCTACTATTATTCCTTTTTTCCCCCCAATTTGATTTGGTTTATTGTAGTCACATGTACCTAAGCACAGTGAAAAGCTTTACTTTGTGAGCAGTACAGGCAGATCATAGCAAAGAAGAACATACACATTATAGGGTGCTTAAACAGAGCAAGGCGTATAAGGTTACAGCTGCACAGGAGGTGCACAAAGTAAGATCAACACGGTCTTTCTTCAGAAACTGACTAAAATTCACTGCATTTCCATGTGTGACACAGTTTGAGGTCCCTGCCAGATTCCAATGAGACCCACATACAGTTTTAAAATTGCAGGTGGGAAGGAAATGGAACTGCTCCATTGTATCAAGGAGAAAGAGAGAAAGAAGCTAATGGGATTTCTGCTGGGGTTAAAGCTGCAGTGAGGAAAAATTGGTGTAGCATCCTGTTGGTCAAAGTCTCGCAATCAAAGGTGCCAACAAAAAAAAATTCCATAACATATTGAACCAACAACAGGCACAATAATGCTAAAATAAACTTAACCTTGTGAGTCCCTTTTGAGTTTTGCTTGGATAGAATGTGAGTTTCCTGTTTGGAGCTGTTAACTTGGTCCAATCAGGGAGTCCTAGCTGACAGGTATAAACAGGAGTTTCAGGGGTTCTTCTTACACTAGTAGTTGGTTCTGAGCTGGCTGGGTCAGTGTCATGTACTATGCAAGCATAAATAAAGGGTGACTTGGTGATGGGATACTGGCTTTTGTGGAACTATTTCAATGGTAACAAAAGAAAAACACCCCCTGAAAGGGATTCACTTTCAACAGTCATCTTTGAATTGAGGTAAGCATTTCTGGCATCATGCCATTATTTGGGATGCTTGACCCATTCAATCTTGCTGCCAAAGATGGGCCCCAGTTATTAGAAAGAATACAGATGAAAAGCAATGAATAATTATCCTGATAGCTTGTGGGCCTGCAGCTTTTTTGGTTCTGAGGAGCCAACATTTTCTGAGGCACCAGATACTAAAACTTTTAAAGAGCTGACAGGTTTAGATAAGTAATATTGTGACACAAGTTTCCTCTAATTCTGAGATGCTATCATTTTTATTTGGCAGTTCAAGAACCAGGGAAATCTGTCTAAGGATTTTTGACAAGGCTAAGGTGACTGGCAGAGGCATGTGACTTTGGTTTAATTCTAAATGAGATGCTGAGAGGCCATTTGTTGTGTAGGATTACTGATGTAATTATGCAAAAGCGCCCACCAGCTGAAGGCCAACTGGACTTCAAGCAGGCACTACAACTGGCTTTGTCAAAGAGAGTGACACAAATGGAGCATATGAGTTACAGAGTATGCCAATAGAATTGGGCACCCTTGCCGATCCGACTGAGCTTGGGGGACATCACTTGAGTGAAGACACTTGCCTAGCCTCATTCAAGACATATCCCAAATAAAGGAACCCTAGGTCAGCCCACAAAAAAGCTCCAAAAACAAACCAAGACTTGGCCGAATGGCTAGAATTTTCTCAAAGATCTGGGCTGACAAGCCATTGTAGTTGATTCCATAATGCCAACTCAAGACAGCGAAAGAGACACGCAAGGTCTGAATTGAGTAAGAGAACTCAGAGGCTGGTATCCAGGAGAATACACACACTGGAAAGTCCATCTACAGCTGATTTGGAACAGTAAAATTGCTTAGCAAAATCCAATCAGAACCAATCCAAATAAACATCTAGTTAAATGGTCACCTAGTTCTAATGAAGTTCAATACTGGTGTGAGCGTATGAATCATTGCGGAACCACTTTAACAAATTTTTTTCTGGACTCCAATCCTTAACCTCCAATCCTTGCATAAGACCTTGACCAGGCTGAGAACCTGTACTAGGGAACCCCAGAGATTAAGGGTACAACTTCGGTTCCGGTCTTTTGTGAGAATTAGCTGGTTCAATTACCATTCATTGTAGTAAAAAAGCTCGTCCTAAGCTTGATGGGATAAAATTGGTTGAGAAAGATTCAACTTGATTGGCTCAATGTTTCTCCATTGGAAAATGGCTGACTGAGTGAAGTTCTAATTAAATATCTGGAGGTTTTTCAGGAAGGTCTGGGGACAATCAAAGGGACCTAGACCACTTTACATGTTTACCAAGAAGCAATTCCACAAATTTGCAAGGCCCTTTGATGTACAAGCAAAAGTAAAGGAGAAATAAGGAAGTTGGAAAGCTGAAGGAGTCATCAAATCTGTGCAGTCTGTGAACTGGGTAGCATCAGTCATACCAATTGTGAAGCCCAATGTATCGCTTCACTTTGTGGGGATTTCTAACAAACAGTGAACCACTTTTTGCAGCTGGATAAATACCCAATCCCCTTGATCAAGGACCTATATGGAAAACTGGCAGGGAGCTGTCCTTCATGAAGCTGGGCAGGAGCCATGTGTATCTGCAATTGCAATTAGATGAGGATTCCCAGGATATGTTACAATCACAATCCATAAGGTATCAACTTGTACCAAAATATGAGACTGACTTTTGGATTACCATCAGACTGTGCCATTTTCCAGTGGCTGATAGAGAACATTTTAAAAGGTCTCATCCAGGTCGCCATTTACCTAGACGAACAACAGGGAAGACCAATGTAGAACACTCAGAGAACTTGAACATAGTGATTAAACATTTCTCCAGTGCAAGGATATGCCTGAGGAGGCAAATATATACTCCAGGCACCGGAAGTGACTTACTTGGGCTACAGAGTTGACAGGACTAAGTTATACTGTTGGAACATAAAGTGAGGGCAATCAGAGGTACCAGAGCTTGGACCTTTCTTCAGGGGAGGTGCGCGGGGGAGGTGACTGATTTTTGGAAAACTTATAAATAACCTGATCTCCATCCTGGCACCTCTACATTTGCCATTGAAAAAGGGTCAGCCTTGGAAACAGTCTCGTCACTGAGATATAGCCTTTAGGGAAGTGAAGATGCAGCTATCGTTGTCAAAGGTGTGGGCACACCACGATCCCAAGTGAAATGTGATGCTGACATGTGATACCTCCCCAAACATTATGGGGATAGTGTTGGCTCTCAGGTGGCCCAGTGGAGAGCAATGTCTGAAAGTGTATGCTTCCTGGACTTTGGCTGATGCTGAACAAAGATAAAGAAGGAAGGTTTGACAGTCATCTTTGGTGTGAGAAAGTTCCACCAAAACCTTTACAGACGTCAATCTGTAACAGTAATAGACCACAAACCCCTGGTACTAAAAAGGGACAGGGCTGTGCTGCCCATTGCTTCAGGTCAAATTCAGCAGTAGGTTTTTATTCTGAGTGCAATTAATTACAAGTTGGAACGCTGTCTGGGAGGCCCAATGGCAAATGTAGATGACTTGTGCCATCATCTGCGCTACCACAATTGGAAGAAGATGATCTAGTTTTAAATTTTCTGGACTCCCTTCCAGTCACAGTTGACAACATCAGACTGTGGTCATAAAAAATATCCCATCCTACCAAAACTAAAGCAGCTGGTGGTAATGGAGGGAACGAAAAGGCCATCACAACCAGAATTGAAACCTTTCTGGGACAAAAAATATTGCTGGGAAAGCTCAGCAGGTCTGATCTGTGGAAGGATCACTGAACCAAAACTCTGATTTCTCTCCACAGATAGTGCCAGACCTGCTGAGCTTTTCCAGCAATTTCTGTTTTTGTTTCTGAAACCTTTCTGGACTCAGCAAGGCCAGATCACCATTGAGGATGGCTTATTATTATGGGGAGCAAGGGTGATTGTCCCAAGCAAAGGTCATTGCAAGATTGTGGCATTTCCAAAATAAAGAAGTTGGCAAGAAGTTATGTCGGGTGGCTAGGATTGGATCCTGACTTAGCTGCATTGGTGGGACAATACCTAAAGTGCCAACAAGGACAAAAATTACAGACAGCAGCTCCCTCACCTTCATGGGAATGGCTGGGTAAACCCTGATCTTAGTTTCATGTCAACTATGCCAGTCCTTTCCCTGTGTTTTTAATCATTGTGGATGCCCATTTAACATGGTTAGATGTGCATAGAAGTCATTCACCAAACACGGAGATAACAATTGAACAATTTCAAGCATCTTTGCAATTCATGGACTCCTTGATGTGTTGGCCACAGACAACAGGCCATCATTTACCAGCAGAGAATTAGAGTATTTCCTAAAGTTGAATGGCATTTGGCATGTAAGGACAGCTCCAAACCACCCATCATCCAATAGTCTAGTGGAAAAAGCAGCCCAGAGTTTGAACGCAGGCTTAAAGAAACTGCCTACAGCTTCACGATACTAAATTGTCCCGGTTTTTGTTTAATTATAGGACCACCATTCAAGTAATTACAGGGACTGCTCCAGCAGAGTTCTTAGTGGGGAGAAGACTTTGGCATGGGTAAAAGGCATTGTCAACATGAGGTCAGGCCCTGTGATGTACAAAGTTTGGGTAGGTGATGCCGTCCCGAATAAGCACATGGACCACATGAAAGGTGAAACCTCACAAACATGGCAGGAGTAGAGCATACTCAGCCCCTCAGAACATCCGGCAAAGCTGTCAGAACCTGTGGGTTTCCCCCTCTCCCCTAGCATCGAAGAGATTGCTGAAGACAAAGTAGACATCGCAGATGTCGCAATCTCAATGCCATTACCATCTGAAGAAGATGAGTTTTTGGCTCAGATACTCAGATGCAAGAGGCAGGCTGTGGTCCAGTGTAGGCGAAAATGAAGACTACAGATGATGGAGATTACAGTCAAGATTAGAGTGGTGCTGGAAATGCACGGCAGGTCACGCAGTATCTGAGGAGCAGAAAATTAACATTTCGGGCAGGACCTCGTCATCAGGAATGGTCCAGTATTCATGACCAGTATTAGGAAGCAGAGTCGGAGGAACTGGGCTTAGTGCAAAAATGCCCCAGGAGAAACTACAGAAAAAACAATGGGCCTATGTGCCAGGATTTAGAGGGAAAAGAATGTTGTGACTGGAACATGGTCAGCCAGGTAGACCTCAGAGAATATGAGTTCCATGATTGGGGCTGCTGGCCTGATTAATCAGGAAATCCTGCCTGACAGATATAATCAAGAGTGTCAGAGGTCCTGTTTATTGTCAAAGCCAGCCTTGTGCTAGCTGGGTCAGTGTCAAACACAACACATGGGTCAAAAAAGAGATACCGGTCTTCATGAAGTTATTTTAGGGGTGACTGCATATGGTCTACAGAAAGAACTGGATCAATTGCCAGAAGTCTTAATTGCTAGAACCATCATAATTACCTCTCTCCTCAGCTTTGGATAGCATCACCTTGACATGGGCAGCAGCGTACTGGGAGTCTGAAAGAAAGGCCCTGTAGTGTCTCAGGATAAAGGCAACTGGTGAGTAGAAGTGTTAGGAGAATGAATAATGTCTTGCTAAAAGAAATTAGCAGGGTCATACTACTACTGCTCCACTGATGTGAAAACTCAGCAACTGGGGTAGAACAGTGACTAGCACTACTGCCTCACAACACCAGGGACCCAAGTTCAATTCCAGCCTTGTGGAGGTTGCACATTCTCTGTGTGGGTTTTCTCTGTCTGCTCCAGTTTCCTCCCATATTCCAAAGATGTGCAGGTTAGATGGATTGATCAATCTAAATTGCCCTATAGTGTCTAAGGATATGCAGGTTAGGTGGCTTAGCCATGGGAATGCAGGTCACAGGAATTGGTCTGGGTGGGATGCCCTTCAAATGGTCAGTGTTTACTTGTTGGTCCAAATGGCCTGCTTCCACACTGTAGGGATTCTATGATTCAATCCATGATGTGAAGAAGAACTGATTGCGAGGTGTTTGTGAAAGCATGTAAGAAAATTTGATCACTGAAATTGACAGTCTTGATGATAGCAGTCTAAGTCTGCATGACAACAGCAATGGATCTCATGATCTTGTTCCAAATGGAGGCAAACTTTTCTGCTGCTCAAACCAAACACCCAGTAAAGCTCACCACACCTCATAATCTGTTAAAATATGAATGACAGAAAACTCCCAAATTCCACTCCCAAATAATTTAAAGAAAAATAACATTAATTTATTTTCTAATTCTAAAAGTGAACATTAAATGAAAACTATTCAGAAATCTAAGCCCCTCTTTCTCTTAACTGTATTCTATCTTTCTCTTTCTGCTGGTCCAATAAGGCACTTAGAGCTGAAAATGTGTTGCTGGAAAAGCACAGCAGGCCAGGCAGCATCTAAGGAACAGGAAATTTGACATTTCGGGCATAAGCCCTTCATCAGGCTTATGCCCGAAATGTCAAATTTCCTGTTCCTTAGATGCTGCCTGGCCTGCTGTGCTTTTCCAGCAACACATTTTCAGCTCTGATACTCCAGCATCTGCAGACCTCACTTTCTCCAATAAGGCACTTATTATATTTACATCAACTTCATTTCAAAACCACACAGTTGCTGTCTTCTTCGGTGTCTTCACTCTTCCAGCCACTGATTTCCTGTGTCATATTCTTTCTATTTACTGCTACTAAGATTCACATGAAAAGATACCTTTGATAGACAGTGCGTTCTAATTGCTTTGAGAGCAAGATGTTAGATGGGCAATTAGCTCCCCATGAGTTTTTCTCTCTCTATGGCAGTTGCCCTCTCACCAATTTTCAAAATGCCCATATTCTTACACATCCCAACATTAGATCATCTCATTGATTTGATGTTGGCAAAACAATAAATTCAAATTCAATTGGGTTTTTGTATCCTAGGTCATAGTTTAAACTGATTGGTTTAAACAACAACTAAAACTCAGGTATCCATTTCATAGCCAAATTTTACATATTTTCAATTTTCGAGTAACTCTGGAACTGCCATCTAGTCATGTATACAGGTGCTTGTAAACTCTCAGTTCAAAACATTCTCTCTCTCTTAAAGGTACAGTACATGCCATTGACTTCATAATAATCTCAGTTTGAACCTCCACAACCATCCTGAGGTGTTCGATGGTTTCTGTTGCTGCTGCAATGTAAAGTGAGATAGTGGAGACCAAACTTTGCAACAAACCTGAATTTGCAATTGCTGTCATGGAATGGGCCATTGCTTCCATACTGGAAACGTCGGAAACCAGGTTCTACATGATGCCCTTTACCAAGTTGTGTCCATGCAACTTCATTGTCCTTAGTGACAGAACAAATGGGAAATACACAGTAAATAGCAGAACACTTCATAGTATCAATGCGCAGAGGATCCAGGCGTACGGACCCACAGTTTCCTGAAAGTGGCAACACAAAATGAATGAAGTGGGCAAGAAAGCATATGGCGTCCTTGCCTTCATCAGTCAGATGCAAGATGGCACTGGATATGGTTGACTCCTTGCGAACTCCTGCGTGCACATCTAAGTTTCCTATTTCCTACAATCATTCTTTATTCTTTAAACTTAATAGCCAGTACCCGTGGTTTTTTTTGCCACTCTTTACCTACTATTTACTTATCTATGCTACTTAACTCTGTGATCTGCCTATATTGCACGCAAGGCAAAGCTTTTCACTGTGCTTCGGTATATGTGACAATAAATTCAATCCAATTCAATTTGATTCATTCAGGGGAAAGTGCATAATAATTGGTAAATTGTGTTGCAGCTGTGTAGAACTTGAGTTTGGCCATATTTGGAAGATTGTGTACAGTTACAGTCACCACACAACCACAAGGGTATAGAGGCTTTGGAGAGGGGACAGAAACAGTTTACCAAGATGTTGTCTGGTTTGGAGGGTATTAGCTATGATAGGACAAATGTAATTTGTTTTCACTTGAACATTGAAGGATCAGAGGCATGCTGATAGAAGTTTACAAAATTATGAGAGATATAGATAGAATATATAGCTAGACTCTTTTCTCAAGGTAAAAAGTCAATTATTAAAGGATATGGTTTAAGGTAAAGTGTGTATGTTTGAAGGAGATGTGAGAGGCAAGTTTTTACACAGAGGATGGTAAATGCCTGAAATGCATTACCAGAGAAGATGATGGAGGTAGATACAATCATAACATTTAAGAGACATCTTGTCAGATACATAAATGGTCAGGGAATAAGGGTATATGGACTGTGTTGAGGCAAAATGTTTTTATTTTAGAAAGGCATCATATGTTGGCTAAAGGACCTGTTCTTGTGCTGCACTATTCATTGTCTGTTTTTTACTCTGTGTCTTCTTTCCTATAAGTGGAATGTTCCTATGAATTGCCAGGATCCATGGAATTCTGCCCAGCAAATCAATAGCACCCCAGAATGGACACCAGCAAGGGAAATTAATTTGGGTAAAAGAATTCCTTCTTAGAGCTGGAAATGAACGAACAAGATTACATGATTTTTCAATTCCATGCTCCCTACTGAGAACAGAACATCAAATAGAAGTGAGGCAGAATCATTTTTCATGTAGTTCTAACATATACAGCATGCTGGGGAATACTGTGTTTTTAATGTATTTTTTCAGGAAAAAATGCCTCTCTAATTTGTAGCTACCCCATAGAGGATATGTTATATTTTCCCATAGCTATGTTTACACTTGCAGTGCTCTGTATTCCAACTGATTTCTTCAGCCCTTCTGTGCTCACACACCCCCGCTCTCACATATAGTACTCATCTCTGGACTTAATCTTTACTTAACCAAGGTCACCTTATCCCTTTTTATGACATAAAAATGTATCCAATTCTTCAATTAGTCATTTCAGTATTTTGTCAATTACTTAAGTACACAAGAGAGCACACATCAGCAGCATGAGCTGAGGATAAAATACAAATGTTTTTCATTTGAGATTTTGCATTTTGTTGAAGAATTTTACTATTGTTTTGGATTCAGGTTTGTATATGTTTTAAATAAATGAATGAGTATATCTGCAAAGCATTCTGATGAAATGAAAGTGCTTGAGTGTGTACGGTTTCATTCAGCATGCCAGTGGTGAGGAGGTTAAAGTTCACATCTGTAAAAATGTGCACACTGGCCTTAGTCTGAAGACAAAACATGAAGTCTGTGTTCAAATGTGAAAGCAGTGAGTAAGACAAAATTAAATCTAATAAAGACATGTAATAACCTTTCCCATAACCCTTCTGATGTTCTAGTAGACTTCTTTTGTATTATGGTCAAGAGTTTAATATTTTAAAAGTATTTTTTTCGAATAGCTGTATAAGAATCATTGAATGTTTCCTTTAACTTTTTTCCCATTTTAAATAAATTCCTGATTTGATGAAACTGCCAGAAAAATAGGAAGTATGAAAAATAAGCTCTCATTTTCAGTAGATTTAATATAGTACAATATTTTGGTTTGATTCCTATTTCAGTGAGTATAGTGAAAATTTTGTTAAGTCTTGTGTGGGAATTATTCTTGCGTTCACACTATAATGTCTTTATCTGTTCATAGAGCGAAGAAGATTGTAGAGCTCTATATACTGTGTTTAGAATCCTGTTTAAGCTATATTGTCCAAAATAATATTGCACTTTGTTTTGCCTTATATCACGAAAACTAATATTCAAATGACATCTGGAAATCTACCCAACAAGTGAATAGACCAGAAAAGGGAGTAGACTGAAATAACAAAAAGAGAAAGTGCTGGAGAAACTTAGCAAGTCTAGCAGCAACTGTGGAGAGACAAGCAGACTCTTGGAAGAAGAGTCATATCAGCATGAGAATAAGGAATTTAGTGTTGAGACATTTAGAAGCTAGGAACAAATATACATCAATAAAATGAGATGCTGAATAAGAATGATCGCGAAGCATAGGATAGAAACCTTGAAGTTTACCTATAAGAAGAAGAAACTAAGAGATCTTTGGAATAATTGAACATTGTGATGACAAGGTCATGGATCAGGATTTCAGTAGAATAGAGACTGAGGTAAGAGCGGAAGCCAACAATACTACAGATGTGCAAGTAAATGACATTTTTTAGGCAAACTATATGGAATTGGAAACTGTACTCAATGTTGGGCATCAGCCATCACAATGTTAACAGCTTGGGAACTGATTTAAATTCTATCAGGAATCACACTAAAAAATTGCAAACAATAATTAACATGCTAAGTTGACTTTGACTGTCAGTGCAGGTTCAATTGCGTTAACCGACTGTCTATTAACTTAGAAAGTTCCTTTCACAACCTTTGAAGGTAGCAAAGGGATTCCCAGCTAATGGATCTTGTGCATAGTCATTGTTGATTATGAGGGAACTTCTGCAAAATCAGGCTGAGGATTTCTGCAAAATCTGATTGAGGATAACAATTGGTCAAGACAATAGGATAGCACCCCTTCTGGTTTTCAATGGAACCTTGGGATACTTCTCACCTGAACAAACTATAGTCCACAATACCATCCCATCTAAATTCAGTCTGTTCAGGAATAAAATTTGTAATGCAATTATGGTCCACACTGTTTAGTTGGTCTATGATCTAGTATATAAGACTATCAAAGCACCCAGGAAGCAAGGATCAAGTGTTATAGTGATGTTAGAAATGGAGAGACTGAACATTCTTCAATTGAAAAAATGGGTTTTAGTTTTATCAATGGAAACCAAGGTAAAGAGTCGCAACAAAGCCATTCAAAGAACAATCAAGCTTCCACATTTAAAACTGATCTAGAAATGCTGAGAGAGGTGTTCAGCAAATTTACAAGAATATTAGCAGAAATGCATAGAATGTACATATTAGGAAAAGACTGACAGGTGGGGTCTCTTTCTCTTGAAAAAATGGTGATGGAGTGATCAAATAAACTTAAATGTTTGAAGAGTTTTGAAAGAGGAAGTTTGTTCTTGTTGGGAGGTAGCCTCTAACTAAATGTGATATTTCCAGTGCCTGGGGAGTGCAGAACATGGACCACAGTCCAAAGATAGGGCAGACCATTTGAAACTGAGGTCATGAGGTGAGAAGAATTTTTCCATCCAGACTGTAGTGACCTGTTGAATTCTTTACCACAGAATGTTGTTGAGGGCAAAACATTGAATGTTTTCAAGAAGGAGCTAGATACTTCTACATAATTCTAAAAGATACAACAGGCATGGGGAGAAAAGCAAGAACAGGGTACTGAATTGAATGATCAGCCATGATCATATCAAGTGGCAGAACAGGTTTGAAGCACCAAATGATCGACACCTGCTCCGATTTTCTATGTTTATATGAGATAATCATGAAGAAATACAATAGAAAATTCAGAAGTATGGTCAGAATATTGAATTCACTATCAGCAATTAATTTAGATGAAGAAAGATTGGTGGAATTAAATATTGTACTGCTAATACATGTTTCCTGTCACATTTCCTACGTATCCTATATAAGCCTATTTAAAACTGAAAGGAACAATTTAAAGAAATGATATGAAAATAATGTATGATTGTAAGTAGTTTGAATAAAATATGACTCTTTATACATTATGTTCACCGTGTCATTGTCAATGTGACTCAGGATACTTTTGCACAGAATTGCTTTTCAAATAGAGCAGTTCCCTTTCCATAATTGATTTCCCAAGCAAAATACTACAACTAGTGCTCCATTGCAAATAGAAACTCTTTGCAGCAAAGTCACCTCCTTAATGGGTTGTGTGGGTGAAGTGAGAATCAATCAATTTGTTTCAAATTGCCAACACCACTTACTCTTGTTGCTGGAGGAATATTGATTTTTTTCTGAAATTGTAACTCACTTTGCTAAGGAGACATGTTTGGGGAGATTTAGCATTTGCTTCATCCCATTAAACATTCTAAAGAGTTTCAAATAGTCACCTGGAAGAGATGACATTCGGAAGCATACATGAAAAGACTTGTCAATGTTAGATTCGCTTTCCAGCAAGGTTCTAAATTAGACATAACAACAGACATTTTTACAACAAATATAATGTTAACCTATCATATACAAAGAAAAAATGAGCAAACGTTTTGTGAGAAGTTTAGCAGTGATAATAATGCATTGAAAATTAAACATTACACAAATTCTTTATTCCGAGGATTATTAAACAGAGATTGTCATCCTCCGACTTTAAGTAATATATTTGAATGAAAGTTATTGATCAAATGAGGTTATCTTTTTATTATTGATTAAGACTCTTGAACAAATTTGGAAAATTTTTGTTTATCTTCAGGAATAAAAATCCCACACCAAACTAAGAAAATCTCATTTTCATTTCAACATCATACATTCTTGTGACTTCACCATGTTATATAGAGAAGTATTATTTCCTTTGTTATTCCTTATAAAAGGCCTTTTAGCCTCTGACTATAAAGTAACTGGATACATATTTTGGAAAAAATTTAAGATTTCAAACGTATAACTGCACCAGGGTATGACGTAGTAAATACGTGCATGTTTGCTGCTGTGGTAACAAACTTCTATTGGAATCTTGAATATGTCAGTCTTTCTCGATTGTTTGTACCCATATTGTCGCATATCAGGGACTTAAGGGCATAGAGTAAACAAGACTCCTGGCATAAGATACTGTGTGTTGGCCAATGATCAACAATAATATCAACAAGACATTGTGCATATGCCAGGTATAACAGTGATACCAATCATTACAACATTATACATCTCTCAACCTCATATGATTCTTTCAGTCCCTTGGTCCAAAACTGCAATTAATTTATTCACCATACATAGTGATAATATTCTCAATTTTTTCCCAAATTTCTAACTGTCAGACAGTTACAAAGCACTTGAAATGAAATCACAGTAGACTCTGTGGTGCAATGAGTGAGTACATTTGATTATTAACCAGAGGATTAGTGATTCGAGACTTCCCAGAGCTAACAGCTCCTTTATGGGAAAGGCACTAGGTAAATACCCAGTGGTATTACTGCTTGACTAATTATCAAGAATCCTGATAATGTTCTGGGCACTCAGGTTCAAACCCTGTCATGGCAAATCTGGAAAATCTGGAATTAAGAGTTTAATCGTGACCATGAATCTGTTGTCAGTTATTGGGAAAAAAAATCTGATTCATAATGTACTCTAGGGAAGTAAACTGCCATCCTTATCCAGTCTAGCCTACACGTGAATCCAAACCCACAGCAATGTGATTGACGCTAAACTGCCCTCTGGGCATTTAGGAATAGGCAATATTTGCTAGCCTGGCCAGTAATGCTCACATCCTTTGAATGATTAAAACAAAGAAAACAACAACTGAGTACAATATTCAGCCTATTTAGTATACCTGAAAAATTAATATCTGGTAATGGACGAGAATTTACAGGCAGACCTTTTAGATATATATTCAAAATGGAGACAGCAATCTACGTGACAGCCTCATCACATTATCCCTGATCCAATAGTGCCATAGGTGTGTGACTTTCTACAGGCTTGGTTAATATTTTTGTCTATGACTTTCTGTGTACTAAATGTCAGTTATGTACCATTGTCATTCTCCTTTATTGTTCAAGAAGTTTTTCCTGTATCTGCAAGAACTTGGACAAGTGATGACTTGACAAAATGATTCTAACTTGCCTGTCAAACATGATCTTTGCTGAAGGTGGTAAGCCCAGGTTCAGAGGTATAGCTCTCAGGCCTAGCATAGCAAAATTAAAATCTTAACATCAGTAGTAAACAATATTCTGGAGTCTATTATAAAGGATGTGAGAACAGGATCCTTACAAAATACCAACAGGATTACATAAAGTCATGATGAATTTATAGAAGGGAAATTGTATTTAACAAAAGTTTTGAGGAAAGAACTGGTAGAATAAATCAGGGAGAAGCCGTGGATGTGTGTATTTACATTTTCCAAAAAGCTTTGACAGTCCTATAT
This sequence comes from Hemiscyllium ocellatum, assembly GCF_020745735.1. NCBI lineage: Eukaryota > Metazoa > Chordata > Chondrichthyes > Orectolobiformes > Hemiscylliidae > Hemiscyllium > Hemiscyllium ocellatum. The sequence continues at coordinate 23,908,231 of NC_083416.1, read as the reverse complement.
AGGATGTTAATGTGGAGAATCATTGGATTGGTGGCAATATACTGGCACAGATTGACAATTGTTCAGCAAACCAGAAACAGAGTAGGAAAGTGGGTTGACTTGGAGTTAAAGGTGTTGATGAGTGGGGCACCACAGGGATTAATGCATGGACAAAATATAACAATGGATGCCAGAATCTCTAAATCTCTAATTTTGTTGACTACACAAAACTAGGTGGGCTTGTGAGTTGGGAGGAGGATCTGAAGAAGCTTTTGTGTGATTTGGACAAGTTGAATGAATAGGTAAATGCACGGGAGATGCAGGAAAACATCAATAAATATGAAATAGTCTACTTTCCAGTAAATGGGGAAAACAAATGGCTGAATGTTACCCAAGTGGCGATGGATCACAAAATGTTGATACACAATGGCAACACATGGTGTATTGTGTGAAATTTTGGTCACCCTACCTACACACAAAAAAAATACTTATGACAGAAAGTGCACTAAACGTTTACCTGACTGGTTTTTGGATTGGCAGTTTTGTCCTAGAAGGAGAGATTGAGTTTATGAGGCCTGTATTAACTAGAATTTAGAAGAATGAGTGGGGATCCAAATGAAATGCATAAAATTCTGGCAGGGGTGGACAGACTGGATTCAGGTCTCAATATTTCCCCTGACCCTGTGGAGGGGATGTACACAGAACAAGTGGAGGTAGTCTTGCTTAATTAACACAAATTTATATGCTGAAAATATTCATACATTACTTTCCCTGATAATAGCTGGTCTGCTTCAGCCAGAACCAAAAGCCATCAGTACTGCCATGTTGATGGAATTGAATTGAATTTATTGTCACGTGTACCAAGGCACAGCGAAAAGCTTTGCCTTGCAAACAATACAGACAGATCACATAGTTAAGTAGCATAGATAGTAAATGATAGGTAAACAGCGGCAAAAACAAAAACACAGGCACTGGCGAACGTTGAGAGTTTGTGAGTCCATTCAGTATTCTAACAACAGTAGGGTAAAAACTGTTGCGAAACCGGCTGGTGTGTGTGTTCAGGCTTCTGTATCTTCTCCCCAATGATAGAGGGTGTAGAAAAACATTGCCAGGGTGGGATGGATCATTGAGAATTCTGGCAGCCTTTCCTTGACAGCGGGCCTGCTAGATGGATTCTACAAATGGGAGGTTGGCCTTTGTGATTGTCTGGGCCAAGTTCATCACTTTATAATTGTCTCCAATCTTGAATGGTACAGTTGCCATACAGACAGAATGCACCAATAAAATTTGGTAAGGGTATTCTCCATCATGCCAAATTTCCTCAGCTGCTTGACGAAGAGGAGACGTTGTTGCGCCTTTGTAACCAGTGCATCCACATGAAGAGTCCAAGAAAGCTTGTTGTGGATAACCAATCCCAGGAGCTTGACCCTCTCCCCTCGTTCCACCTCTGTGCTGTTAATGTGTAGGGGGGCATGAGTAACATCCCACTGAAAATCAATAATGGAATTTAATTCAGATAAATGTGAGGTGCCGCATTTTAGGAAAGCAAATCTTAGCAGGACTTATACACTTAATGGTAAGGTCCAAGGGAGTGTTGCTGAATAAAGAGACCTTGGAGTGCAGGTTCATGAAAGTGGATTCGCAGGTAGATAGGATAGTGAAGAAGGCATTTGTTACGCTTTCCTTTATTGGTCAAAGTATTGAGTACAGGAGTTGGGAGGTCATGTTGCGGCTGTACAGGACATTGGTGAGGCCACTGTTGGAATATTGCATGAAATTCTGGTCTTCTTCCTATTGGAAAGATGTTGTGAAACTTGAAAGGGTTCAGAAAAGATTTACAAGGATGTTGTCAGGGTTGGAGGATTTGAGCTATAGGGAGAGGCTGAACAAGCTGGGGCTGTTTTCCCTGGAACGTCAGAGGCTGAGGGGTGACCTTATAGGGGTTTACAAAATTATGAGGGGCATGGATAGAGTAAATAGACTAAGTCTTTTCCCTGGGGTCGGGGAGTCCAGAACTAGAGGGCATAGGTTTAGGGTGAGAGAGGAAAGTTATAAAAGAGACCTAAGGGGCAACCTTTTCATGCAGAGGGTGGTACGTGTATGGAATGAGCTGCCAGAGGAAGTGAAGGAGGCTGGTAAAATTGCAACATTCAAGAGGCATTTGGATGGGTATATGAATAGGAAGGGTTTGGAGGGATATGGGCCGGATGCTGGCAGGTGGGACTAGATTGGGTTGGGATATCTGGATGGCATGAACGGGTTGGACCGAAGGGTCTGTTTCCACGCTAGACATCTCTATGACTCGATAATAATGAGTTCCTTGATTTTTTTTGGATACATTCTTTTGTTCAAATACACAGATAGCCTGTATGTGATGTTTGTCAGTAGGAATCTGTCTGCTGTGGAGGGAAAACAACTTGACATATGGTACATTGAGAGATCAGTTTAACATCTTCAGCACAGGCCAGATGCCTGTACATATATTCAATCAAATGGCTACGTTGAGAGCTGTGTGGAGGCTCCTGCCTCCCCATAATACCTTGTTACTGTCAGTCAGCAGCATAGTTCAGAGACCAGCAAATTGGCCAAGTTGATTGTCAGCTTGAAATGCTCACTGTCAGGGAATCTGTCTGACTGCAGTGAGGAATATGATCAAAGGTCAGTTCTGTAGGGACAGTACCAGCAGTCAGGATAATTGTATCGTGTCACTTGGGGAGCTACAAACACAGCAGATCAGAAGTCTGGTCAGTCATATGGGCAGCACAGTGGCAGTGGGCAGCATGATGGCACAGTGGTTAGCACGATGGCACAGTGGTTAGCACTGCTGCCTCACAGCGCCAGAGACCCGGGTTCACTTCCCGCCTCGGGTGACTGACTGTGTGGAGTTTGCACATTCTCCCTGTGATGGCGTGGGCTTTCTCCGGGTGCTCCGGTTTCCTCCCACAATCCAAAAATGTGCAGCTTAGGTAAATTGGCCATGTTAAATTGCCCGTAGTATAGGGGAATGGGTCTAGGTGGGTGCGGGTTGGTCTGGACTTGTTGGGCTAAAGGGCCTGTTTCCACACTGTAAGTAATCTAAATTAATCTAATCTAATCTAATCTAATCTATATGTAGGAGCTGCTAATTGAAGGTGGCCAAGAATTCTGGGGCAAATACAATCCTGATAGTCCATGAGTAGATCATTTAAGAGGATACAAAGGGACCTATATGGGCAATGAATGAATCACTGCCAAAAAGAGGATGGCTTCAAGGCTGTGGCACAGAGGGACTGAGGAGAGACATTGGGTATGGGAACAATGATGGTGACAGAAGAATCTCAAGGTGTATGGATGAAAGCAGAACAGCATCTAAGGGCATGGTCGGTTTTGGGAGGCAGGTTATTGGCAGTGGCTTCCGCCAGTGGAGCATAGAGGTGCTGCTGGTCCTACCAGACTGACTTTTGACTATTTCCAGCATTTTAATCAGACAGGTCTCCTGACAGTGAGCATTTCAGGCTGACAACCAACAGTGGCCAAGCTGCTGAACTCTGAACTGAGCTATCATGCTGGGCATTGTTATTGTGTAATGTCAGGGCTCAGGGGTAGGAAAGACAGTTGGAGGCAAAGTCTAATGTGGTGGATCTCCTCCTCAGGGGTAAAGGAAGGACTGTTTGGGATACTGGAAATTGAGGCTCTGAGGAGTTGCCTGGATGGATACCAGGTGGTGTCCGGTACTGAAAGAGTCCATTGTGACCTACATTCCCTGCCATGATTTATCATTCTCTAGATGTGCAATGCATCTGAAAAATGACTAGGGTGGGCAGAATCAGTGTCACTTTAGTGGGAAAAAGGGTGACATCCATGTCTGCTGTATGTTAGGACATTCAAGGAGAAAGAACATGAAGCATGGGTTTGCAAACTCCAGTTATATTTCATTTGTGAGCATGTCTTCCCACATCTGGAATTGCCATAATAAGATCTTCGAGGAGAAAGTGAGGACTGCAGATGCGGGAGATCAAAGCTGAAAATGTGTTGCTGGAAAAGCGCAACAGATCAGGCAATATCCAAGGAGCAGGAGAATCGACGTTTCGAGCATGAGCCCTTCTTCAGGAATGAGGAGAGTGTGCCAAGCAGGCTAAGATAAAAGGTGGGGAGGAGGGACTTGGGGGAGGGGTGTTGGAAATGCAATAGGTGGAAAGAGGTTATGGTGAGGGTGATAGCCCGGAGTGGGGGTGGGGGCGGAGAGGTCAGGAAGAAGATTGCAGGTTAGGAAGGTGGTGCTGAGTTCGAGGGTTGGGACTGAGACAAGGTGGGGGGAGGGGAAATGAGGAAACTGGAGAAATCTGAGTTCATCCCTTGTAGTTGGAGGGTTCCTAGGCGGAAGATGAGGTGCTCTTCTTCCAGCTGTTGTGTTGCTATGGTCTGGCGATGGAGGAGTCCAAGGACCGGCATGTCCTTGGTGGAGTGGGATGGGGAGTTGAAGTGCTGAGCCATGGGGTGGTTGGGTTGGTTGGTCCGGATGTCCCAGAGGTGTTCTCTGAAACGTTTCGCAAGTAGGCAGCCTGTCTCCCCAATCTCTCCTCTATATTGGGGAGAACAATTCTGGGACACCCGGAATTTATCTGGTCTCGTTCCCACTGCTTCCAGTTGCCAGTTCCAGTTGTTCATTGCAGTGGTTGGTATATTGGGTCTAGGTCAATGTATTTATTGATAGAGCTTACAGATGAGTGCTAAGCTTCTAGGAATTCTCTGGATATCCTCTATTTGGCTCATCCTATTATTGTTGTGTTGTCCAGTCGAATTTGTAATCCTTGTCATCTGTGTGTATAGATACTAATGCCAACTGGTCATGGCGTTTAGTGGCTAGCTGATGTTCATGAATATGGATTGCTCGTTTTCTGCTTGTGTGTCCTATATAGTGTCTTGTGCAATCTCTGCATGAAATCTTGCACACCACATTTGTCCTGCACATGATGAATATTGGATCTTTTCTACTGGTGAGTTGTTGTCTGAGCATGGCTGCCAGTTTATGTACTGTCATAAATCTTACTGGGTGGAGCAGTCTGGTTATTATTTCCAAGACGTTTGTAATATAAGGTAGAGCAGTTAGTGTGTTGGATCGCAGAATGTCCCTGTTGAGTTGTTTGTCTGCCATGCATCTATAGATGAAGTTGCTGGGATATCTGTTCTTGACAAGGACTTTGTAGAGGTATTCTTCAAAGCAGATGCAAGTTGTTGTTGTTGTTGTTGTTGTAAGCTTCCGGTAGGGGACAAGAGTCAAAAGCTGAATTGCTACAAATCTATTTGAAGTTAATTTCTGTAAACTGTCAACTTGACAATGCCATCAACAAACAGTACTGAAGTGTTAAAAATATTATAAACGTTATTACAAATAAAGCACCAGAAGCTATTTATAATTGTCATCAACCAAAATTAGCATACAGGAAATTTGATTGGATGGAGTTGAGCAAATATTAATGTAGCTGCATGGATCCCACATTGCATAGTGTAATCCTTCCACCTTCTGAATCCATGCAACTCACAAGAACACATTCCTGGTCTTTTATGTAATTTTTTATAGCAGTTCTGCCAAACATCATTTCTCCTTAATAGAAACCTATTGTCAACTTGTCTCGTCTTAGAAAATAAAGAGCCTCATTCATTTCAATGTGTCTTGTGCTTGCCTCCGAAATTGAATAGTCATGTCTAACATTGATGAGTAATATGCAGTGTATGTGTTTGGGAATGTTTCTACATCTGCATAGCTATCATAATCTGTCTAATTTCTACATTATGTTTAAGACAGAAACATAACAATGAAGCATAAAGTGACCAAGAGATGTGCAATGCTGTGACAGCAAAGTTTTAATGGGGTGAGCCATCCTCTTCACCCCTGATCTGGGACAATTTCTTTGAGCTGAGTATTTTTAATCTGAGTGGATAATCAGACTTTTCACCCTGTCGGCAGGCTACCAAATCAGATGGGTAAGGTTGTTAAAGAGTCTGCCACCCTGGAGTATGTTCAGAGATCTTTTAGAATTGAGATAATTGCTATTTTTAAAATTTCCATTTTAACCATATCAGTACTTGGAGTGGTTTGATTAGATTCCCCATAGTATGGAATCAGGCCGTTCAGCCCAACAAATCCACACTGACCCTCCTAAGAGTAACCCACCCAGACCCTGCATTTACTCCTGACTAATGCAGCGAATACCATCGGCAATTTAGCATGGACAATTAACCTGACATCTTTGGATTGTGGGAGGAAACTGGAGCACACAGAGGAAACCCACGCAGACACGGGGAGAATGTGCAAACACCACACAGTCGCCCAAGATGGATTTGGACCTGAAAAGTTCAGCAGATTGCAGTGACAACCTATCTTCACCAGAGCTGTCATAACAGTAGGTCTGTGTTTCAATCCACAGAAGGAGATTGCAGGAGAAATCAACCAAGACATCCTTGTCCTCGTGGCTATAAGCAGTAACCTATGCTAACTGTGCCTATCTGTGATGAGTATTGAGGACAGATCAAGCTCAGTTTTAATGTCTTTCCCAGTGAGTTAACCTATCATTGCGATGATAAGGACATCTGACTCCTGTGAATTTCAGCATCCCCTTTTGTGTTACCACATCTAAAATTTATACACACTTCTGAGATTTGAGAGTCTGCATCAGAAACCACTCTGTGTCACTTACAATTTTTCTGTAACATGTAACTGGCAACTATGTCATTGTGATTGCTAACCAACTAACATTTCCTAAAAAAAAGCATAATGGCTAATTTGTTGTCTGAACAAAGTCATGATCCAGAAAGTACACATGAAGAACCTGCAGAAAGGAAGAAAAAAATGTGAAGTGATAACTTTTCACAAATTCTTTTGGTGTCTCAAGAGTCTTTGATTGAACAGAATTCCATGCCCTAATTTGTAAAGATTCTGTCCTACGCTATAACTATTGTCCATATTATTCAATTGTGTCTAAGCAACAAGTGGAACAAATTTTAAATCATAAGCTTTTTATTTGCTGGCCTGGAATATTATGTACAAGAAGAAGCCAGGATATCCATAGCAACAGATAGTGTAGAAAACGAGCTATTAAGAAATAATAAGGAACTAAACACTTTACAATTAAGAAACCATCTCTCGGGCAAAAACTCTCAGCGAGTGTAATAAATTTCATGACAGAATTAGAAAAAATTGGCTTTGATATTAACCAGAAAGATCATTAATTAATTGAGGATGAATTTTAGCAGTCTACTCAGAATTAGCCAAACTCAACAGAGTTAAGAGTAGGAACACTGCAAATGTCATTGTTATCTATGATCAGCGAAGGAAAAACCTTCATCGAGGTTGCATTCTTAGTAATCCATACTGGAACCATATAACTTTCGATGCCCACTGAAAACGGTTTCAGTTTTAGTTGGGATATGCTCTACAATCAGATATCTTGACTTTACAATGACAAGCACACATGAAAGTGAGCAACCTAGATAAGCAACCAAAGAAACCCAAAACTGAAGATAGTTTGCCTCCAGTAAGCATTTCATTTGTTGTGGCAATACTTGGGTTATCATTCATATTACTCATGAGAAACTGGGCTTGCAAATAGTGGCATTAAAGGATTCAACAAACATTTATTACAGCTATCTTTTATATACTAATATTATATTCCTTAGATAATATTAAACTAATACATTATCATGGCGAACACACTTCAAATGAAACAAGTTAGGATAAAATACAACATCTTTATCCCAACAGGGTACATTCTATGATACAACAATGATTTATGAGTATGCTTCTTAAAAGTTTATTGATATATTGACCACATGTTGTCTGTACTTTGGAGACGATGACCAATATATATATTATAAACACTTTACATAAGCATTCTTGTCAGTGAGGTGGATAGAGGGACATGGAATTTGGTTTGCAGTTCAACTTTACTTTATTAACAAAATATTTCTAAGTAAAAATACCATGTGAGCATTTCCCAAATTCCCACATATCTATTCAGTATCTAGCTCTATCTGTTTGAGAAAGGATATTACCTGCAGTGATCCACATGTTTCAATTGGGCTATTGAAATCTGCTTGCTCTCCCAAGTTAGGGTTGGTTCTCTCCCATGAAGGTGAGTCTCACAGGTAAGGGTGAATTGTTTCTCGAGTTGCCACATGTGAGTCTTTGCTGACTGGGTAACTTCTGGGTCTGTGTTTTTATCCCCCTCCCTCGCATCAGACCTTTCTGAATGTTCTGTGCCTTTGGCCAATCATGAACAGGAATCAAAGCATCTAATAGGGTCACCCTTCTCTGTTGCCATGCATGTTCAGAGGCACTGGTTGGAAGTCGAGGTGCCAGAAAGTCTGATCAATGTTATTCCAAAACATAACCCTCAGGCTGGTTGTCATTGGTTCCCTCTGAATCTTTGTGACATCTTTGACTTTGATTTCCATTGTACTCCGCAACTGATAAGTGCTGCTTACTGTTTAATGTAGTTTCACTGATTTTCTGTCAGACATGATTTTTCTGATTGTGGATCAATTTAGAATGACCAGTTTTGAGTTTGTGGTCACTTGACAGCCACCAAATTACACTCTAGATAAGAAACCTAAAGAGGACGGAAGCTTGAAACAATTCTATCATTAGCTTTTTCCATCATGGAATATTGCAAGGAAAATTGATTTGGAAATAACAGATTCAAAGTCATGGTTTTTGTGATAAATGCCAGAGGCTAAAATGTTGGATAGACAGAGGCGAAGTGTGTGCTTTTCTGTTGAGAATTTTATTCTGACTCAGAAAATATCAACTCCAAACTTACCAATTGCATATCCCCTATATACAATATTAATTAAAACGTCACACTTTTCAGATGTGACACACCTCCAGGGTAGGAGTACTTGAAGCCTGGACGTCTGGCTGAGATGCAAGGACACTATTACTGTCCCACAAAACACACCCAGCAAAGGAGACACCCAATTAAATTGAACTAACATATAACCTTGACCTGATCCTGGTACTACTTGGCCTCAGATGTTCCTTCCAGATTCCAGTTACAGAATTTTGGATCTGTAACTTTCTAAGAAATGCCCCTGAGGGTGCTGCACTTCATCAAGAACCTTGGATCAAGGAAAATGCCTTAAGGATTATTGTTTGACAACATGGTGAAGCTTTGGATTGTATAATCTCTAAAATTGAGATATGAGACTTATCTGCACTGCAACACATTGGGGTGGAAATGCATTTTTGTAGCAATGCAAATTTATGAAACAACGTTGTCAAATTTGATCATTATTACACATCAAATAAAAATTTTTAAACTTCTCACTTAAACCATTAACTACATTTCTATCTTAAAAGCAAATGTAACCTTCATTGGAATCTGAGAGGTGATTGAATAATCTGTTGTTGCCAGTTGGGATTCATGGGGAGATGAAGTGGAATGTTGGAAAGCCAAGATTGCTAGTTATGGCAAATTGTTTTGATTTCCCCTTAGAAAGCAAACAAAATCTAAAAGTTGGTTTGCAACTGAACTTAAATAACACTTAATTAAAATTAAACTCCTAAATTTATGCTGAACTGAAATCTAAAGTATATTCCTTTGGGCCATCTTGCTTTGAGCATCATTCCAAATGGATGGACCAGGAAATTATATGTTTGTTTCTGGATATGCCATGCTTCAGGCAAACATCAAGGGATGTACGATTGTGCAGTGCCTTTAGAACTCCTCTTCCTGCACCTCATTCTTTCTCATGATCATTCAGTCAAGGCAGATAGACATTTGAAAAAAATCATAGCTTCTTCTTCCTTGCTTTCATGAATATATGGCTAAATAGAAAATGGATGTTGTCACTCTAATCTGCTTCTCACTAACTCCGAGAGTTTAAATTTGGATTGGAGTGCATACACTGCAATTAACTATGATGGCTGCAGTCTGGAAAAGAAACTCAAATCTTTATCACTTTTTAACACATTTTTTTGGATGTGAAGACAGAATTGGAATTAGCTCTAAATTTACGACAAGAAAAGTAGTCTTAAACTTAAATAGCGGTCTTGTGGGTAAAATATGGATTACTAAGAAGGAAATATGCAGAGAAAAAATGAGGTAAGAAGGTAAACTGGCCAAAAATATAAAGGAGTATAGTAAAAGCTTTTTTAGGTATGTAAAAGGCAAAAAAATGGTTAAGACTAAAATTGGGCCCTTGAAGACAGAAACAGGGGAATATATTACAGGGAACAAAGAAATGGCGGAAGAATTGAATTGGTACTTCAGATCTGTGTTCACTGGGAAAGACACAAGCAATCTCCCTGAGGTAACAGTGGCTGAAGGACCTGAACTTAAGGGAATTTATGTTTGCCAGGAATTGGTGTTAGAGAGACTGTTTGGTCTGAAGGTTGATAAGTCCCCGGTGCCTGATGATCTATATCCCAGGGTACTGAAGGAGGTGGCTCGAGAAATCGTGGATGCGTTGGTGATTATTTTCCAGAGTTCGATAGATTCGGGATCAGTTCCTGCACATTGGAGGGTGACTAATGTTGTACCACTTTTTAAGAAAGGTGGGAGAGAGAAAGCAGGAAATTATAGACCAGTTAGTCCGACCTCAGTGGTGGAAAACATGCTGGAGTCTATTATAAAGGATGAAATAACGACACATCTAAATAGTAGTAACAGGAAAGGTCAAAGTCAGCATGGATTTATGAAGGGGAAATCATGCTTGACTAATCTTCTGAAGATGGACGAGGGAGATCTAGTAGATGTAGTGTACCTGGATTTTCAGAAAGCTTTTGATAAAGTCCCACACAGGAGATTGGTGAACAAAATTATGGTGCATGGTATTGGGGGCTGGTACTAACTTGGATTGAAAGTTGGTTGGCTGATAGGAAACAACGAGTAGTGATAAACGGCTCCCTTTTGGAATGGCAGGCGGTGACCAGTGGGGTACCGCAGGGATCAGTGCTGGGACTGCAGCTTTTTACAATATATGTTAATGATATAGAAGATGGTATTAGTAATAACATTAGCAAATTTGCTGATGATACTAAGCTGGGTGGCAGCGTGAAATGTGAGGAGGATGTTAGGAGATTACAGGGTGACCTGGACAGGTTAGGTGAGTAGTCAGATGCATGGCAGATGCAGTTTAATGTGGATAAATGTATGGTTATCCACTTGGGTGGCAAGAACAGGAAGGCAGATTTCTACCTAAATGGAATCAATTTAGGTAAAGGGGCGTACAGAGAGATCTGGGTGATCTTGTACACCAGTCAATGAAGGTAAGCATGCAGATACAGCAGGTAGTGAAGAAGGCTAATAGCATGCTGGCCTTCATAACAAGAGGGATTGAGGATAGAAGCAAAGAGGTTCTTCTGCAGCTGCACAGGGCCCTGGTGAGACCACACCTGGAATACTGTGTGCAGTTCTGGTCTCCAAATTTGAGGAAAGACATTCTGGCTATTGAGGGAGTGCAGCGTAGGTTGATGAGGTCAATTCCTGGAATGGTGGGATTACCTTACACTGAAAGACTGGAGTGACTGGGCTTGTATACCCTTGAGTTTAGAAGACTGAGAGGGGATCTGATTGAGACATATAAGATTATTAAAGGATTGGACACGCTGGAGAAAGGAAACATGTTTCTGCTGATGGGTGAGTGCCAAACCAGAGGACACAGCTTAAAAATATGGGGTAGACCATTTAGGACAGAGATGAGGAGAAATTTCTTCACCCAGAGAATGGTGGCTGTGTGGAATGCTCTGCCCCAGAGGGCAGTGGAGGCCCAGTCTCTGGATTCATTTAAAAAAGAGTTGGCTAGAGCTCTCAAGGATTGTGGAATTGAGGATTATCGAGATAAGGCAGGAACAGGGTACTGATTAAGGATGATCAGCCATGATCATATTTAATAGTGGTGCAGGCTCGAAGGGCAGAAAGGCCTACTCCTGCACCTATTGTCTACTGTCTATTGTCTATATCATAGGCTGTTTGGAATCCATAAAAGGAGCAAATCTCATTAGAAAAGAAGCATTCGAATAATAAAGTCAAATTTCCCCAAAGAGTGGAGTGTTAATGTGTCAACTCATTGTAATCGTAGTAACCAGAGAAAATTATCAGTTATAAATGCATTCTTTATGAGTGAAGTTACAATGTGTTATGTTCTTTGTGGAGACTGCTAATTTTTAAGAAGTTGATAGCTGAAAGCATGTCACAAAAAATTTCATCTTTTAAGGATATTACTATAACAGACAATTAGCAATTTAATGCTATTTTTGTAGGCAATTTACATTTTAATCTACATTGCAGAACCTTTCCCTTTTACTGTATTACAAGAGTAAAAAAAAACTATCTCACAAGTACACCGTTCTCTGCTACTTAATTAGTCATTTGATTCTCCCAGTCCAAATCATTTCTCAGGTGTTGAACATTTACTTGTGTCTTTTCTTTCTCAGCTTGACAACTTTTATCTCGACAATTATCTTTCTGATAAACATTTTACATGATAACGCTCCATCGAGCATAAACTTAGCATATCTTCCAACTCCTCGAGAATTTTGTCCACTCAATCTGACCACAGACTCTTGCCCACATTCCTGCATGGTGGAACACAGAGGGCTAAATTTTCTGGTCTTTGAACAATGTGAGTGATGTCGAGAAAGTTGGGAAAGAGTGAAAAAGCTGAAATTCTCACTACAGGTCATTCTGCTGGACATTGTTTGGATGACACCATTGTGGACATTGTTTGGACAATGCAAATTTTCCACTGAACGGATATAGCGATTTTCTATTCGCGAGCTTCGACCATGCAATTTTCCTTAGCGGTTTTTCAAAGTGTGATTTTCAATAGCGTGAGGTCACAGAGGAACACAACTGTCGCATTATAGCAGAACAACCTTTATCAAGACCAAAAGTCCAAATTTCCCCTTAACATTTTAATGACTACATCAGAATCTTGCTATCAGGCAGAGACAAACCTATTTGTATGCATTAACACCCCCGTGTTACTTAATCTTACTTTATTTATATTCTAGTAGCTATCTTCCTAGGTATCAGAGAAAAACTAGATTTGTGAGTTAGAGGTTGACATCAGCAAAACACAAGCCTCATCTCACACTAACGTATAATACAGTTCAGAACTATGGAACTCAATGATGGCATTTTACATTGCAATCTGCTGCCAGACTGTTTTACACCAAAGGACAGGCACACATCTCATGAACTGGAGCAGGGTGCATCTTAAGGTGCTTAACTTGCTTTCTTAACAGTCACTCACTTTGTGCTTACTTGGATGCTCACAGCATCTCTACCTTGCCTCTTAGTGTGGGCAGAAAGATAAGCAGCTTGTTTTGGCTGCCAGAAATAAACAGTCGGGGTGGGGGGGTGCATGTTGGTTTATGGCAATGTACTATGTCCAATGTCACACCTACATCATGTGCCAGCAGCATGCATAGTTTCAGATAAAAATTATTGAGGAGCAGAAGGAGCAGTGCTCTGAAAGCTAGTGCTTCAGAATAAACCTATTGAACTGTGTGATATTTTTAACTTTGCTCATCCCACCGGCACTTCCAAGTCATAGTTTGATCAAGGTGGACTATGGTCAGCAAGGGGAGTGGACTTTCCTTAGTCAGTAAAGGTGATGATTAAATGTTATTAAACCTCATACCTGTTGCAATTACTACTATACATGATGAGCAGTATAATTCTTCTCTTTCAAGTTCTTGTTGTATCATCTGCTTTCCATGAACATGAACTGTGCCTGGATGTAGTAGCAGTGCTTGAATGTTTCTATGACCTGAGAGCTACATTAGTAGAGGTAGGATTGCCCAAGGTAGCCGAGTCACAAGCTCGGAGCTGGTCTAGAGGCGATTTACCAACCATTCTGCATGAAGTTGTAAGTCAGGCTAAACTGTCCCCGTGTAAAAAGTGATTGAAGCAGAAATAGCACAGAGAGAAGACTCTCACAGATGTTCATACATAAAACCAGCCATGGAGAACCATGATAAGCTGGATGTCGGACACGATGATATATTGATCTGAATCAAGTAACTCACTCTGAATGTATAGGGAGGGAAGAAATAGGTAGCTTAATTGACAGATGGTATGAGAAGTTCTAACCAACAATTTAACTAACCACATTTAAGTGCAATGAGGCAACAACCATCCGTTAAAAAATATTAATTACTTAAACAAAGTTAAAAATCACACAACACCAGGCCAGAGTCCAACAGGTTTAATTGGAAGCACACTAGCTTTCGGACCGACACTCTTTCATCAGGTCGCTCCGAAAGCTAGTGTGCTTCCAATTAAACCTGTTGGACTATAGCCTGGTGTTGTGTGATTTTTAACTTTGTACACCCAAGTCCAACAACGACATCTCTAAATCATCACTTAAACAAAACTCAGTAGGATCTATGCTGGTTGACTCGAAAAGTATAATAGCTCCTCCTACTGGAATTAGCAGTTCATAAATATAAGGAAATATCTGTGAATTTAGAATCCCAGACACAATTTGAATTTGTTGTTAGTTCTGTAGATTCAATGAATACAGATGTTCTATGTATTAGTATGAGTTCCTACATGATTTGGAAAGTGATGATAAACCAGAATCCATCTGTTCATTTATTTTAATCAAATTATCATACAAAATTTTTATTTCTTTAGAAAATACCTTAAAATTCCTAGCACACGCATTGTTATGCTATCACACTGATAATTACTTTCAGTTTAATTTTGTGAACTCAGATGTGAATGATCTTGATGAACAAAGCCATATTTGACCAATGAGCAGCCCACGCAAAATGGGAGTCAATGTGAATGGGGGGGAAGCTCTCCACTGATTGGATCTGACATTTGGAAGATGATTGTGGTAGTGGGAGTCAGTCAATACAGCTCCAAGACATCTCTAAGGAGTACCTTAGGGTAGTTTCCTTGACCCATCTATCTCCAGGTACTTCATTAATGACCTTCCCTCTATCATAAGGTCAGAAGAGCAATGCTTGCCAATAATTGCACAATGTTTACCACAATTTACAAGTCCTCAGATTTTGAAGTAGTCCACATCCAAATGCAGCAATTCCTGGGCAATATCCAAAACATGAATTGACAAGTGAAAGTAACATTTATGTCACACAAGTACGAGACAACATTTGTTGTTCATCCCTAATTGCTCTTGAACAGTTAAGAGTCACCCACGTTGTTGTGGATCTGCAGTCACATGGAGGCCTGACTGGGCAGGATATTTTGAAAGACATTAGTGAACCAAAGTCAATATTGACAATTGAAAAACATCAATTAGCTTTCAATTCCAGATTTTGTTTTGTTTTAACATTTGAAATCTGCTGTGGAGAGATTAAGTCATGCTTCAAAAGTAATAACATGGACTTTTGAATAACTAGAGTTGAAAAATGTGGTGCTGGAAAAACATAGCAGGCCAGGCAGCATCCGAGGAGCAGTAGAATCGACGTTTTGGGCATAAGCCCTTCTTCCGGAACAAGGCTGGTGTGGCAAGCGGGCTGAGACAAAAGGTTGGGAGGGAGGGAATTTGGGGGAGGGGCGCTGGGAATATGATAGGTGGAAGGAGGTGAGGGTGATAGGCCGGAGAAGGGGTGGGGGTGGAGAGGTCGGGAAGAAGATTGCAGTCAAGAGGGCGGTACTGAATCCGAGGGTTGGGACTGAGATAAGGTGGGGGGAGGGGAAATGAGGAAGCTGGTGAAATCTACATTCATCCCAAATGGTTGGAGGGTTCCTAGGCGGAAGAGGAGGTGTTCTTCCCCCAAGCGTCGTGTGGTCAGGGTCTGGCGATGGAGGAGGCCAAGGACCTGCATGTCCTTGTTGGAGTGGAAGGGGGAGCTAAAGTGTTCAGCCACGGAGCGGTTGGGTTAGTTGGTGCTCCCTGAGGTGTTCCCTGAAACATTCCGTAAGTAGGCGGCCTGTCTTCCCAATGTAGAGGAGACCACATCGGGTGCAGCAGATACAGTAAATGATGTGTGTGGAGGTGCAGGTGAATTTGCGACGGATATGGAAGGATCCATTGGGGCCTTGGAGGGAGGTGAGGGGGGAAGTGTGGGCACAAGTTTTACACTTCTTGCGGTTGCAGGGGAAGGTGCCGGGAGTGGAAGTTGGCTTGGGGGGGGTGTGGACTTGATGAGGGAGTTCTGGAGGGAGTGGTCTCTCCAGAACACTGATAGGGGTGGGAGGAAAATATATCCCTGGTGGTGGGATCTGTTTGGAGGTGGAGGAAATGACGGAGGATGATACGATGTATCCGGAGGTTGGTGGGGTGGTAGGTGAGGGCCAGTGGGGTTCTGTCCTGGTGGCGATTGGAGGGGTGGGGTTCAAGGGCAGAGGTGCGGGAAGTGGAGGAGATGTGGTGGAGAGCATCATTGACCACATCGGAGGGGAAGTTGCGGTCTTTTAAGAAGGAGGCCATTTGGGTAGTTCGGTAGTGGAATTGGTCCTCCTGGAAGCAGATGCGGTGAAGGCAAAGGAATTGGGAATATGGGATGGCGTTTTTACAGGGGGCAGGGTGGGAGGAGGTGTAATCTAGGTAGCTGTGGGAGTCGGTCGGTTTGCAGTAAATGTCTCTGTTGAGTCGGTCCCCCTAGATAGAAATGGAGAGGTCTAGGAAGGGGAGGGAGGAGTCTGAGACGGTCCAGGTAAATTTGAGGTCGGGGTGGAAGGTGTTAGTAAAGTGGATGAACTGTTCAACCACCTCGTGAGAGCACGAGGTAGCGCCAATACAATCATCAATGTAGCAGAGGAAAAGGTGGGGTATGGTGCCAGTGTAGCTGCAGAAGATGGACTGTTCCACATATCTGACAAAGAGGCAGGCATAGCTGGGGCCCATGCGGGTGCCCATGGCTACTCCTTTGGTTTGGAGGAAGTGGGAGGATTGGAAAGAGAAGTTGTTAAGAGTGAGGACCAGTTCAGTCAGTCGAAGGAGGGTGTCAGTGGAAGGGTACTTGTTGGGTCGGCGGGAAAAGAAGAAGCAGAGGGCTTGGAGGCCTTTGTGATGGGGGATGAAAGTGCATAGGAACTGGATGTCCATCATGAAGATAAGGCGTTGGGGATGGGGAAGCGAAAATCATGGAGGAGGTGGAGGGCATGGGTGGTGTCCTGAATGTAGGTGAGGAGTTCTTGGACTAAGGGGTCAGGACAGTGTCAAGGTATGCAGAAATGAGTTCGGTGGGGCAGGAGCAGGCTGAGACAATGGGTTGGCCGGGGCAGTCAGGTTTGTGGATTTTGGGCAGGAGATGGAAACGGGTGGTGCGGGGTTGTGGGACTATGAGGTTGGAGGCGGTGGATGGGAGATCTCCTGATGTAATGAGATTAAGGATGGTCTGGGAGATGATGGTTTGGTGGTGGGAGGTGGGGTCATGGTCAAGGGGACAGTAGGAGGAAGTGTGCGCGAGTTGGCATCTAGCTTCAGTGATGTAAAGATCGGTGCACCAAACTATCACTGTGCCTCCCTTGTCTGCCAGTTTGATGGTGAGGTTGGGGTTGGAGCAGAGGGAGTGGAGGGGTGAGCGTTGTGAGGGTGAAAGGTTGGAGTGGGTGAGGGGGGTGGACAGGTTGAGGCGGTCAATGTCGCGACGGCAGTTGGATATGAAGAAATCGAGGGCGGGTAAGAGGCCAGCATGGGGTGTCCAGGTGGATGGGGTGTGTTGGAGGCAGGAGAAGGGGTCGTCAGAGGGTGAGCGAGAGTCCTGGTTGAAGAAGTAGGCGTGGAGGCGAAGGCGGCGTAAGAAATGCTCGATGTCTAGCTGCGTGTCAAACTCATTGATCCGGGAGCATAGGGGGATGAAGGTGAGGCTTCTGCTGAGGACTCTAGCCGCATGTTGAGCTCATTGATCTGGGAGTGTAGGGGGATGAAGGTGAGACCTCTCCACAAGACGCCTGGAGGAAGAGCGCCTCATCTTCCACCTAGGAACCCTCCAACCCACACGGGACGAATATAGATTTCTCCAGCTTCCTCATTTCCTCTCCCCCCACCTTATCTGAGTCCAAACTCCCGGATTCAGCACCACTCTCTTGACCTGCAATCTTCTTCCCGACCTTTCCGCCCCCACCCCCTCTCCAGCCTATCACCCACACCCTCACCTCCTTCCACTTATGGTATTCCCAGCACCCCTTCCCCAAATTCCCTCCCCCCTAGCTTTTATCTCAGCCCACCTGGCACATCAGCCTCATTCCTGAAGAAGGGCTTATGCCCGAAACATCGATTTTCCTGCTCCTCGGATGCTGCCTGGCCTGCTGTGTTTTTCCAGCACCACATTTTTCAACTCTGGTCTCCAGCATCTGCAGTCCTCACTTTTTCCCTTTTGAATTACTAGTCCAGTGAGAGTACTACTATTCCAATGACTCTCACAAGGCAAGTTATGTTAAAGAGGTGAAAGTAAGTAATTTTAGTGATCACACAAACATGAGGTCAGAAATTCATCTTAAGTTCAAGTATAACATGAAGATTGCACTAAAATGGCGTAATCCCAGGTGATTGCCTAGCAGAGGAATGGAATATGAAGTTAAAGAATGGGATTTGGAGCAGGGACTAAAAAGTAGCCAAGGAACAGCATGTAGATAAGAAATATAAAATAACCATGGATAGATTCCTGGGGAACACCAAGAGTAACTGTCTGGGAGTGGGAAAACATGTTATTGCACGTGACTATGATTACATTGATAAGAATGGTGAATGGTGAATCTCACTTTGCTGGACACCAGAGGAGAAATGTTGGAGATAGTGTGATTTACCATGTCAAAGGCTGCAGACAGATTGAGTAGGATGAGGATGCAAAGTTAACCCTGCCAAGCCACATCCAGTGTCATTGGTGTGACTTTGAGTAGGAGCCATTTTGGTACAGTGGCAGGACCGAAAACCTGACTGGAGGAATAAGATGATGGATATATCTGTCTTGGTGGGAACACAATGAAAGGGATATCTCATAAGAAGAGATTAGATAGACTATATCTTTACTCTGCAGACATTAGAAGAATGAGAAGTAATCTCTTGAAAGTTTTAAGTGGCTTGACAGAATAGATGTTGGAAGCTGTTTCTATTTGTTGGAGAGTCTAGAGCTTGACATCACTGTTTCAGAATGATGAGCCCAAATGTAATATTTCTAAGTGCTAAGTGGGAATGTGCATCATGAGGAGAAAGCAAGGAGGTTTCAAGGGGACTTAGACAGTCTAAGTGAGTAGGCTAGAGCACGGCAGAGATAATACAATGTGGAAAATGTGAAGTTGATAGGAGAAACAGAATATTTCTTAAAGTGTGAGAGATTAGAAAGTTTTGATGTTCAAATGGGTTTGGGTATCCTTGTTCATGAGTCACTCAAAGCAAATATGTGAGTGTTTAAATCAATTAGGAAGGCAAAATGTACATTGACCTTTGTGAGATTCTGTAGAAGGATACAGTTTTTTTTGCTTTAATTATATAAAGCTTTGGTGAAATCACACCTGGACTATTTGGTCTCTTTACCTAAGGATAGCCATACGTGCTATAAAGAAAGTGCAACAGAGTTTCACCAGACTGATTCCTGGGATAGGAGCATTGGTCTATGAGGGAAGATTAAGGAGATTGAGTCTGGCTTCTTCAGAGTTTGGAAGAATGAGAGCTAACCCCATTGAAGCATACTAAAAGCTTACTGGACTCCAGTACATTTTCCCTACCTGTGTGGTTCTAGTACCAGGAGACATTTCCAAAGTCTGGATAGTGAATTTAACAAGTATTTAACATATAGGAAAGGTGTAGTAAAAGTAGTCAGATTCCATTCCCTCAACATCATTGACTCTACATCCCAAAAAGTCTGCTCAGGGCACAAAACAATATTCCCTCATGACTGTATACCTGCGTAGGTTAGGGGCATTAGTTAGGGTAAATGTAGAGTAATAGGTTAGAAGAATGGGTCAGGATGAGATATTCTTCAAAGGGTTGGTGTGGACTGGTTTGGCCTTATGGCTTATTTCCACACTGTAGGGATTCTATATATTCTATATTCTATCCATTTATATACTTATCTCATTGTCAATTTTGGTGGATTTATCTGACTGATGGATGGTGTTGGTGGAATGTAGAACATTGGCTGTAAGGTACGACTCAATGAAAATAATTATTCAAGATCATTGGGAGACCTTCCCCAAGTTTCCAGTTTTTTATGAGGTGGTTATTGCTGGATCAATTACTGTATTTAAATTTCGTGCCTAGGTTAATGTCATATCCAGCAAGTTTTATTCTTAACATTTTTCATAGCAGTATGGTATAACTGAGTGACTAGCTAGACCATTTGAGATGTTATTTAATGTTCAAACACACTGCTGTGGGACTAGATAGACATATGGACTAGGCCAGGTGATGGCAGGTTCCTTCCCGATAGGATATTTGAAACTAACTTGAGATTTGACAAACAAAAACTGATGTTTTACGGTCTTATGCTAATTTTTAGATTTAATTTTGTGAGTTTGTTCTCTCAAGCTAGTGGTATTTGAACTCAATTTCTATAATCTCAGTCTAGTAACATAACCCATATGCCACAAAACAAATGATACAAAACTGTAAGAAATATCAAGATTAATAGAAATTATTTTTACACCTAAGAATAGCAATATAATCAATTGATCTTTAAAGAATATTCATGAAACTCCAGCTCTTTGAGTGGTGAAATATTTTACACTATATCTATAAACAAATTAGATTTACTTTTAGAATAATCACTGGTTCCATTCTCAAAAGAAAATTGTATCTTACATATTTTATGCAATAAATATTCATAAAATGTTCCAAAACCTTGACTAGTCTGTAAAGCATGGTTACTGGATGGAATACCGTGCATTAAAAAGACTATCAGTTAGACTAAAATTATTGCATAAAGTAAGACAGCTTTATTGCACTGAAATAGACATTATTCAAAAATATACTGCAACAAAATCTTCATAGTACTATATTTCATTGGGATCCAGTGCTTTCCCTTTTCATTTTCTAGTCATTTTTTGCATGTTGTGGTTGAAAGGTTGGCAATCTCTTGCACTTACCACTCTTATACATCAGTCATGCAGTGTATAATTAGTGTGGATTGGGGATAAAAGCATTTCTTCTTTAATGGGAAATTCTGTAAAGTTTCATAAACACCATGATACTTCAGTCAGAAATCCAAAGCACAGTACTGTGCTGTAGATTAGATCTGTTCATCCATTGACCAACCTAGAACTCTATATATATGTGTGATATGCAATGCATTTCACCAAATCATAACATTATCTAACATAACACTTGGTTGATCATGGTCATGTCAAATAAGTCACAAGCCAAGATTGGATCTATCATTCCAAAGTCAATTTGATGTTCAACAAGACTAGAAAAATTGAGAATCATTATACTATCCCACCAGGCCTGATAGATCATTGTCATCACTCCCTGTCTTTTCTGCCAGTGTTCCTTTACTAGTCCAGATCCCCGTGACCAGAATTCTCGAATTGCTAAATTTCAGATCTGCAATTACGGCTCTCAGTATCATTATGCTTGCTGCTTTGTTACTTGCTTATGCTCAGGTCTAAAAAGGATTGGATTTAAGTGTGTTTTTTCTACATTTGTGTACTTCATGTCAGTCGAGTGATTTGGAAACTTTCGAATATAATCTGCAAGCGATGATAAAGAATCTCTAAGCACTTTTGCTCTTATTTAAATTGCTGTAGTTTGGGTTGCAGTTTTGCTATTTTCAGAACAGTAATAGATGTTCAGATCATATCTGGGCAATGATAAATCTCTCCTAAACATAAGTGCAATTAAGCAGGCATTTATCCTTCCACCTTCCTGGCATGGCCATATTGTTTATTTCAAAACAACCACTTGTATAATTTGTCATGTAAGTCCTTTAAGTAACCTCTGGTGAAATTCAGAAAAAGAATTTAGTAATGAGGACTCTTTTTCTCAAAACTGGGAACTTTCATAATGTATTCATCATCATCTTTAAAATGGTTAACTGCTTAACAAATTCAGCAAAACAATGTTTAATATTTAAGCAATTAAACAGTTTGTCTTCTATTTATAAAAAAAAACACTATTTGTAGACTTGAAGACCGGATGTTCCAGTTTCCATTTCAAGTTCATTTTAAAATAAATGGATTATTGTTGGTATTAGAATCATACTGATTAGATATTGTATCCAGACTCATGTTATATGAATTTGACTATCACAGGTTATTTGCTATTTGATTGAGACTTATTAAATATCAGAGGTATTCATCTGCAAATTGTTAAATAGTTGTTCACAGAATGATAATTATGAGATGAACACTATCAATGACCTGGTGGTTGCCAATGACAAGCAACTGAACTGGACCAGGTCTTTAAATATGGTGGCTAGAAGAGCAGATGAGTGATTAGAATCTCCCCAGGATCTGTCTACTATCTATCGGGCACAATTCAGAAGTGTGAGAAAATACCCCGCTTGCCTGGATGGGTGTACCTTCAATAACATTCAAGAAGTAGATCATAATGACCCAATCGAATTTCAACTCATAAATGAATTTCAACATTCAGTGCTTCAACATTAGCTTTCAGTGACAGCAGTGTGTATAACCCAGAAGTGGCACTGCAGTCACCAAAACTCTTACGACACTGCCTTCCAAATCTATCATCTAGAAGGATAAAAGGCTACAGATCATCCTGACCTGGAACTACATTACCATTTCTTCATTGTCACTGGGTCAAATACAGTCATAGAGATGTACAACATGGAAACAGACCCTTTGGTCCAACTCATCCATGCCAACCAGATATTCCAACCCAATCTAGTCCCACCTGCCAGCACCCGGCCCATATCCCTCCAAACATTTCCTATTCATATACCCATCCAAATACCTCTTAAATGTTGTAATTGTACCAGCCTCCACCACTTCCTCTGGCAGCTCATTCCATACACATACCACCCTCTGCATGAAAAAGTTGCCCCTTAGGTCTCTTTTATATCTTTCCCCTTTCACCCTAAACCTATGCCTTCTAGTTCCGGACTCCCCCACCCTAGGGAAAAGACTTAGTCTATTTATCCTATCCATGCCCCTCATAATTTTGTAAAGCTCTATAAGGTCTCTCCTCAGCCTCCAACACTCCAAGAAAAACAGCCCTAGCCTATTCAACCTCTCCCTATAGCTCAAATTCTACAATCCTGGCAATATCCCTGTAAATCTTTTCAACCCTTTCAAGTTTCACAACATCTTTCCATTCTCAGGGCTCCATTTGTAACATCATATTGGGTATGCCTATGCCCCAGGGACTGCAACAGTCAAAGAAAGCAGTTCACTACCATCTTCTCAAGGACAATTTTGGATGAATAAATGCAACCCTAGTTGCTGGCCCCCACATACCACAAATTAATAAAATTAAAGAGTTCACATGCTTGTTCTGCACAACCATCCCTTATTTTTAACAATCCCATAGGAACTTTATCTCTTCAAAAATTTCACTTATACCTTCCAAATGGTATCCTGTCTTTTCCAAAGGTTCCTGCTTCCAAACAGAAGACAACTTACCTCCCCAAAGGAGCCCCAGGACCAGATCCAAAGACATACCTTACCTCTCCAAAAGGGTACCCTGACTATCCAAAGAAATACACTAAGAACCGACCTACTTTTACCCATTCCAAGCTCCACACTCCAAGAACTCAAAAAACAGTTTCAGGAAAGGCAGCTGATCATTTATGTAACTGGTTGCCTCTTGTATCCTTGCATGAATGAATAACACCCTGCTCCCAATCCCATGTCCACAAAACAGAGTGTTGTCAGATTTATAGGAAGTGGGATTTCCAAGTTCTTCACAGCAATATTTTTGTCACAGCAGTGATACTTTCCATTGTGGCAAAATATGAGTCAGTTTTCATTGATGAAAATCAAAAACTCAGACCAAACATTTTGGCATGTGGACATTTAAGTCAATGGGTATCACGTGAATGTTTGGTCAGACACAGGAACAAGTATCAGGTAGAAAACCTTGGCTGACAACTGACAGAATATAGCTGATAGAAGTTCAACTCCATTATGTGGGGCACCCCATTTAATGTTAAAGGTGTATGACAAATTGCTACCAAATACTTTAAATACAATGTATGCATTTCACAACCAAGACTTGTCTTTCTGAATAGATAAGCATGTATTGACGTCAGTCTCACTGAAAAAAGGAAAGTATTAACCAACAGAAGGTCAAGAAAAGCCAGTACAAATTTTGCTGGATTCCATAAGCTCATGGTAAACCTAGACAAAGAGAGGTTCGTTACAATTGCATAAGAAAGTTGCTGAAAATGAGGTGGAAATCTGTGACTTTAGTGGTTTCGCTAAAATATTTCCAACTACTATCAAAATTAAAGAGTTTAGATTCAAAGTGACAGCTAATTTTGAAATGAAGAGCAAGCAATTTATGTCATTTGAGAGAATGAGTAAGATGTTGGAAATAGATTTAAAAGGGTTCATACTTGATCGATTGCAGTAAACATTACCCACTGTGGTCAGAGCAAAGAAAGAACTTGGAGTAATGTCAGTTTTGTTCATCTAACCTATAATTGTAGTCAACACAATTAACATCACATGTTTTACTCAACTTCTAGTTAGACAAAAAAGATGGATATCCTAATCCAAACCATTGGGCATGATGGAATCCACAGTCAATGTTACCTGCTCCAAAGTACT
Source organism: Hemiscyllium ocellatum (assembly GCF_020745735.1). Lineage (NCBI taxonomy): Eukaryota > Metazoa > Chordata > Chondrichthyes > Orectolobiformes > Hemiscylliidae > Hemiscyllium > Hemiscyllium ocellatum. The sequence continues at coordinate 23,883,617 of NC_083416.1, read as the reverse complement.
GGCCATATTTCCAGCAATGGTTTTTCATTCTACTTACCTCCAGTATAAGATAAGTTTCCATCTTTGGCATTCCTTCTTATTTTTTCTAACCTATACCAAACACTACATAGATATTTAATTGATTCTTGGCATAATGCCTTATGTTGAAATATTTGTCTTTCTATTGAAGTTTTCTGTGCATTTGACATAATTAATAAGTTTACCTATAGGTTAGCAAAATTTTGTCATAGATTAGATTTCTGAAACTTTTCCTTCAGCCTCTGTTTAATTTTACAATATCATGACTGTATGACCAGATAATAAAGAAATATGCAATTTTTTGTTTAGGGTAGTTGCAAAATGCTTAATAGCTTTTAGTAATAAAATTATACTAAAACTGAAGAAATAAAAAATAAGCTGAATTCAGCAGCAGTCTCCTGTTACTTCCTGAATATTAAAAATACATTTTCAGAATGTGAGCTGGCCACTCAGAAACTTACTTTCTATTCTTATTTATCCTTGAGGAAATGATTATTCTTGAATCACAGTAATCTGTGCAATGATATTGCTCCACACTGCAGTTACCAGCGGTGTTCCGCAAGGATCTGTTTTGGGACATTGCTGTTTGTCATTTTTATAAATGACCTGGAGGAGGGGCTAGAAGGTTGGATGAGCAAGTTTGCGGATGATACGAAAGTTGGAGTTGATGACAGTGAGGAAAGATGTGGCAGGTTACAGCGGGATATAGATAAGCTGCAGAGCTTGGCAGAAAGGTGGCAAATGGAGTTCAATATAGCTAACTAATTCACTTTGTTAAGAGTAACAAGAAGATGGAGTACTGGGCTAATGGTCAGATACTTGGTAGTGTGGATGAGCAGAGGGATCTTGGTGTCCATGTACACAGATCTCTGAAAGTTGCCACCCAGGTAAATAGTGCTGTGAAGAAAGCATATGGCGTACTGGCTTTTATTGGTAGAGGAATTGAGTTCCGGAGTCCTGAGGTCATGTTGCACTCTGGTGCGGCTGCATCTGGAGTATTGTGTGCAGTTTTGGTCGCCATACTAAAGGGAGGATTTGGAGGCCCTGGAAAGAGTGCAAAGGAGGTTTTCCAGGATGTTGCCTGGTATGGTAGGACGATCATATGAGGAAAGGCTGAGGCACTTGGGGCTGTTTTCATTGGAGAAAAGAAGGTTTAGGGGTGACTTGATAGAGGTATACAAGATGATTAGGGGTTTAGATAGGGTTGACCATGAGAACCTTTTTTCACGTATGGAGTCAGCTATTACGAGGGGGCATAGCTTTCAATTAAGATGTGGTAGGTATAGGACAGATGTTAGGGGTAGATTCTTTACTCAGCGAGTCGTGAGTTCATGGAATGCCCTGCCAGTAAAAGTGGTGGACTCTCCCTCTTTATGGGCATTTAAACAGGCATTGGATAGGCATTTGAAGGAAAGTGGGCTAGTGTAGGTTAGGTGGGCTTGGATCGGCGCAACATCAAGGGCCGAAGGGCCTGTACTGCGCTGTATCTTTCTATGTTCTATGTTCTAAATTGGGAATTCCAGGACTTTCATCCAATGATAATGAATGAGCAGTGATATCCTTCCAAGTCAGGAAAACATGCAAGTTGGATAAGAATTAGGAGATGATAGTATATGCTGCCCTTGTTTTTCTAAGTGGTAATGATCAAAAGTTTGGGAAATGCTGTTGAAAGAACCTTATAATTTGTTCAATTGCATTTTGCAGATCATGTTCACTGAGGGACATTATTAAAGAGTCAGAGTGGATGTATAAGTTGATATGGAACCAGACAAGGAGACTGTTTTGTCTTTGTTGAGCTATTTGAATGTTAAATGAGATGTACTCACTTAATCAAGTGAAAACAGATTTGCAATTTAATTTATTTGGAAATAATTTTATCCTGCTACTAAGTGCAGATATTTTGTTCGCAAAATCATACATGCAGCCATCAGTGAGCTTACAAACTACCGCTCATTAAGGTAGGGAGTAGATCATGAGACAAACAGAGGTAGACATTTAAGGGGATAATTCAGAATATTCAGAATAACAATATTCCTAGTATGAAGAAAAAATTTAAAGGGAGGGCTCACCATCCGTGATTAAGTAAAAAAATTTAGGGAAAACACAATCTTAAGGAAAAAGCATATAAATCTTCACAAAAGTAAGTGATAGGTTCCAACATAAAGAATGACAGGGACTAAAAGATAAATTAGGAGGAAGCAATTAGAGTATGATAGGTAGCTATTTACAAATGTAAAAAAGACTTGGAAGTATTTCAACGGGTATTTAAAAAAGGAAAAGAGTAAGTAAAGTGACTACAGGCCTTCGAGAGAGTTAAAATGAGGAATTAATAGATAATAAGAAAACGTCAGCAGATGAAATTACAAAATATTTTGTTTGTTTTCACCACAAGAATAAAAAAGTCATTTAAGTAGTGGCAATAAATAAAGAGGTGGGAGATGAATAAACTGAGCAAAATTTGCAATCATGATGGAAGTGGTATTATGCAATCTAATGGAACTACATGCTGACAATTATCCGGGATCAGATGGACTTCATCTCAAGGTCTTAAAAGAGGTTAATAATGCGGTAGAATATAGATTGATACATTTTCCAAAATTCCTTAGATTCAAAAAAAGCTCCATCAGATTAGAAATTGGCAAATATAACTCTTCCATTCAAGAAAGAATGGAAGCAGTATATCAGAAACAGTAGGTTTGTTAATTTGTCTGTCAAGGGGATGGTATTAGATCAATCATTAAAGTGATTATACCTGTGCACTTATAAAAATGCAAGGTAATCAGAAAGAGTCAGAAAGGTCTCAAAGGGAAATCACATTTTTGAATTCTTTGAAGGAGAAACACATGGTGTAGATAAAAAGGAGCCAGCAGAAATGCTATGTTTGGATTTGTAGAAGGCATTTGATAATGTGCCACGTCAAAGATTGTTATGCAAATAGAAGCTCATAGTACTGGGGGCAACTTATTATCATAAGTAGAAGATTGCTGGCTGGCAAAAATAAGAGAGTATATATAAGTAAATCTTTGATTGCTAGGATGTGATGAATAAAGTTTCACAAGAGTCTGTGTTAGGGCCTCAATTTTTAATAATTTAACAATTCCATTATTTTTAAATAGTTATGGAAAAGGATAGACTTCCAAAATGGAGGAAGGCAAATTTTGACAGTATTAGGCACAAACCTTCAAAAGTTGATTGGGGAGGATATTCATAGGTAAAGGAACAGTTGAAAAGTGGGGAATCTTCAAAATTGAGAATATGAGAGTCCAGAGACAGTATGTTCCTGCTATGGTGAAGGGTAAGGCTGGTAGATGTAGCGAATGCTGGATGACTAGATAAATTGAGGTTCTGGTCTAGAAAAGAAGGGAGCATATGTCAGCTATAGACAGCAGGAATCGAATGAATACTTGGAGGAATATAAAGGCAGTAGGAGTATACTTAAAAAGAAAATCAAGAGGGCAAAATGGGGACATGAGATAACTTTGACAAATAGGATTAAGGAGAATCCAAAAGGTTTCTGCAAATACATTAAGGATAAAACAGTAAATAGGGAGAGAATAAGGCTCCTTAAAGATAAGCAAGGTGGCCTTTGTGTGGAACCGCAGGAGATGAGTGGGATACTAAACAAATACTTTGCATCAGTATTTTCTGTGGAGAAGAATATGGAAGATAGAGAATATGGGAAATAAACAGCAGGTTTAATGAAAAGTGTCCATTTTACAGAGGAGGAGTTGACAGATGTCTTAAAATGTATAACGGTGGATCAATCCCCAGGACCTGATTAGATGTGCCCGAGAACTTTGTGGTAAGCTAGGGAAGTGATTGCTGGACTCCTTGCTGAGATATTTGTATCGTCAACAGGTGGGAGGTGATGAAAGACTGGAGATTGGCCAACTTGCTGCCACTATTTAAGAAAGGTGGTAAAGAAAAACCAGGTGCAAATGTGTTGCTGGTCAAAGCACAGCAGGTTAGGCAGCATCTCAGGAATAGAGAATTCGACGTTTCGAGCATAAGCCCTTCATCAGGAATGGCTTATGCTCGAAACGTCGAATTCTCTATTCCTGAGATGCTGCCTAACCTGCTGTGCTTTGACCAGCAACACATTTGCAGCTGTGATCTCCAGCATCTGCAGACCTCATTTTTTACTCGAAAGAAAAACCAGGGCACTATAGAACAGTGAGCTTGACATTAGTGGTGGGCAAGTTGTTGGAGGAGATCCAAAGGGACAGGATTTACATGCACTTGAAAAGGCAAGGACTGATTAGAATTAGTCAACATAGCTTTGTGCATGGGAAATCATGTCTCAGTAACTTGATTGAGTATCAGAGTTGGGAGGCCATGTTGCAACTCAACAGGCCACTGGCTAGCCACTTTTGGAATACTGTGTTCAATTTTGGTCTCCTTGCTATATGAATGATATTGTTAAACATGAAAGGGTCCAGAAAGGGTTTCCAAGGATGTTGCCAGGGTCTGAGCTATAGGGAGAGATTGGATAGGCTATGCCTATTTTCTCTGGAGCATCAAAAGTTGAGAAGTGACCTTATAGAGGTTTATAAAATCATGAGGGGCATGGTCAGGGTGAATAGACAAGGTCTTTTCCCCAGGTAGAAGAGTTCAAAACTAAAGGGCATATGTTTCAGGTGAGAAGGGAAAGTTTTAAAAGGGTCCTAAAATGCAACCTTTTCACGCAGAGGGTGGTGTGTGTATGGAATGAATTGCCAGAGGAAATGGTGGAAGCTGGTACAATTAGAAAATTTAAAAGGAATCTGCATGGATATATGAATAAAACTGGTTTAGAGGGATATGTGCCAAATGATGGCAAATGGGACTAGAATAATTTAGGATATCTGGTCAGCATAGATAAGTTGGACTGAAGTGTCTGTTTCATGCTGTACATATCTATGATGCTATGATTCTAATAGCTTAGATGAGGGCATCAAAGGTGTGGTAGCTGAATTCACAGATGATACCAAGATAGGTAGTGAAGAAGAAAGGGTAAGTGTGCTAAAATTTGGTAGTTGGTGCATAATCTGTAGAAATATGATATTTTTCCTTTTGATAGGAAGAATAAAGAAAGCAAAGAATTATGTAAATGGAGAACAACTGCAGAATACTGAGGAGCAGAGATTCCAATGTTGTGGTGCATATATCACACAGGATCAGTGTGCAGTACAGAATATAATCAATATAATATCCTTTACTACAAGAGGAATTGAACATAGAATTGATGATGTTAGGTTTCAAGATATACAGTCAATTGTGAAATCACATGTCAAATGCTGTCTGCAATTGTGCTCCCTTTATTTAAAAAGATGAAGTCACTACAGTACTATGGAACTATATAGCGAAAGACTAAAAGTGCGAGTTTTACCTGAGGATCACCACACCTCAGGAGAGGAAAGAGGTTAAGAAAGAGAGTCTTTCATGGTAACATTAGCTGGTGCAACAAATAGCATCACAAACCAACAATCCAGCCAACTGAGCTAACCCTTTCCTTATTTAAGAAAGGATGTAAATGCATTGACTGCAGTTCAAAAGAGTCGAGAGTGTGGTGCTGGAAAGGCACAGCAGGTCAGGCAGCATCCAAGGAGCAGGAGAGTTGATGTTTCAGACAAAAGCCCTTCATCAGAAATGCAGTTCAAAATAACTTACCAGATATGTGGAACGAGTGAGTTGTCTTGAGGTTTGTTTAGAGAGGCTGAACTTGTTTCCACTGGTGTTTAGAAGAGTGAGGGGTGACTTGGTTGAAGTGAATGGTCTTGAAAAGGTGTTGTGGAGACTTGGGTTCAAATACGGTCATGGAAGATGGTAGAATTAGAAATCAATTAAAATCTGGAATTAAGAGTCTGATCATGACTGTGAAACAATTGTCAGGAAATCCCATCTGGTTCACTCATGCTCTTTATGGGATTACATGTAACCCCAGACCCACCCTACCCTAAACATATTTGTCTACACAGATAAGCTCTTTCCCTGCAGCTCTATAAATTTAAATTTCTAATTAATTCAAGTAAGTTTTTTTAAAAAGGAACACTTAATTGAATCTGCTCTACTACTCTCTCTGACAGTGTTCCATATTAATTCAGATCACTCCATGTAATAAGTTCACCATGTCTTTCCTTTAATTTTGTCAATTTCATTTAATTTCAAATTTTCACACATTAAGGGAGTGTTGCTGAACAAAGAGACCTTGGAGTGCAGGATCATAGTTCCTTGAAAGTGGAGTTGCAGGTAGTGAAGAAGGCATTTGGTATACTTTCCTTTATTTGTCAAAGTATTGAGTACAGGAGTTGGGAGATCATGTTGCAGCTGTACAGGACATTGGTTAAGCCACTGTTGGAATATTGCATGCAATTCTGGTCTCCTTCCTATTGGAAAGATGTTGTGAAACTTGAAAGGATTCAGAAACGATTTTCAAGTACGTTGCCAGGGTTGGAGGATTTGAGCTATAGGGAAAGGTTGAATAAGCTGGTGTTGTTTTCCCTGGACTTTCAGAGGCTGAGGGTTGACCTTATCGAGGGTTATAAAACCATAAGGAGCATGGATAGGATAAATAGACAAAGTCTCTTCCCTGCGGTGGGGAAGACCAGGGCATAGGTTTAGCGTGAGAGGGAAAAGATATAAAAGAGACCTAAGGGGCAACTTTTTCACGCAGAGGGTGGTACGTGCATGGAATGAGCTATCAGAGGAAGTGGCGGAGGCTAGTATAATTGCAACATTTAAAAAGCATCTGGATGGGTGTATGAATAGGAAGAGTTTGGAGGGATGTGGGTCAGGTGCTGGAAAGTGGGACTAGATTGGGTTGGGATATCTGGTCAGCATGGATGAGTTGGACCGAAAGGTCTGTTTCCGTGCTGTATTATTAAGCTTCCTACCCTCAGGATTCTCTGTACTGTAACCACCACTTCCCCCTTCCAGCTAGCTAGGTTGGAAGCACTGGGGTCACCACTGGGGAGAATTCGTAATTTTGAAGTACACAGTGGCTATTCTCACTTGCTGTATCTGGTGCCTCAATGAAGATTCTGGACAGTTTAGGCCATCTGACTGGGTTGAGTCTGCTGATGTGTTAGAACGCATATTGGATTTCTCAGGTAATTTCTTGTTTACTCGTGATTTTTAATGAGCCGGTTTTCACCTCATGATGTGCCTGAGTGTCTTGTGTGTCAGTCAAGTCGGTAGCTTTCAGAGGTTGTCAGTTCTCAGGTCTGCTGGTTGTGGTCGGTCGCCATTGGTTCTGATGATAAGGAACAGGCCAGTGTTGATAAGTTTTGGAATGACCGTCGGGATCCCTGTTCTGGAAATGGCTGTGGGTATCACTCTCAGGGTGGTAGCTTTCTTGGACCCATCTCCTGGTGGTAGCTGCAGGAATAGCTCTCTTAAGTGAGGTCATGGCCTGCAATTATACTAAGTGCGGGCCTGTAATCTTTGTGCCAAATCTATTCTTGCCATTGCATTACTGATGTTCCCTTTTGAGGTTGATTGGTTTCCTGCTATTTTAGAGTAGGTGTGAATATATTTTGATTAAATGGAATGTCCGGTATCTCTGTGCATGAGTATTGATTGAAGTTGAATGTCCAGTATCTGCCGAGGCCCCATTCAGGCTGGGGTTGGAGTAGCGTTAGGCCTGGTTGATTGTTCATTTAGAGTTGAGGTGTGAATTGGATTTTCAGGCAGCTATCCCCATGACTGTGTATTTTCCCAGAGCATAGCCCAGCTGTCTGTTTACTTTAAAAAGTTAATTTAAGTAGTCCAGGACTTTAGTCAAGTATTTCAGATTAAAGGGATTTTTGCTCAATCCTGTACTACCTACTCAACCCCTATGATGCTCCTCTCATTCAATTCTACCTCCTTTTCACTGCTCACTAAACAACTTGACACTTTTGGGCTCTCCCCACCTTTAAAATACCATAGTGTACTGGACAAGCTCTTTTAGTCTAGAACTGACCTGCAAGACTCCTGACATTTGCCTCAGACATGCAGAGAGGAGAAAATTGGCACCCCACTTCGCTGACAGGGACCTAGACATCTTCGTGGACTGTGTGGTTCAGGATGCCCTCTTCCCTCAGGACTGAAAGACATGACACCAGATCTTACCAGTCTGATCTATGGTTGCCACCCAACTGAGTGATGTCTCAGCTGTCTGGAGGAGTGCACTACTTCCCTCACTTACCTACCCCAAACTGGACACCAGTAACCTTACACTGCCTAATCACTCCCTCATGGCATCTTCTCACCTGCTTCAAATGTAACAGTTGTGCCTGAAATAACTCCACAGAGCCTAGTATAGCATCAATAAGTTATCCTTTATTGACATGTACATACTACTTGACACTGGTACGGCTTCCTCAGAGCCAAATCTCAGAGTGAGCAGAACCTCTGACACTCCCGTTTCTTTTTTTTTCTTTTTGTGTGTGTGCAGTTGTGAGACACAGTGAGAGACACAAGTGCACAAATCTTTATTTAATTTCCACCACCAGGAAGAAAGGAAACACCCGAGTGGCCAGTGACAAGCAGTGCCCTTCACAAAGGGCAATGCTGTGTGATCAAACAGTGAAGGGGAGGGCAGGGACTAAATCAAAATAGAGTTGGAGGGGGAAATGACGCACTCCACTCCTTGCGGCGCCCACCTCTCCCTGAACAACTCCAGGGTGTTGGTGGACACCGCGTGCTCCTTCTCCAAGGACACCCGGGCCCTAAAGTAACCGCGGAAGAGGGGCAGGCAGTCGGCCGACTCTCCCATTTCTGTCTGTCAGCCAGGACTCCCTGATTGGTCCAGATTAATAGTCCCAATCAGGAATTCATATTCTATGATGTCCACTGGGCTGATCTGATTACAATCATTACAGTGCCATTCTCTTCAATCTCCCTCAATAACTGCTTCTTTCACATTCCAAGAGGAAAACAACCCATATTCAGACAGTAAGAGATAAGACTATTTCTTATTTCTTATCTGTTGGACTACCCAGCATTCAGAAGGAGAGGATCTGACTCTGATCTGCCTGAGCTATGTCCAAGCCCCTGGATTGGAATCAGAGGCTGCCCTTGACTTTCTGCGCTAGAATCACCTGATCAAAAACTTTCTCCCTTGTCTTAACGGGGTCTCTGACAAAATGAGAAGATTCCTGGCTTTATGTCTGCACTACACAGCAAGGCAATGCAGCAAATTTGTGAGCCTGGTATATGTGGCCAAGGGGCAAGATGCAAAAATATAAAGCAAGACAAGCCAAGGTAGCAATACTGTGAGTTCAAACTGATTGAGTGCTAAGACAGCAAACACCTAGTGATGCAGCTCAGCCCAGTCCATGAGCTGGAAGCATGTCTCGAAGCGCACAGTGTTCTTGCCACAGCATTGCAATGATAGTTGCCATTACACCTAAGGTGCAATGTATTGAAATACATTGCATGTTGTAAGTGAATCCAAAATGTGCCATGGGAGTTCTTAGATTGGATGCCAATACTCATGGACATTTGCTGCATGTAGCCAGAATCCTTGGAGTGTGCCCTGACTGGTTGGTCTCTTATGTCAAACATGAAATTCTTTTAGAAAATTGGAAAGCTGAAATTGTCAGGAACCCACTCTGAAGTCCATTTTGAGAATTGTCAATGTCTAGTTTGCTCTCAGTGAATTGTAAAATAGAAAGTCACATATTAATAAGATGAGACCTGTGGTTCAAAGGTTGTTAACAGTAATAATCCCATTTAACAGGCAACTCACTGCTGCCTCGCATGACTCTCATCTTGACATCCTGAAATTTAGTTAAAAATAGCAAAAGCTTTCTCATGATGTTGAGAAAGGCATTGTTGTACTTCTCATGCAATTGTGCAAGATTTCTTGATATAGCCCATGTCATTCAGATCTCTATAAGGTTCACCTCTATCTTTCTCTTCAGAGGAACTGCCAGAGGTATTGAGTATTTCCAGCATTTTCAGGTTTTATAAACAACTGTACCAACATTATTTGAAATTTTGTCTGGACATGAGCCCCCTTAAAAAAAGGTTGTCTCATACCATTTCCATTTCTTACTGATTGTTGTAAAACTCAATAGTAACTTAGTAAATGTAAACTTATTACATTCCAGGACTGCCAATGTGGTTATTTTGAGTTGTAGCTATTCTAGTGTCTATAATACTTTCCCAGTGTTTGCATTCCTAGCTGATTTTCTGAAGGGCAATTGCCTTGTGGCATGTAAAGAAGGTCATGAACCACAATTATTATTATTATTAAACAGAGCCAGGGTTTGGTATGGTGTCAAACAGATGGCCTTGAGACGTGTCCCAAAATAAACATGACAGATTGCCTAGTATTCTGATGCCTAAATTTCTGATCACAACAGGCAGCCTGACACTTTACAGCTTATTGCTGTTTACAAACCATGCCAGCATTTTGATATAAGATTGAGGTGGCATTGTATAACAAAAGCACATGGATCAGGAAAGCAGACATGCAAGGTGATAGCACAATTTTGTATGTTTCTGGTTGAAATGTTGGTGCCACTTTGTGCATGTATATGTGTTTGCTTTTTGCACTTGCAAACATACCAGTAAATAGTTCACGTCCCTTTTACACCAAACCACTGTCGAGAAATGATTGATGCAATAGAAAAACTATTTTACTGATTCACAAGTCAGTTGTATTTTGTGAGAATTTATTTTGTGTGATAGAGGCTAATGCCTGTTTTTCTTTTGATTATTTAGGAGGAGATGACAGGGTAGTGCAATTTATCAAAAGTGTGTGAAAAACTTTTGTGAAAGAATTGCACATTATGTGAAGCCAATTTTTCCATGTATCAGCTGTGATAATCTTGTGGAGGTGTGCTGTTGATTCTTATGCAAAGTTGTATATTTGTCCAAATAAATAAAAGACACAATCAAGGGTTGATGATGTGCATGTGGAATTATTGTACCATTTACTGGAACAGTGGTAGTTGCACAAAAATCATATGGCAATAATTTCAGAATTATTAAGTTTGGAGCACACCATTTAGGTATATAATTTGTTTACTCTCATAAATTCTTTGGGTGGCATAATGGCTCAGTGGTTGGCACTACTGCCTTACAGTGCCAGAGATCTGGCTTTGATTCCACTTTTAGGCGTTTGTCTATGTGGAGTTTGGAGATTCTACCCATGTCTGTGTGGGTTTCCTCCCACAGTCCAAAGATGTACAAATTAGCTGGATTGGCCATTCTAAATTGCCCATTATGTCCAGGGGTGTGCAGGCTAGGTGGATTAGCCATGGGAAAAATGCAGGATTACAGGGATAGATTAGGGATCTGGGTCTGGGTGGAATGCTGTTCAGAGGGTTGGTGTTGCTCTATGAGCCAAATAGGCTGCTTCCACATGTAGGGATTCTATTTTTAAAAATGTGTTGAGAACTCATTTTAATGGTGAAAATTAAAGTAGATTATGGGGTATTTTTAAGTATAAGTATATAGACTTATAATTTGCTTGTACATCCTGTCAATAAGAATAATGCCAACAATTTGATTTATCTCCGACATTCATTCCTGTATAATTTTGACAAATCGGCTTGGCTGCTCTTGGACAAAAAAATTAAGTTAATATTTCATTTTGATTTTGTCTCGGAAATCACAGACTTTTATATCTTTTTCCAGTATTGATTACGTTTGGAGAAATATTGTTTAATATTTCCCACATCCATGTTTTAAGCTCCACAACTTTCCTGATAATAACAAGTGTGAGATGTTTTGTTTTCTTTTGTTTTCATAGAACCAAAACTGATGTTGAAGCATATAAAGAGTTAAAGTTAGTTATCTGAAATGAAGCTATTAAGCACAGGATAATAATTTATTGCACCAGAACACAATATCTGAAGTAATACAGAGGAACCTCGATTATCCGAACGAAGTGGGTGAGCACTATTTCGTTCGGATAACTGATTATTCGGTTCATTGATTTCTGGTAAGTCTGCTCCCCATTTAGGGACTAGGCAGCAGCACATCAGATTCCTGATGAAGGGCTTTTGCTCGAAACTTCAATTTTCCTGCTCCTCAGATGCTGCCGAACCTGCTGTGCTTTTCCAGCACCACTCTAATCTAGACTCTGATCTCCAGCACCTGCAGTCCTCACTTTCGCCTGCCTGATTTTATATATAGAGGCAGATGGCATGACAGATGTACTAAATTAATATTTTGCATCTGTCTTTACCAAAGAAGCAAATGCTACTCAAGCCATGGTGCTAAGGGAAGAAAATCAATCAATGAAATGGTTCAAAATTAAGGAGAAGTTATCAGATAAACTTCTGGTATTTAAAACTAACAAGAGCCTGGACCAGATGAGATGCATCAAGGATGGTGAATGTGGAAATTGTGATCTCACTGACCATAATTTTTCAGTCTTCCTTGGACTTGGGGTAGTGCCAGAGGGGTTTGAAAATTGCAAACATTATCCTTTCTGTAAAAAAAATTGTAAAGATACACCCAGCAAATGCTGAACAGTCAGATTCCATGGTGGTGAGAAAAAAAATTAAGAAACAAAAGTTCAGGATAGAATTTAGATTCACATGGACAAATTTGGGTTAATTAAAGACAGCTTTTATGGATTTCTTAAGGGAAAATTGAGTTGAACTAACTTATTAGAGATTTTTGAAGAGATATCAGAGCGTTAATGTTATTAATGTGGTATATGTGGACTTAGCTGAAAATGTGTTGCTGGAAAAGCGCAGCAGGTCAGGCAGCATCCAAGGAACAGGAGATTCGACGCTCCAGGCATAAGCCCTTAGAACAGACGTTTGATACAGTGAGAATAATAGACCTGTCAGCAAAGTTAGAGCATATTAAATAAACAGGATTGTAGCAATATGGATGCAAAATTGCCCGAGTAATAGAAAATAATTAATGGGTATTGGTTTGGACTGGAGAAAGATTCAAAGTGGACTTCTTGGAGTTTGGTAATAGGATGCTTGCTTGGGACAATTTAAAATTTTGCTGATGATACAAAACGTGGAACCAGTGTAAATTATGAGGAGGATAGTATAAAATTCAACAGATCATTGACAAGTTGGTAGAGCTAATGGAGAGGTAACAGATGAAAGTCAATGTCAAGGGATACATTTTGGTAGAAAGAAAATAGAGACAAATACAAAATGTAGGCAACAATTCCAAAGAATTGGGCGGCACGGTGGCACAGTGGTTAGCATTGCGGCCTCACAGCGCTAGAGACCCGGGTTCAATTCCCGCCTCAGGTGACTGTCTGTGTGGAGTTTGCACATTCTCCCCGTGTCTGCATGGGTTTCCTCTGGGTGCTCCAGCTTCCTCCCACAATCCAAAAAAATGTGCAAGTTAGGTGAATTGGCCATGCTAAATTGCCCGTATTGTTAGGTGAAGGGGTAAATGTAGGGGAATGGGTCTGGGTGGGTTGCGCTTCGGCAGTTCGGTGTGGACTTGTTCAGCCGAAGGGCCTGTTTCCACACTGTAATCTAATCGAAAACTCTGCAGGAGCTGAGAGATTTAGGCATCCATGAACATAAGTAACTAAAAGTGGCAGAATAGATAGGCAGACAATTCATAAAAACATCCCTGACTGAGGCTTGGTTAATTGGGGCACAGAGTACAAGAGCAAGGAAATTATGCTGGACTGATAAAGAACACAAGTTAGACTGACCTAGAGTATTGTGTGCAGTTCGGAGCAGCATACTTCCGGAAAGATGTGAACATATTGGCGAGAGTGCAGAAGGGTTTACAAGAAAGGTTTGAGGTATAAGAAAATTCAATTATGAATATACATGTCAGCCAGAGTACATTTCAAACAGCTTATTTCTACTCAACTAATTATACATCTTGATCTTTCAAGCCAGCACCTTTTTCCACAATTGTACAGATCTCATGACTAATTAACAGTGTTACTTCATTTCTTTTTTGTCTTGCTGTTTCTCAATATTCAGTTTACAACCCTTGTTTGCTTTTCAACCATATTTCTATAAATTCATAGGTATTTATTTCTATTTGCACCATGAAGTCATATATCTGTGCTGTGTACATTCAAACCAAGGATCTTTAATTTTGTCATTTTAATTGCTTTGCTAGACTGTTCCATATTTTCTGGTGTGCGCTTATATTTATATGTGTCACTACCCAGATCACTGCCCTACATTTGTCTCATTAACGTTCTAAGTTTGTCTCTGCTCATGGATCATCTAAGTTTCTTTCAACCTTTCCTATTTCTAGCTTCAGAGGAAAGCTTAAAGAGAATTCTGCTTGGAGATAGGGCTAAAATAATGAAGTATAACTCTGTGACATGTGCTTTCTAGAAATGCAGTTTCCACTGATTGCACAGCATTGGGAAATGTACCATCTGGCTGAATAGTCACTTTCTTTGCTTATCATTTTATTCTGTTTATTTGTACGCATTAGCAAGACAAAATTCAATTTTAACAGGGTACAGAATGGCCCACAGTGATTCAGCTGTCTGCTGTACATCCTCCCAGAGCTTTAAATTCAAAGGAAAGGAAATATTGAGCATGTTTTATCATAGCCAGTTGATACATTCCGCAAAGCTTCAGAGGTTAGATTTCACCCTAATCATCTTAATATCATTATACATGCTGGATTTAATTAGGTAAAGTTACCATTAGATATAGGAGCAAAAGTAGCTCATTTGACCCAGAATCCTCTATTCAGTCATGGTTGATATGTTTCTCAACCCCATTTTCCTGCATTCTGTCATAACTTTGACCTCCTTAGTGATCAAGACCCAATTGATTTCTGTTACAAATACACTCAATAACTTGGCCTCCACAGTCTTCTGCAGCAATGAGCTGCATGGTTTAACTATCCTCTGGCTGAAGAAAGTCCTCCTCATCTCAGTTCTAAAGTGTTGTCCGTTTACTCTGAGGCTGTGTCCTCATATACAAGTCTCACCAACAAGTGAAAACATTGTCTTCATGTCCACTTTATCTAGGCATCTTAGTATTCTGGAAATTTCAATGAGATCTCCCCATCCATCTAAACTCTAACGATTACAAACTCCGAGTCCTCAGTGACTCTTGATGTGACAAACCCTTCATTCTGGGGATTATTCTTATAAACCTCCCCTGGATTCCTGTTTGCCAGCCATCCACCCCCACCCCACCCCCACCCCCCCCCAACTCAATGCCAACACTTATAGGACTCTGAACCACTCACAATATCCCAAATTCAGTTTGATCCAAGCCTTGTACTGCTGAGGCTTTCTACCTCTGCTCTTGTATTCTTGCCTTTTTGAAATGAATTCTAACATTGCATTTGCCTTCTCAATTATCAATTGAATCTGCATGTTAATCTTAAGTGAGTACTGAATTAAGACTTCCACATCCCTTTGTGCTTGGAATTCTGAAGCCTTGACCCATTTCAAAAATATTCTATATCTCTATTCTTCCTATCACTTCCTTACACTCTCCCACATTGTATTCCACCTGCCAATTCTTTGCCACTCCCCTAGCTTCTCCAAGTCCATTCACAGCCTCTCCACTTCCTCAATACTACCTGTCCCTCCAACTATCTTTGCACATCTGCAAACGTAGCAACAATGCCCTTGGTTCCTTCAATGTTACTATGCATAATATGTGTACTTGTGGTCCCAACACTGACCCCTGTGGAACTCTGCTGGTCATCAGCTGCCATTCTGAAAAAGACCCCTTTATCTCCAAACTCTGCTTTCTGCCAGTCACTGAATCCTCCCCTAATGCCATGGACTCTAGCAGCCTGTGTGGCACCTTATCAAAGGCCTTCTGAAAATCCAAATAGATCACATCTACCGGCTCTTCTTTGTCTAACTTTCTCATTGGAATTCTTTGAGAATTCCAACAAATTTATCAGGCACAACCTCCTCCTGAAGCTTTGCTGATTCAGCCCTATTTAACCATGTATTTCCAAATTCTCTGTAATCCCATCCTTAATAATGGACTTTAAAATCTTACCAACAACCAGGGTCAGGCTAACTGGCCAAGGATTTCCAATTTTCTGCCTCGCTTCCTTCTTTAAACAGAAGTGTTACATTAGTGATTTCCTCTGGGACCCTCCCGATTCCAGTGATTCCAGAAAGATTACCACCGATGCCCCATAATCTCTATAACTATCTTCTTCTAATCCCTGGGGTGTTGTCCATTTGGTCTGGATGATTTATCCACCTTCAGACTTTGCAGGTTCCCCAGCACCTTCTCCTTAATGATGGCCACTCTTCCCTTGACTTTCTTGAAGTTTTAATATGTCACTGCTGTCTTCCACCATGAAGACTAATACTAATATATGTTGGATGTAGGTTTGCTCACTGAGCTGAAAGGTTCATTTCCAGATGTTTCATTACCTTACTAGGTAACATCTTCAGAGGACCTCAGGCGAAGCAATGCTGAAAATTCCTGCTTTCTATTTATATGTGTGGGTTTCTTTGGGTTGGTGATATAATTTCCTGTGGTGATGTTATTTCCTGTGGTAAAGTCACTTCCTGTTCTTTTTTCTCAGGGGGTGGTAGATGGGGTCGAACTCGATGTGTTTGTTGATAGAGTTCTGGTTGGAAAGCTGACACAGTACAACAAACCACAGATATTAGACAATGACAAACACAGAAAATGAAAAAAATTAGACCTGCAGAAAAAAAACTAAACAAACTTACACAAAGTAACAATGACAGTATAGAAGCATGGATAAAAAAACTTAACTGACCGACCCTTAACAGACACTGAAAAAGCCGTCTTAGTAAGAGGATTAAATTACAACTGCCAGACAAGAAGGATTTAATCGCAGCATTAGAAACAATACTAAAAGATAACCAACTCACAGAAGAAACCCAACAATCCATCAGACACGTAGTTGCACCAACATTAAGCAGAAAAAAGGAAAGAAACACACTCAATAAACAAGAAAGGAAAGCACTGGAATGACTAAAAAAAACGATAAAAACATTGCTATCCTACCTGCAGACAAAGGATGCTTGACAGTCATTCTAAATCAAAGAGACTACCTTGAGAAAGCAAACGCACTACTTACAAATACCAACACTTACCGACAGGTGATAATACACCTGCCCCCACAACTAGAGAACCAAATCACAGCCCTACTCAAACACAGAAATCTGCACAAATAAGACCAACTTCCAAAAAATGAAACCAGATGGATCCAACACCACGCTTCTATGGATTATCCAAAATTCACAAACCAGGAGCCCCCCTCAGACCCATTGTCTCACTACTGGGAACACCAACTTACAGATTGGCCAAGGAGCTACACCAAAGACTAAAACACTTAGTAGAAGACTCACTCTACTCCATCCTCGCCACCCAAGAATTCCTAAAGACCAAAGACACTAAGATAGAAAAGGATGAAACAATGGTCACCTTTGCTGTAACAGCCCTGTTTACCTCAATCAAGAAGGGCAGTAAAGACAAGCCAGGGAACTATAGACTGGTGAGCCTGACCTCAGAGGTGGGCAATTTGTTGGAGGGAATCCTGAGGGACAGGATGTACATGTATTTGGAAAGGCAAAGACTGATTAGAGATAGTTGACATGGCTTTGTGCGTGGGAAATCATGTCTCACAAACTTGATTGAGTTTTTTGAAGAGGTAACAAAGAGGATTGATGAGGGCAGAGCAGTAGATGTGATCTATATGGACTTCAGTAAGGAGTTCAACATGGTTCCCCATGGGAGACTGATTAGCAAGGTTAGATCTCATGGAATACAAGGAGAACTAGCCATTTGGATACAGAACTGGCTCAAAGGTAGAAGATCAAGGGTGGTCGTAGAGCGTTGGTTTTCAGACTGGAGGCCTGTGGCCAGTGGAGTGCCACAAGGATCGGTGCTGGGCCCTTTACTTTTTGTCATTTACATAAATGATTTGGATGCGAGCATAAGAGATACAGTTAGTAAGTTTCAAATGACATTAAAATTGGAGGTGTAGTGGACAGCGAAGAGGGTTACCTCAGATTACAACTGGACTAGACGGGCCAATGGGCTGAGAAGTGGCAGATGGAGTTTAATTCAGATAAATGCAAGGTGCTGCATTTTGGGAAAGTAAATCTTAGCAGGATATATACACTTAATGGTAAAGTCCTAGGAAGTGTTGCTGAACAAAGAGACCTTGGAGTGCAGGTTCATGGCTCCTTGAAAGTGGAGTCGCAGGTGGATAGGATAGTGAAGAAGGCGTTTGGTATGCTTTCCTTTACTGGTCAGAGTATTGAGTACAGGAGTTGGGAGGTCATGTTGCAGCTGTACAGGACATTGGTTAGGCCACTGTTGGAATATTGCATGCAATTCTGGTCTCCCTCCTATCAAAAAGATGTTGTGAAACTTGAAAGAGTTGAGAAAAGATTGACAAGGATGTTGCCAGGGTTGGAGGATTTGAGCTACAGGGAGAGGCTGAACAGGCTGGGGCTGTTTTCCTTGGAGCGTCGAAGGCTGAGGGGTTTACAAAATTATGAGGGGCATGGATAGGGTAAATAGACAAAGTCTTTTCCCTGGAGTCAGGGAGTCCAGAACTAGAGAGCATAGGTTTAGGGTGAGAGGGGAAAGATATAAGAGAGACCTAAGGGGGCAACCTTTTCACGCAAAGGGTGGTACGTGTATGGAATGAGCTGCCAGAGGATGTGTTGGAGGCTAGTACAATTGCAATATTTAAGAGGCATTTGGATGGGCATATGAATAGGAAAGGTTTGGAGGGATATGGGCCGGGTGCTGGCAGGTGGGACTAGATTGGGATGGGATATTTGGTCGGCATGGACTGGTTGGACCAAAGGGTCTGTTTCCATGCTATACATCTCTATGACTCTATAACATTAACTTGGCCAAGGAAACACTGACTACACTATTAGAAGACCTAAAGACATTTACACCAAACACCACTAATTCCATCTACAAGGAGAATATCATCAAGCTAGTGGACCTATGCCTTACTACTCACTTTACCTTCAACAACAAAACTTACATACAAACCAATGGAACACCCATGGGATCTCTGATAATGCAGTAATGCAGAGACTTGAGCAAACAGCTCTGCCAACCAACTAACCCAAAGTCTGGGTCCGCTGCGTGGATGACACCTTTGTTATAACTAAATGAAACAAGTTAGAGGAAACCTTCAAGACCATCAATAATACCCTTGTGGCATAAAATTTACTAAAGAGGAGGAAAACAACAACAAACTGCCATTCCTAGATGTCACAGTAGAGCGAACAGCCAATGGGGAAATTCAAACCAATGTCTACAGAAAAACAACACATACAGACCAAATATTGAACTACAGAAGCAATCATCCCAACACCTACAAATGAAGCTGCATCAGAACATTATTTCAATGAGCCAATACACACTGCAGCACAAAGGAACTACACAGAGCAGAGGAAAATCACCTATACCATGTATTCAAAAAGAATGGGTACCCAATGAACACAGTCTGCCAATTTCTCAGCAACAAATCCAAACAAGCAGACAAAACATGGCCAGAAACCCTAGCCACTCTCCCCTACATCAAAGACATCTCAAAAATGACTTCCAGACTACTCAGAACCCTTACCATCATGGTAGCCCACAAACCCACAAACACACTAAAACAGCAGCTAATGATCTTGAAAGACCCTATACAGACAATGAGCAAAACTAACGTCATTTACAAAATACCATGCAAGGATTGTAACAAACACTACATTGGACCAACAGGCAGAAAGCTAGCCACCAGGATACATGAACACTAACTAGCCACAAAAAGACATAACCTTCTCTCACTAGTATCCTCACATATGGATGATGAAGGACACAACTTTGACTGGGACAATACATTCATCCCAGGATAAGCCAAACAAAGACACACATGAGAATTCCTAGAAGCATGGCATTCCAACTGGAACTCTATCAACAAACACTTTGAGTTAGACCCCATCTACCACCACCTGAAAAAAGGAACAGAAGTGCCTTCACCACAGGAATTATATCACCACAGGAAATGACATCAACAACCCAAAGAAACCCAAACATATAAATAGAAAGCAGGAATTTTCAGCATTGTTTCACGTGAGGTCCGCTGAAGATGTTACTTAGTAAGGTAATGAAATGTCTGGAAATGAACCTTTCAGCTCAGCGAGCAAACTTACATCCAAAACCTCTACCTGAGCTATAAATCTTCTCAAAACTCACTAACATATGTTCCTCTGACATTTCTTTATTCCCCCTTCCATCTCTCCAGCTTTATTTTCCAGCAGTCCAATGTCTACCCTTGCCTCTCTTTTACCTTTTATGCATCTAAAAAAGACTCTTCTTTTACATTAATAGGCAGCTCACCCTGATATTTCATCTTCTTCCCTCTTTTTCTTTTTTAAAATATCCTCTGCTGGTCTTAAAGGCTTCACAATCCTTTGGCTTCCCACCAATCTTCATCACATTGTGCATTTACATGTGCTTTTGATTTTGCATTTATGCTTTCCCTGATTCCCATTGTCAGCCAAGGTTGTCTCATCCTCCTCTTAGTATGTTTCTTCTTCCTTGGGATCAATTTCTGCTGTGCCTCCTAACTACCTACCAGAAACTCCTCTCATTGCTGCTCAACCATCTTCCCAGCTTGACTCCCCTTCCAATCAACTCTGGCCAATGTTATTCAATTGTAACACTATTGCATTTGATATCAGCTTCTTCATCTCAAACTGCAAGGCAAATTCAATTATATTGTGGTCTCTGCACTTGAGCGGCTCCTTCATCTTAAACTCCCAATTTAAATCTGCCTCATTACACATCATCAAATCCAGAACTGCCTGCTCCCAAGTGAAATTAACTACAAACCACTCCTTCTCTTAGATATTTCATGAATTGCTTTTCTTGGGATCCACTACCAGCCTGATTTTCCCAGTCCACCTGCACATTGAAGTCTCCAATGATTACTGTAATAGTGGCTTTCTTAGATGTCTTTTCTAATTCCGGATTTTTTGCCCCATATCCTGACCTACTGCTGAGGGCTTGTACACAATTCCCCACATGATTTTTCTTTCAACTCTACGTACACAGATTCCATACCTTCTGACTCTATATCATTTCTTGTTATTGATTAAATGTCATTCCTCCTAACAAGGTAACTCCACCCTCTCTGCCCATCTACCTTTCTGTTTGATGGGATGCATATTTCTGGATATCTCCCAATCCCTCGATCGACCATATTTAGTCTTTCTGTTGTCATGTTGTCACAGTTTGGTTTGGATGGAGTCTATCCCAATGGTACAGTTCCTTCCTGCCCCAATACTGAACCCAGTGCCCCATAAAATGGAACTCATGTTTCCCACATGTCCTTTTGACATGTGTTTACTTTCCTAATCTCTTACCTCTATACCAATTTTCATGTGGCTCAGGTAATAATCCAGAGATTGAGGGCAGCATGGTGGCTCAGTGGTTAGCATTGCTGTCTCACAGCACCAGGTTCCTGGGTTCATTTCCAGCCTTGGGTGACTATCTGTGTGGAGTTTACATGTTCTCCCCATGTCTGCGTGGGTTTCTGCCAGGTGCTCTGGTTTCCTCCCACAATCCAAAGATGTGCATGTCAGGTGAATTGGCCATGCTAAATTGCCCATAGTGTTAGATGCATTAGTCAAAGGAAATGGGTCTGGGTGAGTTACTCTTCGGAGGGTCGGTGTGGACCTGTTGGGCCAAAGGGCCTGTTTTGATACTGTAAGGAATCTAATATAAAAAAAAACTTTTGAGGCCCAGTTTTTAAAATATGTCCTTAATTCCTGACATTCATCTTGCCTACTTTTGCCTGTGTTGTTGATGCCAACATATACCACAACAACTGTATTCGTCCCTTTCTTTTCAGTATACCTCCAAACTGAGTTAAGATGCCCTTCACTTTTCCACCAGGTAGGCAATACATCATGGACTCTTGATCCTGCTTACAAATCTCTCCCCATAATTATAGAATCCCCTGTTAGTATCACTTCTCTTTATTGAATGTAGGTTTGCTCGCTGAGCTGAAAGGTTCATTTCCAGACGTTTCATCACCCTACTAAGTGACATCTTCAGTGGGCCTCTGAATTACAAATCTTCTCAAGACTTCTCTTTATGTTCCCCTTCTTGAATGCACACCCCCCTGCAAAACTACACCATAACGTAGTGATCAGTTTGACCAAACTCCCTGCAGACTCTTTCCTCATTAAGGTAAAGAGTCTGAGGATCCTCCAAGACTACGGTCAGGATGTCTCTACTTATCTCATTTGTTGCCACGTGCTCCTGTCCATGACTAGTGGTCAAATTTGAAAAATTTAAGCTACATGGCACGACTTCGTGGAACGCAGTCTCAAGGTAATTCTCCAATTCCCAGATGTGTCATAGTGTCTGAAGCTTGGATTCCAGTTCATCAATTCTGATCCGAAGTCCCTGGAGTTGCAGATGTGGTCACTGCGGCTCGCAATGAGATCTAACAGCTCCCACGTCTTGCAAGAACAACTCATTGCCTGCACTGTCATTTCTACAGTCAATTAGAATTTATTTATTGTTAAAGAAATTGTTCTTGGATAGTCCTAAGTTATTGTACTTTTTCTGATTCTACTACAATGGTGAGTGCCTGATGATGGTGCTTCACTAGCTAATCAGATCACAGCTTCACTGTGACATCACTCTTCCGACTTTCACTGCCTTTCTTCTATTCTGAATGTGAATATGTTCACCACTGCTTCCCAGAATGCTTTACCATGATACTAACTACAAGGGTATCTTTCCCAGACTGCAAGGACACTCTTCCTAGACTGATGCACTGTGACACTGATTGCAAGGTAACCCTTCCCAGACTGTTTCACCATGACACCGATTGCGAAGACACCTTTCCCAGGTTACTTCACCATGACACTGTGCGGTCATCATTCCCAGACTGCTTCATTAGGACATAGCCTGCGAGAACACGCTTCCCAGACTGTTTCACTGTGGTGCCGACTACGAGGAGACCCTTCCCAGACTGCTTTACTATGATGCCAACTGTGAGGTCACTCTTCAGACTGCTTCACTGTGACGCCAACAACAAGGACATACTTCCCAGGCTGCTTCACATGGTGCGTCTATGAGAACATTCTTCTTAGTATTATTAGATTAAGTTCTTTCAGGTATTACAAAAGGTTTTTTTTATTGGGGGTACTCAAGCTGTTATCCGTTTCAATGGACAGTTGAATGTTCTTAATGTTACACTTGTGGGTGTTTGGAATAATTACGTTGCTAAACTAAATCTTTTGATTATGTTCTGCAATAGCAATGAGAACTAAAGAAATCTCCAGGCTCAAATTTATTAAAAAACTATGTGATTAATTTCCATTAAAATTGTAATTATAAGATTTTCTGTGCTGGCTAATATAATAATGGTATCATGAGCACTCCTCTGTGACCACAAAACTGAAGATAATGGAGATGAAATCTTGGTAGCCAGACATCTTTTGCATATAAACAAATAATTATCTAGAGTCTCTTAAAGAACCATGGCCAAACCTAAACACATAAAATACAAAGATGCCAGTCTAAAAGCCCAGGTGCAAAAAAACCTAAGATTAAAAATGGAAAATGCCAAAAAGATCATGCTACCAGACCCTTATGATTTTTTAACTCGTCCATAGAATTACTGGCTCAACCACCATTTATTGCCTACTCCTCCCCATCATTGCTGAAAGGGTAGATTAGAGTCAAATGCATTAATATGGGTCACCTAGGGACCTAATCAGGAAGGGACAGCAAATTTCCATCCTAAAAGGGAATTAAGGAAACAGATGAATTTTTAACAATAATGGTTACATTTTTAATCACTGAATTTAAATTTGTGAATGAGAGATTTGAATCCGCATCCTCAGAGCATTATAGTGAAGTCTTGGATTACTAGTTTAGTAATGCTATCACTATACCACCATCTCACATTTGTGGACATAGAATCCAGAGTTAAAATTTCAGATCAATAAACTTCCAAATAAAAGAAATTGGAAATTTAAAATCATCAGCTTTGGTGAAAAGGCATGTAATAGTCTGAAATAGTAGTCAGATTTTACCAGTCTCTGGATATAGGTGGGAGGTGGGCATCTGCAACTCAATTATGAAGTTAAGGGATAGCAATTACGTTATGGGAATCCATATCATTCCAGCTCCCTGATGGGAAGCTTAGGATCATATGTCTATGAAGAACAGGAGCAGGAATGAATTGTTCAAAAACAAAGATGAAAATCAAAAAGGGACTGGCATATGACAAACAGGAAAACCTCAATGCCTTCTTTAAACAGATTGATAGTCAAAGGATGGTGAAATGAGGAGTAGGGCCAATTAAGAACCAAAAAATAGAATTGGAGCAAGGGGGCAAGAGGCAAGGCATAGGTACTGAATGAATACTTTGCATTTGTCTACCCACCAGGCAGATGCACCCCTGGTCTTGGTGACAGTTGGTAGAAAGGATTAAAATTGATAAGGAGAAGGAGGTAAGTAGTCAATACTTAAAAGTTGATAATGCACCAAAATGGATGTGATGCACCCAAGGATTTTGGCAGAAGGGAGAATGGAAATCAAGGCACACTAACAGTACATTTTCAGTCTTCTTTGGACTGAGAGGTGGATAGGACTAGAGAATTGTCAGCATTACATTCTTGTTCAAAATTCAGGTTGTAAATATGAGTCTGGAAATTATAGACCAGTCAGTTTAATTTTCAGAAGCAATAACTCAACATGGATCTGGCAGACATATTGAAAAATATAGATTAATTCAGGGGAGCCATCATGGACAAATTAAGGGGAAATCAAGTCTAATCAACTTACTTGAATTCTTTACAGAGGTAACAGAAAGAATCAATTAAGGCAATGCTGTTGATATGATATCCATGAGATTTCAAAGGCATACAATACAGTGTCACATGATAAAGTTGAGAGGAAAATTAAAGCTCATGGAACAAACAACCTCACAACTTTCCTCACTAGACTCCATTTAGTAATTCGTTGTACATTCACTCAACCTATCTATACTCATTTGCTGACTCTTTATCCTCATCACAACCCTAAGGAATTTGTCAAGCTCACTTTCCCTTTCATTAAACCATATCGACCACTTGAAAGTATTACGATTTTCTGAATGTCTTGCCATTACTTCTTTAATAATAATAATAAAAATTGTATGTCCCATGACAATTGTCCTGCTAATGTTCTACAGTTTCCTACCTTTTACCTACCTCTTTTCTTCATAGTGATTTTATCATTGATATATTCCAATCCACTGGGATTTTTCCAGGGTCTAGGGCATTTTGAAAGATTTCAAACATTATTCCCTTTTTCTCAGCAGCCACATCCATTATCTATCACACAGGCCATCATATATAGGCCATTAGACTTTAGTTATATAACTTTTCTTAATACTTCTTTCCTAGTGATCATGACTGTTTTAAGTTCTTCCCTCTTTTTAGCCCCAGCATTTCTACGTCTTCAGCTATTAAGACTGAAAAAAAGATTATTGAAGCCAAAAGCTTTACAATCAGAAACAGGGGAACATTGCTTCTGTGTTCACAAAGATGACATAAATAACAGGTCATGAGGTTTATCTTGATGTGATAGAAACTTGAATAGGAAAGAAAGAATAGAAATCAATGGGTGTTTTTCTATTTGGACAGTGGTGACTAGAGGGTACAACAAGGATCACTGTTTCTAGACTTCAATTATTGACATTATAAATGAATGATTTACCATATAAATGTGGTATCCCTAAATTTGCAGATGACACAAAGTTGGGTGGGAGGGTGAGTTGTGAGAAGGATGGAGAAATGCGGCATGGTGGCTCAGTGGTTAGCATTATTGCCTTAGCACCAGGGATCCGTGTTCGACTGTCTGTGTGGAATTTGCACATTCTCCTAATGTCTGCATGAGTTTCTTACTACAGTGTAAAGATGTAGGGGATTAGCCAAGCTAAAATTCATGGATGTGCAGGCTAGGTGGTTTAGCCCCAGGAAATGCAGATTGATAGGATAGTTTGGGTTTGGGTGGGATGTTCTTTGGAGGGTGACTGTGGACTCAATAGACTGAATAGCCTGCTTCCACACTATAGAGATTTGATGATTCTAAGTTTCATTGTGATTTGGACCAGCTGAGTAGGTGAGCAAATACATGGCAGATGCAGATAATGTGGATAAATGTGAAGTTATCCCACATTAGTAGCAAAAACAGGATGGCAGATTATTATCTGAATGGCCATAAATTGAGAGAAGAAGGCGCAACAAGTCATGGGTGTTCTTGTACACCAGTCACTGCAAGTAAGCATGTACATGCAGTAGGCAGTAAAGAAAGCATTTTGGCCTTTGTACAGGGGATTTGAGGATAGGGGCAGGAATGTCTTGCTACAATCGTACAGGGCCTTGATAAGATCACACCTCAACCGTGTGCACTTTCAGTCTCCTTTACTATATTCTTGCTATAGAGTAAGTGCGGGGAAGATTTACCAGACTGAGTCCTGTGATGGCAGGATTGACATATGAACTGGTTAGGAATTTTGTTCACTGGAATTCAGAAAAAAAAGGGGGCATCTCATAGAAACTTATAAAATTCTAACAGACTAGACAGAGTAGATGCAGGAAGCTTGTTCCCAATGTTGTGGGAGTCCAGAAACATGCGTTACCGTTTAAGGATTATATGACTGAGAAGACATTTCTCTGCCCAGAGTGTGGTGAGTCTGTGGAATTTGCTACCACTGAAAGTAATCAAAGCCAGGAGGAATCAAGAAGGAGTTGAGTATAGTACTTGGATCTAAAGGGATCAAAGGCTGTAGGGAAAAAGAGGAAACAGACTAATGAATTGGATGATTAGTCACAATCATAATGAATAGTGAAGCAGCCTCAGAGGGCTGAATGATCTACTGCAGCTAATCAGAGTAGTTGGTATCTCTTGTGGCTAGGGATTGATGTTCACTGAGGGGAGGAAATTCAACCCTGTATATGCAATCTCCAGCACATTATTGTAGAGCTGTTTCTCTTTAGGTCAGTTCATTTCAGACTTCGTTTTCTTCCAATGAGAAGAGAAAGGTGAGGTGTATGTTAAAGTCCTATTGCCTCTTCCCTACCCCCCATCTAAAACTCAACCCTGTATCCTTATGATAGGTATCATATTATCATTTATTCATTGATATCTATTTTCAGGAGCAATTCATCCATTCAGTTATAAATATTGCTTGCATTTTATTCTGTCCTTTTTTGCCATTTTTCTCTACTCCCTCAATTGCTGGTGCACCTTTATGTTTGTGTATTGTGTCCCTTCCTATCATTATTTCATTATCATCATTCACATTGCTAAAGGAAATAATACCATGTCCTTTCTCTTTAATTCTCCAAAGCTTCCATTACTCTCCACTATTTCATTTCAAGCTCTATATAGTCCTGGTTATGCGATATGTCAGGACACTGATTTCAGCACAGTGCAGGTGAAACCATCCCATGAATACAACTCCCTTTTTCCGCAGTATTGATACCTGTGCTCCATGAGTCAAAAGCCCTTTTCTTCTGTACAAAATTTTGAACTATATGCTTGAATCTCTTATTTACCTTCTGCCAATATGCATGTGACTGAAATAGTAATTTAGGGATGATAATCATTACAGTTCTCTGTCTTAATTTACTCCCTAGCATTTCATGGTTCCTCAACAGACTCCTTTATTAATATAACCTGTATTTTTGATACTCACTTGGATAATGAAAGCTGGATCTTTTCCTTCCATCCAAATTCCTTTCCAGCCCCGAACAGATATATTTACCCTTGGTGCTGGGTCAAAAACAGAGCTTTCAGGACTCATGCTGTCAACTGCAAAGTACAGTGGCATTCAAACCATCAAGTATTCTGTTCCTATAACAACTATTTTTACTGAGGGCAGGATTGAAAGCAAGGAGGATAGCTTATCCAAGAAGGCTAGCAACCAATTTACATAAATGAAAGTCCCATTTAGGGATCCATCTTTGTTATCTATGGCACTTTGACTGTGACACATCAACTTCCTGCAGTGTGAGAAGCTATCTGCTAAATGGAGGCAGCCTCCCAGACACATGCCAAGGAGGATGGCCTCAAAGAAGCGGAAGAGGACTGGGAAGGCAATGTCCATGGACAACCACATTTCCAGCACTTTTTCTTAGCCTTTTCATTTCCAGATGTAGGTTTGCTCACTGAGCTGGAAATATTTTTTCAGATGTTTCATCACCATACTAATTAAAATCATCAGTGAGCCTCTGGATGAAGCACTGATGGCATGGCCCACTTTCTATTTATGCATTTATGTTTCCTTGGATTGGTGATGCCATTTCCTGTGGTGACATCATTTTCTGTGGTGATATCATGTCATGTTCTTTTTCTCAGGTGAAGGGAATTGAGATCCAAGTCAATGTTTTTATTGATAGAGTTCCAGTTGGAATGCCATGCTTCTAGGAATTCTCATGCATGTCTCTGTTTGGCTTGTCCTAGGGTGGATGTGTTGCCCCAATCGAAGTGGTGTCCTTCCTCATTTGTATGTAAGGATACTAGTCAGAGTAGGTCATGTCTTTTTGTGACTAGTTGATGTTCATGTATCCTGGTGGCTAGTTTTCCACCTGTTTGTCCAATGTAGTGTTTGTTATAGTTCTTGCAAGGTATTTAGTAAATAACATTAGTTTTGCTTGTAGTCTGTATAGGTTCTTTCATGTTCATTTGCTGCTGTTTTAGTGTGTTGGTGGGTTTGTGGGCTATCATGATGCCAAAAGATCTGAGTAATCTAGCAGTCATGTCCAAGATATCTTTGATGCAGAGGAGAGTATCTAGGGTTTCTGACGTGTTTTGCCTGCTTGTTGGGGTTTGTTGCTGAGAAATCAGCGGACTGTGTTCATTGGGTACCCATTCTTTTGAATACACTGTATACATGATTTTCCTCTGCTCTGCGTAGTTCCTCTGTGCTGCAGAGTGTGGTGGCTCATTGAAATAATGTTCTAATGCAACCTTATTTGTGGGCGTTGGGATGATTGCTTCTGTAGTTCAGGTATTTGGTCAGTGTGTTTTTTCCTGTAGATGCTGGTTTGAAGTTCCCCATTGTCTGTTTACTCTACTGCAACATCGAGGAATGGCAGTTTGTTGTTGTTTTCCTCTTTAATGAATTTCATGCCAGTAAGGGTATTATTGATGGTCTTGAAGGTTTCCTCTAATTTGTTTCATTTAGCGATGACAAAGATGTCATCCATGGAGCAGACCCAAAGTTTGGATGGTTGATAGAGCTGTTAGTTCAAGTCTCTGCATTACTGCCTTTGCTAAGAACCCTGATATCGAAGATCCCATGGGTGTTCTGTTAGTTTGTCTGTAGTTTTTGTTGTTGAAGGTGAAGTGGGTGGTATGGCATAGGTCCACTAGCTTGATGATATTGTCCTTGCTGATGAACAAAATACCTTACAAGAACTGGAACAAATACTACATTGAACAAACAGGCAGAAAACTAGCCACCAGGTTACATGAACATCAACTAGCCACAAAAAGGCATGGCCAACTCCGACTAGTATCCTTACATACAAATGAGGAAGGACACTACTTCGGTTGGGACAACACATCTATCCTAGGACAAGCCAAACAAAGAATGCATGAGAATTCCTAGAAACATGGCATTCCAACTGGAACTTTATCAAAAAACACATTGACTTGGATCCCAATTCCCTTCACATGATATGACAGCACCAACCCAAGGAAACATAAATACGTAAATAGAAAGTGGGCCATGCCACCAGTGCTTCATCTGGACACTCACTGATGATGTTACCTAGTATGGTGACGAAATGTCTGAAAGTGAACCATCTAGCTCAGCAAGCAAACCTACATCCAGAATCTAGCCTGAGCTACAAATCTTCTCAAAACTCACTTTTCATTTCTCTGCATTCTCTTTGGGGATGGAAAGGAATTTGGATTGGAAGGAAAAAGATCCAGTTTTCATTATGCAAATGAGCATCAAAGATGCAGGTTATAAAGGGGTCTGTTGAGAGACCATGAAATGTTCGGGATTAAATTAAAACATAGAACTGTAGTAATCATCATCACCAGATGATTATCTCAGTGACCTGCATTTTTCAATAACAACCATCTTTCCAAAATGTCCTGTTAACACTTCAAATCCACTACCATCATGGATGCTGGGTCCACAGACAGCTAAGTAGAAAGTTGCCTACGCCTAAATTTCTGAACAGCTCCAATTACCAATCAGTAATCCACATCACCCCCCTCCCATTGCTTCAATTACCAAAAGGTCTGTCTTTGATTGCCCCATGATCTTAATGTTTGCATGTGACTGGGGTCCTGACAATGTGCCAGAAAACAAGGGGCAATATGCTTCAAACGTTTGTGTGACCAGCAGCTGCATTTAAGTTACTGCCATCAAGGCTGCTGTCCTTTTGAAGAATGGTCACTGACACTCCCCACAACCCCATCTCCACCCAGCCAGCTGCTATGCTCAACATTTCCAGCATTATCAAAAGACAGAGTTATACCAGGAATGCCAAGTGCTACCTTACTTAGTACTATAAAATGAAAGCTGTTTAAGCTTTATGTGTCAGATTTCTTGTTGTCTGTTTGTTGTCAATGAGGAG
Source organism: Hemiscyllium ocellatum (assembly GCF_020745735.1). Lineage (NCBI taxonomy): Eukaryota > Metazoa > Chordata > Chondrichthyes > Orectolobiformes > Hemiscylliidae > Hemiscyllium > Hemiscyllium ocellatum. The sequence goes on along the minus strand of NC_083416.1, from coordinate 23,853,070 downwards.
AAGGAAGGAAATAGAAACCACACAAGGCATTACGTAGATAAATTGATTTAATTTGTGCTTGTGTCTTTTGAAATAGCAAGTTGAATTTGTATCAAGTCATGTTACTTTCTTCAATTAGATGGGGCAAATATATCTCTGCTCCCGCTTGGTTGGTGAGATTAATAAATTTAATGTATTATTTGTTTGACTAGCTGGCACTGCAATAGATTGTAACTATACATCTCTCCTCCCACTTTCCTAAATCAATGGATTCTCTCTGTTCTCTCCTTTGTAGGGACATTGCAATGATTGTTGAGAAATGCCTCCCTCTCTAGAAGCTGATGAGCTGGTTTTGTTGCTTCATATGACCCAACACTACTTTGCAAAAAAGAAAAATAGCCAAAATAATGAAGGATAGGTCAATGCAACTGCAATGGCTTTATATCTTCTCACAATCTTTTATCCAATCCTTTGCTCTCTCTGGTAGTGTGTTTGCTTATGGTGAGTGTGTTTAATTGGGTGAGTGGCGATGTGGACCACAACTTCCTACATTCACCATGGTTTGGTCTGAGCCACTGCCAATTTAGGACAAATATTGACCATGGCTGGTGCACACCTATTTCCAGGCCTGTCTGTCAGCAAGTAACCAATGCAGGCTGCTTGGGGTTTGTGAGGAACAGAAGAGAAGTGAAAGTGTGTCCTATCTTCAAAGGTACTGACTGAGGGCTCCTTCTTTAGCAACACAGGATAAGCTGAGAGCAAACTTCTTGTTCTGGCTATCAAAATCACCACTCTGTAAAAACACTTCCCACTATCACCCATGACTTGGATTTCTCCAAGTGTTCTTCCTCATCACTGAAAGAAAGGGCTACTGCTAATCTTTCAATAGCCTAACTAAATCATAGTTGGTCGGCTTTCCCCAGAAGTGATAATCACTCGCTGTTTAGCCAAAAACTCAATAAAATCAACTCATTTAGTTCATTATAATTCTTTGGCAAAAGTTGTTTGTGAACTGTTTAAACAATGTAAAACATTTTGTTCAATGAAGCAAATTTACACTATTTCATCTTATGTTAGGATAATTAAGGAAGCTAATTATGTGGTGAAGTAGCTTTAATAAATCTAATTACTTTAAGTCAGATTGTTACAAATGTAATTTTACAGCAAAACTCCCATGCACATGAGAATCTAATCTGCAATGTCAGTGATTTATTTGCATAACTCATTCTGCCCACTTATTTGGGATGAAACCTGTATTTTACTACCACTTTTGTTGGTACTTTCTCTGAGGCATCGAATCATTTTGAAAGGTAATCTTATTTAATGTTCATCACACAATACCTTGGGAGGCCTCATGACACCTAGTTGACATTTGCTACGGATATAATGTTGGAACGTAAAAAGAGAAGACTCTGATGATTCAGATATGTGCTATTCAGCATTTATATATCTGTGAAACAGAAAGCCTTTGTAGATTTGTGTACCCACCAGCACTGAACTATATCAAGGTCAAAGCTGGACATTTATGGTAAGACGTATAGCATTAACAAGGATGTCAAACTTTAGAGAGGATACTTTCTATTTGCATGGTAGAAGGAATGTTGGACTTTAGTTTTACTGAGAGAATAGCAAAATGGGATATTCTTCTTAAAGCAGAGAGGATTTAGGAGAGAATAAGTTGAAATCATGAAGGGTTTTGATCAAGCACGAAGTGAATGGACATAAATTAACTAATATCAATCAGGATGGTGATACTACTATAAGTTACACAGAGGGTGGTTAGCTTGTCAAATGAACATCCTGAGGAAGTGGTGAATGTGTTCAAAAGATATTTGGATAGATACATGAATAGGAAAGATTGGGAAGGATATGGGTCAGGAGCAGGCAGATTGGAATAGTTTAGTTTGGGATTCTATTTGGCATGGACTGGTTGGACTATGATGATGACTGGGGAAAGTAGAGGAAGAATCAGCTTAACATTTTACACTTTGTGAAATAAAGAGTTAACAGTATCTTTAATTGCACATGTGCATGTTAACTTATGTATTCCTCCATCTCAGGAAGCCTATTATGTGTTGCTAGGAGAATGCAAGGTCATTAGAGATATGTATTAAATTATATTTGTTTTTCACTGTTTCTCACAGTGATAACAATTTCCCTTTGTGTGAAAGACACAGGAACTGGGAATTGAAAAACATGCACAGTATAATATAAAGTAATCAATAGTTGAATTCTCAAATCATTCTGTAACAAGCATTTGGAAATCAGCAGGAATCTTAAAGATCAATCTGGGGTCCTTGAAAATCTAGTCAGCAGTGCATCAACATTGCAAGTCGTGCATTAAAAAACACAAGCACTTTGAAGGTGAAGCTTCAGACATTGAGCAGTTTAGAGCAGATTATCAACACTGAGGGATGTGGTAGTGTAGTATAAAACACTGGAACCAGGCTAATGCTCTTGGAACCCTGTTCCAAACCCTGCCACAGCAGATAGTAGAATTTAAATGCATTTAAATGCATTTAATAAACCTGGAATCAAAAGTTAGTCTAATGGTGACCGTGAAACCATCTAGTTCTCTATTGCCTATCTGGGATAGAAATCTACCATCTTTAATTGGTCTTGCCTCCACTTCACTCTCAATGCCTAGCAAACCACTTTGTTGTATCTAACCAGTGCAATGAAAAATTGAGAGAAACTGGAATGCACCACCTGAGCTAGACACCAGAAAATGGCAATGGTATATCTAGCCCTATTGACTCTCCAAAGAATTCTTTATGCACATCTTGGAGCTTGTTTTACAGACTAGTCAAGTAACAAACTGGCATAGACCTGTCCACTGAATCAGTAAATGGGTGAAGAAACTGAATACTGCATATGTTACGGTCTGTGACAACATACCAACAATTGTATTTTTGTTTCAGTAACAGAAAGAGTGGAAGCGTCGACCAGGAGGCTGATGGGAAGGTGAGTCACTGCTTTAAAAACCTACCTTGACCGTTGCGGCCTTCCAACAGGAAGAGCGGGAGTGCCGACCAGGGAGCTGATAGGAAGGTGAATCACTGCTTAAAAAACTTACCTCATAAATAGACGAAGCACACACTGAACAGGAGCGGACATGGGATTGCTAAGTAAGTGAAGTAATGTATTTGGGTTGTTGTATTACCTGAAACACGACTTAGGTAGTGTCTTCCACCCATCCTCCTCTTCTAGCCAACAAAACATATCTGTGCGCTGGATTAGTAAGGTAACTCTTATATTCTTTATTTTTCTACCATCTCTTTAGGAATTTAGAATAGTGGGAATGGAGGTTAGTGCAATTGAATGTTCCTCCTACAGAATGTGGGAGGTACGGGTCACCACCAGTGTCCTTGCTGACTTCATCTGCAGGAAGTGCACCCAACTCAGGTTCCTCGAAAACTGTGTTAGGAAACAGGAGCTGGAGCTGGATGAACTTCGGATCATTCATGAGGTGGAGGGGATTACTGAGAGGAGTTACAGAAAGGTAGTCACACTTCAGGTGCAAGAAAGAGGCAGATAGGTTACTGTTAGGGAATGGAAAGGGAATGGGCAGTCAGTGCAAGGAACCCCTGTGGCCGCTCCCCTCAATAACAAGTAAACAGTTTGGATAATGTTCGGGGAATGACTTATCAGGGTAAGCCATGGGGTACAGTCTCTGGCACAAAGTCTGTCCATATTGCTCAGAATGGAAGGGGGGAGATGAGTAGAGCATTCGTCATCGGAGACTCTATTGTTAGGGGAACAGATAGAAGGTTCTGTGGGTGGGAATGAGAGAGACTCATGGTTGGTGTATTGCCTCCCAGGTGCCAGGTTTCATGATATCTTGGATCATGTTTTCTGGATCCTTGAAGGGGAAGGGGAGCAGCCCCAAGTTATGGTCCACTAACGACATAGGTAGGAAAAGGGATGGAGATTTAAGGCAGAAATTCAGGGAGCTAGGTTGGAAGTTTAGTGCTAGAAAAAAAAACAGAGTGGTTATATCTGGTTTGTTGCCCATGATACATGCTAGCGAGGCAAGGAATAGGGAGAGGGAGGAGTTGAACACATGGCTACAGGGATGGTGCAGGAGAAAGGGAGGGTTTTGGATAGCCAGATAATGGGGGCTAATTCTGGGGTAGGTGAGACTTCAATAAACAGGATGGTCTACACCTGAACCTTGGGACTTAATTTGGTAAAGCTCTTCAGGAGGGTTTAAACTAATTCGGCAAGGGGATGGAAGCCTAAATTGTAGTTCCAGTGTCTAGGAAGTTGAGAGTAGTGAGGTTGGAAAGGAGGTTTCAAAATTGCAAATGTTCACCGGCAAGCAGGAAGGTAGTTTGAAGTATGCCTGCTTCATCATCAGGAGCATCTGGAATAAGGTGGGTGAACTTGCAGCGTGGATTGGTACCTTGGAGCTCAATGTCGTGGCCATTTCAGAGACATGGGTAGAGGTTGTTGCAGGTTCTGTGGTTTAGATGTTTCAGTAAGAACAGAGAAAATGGTAAAAGAGGGGGAGGTGTAACATTGTTAGTCGAGGACAGTATTACAGTGACGGAAAGGATGTTTGAGGACTCATCTACTGAGGTAGTATGGGCTGAGGTTAGAAAAAGGGAGTTTTCTATAGGCCTCTGAATAGTTCCAGGTATATACAGGAAAGGATAGTAAAGATAATTCTGGATAGGAGCGAGAGTAACAGGGTAGTTGTTATGAGGGACTTTAACTTTCCAAATATTGACTGGAAATACTATAGTTCAAGTACTTTAGATGGGTCAGTTTTTGTTCAATATGTGCAATATCCTGAAACAGTATACAGACAATCCAACAAGGGGAGAGGCCATATTGGATTTGGTACTGGGTAATGAATCTGGCAAGGTGTTAGATTTGGAGGTAGGTGAGCACTTTGGTGATAGTGACCACAATTCAATTATGTTTACTTTTGAGATGGAAAAGGATAGGTATATAATGCAAAACAAGAGTTATTGCTGGGGGAAAGGCAATTATGATGCGATTAGGCAAGGTTTATGATACATAGGATGGGGAAGGAAACTGCAGGGGATAGGCACAAATGAAATGTGGAGCTTATTCAAGGAACAACTACTGTGTCACCTTGATGCCTGGCAGGGACAAAGTGGTCGAGTGAGGGAGCCATGGTTTACTAAAGAAATCAAATCTGTTGTCAAGAGGAAGAAGGCGGCTTATGTTAGGATGAGACAAAGGCTCAGTTCGGGTGTTTGTGAGTTACAGGCTCACTAAGGAGGACCTAAAGAGAGAGCCAGCAGGAGGACATGAGAAACCATTGGCAGATAGGATCAAGGAAACCCCTGAAGCTTTATATCAGTATATCAGGAATTTAAAAAATGACTAGAAAAAGATTAGGGCCAATCAAGGCCAGTAGTGGAAAGTTGTGCGTGGAGTCCGAGGAGATTGGGGAAGTACTAAATGAATATTTTTCATCAGTATTCATACTGGAAAAATACAATGTTGTCAAGAAGAATACTGAGATACAGGCTAATTGACTAGGTGGGATTGAGATTTTCAAGGAGGAGGTGTTTTCAATTCTGGAAAGTGTGACAATAGATAAGTCCCCTGGGGTGGATGGGATTTATCCTAGGATTCTCCGTGAAGCCAGGGAGGAGATTGCCAAGCCTTTGTCATCATTGTCTACAGAAATAGTGCCAGAAGTCTAGAGGATAGCAAATGTTGTCCCCTTCTTCAAGAAGGGGAATAGAGACAACGCTAGTAATTTAAAACCAGTGAGTCTTACTTCAGTTGTGGGTAAAGCATAAAGAAATAGGATTTATAATCATCTAGTGGGGAATAAGTTGATTAGGGATAGTCAACACGGTTTTGTGAAGGGTAGGTCATGCCTCACAAACCTTGTTAAGTTCTTTGAGATGGTGACCGAACAGGTGAATGAGGGTAAAGCAGTTGATGTGGTATATATATAGATTTCAGTAAGGCATTTGATAAGATTCTCCACAGTTGGCTATTGCACAAAATACAGAGGTATGGGATTGAAGGTGATTTAGTAGATCAGAAATTGGCTAGTTGAAAGAAGACAAAGGGTGGTGGTTGATGGGAAATTGGAGTTCAGTTACGAGTGGTGTACTGCAAGGATCTGACATGCAGCTACTACGGTTTGTCATTTTTATAAATGATCTGGATGAGGACGTAGAGGATGGGTTAGTAAATTTGTGGATGACACTAAGATTTGATGGAGCTGTGGACGGTGCTGAAGGATGTTGCAGGTTACAGAAGGATATTGAAACGCTGCAGAGCTGGGCTAAGAGGTGACAAATGGAGTTTAACATGGAAACTTGCGAGGTGATTCACTTTGGATGGAGCAACAGGAATAAAGAGTGCTGGGCTAATGGTAAGATTCTTGGCAGTGTAGATGAACAGAGCGGTCTCAATGCCCATGTACATAGATCCCTGAAAGTTGCCACCGAGGTTGACAGGGCTGTTAAGGTGGCATACGGTGTGTTCGCTTTTATTAGTAGAGAGATCGAGTTTCAGAATCATGAGATCATTCCGCAGCTGGACAAAGCTCTGGTGCGGCCGCACGTGGAGTATTGCCTACAATTCTGGTCACTGCATTACAGGAAGGCTGTGGAAGCTTTCGAAAGGGTTCAGAGGACATTTACGAGGATGTTGCCTGCTATGGAGGGAAGGCTTTATGAGAAAAGGTTGAGGGACTTGAGGATGTTTTCGTGAGAGAAGGTTGAGAGGTGACTTAATTGAAACATATAAGATAATCAGAGGGTTAGAAGGTGGACAGTGAGAGCCATTTTCTCCGGATGGTGATGGCTAGCATGAGGGGACATAGCTTTAAATTGAGGGATAATAGATATAGGGCAGATATCAGAGGTAGTTCCTTTACTCAGAGTGAAAGGGAGGTGGAATACACTCCCTGCAACAGTTTGTAGGCTCACCAACTTTAAGGGCATTTAAATGATAATTGGATAAACATATGGATGAAAATGGAATGGTTTAGGATAAAGTCAAAAATGACAACACGTGTGTGTGCGGCCTCAACTGGGAACTTGGGTTCATGATACACTACAGGTGACTCCACTGCACTACACACAGACACACAAGTAGACACACACAGACACATTGACACACCTACAGACACATATGCACACTCCTACAGACCCATACGCTCGTGCAGACCTACTCTCAAACACAAGCTCTCTCTCATACGCTCACACATACCCTCCCACACTCACACAAGCACTCTCTCACAGACGTACACACCTTTACACTCACATACATATGCACACTCTCTCACTGACACTCATACCCCACCACACACACACAAACATATAAGTTTGTGGGGTGAATTTGCACTTGAGGAATTACATTTTATTTTGCTCAAAAACTGCATGAATCCATGTAAGATTCTGTAAATCCCTTCTTTTAGATTAGAATCATTCTGAACATTGGGGCACAGAGAACCTCACATAGGGCACCTCACATCTTCAATGCATTATCTGGGCTAACATGGCACCTATTGTTAAAGTTCACTTGAGAATGTAACTTCATGTTACATATGAAAGAACTGAAACCAACATGCCCATTCTAAAAGACTTAACAGACAATCCAGGTCTTTTTCAATATATAATTTTAGTTACATCACACTGTAAACGTTTATTATAAATTGTGTCCCAATGATCTTATACTCCACAACCACCTGTTGAAGGAGCAAAACTCCAAAAGCTAGTGCTTCCAAATAAACCTTTTGGACTATAATCAGGTGTTGTGTGATTTTTAACTTTGTACACCCCAGTCCAACACCAGCACCTCCAAAACCATAGTGTAGGATAGATGGCTTCAGATTGGTTCCACAGGTCAGTGCAACATTGAGGGCCAAAGGATCTGTACTGTGTTGTAATGTTCTACTTTCTATGTAATGAAGACTTGTGATCCAGAATTGGCTGCATCTCAAGATCTAAGACACTACCATCATAGTGTGCTTTCTTGGGACAAATCCTTGAGAGGCAACACGGTGGTATCCAGTTGAAATGAAGTTTCTCTCAGAGTCCTCAATATTGACTTCTAATCCCATAAAGTCTTCGAGCATAAGATTAAATATGAGCATGGACAGTTCCTATTGATTATCAGCTATTTCGCTCCCTCAGTTAATGAATCAGTGTTACTTCATTTTGTTCACTAGTCAGTCAATCATCTTATCTTCACCAATTAATAAATCCAGCAACTCAAAACTGGGCATCCAAGAACTACTGTTGTCAATCAGCAGAAGAGTTGTATTCAATCACAATCGGCAACCTAAATTATCTAGAAGATTTACAATTACCAACAAGCCAGGGATCAACAATGACTCAATGAAAAATGTAGGATGCTACGCCAGGAGCAGCACTAATCATACCTAAAAATGAGGTACCATCAAGGTGAAGATACACAACAGGACTACTTGCATTGCAATCAGCAGAACCAGCATGTCATGGACGTCGCTAAATTATCTCACAATCAACAGGACCCTAAAATCACAAATCACAGTCTTCAGTCAATTTGATTGACTGCGCATGATCTCAGGAAATAGGTGAAGAAATTGAATACTGCATATGCAGTATGCAAGACTACTGATCCAGAATTAGCTGCATCACTAGTCATGCTGTTCCAATACAGCTACAACTTTGGCAACTACCTGATAACTTGGAAAATTGCATAGGTATACTCTGTCCACAAAAAGCAGGACAAATCTAATTCATCCAATTACTGCTCCTTCAGTCAACACTCAGTCATCAGCAATGTGATGTCAATGGTTGTATCAAGCATCCCTTTCTGAGTAATAACTGGAGCACTGATGCTTAGTTTGGTTTTTGATGAGGCTATTCAGCCCCTGATCTCATTACAATATTTTTCCAAATATGCATAAAAGAGCTGAACTCCAGAAGTAAGGTGATAGTGACTATTTTTGACTTTACAATCGCCTTTGACAGTGTATGGAATCAAGGAACCCAAGTAAAAGTAGAGTCAATAGGCAACTAAAACTGAGCTGGACTCGACATATAAATATTTATGCTACAAGAACACTTCAGAAGTTCAGAACTCGGCAATGAGTCAAGCATTTCCTGACTCCCCAAGTCCTGTCAAAGCACATGTTAGGACATATCCACAACATTGAGAAGCTTGACAACTTTCAGGTCAAAGCAGCCCAATTGAATGGCACCCCATCCACTCCCTCCAATACTAATATACAGCATCAATGGCATGTGCTATCTACAAGGTGCACTGCAACAATTTGCCAAAGCATCTTGTGTTATGAAGATGTGGGTGTACCTTTAAGACAATTAAAAGCACCAGAATTACTGGACATAGCACCAAGCATTCTCAATAAGGCAACAATGTATACAACACTCAGTCGAACAACTTGAGTAGCTTGTTGCCTGGAGACAAAAACAAATTTGAATTCAGCCAAACAGTTCACATTATACCTGAAAAATATACCAATTTCCAATCAAGTTTGAATTGAGTATATTGACAATCTTAAAAGCCAATGACACAATCTGATGCTCTGGGGTATAAGTCCAGAGAAAAATTGAACAGTTGAGAGTAGAACTGCCTAACATGTACCAGACTGCTTGAAAAAACATCTCTCTTAAAAGTCCCTTTCTTGATCAGTAACATCTGATGCTGAAATTCCTAACAAGGAGAAAAGAAGATGCAGGAAGATCCAAAGACAAGAACCTACAGCTACCTGGTTTTGAGATAAGAAATGTTGTTTTGTAAATCTTAATTGGGAGTTTTATTGGAATAGTACTATAGAAGGGAAGGCAAAAAATAGGTTAGAGAAAAAAATTATAAACAGTTGTTAGTTAATTATTCTCTGTTATACTTTAAGAAATAACGTTGTTACTTTTTACTTTACATAGCTCTTGGCCACTCAAACTTTTACAGATTATTGCATGGGATAAATCTTTACTGTGTTGCTGGTTTTAAATTAAACAGGAGAGTTTATCCCATGTCATAACAGATTAAGGGAGTTGTTCAACCCAGTGTTACATACATTTTTGCCCTAAGAGAACACTTGGGACTGTGTCTGGTAGTTCTGTTGCTTTTAATTCTCTTAAAGGTGCACCCACATATTCATAACATTTGTAAAAATGCTCTAAACCAGTCACCACTACCATCTAGAAGAACAAGCGCAGCAGATTCGAGAGAGAGTATCCTACCTGCAATTCCTCTCCAAGCCACACAACACCTTGACTTAGAAATATGTTATTATTCTTTCACTTTCAATCTGTCAGAATCCAGGAAGTCCCTTCCTGACAGCTTCAAGAAGGAAACAAATCAACATTTTCTCAAGGGCAAAGGATGGGCAATAAATGATGGCCAAGTCATTGACTCCTCCATCCCATGAATTAGTTGTTTTTAAAAAAAAAGTTATTGGTCAGGGCAATCTTGTGATACTCTGACATGTCTTGATGACAATGTGTAGTAACATTGCAATTGTTTGCAAAGCCCTTACTGAGTTTTTTTAAATTATTCACAGCTAGTGTGCATCATTAGCTGAGCTACATTTATGCCAATTTCTTGTTGTCCTTGAGAAGATAGTGATGATCTGCCTTCACAAATCATTGCAGTTCACTTCGAGGAAGACACGCATTGCTATGTAGAAAAGAGTTCTAGAATTTTGACCCAGCAAAAGTGAAGGAATGGCAATATATTTTCAAGATGATGAGTGGCTGGAGTGGAATTTGCAAGTAGTGGTGTTCTAATATTTCTGCTGAGCTTGTCACTCCAGATGAAAATGGTCGCAGGTATGGAAGGAGCTGTCTAAGGAGAATTCGCAGCCCATAGTGAAGTGATTTCCCAGCAACCAATCAGATTAAAGGATTTTCACAGACATACAAAGAGAAATTGAAAAACATTAAAAGCATGTTAACATGGTTGGTTCTGGCCCATCATTTCCTATAATCTACCCAGAAAACATTGCCAACATTTTGACAGATGTGACTGTTTTCATTATAGTAGCTGAGACAATTCACCACATTCTGAAACAACTAATGACATTCTGAATAAAACAAACCAATAACATTCTAAAAACAAAAGGAACATTGTTTCTTTTAATATTTCCCAGTATTAATACATTCCTAAAGAAATGCTAGGATCTGGACCCTGATCTACATCTTCATCAAAATATAATTAATTCTTCTAACCACTGTCAGCTTCTGGTTAAGATACAGTGCTACCATTAATTGTCCTTTGCTGATTCTCAGGGCTTATCTAAGTTCCAGTAGTACAAGGCAGACTACTGATGAGTCTTAACAAGCAGAGGCTTATATAACCAGGAGCAGTTTATTGCATGATAGCAATAGGTATATATTACACTGTCAAGTCAGGTATGATTCCTTACAACTATCACAAATTGGAAATGACATCTGTTTTCATTAGGACCTCATGCTAAACTGCCAGCCAAAATTTATGTGACATCATCAAATTGGGTGGAGCTTATTGCAACCGCATGGAACTCTTTCAAACCTAGAGACTTATATGATGTGGACCAAACTTCTTTGAAATCCATCCTTTTTTTTGAAATACATTGTTACATACAGATAGCAGGCTGAAAAATAGCACTGAAAACATGACTTCCTTCCATATGATTTGATGGATAACACTCAAAACTGGAGCACCCCAAAGATCCATTCCCAGTCCCCTATCGTACACCCCGTACACGCATGACTATGTTGCCAAATTCTGAACAAATGCCAATTACAAGTTTGCTGATGACACAATCATGGTAGGACAGAAATCAAACTATGATGAGTCAGAACACAGGAATGAGATAGAGGGCTTGGTGACTTGGTGCAATAACATCTCTCAATGTCAGCAAAATTAAAGAACTGATCATGGACTTGAGAAAGAAAGGAGCAGAACACACCCCCATCTACCTTAATGGAGCAGAGATTGAGGGGGTTGAGAACATTAAGTTCCTAGGAGTGACGATAACCAACAATCTATCCTGGACTTCTCAAGTAGATGGGACAGTCAAGAATACACTGTAACTCCTCTTTCCTCAGATTTCTCAGGAAATTTGGTATGTCTGTAAGGACCCTCACCAACATTTACAGATGCACGGAAAGCATACTGTCAGGCTGCATAAAAGCCTGGTACAGCAATTGCTCTGCCCAGGACTGTATGAAGGAGAAAGTGAGGACCGGGATGCTGAACAGTCAGAGTTAATGAAGCGCAGCAGGTCAAACAGTATTTAAGAAACCAGAGAGTCGATGTTTTGGGCAGGAGCCTTCCTCAGGTACAGAAGCTTGAAACATGCACCAGGAGGTTCAAGAACAGCTTCTTTCCTGTCATTATTAGACTGATGCATGGGCTCTTTAACTTAAAATAATTCTGATCTTGTTAATATTGATCTTGCCTAGCACACGTTCTGTGTGGTGTAACCTGTATGCTTTACTCTGTCCAAATGTTTTTCACGCTATGATCCGTACGTCCTTGCTCACTGCGATCTGTCTGTACTGTTTGCAAAGCTTTTCACTGTACTTAGGTAGACGTGACAATAAATCAAATCAATCAATTTTGTTGCGTGCTTTTATTGGTGTGAAATTCTTCAATGTCTTCTAGTTAAATCATCAGTTATTTGATACCAGATTATTTTCAAGTGGATATTTCAAAGCAGCACAATACCAATAAGAAACTACTAGTGGTGCTATTGAGCCACTTGAAATAATTGTCTTCAGTGTTACCACCAACAGGAAGTTAGCAGCATTACAGTTTGGACTTCATGACTGCAAACTTTATTTTGAACACACATTCGTTTGCATCAAGTTGGAGGCCTTTAGCATCATTTTGATGGAGCACCAGCTACATTTGGCATGGCCTGCCCTCTTGAGATAGACATCTACATGAACAAAAGGAATATACACTCGAAGGTTGTGAAGGAGAACGATCCCGATGGCACATAGCCTAAACGTCTGTTGCAACACCAAGGTAAACAAAGTGGAACAAGTAGATACACGCAAAGTATGCGTCATTCTGTAAATGACAAAGGAGAAACTGTGAGCTGTGCCCTGCATTGATGGTACTTAAAGGGACCAGCATTCAAATTATTAATAAAGCCATATTTTAGCAATGTCTGCTGTAACAAAGTGTCTGGAAATTGTGAAAAAGTCTGTTGTTTGCAATCTGTGATCTATGTGGCTTTTCAATGTGTTTATTCAGCAAGTGTCCACTAAAATAGAACCATAAAATCCAGAGATCTGAGAGAGGTTGTTTAGTTGGATTTCCTGGTTTTCACATCAGACTTCTAGGATCTGGTAGGATCATAAATGCAAGGACTCTTGATGGTCAGTCAATTTCAGCAAATGGTCAGAACTGAGGATCTCCAAATCTGAGTGCACAATCCAGTAACACGAGAGGCTGAATGTATTTTTAACTAGAGCTGACTACAATTCTTACCAAGAGTGTTACTGAGTGTTTGGCTGAAGGCAAATTTGGGAACGTTATGTCATACGGACTGCCATGACCAACCGAACAAGTTTCTGTCAAGGCATGCTTTGCTGGAGGTAAGACATGGCAGGAGAGCTCCATACCATACCAAAAACTCCTCTTGCTCAAAGTAAAAGGCCAGGCACATTTCCATAGCCTGGGACCTGCATGTGTGCAAGAAGTGACTCCAACTGCAACTCCTAGAAGCCTGAAGTTTGTAGTTGCAGTGGAGTCTGGGACACTGGAACATTCGCAAGGTGGAGTGTATTCTGGATAGCATGTTTGGAGGGGTGGTCACACTGCAGACTCAGACTCCACAGGCAGGAAGGGAGTAGGTGACTACCATAGAGTCGTAGAGATGTACAGCATGGAAACAGACCCTTTGGTCCAACTCATCCATGCCAACCAGAAATCTTAGGTAAATCTGGTCCCATTCGCCAGCATTTGTCCAATATCGCTTTATTCATACACCCAACCAAATGTCTTTTAAATGTTGTAATTTTACCAGCCACCACCAGGTTCCTCTAGCATCTCATTCCATATATGCACAACTCTGTGTACAAACGTTTTCCCTTAAGTCCCTGTTAAATCTTTCCACTTACACCTTAAACTTTTGACCTCTGCTTTTGGACTCACCCACCCCAGGGGAAAGACCATGTATTATTTACTCTATCCATATCCCTCATGATTTCATAAACCTCTATAAAGTCCAAAGCTCTGGGGAAAATAGCCCTAGTCTATTCAGCCTCTCCCTGTAGCTCAAACCGTCCAATCCTGGTAATATCCTTTTACAACATCCTTCCTAAAGCAGGGAGACCAGAATTGCACACAGTACTCTAAAAGTGGCTTAACCAATGTCCTGTACAGCTGCAACATGCCCTCCCAACTCCTATAGGAGAAAGTGAGGACTGTAGATGCTGGAGATCAGAGCTGAAAATGTGTTGCTGGAAAAGCGCAGCAGGTCAGGCAGCATCCAAGGAGCAGGAAAATTGACGTTTCGGGCTGAAGAAGGGCTTATGCCCGAAATGCCGATTCTCCTGCTCCTTGGATGCTGCCTAACCTGCTGCGCTTTTCCAGCAACACATTTTCAGCACCCAACTCCTATACTCAATTTACTGATCAATAAAGGAAAGCAAACCAAATGCCTTCTTTGCTATCTGCGACTCCACGTCCAAGGCTTCTTTGTACAGCAACACACACCAGGACTTTACCTTTAAGTGTATAAGTCCTGCCCTAATTTTGTATTTCCAAAATGCAGAGCGTCACTTTTATCTAAATTAAATTCCATCTGCCACTCCTCGGCTCATTGGCCTATCTAATCAAGATACTGTTGTACTCTGAAGTAACCTTCTTCATTGTCACAACACCTCCAATTTTGGTGTCATCTGCAAACTTACTAATTCATAGCCAAATCATTAATACAAATGACAAAAAGCAGTGGACCGAACATCGATCCTTGTGGCAACCATTTTCACAGGCCTCCAGTCTGAAAAACAACCTTTCACCACCTCTGTCTTGTATCTTTGAGCTAATTCTCTATCTAAATGGCTAGTTCTCCCTGTATTCCTATACACCAGGCAGAGCAGAACGTCTAAGCATGAAGAACACAAATTTCTTGCGGCTATTCCCCTACAAAACAGACGTACTGTTTTGGATAGCATTGAGAGGAGTGGACTCTCAGGGGATAACAGCAGCAGCCAAACTGATCGTACATTGGTTGGCTCTGCTGCAGAATTGTGTAGAAATAGGCGGAGAAATACTATAGCTATAGGGGATTAAATCATAAAAGAGATACATAGGCATTTCTGTAGCTGCAAATAAGAGTTCAGGATGATGTGTTGCCTCCCTGGTGCTCGGTTCCTGGATGTCTTGGAGCGGTTGCAGAACATTCTGGAGGGGAAGGGTGAACAGCTAGTTGTCGTGGCACGTTAGCACTAACGACAATGGTTAAAAAAAAAATGTAGTCCTAAAATCAGAATAGAGAGAATTAGGAAGAAAGTTGAAATATAGGACCTAACATGTCAGGATTACTACCAATACCACGAGCTAGTCATAGTAGAACCAGCAGGATATACAGGATGAACATGTTGTTGAAAAGACGGTGAGAGGGAGAGGGTTTCAGATTCGTGAGGCATTGGGATCGGTTCTGGGGAATCTTGGACCTATACAAACTGGACGAGTTACCCTGGGCAGGACCAGGTCTGATGTAGTGTGGAGTGGACGGGGACGTTTTAAACTAGTGTAGCAGGTGGATTGAAACCAGAAGAATAGGGCAATAGATGCAGAAATTGAGGCAGACTTAGAAACCAAAGCAAATATGACTAAGAACAAGAACAGGCAGGGAAGCCCTGCTGAAGGGAACAGGGGAGGTTGTCTGTTGAAATATGTGTGTTTCAGTGCAGGAAGTACAATAGGCAAAGTAGATGAACTTACAAATTTGGTTTGTACTTGGAATTATGATATTATTGAAATTACAGAGACTTGGCTGAAACAGAGACAGGACTGGCAGCTCCCAGGATTTAGGGTGGCACAGTGGCTCAGTAGTTAACACTGCTGCCTCACAGTACCAGGGACCCAGGTTCGATTCCACCCTTGGGCGACTGTGCAATCTCCACAAAGACATTCTCATTGTGGGTTTCCTCCGGATGCTCCAGTTTCCTCCCATAAACCAAAGATGTGCAGGTTAGGTGAATTGGTTGTGCTAAATTGCCCATAATGTCCAGGGATGCCCAAGTTAGGTGCCCTATTCAGGGGTAGATATAGGGGAATGGGTCTGGATGGGTTACTCTTCAGAGGGTCAGTATGGACTTGTTGAGACAAAGAGCCTGTTTCCACACTGTAGGGAATCTATATATAAAAAAGATGTTTCAGATGTGATAGAAGAGAACATGAAAGGGGTGGGTGAGCTACCTTACTGGTAAAAGAGTATTTCACAGCAGTACTGGGAGAGGATACATTAAAGGACTCATGCAGTGAGGCAATATTGGTAGAACTCATGTATAGGAAAGGTGAAATCTGAACACTGGAGTATACGAATCGTCTTTCCCAACAGCCAGTGTGAGATAGAGAAGAGAATATGTAGACAGATTTTGAAAAGATGTTAAAAACAGCAGGGTTGTTGTGGGTGCTTTTAGCTTTTTTTAGATTAGATTACTTCCAGTGTGGAAATAGGCCCTTCAGCCCAACAAGTCGACACCGACCCACCGAAGCGCAACCCACCCAGAACCATTGCCCTACATTTACCCCTTCACCTAACACTATGGACAATTTAACATGGCTAATTCACCTAACCTGCACAGTTTTGGATTGTGGGAGGAAACCGGAGCACCCGGAGGAAACCCACACAGACACAGGGAGAATGTGCAAACTCCAGACAGAGAGTCGCCTGAGGCAGGAATTGAACCCGCCTCTGGAGCTGAGGGGCAACAATGCTAACCACTGTGAGGCAGCAGTGCTAACCACTGCGCTGCCCATAATTTCCACTGTATTCTCTGGCACTCACTTCGTTTTGGGGGTTGGATGGTGCAAGTATGTAAAAGATCCAATCAGGGAAAGGGTTATACTGGACCTGGTTTTGGGAAATGAACCCAGCCACATGAGTGAAGTTTCAATAGGGGAGCATTATGGGAGTAGTGACCATAATACCATAAGTTTTACGATACTCATGGACAGACTTAACAGCAGTCCTTGGGTGAAGGTGTTAAATTTGCAGAAGGTTACCTACAACAATATTAGGCAGAAACTGAAGAATTTTGTTTGGAGGCAGATGTTTGAGGATAAATCTACACCAGACATGTAGGAGTATTTCAAATGCTAGATGATAAGAGTTCAGGAGCAGCATGTTCCTACGAGAATGGAGGATAGGTATGGCAAGTTACGTGAACCTTGGATGACCAGGGATCTTATGACCTTGGCTAGACAGAAAGAGGAGGATGGGAACTGACAAAGCCCTTGAAGTATACAGAAAGTAGGAAAGAACTTAAACAAGGAATTAGAAGTGTTAAAATGTATCATGAAAAGTTGTTAGCAAAGAGGATTAACGAGGATCCTAAAGCTTTTTATGCATAAAGAAAAAGCAAGGGAAAGGGTCAGCACACTGAAGGACAAAGGAGGGAATCTATGTGTGGAGCCAGAAGAGGCAAGTGAGCTCCTAAACTAATATTTTGTGTTAGTATGCGCCAAGGGGAGGGAATTGGTGGAAGATGACATCGGGGAAGGGAGCGTTGAATTTCTAAGACAAGTTACTATTAAAAAGTAAGAGGTGTTCTATGTCTTAAAAAATATTAAGGGAAATAGGTCCCCCCACCCAGTCCTGATAGGAACTATTCCAGAATATTGAGGGAGGCAAGAGAACAAATTGCCGGAGCTTTGACAGACATCTTTGAATCCTATTTGGCCACAGTTGAGGCCCCAGAACACTGGAGAATAGTCAATGTTGTTGTACTGCTTAAGAAGAATAGCAGGGATAATCATGGAAATTACAGGCTTGTCAGTCTCATGTCAGTGGTAGGGAAATTATTGGAAAAGATTCTCAGGGACAAGATCCATACTCATTTAAAAGCAAATGGACTTATTGATGATAGACAGCATGGTTTTCTATGGGGGAGATTGTAGTTTATTTACTTGATTGAGTTTTTTTGAGGAGTTTTTTGACAAGGTCCCTCATGGTAGACTAGTGCAAAAGGTGAAGTCATATGGTATCAGGGTGAGCTGGCAAGATGGATGCTCAACTGGCTTAGCCCTAGGGGACAGAGGGTAACAGAAGAGGGAGGCTTTTCCAAGGGTTGTGACTAGTAGTGTTCCACAGGGATCAATGCTGGGACCACTGCTGTTCAAGGTCTACATAAATGATGTGGAGGAAAAGGTGGCTGGTCTAATTAGTAAGTTTGCAGATGGTACAAAGATTGGTGGAATTGTGGATATTGAGGAGGATTGTCAGAGGATCCAGCAGAATATAGATCAGTTGGAGGCATGGGCAACAAAATAGCAAATGGAGTTTAATCCATACAAAATGAAGTTCTGGAAATTATAAGTCAATAGCAGAACCTTTAGTCAATGGCATAACTCATATTGATATGCAGAGGGATCTGAGTGTGTAGGTCCACAGATGACTAAGGTGGTAGCACAGGTAGCAGCACAGGTAGCGAAGGCATTAAAAAAGGTCCCCGGCATGCTTGCATTCATTGGAAGGGGCATTGAATACAGGAATAGACAAGTCATACTGCAGCTTTATAGAACTTCAGTTAGATCATACTTGAATATTGTACACAGTTCTGGTCATCATACTACCAGAAGGATGTGGATGCTTTAGAGAGGATGTTGCCTAGTAGAGGGGAATTTGAGCTATGAAGAAAGGTTGTATAGACATTCACTGGAACACAGGAGGTTGTGGGGCGACTTGATAAAAGTTTATGAGATGGTGAATGGAAAGTATAAGGCTTTTCCCAGGGTGAAGGGGCCAATAATTAGGGACATTGGTTCAAGATGTAGGGGCGAAGCAGGTTTTTCACACAAAGGGTGGTGAATGCCTGAAACATGCTGCCAGAGAAGGTTGCGGAAGCAGACACAATCACAACATTCAGAAAGCAACTGGATGAATACAGGAATAGGAAGGGAATAGAGAGATAAGGATCCTGTCAGTGAAGATAGTTTCAGTATGAAAGGCACAATGAGTTGGTGCAGACTTGGTGAGCCTAAGGGACTGTTTCCAGGCTGTATTGTGCTTTGTTCTTTGCTCCATTTCCATAAAACGTGGATGGGGTTAAGTGAAATTTGTCCATCAATTTCTTTGAATGGGCTGATTTGGGAAAATTGGCTCTTTAATGTCATTGGTTTTCACAGGAATATTAACATATTTGGAAGTGTTTTTGCAGACATTATAGTGAGTTCCTAAATTTGCCAGGTTGTGTTGCTATATTCTTCACGGAGGGCAGAGGATTAGGTGTCTGTGCACATGATGCCTGTAACAGTTATGTAGACTGCAGTGGCTGTGCCTCTGGTGTGAATGTTAGGGAGGTGGAGGACAGGGCAAGTTCTGTACAAGATCCTCTGCCAGATTCATCCGTACTCCTGTGCAATAAGCATAATTTGTATGGTAAACTAGCCAAAGCACCAGCAATTCAATTTTCACAATCACTAGCATTTTCTTGTATGGTTTCCAATTGAGAAGCTAATCCAAGTTTTCTGCAATAAAACACTCTTGCAATCTTTCCCCACTTCTCTGGACTGTTCTCAATGCCTGTAAACCTTTCTTTAGATAAGGGGACCAAAACTGTTCACAGTATTCTAACTGTCTCACTGCACTATTGCCTTGTATAATTCCACCAAGACGTTCCTATGTTTAAGCCATTCCCATTTGAATAAATCCAAGATTCTATTTGACTTCCTTGAATATGCAGAATATACTTTACAAAACTTTGATGATATTATAAACTCGGAAATAAAGGACTGGTTGATGAATATCCCTGAATACCAAGACTAAATTAGAACATAATCATTCTATACAATCAAAATAATTTTTATGTATGCTGCAGCCCCAGTGGAATGGAAACTGCTAATCACAGTTAATAGCAATCCTAAAATGAATGATAGGGTGACATCATTCTTAATGTGGGCTTTTAAGTAATTATCCCAGAATAGTGCATTATTTATGAGATGCATCATTTTAAGATTATTACATTTTGATAGGTTTCATACAAAACTCAGAAAATTCTTTGAAGGAAGTGGCAATTAATCAGAAAAGTGTGTCTTTTTTTAAGCTCACTTACTGATTTCTATATGTCACATGTGTTTCAGAATTCTAGGGTTCAATCTTCCCAGACATGAGCATTGGCAAGGTTGCAAGCAAGGAAATTATGCTAAGGTTGAAAGTCATGAGATTCTCACTGTCAAAAAAAAATCAATTCTGCGACCAAGTTTTAACTGGCAAGACAAGACTATCACTAGTGTGCGAAGTGAGGCCTATTTGTATCGATTTTTGTGTTCGCATGCCATTATTACCAAAATTCACCTTATTGGTATGCAGTTTCCACTCTTCCACCCATTGGATAGAAAGTAGATGGTGACAATTGCCAACATGAAAGTCAGCAAGTACCTGGCAACTCCACCTCACCACTTGCTTCTTTGGGCTTTCATCTTGAACAGCAGTC
This sequence comes from Hemiscyllium ocellatum, assembly GCF_020745735.1. Lineage (NCBI taxonomy): Eukaryota > Metazoa > Chordata > Chondrichthyes > Orectolobiformes > Hemiscylliidae > Hemiscyllium > Hemiscyllium ocellatum. Next base: position 23,832,479 of record NC_083416.1, on the reverse strand, counting down.
ACAAACATTTCATGGCACACTCCATGGGCATGTAAAATGGCAACAGAGTAGATCTCCTGAGTTGGAGATCATCCACTCCAACCACTTTTCTTTCTTCTCTTCTCACTTTGTCTTTCTTCTTTTAAATTTTTATTTCAATACCTTCTGAATGGAGCTCAGTCATGAAGGCAGCGGTGGCAATAGCAGGACCTCGTGGCCCAGAGCAGCGAGTTTGGTGGTCAGCCACAAGGCAGTTGGCATGCCTTCTGGTGGTTTATGGCATTGTGGAAATGGCTGGGATCCTAGTGCAGCACCAGAATGGACCCTGGCAGCTTGTGGTGAGGCGGCTGGTATGTTTGATTGTGGCCAGTGATGAGATGGTTGCATAGATTGATCAAGCCCAGTATGTGGGAGAGAAAGATCAACCCCAGCATGTGGCAGAGATTTGGCCCTCATGGGGAAAGCCCAGCATGGAATGACTGCAAGCCTATGGTTGAATATGGACTGCAATTTGGAACTTTTAACTTCATTTCTTATTTACTAGTTTGTACATAAACAACTGTAATATTGAACTTACTTCTTTCTTTTTCTACTTTTTAACCTAAGAACTTGTACCTAACCACCTTATACCGAAGAGAAAACCATGAATGACGACATTGTAACTTTTCACTGTACTTCTATATCCCTGTACTTGAGTGTATGTGACGATAAAACTTGATTCTAATTCAAATTATAATGGGCAGTGACTGACTGCATCCATCTGCTCCCCATATTGATGTAAGACATGTACCAGTATCACTGCATCTTCATGGTACATCGCCAGCGTATTTACCATGCAGTTCCCTACTTCAATACTGCACTTTGAAGTATACTGCCACCTCTCCTTGCAAAGCTGCTACCAAAAGACTTTGAGTACAGGCGTTTTCATCCGATTCATGGATTCTACCAGGGTACATCTCAGGGCTCCTTGTTTGTTCTGTTAGTATTCACTCACTTTGTGACTAACTATTTGCTCATAGCCTCTTTTCCTTTTTTGCACTTTATTCCCTGAGTCAAAGTTCAAAGACTCAGAGTATTTACGAGTTGTAAGTGCCTGATTAATGCAATTATCTCGAAGAATCTCACATTGCTCACAAATAAAGCCTGCTTGCTGAGACTGAGAAAAAACATTCTGCCCACTCTGAGTGTGACTGCAGACATACAATTCTTCAGCAATCATACAGCACCTACAATCTCCCACTTCATATGCAAGACATGGCATGTATTTATTGGCATAAGTCCCTCCATCAAAGATCCACATACAGACATTTCATGACCTTCCTTGTCAGTGTCCTCTATGTCCTACTGTATGGAAGAATATGCTAAACTGTCAAGGGCCAGATGCCTTCCAGTGATGGTTACTGGGAGATGTGGGATACCCACTGCAGGCAGGGATGATGACTCCATTTTCCAACTTCCTGATTGTGGCTGAGCATAGATAATGCCCATTCTTTTACTTGGGTCACCTGGCGCAGATGATAGGTCTGCTAAAAATGCTGTTCTGATGTTTGAACAGGTCTCTGCAAGTGAGGATGAAGGTTTGCAACACTGTTCAGACAGAATGTACCACATAGCCCTTGCAAGCTGTGCTCGGCAAAACCCAAGTATGCTAAGTGGCAACATGATGGAGATTAAAAAGCTGGGAAATCAGTAACTGCCTTCCAATGAGGAAGATGAGATCATTGAGTAATACAAATATCACTTTCTGCATGATACAGCATTGCAGCGTGAGATGTAACAGACTAGGCAAAATATGATTGACATGCAGTCCTAATAGATATGAGTTGGTACAGTGATCGTCCATAGTTGCTGCTTGAAAAGCAAATTATCTGTGACTGTTCCCAGAAGCAAATAAAGCTTTGACAATTTTTTTTCTTTGGCTTTGCTGTTGCCAAATGAAAGTAAATGTTTTCAACTCTATGAAAGCTATTCTGTTTGTGATGCTGGAGTAGTGCCAGATGATTGGAGGGTGACAAATGTTATTCCCTTGTTCAAGAAATGGAATAGGAATAATCCTGGGAATTACAGACCGGTCAGTCTCATGTGTGTGGTGGTTAAAGTATTGGAGAGGATTCTGAGAGACAGAATTTATGATTACTTAGAAAAACCATAGTTTGATTAGAGATAGTCAGCATGGCTTTGTGCAGGGCAGGTCATACTTCACAAGTCTTATTGAATTCCTTGAGGATATGACAAAATACATTGATGAAGGTAGAGTAGTAGATGTGGTGTATGTGAATTTCAGTAAGGCATTTGATAAGATTCCCATGGTAGGCTCATTTAGAAAATAAGGAGGCATGGAATACAGGGAAATCTGACTGTCTGGATACAGACTTGGCCAGGCCATAGAAGACAGAGGGTGGTGGTTGATGGAAAGTATTCAGCCTCGAGCCCGATGACCAGGTGTTTCACAGGGATCAGTTCTGGGACCTCTGCTATTTGTGATGTTTATAAATGATTTCATGAGGAAATGGAAGCTGATGATGCAAACATTGGTGGAGTGGTAGATGTGGAGGACTGTTATAGGTTGCAATGGGACAGAGTTGTGCTGATAAGTGGCAGATGGAGTTCAACCTGGAAAAGTGTGAAGTCATTCACTTTGGAAGGTTGAACTTGGAATGCAGAATGCAGGGTTAAAGGCAGGATTCTTGGCAGTGTGGAGGAACAACTAATGGTGCTGGTCAAACCAAAGGACCATCAAAACCAGAATTGAAATCTTTTTGGACGTGGAGAGACTAAATCACAGTAGCGGACAGTATATAATCATGGGGAGAACGAGTGACTGACCCAAACGAAGGTTGCCGCCAGACACTGGCTGAAATCTACCAGGATAATCCATAGGTTTCCAAAATGAAGATATTAGTAGATCGTAGAATCACTATGGTGTGGAAGCAGGCCATGCGGCCCATCACTTCCACCTTGACCCTCTGATGAACATCCTACCCTATCACTGTAATACTGCATTTCCCATGGCTAATCCACCTAGCCGACACATCCCTGGACACTGGGAAATTTAACATGGTCAGTCCACCTAAACTGCACATCTTTGGACTGTCGGAGGAAATCGGATCACCTGGATGAAACCCACACAGAACAGGGAGAATGTGCAAACTCTGCGCAGACAGTCACCAAAGGATGAAATCGAACTTGGGACACTAGTGCTAACTATTGAGCCATCATGTTGCCTGTTGACAAGTAGTTATGTCTGATGGCTATGATTGGATCCTGACATAACTACATTGGTGGTGCAGTGCCCAGAGTGCCAACAAGGACAAAAATCACCACCAGCAGTTCCCCATATTTGTGGGAATGGCTGGATAAACCCTAGACAAAGTGACAAGTTGCCTGTGCAGGCCCTTTCATGGGCTCGATGTTCTTGGCCATTGTGATTGTCCACTCAAAATGTCTGGATATGCATACAAATCATTTGTTAAACACATGGACGATCAAAAACTACACACATCTTTTGTAATACATGGGCTTCCAAAGGGTTGGTCACAGATAATAGCCCATTGTTTACCAGCAGAAACTTTTGAGTATTTCCTAAAGTTAAATGATATTTGTCATACAAGGACATTTCCATACCATACTATCATCCAACGGTCTGGTAGAAATAGCAGTCCAAACTTTGAAAAATGTGAAATTGAGGAATTTAGATGTTGGAGTTTAGAGTCAGGAGTCTCTAATCTCAAGTCCAAACTTTGAAGGCAACCTTAAAGAAAAAACCTATAGCATTATACCAAACTGTTTCAGTTCCTACTTGATTACAAGACCACCACATACAACTGCAGGGAGATCCAGCAGAGTGGCTAATGGGGACAACACTCTGCACTAGGTTAAATCTGCCCATCCTGGACCTGGGGGAGGGCAAAACTGTATCAGGAATGTTTATGCTGGGCACAAAACTCTGCTAAGTGAGAGAGACAGTTTACTTTAGGTGACAAGGTTTGGTGTAGGAACCACAGGAATGGCCCAGCATATGCAAAAGGCATGGTCAATACAAGGTCAGGTGCAGTGACATATAAAGTTCAGGTAGGTGCAACAGCCTTGAACAAGCACGTGGACCATTTAAAAGCTGTAAACTTGAAAATGGTGCAGGAGCAAAACATGCCTGGCTCCCCAACTGTTTTTGTGATTCTTCTAGAATGTGTGTGTTGAAGATGCTTCAGAATCTGAGATGGACACAGTAGATACTTTTGCCACCTGATGAGAAGAATGAATTTCCTCTGAGAGGTTCTGGGCGCATGAGGCAGCAAGATTACATGCCACCTGTAACAGAAGCACAGGTGGAGGAACCAGGCCTAGTGCTAAAACCTCAGGAGGAGCGACAAAAAAAGAACTGGCCTCAGTCCTCTGAATCTGGTGGGGATGGAGGTAGTGATTGTAATGAGGTCAGCCAGGTGAACTTCAGAATATGAATTCCCTGTTTGAGACTGTTAACCTGTCCCATCAGGAAACCCTAGTTAACATATATAAAAAGGCCTTTAAAAAGAAAAAAAAATAAACAGAAGGACACTGCTTGTCACTAGACCACTCAGGTGTTTTCCCCTTACTTGAGCTGGATCAGTGTCAGTGTGTGCACATGTATAAGGACTCTCCCACTTGAAGGTGTCAGAGGGGAAGGGGACTATCCCTGAACCAGCTGCCCCACATCTCGAGAGGAAGGAAGAAGAAGAAGAGGAAGACAGAAGAAGGAGGAAGAGGTGGAAAGAGGTGAGAGCTTTGAATCCTGGGCCTACTTTTGGAGCTGCAGCCTAGGCCTCGCCCAGGTCAAGGGAGTGTTACAGCTGACCTGGGGCCCACTCCCACTGCTGGTCTCTGGGACTCCACCCAGGCCTGCCTCCACCACCGCTGCCTGGGACTCGCCTGAGGCCCCTTCCCACAACTTCCACCATACTGCCTGGGACTTACTTGGGAGTTCCTCCCAACAGGTCTGCCTCCACCGCTGAGACCAAGGGCCTGCCTGGGACTCGCCAGAGGCCTGCCTCAACTGCTGCTGTCGCCCGAGGCCTGCCTCCACCACCGCTGCCTGGGACTCGCCTGAGGCCCCTCCCCACAACCTCCACCACTGCTGCGACCTGAGGCCCACCTTCACCGCTGCCGCCCAGGACTAAATTTTGGGGCTGATTGGGACTTGCCTTGGGGACCCTCCCCAATAGGTCTGCCCCCACCACTGCAATCAAGGGCCTGCCTAGGACTTGCCTGAGACCTGCCTCCACCACCGCTGCCTGGGACTCACCTCGTCCCCTCCCCAGGACCTCCACCACTGCCACTGATGGAGGCCCACCTCTGCTGCGGCTGCCTGGGACTTGCCTTGGGGACCCTCCCCAACAGGTCTACCCCCCACCACTGCAAGCAAGGGCCTACTTGAGACTCGCCTGAGGCCTGCCTCCACCGCTGCTGTTGCCTGAGGCTGGTCTCCACCGTCGCTGCCTCGGACTCTCCTCGGGTGATTGGCCTTGGGCATATCCCCAGGACTTCCGCAACTGCTGCTGCCAGAGGCCCACCTCCACCACTGCTGCCTGAGGCCTACTAACATTCAGCAGCAGAGTATGGCTAGCTCGAAGGTCACGGGGCCCAGCCGCACCTACACCGGGGTAGCCGCTGCCTTAGGCTCGGCTGTCCCAACCCCAGCCGCAACCCCCTTCAGGCACCTGACTAAACGCCTAGGGGTAAAGGCCTATCCTCACCCCAACATGTCCATCAAGGCCTGCAGTAAGGCCATGGCTAGTGTGGTCGGCCCACTGGTCATCGTCACTGTGGCCCGGATGTACGGGAAAGCCGTGTTTTTCCTGAAGACCGAGCAGACGGTCCACCTGGCCGTGGAGAGGGGGCTCACTGTGGGCAAATATGTCCCGTCCATCGACCCTTTGGAGGTCACGGCCCAGAGGGTCGTGATCTCCAACATCCCGCCCTTCATTGCCAGCGAGCTCCGTCATCCCCACCTCAACACCTTGGGGGAGATCCAGTCAGGGGTCCAACCGCTCCTGCTCGGTCGTAAGGACCCCGCCCTCCGGCACATATACTCCTTCGGATGCCAGGTATTCATTTGTGGTCACAGAGGGCTCGTTCACCCTCCTCCACATGGGTGTGGCCTAGCGTATCTTCTGGACGGCGTGCGGTACCACCTGTGCCATGAGGTGGGGCTATTAAAAAAAGCTGTCCCACCCAGAAGGCTGCCCAGCCCACACCAACGGCTGGGGGTGGCACCGCCACACCCACTACCCCTCCCCCGAAGTCAACACCACAAGCCCTGGCACCGGGGGCTAAGCCGGAGGCTCCCAATGCCTCAGCCTCTGGCAGGGAGGAGGGAGTGTCCGACCGGATGGAAGGCGCCCAGGAAGACGCAACACGTCAGTCCCACCCATGGGGAGACCATCCTATCCCCTTCCCCTTCCCTGGCACAACAATGCCCCTGCAGCCATGCCAGTGTCGCCCCTGCGTGGGAACCCTGACCCCCGAACCCGTACCTGATCCTGGCCCCACAGCCAACCCCCATCCCATTACAGAAACCCCTGGGGCTTCAACACCTGCCACTGGCACTGCCCCGAGGCCAGGCCTGGCACTATCCTGGGGGGATCCACCGCTGCCCTACCTCCTACAGTGACCATGTCTCTGGGCCCCGGAGAGGGAACTGGGCGCCTGCCCTGCCTGTCATCACCTGATAAACCAGGGGCAGGGCAAGAAGTGGCTGACCTTCCCCACCCTGGCCATGCCCCCTGTCTTCCCCCAGCCAATCATATTCTGGGAAAGGCTGGGGGGAGGGACCTCAGGCCCCATGACCACCAAGGTGGGCGGGGAGGGGAAGACCCATAAATTCCACCCCCCCACCCCATCTCTCTGGGGTAGAGGTGCTGGCCCTTGGAGGAGAGAGACACTCCAGTAGTGCTGATCGTCTCTAGGGGATGAGCCAACGGTGCCTCTTAATTATCCTGTACCGCAGCCTGACCTGCCCAAACCCCCAGGGGTATAGCTAGGCCTTCCACTGGCTTAACTCCTCCGGCCCCGGGGAGAACTTTAATAACTACACGGGCTGTGGTGTAGGCAACAATGGTGAATTCTCTGCTGGGCCATTGAGTGGCGGAGGGGAGGAAGGTGTTATCCTCGCTCCTCCCTCCCAGACTGTTTTTCCGGGGGCCTTGTCCTTTGGGGAGGACCTTTACCCGAGGAGTCGGACGTCCCGGTGTCGGGAGAGGAGTGGGGCCCTGAGCCTCTGCTGCCTGATGACCTGAACTTGGGGTGTTCCAGGAAGGGGTGCGCTGAGGAAGGTACTGCCAATGACCCTGGGGGTGGGGTCACTGGAGGAGAGTTTGGGATCCGTGGCAGACACTGGAGAAGACACGGAGTCTGTCTCCAGTGACACTTGAGTCCCAGGTGCCCCCTACTAATCTCCCCCTCCTCCCCCTTGAGGAACTCCGGGAGTTTGTCTAGGGAACTCGGAGTCGCCAGGATAGAGCCCAACTAACGCTCGACCACTGGAGCTCCTTTGAGAGAGTTTACTGGTCGGCCCACGCTGCGTGCCAGGTGCCCGGGCTCGATGTGAACGAGCGACAGCGTGTCAGGAACTTCCTGGGAGCACTCCTGGTGAGGGCAAGGGACTTCTGTGCCCCTCTCTCGTCCTCCCAGTCAATATGTATATAGTTTTTTTTTTAAACTGTACTGGTGGTGGTTGCACTATGCTTCCGACATGGAGACCACTATAGCCAGCCTCAACAGCAGGGAGTCACAGAGCAGATTCCAGGCCCCCTCGGCCCTTCGGGATGGGAGGTATGCGGTATGCTTCCTGCAAGAAACCCACTACCTGGGAGACAAAGCCACCTGGCTCCTGGAGTGGTGGGGGTGGGGGGGGTGGGGGGGGTCTAGATGAGTCACCTCACCCGCAAATCTGGCGGGATGGCTATTTTGTTGGCCTGCATTTTCAGCCAGAGATCTTGGGGGTCAGGGAGCCAGTGCTAGGCCGTTTGCTTCACCTGATGGTTTGGCTGGGGGGCGCGGTGCTTCACTTGGTGAACGTCTATGCTCCCCTGGCCGGGCCGAGGCAACGAGCTTCTTCGGAGAAGTGTCCGCTCATCTCGCCTCCATCGACGAGAACCAGTGCGTCATCCTCGGGAGATTTTAACTGCATCCTCGAGGACAGGGACCATGGCAGTGCACGCACAGGTTTGGCGTCGGGGAGGAGGTTGGGGGAAATTGGTCAAGTCCTTCAACCTGGTGGATGTCTGGTGGAATCTCCATCCTGACTCCATCACCTTCACCTTAGTGAGGCCAGGGGTCAGAGCATCCAGAATCGACTGCCTGTATGTTTCGCGGGCATACGCCTCCTGTTTTCCAAAGGTCTCCATGTGGCAGGTGTCGTGTACGGACCATCATCTGGTGTGGGCGGAACTCCTTCCGTTCGGCGCCAGGCTCTGCTCCGCATACTGGCACTTTAACAATCTTCCGCTGGAGGACGAGCGGTTCCGGGACTCTTTTCGTCGTTTCTGAGCCGGCTGGAGTCTATGGTGGGACGTGGGCAAGGCTCACGTCCGCGTCTTCTGTCAGGAGTACGCGAGGGGGTCGACAAAGAGGCGGAAATCCAGGATCGGGGAGTTGGAGAGGGAGATGCTCGACCTGGAGTCACGCCTCGGTCAGCCCGACGCGGACCCGGCCCTGTGCGGGGTGTACGAAGAGAAGAAGGCTGTGCTCTGGGACCTGCAGCTCGTCGGGGCTCGGGGTGCGTACGTGAGGTCGCGGATCCAGCTCCTCCAGGACCTGGACCGCGGCTCCCCTTTCTTCTACTCGCTGGAAAAAAGGCGTGGCACCCGTCAGCAGCTCCTTGTGCTGCTGGCCGACGACGGGTCCCTCGTCTTGGATCCGGAAGGTATCAGGACCCACGTCCGAACCTATCTCACGGCTCTGTTCTCTCAGCATCCGTCCAGCGAGGATGCTCGCAGAGTTCTGTGGGAGGACCTGCTGCAGCTCGGCCCGGAGGACTCGACACTCCCGTCACTTGAGAGCAGCTGACCGGTGCCCTCGACCGGCTCTCGAGGGGCAAATCCCTGGGGCTGGACGGGCTGACTGGAGTTCTTCAGGGCGTTCTGGGACGTCCTGAGGGGCGACTACGCACAGGTCCTGGGGAATGTCTAAATGCCGGAGAGCTGCCCCTTTCTTGGCACAGGGCAATCGTCGTCCTGCTGCCAAAGAAGGGGGACCTTAGTTCTTTGAAAAACTGGCGTTCGGTCTCCACCCCACCCCACCCAACCCCCCCCCCCCCGCCCCCCTCAGCATGGTATACAAAATCTTCGCCAGGGTGTTCTCTTCTCGCCTGGCTTCCGTGCTGGCCCACATGATTCACCCGGACCAGTCCTACACGGTCCCGGGCCGGAGGATACACGGCAACGTCCACCTAGTGCGGGACCTGATCCATTTCTGTCAACGGGCTGGTCTGTTGAGCGCCTTCCTGTCTCTCGACCAGGAGAAGGTGTTCGACAGGGTCGATCACGAGTACCTGCTCAGGACTCTGCGGGAATTCGGGTTCGGGGACACAGTTAGTCGCCCGGATCCGACTTTTGTACGCTGCCACAGTGTCTGGTTAAAGTTAACGGGGCTCTGACGGCGACCCTTCGCTTCGGGAGAGGAGTGCGTCAAGGCTGCCCCCTGTCCGGCCAGCTGTATTCCCTGTGCGTGGAGCCTTTCCTGCGCCTCTTGCGGAGGAGATTGTCGGGGTTGGTTCTGCGCGGCGCAGGCACGGGGGTGGTCCTCTTGGCCTACGGCGACAATGTGCTGCTCACTTTCACCGCCCCGTCTGACCTGGGGAGGATGCGGGAGTGCCAGGCCGTGTACTCGGCAGCGTCTTCCGCCAGGATCAACTGGGCCAAATGTTCTGGACTACTGGTTGGTCCGTAGCGGGTGGACTCTCTGCCGGAGGAGTTACGGGGTTCAGCTGGAGTACCACCCATCTCCTCTACCTGGGGGCCTACTTCAGTCCGAACAAGGAATCCTGGCCGGCCAACTGGCAGGAGCTGGAGGCCAAAGTCTCAGCTCGCCTAGGCCGCTGGACAAGACTGCTCCGAGTGCTATCTTACAGGAGCCGAGTGCTGGTCATAAACCAGCTGGTGGCCGCCATGCTGTGGTACCGGCTGGTCGCTTTGGTCCCTCCTCCTGGCTTTGTCGCTGACATCCAGAGAATGTTGGTCGATTTTATTTCTTTTCCTTCTGGGACAAAAAGATGCACTGGGTCGCTGCCAGGTTCTGAGTCTCTCTATTGAGGGGGGCAGCCAGTTGCTGGTGTGCGTCCGCACCCAGGTCACGACGTCCCGCCTTCAGACCTTGTGGCGATACCTTTTACGTTGAGCATCCTCCTAGGTGGTGCGCCCTGGCAACGTATTTTTTCTGCCAGGTGCGTAACCTCAACTACGACACGCAGCTCCTGTTCAACCGTGACGGTTTGGAGGTCACCCTCAAGGTGCTGCCTGTCTTTTACCAGGACCTGATCATTGTCTGGAACATGGTTGAATCGCTCCGCACCTACCCTGCGGCAAGAGTAGCGGCTGTCGTCAGGGAGCCATTGCTCAGGAATCAGCAATATCCGTGCTCGCGGGTTAGAGTGCTCGCTGTCGGAGGGGAGGGCCGTGGCGGTGAGGGTGACCAGGATCGGGGGCGTGCTGGGTGCCAGGGGCCTGGACTGGATGTTGCCGCAAGACATAGCGAGCAGGGCAGCGGTAGATGTCCGGTACGTGGCCACTGCCATCCGACACCTTAAAACAGCGATGCTCGGACCTGACGTAGTGCACCAGTTGGAGGACGCTCAGGTGTGCGGTGGGATCCCGTCCGTGCTCATCCCAGCCCAGACGGAATTTCATATTGGCCCCAAGGTCCCATACTTCCCGTGGGAACCTGTGCCCCACAACCTGAGCCACCTCAGGTTATGGGGATTTTAATTTTGTTTCTTTTTCGGGGGTGAAAAAGTGGGCCCTGTATCGACTGCTGCTGCACACCGTCCACCTCACATAGCATTGCCCTTTGATGTGAAGGGCACTGCTTGTCACTGGCCACCTGGGTATTTTCCTATCTTCCTGGTGGTGGAAATTGAATGAAGATTCATGCACTTTGTGTCTCTCACTGTGTCTCACACCTGTGTGTGCGCACACGCACACGTGCACACACACAGTGCTGGGGAAAAAATAAGCACTACCATAGTTAGGCAGTAGTGTGGGGAGGGAAAAAAAAGTGAACAGGGGATGTTAAAAAAAAACAAGTGTGCATTGCCCTTTGATGTGAAAGACACTGGAGGGAAAAAAAAACTGAAGGGTTCTGCTTGTTACTAGATCACTTGGGTGTTTTCCCTAACTTGAGCTGGATCAGTGTGAGTGTGTGTATACGTGTGCAAGGACTCTCCTCCTTGAAGGTGTCAGAGGGGAAGGGGACTATCCCTGAACCAGCTGCCCCACATTGAGAGAGCTGAAGGAATACAGAAGAAGGAGGTGAGAGCTTTGAGTCCTGGGCCTTGCCCAGGTCAAGGGAGTGTTACTGCTGACCTGGGGCGCACTCCCACTGCTGGTCTCTGGAACCTTGCCCGGGCCTGCCACCACCACCACTGCCTGGGACTCGCCTGTGGCCCCTTCTTGCACCCTCCACCACTGCTGCGACCTGAGGCCCACCTCCACTGCTGCTGCCTGGGACTTGCCTGGGAGTCCGTCCCCCCCACCCCAACAGGTCTGCCCCCACCACTGCGACCAAGGGCCTGCCTCCACCACCGCTGCCTGAGACTTGCCTGGGCCCCCTCACTACAACCTCCACCACTGTTGTGACCTGAGGCGCACCTCCACCGCTGTTGCCTGGGACTAAATTTTGGGGCTGCCTGGGACTTGCCTTGGGGACCTCCCAACAGGCCTGCCCCCACTGCTGCTACCAAGAGCCTGCCTCCACTGCTGCTATTGCCTGAGGCCTGCCTCTATCACCGCTGCCTGGGACTCACCTTAGGCCGCTCCCCACAACCTCCACCGCTGCTGCCCTGGACTAAATTTTGGGGCAGCCTAGGATTTGCCTTGGAGACCCCCACTGCTGCGACCAAGGTCCTGCCTGGGACTCGCCTGAGGCTTGCCTCCACCGTTGCTGCTGCCTGGGGACCCGGCCCGTGGAAGACAGTAAAACATGGCAAGCCCAAAGGTCGCAGGGCCCAGCCGAACCTACGCCCGGGTAGTCGCTGCCTTAGGCTCGGCTGCTCCAACCCCGGCTGCAACCACAACCCCCTACAGGCACCTGACCAAATGCCTGGGGGTCAAGGTCTATCCCCATCCCAATATGACCATCAAGGCCTGCAGAAAGGCCGTGGCTAGTGTGGTCAGCCCACTGGCCATCGTCGCTGTGGCCCGGATGTACGGGAAGGCCGTTTTCTTCCTCAAGACCAAGCAGGCAGCCACCATGCCATGGAGAAGGGGCTCACTGTGGGCAGGACACATCTGCACATCAACCCTTTGGAGGTCACGGCCCAGAGGGTCGTGATCTCTAACGTCCCGCCCTTCGTTGCCAGTGAACTCCTTCTTCCCCACCTCAACACCTTGGGGAGATCCAGTCAGGTGTCCAACCACTCCTGCTCGGTCTTAAGGATCCTGCCGTCCGACACATACACTCCTTCGGAGAGGGGTGAGGGTCCGAGCGGACAGAAGGCGCCCAGGAAGATGCAACGTGTCAGGACTGCCCACGGGGAGACCACCCTATCGCCTTCCCCGACACCTAACCCACGAACCGCCCCAGCGCAAGAACCCTGACCCCTGAACCATCAAATCTGTACCTGATCCTGGCCCCACTGACCGGACACCCAAACCCCCCACCCCGTTAAAGAAACGCCTGGGGCTTCAACGCCTGCCCCTGGTGCCACAACACTTGGCCCGGGGGTGCCCGAGCCCGAGCCCTGCCCTGCCCCACCCCACCCCACCCCACCCCACCCAGCAACTGTGTCTTTGGGCCCCGGAGAGGGAACTGGGCCCCTGCCCTGCCCCGCCCACCATCACCTGATAAACGAGGGGCAGGACAGGAAGTGACACAGCGGACCCTCCCCATCCTGGCCATGCTCCCTGTCTTCCCCCAGCCTATCATATTCCGGGAAAGGCTGGGGGTAGGGACCTCGGGCCCCATGACCACCAAGGTGGGCGGTGAGGGGAAGGTCCATAAGTTCCGCCCTCTCTCTTTGGGGAAGACGTGCTGGCCCTTGGAGGGGAGAGACACTCCAGCAGCGCGCTGGCAGTGCTGCCCCTCTCCAGGGGATGAGCCTACGGTCCCTCATGACTGTCCCGACCTGCCCAAACCCCCAAGGGCTACAGTGGGACCTTTCACTGCTATAACTCCTCGGCCCCTGGGGAGAACTTTAATAACCACACGGGCTGTGGTGCAGATGACAATGATGAATTCTCTGCTGGGTCGTTGAGCGGTGGAGGGGAGGAAGGTGCTATCCTCGCTCCTCCCTCCCAGACTGTTTTTCCGGGGGCCATGTCCTTCAGGGAGGACCTTTGCCCCGAGGAGCCGGGCATCCCGGTGTCAGGAGAGGAGCGGGGCCCCTAGCCTATGCCGCCCGACAACCTGAACTTGGGGCGTTCTGGGAAGGGGTGTGCCGAGGAAGGTACTGCTGGTGACCCTGGAGGTGGGGTCACCGGGGGTTCGAGGCCAGTTGGCGGTGCCGGACCAGCCCCCATTCTCTTGAACGTGGCCGTCATGCTGTGGTACCAGCTGGTCACTTTGGTCCCTCCTCCTGGCTTTGTCGCTGACATCCACAGAACATTGGACGTCGTCTTCTGGGACAAAAAGATGCACAGGGTCACTGCGCAGGTTCTGAGTCTCCCTATTGAGGAGGACGGTCAGTTGCTGGTGTGTGTCCGCACCCAGGTCGCGACGTTCCGCCTTCAGACCTTGCGGCGATACCTTTATGTCGAACCCCCTCCTAGGTGGTGCGCCCTGGCGACGTATTTTTTCCGCCAGGTGCATAATCTTAACTACGACACGCAGCTCCTTTTCGTCGACTGTGATGGTTTGGAGGCAGTGCCTTGAGGGTGACCTATCTTTTACCAAGACCTGATCACTGTCTGGAACATGGTCGAATTGCGACGCGCCTACCCTCCAGCACGTGTAGCCGCTGTCGTCAGGGAGCCATTGCTCAGGAATCCGCACCTCCAAACTCGCGGGTTCGAGTGGCTGTCGGAGGGGAGGGCTGTGGCGGCGAGGGTGATCAGGGTCTGTGATGTGCTGGGTACCTGTGGGCCCTGGGCTGGATGCTGCCGCAGGGCATAGTAAGCAGGGCAACGTTAGATGTCCGGTACGTGGCCGCTGCCAACTGACGCCTTAAAACGGCGGTGCTCGGACCTGACATAGTGCACCAGTTGGAGGACCAGTCGCACCAGTGTGCGGTGAGATCCCGTCCGTGCTCGCCCCAGCCCGGTCTGAATTTCACATCTTCCCCAAGGAGCCGTACTTCCCACGGGAACCTGTGCCTCACAACCTGAGCTGCCTCCGGAATTTTAATTTTGTTCCCTTTCAGGGGTTAAAAAGGCGGGCCCTGTATAGTCTGCTGCTGCACACCGTCCACCTCTTCTCCCTCATCCACTGTCCGGACACACCTTGGTGTGCCCATTTGTCACCGGACGGTGGGGATCCCCAGTGGAGGGCTCTCTATGCGGGAGTCCTGCCCCTTTCGGGGATCTGGGGTGGAGGGTGCTGCACGCAGCAATCCCCTACAACTGCAGTTTGTGGTGGTTCACGGACTCCCAGCCCAACTGCTTGTTCTGTGGCACTGTGGAGTCCATGGGCCGTGTATATTGGGTGTGGGCGTTTGCACTCCCTGTTTGATTTTCTGAAAAACCTCCTCCTCTGCTTTTGGTTACACTTCAGTCCCACGCTCCTGATCTTTGGGCATCCAGTACGGAGGAGGGAGGGCAGGTCTGAAGACCTCCTCGTGGGTCTGCTCCTGACCATAAACAGGTTCAGGCAGCGTACCGTGAAGGGGGTCATTAGGGCCGACTGCCTGCCCCTCTTCCGCGGTTACGTTAGGGGCTGGGTGTCCTTAGAGAAGGAGCACACGGTATCCACCACCATCCTGGTGTTGTTCAGGGAGAGGTGGGCTCTGCAGCGCGTGGAGTGTATTATTTCCCTCTCCAACTCTATTTCGATTTAATCCCTGCCTTTCCCTTCAGCGTTTCATCACACAGCATTGCCCTTTGTTGTGAAGGGCACTGCTCGTCACTGGCCACTCGGGTGTTTTCCTATCTTCCTGGTGGTGGAAATTGAATAAAGAATCGTGCACCTTGTATCTCTCACTGTGTCTCTCACACACACACACACACACACACACACACACACACACACACAATGGGTGCTGGGGGAAAAATAAGCACTACTGTCATTTGGCAGTAGTGTGGGTAGGGAAAAAAGAAATTTTAAAAATAAACAAGAATGACAGAGGTCCTGTTCGCTCTGAGAGCTGGATCTGAGGGAGCTGGGCCAGTGTGTGTGTGTGTCTGTGTACAAGGACTCTCCTCCTTGACTGTGTCAGAGGGGAAGGGGACTGTTTTTAAAAAAAAGTAAAAAGGTCTTACATTAGAGCCCGGCTGTCTCTGGAGAAGGAGCCCACAGAGTCCACCGACACCCTGGAGCTGTTCAGGGAGAGGTGGGTGCCGCAGGGAGTGGAGTGCGTTATTTCCCCTCCAACTCTATGTTGATTTAATCCCTGCCCTCCTCTTCAATGTTTAATCACACAGCATTACCCTTTGATGTGAAGGACACTGCTTGTCACTGGCCACTTGGGTGTTTCTTTGCTTCCTGGTGGTGGAAATTTGAATAAAGATTTGTGCACCTTGTGTCTTTCACTGTGTCTCACACCTGCACACCCACAACGAGTGCTGGGGAAAAATAAGCACTACTACAGTTAGGCGGTAGTGTGGGTTTAAAAATTAAAGATAAAAAGGCCTTACATGAAAGCTCGGCTGTCTCTGGAGAAGGAGCATGCGGTGTCCACCAACACCCTGGTGTTGTTCAGGGAGAGGTGGGTGCCGCAGGGAGTGCAGTGTTTTATTTCCCCATCCAATTCTATTTTGATTTAATCCCTGCCCTCCCCCTCACTGTTTGGTCATGCAACATTGCCCTTTGATGTGGGTGTTTTCCTTTCTTCCTGATGGTGGAAACTGAATAAAGATACGTGCACCTTGTGTCTTTCACTGTGTCTCACAGCTGCACACTCAATCATGGGTGCTGGGGAAAAATAAGTACTACTGCAGTTAGGCAGTAGTGTGGGAGACTGTTTTTTAAATAAATAAATAAATAAAAATGAAAAGGCCTGTCTTCCCCCTTCAGTTCTCTTTTGATTTAATCCCTGCCCTCCCCTTCACTGTTTGATCACACAGCATTGCCCTTTGATGTGAAGGACACTGCTTGTTGCTGGCCACTCAGGAGTTTCCTTTCTTCCTGGTGGTGGAATATCAATAAAGATTTACACATTTGTTGTTCTTCACTGTGTCCAACACTTGCGCACACATGGCATGGGTGCTGGGGAAAAATAAGCGCTACAGCAGTTAGGTGGTAGTTTGGGCTAAGAAAACGAAAGATGAAAGAAATGAAAAAAAACAGGAGTGTCAGAGGTTCTGTTCACTCTGAGAACTGCCTCTGAGGGAGCTGGATCAGTGTCAAGGACTTCCCATGTAAAAAAAAAACAAACAGGCCCTGTCTTCTTCCTCCAGTTTTATTTTGATTTAGCCCCTGCCCTCCCCTTCACTTTTTGATCATGTAGCATTGCCCTCTCTCTAGATGGGTGCTGCTTGTCACTGGCCACTTGGCAGTAAAAAAAGTTTTAAAAAACAGGCCTGTCTTCCCCCTCCAGTTCTATATTGATTTATTCCCTGCCCTCTCCCTCACCTTTTTGTTTACTTAGGCATTGCCCTTGATGAGAATTGTATTGCTTGTCACTGGCCACTCGAGTCTTTTTTTCTTCCTGGTGGTGGAATATGAATAAAGCTTTCTGAAAAAAACAGGAGTGTCAGGCATCCTGACATTTTGAAAGCTGGCTGTGAGGGAGTTGGATCAGTGTCATGGAGTCTCCATGTTTAAATGAAGTGTGATTTGGTG
The DNA here is from genome assembly GCF_020745735.1 of Hemiscyllium ocellatum. NCBI lineage: Eukaryota > Metazoa > Chordata > Chondrichthyes > Orectolobiformes > Hemiscylliidae > Hemiscyllium > Hemiscyllium ocellatum. The sequence goes on along the minus strand of NC_083416.1, from coordinate 23,815,376 downwards.
ACAGGATATTGCCTCTGTGGGGTTATTTCAATTTCAAAGCTTACAGACATTTATTCTTATAATCAAAGCAGATTTAGAAATGCTCGATCCTGACTCCAAATGCTGACATCTCATTTTAAATGTGCTCTAATTTGGTAAAAATAAAATTGTTTTGAAAATGCATATCAGGACTGATTCACTGATTATATGCTTCAGTTGAAAATGTTGACTGGTAGGAGTTTCACGCTGGGAAAATCTATAGTTTTTGGTGAATAAATACCTCATCACCTCTCCTGGAGGCATCATCTTCACTACAATTTCATAATCAGGAAATTATGCCATCATTTCCTAATTCCTGTGGTGACTTCAACTCAGCCCTTTCTCAAATATATTTCTATTTTTAACCCATTTCCTCAACTCAGTCCCAATATAGCTCCTGATAATTTGTCCCCATACTCTAATGTTATTAACCCACGCCTCCCTTTTGTTTATTCATTGATGGGATGTTAGCATTGCTGGCAAGGTCAGCATTTATTGCCCACCCCTAAATGCCCCTGAGAAGCTTATGATGAACCACCTGTTTACTCGTTAATCCTGGTGATTTAAAGACTTGACACTTTATTGAGCTCTGGGTCAAGCTTTGTGCTTACATTCAGTTCATTAGTAAGCTTCCCTTTTTCCAGTTTCTCTTCCTTTGTATTCCTGCCTCACCCCTATCACCCTCCCTCCTACACATCCCAGGGTACTAACAACCACATCTGCAGTAAGATTTGTATTTTCAAAGGTAGTTGGAAGGTAACAGATGTCCAAACTTGGAGAATTCCTTGTCGGCATGATTAAACACCGCATCATCCAAGGAATTTGAGTTAACTCCATGAAGGTCGGTACCCCGTCACCTTGTCACTCTTTATTTCCATGTTCATAGAACGTGATACTGACCCAGCTAGCAGAGAGATGGCTCCTAGAGTGAGCAGAACCCCTAGCACTCCTGTTTTTTTTCTATTTTATTGAACAATACAGTTTACAAAACAGTTTTCATTAACAGCTGTCTACAGAGATTCAGCAATTTACAAGGAGGAGGAGCAACAAAGCCCGGTCCCAAACCTTACCATTCAATCAGTTTTCAGGGAAATGAGGACAAACCTCAAATCCCAGTTTTAATCATTACAAAACAGCAACAATGATATTTGTACATGTAAGACAGTCCAATTACATGAAAAACAGTGCATACAATACAGACTCGCAGCAACCGAACAAGCCACCCATCCCTCCTACCTTCCGGCCACTCTAAGGCAGGCCGTCCCTGTGCCCCTTCCGGCTCTTGGTCCACCACATGCCCCTTCCCAGCTCTCGGTCCACCACATGCCCCTTCCCAGCTCTCGGTCCACCTTGACACACCTTCCAGCCACCTCTAGGACAGCCCGCCCGAGTACCCGTCTGGTGTGACTGCGATACTCCTGTTGATTTCTTTTATTTTGAGGCAACTCTTAGAGTTAACAGAGCCCCTGACACTCCTCTTTTTCTTTTTAATTCTGTCTTTTTTTTCATTATTTAACCCCCACATTACCGCCTAACTGCAGTAACGCTTATATTTTCCTCAGCGCCCATGTCGTGTGAGTGCAGGTGTGAGACACAGTGAGAGACACAAGGTGCACAAGTCTTTATTCAATTTCCACCACCAGGAAGTAAGAAAACACCCAAGCGGCCAATGACAAACGAGTGGCCTGCACATCAAAGGGCAATGCTGAATGATCAAACAGTGAAGGGGAGGGGAGGGATTAAATCAAAACAGAGTTGGTGGGGGAAATAATGCACTCCACTCCCTGCAGTGCCTACCTCTCCCTGAACAGCTCAAGGGTGTCCTTCTCCAGGGACACCCAGGCTCGAATGTAACCTCAAACACTCCTGCTTATTTATTTTATTTTTTTCTCTTTTTTTTTCTTTTTTTATTATTATCCCCCACACTACCGCCTAACTGCGGTTGTGCTTATTTTTTCCCCAGCACCCATGGTGTGTGTGTGCAGGTGTGAGACACAGTGAGAGACACAAAGTGCACAAGTCTTTATTTAATTTCCACCACCAGGAAGATAGGAAAACACCCGAGTGGCCAATGACAAGCAGTGCCCTTCACATCAAAGGGCAATGCTGTGTGATCAAAACAGTGAAGGGGAGGGCAGGGATTAAATCAAAATAGAGTTGGTGGGGGAAATAATGCACTCCACGCGCTGCAGAGCCTACCTCTCCCTGAACAGCTCAAGGGTGTCCTTCTCTAGGGACACCCAGGCTCGAATGTAACCTCAAACACTCCTGTTTATTTTTTTTATTTTTTTTTTCCGGTGACAAGCAGTGCCCCATCCCCTGGTTATATTTTTTTTTCTTTTTTTTTATTAACCCCCACACTACCGCCTAACTGCGGTAGTGCTTATTATTTTTAACCCCAGCACCCATGGTGTGTGTGTGCAGCTGTGAGACACAGTGAGAGACAAGGTGTACAAATCTTTATTCAATTTCCACCACCAGGAAAAGTAGGAAAACACCCGAGTGGCCTGTGACAAGCAGTGCCCTTCACATCAAAGGGCAAAGCTGTGTGAACAAACAGTGAAGGGGAGGGCAGGGACTAAATCAAAATAGAGTTGGAAGGGGAAATAATGCACTCCACGCGCTGCAGAGCCTACCTCTCCCTGAACAGCTCAAGGGTGTCCTTCTCCACGGACACCCAGGCTCAAATGTAACCTCAAACACTCCTGTTTATATCTGTCAGCTAGGGCTCTCTGCTTGGATCAGGTTAACAGCCTCAATCAGAGAACTTATATTCTATGCGATCCTCCTGGCTCACCTCATTCCATCACTACAGCCCTCCCCACTCTATGTCCTGAGATGTAATTCCAGTCTTTTTCCACTCTGCACTAGTGGGGCGTTTTTGAATCAGGCCTGGTTCCTCTGACTCCGCCTCAGATACTGGTGGTGCACACAAGACCATTGTTGACCTCTTGCACCCAGAGCATCTCAGCCAAAATTTATCATCTTCTTCAGGCATTAATGGCACCAACGCTACATCTGCCATGTCCATCTTGTCCTCTGAAATTTCTTAGATGCTAGGTGGAGGAGGACAAATCATAGGTTCTGACAACCTTGCCAGATATTCAGGGGTGCCGGGTATGTTTTGCTCTTGCCCCATTTGTGTGGTTAGCTTTCATATGATCTATACACTTGTTCAAGGCAGCCTCACCTACCCAAATGTTGTACGTCATGGGACCTGACCTTGCGTCAACTATGCCTCTGACTCATGCAGGGCCATTCCCGTAGTTTCAACACCAAATTTATGCCTTGAAGCAAACTGTCTCTCTTGCTCAGAGGAGACTTGTGTCCAGTACTGGCACTCCCGATGCTATTTCTCCTTTCCTCCAAGGTCCGGGAAAATTAGATTTAACTTGGTGCGGAATCTTCTCCACATTAGCAACTCTGCAGGAGCTGTCCCTGTAGTTACATGATGAGTGGTCCTACAATCAGAGATGAATAGGGACATTTTGGTATCAAGTAAAGTTGTAGGTTGCTTCGTTAAGCTTGCCTTCAAAGTTTGGGCTGCTCCTTCCACCAGACCATTGGACGATGGATAGCATGGCGCTGTCCTTGCATGCTGAATGCCATTCAACTTTAGGAAATGCTCGAATTCCATCCTGGTAAAGGATAGTCCGTTATTTGTAATGTACACTCCGAGAGCCTGTATATGGCAAAAGATGTTCGTAGCTTTTCAATTATCATTCCCGTGTTTGACAAATGGACTCTACACACGTCCAACCATTTTAAATGGGCATCCACGATGACCAGAAACATTGAGCCCATGAAAGAACCCTCATATTCGATGTGTACCCTGGCCATTCCCATAAATGTGGGGAACTGCTGGTGGTGATTTTTGTCCTTCTTGGCACTCTGGGCACTGCTGCACCAATGTGGTTACATTGGGATCCAATCTTGGCCACCAGACATAACCTCTTGCCAACAACTTCATTTTGGAAATCTATGGATGATCCTGGCGGGGATCAGCCAGTATCTGGTGAAAACCTTTGCTTGGGATAGGGTTGGGGTGGGGAAGACAGTAGCAGAATGGTGAGGTTGTGTTCGGTGAACACAGGTAGTGGTCAATGGGAGGGATGAATTCGGTTGGTGGCAGGAAATGAGAGTCAGTAGGTGGAATAGGAGGAAGCGGGTCTGGAAAGGAAGCCGGGGATGGAAATTTGAGAACTCAATGTTAAGTAGTCTGGGCTGTAGGCTGTCAACTTGTAGTATGATTCATTCTGGAATTGGAGGAGCTTGAGGATGGACACAGAGATGGAATGAGAGGGGGAATTCAAATGGGTGGTGACTGGAAGATCAGGCTGGCTATTTCAGGCCTGGTGAAGATGTTCAGCGAAATGGACATCTCGTCTATGTTGTGTCTCACTGATGTAGAGAAGACCAGATTGGGAGCACCAGATGCAGTAGACTTGGTTGGACCTGCATCGATGGAGGTGGCGGGATGGAGGTCAGGTTACATATAAATTTTCTGTAATAATTCACCAACCCAAAAAAGGACCTACGCTCCTGTACAGTCGTGGAAGATAATGCCTCACATTATCTTCCAATGGACGTAACCAGTCCTGTCATCTCTGTAGCCCAGGTAGGTTACTTGGGGTGCATGGAACAAACATTTTTCCCTTCTTAGGCATGCACCCACCTTGGAGAAATGTTCAAGCACTATGTCCAAGTTCACCTAATGATCTTTATTGGTCTTTCTGGTTATTAGTATGTCATCCAGATAAAAGACGACTTGGGGTAGACTTTGTAAAATGTTCTCCATTGTCAGAAGGAAAATGGCACAGGCTGACGATACCACAAAAGGCAGTTGCAAACATCGGTACAAACCTTTATGGGTATTAATTGTAGCAAACTTCTGGGAATCGTCATGTAATTGCAATTGCAGGTACGCATGGCTCATGTCCAAGTTTGTGAAGGACAGCCTCTCCCCCTGTCAGTTTTGTCAGTATAAGCCATCTATGCAAGGGATAATTCAGCTGCAAAATATGGTTTATCATTTGTTGGAAATCCCCACAGAGGCACACCAACTGACTGGGTTCACAATCTGATGCAGCAACCCGTACTAGTTCGATGATTCCTTCAATTTCCAGCCTTCTGATTCATGCCTCCAATTTTGCACGTGCGTTTTGCAGAATCATGGAATTCCACATATAAGGTGGCCTTCCTGAAACGCTTCCTGGTATTTTATTAGGACTTCACTCAGGTTAGTCATTTTCTAATTGAAAACGTGATGGCAATCAAGTTAAATCTTTCTCAATGAATTTCACCCTATCAGTCTTGGACCGAATCAGCTGCTTCTCATTAGCGATTGGAACTTAAGTGATGCCCTTAATCTGTAGATGTTCGCCAGGTTGGGTTAGAATCATAGAGTCCCTACCGTGTGGAAACAGGTTATTTGGCCCAACAAGTCCACATCAAAGTCCATCCTCCGAACAGTATCCCACTCAGACCAATTCCTCTACTCTATTATTTTACATTCCCCCTGACTAATGCACTTAACATATACATCCCTGAAAACTATGCGCAATTTAGCATGGCCAATTCATCGAACCTGCAGATCTTTGGATTGTGGGAGGAAACTAGTGCACTTGGAGAAAACCCATGCAGACATGGGGAGAATGTACAAACTGCACACAGAAGTCACCCAAGGCTGGAATCGAACCCAGGTCCCTGGTGCTGTGAGGCAGCAGAGGTAACCACTGAACCACTGTTGGAGATAACAAATTTTAAGCAAAGAGACAGGGAAATTGGGGGACAAAGGGGGAGAATGAGAACTCTGTGGGAAGCAAGAGAAGTGATTACTGGACCTCTTGCTGAGATATTTGTATCATCGATAGTCACAGATGAGATGCCTGAAGACTGGAGGTTGGCAAATGTGGTGCTACTGTTTAAGAAGGGTGGTAAAGACAAGCCAGGGAACAATAGACTGGTGAGCCTGACCTCAGTGGTGGGCAAGTTGTTGGAGGGAATCCTGAGGGACAGGATGTACATGTATTTGGAAAGACAAGGACTGATTAGGGATTGTCAACATGCTTTGCGCGTGGGAAATCATGTCTCACAAACTTGATTGAGTTTTTTGAAGAAGTAACAATCTTCTGATTGATGAGGGCAGAGCAGTAGATGTGATCTATATGGACTCCAGTAAGGAGACCGATTAGCAAGGTTAGATCTCATGGAATAAAGGGAGAACTAGCCATTTGGATACAGAACTGATTTAAAAGGTAGAAGACAGAGGGTGGTAGTGGAGGGTTATTTTTCAGACTGGAGGCCTGTGACCAGTGGAGTGCCACAAGGATCAGTGCTGGGTACTCTACTTTTTGTCATTTACATAAATGATTTGGATGTGAGCATAAGAGGTACAGTTAGTAAGTTTGCAGATGACACCAAAATTGGAGGTGTAGTGGACAGCGAAGAGGGTTACCTCAGATTACAACAGGATCTTCACCAGATGGGCCAATTGGCTGAGAAGTGGCAGATGGAATTTAATTTAGATAAATGCGAGGTGCTGCATTTTGGAAAAGCAAATCTTAGCAGGACTTATATACTTAATGGTAAGGTCCTAGAGAGTATTGCTGAACAAAGGGACCTTGGAGTGCAGGTTCATGGCTCCTTGAAAGTGGAGTTGCAGGTAGATAGGATAGTGAAGAAGGCGTTTGGTCTGCTTTCCTTTATTGGTCAGAGTATTGAGTACAGGAGGAGTTGGGAGGTCATGTTGCAGCTGTACAGGACATTGGTTAGGCCACTTGTTGGAATATTGCATGCAATTCTGGTCTCCATCGTATTGGAAAGATGTTGTGAAACTTGAAAGGGTTCAGAAAAGATTTACAAGAATGTTGCCAGGGTTGGAGGATTTGAGCTATAGGGAGAGGCTGAAGAGGCTGGGGCTGTTTTCCCTGGAGCGTCGGAGGCTGAGGGGGTGACCTTATAGAGGTTTACAAAATTATGAGAGGCATGGATATGATAAATAGACTGAGTATTTTCCCTGGGGTCGGGGAGTCCAGAACTAGAGGACATAGGCTTAGGGTGAGAGGGAAAATATATAAAAGAGACCTAAGGGGCAACTTTTTCACGCAGAGGGTGGTACGTGTATGGAATGAGCTGCCAGAGGATGTGGTGGAGCCTGGTACAATTGCAACATTTAAGAGGCATTTGGATGGGTATACGAATAGGAAGGGTTTGGAGGGATATGGGCCGGGTGCTGGCAGGTGGGACCAGATTGAGTTGGGATATCTGGTTGGCATGGACAGGTTAGACTGAAGGGTCTGTTTCCATGCTGTACATCTCTATGACTCTATGACCTGGCAGAAACATAAAATTCAAAATTGTTCCTGAGCATCAAAATGAAATCCTGACGGGCTGATGTTGAGCATGTGTTGGTGAAAAAGTAGCCATGATGATGCAATCAGGCTGGTGGCTTTGTGATGTTTACTTGCATAGACCAAGGGTGGAAGAGGCAACGTCCAGCTTGAAAAATGCAGGGACATTGATCTGAAGACAGAAAAATAGGTTGCATTCTTTGGAGCAGAGAAGTCTGAGAAGAAATTTGATTGTGTTATGTATAATTATGAAGGCATGAACAGAGTGGATAGAAAGCAGCCGTTCCCCTTAGTTAAAGGGTCAATAACAGGGGGCCATAATTATAAAGTGAAAGGCAGGAGGTTTAAGGGGGATTTAAGGAAAGCCACTGCCTGGGAGGGTAGTCAGGACTGAAACCTGACAACCTTTAAAAAGTACTTGGATGAGCATATTAAATGTCATAACAATCAAGGATATGAACGATGCATTGAAACATGGAATGAGTGCAGATTAGTGTAGTCTGTGTTGGTATAGTCTTGATGGGTGGAAGTACTTCTTCTGTAACTTATGATTCTATTTGAAGGTCCTTGAGAAGCAAGTAGTCTATCTCTGCATCCAGGTAATTGCTCTGACTTACATGTTGGGAATTGGCACCATTCAGTTGTCAGGGGAAGGAGGAGAGAATTGAGAGCTGCATAAAAATGAGGTGAGTTGATCTGATCAATCATAGAATCCATACAGTGCATAAATTAGCCATTCGGCCGATCAAATCTGCATTGATCCTCCAAAGAGCATCCCACTCTATCCCAATAATCAGTACATTTACAATGGTCAATCCACTTAAACTGTATATCTTTGGACTGTGGGAGGAAACTGAAGCACCCAAAGAAAATCACAGAAAATGTGAGCATTTACAAACTCTACACAGTCACCCGAGGCTAAAATTGAACAAGTTCTTGGTGCTGTGAGGCAGCAGTGGTAACCACTGAGTCACTATTCCAGCCAAAAACTCTTTAGTGTGTTGCATTCGGTTGCTTGAAATAGGATGTGCTTTGTGTAATAATGGCTCTTTCAGTGACTAAACATTTCCTGGGTGTGGAAAAAGTCACTTGGGGTGGTTTACTGAAGGTAATAAAACAAAGCTTTTACTATTGGCAGACAAGCTGAAATTCAGGTTGCCTATGCCCATGAGGAAAGGGGAGATAATTGCAGCAATATAGCTCAGCATTTACATTTGCCAGAAATGCAATCAGAGGCTTTAGAAATGGTTAAAATTCAAATGCAAATGAAGCAGCTTTAATTAGAGGCAAAAGAGAAAGAAAGAATAGCCTAAGCAGAAGAAAGGGAGAAAAAGAGAACTTTTGAACTTCTGAAGTTGAAACTGAAAGTGAAAGATGACTTAAAATGGAGGAGCTGAAAATGTGTTGCTGGTTAAAGTGCAGCAGGTCAGGCAGCATCCAAGGAACAGGAAATTCGACGTTTCGGGCAAAAGCCCTTCATCAGGAATCACCTGATGAAGGGCTTTTGCCCGAAATGTCGAATTTCCTGTTCCTTGGATGCTGCCTGACCTGCTGCGCTTTAACCGGCAACACATTTTCAGCTCTGATCTCCAGCATCTGCAGACCTCACTTTTTTCTTAAAATGGAGGAGGTAAAGATAAAAGATGGGAGTTATGATGAGGACAATGATGAAGCATGAACCCATTGTAGGCAAAGGCCTGATGGGAATCTGTTTAACTTTGCCCAAGTATTGCCTAGATTTGAGAAGGACACAGAAGCCTTTTACATTTCATTTGAAAAAGTGATTAAACAAATGAAATGACTACTGGCCATGTGGGTATTGTTGATTCAAACAAAATGGAGCTAGTGCCATGTTTACATTGCTATCAAAGGAGATGTCAGGGAAGTGTGATGAGGTGAAGAAAAGCTTTCTTAACTGCATATGAACTAGTGCCAGACACCTACAATCAACATTTTAGGAATCTCAGGAGGGAATCTTGTCAAGCGCATATGGAATTTGAAAAAATCAAACACAGTAACTTTGATAGGTGGATATTAGTATTGAAAATAGATCAGACCTATGAGAGACTGTTATTTTGGAGTTCAAAATTTCAGGTTTTGAAGTAGTGAGAATACATATGGAATGCAGAGAACTAATATTGCAAGATTAGCGATAAAAAGATGATTGTGTTAGTTCATACATCCAAGTTTGGCTTCAGACATCAATTTCAATTTGTGATGGATAGAAATTGTGGAAAAGAGGAATCCTTGGGTGGTTAAGGAAAAAGAGATCTTATTGAGAATAATAAAGATAGTTTACCACATGATAAAAAGGAAACCCATAAGAGGTAAAAAATGTTCAAAGATGTGAAGGTTAGGTGGATTGGTCATGCTAAATTGCCCATAGTGTCCAAGGATTTGCAGGCTAGGTGGATTAGCCATGGTAAATATAAGGTTAAAGGGTTAGGGTATGGAGGGGAGTCTGGATGGGATGCTCTTCAGTGGGTCAGTGTGGACTCAATGGGCCAAATGGCCCACTTACACACTTTAAGGATTCTATGATTCTAAAAAAGCCTCAGGTGGTTTTCCTGATAATAAGTTATGACACAGGCAGTTGCAGTTGCAATGTTGGTAGTTTAAAAAAAATACTGGGAATATGATGTGGTAAAAGAGCATAAGCCTGAATTTATGCGATTTTACTGTAATTGAGCTGTTAGTTACTAATAGTTACTGGATCAGGTTGGTCACAGTGGAAGATAAAAAGCTGCAACAGAGTGTACAGCCTGGTCAGGGGTTGGTTGAGAAGGAAGTGCCAGATCTCTTTAAAGAATTGATGTGTGGGTAAGGTTAATTGATGTGTACAAGGAGGAGTAGGTGAAGAAACTAAAATTTTAAGGGATATAGAAACAAGTTCATTTTTGATGGTGAAAGATGAGGAAATATGCAATTCAGAAGGAGTATTGCTAGAACAGGTGGCACAATATGAATACTTGGTGAGAAGAATAGTATTCCATAACAAGGTGAGTTTGAAGAGTGCGGTTCAAAGTGGTGGTAAGATAATAGAGAAATTCTCTGTTCTGGAAATACAGTTTATCCTCTGTAATGATATGGTTGGATCACAGGTAAAAGTAATAACTGCTGTGGTGGAAAAGCCAGTGAAAAATCAGACAACTGAAATATTACAGAAGTATAAACAAAAATAAAGATTGCTGGAAAAGCTCAATAGGTCTGGCAGCATCTGTGAAGAGAAATCAGAGTTAACATTTTGGGCTGAATGACCCTTCCTCAGAATTGATGGTAGCTAGGAAAATGTCAGTTTATATACAGAAGATAGAGTGGGGGCAGGGGGTAAGGAATAAATGATAGGTGAGGATAGAACCCAAAGAGAGAGAAAGACAGTTGGGCAAAGAAGTGGATAGTAACCTGGCTAGGAGAGTGAATAGCTATTAATGGAGACTGTTAGTGGCTAACAATGAGTTTTGTATACTCACAAAATATGTGATAACAAAGCCTACTGTGTGGATATTGGAGTAAGCACATGGCAGAGCTTAAGCCCTAAAGTCACTGAACTCAATATTGAGTCCAGGAGGCTGCACGGTACCCAAGTGGAAAATGAGGTACTGTTCTTCCAGCTTGTGCTGAGCTTCAGTGAACACTGCAGCAAGCCTGAGATAGGAGATGTTGGCCAGGGAACATGGTGGTGTGTTGAAGTGGCAGGCAACTAGAAGTTCAGGGTCTTTTTTGCAGACAGAAGCAAATGTTCTGTGAAGCAGTCACCCAGTCTATGTGTTGTTTCTCCAAAGTAGAGGAGACCACACTGTGAGCAGTGAATGTAGTAGCCTAGATTGTGTGCAGTGCAAGTAAAGTGCTGCTTCACCAGGAAGGTGTGATTGGGTCCTTGGATACTGATTTGGGAAGGAGTACACTGACAGGTGTTACATCTTCTGCAGTTGCAGAGGAAGTTTGTTGGGAGTGAAGGAAGAGTGGACCATGGTGTCCCTATGGAAGACTGACAAAGGAGGGGAAAGGAATAGGTGTCGATGGTGGCATCTCACTGGAGGTGGCAGAAATTGTGGCTAAAGATCCTCTAGATATGGATGCTGATGGCATGGTAGGTAAGGACAAGGGGAACCCAATTGCTGTTGCAGGAGGGAAGAGACGGATTGAGGGTCGAAGTGTGGAAGATGGGTCTGACCCGGCTGAGGGCCCTGTCAACAACAGTTCCTCTGTTGAGGAAGAAGGTAGACATTTTGGAGGCTCCCTGGTCAAAGTTGGCATCATTGGAGCAAATACGATGCAGATAGGGGTATTGAGAGAATGGAAGCAAGGTGTAAGTATGTATGTAACCTGGACAGTCAATCCTTGGAAATGGAAGCAGAGGTGTCAAGGAAGGAAGATGTCCACCATTTCAGTGACATCCAGTATCAATCACTTTTCAAAGACTAACCAGGAAGGTCATTTCGGGATTACCTAATTGTATAGTTGTGATAATGCTGCCACTTTAAAAAGTTTTCTCGTCCTTGGTTTTTTTCCAAGAGAGGTTGTAAAAGTAGAGGTGTTGGAAAATCTAGGAAGAGGCTAGTTTAACAATGGAAGGGGAGTGGCCAGTTCTCTGAGTTCAGTTTTTTTTCTCGTTTGTTTAAACTAGCAGTCACAAGATGTGAGTCCAGGGGAGTTTCAAGCTTCAGTAAAGAACTCCTCTGGTCTTCTTCTAAAATCTCTTTGGATGTTATTCCCTCCTGCCTGGAAGAATCTATGTTTAAATTTACTTTTTGCCAAGGGGTGTGTTTATGGGATGCTACTGTAATTGAACTGTTAATTAGTAATAGTTACTGGATCAGGCCAGTCACATTTTCCAATATTTAAGTTATTTTAAATTCTGTTTTCTTTTGTTTGTGTTTCAACTGTAATATTTAAATAAGTGCTATTTTGCTTAAAGCCAAGTGGTTTGACCAGCTGCTTCACTCCTGGAATATCCATTTCACATCTTCCTTTAAAATAAGCAAAACTTAGGGTCTAGGCTACCTTCTTGAAATATTTTGAGAAGCTGGCCTGGTCCATAACATGGTTACATAGACAAACTGGTGGTTTTTAGTCACACATGGAAGGAACTTTTTGAGCATCTAGTGAAATTGTTTGATCAATTTCAGGAGGTGGGCTTGGTGATAAGCCTTCTTAAGAGTGAGTTCACAAAAGCCCAAGTCACGCTCCAAGGCCATATCATTGGACACGGACAGATGGCCCAGCGGAATGTGAAAACAGAAGTTATTGCGCTATTTCCCATACTGTCGATGAAGATGGAAGTGTTACAATTCCTGGGACTAAGTGGTTTCTAATCAAAAATCTGTACTGAGTTTTAGCAATGTGGTCACTGCATTGACTACCTATTGAAGAAGTGCAGAAAATTTCAGTGCTTCGAGGAGTGTCATAAGGCTTTTGACAGCCTGCAAGCTGTGTTGACCTCTGCTCCAGTATTAGCAACACCTAATTACACAAAGCCACTCAAAGTGGCTATTGATACAAGTGATAAGGCTGTTTGTACTGTACTCTTACAAGCAGATGATGTGAGGATAGAAAGACCTATTGAGAATTCCTTCCATTTTTGGACCAGTGTCAAGCAGGACTGCGTCATCGACCCAACACTGTTCTCGATCTACCTCACTGCAATGCTTCACCTCACCATTGACAAACTCCCTATTGGAGTGGAGTTAACATACAGAACCTGTGGAAATTATTCAACCTCCGCTGCCTTCAAGCCAAAACCAAAGTTATCTAATCAGTGTCATTGAGATATAGTATACAGATGATGAGTATGTATGTGCAATCTCAGAGGATTGCGCAACCTAACCTAGCATTGTGGAACAAATCCCTGATCAAGGAAACCTTCTAATACCTCAGAAATGTCCTGGCGGCCAAAACAGCTATAATTCAAAAGATCCAGCATTGGCTCCAATGTGCTAACGCAGCCTTCAACCACGTAAGGTGAAAAGGGTGCTTGAGGATAATGTCATCAGATCTGACACCAAGATCATGGTTTATGGAACTGTGATAGTTTCTGCCTTCCTATGTAGCTCTGAGATGTGGACCATCTACAGCAAACACCTTAAGGCACTGGAGCAGTACCACTAATACTGCCTACACAGGATCCTGTGAATCCATTGGGAAGAAGGATGCACCAACACCAGCATTCTCAACCAGGACAACATCCTCAGCATTGAGGCTTTGACCACCCTTGATCAGCTAAAATGGCTGGGTATGTCGTCCACCTGACCTACAAGAGATTCCCCAAGCAGATACTCTGCTCCCAGTTTTGAAATGGCAGGGGAGTCCCAGGTGGATAGAGGAACCAGTTCAGTGATGCCCTCAGTCCTCTCTGATGGATTGCAGCATTCCCACAAACAGCTGGGAATCACTGGCCCAAGACTGTCCAAAGTGGAGGAGGAACATCAGGGAAGGCGAATGCACCTCGAGACTTACCATTGGAAAAAATGGAAACCAGGTGAAAACAGCAAAAGGAGTGCAATGCTTCACCAAATGAACACCCATCCCTTCCTATGACCACCACTTACCCCAAGTGTAACAGAATCTGCAGTAGCCACAATGGTCTGGTCAGCCAATTTTGGCTTCACCCTGACAGTGGAAGAGAATCATCCTCATCTGCGAAGGACCACCAATGATGATTTTTCCCAAAAGTTAAATATTCATCAAAATAAATTTTCCACCATTGAGAATGGGACCTTGTTGATGCTGTGGCATTAAACAGTTAGGTCGCCAGTGATATATCTGAGACAATTGTGCACGCTAATCGTAACCCCTTAATGCTTTTGGAAAACTTAAAGATAAAAATACCAGACTTTTTAGATGGAGTTTATTTTTACAGCCATTAAATTTGAAAATAATGCATATGGCAGGACATGAAAATGTCATTGCCGAGGGTTTTTCATGATTTTGATGACTAAAGATGAAGATGTTCAGTGGAAGAAGAAACTGACTGAGATGGACTGTCGTATTGAATATCTGCACAATGTTAATTACTAATAGTGTGAGACTAAAGTTCTTGAAATAAAGCCATCTTTGTATATTGATGGTTTACCTTTAAAGGGGGGTGATGGTACTGTGCGTTTAAGAGGGGTTTGTTCTGCACTGTTTCTTTTGCAGAGAGATGTTGCCACAATGGTATCAGAATGTCTGATTCAGAAGTAGTGGGTAAGCAACTTTGAGCTCCCTGGATTTTATTTTTATGAAACAAAAGAAGCATGAGTTGGTGCAATCAAACTTGTATGGATGAAGGTTTTAGTTTTGCTTTCAGTTGGGATATGGATTTGGGTTCCAAAGTTCTTAGATACAGCCCTCTTTCTCTGCTGCAACAAAAACTTTGAGTTCTCTCTCTGGGTTGTTTCTTTCAATGTTCCTTTCTCTTGGGTTGAAAAGGAGATACCATGTAAGGAAACTCTGTTTTGCTGAATTTGCCTTTGCCAAGTTTGTTTTATAGAAAGCTGCTATTTTGGAACAGTTGAAGATTAGTACTTAAATAATATACTAGAAAATCTATAAATATCTGAAAAGACTAATACTTGTTTAAGTGAAGTAAGTACCATCCACTGTGACAGCGTGATCCAATATGATCCAATCGGTCGACGAAGGGAGCTTCTAAGAGACAGGCATGCCACATGAGGCTAGTGTGTTACTAACAGCCTTTTATAGCAATGTAATATATATTATATATATTATATATTAAATGTGTAATATATATTAAATGTGTAATATATTATATTATATATATTATATGTAATACATACATCATATAACCTCTAAACATTTGCTATAATACAATAAATTTCACTTTGTAAACTCAACAAAATTCTTTTTGTTGACAAGGAGGTCTTTCACACAGTAAAAAGACAATGATGTCGAGGAGAATACTGAGGAACAGGCTACTAGACTAGATGGGATTGAGGTTCACAGAAGGAGGTATTAGCAGGTCTGGAAAGTGTGAAAGTAGATAAGTCCCCTGGGCTGGATGGGATTTATCCTAAGATTCTCTGGGAAGCCAGGGAGGAGATTGCAGAGCCTTTGGCTTTGATCTTTGTCATCCTTATCTAAAGGAATAGTGCCAGAAGACTGGGGGATAGCAAATGTTGTCCCCTTGTTCAAGAAGGGGAGTAGAGACACCCTGGTAATTATAGACCAGTGAGCCTTACTTTGGGTAAAATGTTGGGATAGTTATAAGAGATAGAATTTATAATCATCCAGAAAGGAATAAGTTGATTAGTGATCGTTAACATGGTTTTGTGAAGGAGATGTCGTGCCTCACAAATCTTATTGAGTTTTTTGAGAAGGTGACAAAACAGGTGAATGATGGTAAAGCAGTTGATGTGGTGTATATGGATTTTAGTAAGGTGTTTGAGAAGGTTCCCCATGGTAGGCTATCGCAGAAAACACGTAGGCAAGGGACTGAGGGTGATTTAGCAATTTGGATCAGACAGTGGCTAGCTGAAAGAAGACAGAGGGTGTTAGTTGATGGGAAATATTCATCCTAGAGTTCAGTTACTAGTGGTGTACTGTAAGGATCTGTTTTGGTGCCACTACTGTTTGTGCAAGATAGATAGGCTTCAGATTAGTTTCACAGGTCAGCGTAACATCGAAGGTTGAAGGGCCTGTATTGCGCTGTAAAGTTGTATGTTCTATGTTCTTGTAGTTAGCCCAGAAAACTGGCCTTTCTCATCAATGTTATACTACAATGAACTTGAAGGAGCCCACACAAACACAACCACTCTGTTAACATATTGGTTGAATCAACCATGCAGCATCTTTTAGAAGATTTCACTGTTTATCTCTAAACAAAACCAAAAATCTGACTGGTGCATTGGCATCACAAACTGCTACCTTGCATATTCAGACTACTTCCATCTATTCTGGATACTACTACTCAAAAGACTTCCTGGGTGTCATAGCATTCTATCATTCTAGCTTCCATCAGAACTGTAGGACCTCAAAGCGGTGACTCAGTGATGGTCATTTGTAACATGAAACTGCTATCTGCTTTCAGGGTGAAAACATTTCTATTACCAACTCCTCAGCTCACTACTGCCCCTGCTGTTGCCTGTCAGTCAGCCAGTACAGATCGCTGCATTTCAATCTTCAGAAGTCATGCCCTCTGAGCATGGAACTGCATGAGGTCAAATGATTAATTAACTGTTCAATGTATTATGTGATTGAATCCATTAAATCAGTTTAGAATATGCATTTTCTGCAGGCTTGTGCTGCCCAAAAGAGGACAATGTGATGGTGGTCAGTGACTGAGGAAATATCGTTGTTGAGTCAGGAATTGTGACTGAGGGTATTTATATCAATGGTGAATTATTTTATCACTGAGTGCCCAGACAAAAAAGCCTGTCTAAATTGGAGCACCCCTTTTCCCCCAGTTGTGTTTTTCCCTCCTTCTCCCCCTCTTCTTCATGATCTTGATCTTCAGTTTCTTGCCTGATAGGTGGAGATAATGAAGGCAATGGATGTGGAGTTATGCAGCATGCACCATATTGTCACATATCTTGATGCCCAATCATTAAAGTATTACAGTGCTCTGCAATGTTGTCTGGGTAGTGAAAACATTACTTTGGGACACTAATTCTGTGTTCTACAGCTGTTATTGGAGGCATGCTTTGGCCATGTGCATAGGTTCCAGACTGGAGTCATGAACCCTAGCAAGAGGAAATAAACTTTAAGACCCAGCAGACAAACTTATCAAATATAAATCAAATATAGCTGGCACAGAAGAGTACCACAGAAGAACCAAATTTTGGCTGCAGCCAAGATAACAGGTATCTATCTACATGCTATGTTGCTTGTTTGCTTCAGAATGTAGGACAAGTTCACATGCGATACAAACAAGACAATTTGCATCTTATAAATAATATGATGGTCATGGGTGTGTCGGCAATCCTTGCAAAACCTTTGTTTGCATTGTCTGCTTGTCTTTGATGACAAATTAAGATTAATCTATTCATTACAGGGAGACTCCATCTCCAGTGCAAAGCAATGCACAGAAAACTAAAATGTTGCTTACTTCAGCAACAGTAGCCTAGGAATAGCCAAATGCATAAAGAAAAGTGCCATAGAGACTTTCATGTAGTCATACCTCCTCAAAGGTTGCAGATGTAACTGGAGCAAATTGACAGACTTTAGCTTGAATCTTTTTCTGTGTAGCCAAGCTGTCTTGTGCATTAGTCCTTACTGAATTTAAGGTAAAAGAATACCTTCCTGAAGCCACCAGATAATATAGTCTCCTGCAGAGAGCCATTCATTCTTTGCTCTGTGTAGATTCTGTTCATCCTTCCAGCCAACCTCAGTTCCCAACCTGACCTGGCCACCCATGGCTAGAAATATATTGCTTTAAGTAAAAAAAATCAAAAACAATTTGACCATTTGTTGCAGAACATTCAAACTTTAGCCAAGTATAACAAAGTTTCAACAAACACACAATTGCATCAACAGCCAGAAGAAATAATCCAGCAAGAAACATGCTGTTGGGGATGAAATGAATTATGCAGTGGGTGACTCACTCGTAGCGGTCCAATTTAAAGGAATAGTTAATCGCACCACACAAATCTTGAGTTATTGACTGTTTATTCGTGAGCTCATGGGAAGAGACAAGTCAACCTAATGGTCACAAGTCACTTCAATGAGATACAGACAGTTGTGTGATTACATAGGTTGCAAACTGTTAATTGCAGTATAATGAGTAAGTAGGCACTTTGCCCCGTCACTAGCCCCAGTCACGTAGTGTCTGGACAGTGTTGGTTAGTAGCTGATAAGAAAGTATTAGTATTACAATATATTCTTGTAAAAGAAGAACATTCCCAAGCTGGAAAAGAGTTCGCTATCAGGTGTTAGTACAGCTGCAAAGTCAATAACCTCCCTAAGCCTGGGAACATACCAACTTAACAAGCAGACATTAATATGAGATTTAAAATAGATTCCAGGCTTTCAATATATGACAAGATGGCTGTTTTGGTTATAACAAATCTCCCACACATACAAATAACTGATGATCACTTCATATATTACGGGGAACATTAACTTCTACTTTATTGTTCAGCATTTAGTAAGACAAGTCAGAAATGGAATATTATTGTAAAATATAGCTCTTAGCCACACCTATGTAGGGTTTCATTTGAATGTTTCCAATATTGTTTACAATATCATTTCATGTACATTGTGTTTGTGCACCTTTGTAATAAACCCATTTGGTTGTGTTAGGACAAACCTTCAAAGCAGATGGGACTTGAAACAAGATTTTCTGGCATAAAGGTATTGACACTACCATTGAATTATAATGCATCCTGCTCTATTTGTATCATTTCTTTTGTAAACCTCCTCTCATCGCCTTAGATACCACAGTTAAACTCCAAATCCGGAGGGAAAGTGGATCTGAAATCTTGTAGACATTAAACCTGCTGACATGCTTTGTTTGATCTTCAAGTTATTGGTCTGGGATTTTAACTCTACTGCGCCAGCGTCTGAGCTCTTCCAGAGGTAAACGCCCTTAATAGGCCATGTTAAGGCACATCCTGAATTACATAAATAGCTTGATCATGCAAAATCTTGGGGTCAAGAACAAGATCTGCCCCAATGCACTTCAAGTGAATACCACACAGAAACGCAAAATAGAGTCTTACCATTTGGACTCTAATGGAATAATGTACATATATTGTATCAACTGAACCATACTGGCCAAGGTTACCATGAAGGTTCCACCTTCTCAACTTTGTTCCTCAACTGAGGCATGGTGATCCTCAGATCAATTTCACCACCAGTTGTCTGATTCTAGTGAGAGAATAGCCCCATGTTCCTCTCGGAATATGGTGACTTTACCTTTTTATGATATCCACTAGCCATCTAAAAGAATACATTTCAGCTCCTGACCTCTCCGCCTCCAACCCACTCTGGCCTATCACCCTCACCTTGACCTCCTTCCACCTATCACATCTCCATTGCCCCTCCCCCAAGTCCCTCCTCCCTACCTTTTATCTTAGCCTGCTGGACACACTTTCCTCATTCCTGATGAAGGACTTATGCCCGAAACATCGAATTTCCTGTTCCTTGGATGCTGCCTGACCTGCTGAGCTTTTCCAACAACACATTTTCAGACAGGAAGAAATAAACAAATAAATAAGACAATGAAAATATGAACTACCACCACCCAAAAGTTAATAGTTAGACAATATTATATACTATATAGTATTTTAGTCTTCAGAGGGTTAAAATAGATTTGAAACAGCATCTAATCTCACTGATATGATACATGATAATAAAAGGATAGCACATTAAAAATGTAATTTCTTTTCTCATGAAGATTTCAAATACATTATATTTGAATGTCTAGAAAATTATTATACAATTGAAATCCTTTTAAAATTAAATATTTACATTATCAGACAGAAACGACATGTCTATAAAAAGGCCTATATTACTGAGTCATTGCCCACTTCCACTCATCCTTTAAGAAATGTTTGAAATGAATCTTTATCTTACATTTTGCCTCATTAGATATATTCATGACTAAATTTAATAATTCAGTAATAACCTTGAGTGTTTTTTCAGCATTTATTTATTAGAAGATTCAACTTTCAACACTGAAGATTTTGTACAACACGTACTTCTCTACTGAATAATTTCTTTTGCACTTTTTCAATCCTTAACAACTTTTAGCTCGTATACAGGAAGGGGTGCAACTTTCTTAAGTGATATTTTGGCAATAGAGACTGGGCAGAATCTTAAAAGGATTTGAGCAATCTTGTTGATGGCATAGTTTACTTCATTAATATTAAACTTTCTACTTGTCAAAAGTGCCATCAAGCTAGAAATTGAGAAATCTCAACATGAAAATCAGAGCTAGTATCTGGCAATTTCAGCTCAACCTTTGCCCTGAAGAAACTGAGTACAACCAAACTGCATCTTGGAGCATAATCTGCAGGCAGCAGCCACACATGCCCCTCATCCATAGACATTGGTCCACAATTGACAATCTTTCATGACCATTATGGCATTTCTCTGATAGACTGGCAGGGTGCTATGGAAGCACAGACGACATCAACAGTTAGCATTGAAAAACTGCACCAATGATGCTATTCATAAATGACCAGGTCAAGCTTTCTTGCTTTCTTTGTGCCCAATCATCGACTACCTACCAGCACGCTCATCACATCCCTATCTTGCCTTGCCATTGCATGCCAATTAGTTCAGTCATACAACCAGATTTACTGCCTTTCTGGTCAATAGTCCTCAGTCAAGGGAGTGTACAACTTCTTTAGTGGTAGTGTGCTGCATCATATGCAGCAAACACACAGCATTTGCAGTAAACAAGCAGACATGCCTCAAAGTCTTAGGAGAGTGTTCCTCACAGAAAACCAAGGAGCTACCTATCAGCCAGGGGATCTTAGTGCATTAAGTCAAGGTCAGCCTCCAGGACCAATCTAGCAGATCTATGACTCTTTGATTAGTCATAGTTAGGCTTGTAGTTGGTGTGATCCTGTTCAGAAATCCCTGCCACTGAAGTCCTCTGCAGTAGGTCAGAGTCAGTCCTGGATTCCGTGGCAAAGCCTGGGGATGGATAACCACTGGTCAGGGACCTGGGCACTTTTCATCGGAGGCTGTCTGATTAGATCACTCAAGTGAGTGGACCATGATCAGTTAATCAGCTCCAACTGCAAAAACACAGAGGAAGTGGACATAAGACCTGGCTGTACCTTAGGATGAAGACTTGGCAATTTCTTTTTCAGGAACTGGGAGTTGAAGACTGAAGGGAAGGGGGTGATGGATTTGAGGTAAAGAATACAAGGAATAAATTTTGCCCTCCCAGGGAAAGACTGGGTCTACTCATGTGGTTATGCTGAGAGACTGATATCTCACCAAATGTGTAAGTATTGGGTCTTTTCATTCACTGAAACTCTCACAATAGCCCTGCTGTCCATCTCATTCATTGCACACCACTTCTAATCACAGGAACAAAACACCTTCTCTCCCTTGTGGCTTGCAGGTGTGAATGGCATGGCCACAACCAGCAGTTGGCAGTGAAACAATCAGCTCCCCCAGGATTTACCTCCTTGACCTCTGAGGATGGGATTTGAAATGTTAGTTATAAAGAGTTTCTCACTGTGATACCTCCACGCTAGCAGAGGAAGAAATGCCCAGGCTACTGGCATTCGGAGATCAGGCCATTCCTCCAGACTATGGAGATAGTGCTGACTTGGGTGGTGACCTCGAACCACTCTGCCAAAGTCTGGTGGCATAGTCTCCTCTACACCGTGCCCTTGATTAGGACCTCTAGTTTCCTGTTATAGAATTCCAGTGCCATTCTGACATGTTCAGAAATATTTCGTGTCCAAGCAGGGCAGCTTCAGAACATCCATGATTATTTGGGTGTACAACATCCCTTTAAAGATTGTATAAGCAAAAGGAGTACTGATCTTTTGAAGGATATCCAATAAGTGATGAGTTGTTCTGAAATGGTGCATGGTAAGATGGAGCTAGAATCAGACCTGACCATTGGTGTTGCCTACTCACTCCCCTGGAACAATTTGCCTTGCACCAAAAGTAACAGCGGTGCCACATACTTTCATTTTATTTAAAGCCTATCTCTCTCTCTCTCATTCTAGGAGAAAACTATCTCCAAAAGGACGGAAAGAGCCAATATCAATTCTGGGCTCATTGTGTGGAGGGGATCTTGACACCCCCTAGCCTGAGTGGCTGACTGACCAATTCCAAGCACTTGGACATTTTTTTATTTCATTCATGGGATATGGGTCTCTGGTTAGACCAATTGATGTCCATTCCTAATTGCCCAGACAGCAGTTAAGAGTCAACCACATCGCTGTGGATCTGGAGTCATATGTAGGCCAGACTAGGTAAAAATGGTGGATTTCCTTCCCTAAAGTGAACCAGATAGTTTTTTTCCAACAATCAGCAATGGTTGCTTGGTCTGCATGAGACTCTTAATTCCACATTCTTTATCAAAATCAAATTTCGCCATGGCAGGATTTGAACCCAGGTCCTCAGGACATTAGCTGAATTTCTAGTATAATAGCTCAGTGATAATTGCCCCAGGCCATTGCCCTACCTGGACTGGTTTTAGAAGTTGTCCTTGACATATTGTTCTGGGAGCCCCTGACTGAAGGCTATTCGCTTTGATATGACTGAGACCTGCTGACAACCACATCAAGCTTCCTTCCTTTGTGTCTGCACTTAATGGAAAGGCAAAGCAATGCAAGTCAACAGAAGGCACAAATTCTGTGAGCATCCAGTTAGGCTCAGAGTGACTGTGCACTAACAGAGCAAACAAAGAGGCTCTAATCCATGAGTTAGGTGTGTGTGTCCATGCAAAAGGATTACAATGATTGTTGCTGATGCAGCATTGACATGCAGAAGCAACTCAAAGGTGTATCAGAGATGTGCTAAGAGGGTTTTGAGAGGCTGGCACATGGGATGCCTATATCCATGAACATGGCACTTGTGTGGCTAGTGTCTGTGGAGCATACTCTAAAATGTTGGTGCCCATGCTCTTCATAGAGGTCCTTTGGTGCAGGTGGTGAGCTAAAGTCACCAAATACTGCTGAGTTTTCCTCCTATCTTGTTTGGTAAGCTTCATAAGATAGAAAGCTGAACAATAATGAGGTGAATTGTACTGTCAACAAGATGTTTCACAAGCAATAATTTCCCTTAATTGGCAACTTACCACTGCCTAGTAAGAAACTCGCCTGTCCACTCATTAATACCATAAATAATAGAGTGAGATATTCCTGACCTTGAGATAGGCATCATGGGAATTCTTGTCAGATTCTATTACCACAGCTTGTGTTGTTCAGACCCCTACAATGTTCTGCCATTCTCGTAGGAATGTAAAATGTATTATTAAAATGTTAGTTGACTGGAAATGCAGATAATATTATTGCATCTTTTTCTGTAAGTAATTTATCTCTTTACTTTAAGTATAGCTATTAGGCATGTGTAAACGTTGCTGCATCATGCTGAAGTTAGATCACATGGAACTGGAATTTGAATTGGTTGGGCTTCCAGGAAATGTCTTCTATTATCATCATATGAAAATATGTTCAATAAAGCCTGTGATATTTCACTCACCAGAATGTAGCTCTCATATCACTATAGATAACAAAAGCCATTCACTTTACTAATTTGTGACTCCACTCTGCAATTTGATCATATGTTACCATTGTAAGCACAATGAGATTCAAGCTGGCATGGGAAACATCACACAGCAGACAGTTGTTGTACTGAAGCAATAGGTTTTAAAATTCAAGCATGGGATATGAACGTCACTGGCTAGGCCACCATTTATTACCTATCAATAATTGCAAGAAAGTGGTGGAGAACCACTTACATAGAACATAGAACATAGAAGGATACAGCACAGTACAGGCCCTTCGGCCCTCGATGTTGCGCCGACCGAGTCCTACCTAACCTATACTAGCCCAATAACTTCCAAATGCCTATCCAATGCCCGCTTAAATGAACATAAAGAAGGAGAGTTCACCACTGATACGGGCAGGGCATTCCATGAACTCACAACCCGCTGTGTGAAGAATCTACCCCTAACATCTGTCCTATACCTACCACCCCTTAATTTAAAGCTATGTCCCCTAGTAACACCTGACAGACTCAGTGGTCTGTCCTATCCCATTGAAAATCAGACAGGTGTGAACCAAATATATAGAGAGGAGGAGAATTAGTGGGAGTGAAAAACCCCGATTCTTTGAACTGCTGCAGTCCATGTGACAGGAATACATTTATAGTGCTATTAGACAGGCAATTACAGGTTGTTTCCTGATGAAGGGCTTATGCCCGAAACGTTGATTCTCCTGCTCCTTGGATGCTGCCTGACCTGCTGTGCTTTTGCAGCAACACACTCTTGACTCTGAATTCTAGTTCATTGACCTAATTACAGTGAAAGATAAGTCCTAACTCAGCATTGTACATAACTTGGAAATTCAGGGTGCCCCCATATGTTCCTTTGCTATTTTAAGTAGTGGAAGTCATAAGTTCTGAAAGTGCTGCTTTGCCGCATCTTGCAGATGGTACACACTGCTGCCAGTGTGTGCCAGTGGAAAGGGGAGTGAATGTTTAAGTGGTGATTCAAATAAAAGACAGCTGTTTTATCATATATGGTGTTAAGCTTTTTAAGTGTCGTTGGAACTGCCTCATGGTAATTGCCAGCACTGCTAGTATTGTTAGTGAGGTGGAGGGTGGTGGCAATGGATGGGTCTGTTGGAGAGGAAAAAACTGAGGGCCTGAAGGCTGTCATTGTGGGGGATGGACATGTATAAGGACTGCACATAACTTAGTGAAGATGAAGTGCTGGGGGCCAGTGAATTGGAAGTTTCGAAAGAGATGGATTGTCCCGGATGTAGGTGGGAAATGCCCGGACCAAAGGTAGATAATGGAATCGGGGTTTTTCACTCCCACTAATTCTCCTCCTCTCTATATATTTGGTTCACACCTGTCTGATTTTCAATGGGATAGGACAGACCACTGAGTGAGGCAAAAGCCCTTCATCAGGAATGAGGCTGGGAACCTTAGGGGTGGAGAGATAAATGGAAGGGGGATGGGGCTTGGGGCGGGGGGGGGGGGGGGTAGATGTTTAGAGTGCAATAGTTGGATGGATGTGGGAGTAATGGTGATAGGTCAGATGGGGGGGTGGAGTGGATAGGTGGGAAGGAAAATGGACAGGTAAGACCAGTCACTCGCAGAGCACTTTAGAGAACATCTCCAGGACACCCGCACCAACCAAAGCCACAGCCCCGTGGTTGAGCACTTCAACTCCCCCTCCCACTCCACTGAGGACATGCAGGTCCTGGGCCTGCTTCATCGTCACTCCCTAACCACCCTATGCCTGGAGGAAGAAAACCTCATCTTCTACCTCAGGACCCTCCAACCAAAGGCATCAATGTGGGTTTCACCAGTTTCCTCATTTCCCCTCCCCTCACATTATCTCAGTTCCAACCTCCCAGCTCAGCACTGCCCTCATGACCTGTCCTACCCTGTCCTTCATTCCCATCCCTCCACTCCACCCTCCCCTCCGGCATATCACCATTACCCCCACCTCCCTCCCATTTATCTCCCCACCCATGAGGTTCTCAGCCTTATTCCTGTTTGCATGTTTGCCCAAAATGTTGATATTCCTGCTCCTCGGATGCTGCCTGAACTGCGGTGTTGTTCCAACACCACACTTCAACTCAAATCTCCAGCATCTGCAGTCCTCACTTTCACCTAGACCACTGAATGAGCCTAATAACTCAAATATTGTGTTACAAGATTTTATTGGATGGAACTAATGCAACTTTAACAGCAATTGTTTTGGATCTATTACCTTATACAACTGCACTCATCTCGATAAGTGGAGCTTATTATTCCATTCAATTCCTGGCTTGTGGATCATAGGTTTGAAATGGAGATGTTTAGATTTTATGGAGATGGTCATTGACACTTGAATATTGTGAACTTTACTTGCAACTTTTTAATCCAAGCCTGAATGTTGTCCAGGTCATGTTCCATGCAAGTACAGGCTACCTCGCTTTCTGAGGGTTTGTGAATGGAACAAAATACTGCAATTATTAGCAAACAGTCCACTTCTGAATTTAAGCAGAAGGGAAGACTATTGAAGAAATGGTTGAAGATGGTTGGACAAGAAGACTAACCTCAGGAGTTCCTGCAACAATATCCTAAGACTGAGATCATTAATCTCAAACACCACAATAATCTTCCTCTCTGCTCAGCAAAACTCCCACCCGTGGGTTTCTTTCACTCAATCCACATTGACTTAATTTAAAAGGGCTCCTTGATGCCAAACTTAATCAAATACTGATTTGATGTTCAGGGCAGACACTCTCATCTTATGAATGGAATTCATGTCTGTAGCCCTTATATGAATCCAAGCTGCGTTCCTGAGTCCAGTAGAGCCCAAACAAAACATCAGTGAGAAAATTGTTGCTGAATCAGTAGCAGTTGATTGCATTGATGATAGAATCCATCACTTTGCTGATGTTTGAGAGCTGATGGAAGGAACAATAATTAGCCAGATTGAATCTGTCGTTTTTTTTTGTGAACAAGGCAAAGCTGGCTAATTTTCCACATTTTTGAATAGATGCCAATTTTGGTGCTGCATTAGAATAACTTGAATAAGGATAGAGGTTGTTCTGGAACACAGGTTTCCTGTACTACTATTGCAATGTTTTCAGGTGCCATAACCTGTCAATAGTCAATACATTAACCTATTTCCTGATATCATGTGGAATGAATTGAATGATGATGGAGGCTTTAGTGGGGAGGCATAATGAATCATCCAGTCTGTGTTTCCACATAAAGATGTTTGAAAATTCTTTAGCCGGTTCTTTTTACTGAGATACTGGGCTTCTACATAATGCCATAAAATGTGGGAGCAGAACTGTGCTATTTAGCTCTTCGAGACAGCTCCCCTATTCAGTGAGATCATGGCTGATACTCAACATTTCTATAGGGATTTGATACAAGTAAGTGACTTTTTTAGCTATTTCAGAGAGCAGGTAATATTCACCATATTGTCTAGAATCACACGTAAGCCAAATTAGGTAAGGATGCCAGATTTTCTTCCTGCTCGTTTCATGATCATCATTACTGAAGCTAGATTTAAATAGCTAATTGCAGATATGGGAATTGAACTCTCAAATCAGAGGGGGTCTAGTAACATTTCCAGTATACTTTCAACTTCATGTTCTAACATCTTGACCACTCTGGAGAAGCCCTTCCATACCTACTGTAATGTATGCTCATTTTCACAGTTGTCTGTGATATACTTTGATATTACCTGGCCAACCTAAAGACTACAGCATACATTTGGCTTTAGCTACAGGCTATGGTCAACTTTTGAAGAAAAGGAGGAATAAAGAAAGAGGCAGCCAGCATATGCATATTCTGACAGGATTATCCATAATTTCCTTTTTCAATGACAGTTCCGTTCAGCGCAATTGCAAATTTCTATTTTACATCTTACCACATCCCTATTTAAGAATTAAACCATTGCAACTTTCAGCTTGTACACAAGCTGGTGAAATTGGAGCCACAAAAGAAAGTCCGTGTTAAATCTATTAGACAAATAGCGAACAGAAAGGCAAGAACTGATTAGGGATAGTCAACATGGCTTTGTGCATGGGAAATCATGTCTCACAAACTTGATTGAGTTTTTTGAAGAAGGAACAAAGAAGGTTGATGAGGGCAGAGCAGTAGGTGTGATCTATATGGACTCCAGTAAGGCGTTCGACAAGGTTCCCCATGGGAGACTGATTAGCAAGGTTAAATCTCACGGAATACAGAGAGAACTAGCCATTTGGATGCAGAACTGGTTCAATGGTAGAAGAGAGAGAGTGGTGGTGGAAGGTTGTTTTTCAGACTGGAGGCCTGTGACCAGTGGAGCACCACAAGGATCGGTGTTGAGTCCTCTACCTTTTGTCATTTACATAAATTATTTGGATGCGAGCATAAGAGGTACAGTTAATAAGTTTGCTGATGACACCAAAATTGGAGGTGTAGTCAACAGCGAAGAGTGTTATCTCAGATTACAACAGGATCTGGAGCAGATGGGCCAATGGGCTGAGAAGTGGCAGATGGAGTTTAATTCAGATAAATGCGAGGTGCTGCATTTTGGAAAAGTAAATCTTAGCAGGACTTTACACTTAATGTCAAGGTCCTAGGGAGTGTTGCTGAACAGAGATACCTTGGAGTGCAGGTTCATAGCTCCTTGAAAGTGGAATCGCAGGTAGATAGGATAGTGAAGACGGCATTTGGTATGCTTTCCTTTATTGGTCAGAGTATTGAGTACAGGAGTTGGGAGGTCATGTTGCAGCTGTATAGGACATTGGTTAGGCCACTGTTGGAATATTGCGTGCAATTCTGGTCTCCTTCCTATTGGAAAGATGTTGTGAAACTTGAAAGGGTTCAGAAAAGATTTACAAGGATGTTGCCAGAGTTGGAGGATCTGAGCTACAGGTAGAGGCTAAACAGGCTGTTTTCCCTGGAGCATCGGAGACTGAGGGGTGACCTTATAGTGGCTTACAAAATGATGAGGGGCATGGATAGGATAAATAGGCAAAGTCTTTTCCCTGGTGTTGGGAAGTCCAGAACTAGAGGGCATAGGTTTAGGGTAAGAGAGGAAAGATATAAAAGAGACCTAAGGGGCAATTTTTTCACGCAGAGGGTGGTATGTGTATGGAGTAAGCTGCCAGAGGATGTGGTGGAGGCTGGTATAATTACAACATTTAAGAGGCATTTGGATGGGTATATGAATAGGAAGGGTTTGGAGGGATATGGGCCAGGTACTGGCAGGTGGGACTAGATTGGGTTGGGATATCTGGTCAGCATGGACGGGTTGGACCAAAGGGTTTGTTTCCATGCTATACATCTCCACGACTCTATGACTGTATTCTGTCCAAAATCATAACTATTTACCTAGTGTATTCTCCTGGTGCCAAGTTTTGGGTTTGTTTTGTCCAAATCCTTCTAACTAAGGCTACTTCGGTGGCTTTAACACTTGGTTGATCTGAAGATGACCTTGCCAGATATCATTGAGGGGCCTAAAAGACTCACCTTAGATTTATTAGGCCCGTTTTGAGTCTCCTCCATCTTAGCCTGGGCAGGGCAATAACCATGAATTGCATCATTGATAGGTAACAATCAGGGATGCTGCCAGTGACAGTGGTGAGAAGATCACTGTCATTGTGAGAAGGCTGGAAGGTTTACATTTCAAGATATGATGAAATCTATGGTTATCAAGCTGTGATTGTGGCTATATAAAAGATAACAAATCTATTGCAGCTCAGTAGTATCAGTTGATGAGTCCACTGTACAGTAGACAAGAAGAAGGAAGCGATCAGATTCAGAATCTGAAAAGAAAAGAGGAAGGTGCTACAACTGTTTCTGTTACTCCAAGATTAACACCATTTCAACCATCACAAGAAGAGCTAAGGAGGTTCTCCAGAATTATGTCAATTTTGGTGAACACCAAGCCCCCATGGAACTTATGTTTCTCCTACTCTGCTGGGGATCAGGCTCAGTCCTAAGAGAAGAAAATTTGAAATACTTTGTAAGAAGCTTAGAGTTTTAATAAACCTTGTGACTGAGTTTGTTGACCATATTGTGAACTTCTGAACCAATTTCTAAAGTCTGTCTTAATTGTATCAGCCATTAAATGTGTAATTTATTATTTATAATTGACTACAATTTGCCTGATAATTCATATTTAACACATGTTAATTGTGGGTTTTAAGCATATGAGTGGTTCATTTTGTTTGATTACTGTATAATGAAAGTTTCTTTTTAACCAATGGAATATTTTGGCATCATGTCTTTAATTTTAAAAATCTGAGATTTTGAAGTTTTTCTACTTTAAAACAAAACAGTTCCTGGTGTCTACAGAAATTGTAACAATGAACCCCTGTTACTTTCTGGGATGACACCTCAGTTATCTGTGGGAATGCAAATTACTGGAATATTGAGAAACCCAAAATGCAAATTTGAGACTGGAATTGAGATAACAAGATGTAATTTGATGTCCTCAGTTTAGGCTATCATTACAACAATTAGACATTGCCTAGCTTCTGTTTGTGTTGCAATGGAAGCTGGGATATTGACCATTAAGCATTAGTCAAGTCAACAAATGTTCTTCTGATGTTGGCATCACTTCAATATTGGATAGAATGAGTTCAAGCACTTCCAAAGTCTTGCACCAAGTTGGATCCAGAACTTTCTAGGTAGTGTTATGGACCAGACCAGTACCCCTCAAAACAATTCAAGAAGGTAGCCTAGAGCCCAACATTTGTAGTTGTTTTAAGCAGGGCTCGTCAAGTCACTCATTTTTAAACAAAACAAAATTTATTTACAGACTACTGAATGAAACACCAGAAAAAGAAAACAGAACTTAGAATAACTATTTGAAAACTCGACTGACATGACATTCCTGCAACTTAACAAAGAACTGTTCTGTTTTCCTTCAACATTCCAGAACCACACCCTTTGGCAAAAAGGTAAATTCAAACTCAGGTTCTGACAGGGCAGAGAGAGATTGCAGAGAGGATCAGCCAGGGATCATTGGCTGAAACATGAAATCTCTTTTTTTTTCCAGCAGCTTCTCAGGGCTCCCAGCAGCTTCCAACAGAATGCTGCTCCATCCCCAGCAGTTTCTCTGAGTCCCCAGCTAAAATTAAACAAACTAGAAAAATCCCTTAGCTGGGAGAACTGGCCACTCTCCTTTCATTGTACAAATGTTTTAAAAAGTCCTAAAAGCCCTTTTTCCTAATTGCTGCCTTTGGCAGCATCTGTTAGCCATCGTCAAAGTAGCTTAATCTCAGACAAATCGGAGGCTCTGCTTTTTAAAACCCCTTTTTAAAAAAAAACCAAGGACAATATAATCTTGCGAAAGGAACAACATAATCACAGTAGTGACAGATTTCTGGCAGGTTAGTCAATACACTAAACATTTCATTGTACGTGTGCTCCCCAAAGCATTCAATTCTATAGCAGAATGTATGGATCATCTTGTAATCTGGAAATCTAGTAGCTGAATACTCAATTCCCCTGATCAGATGCCTGATTGAGTCATGACCTTCCTCGAAGCTACTCTTTAAATTATGTATGGTGCCAATATCTGAGCAAGTAATTGTTAATAGAAGTGTTGGCAATGTTTAATTGTCATTGGTATTCTGTTCTTCTTGATCTTTCTTCTGTTCTGTAAACATTCAATGATAGTAGTACTTGGTATACAAATTAGGAAACTTGCAAGTGTGGCGTTGTGATGAATGGGAGGGTTAATGGGACAACAACGTGGTGCTCACTGACACTCAGTTTATATATTGGGAAGGATTATGGGTTAAGAGGGCAGAGCAATGTGAGAAGTAGATTAGACTGGAGCATAACTTGCTACTGTCTTAGCTTCACTTCTTAGCCATAACCTAAGGAATATATGGTCCAGTTGTAGCCATCACTACCTTCACCATGGAGTGAGTAAATTAACTGGATACCTTAGGTTGCGTATTACCTTGTTCTGTAACAGTGTATTGTGACCATGAACATGGTGCAATGAGCTCCGTTGATGTGGCTATCATGATTGACAGTATGTGCACGCTGCGAAATGTACATACGATGTTTAAAGGAGTGGGAAAAGTAGCTGGTGAGGTGAAGCTCGAAATGGCAATATGAGTTGTTTGGTGAATTTCTGAAGCCTCATGGGTTGTACAGGGATTGTGTCTGGCAGTGCAGTTGATAGGATGTGGTAAAGAATAAGAATTCACTGATCTTGACCACTACAGTGAGATCAACAAACCTTTTCTAGCATTGTATCCAGATTCTTAGGTGGATAGTCTTTGTCTTAAACCTGGATCTAAAACTAGAGGTTCTAGTTTAAAAGTAGGGAGTCATTCATTTAATACAGAGATGAGGAAATGTTTTTTTCTCTCAGAGAGTTGTGAGTCTTTGGAATTCCCTTCCTCAAAAGGCAGTGGATTTAGAGAATGAATTATTGGGGATATGCAGGAATGCAGAATTGAGAATAAAATCACATCAGGTATGATTTAATTGAATGCCCCAGCAGGCTTGAAAAGTCAAGTAGCCTATTCTTATTCCTTAATCATAAATTCACATGTTCACCTCAACCTCTATCTGCTCCCACTTTCTGTTTTGGAGGGCCTGCTGCACTCCTTGTGTAAATAGGGCACCTCTCCTCCTGCTCTTTTCCAGTACCAGGGCATTCAAGACTGCATCAGAAAATCTAGGAACCCATTGTCTGCCATGTTGTGCCATTTTAAATTCTCCCTATAGGTTAGTCAATCCTTCCCACTGATGTCTGCAGCCACACTGCAGGTTTTCCTTAACTACTGTAGGCTAGCTTTAAGAGGTAATAGACGCATACAACTTGACCACCTTGCAGCCACTCAACAGTACCTTCAACATCACACTACACCTCATCATTAGCTGGTAGTATAAAATTCCCAGAGCTACTGAATTTTTATCTGCAAGTGTCATAATCTTCTGAAGTACCTGTATGAACATGGTATCAATATGACTCAAAAATTCCTGCGAAAACACGAACAAACTGATAGTTAGAGAAGCCCTGTGGAAATAGCATTGCTAAGAAGTCATACATGCTTCCACATCTTGAACAGTCAAGACGAAACATGTCATTTGTTGCACAATGTTGAACTCTCAGTAAAGCTCAGAAATACATTACTTTCTGTTTTTCATTTTTGTAGATACTGATCAACATTGAAGTGATCGTGAATATAGTAAGAAAATGAAATTGCATGCAGAATCTAAAATACGTAAGTGAGATATGCTTATATAGAGCCAGCTCCATGAGAGATAAATTCACAGGGTGTTGTTAAAAATAACCTTCAGTAGTCAAATATGATAATAATTTCACAATTGCTAAGTACTCAGTTCCTACTGAGAGTGATCATTCTTATCTAAACCTCAATTATCTCTATGTAGTAGCACTCAGTAATACAGACCAGGAGATGTTAACATTCAATTGTGCTTTGCGATATGTTAGCTAGGAGGCAATTGGATTGTGACAATCAGTATCTGTTTCCATGCTCAGGAGGAATAAAATCACTTCTAATTGTTATATAACCCTCCCTCTCTTTTTATGTGTCCTTATATAGACGTTAGATTAAAAACAGCTAGCTCAAAATGCGATGGTTGAAAGATGGACAATGTTCAATGCAAAGAGCTGCTAATAACCAATGCTATAATGTCAAGAATAGCCCAGGGTCACTTTTGCAAGAAGTTAGCCAGTTCCATACAAGTCTCTCTCTATCTCCTTGAGAATGCACCTTAAGCACTAAATTTGATCAGTTCATGAATTTTTTCATAGGAAGATAAGCAGGTCTTGCATTCTGGAAGTCTATTCTGCCATCTAATTAGATCACAATTAACTGGCGTATCACCTTCTGCCTTTAATCCAGATCCTTTGACACCAGTCACATTATCAGGCTTAAAGCCTGTCGAAGTCTTCATCAGAACACATGGTCTAACCCAAATGTCTCCCACCCAGTCAAGCCCTACAAAACTTTTCCCAAGCACATTTTCCCTGAGTATCATTACTTGTTCCTTCAGTTCCCTTTCCACTTAACTTGCCCTTTCTGTAACCTTACAACAATTTCTATCATTAAGTTTCCTGTCTACAGTCATTCTACTCCCTTCAAAACCATCACATCACTTTGACAAAATCTCTGATCCATTTGCTGCCCTGACTTCAACTTGCCTTTCTTCTCTAACAAAGTTAAATGTTTGTATGATTATAGTCACCTCCCCAGGTCTGAGTCCATCTCCCCTCTACCAAATTCATGAACAATTTCTGCAAGTCTGTAACCACAGGGCAATAATCAACAAAAGTCAATTGTCATTATCAACCACTCCAATAGAAATTGATTTTTCATCTTGTTCAGAATTCCTCAATATTTTTTCTTAGTTGTCTAGCTATCTGGAACTTATTTATTGTCGTCCCATTCATGGCTGTTCAAGCAACACCTTAATAAGACCATAAGACATAGGAGCAGAAATTAGGCCGTTCAGCCCATCAAGTCTACTCTGCCATTCAATCATGGCTGATGATTTTCAACCCCAATTTTCTGGTTTTCTCCCTGTAACTTTTGATCCTCTTGACAATCAAGAACTGATCTCCATATCTCTGTTCTAAAAGGTCTTCCCTCTACTCCAAAACTGTGCCCTCATCTCTCTTGCCAGTGGAAACATTTTCCAAATGCCCACTCTATCCAGGCCATTCAGTATTCTACAAGTTTCAATCATCCTTCTAAACTCAATCAAGTATAGTCTCAGAGTCCTCAAACTTTCCTCATATGATAAGCCTTTTATTCCTGCATCATTCTTGTGAACCTCCTCTGCACCCATTCTTTTTTGAGCTATGAGGCTCAAAATTGCTCACAATGTTCTAAGTATAACACTAGACTCTTTAAAAAAAAAGACCAGAGTCTTATAAAACCTCAGAAGTACATCCCTGCTTTTATGTTCTAGATCTGTCCAGACAAATGACAACATTGTATTTGCCTCTTTGACTACTGACTCATCATGCACGTTTACCTTAAGAGAAGCCTGGACCAAGACTACCAAGTCCCTTTGCATTTCAGATTTCTGAATTTTCACCCCATTTAGAAAATAGTCCATGCCTCTATTCTTCCTACCAAAGTGAATGACCTCACACTTTCCTAATTGCATTTATTTTCCATTTTCCATTTCTTTGCCCACTCTCCTATCCTGTCTAAATATTTCTGCAGCATCCCCACCTTCTCAATGCTACCTGCCCCTTCATTTACCTTTGTATCATCTGCAAACCTAGCCAGAATGTCCTCAGTTCCTTCATCCAGATAATTCATGTATAAAGTGAAAAGTTGTGGTTCCTATACCAATCCTTGGGGAACACCACTAGTTACTGCTTTCCATCCTGAGAAAGACCCTTTTCTCCCCACTCTCTGCCTTCTGCCAGACAGCCAATTTTCTATTCACGCTAATACCTGGCCTCTAACACCATAGGACCTTATCTTACTCAGCAGTCTCCTGTGTGACACCTTTTGGAAGTCCAGATACATAACATCCATTGACTGCCCTTGGTCTACCCTGCTCATTACCTCCTCAATGAATTCTAACAGATTTGTCAGGCATGACCTCCCCCTAATGAAACCATTGCCCTATTATACCATGAACTTCTAAGTATTCAGAAATCTCATCCTTCGCAATGGACTCCAAAATGTTACCAATGACTGAGGGCAGGCTAATCACCCTATAATTTCCTATATTTTGCCTTACTCACTTCTTAAACAGGTGGGTTACATTAGAAATTTTCCAGTCCTCTGGGACCCTTCCTGACTACAGTGATGTCTGAAAGATCAGTATTAAAGCCTCCACAATCTCTTCAGCTTTCTCCTGCAGTGCTCATTTGATCCAGACAATTTATTCATTTTCAGACCTTTCAGCTTTTTCTAGCACCTTTTCCTTAGTGATGGCCACCATACTCATCTTTGCTACCTAACCCTGACTTTCTTGAACTTTTGGGGGATAACTCATGTCTTCCACTGACCGACTTTCTTGATTTTTTGAGATATTAGTCATGACTTCCGCTGTGAAGATTGACTCAAAGTACTTATTCAGTTCCTCGGCCATTTCTTTGCTCCCCATTATTGAGAAAGTTAGAAAACCACAAAGGGATCAGTTCCATGTTTTACTTCTCTTTCAAGGCATACTGGGGACTCAAGGTTTAAACATTCCATGACCAAAGAGACTCACTGCAGCATCAATTGCATGTCTCTCCTCTTACAGAATAGACAAAACAACTCAGGAGGGAAGAGGCTGACTGAAGCCGAGAAAAGGAATCCATTGGAACTACACATGTGAATTCCTCTTCAGCCTCAAGCAAAAGTATTTGTTGTCCCCAGACAAGACTGATAGCCTTGGCCACAACCCTGTTAAACTGCCTCCTGCTCCCATTATCTTGGTTCCCCTCCGTATTATCATTGGTATGTGAATCCCCCATTGAGAACAGGCAAAACCCTTTTGTTTTAATCTCTTCCCATCAACATATGATTATGAAGAATACGATACCCAGTCTCTGTAATCCATCCACTAGTTATCACAGGACATTGACGATCACTGAGGCTTGTAAAATTATAATTGCCCATCTTAAGCAATGTAATGACAATCAACCATGTGACTTTTAGACATTTTGTATTATTCTTATAAAAGGTACTGCCTTTGTGTGTCAAGCAGAGATTCGTGGAAAAGTGTCACTACAAGTAGATGCTTGACTACTTTTGGGGACATTGAGAATCTCTCGCCAGCTGTCCAATAATAAAGCAGCTACCATTGTACTGAAACTTGTGTTGTCTGTATTTGTGGAACAAAATATACATCAACATTACTACTTCTCCAGCATCATTTTCCAGTGGCCCAATGTCTATTTGTGCTTCTCTTTTGCCTTAAATATATCTATTGCACTCTAGCACTCTTTCTAATATTACCGGCTAGCTTACCCACGTATTTAATCTTCGCCATCCTCACTTCTTTCTTTGTTGAGCTCTGCCAACTACTCTAATACAGCAATGGTCATTAACGTTTCACTATTGTTTATTTTTTTCTAATTCAATACAATGAACTATCAAACATCATGAGTGATAGCTTACTATTATAAACAGGTATGTAACTAATTTATTTGGGGTGGATTGTGATGAGGGTAGGGATCATAGACGTTCATCTAGATATGGATAAACCTGCACCTGCTTGTGTTCTATTTCAGAGAAACATCCAAGTCTTTGCTCAGGGGGACAAAAATAACACATAATGACAGAGATGAAGACAACTAGAGAGAAGGGAATAAACCCATAATCTGTAATTATATGAGCAGTGCGAGTTGTATGTTTTAAATTATCATAGAACATTACAGGACAGATAGATTGAGTCTGTGTTGGGCTTTTCACTAAATGAAAATAGCTTTTCTTTATTTACTCCATCTGAACCTGTAACATTTTTCATAAAACTAACATACCTCCTCTTGGTTTTCATCACCTAACAAGAAAAAGGATATTTATAAGTGTTAAAAAGTCACCCTGCAATTACGCATGATATTTGTGAGTACACACATTGAGTATTGTGTGTGCAGTTTATGGGCCAGGCCAGACCCCTCAAAACATTTCAAAAATGTAGCCCAGACCTTAACTTTGTGGGTCATTTAAAACAGATGTAAAGTGGATATTCCAGGAGAGTTTATTTACAAGATTACTGAATGAAACACAGACAAAAGTGAACAGAATATAGAATAACTTAACCTATCCAAAAACCCAATGGATTATCCCAACTTAATGATGCTGTTCCCAATACTTGCAACAATCCCCATAAACACCGCTTGGCACAAAAGGTAAAATCAAACACAGATTCTTACGGGAGAGAAGTCAGAGAAAGAACAGCATGGACCTACTTCTTTCAGTCCAGCAGCTTTTTCAATACTACTGCTAAAAATCAAACCTAACCAGAAAAAAAGCTGACCTGGGAAAACTGGCCATTCCCTTTTCATTGTACAAGTGTTTTTTTTTTCACTTGAAAGCCTGTTGCCTGAGGCGCTATCTGTTAGCTAAAACCCTTCAACTTAGACTTCTCAGAGTCTGTGTCTTTGGTGACCTCTTTGAAAGAAATACCAAGGACAACATAACCTTGTTAAAGGAGCAGCATCGTCACATGTTGTTTTGTCTCCTTACCTGAGAAAGGATATGCTTACCCTTGAGGGAATGCAATGCATGCTCACCAGAATGTTTCCTGGGATGAGGGGGTACAATGCAGAAGAACTATATTCCCTCAAGGTTAGAAGAGTCAGAAATGACAATGCAAATTTGGTGAAAGTATTTTCCTTGGCTGGTGGCCAAGAACCCAGGATCACAGTCTCAGAATAAAAGGTTGGCCACTTAGAAGTGAAGTGACAGGAAGTTTCTTCACTCAAAAGGTTGTGAATCTTTGGATTTCTCTGATCCTTAGAACAATGGATGCTCAGTCCATAAATATCTTCAAGCCATGTAGGAGCAGAAGCAGGCTATTCAGTCCATGGAGTCAGCTCTGCAGTTCAACTTATTTTCTAATTAACCTTTTCGGGGATTACACAGCTCTGGAGCAGGTGGGACTTGAACCCAGGCCTCCCATCCAGGGATAGGGATACTAACAGATTCAAAGTGCATCAGTAGAGAGTGATCTGGGAGGGATCTTTGTGCATGAATCTCATAGTAGGAATGAAGGTGCAGCATACAATAGAAAAGACAAATAGAATCCTGACATTCATTGCAAAAGAACTGATTACAGAAGTAAAGAAACGCTGTTACAATTATATAAGACATTGGTGAGACCACACCTGGACCACACCTATGTCCAGTTTAGTCTCCTTAATTGAGAGAGGATGTGGTGGCACTTGAGGCAGTCCAAATAAGGCTCACCAGATCAAGTCCATAGATGAAAGGATTTTTGTATAAGAAGCAGTTGAATCACTTGGGCTTATACTCATTGAAGTTCAGAAGAATTAGGGAAGATTTGATTCAGGTACGTAAAATGCTAAAGGGGATTACTATGGTGGACATTTGAACACATGTGGAACAGTCTCAAACAAGAGGTCAAAGATATAGCGTGAAAGACGGTTGGTTCAAAACTGAAATGAGCATTGTGAATTTGTGGAACTCACTACCCCAGAGTGCAGTGGAGACAGAATCAATCAACAGATTCAAGACAGAAATAGATATGTTTCTGATGAAAGCAGAAAGTCCTTTCTGATAAAAGTCTATGGGGTGCAGGCAGAGAGTGGAATTGAGACCAGGATAAGATCAGCCATGATCATGTCAAATGGGAGAGTGGGCTCAAAGAGCTGATTCCTATGTTCCTACGATCAATTACGCCAAAAGAGTGAGGTCATGATAATTCTCAACTCCTCTTCCCTTTTCCCATAACCCTTGTTTTCTCTTGCAATTAAAAATCTCATCCTTGACTAACTTAACAACTCAACATCCACAGCTGTCTATCATAAGAATTTCATAGACTCACAATCTTCAGAAATTAAACTTTTACTCATCTGTGTTTCAAAAAATGACTAAGATTATATTCTCTCCTCCTAGATGTTCTCACAAAGTGAATGATTTTTCCACATCTACCTCACAAGCCACAAAGAATCTTGCATTTTTCAATAATGTTGCCTCATATTCTTCTAAATTCCAATGAGTACAGCCTCAGTTTATTCAACTGCTCATCATAAAATAATCTTCCCAAGCCTGGCATCAACCTTCTTTGGTCTGCCACAAATACCAATATATCTTTCCTTCCATAAGGGCATGAAAACTGTCCACAGTTTTCCAGTTGTGTTCTGTTCAGTTCCTTATATAGTCATAGAGTCATAGAAATGTACAGCATGGAAACAGATCCTTTGGTCCAACCTGTCCACGCCGAGCAGATATCCCAACCCAATCTAGTCCCACCTACCTGCACCTGGCCCATATCACTCCAAACCCTTCCTATTCATATATCCATCCAAGTGCCTCTTTAAATGTTGCAATTGTACCATCCTCCACCATATCCTCTGGCAGCTCATTCCATACACGTACCACTCTCTGCATGAAAAAATTGCCCCTTAGGTCTCTTTTATATTTTTCCCCTCTCACCCGAAACCTATGCCCTTTAGTTCTGGACTCTCCGATCCCAGGGAAAAGACTTTGCCTATTTACCCTATCCATGCCCCTCATAATTTTGTAAACCTCTATAAGGTCACCCCTCAGTCTCCAACGCTCCAGGGAAAACAGTCCCAGCCTGTTCAGCCTCTCCCTATAGCTCAAATCCTCCAACCCTGGCAACATCCCCTTGTAAACCTTTTCTAAACTCTTTCAAGTTTCACAACATCTTTCCAATAGGAAGGAGACCAGAATTGCATGCAATATTCCAACAGTGGCCTAACCAATGTCCTGTACAAACGCAACACGACCTCCCAACTCTTGTACTCAATACTCTAACCAATAAAG
Source organism: Hemiscyllium ocellatum (assembly GCF_020745735.1). Lineage (NCBI taxonomy): Eukaryota > Metazoa > Chordata > Chondrichthyes > Orectolobiformes > Hemiscylliidae > Hemiscyllium > Hemiscyllium ocellatum. Next base: position 23,775,445 of record NC_083416.1, on the reverse strand, counting down.
GAAAGCATACCAAACGCCTTCTTCACTATCCTATCTACCTGCGACTCCACTTTCAAGGAGCCATGAACCTGCACTCCAAGGTCTCTTTGTTCAGCAACACTCCCCAGTACCTTACCATGAAGTCTATAAGTCCTGCTAAGATTTGCATTCTTAAAATACAGCACCTCGCATTTATCTGAATTAAATTCCATCTGCCACTTCTCAGCCCATTGGCCCATCTGGTCCAGATCCTGTTGTAATCTGAGGTAACCCTCTTCGCTGTCCACTACACCTCCAATTTTGGTGTCATCTGCAAACTTACTACCTCTTATGCTCACATCCCAATCATTTATGTAAATGACAAAACGTAGAGGGCCCAGCACCGATCCTTGTGGCACTCCACTGGTCACAGGCCTCCAGTCTGAAAAACAACCCTCCACCACCACCCTCTGTCTTCTACCTTTTGAGCCAGTTCCGTATCCAAATGGCTAGTTCTCCCTTTATTCCATGAGATCTAACCTTGCTAATCAGTCTCCCATGGGGAACCTTGTCAAATCCCTTACTGAAGTCCATATAGATCACATTTACTGCTCTGCAATCATCAATCTTCTTTGTTACTTCTTCAAAAAACTCAATCAAGTTTGTGAGACATGATTTCCCACGCACAAAGCGAATCAGTCCTTGCCTTTCCAAATACATGTATATCCTGTCCCTCAGGATTCCCTCCAACAACTGGCTCACCGCTGAGGTCAGGCTCACTGGTCTATAGTTCCCTGGCTTGTCTTTACCGCCCTTCTTAAACAGTGGCACCACGTTTGCCAACCTCCAGTCTTCTGGCACCTCACTTGTTACTATCGATGATACAAATATCTCAGCAAGAGGCCCAGCAATCACTTCTCTAGCTTCTCACAGAGTTCTCGAGTACATCTGATCAGATCCTGGGGATTTATCCACCTTTAACTGTTTCAAGACATCCAGCACTTCCTGCTCTGTAATCTGGACATTTTGCAAGATGTCGCCATCTATTTCCCTACATCCTATATCTTCCATATCTGTTTCCACAGTAAATACTGATGCAAAATATTCACTTAGTATCTCCCCCATTTTCTGTGGCTCCACACAAAGGCCGCCTTGCTGATTTTTGAGGGGCCCTATTCTCTCCCTTATTACCCCTTTGTCCTTAATATATTTGTAAAAACCTTTTGGATTCTCCTTAATTCTATCTGCCAAAGCTATCTCATGTCCCCTTTTTGCCCTCCTGATTTCCCCCTTAAGTGTACTCCTATTTCCTTTATACTTTTCTAAGGATTCACTCAATCTATCCTGTCTATACCTGACATATGCTTCCTTCTTTTTCTTAACCAAATCCTCAATTTCTTGACAAGACTTCCCTGTTTTATGCTCCATTCCATTTGAAATAGAAATCAACATTCCCTTTGCCTTCCCTCTTATGTGTTAGACTTGGATGTTAGCTTTTTTTGATTAATGAATAAGGACTCCAGAATCCCTCTGTGCTGTGGTTTTCTGCAGTTTTGCTCTGTTTAAATAATATTCAGCTCATCTATTGTTCTTGCCAAAATGCTTAACTTCACATTATATTCTGTCAGGTGTTTGTCCACTTGCCTAACCTGTCTACATCATGTATAGATTCCTTGTTTCATCTTCACCACTTGCCTCCTTTCATCCTTCCTGCCTATTTTTGTGTTATCCAGAAATTAGCAATAATGCATTCACTTTCCTCGTCTAAGTCATTAATATATGTTCAAAACAATTGTGGCCATACACTGATCCCTGCGGCATACCCCTATGTACAGGTTGTCCTGAAAATGCTCTCTTATCTCAACTCTTCTTTTTCTATTAGTTAGAAGAAATTGAGGACTGCAGATACTGGAGACCAGAGTCGAAGAATATGGCACTGGAAAAGCACAGCAGGTCAGGCAGCATCCGAAGAGCAGGAGAATCAACATCTCGTGCAACATTCCTGATGAAGGGCTTATGCCTGAAACATCGATTCTTCTGCTCCTCGTATGCTGCCTAACCTGCTGTGCTTTTCCAATGGCATACTTTCCTATTAGTTAGCCTATGCTGTATTCATGCTAATACACTATCTTTGACATCTTGGGTTCTTATCTCATTAAGTATTCTTATGTGCACTATCTTTTCAAATTAGCTTTTGGAAATCCAAAAATCTTCCGTTTCCCCTTTATCTATCATGCTTGTTATCTCCTCAAATATTTCTAATAAATTTATTAGGCATGATTTCCACTTCTTGAAGCAATGTTGACTATCTGATTATATTATGTATTTCTAAATGTTCAACTATTACATGCTTTATAACTGACCTTAACATTTTCTCAATGTCAGCTATTAAGCTAATTGGATGATAGTTACCTTTTTTTTTGTTCCTTCCTTTTTGAACATGGGACATATATTGACAGCTTTCTAATCCTCTGGGACTTGTCCAGAATCTAAGCATTCTTGGAAGAATGCAATCAGTGTATTTACTATCTTTGTAGCTACTTCCTTTAATATTCTAAGATGCAACCTATCAGATCCAGAATCTAACAATCAATAATGATTGTCAATTGGCATCTGTAGATGCGTAGTAAGAATCTTGCCATGCCACAGGTAAAATGCATATAAGATTAAGCAAGATGAACTTGCTGTCAAATCCTACCTCTCTGCCCGTGTAAACTGATTCCACCACACATTTTGACAGAGTCCACATTGATGAGATCACTTGGTGAAGATCAAGAAGTACCATTTACTATAACTTGGCTTTAAACTAGGTTTCCTTCCATGCCAATTTTCAGAAATGTAAAGCTTTGATAATGGGCAAGTCAAGCTCAATGTTTGCAAGTTTGAATTATTAAAAAAAATGTACTTCACGGATCATATTTGCTAAAATTTCTCAACTGCCTATGATAAAGGCATTTGTTCAGGCAAAACAAAGGTATGAGCACGATGTCAACTCTTCATGCTTGAAAATAGCTTCTGAAATGTGTAATCACTTCCAATGGGAAGTTTTTAAAATATTAAAGGAGATTGTTTAGTGTTGTTATATCTTACCCCAAGTCTGTGAACTACATAATTTAGAACTAAGGCCCTAAAACTGGAGACAAGGCTTTCAGGAATGACTCATCATTGCTTCCCAATAATCAATCCTGCTTATTACCTCCTCGAAGAATTCTAGTAATATGTCAGGAATTATTTCCCTTTCTTTAAGCTATTATAACCCATATTATGTGTTTCTAAATGTTCTACTATTACATCCTTTCGAATAGACTAAAATTTTCCCAAAACTGATATTAAACTAACTGACCTAGAGTAACTTTTGTTTTGGCTCCTTGCATTTAAGTAAATGTGTCAAATTAGCAGTTTTCCAATCTCTGGGATTTTTCCAGAACGTATGCATTCTTGGAAGATAAATACTATTGCAGTCATTAACTCTATTGCTACATCTTTCAACATCCTAGGATTCATTCTATTAGATCCAGGGGGATTATCATTCATTTCTATAGCACTTTTTTTCTAATGATCATTATTGTATTTATTTCCATTGCTTCTTTTGCCTCTTGATTATTAAGTAGTGCTGGAATGCTATTATTGTCTTCTAATGTAAAAGCATTTATGGAATTGTATGGGATAGATGTTTGGAATTTTCTTTTGCAAATGGCAATTGGTATTATATCAACTGCTTAAATCTTTCAATTTCAGACTTAGAGTTAAATTATGAAGGGATATGGGTGAAAGTGAGTATCTTGTATTGAGTTCAATAGTCCCTACCCTACATTTTAAGGTAGAGTTGCACATAAAATGGGAAGAGTGATGAACTCTCAGTCTTCTCAACCTCCCTTGAGCTCTTCTCTTTAAATGATGAGCAGGTAAGTAGTCAGCCAGCCCACCCACTCTTACACCAAATGAAGCTCTTAACTGCTGGCTAAGGGCCTAATTTTGTGTCTGTAACTACAAGATGGAGGGTGAGATAAGTTGAACTAAGGAGACCAACCTATTCTTTCAAACAATTGTGCAAACTTCTTTCTGGGGGAAAGCTCCATGCTCAACAGGAAGCCCCTGCCGCTGACCCCGTCCCTCCACCACCACTTCTGACATGGTATCTCCACTTGTTGTCTGAAGGTGTCCAGAACCTGACTTCCCACTGCCCTCATCCCTCGCTCTCTCAAGTCCCCAACAAAGACTTTGGACCTACTTTATTCCAGTATTCGGATAGCCTTTTATCTAGGACTCCCTTGTTGACTCAGCAGTAGCTACAACTTGTTTCTAGTGCTGTTGGGACAACTCATCCACCAGCCAATCATATTATCAGTCCAAAATTGCAATGGGAAGACTCTCAATTCACCCCATGGTGTTACACCACAGATCAGTCAGAACAGACTTGAGGGTCTCAGTCATTTGGGATGTCATGTTGAGCTTGTACAGAACATTGCTGAGACCTCTACTGGTCTTGCAGTTCTGGTCGCTCTATTATACGAAGGATATTATTAAACTGGAGAGGGTTCAGAAAAGATTTACCAGCATGTTGCTGGAATTGCTGGATTTGAGATGTAAAATTAGACAGGAGAGATTTGGACTTATTCATTGGATCATAGGAGATTGAGGGGTGACCTTATCAAGGTATATAAAATCATGAGAAGCTTGGATACGGTGATTGAAAAGGGTCTTTTCCATAGTGTGGAGGAGTTCAAAACTAGGTGAACACTGAAGTGACAGGAGAAAGATTCTAAAAGGATACGAGGGGCCTCTTTTTTTGCACAGAGAGTGGTTCACATGTGGAATGAACTGCCAGAGAAAATAGTGAGTCCAGGTACAGATATAATATTTAAAAGACATTTGGATAAATTCATGATAAGGAAAGGTTTAGAGAGATATGGGCCAAGTGCAGACAGGTGAGACTAGTTTAGTGTAGGAACATGGTCAGCATGGACTGGTTGGAATGAAAGGCCTGTTTCCATGCTATATGACTCAATTACACTATTTTCTCCTGACTCTAATTATATGAGGCAGAAGCAGGTGATAATTTGATTTGTAAAGCAACAAAAAAAAGGGTCAGTAAGGTATTTGGTCTATTTTGGTAAGTTTATACTGTCTCTTTCTTAACAACACTCAATATTCTACATTTAACAGATAATAATTTGTACATTCATAGATACACAGAAAGAACACATTAAGTTAGATGAAATGTAATTCAGTACATGGAAATGGGGATATGGACATGTTACTCATTTACTAGAATATGCATACATGCTTAAGTGATATTTCTATCGCAGAATATTGTGTGCTTTTATAATGGAGTTAATTTTTTTAAATTTGACAACAATCAGTTTAAAGAAGGTAAATGTGTGTGCATGTTTATGAGTCACCATTGGCAGGCAACATGACTTGGCATCTTCTGGCCCTTTCAAGGGATGACCACTTTATCACTCCATCAACAACATCTCTAAAACAGCACCAGAACAAGAGGGAAGACTTGATTTTGCTCCTCTAAATATTATTTTTCCAATATAACTTATATTAGGTTGACAGCAGCCAAAGTGCACTTCCTTTTAAAATAGTGCAGGTTGTCTTTAAATGGCTTCACCAATGCTGAATTTCTCTCTCCATCCCTACGTCAACACTAGTTGGTGAGTTGCCACCAAACATTGCAAATACCAGTGGCAGCTCAAGCAATCTTAAGGAGGCCAGAAGCACTAATGGTTTGCATTCCTCTCACTCGTATTTTAGTGTACATTCACAGTACCTTTTGTCTCCTGAAGAAGCTAGTACAAATTGAACTTTCCTTCTTTCTTCCTTAAGTGCTGAATTTTTCATAATATTTAAAATGCTTTAGAATGGATTTTAAACCAGATAGCATTTAGTAAAATATTGCTACAGTATGTGCATTACTTTGTGAATATGTCATGTAACAACAGCTGTTCATATACAGTTGTCAACTCTCAAATTTTAGGCTAACAGATTTTAGGATTCTGTCATGGCAATATTTGAAGGTTAAAAACAACAAAATTTTTTGAGAACAAAATCTAGACAAATGAACCTGTCAGAGACTGATGGGTATCCCAGAGAAGGTAATTAAAATATCTCTTTTCTTTCTCCTTGTGTGGAACTATGTCCCCTTGGCACATATAGTTGAAAATCATGTGCTGTGATTTTTCATTGATTTGTATTCTTGGTGAAATTTCACACGAGGAACCAGGAAACAAATTGTAATCAGTGCATTCAACTGTTACAGCTAGTTAAGCAACATAGAATTAACTAGAAACTTTTTTTTATATTGAGACAAGCCTGATACACATTAACGTTACAGCAACTTTCCAAAGAGACAAGCAGTTATAACCTCTGAAACACTTGATTGAAGTGTATTGGAACAAATGACCATTTTCACACACTGTCAGCAGTACCAAAGAAGCAGAAGGCTGTTCAAGATGCAAGCTTCATTTTAAGGCTGAAAGAAAGATACCAGTAAGGATATGTCAATTAGCCCTAATTTTTATTTTTATGGATTTGGAATACTGTACTCTGCTAGGAGGTCACACTTCTAACAAGCAAGTGGCAGAGAACCCTTTATGCCTTTCATGAGACTGTACAATCAATTTTTGGCTTTTTGTTTATTTTTGTACTTTGCTTTATTTGTCAACACACTTCAATTGATATTTTTAGGAAAGCATTTTTCTGGCCTTTACTCCCACCCAGTCAGAAATTTCCCTGTATTGAATAGTGCCTGTTAATAAGATCCTTTTGAAATTCTTCTTAATATGAAATAGTTAGAAGGCAACAAGGATTTTGAGACAAATTATTTGCCAATGCATGAACTGGATGTCCAGATCCAGTTATCCAACTAGGTGAGTCCACAGATTTTGTTGTAATGCCTTGACCATGTCAATCCAGATTGTCTTTTCAGTATGTATGACACATACTTGTTAATAAGTGCATTTCTTCAATTTGGAATGCAGTTGCATGCAGCAGAAAAAATCATTGTGAGATTTTTAAGGTGAAGAAGCACATTTACACCTACAGGCATATATGCAATCTACATCACAGTCTGGCTGTTATTGTGTCATTGTAGAACAACTTAGATAAATGATGCACAATGATTTGAATTATTATCACTTTGCAAAGATGAGTCTTAATTCTGCACTGCATCCTCAGGGTAAACACAATGAAATGAAAAGAACTGACAATCAGACCATATAGTTGTGTGAGACCTTGCTTATTATCACAGAAACACAGAATCCCTCCGGTGTGGAAGCAGGTCATTCAGCCCAATGAATCTACACTGACCCTGAGAAGAGCATAGGAGAAAGTGAGGACTGCAGATGCTGGAGATCAGAGCTGAAAATGTGTTGCTGGAAAGGCGCAGCAGGTCAGGCAGCATCCAAGGAGCGGGAGAATCGACATTTCGGGCATGAGCCCTTCTTCAGGAAATCAGAAGAGCATCCCAACCAGACCCATCCCCCTACCCTGTATTTGCCATGGCTAATACACCTCGTCTGCATATTCCTGGTGACTATGGGCAATTTAGCATTGCCAATCCACTTGACCTGTGTATCTTTGGACTGTGGGAGGAAACTGTAGCACCTGGAGCAAACCAATGCAGACATGTGGGGAGAATGTGCAAACTCCAAAACAACAGTTGACCCAGGGTAGAATCGACCCTCGATCTAACCACTGATTAACTGTGCTACCCATTGGCAAGGAATGAAGACACAATGCTGTGAAGAAGCAATTTTTAAGCTATAAACAAAATACATGACACAAGTGGCTATTTTCTTGCCAAATGGCTGTTAGATGTCACTCTCTTCTCTGGCAGTTCCAGAATCTCATGTTTAGTGTGTACAGTTGGCAGCCTGCTTATTTCCATCCTCCTCTCCTTTAAAAGAGTGCTTAATAGTGTGAAATTGGGCAATGTTATGAAGCCATGCGTTATATTGAAAATTATTTTATGTATTTATTGGAATGAAACTGTTGGTTGAGGTTTACAAATCTGAAAAACAGAATTAGTGTCTCAAAACAGCAGCTTCAAACATGGTTGAACATTGAGAAAGCCATAACTGCAATTTACGAAGTCACTGTAACAGCGTTAGAGTGCCAAGAAGAACCTATCAAAAATAATCATTTATAGGGATTTAAACGATCCCATGTCAGACCCATTCACAAAATATCCAGACATCCTGTGTACTTGAGGAGTCATGGAACAAGTCATTGGATACAATTAGGAGAAAGTGAAGACTGCAGATGCTGGAGATCAGAGCTGAAAATGTGTTGCTGGAAAAGTGCAGCAGGTCAGGCAGCATCCAAGGAGCAGGAGAATCAACGTTTCGGGCATGAGCCCTTCTTCAGGATTCCTGAAGAAGGGCTCATGCCCGAAACGTCGATTCTCCTGCTCTTTGGATGCTGTCTGACCTGCTGCGCTTTTCCAGCAACACATTTTCAGATTGGATACAATTATTTTTGACAATAAACTCTGATTGAAAAGGGAACTCTTCCATCCATGATATACAGTAATCCCCCTGTACCCACAAGGGATTTGTTCCATGACCTACCATAGTAGCCCGAAACAACAGAGGGGAGTGAACCCATTCACTTAAATGGAAAATTTACCTTCCCCTAGCCCCCTGGTCGTGGAATGTTCCCTGTGATATATTCAGGCCGCAGTAAACTGTGGGTGACTGAAACCGCGGTAAGAGGACTTGCGGATACGAGGGTCACCCTGTAATCATGTCTAGGCCTAGACTTGGAATCAACTTGCCATGACCATATTTTGACAACTTTCAGTAAATGAGAGGAGATCTTGTGATGAGGAAAAAACACTCTTTTGCGTTTTAAGAGATTGTTTTTTCTTGGCCTGGAGAAATTGTTTTTTCTTGGCCTGGAGAAAAGCTAAGAGCTACAGATGCTGAAAATAAAAAAAAAACATAGCTAAGAAAACTCAGCAGGTCTGGCAACATCTGTGGTGAGAAAGCCCAGTTAATGCTTTGGCTTTTCCAGCAACCCATTTTCAGCTCTGATCTCCAGCATCTGCAGTCCTCACTTTCTCCATAAAGTGCTGGAGGCCAGGGAACTAGAAGTTACTGAAGCAGTGGAGGGTGTGATTGGTGTCACGGATATAGTTGGGAAATGTCTAAACAAAGGAGAGGATGGAGTTAAGATAGGAAGAAATAAGTTCGGTGGGGCAGGAGCATGCGGAGATGATTGGTCGGTCAGGTAGTTGGACTTGTGGATCTTGGAGGGTAGGCAGAACCGGGTAGTGCAGGGCTGGGGACCTGTAATGTTGGAGGCAGTGGAGACTAGATCATTGGAGGCATTGGGGTCACGGACAGTGCAAGTGATTTTTTTTGCCTAATAGGTCATGCATGGTAGGTTTGTGGTTAAGGGGGAGGTAGGACATGGTGTCAGAGCTGGTGTTTGGCCCCTGCAACATAGAGGGTGGGTTTGATGGTGAAATGGGGGTAGATTGGGGTTGGTGTGGAGAGAGTCGTGTGCTGCATGTTAGGAGGGGTGAGGTTGGAGTGGGTAAACATTTCCACCAATGCTAATTAAATCCCACCACCAAGAACATCTTCCCCTCCCCACCCCTCCCTGCCTTCTTCAAGGACTGTCCCCTTCGCCAATCCTTGGTTCTCATCACTCTCCCCACCAAACCCTCAGCTACCTTCCTCTGCAACTGTAAAAGATGCAAAACCTGCCGGTGCACCAACCCCCTCACCTCCTTTCGGGGCCCCAAACAGTCCTTCCAGGTGAGACAACCTAGTTTACTGTATCTGGCACCCCCGATGTGGTCTTCTCTACATCAGTGAGACCAAATATAAACTCAGGGCATGTTTCACAGATGATCTCAGCCAGGCCTGCAGGGGCTGACCTGACCTCCCAGTCATCGCCTATTTTAATTCTTCTTCCCATTCCTTTTCCGACATGACTGTCTATAGCCTCCTCCATTGCTACACCAAATCAGACTGCAAATTGGAGGAACACCACCTTATCTTCCACCTGGGCAGCCTACAGACCAGAGGACTCAACATTAAGATCTCTAATTTCAAATAACCTCCCTTCCCATTCCATGATTCCCTTTCCAGCCTCTCTTCCTCCCTTCTATTCCTCTTATCCATCCTTCCTTCCAGCTACCAACTGCATTCATTTTGCTCATTGATCAACCAGGTTGTATCCTCTACCTGTGTTCACCTATCTCTACCTCATTGGCCTCTGTCTCTCCCCACCTTATATTCTCCTCCACCCGCACCTTCATGCAGCTCCTCTTACACCCACCCAAGTCCTGAAGAAAGGTTACACCCGAAACATTGACTTCTCCACCTCCTGATATGGTCAGGCTTGCTGTGTTTTTTTCAGCCTCCTGCTTGTCTACCTCTTCCTCCCCTGGAGCCCACTTTCTAGCCTTTTACCTATAGTTGGCCTGTTCATCAAGAATTGCTGATGTGACATCGGTTACCTTTGATTTCTTCCCACTTACCCATTCAAACCTCTGAACTGAGCTCAACCTTGACGTTGTAATGAAGGTGTTGTTGTTGTTTGGTGTACCAACCCCTACACTGAGGAGGCTGAGCACCAGCTCTTGGACACCTCCTCCTATTCCCCCATCCACGATTAAACACCAAAACAGTCACTAATCTCACTTCATCTTGTGATCTCCCCACCACTGCCTCCAAACTCGTGGTCCCTCGCCCCTACATAACCCGCTTCTATCTCCTTCCCAAAATCCTCAAACCAGACTTTCTAAGCAGACCAATTTTTCTGCTTTCTACTGCCCCACAGAACTCATCTGTTCCTACATTGACTTCATTATTTCTCCCCTTGTCCAGTCCCTCTCCACTTACATCTATGATTCTTCCGATGCTTTATGTCAGTTTCAGAATTTCCAGTTTGTGGACTCAGCTGCCTCCCCTTCACCATGGACATGCAAGCCCTTTGCACATGTATCCCCCGTCAGGATGGTCTCAGGGCTATCATCATTTTCCTGGAAAAGGGTGTGAACCACCTCCATCCACAACCACATTCCTCCAACTGGCTGAGCTTGTCTTCATTTTAACAGCTTCTCCTTTAACTCTTCTCACTTTCTTCATGTCAAAGATGTGGCAGTGAGTACATGCATGGGCCCCAGTTATACTTGTCTCTTCGTAGTGTATGTGGATTATTCTTTGTCCAAATCCTATTCTGGCATCTACCTACAATTCTTTCTCCAGTACATCAATGACATCAACAGCGCTGCTTCCCTCTCCCATCTGAAATTCAAAAAATGTATCCATTTTGCATCCAATTTCCATCCTGCTCTCACTTTCGCCTGGTCCATTTCTGACTCCCTTCCTTCACATCTGTTTCAACTTCTGGGGAAAGGCTGGCCACATGATAATATAAAATTTGTGGGAATCAGTTTAGCTCAGTTGGCTGGATCATTGGTTCGCAGAGCAGTGTGATGCCAGTAGCATGGATTCAATTTCCATCACTGGTTTGAAGTGGGTGGCAGGGTGGTTAGCACTGCTGCCTCACAGCACCAGAGACCCGAGTTCAATTCCCATCTCAGGCTGCCTGTGTGGAGTTTGCACATTCTCCCCGTGTCCGCGTGGGTTTACTCCGGGTGTTCTGGTTTCCTCCCACAGACCAAAAACGTGCAGGGTAGGTGAATTGGCCGTGCTAAATTGCCCGTAGAGTTAGGTGAAGGGGTAAATGTAGGGGAATGGGTCTGGGTGGGTTACTCTTCAGAGGGTCGGTGTGGACTTGTTGGGCTGAAGGGCCTGTTTCCACACTGTAAGTAATCTAATCTAGTTACCAATATGCACAAGCGTAGTTACCTTGACTATACATCCTGCTTCCAGTAAAGACTATTTTATCCTATCCTCTCAGTTTCACTGTCTCTGTTACATCTGTTCTGATGATCCCTGCTTCTAAAGGGGGACCTCTGAAATGTCCACCTTCTTCCTCAACTGAAGATTTCCTACCAATGTGGCTGACATGGTTCCCAGCTGTATCAAACCCTTCTCTTGAACTTTGGTCCTCACTACTTCTCTTCCCTCCCACAAGAGCAAAGAGTTCTCCTGGTCTTCACTTACTGCCCAACCAGCATCCACATCTGAAGGATCCTTAGCTACCATTTCTGCCATCCCCAACAGATGCCACCACTAGACACATATTCCCCTTGACTTTCTTATTAGCTTCCACAGGGTCTGTTCCCTCAAAGACACTGGTTTAGCTCCCTTCCACTCCTAACACCCCCACGGTACCATCCCATACAATTATCACACTCCAAGCCAGAAACACTTTTCAGGTGAAGCAGTGATTCACCCACACTTCATTCAATGTAGTCCACTGTACTCACTGTTCACAATGTGATTTCTTCTACATCAAGGAGGCAAAATACAGGTTTGGAAACCACTTTGCAGAATGCCTGTGTTCTATGTTCTGTCACCAAAAATGGCTCTGAGCTCCCTGTTGCCTGTTATTTCAACATATGACCATATTCCCTGGCTAACATCCGTCTTGGGTTTGCTGCAGCAGTGAAGTTTAGTGCAAGCTGAAAGAACAGCATCTAATTTTCCACTTGTGGACTCCGCAGCCTTCAGCACTCAATATAGAGTTTAATAATTTTAGAACTTGAGCACTTCCTCCCATGTCCTTACCCCAAACCAACACATACCAGGCCCTGTCATCACATGAGCTGTTATCACTAATGATCTCAATTAGCAGCTATTGATTTCCCCAGGCTGACCTTTAACCTTCACTTTGTTTGAGGAGAAAGTGAGGTCTGCAGATGCTGGAGATCAGAGCTGAAAATGTGTTGCTGGAAAAGCGCAGCAGGTCAGGCAGATTTAAACCTTATGCAATCAGGTAGCCCCTGAACCTACATCAGCAAAACCTGGTTCACCAGGAACCTTAACATTTCTATTGCTGCTCCCAGTTGCGCCCAAAAATTCAGCCTTAAATATTTTTCAAGCTGTCATACAAGTCTAACAATCAGTGGCAAACTAGATTGAGTGTACCATATGAAAACCATAGTGCCTAATACACAAATGTTAATTTTGACGCCGTTTCACACCTCAGCCTAGCAGAAATGGAGCAGTCGTGTTGCTAAATTTGTATCATCCTGTTCCTGCTTTCTTTCAACTATTGTCATCTTAACCACAATTATTTTTGATGTCCACAGAAAGCAACTGTTAACTTTGAAAGTATGCAATCATAATTTTAACAAACCTAAATGGAAGTCTTACCTTCCAGTGAACTCTCTGAAGAGCTACTGATAGTATATTAAGGGGTCTGTTGTTGCATTTCTGGAGTTTCCCAAGGGGATTTGTCTTGGAGATTGCATTTTCTAAATTTACTTTTCTTCCACACCCCAAGTAAGCATATGGCACATAGTCAATGTCATTTAGAGTTTCAATACACCCCTGACAATGTTTCACACAGTGGCATTGTGCAAGTATCTAAACATGGGAGAATTGAATATGGAGGAGGAATAGTCCGCATCTTCATGGTCCTCCCCTCATCCGACTCTATTAACTTGGCAACAATGGGAAACATACAGGGAGATCAGAAAAACACCTTGCTGGCACAAGTAGGAAGGAATTAACTGTGCAATGCCCTTTCTGGCTTGTGCATTCCCCTCAAATATTCTATAATCCTGCTTTACATTAACAATTCTTCTTTTACTGTCCTTCTACCTTGCATTGAAATATTAAGCAAATTTTTAGAAACACTATGTTCTGACAATTCAGAGGAGAAAGTGAGGTCTGCAGATGCTGGAGATCAGAGCTGAAAATGTGTTGCTGAAAAAGCGCAGCAGGTCAAGCAGCATCCAGGGAACAGGAGAAGGGCTTATGCCCGAAACATCGAATCTCCTGTTCCCTGGATGCTGCCTGACCTGCTGTGCTTTTTCAGCAACACATTTTCAGCTCTGACAATTCAGACACATACTTCTATGAACCACATTGCAAACAAAATTTCAGAGCTAAAGAAGATATATTCTTTAGTGAAGAAGTAGTACTAACATTATTTGCTACCTGTGCACCAATCTATTGTAGATATTTTCATTTTTTTAAAACAAATTCTAGTCCGGTACAAAGGTGGTCATGGCTTCGACATTATTAGTAGAAGGTTGCTGATGCTGAGGAGTAGGCTTCGACTATACATATTCAGTGACATAACAAAGCTGCAGTTTGCAGTGTCTTGATAGTTCCTACGGCATCTTGCCCCACCTGTTTTTCCAAAACCAGGAAGGGTATTAATAGAGAGAGGGTGGGAAAGGAGCAGACATACTGTTCATCCTGAGGAAGGGAAACATATGCCATTCTCAATATGTCACTGTCATTTCCAAGGAACTGCAGCGTATTAATTCCAGTGACCGACAAGAGAACAGACCAAGGACATTATTGACTAAAATAACTGCACAGAAGCTGGTATCCCCATCACCAAGTCACCTTTATTTTCTTGTACGCAGTACAATGGTTGAGGCCGGCCAGCTTGGAATCAATTCCCTGAATTGAGGAAATTCTAACCCCCCTGTTTATACTAGTCAGCCAGGGCTGCCTCATTGGTCCATGATGTGGAGGTGCCAGTGTCAAGGTCAGAAGTCATACGACAGGTCCAACCTGTTTTAGTCCAACAGGTTTATTTGAAATCACAAGCCTTCAGAGTGATGTCCCTTCATCAAGTGAAGTGCAGAAAGGCATAGTCACAGAATTTACAGCAGAGAGATCAAAAGATCATACGAATGGTGTGAATGCAGTGTCTACAGAATAATAAGTCTGCAGATGATCAAAAGTGTCAGACGATGTGAGTAAAGTGTCAACAGCTGAGTAGCAAGTGAAGGGATGAGATATAATCCAATTATTTGAGGCAGAGATATAATAGCAAAAAAATGAAAATAAATAAGTTGTGCTGGAGACAAACAAGAACTGGCTCAAAGGTGGTGGTGGTGGGGGGTTATTTTTCAGACGAGAGGCCTGTGACCAGTGGAGTACCACAAGGATCGGTGCTGGGCCCTCTACTTTTTGTCATTTACATAAATGATTTGAATGCGAGCATAAGAGGTACAGTTAGTAAGTTTGCAGATGACATCAAAATTGGAGGTGTAGTGGACAGTGAAGAGGGTTACCTCAGATTACAACATGATCTGGACCAGATGGGCCAATGGGCTGAGAAGTGGCAGATGGAGTTTAATTCAGATAAATGCAAGGTGCTGCATTTTGGGAAAGCAAATCTTAACAGGACTTATAGACTTAATGGTAAGGTCCTAGGGAGTGTTGCTGAACAAAGAAACCTTGGAGTGCAGGTTTATGACTCCTTGAAAGTGAAGTCGCAGGTAGATAGAATAGTGAAGAAGGTGTTTGGTATGCTTTCCTTTATTGGTCAGAGTATTGAGTACAAGAGTTGGGAGGTCATGTCGCGGCTGGACAGGACATTGGTTAGGCCACTGTTGGAATATTGCGTACAATTCTGGTCTCCTTCCTATCAGAAAGATGTTGTGAAACTTGAAAGGGGTCAGAAAAGATTTACAAGGATTAGATTAGATTACTTACAGTGTGGAAACAGGCCCTTCGGCCCAACAAGTCCACACCGACCCGCCGAAGCGCAACCCACCCATACCCCTACATATACCCCTTACCTAACACTACAGGCAATTTAGCATGGCCAATTCACCTGACCCGCACATCTTTGGACTGTGGGAGGAAACCGGAGCACCCGGAGGAAACCCACGCAGACACGGGGAGAACGTGCAAACTCCACACAGTCAGTCGCCTGAGGCGGGAATTGAACCCAGGTCCCTGGTGTGAGGCAGCAGTGCTAACCACTGTGCCACCGTTGCCAGGGTTGGAGGATCTGAGCTACAGGGAGAGGCTAAACAGGCTGGGCTGTTTTCCCGGGAGCGTTGGAGGCTGAGGGGTGACCTTATACAGGTTTACCAAATTATGAGGGGCATGGGTAGGATAAGTAGACAAACCTCTTTTCCCTGTGTGCAGGGAGTCCAGAACTAGAGGGCATAGGTTTAGGGTGAGTGGGGAAAGATATAAGAGAGACCTAAGGGGCAACTTTTTCACGCAGAGGGTGGTACATATATGGAATGAGCTGCCAGACGATGTGGTGGAGGCTGATACAACTGCAACATTTAAGAGACATTTGGATGGGTATATGAATAGGAAGGGTTTGGAGAGATATGGGCCGGGTGCCGGCAGGTGGGACTAAATTGTGTTGGATATCTAGTCGGCATGGACGGGTTGGGCCGAAGAGTTTGTTTCCGTGCTGTACATCTCTATGGCTCTCTGTTAGGTATGAGAATCGCATGCCAAGAGATTTCATCAACAGATGCCTCAGGGAAAGACAATGAAATGAGGATATGCCACAACCCAAAGGACACAACCCACACTCCCATACATCAGGAGCATTTCTGAACTGACAGCCAGACTGCTGCGACCACTAGGACTCATAACAGCACACAAACCAACAGCCACTCTCAGACAACAACTCACCAGGACAAAGGACCCGATACCCAGCATGAGCAAAACCAACGGAGTTTACAAAATCCCATGCAAGGACTGCACAAAACACTCCATAGGACAAACAGGAAGACAGCTAACAACCCGCATCCATGAACACCAACTGGCCACGAAACGACACGACCAGCTATCCCTAGTAGCCATACACTCAGATGACAAACAACATGAATTCGATTGGGACAACACCACTATTATAGGACAGGCCAAACAGAGAAGAGCCAGGGAATTCCTAGAAGCATGGCACTCATCCACGAATTCGATCAACAGGCACATCGACCTAGACCCTACATACCGGCCACTGCACTGGACAGCTACTGACAACCGGAAACGGCAGATTCAAACCAGTATAAATGCCGGAGGAATCAGCACAGAAGCGCTTCACAGGAGGCTCCCAAGCACTGAAGATGTCACCTAGAAAGGGGACGAAATGTTTGCAAGAAAAACTCCCAGCTCGGCGAACAGAACCACAACAAATAATTAAATTGTAAATAGTATAGGGAGTATTGACTAAAAAGAAAGTGGCTGGGCTGTATAGTAAAAACAGTTAGAGGTGACCAGAGTTTGGCATTTACAATTAAGTGAGATTGAGAAGTTAAAGTTTCACAAGGGTTCTTTCTTGTTTTGGCTTTCAGTGTTCACACAAAGCCAAGCTGTTTTTAATACTTGTGAGTCAAGGAGGCAGACATGTCGTTGTATGACACTATGCTACTTATATGACAAATTTATCTGACAAAAACACTGAATGTGCTTGGTCATGTCTCAGAGTTTAAGAGGAGAAATTCTTGGTCAAATCATCAGTCCTGACACAGAGTCCAGGGGTTTGGAAAGAGTCAGGTGGCTGCTTGGGGATTTCTGGGTCAGGAGTTCCTAAACTTTGAACTCCACTGAGTGGGCCCTGGTCTGTCTTGCAGATCCAGTGCGACCAGTCCAAGGATTAATGGTAAGTCAGTTGTGGAGTTACAGAGAGATTAGTCAAGGTCCTGTCATTCATCTATCAGGGCTTTCCTTCCAAGTCAGTCATGAGATTAGGCTGTGGTCAATCCTGGGGGTTTGTTTATTGGAAGTCAAGAGGGTCATCAGGGGCCACTACTATGAATTGTAAGGATTGGAGGCAGCAAGCTGGAATGAAGAGGGAAAAATAATTGTGAAGTAGACAACTCACAATGGAATGGTGAGAGATGGTAGAGCATAAGAGGGCATAGGATACTGAGGGAGGCCTGGCCATCAATAGTCTTCACACTCCTGATTTTGATGAAGGCACACTACTTAATAATGATTGTCATAACTAAGCTACATGCTCAGGGGTAAAGTAGGGAGATGAAGAGTTGAAGGATTAGATGGGAACATGGACAAGATCAAACCCAATGTGATTGATGGGAAGGCACACTGACAAGGAGACCAACATAAAGGTTTTGGGAGGTCACTAAGATTGACAGGCTGAGCCTGCAACCTTATCTCTGTAAAGCTACATGTGTTGCTTCAATCCTCATCTAAATAATAAGTACATAATCAAATGAAAAATGGCTATCAGCACTCCTGGAGTGGATGGAATGTGATTTTTTTTTGTTATCTCTGAGTGTATAGGGTCTATCTGTGAGCAATGGAATGCCCTTCAGGGAGCAATTGCATTAATTAAACATACAATACAGATACACCCATTATCTCACAAATGTGGATGTGAACGTTATGCATTGAAGAACTCTGTCAACTAAACATCTTGGCCACAAGCAAACTTGACTGTCTCACTGAAATTACCAATTAATTCTGGTAATGGCTGTGAAGTAGATATAATGTTAGGTGAGCTGTAAACTGTCAGTTAAGTTTTACAATTCAGAAGAAAAAAATCTAATGTCTTCCAACCTGCACTAGTTCCAGGAACTGCTCACCTCACACCTTGGAACATTAAATGTCTATACAGTTATTCTATATGCAGTGTTATCTCTCTTGGGTGATGTGGAGTGAAAGGAAGAAATCTTATTATTCTTACCACATTTATAAACTTCTACTGAAAATCAAATAACTTGCGCAGCATATATTTCAACCAAGTCTATGATATAAAAGTTGCATTAAGTCATCTGTTATGTTATCTAGGTGGGTAACTCTAGTTTATCTCGCTTAGCCTAGGGATTATTCCTCCGTACCTTCAGTGAGGCCGTTACCGGTAGTGAATACCCTTGGTGAGAATTTTAACTACTGTCTGGTCCTAGAAACTTCCAACCCGGTTAGGCTTTATCGTAGGTCTATAGGTCATCCTTCAGTATTACCCCTTTCACCTATGAGTGAGAACGGCTCGCCTTGGGCCAACCAAGCACCTTCCTACCATTTGTAGTTCTTAACACTTCACAATAATAATACCAATATATCTTAATCAAATAACTGTTCGGCGATTCGTGTGTGTATGTAAATTAAAAATGTAACTTATTGAAACATAAGAAAAGAAATCAATTTACAGTTACTCACTCTTAGCCTTACGATTTTCTTAGCTCAAAATCCCGATTTAAAGTCGCGAGTCAAGATTACTTTAGTTTCTTAGATTCTTCTTCAGTCAAAGTTCCGATTCAAAGTCGCGAGTCGAGTTTACCTAGGATAAAGCAGAGCTTAGTTCCCTAAGTGTCCCTCAAGGGGATCTTTTGAGCAGGCTGCAAGTTAGTTGTCTCTTGTTTGAGATCTTTTGATATTGGTTCAATATGCACAAATGTGTCTTTTGTAGCAAGCCTGTTTTGGTTCAGTAGCCGAAGCTACATTGGTTCAGTGTCTCCTGTCAGCTAGTGGCAGGAGCGATTTGCCTGCTGTGAAGCTCTGCTTATATCCCTTACAAAGTTTGTCAAGCAATTACGTCATTAGTTCTAAGGACTGGGATCAGCTGTTTTACACCCGCTTAAAATCGTGCCGCGGTCAGCATTTTAACACATGCTTGTTTAAAGGTCGCGTTTAATATCGTTAGCATACAATAGCATAGGGTTAGTGTGCAAACTTCAAATAAGTTTATCTGTTAAGTGTCCGAAGTGGGCTTTTCAATGTTGATGATTCAGGTGCTTGTGACCTCTTGTTAAGTGTCCGAAGTGAGCTTTTCAATGTGAATGATTCAGGTTCCCGTGACACATCATTTATTTATTTAAATGTTTTAATGCTGCAGAGGTCAACATCCTCTGCATAACCTCAACTGCAAACGTAGTTTACTGCTGTTGTGGGGAAAAACACCAGTCTCGGAATCAGAATCAAGGTTCAGTGACAGAGTTTATTGCACAAGGAAATACCGGAACTCCGGGGATAGAAAGACATCAACAGCACAGTGGTCATCTGCGAATCTTCTCTCAACCTGGAGCATGTCAAGAAACTTTTATACATCTTGTGATGTATCTTGTCAGTGATGAGATTATTGTCTTTGTAACATGGATTGTTTATGGCAATCATTCCAGAATCATTGATAGTTTTGATACAGTCTTTGTCAGTTCCAGCGCAACCTTTGTTAATTTCCGGGTGGTCATTGTCAGTTTCAATGTCTGCATGGAAATCCATTGCTGTAGTAATGAGCGCTAATCACTCTTCCTCAGAAGGAGGATTATTGCAGCCCTGGCTATCAGCATTTCGTATTGAGTCTGTAACAGGCTGTTAGCATTTTTATAAGAGGCGTTGGCTGGACCCAGACACTTCGGCAGGCAGTGTTCGTTATTGGAGAAAGTGAGGACTGCAGATGCTGGAGATCAGAGCTGAAAATGTGTTGCTGAAAAAGCGCAGCAGGTCAGGCAGCATCCAAGGAGCAGGAGAATCGACGTTTCGGGCATGAGCCCTTCTTCAGGAATGAGGAAAGTGTGCCAAGCAGGCTAAGATAAAAGGCAGGGAGGAGGGACTTGGGGGTGGGGCATTGGAAATGCGATAGGTGGAAGGAGGTTAAGGTGAGGGTGATAGGCCAGAGTGGGGGTGGGTGCGGAGAGGTCAGGAAGAAGATTGCAGTTTAGGAAGGTGGTGCTGAGTTCGAGGGTTGGGACTGAGACAAGTTGGGGGGAGGGGAAATGAGGAAACTGGAGAAATCTGAGTTCATCCCTTGTGATTGGAGGGTTCCTAGGCGGAAGATGAGGCGCTCTTCCACCAGCTGTCATATTGCTATGGTCTGGCGATGGAGGAGTCCAAGGACCTGCATGTCCTTGGTGGAGTGGGAGGGGGAGTTGAAGTGTTGAGCCACAGGGTGGTTGGGTTGGTTGGTCCGGAGGTGTTCTCTAAAACGTTCCGCAAGTAGACGACCTATCTCCCCAATATAGAGGAAGCCACATCGGGTGCAGCGGATGCAGTAAATGGTGTATGTGGAGGTGCAGGTGAATTTGTGGCAGATTAGATTACTTACAGTGCGGAAACAGGCCCTTCGGCCCAACAAGTCCACGCCGACCCGCTGAAGCGCAACCCACCCATACATTTGCCTCTTACCTAACACTACGGGAAATTTAGTATGGCCAATTCACCTGACCGGTACATCTTTGGACTGTGGGAGGAAACCGGGGCACCCGGAGGAAACTCACACAGACACAGGGAGAATGTGCAAACGCCACACAGTCAGATATGGAAGAATCCCTTGGAGGGAAGTAAGGGGGGAGGTGTGGGCGCAAGTTTTGCATTTCTTGCGGTTGCAGGAGAAGGTGCTGGGAGTGGAGGTTGGGTTGGTGGGGGGTGTGGACCTGATGAGGGAGTCACGGAGGGAGTGGTCTTTTTGGAACGCTGGATAGAGGAGGGGAGGGAACTATATCCCTGGTGGTGGGGTCCGCTTGGAGGTGCTGGAGATGACGACGGATGGTATGATGTATATGGAGGTTGGTGGGGTTCTGTCGTGGTGTTGATTGGAGGGGCGGGGCTCAAGGGTGGAGGAGCGGGAAGTGGAGGAGATGCGGTGGAGAGCATTGTCGATCACGTCTGGGGGGAAGTTGCGGTCTGTGAAGAAGGAGGCCATTTGGGTTGTTCGGTATTGGAACTGGTCCTCCTGGGAGCAGATGCGGCGGAGACGAAGGAATTGGGAATATGGGATGGCGTTTTTACAAGGGGCAGGGTGGGAGGAGGTGTAGTCTAGGTAGCTGTGGGAGTCGGTCGGTTTATAGTAAATGTCCGTGTTGAATAGGTCACCCGAGATAGAGATGGAGAGGTCTAGGAAGGGGAGGGAGGAGTCTGAGATGGTCCAGGTAAATTTGAGGTCGGGGTGGAAGGTGTTGGTAAAGTGGATGAACTATTCAACCTCCTCGTGGGAGCACGAGGCAGCGCCGATACAGTCATCGGTGTAGCGGAGGAAAAGGTGGGGGGTGGTGTCAGTGTAGCGGTGTGTTCGTTATTCATGTGTATTCTCTCCCCCACCTGCCTTAAACTAATCAACTGGGTTGCAAGTGCATTATGCTGGCGTTCTGGTAGCCTCAGGCAGTGTCTATATCTGCTCTGCTGTTTCTCTCCATATTGTGATCCAGCGATCATCTTGTGTGTCAAGTTGGCCAACTCATGGCTCAGCGACCATCTTCTATGTCCATATGCCTAGTGTTACCCTGCTCACTACCACCTTTGTGGTCAAGGAAGCAACTTTGGAGATCTTCTGCAGACCACCCAATTTAAATCTTGAGGTAGGTCATCTCTTGGAGCTGCCCCTCCCGAGGGGTATCATGGTGCCAATTTCATTGGGAGCTCTTCCATGGTGACACTCACTGCTGGTCCAGTTCTTGTTAGTAGCACCTTACAGAGCTTGGAACACCCGAGGCCCACACAGAATACCAGCATGAGTGCAATGAGGAAAACTCTCCTGTGTGCCAAATAGGGTCCCCAAGATTTACCTAGCAAACAATTTAGCCAGCTGTCAGTAAGTGTGGTTCCCTGTTGAAAACTGTCCAGCTGGTCTCGGATATTCTTGATGACTTCTGTAAAATTATAAGAGGCATCAATAACATGGGCAATACAATAGTCACCAATAATTGTACAGACTCTCCCTTGCTGTGCTCATTGATAAGCTACTGCATAACGTGTCTGCTGTGTGCAGAGTCTGAGTTCAGCCAGCTCTGTGTTAATTACTTCCAGAGCTTTTAAGGTATTGTTGCCTAGGATAGTCAGGCCACAAACAAGATCATTTCAATTTTTAGTGCTGATGACCCCTGCTGCACCCACCTCCCCACAATATAGAGATCCCAGAAATCCACTTCCCAGTGATGACCCCAAAGTGATGGGGGCCTGCCAATCAGCACAGAACTCCTGACTGATGGAGCGGGTCACTATCCTTCTCAGAATATGTCCCCCACTGGGGTATGGTACAGGAAGGGGCACAATTGTGCCTACTGCAAACAGGTTTGGGGGGTCTGGGGTATCTGTCGCCTAAGTCCGCTTAAACAGGAAAACAAATCCCGTTCACGCTCGGTAACAGACATTGTCCGTCCTTGTTTGTCTGTCCATCCGTGTCACCCCCAATCCCCTTGGATTAAACAGGAAAACAAATCCTGTTCACGCTCGGTAACAGACATTGTCCGTCCTTGTTTGTCTGTCCATCCGTGTCACCCCCAATCCCCTTGGATTAAACAGGAAAACAAATCCCGTTCACGCTCGGTAACAGACATTGTCCTGTCCTTGTTTGTCTCTCCATCCATGTCACCCCAATCCCCTTGCTGGTAAGTATCGAATGGGTACATCCATTACACTGACCACATATGAACTATCTGCCGGCGGTGACATTCAAGCATGCTTGCTCGCTGCAAGTGCAGATAAACTGTCCCCTAGTGACCACAAAGCTGATCGGTGCACTGAGTCTGGACGCATGAGTCGTTTTTGGGAAAAAGTGATGACTGCAGATGCTGGAGATCAGAGCTGAAAATGTATTGCTGGAAAGGTACAGCAGGTCAGGCAGCATCCAAGGATCTAGGAGAATCGACTGCAGATGCTGGAGATCAGAGTTTTTGGGAACCAGGGCATAAACGCATCCCCATCCTCGTTCTATGAAATAAGTGGGTATTTACCGGATTTTAAATGGGTCTTCCCTTCCCTAGGCTGCGGTGGGGGGGGGGGGGGGGGGGGTGGCATCAGCTGGTGGTCATGTCCAGCTGCACACATCTACCCTGGAGTCCCTGCTTGTATTTCCCTATCTGCCCTATCGCTCCCAAGGTGCCTACTGTATAAAGACCGCAAGGAGTCCACAGCGGGGTGGCCACAAATAGTGATTCCAGTGATCAAGCCAGTGGGTAGCAGACAGTTCAGTTCCCATGCAAGCTTAGGTGGGTTTTACAGAAGAGATTATCCTCAAACACTGGCATGCTCCTGACAGTTGTGACATTTAAATACAATGAAATACAGATAGGTATATACATGTTGCAGTTAAAATATAATTAACAGTTAAAGTCTTTGTTCCCATTAGGAGGTGCAGTTGTGCCTTTTTCTGTTGTGTTTTCGTTACTCTCCCCAGGATGACTGTCCTGTCCGCCTTTGCTGCTTGTACCTGGGAAATGGTCAATGACATTAGTTTGGTCACAGGAGTCTTTAAACAGTTTTAGTTGGATCCAGTGCTTCTATGGGCCTTTTCCTTTAATGTCTAGGCAGGCACAGGTGTCCCCACTTATTATCATGTTGTATGGCCCATTCCATTTTGGGGCAGAGCCTGGTTTGTCAGGCAGTACTTGCACTAGCATACTGTTTCCTGCTGCTGGGATGTCAGGGAAAACTTTGAGTTCCCATGCCCTGTCCTTTTTGTCCTGTTTATCAGTTACAGATTTCCACATCCCTTTCAATTGGTTGCTTAATTCTATGAAATATCACCGAATTTTGTATTTTAGTGGACACACATCGGTACCACTGTGATTGTCTCTGGCAATTGCATTGCTCACCCAGTCATTAATTCATATGGTGTTGCCCAGTTGCCCGATTCGTGGTGGCTTTTACTTACCTAAAGTATTTTTGAGCATTCTATTCATTCTTCCTACCATCCCTGAGCTCTGGGGTGATAGGGGATGTGAAATTTTTGTCTAATCCCGAGCAATTGGCATATGGTCATCATGACTTTTCTTGTAAAGGGTGTCCATTGGTCGGAGTTGATCTGGGGGGCCACCCCCCTCACTCCCTGGGATTACCTCTTCTGTTAATATGCTGGCCACTGGCTTTGGTTGGGAATGCTTCTACCCACCGGGTGAATTGGTCTATGATGACCAGGCAGTACATTTTCCCACAGGAAGGTGGTAGTGGCCCTGTAAAATCTAGCTGAAGGCGTTCCCATGGTACCCTAGGTCTGGGCTGGTGTCCCATCCTAACTTTTATGGGTCTCTCTGGGTTATGTGGTGCAAAAATCATGAACCTCTGGCAGTACTTGGCCACATCTCTTCCACCATCACACTCACTTAATCTTGCTATCATGGTCTCTCTACCTGTATGGGAGAGCTCATGGTGTAGTTCAAGCAATGTGTTCTGTATACGTGCTGGTGCTACCACCTTGTCTGCTCACCTCCAGACACATCCTCACCTAATTAACTGGATTGTGAATGCATTGTGCTGGCATTCTAGTGGCCCTAGACAGTGTCTGTATCTGCTCTGCTGTTTCTCTCCATATTATAGATATTATAGGAGTAGGCTATTTGGCCCTTCAAGCCAGCACCACCTTTCGTTATGATCATGGATGATCATCCACAATCAGTATCCTGTACCTGCCTTATCCCCATAAGCCTTGATTCCACCATCTTTAAGAGCTCTATCCATCTCTTTCTTGAAAGTATTCAGAGACTTGGCTCCACTGCCTTCTGGGGCAGAGCATTCCATATATCGGTAAAAACAATGACTGCAGATGCTGGAAACCAGATTCTGGATTAGAGGTGCTGGAAAAGCACAGCAGTTCAGGCAGCATCCGAGGAGAAGTAAAATTGGGGAGACTGGACGCCACCTCGCAAAGCGCTTTAGGGAACATCTCCAGGACACCTGCACCAATCAACCACACTGCCCTGTGGCCCAACGTTTCAACTCCCCCTCCCACTCTGCCTAGGACATGGAGGTCCTGAGCCTCCTTCACCGCCGCTCCCTCACCACCCAACGCCTGGAGGAAGAATGCCTCATCTTCCGCCTCGGAACACTTCAACCCCAGGGCATCAATGTGGACTTCAACAGTTTCCTCATTTCCCCTTCCAAACTTCCAGCTCAGCACTGTCCCCATGAATTGTCCTACCTGCCTATCTTCTTTTCCACCTACCCACTCCACCCTCCTCCCTGACCTTGCACCTTCATCCCCTCCCCCACTCATCTATGCTACTTTCTCCCCAACCCTACCCTCCTCTCATTTATCTCTCCACCCTTCATGCACTCTGCCTGTATTCCTGATGAAGGGCTTTTGCCCGAAACGTCGATTTTACTGCTCCTCGGATGTTGCCTGAACTGCTGTGCTTTTCCAGCAACTCTAATCCAGAATCTATTCCATATATCGACCAACCTCTGGGTGAAGAAATTTCTCAACTCTATTCTATCTGGCCGACCCTTTATTTTTAAACTGTGTCCTCTGGTTCTGGACTCACTCATCAGCAGAAACTTGCTTCCTGCCTCCACAGTGTACAATCTTTTAATAATCTTATAAGTCTCAATCAGATCCCTCTCATTCTTCTGAACTCAAGTGTTTACAAGCCCAGTCACTCCAATCTTTCAAATATGATTGTCCCACCATTACGGGAATTGACCTGTTGTGATACAGCGGCCATCTTGTGTGTCAAGTTGGCCAACTGATGATTCAGAGGCTATCTTGTGTGTCCGTGTGCCTTGTGTCACCTTGCCCTGTGCCATCTCCCTCTTTACTGCTCTGTTCTTCTTTTGTCTTTCCTGTTGTTGAATGAAAGATTACAAACTGATGGAAGTCTTCACACTATCTGATACACCCTCATTCAATAATGAAAACGTTTCATGCTCCAATGACCATTCCACATAAAATAAACTATCCTTCAGACAAGCTTAGAATATCATATGTTACTAAGAATGGTTAGCCTGTCTAACCTCATTCTTATAGTGTTGCTAAAATGTAAAGTTACCAAAGTTCCAGAGAACCATAGGGCTGTTCTCTCAGAGACAGACAACTGGTAGTGAGTTTAACCTGAGGGTTATCACACCTCAGGTAAAGGGTAAATTTGAGAAGGTGGGACCTTCATGGTAACCTTAGCTGGTACGGGAATTGAAGCTGCTGGTGTCACTTTTCATTGCCAAACAGCCATTCAACCACAGGATTGGTTAGCTCAGTTGGCTCAACAGCTGGTATATTAGGTAGTGTGAAACCAATAGGGTGTGTTCAATTTCTGCTACTGACTAAGTTTACTGTGAAGGCCACATCTTAACCTTGTCTGAACTCACCAGTCATCTCTGTCTAATGAGAGAGGAGTAGGACTATAGCAGCTAAAAAAAAAGACAGTCGATCACACTACTGATAATGGAAAACAGCACTCCCTCTACGCTGTGCAGAAATGTATCTGCTGCAAGGTTCCACACATGGTGAACCTTTATTTTCTTACGGAGTAAAAATCTGTTTCAATCTTGAATATACTCAACAACATTAAGATGAAAGGCAGGAGGTTTAGAAGGGATTTGAGGAAAACATTTTTTCATCCAGAAGATGCTGGAAATCTAGACTGCACTGTCTGGCAGGGTAGTAGAAGTGGGAAATCTTGCAATTTTTAAAAGGTTTGTGGATAAGAACTTAGTGTCATATTCAAAACTATGTAGCAAGTGCTGGAAAATGGGATTAATTTAGATAAGTCAGTGTAGGTATGATACATTGGAGGAGCCTCCAGTGTGTTGTACAACTCTGGTTCTATGGCCCAACCTTGGCAGCACTCTGCAGTAAAGAATTCCACAGGTTCACCACACTCTAAGAGAAGAATTTTCTCCTCACCTCTATCTTAAATTGGCATTTTCTTTCTCTGACCATAGTCACTTAGACAAGAAGAAACAGCCTTCCCACACATACCATGTCAAGCCATTTAAGGATTTTGATTGTTTCATTAAAGTTCAGAAGAATGAGAGAAGACTGTAGTGAAAACAAGTTCAATCTGCTCAACCTCTTCTCAAGTTTAAAAAAATCATATAATAGCAGGTTATAGTCCACTAGGTTTATTTGGAGCTTTCGGAGCATTGTCGGTGCTTCCAAATAAACCTGTTGGTCTATAACCTGGTGTTGTGAGATTTTTAACTCTGTCCACCTCAGTCCAACACCGACTTCTCCACATCTTCTCATAAGAAAATCTCTCCGTAACCAGATCAACTTCATCAACTTTGTCTGGTCTGCCTCCAATGTCAGTATATCCTTACTTAGATAAAGGGACAAAAACTGTTCAAAGTACTTCGGTGATATTCCAGGAAATATTTATAGAAATGATATACAAATGAATCTCGATTATCCAAATATCGGATTATCCGGAAAGGTCGCAAGGTCCCAATGCTCAGCCAAACTATGTTATCCGGCATTCGATTAACCGATCTAAATACTGCCCGCCATGTCCTTCGGATAATTGAGGTTCCTCTGTATACAATATGATTGTTGAATTTCTATGTTTTAGTATTATACAAATAGACGTAGGGACTTATTTGCCAACTTTTATTTGGAGGTGTTTTACAGAGTTGATTAAGGGTTAAATTTTTAGCCACATTGTTCGTAATAGTGAAAGCAAATGGGAACCAAAGATACATAAAGGCAGGCTAGGAGTATCAGAGCTGCACTATCAGCAGGATTGCACCAACCTTGGGTAGAATACAGTTAATATCTGTGTAACCTGTGGGCAAACAGGAGTTACCATAACAAACCTGGACAAAGAAATGTGGAAATTGGATTATGCAATGTAATATTTTACATAGGCTTGGATGTGTTTTTAACTGTTCAGAGTTGGTTTTACACTTCAAGATAAGACACCCTCATCTTACACACACATGAAAATGGACTATCATAGACCTTTTCCTGAATCTTCTATCAATTTAATGAAATAGTTGACAACAAGTATCAAATGATGACCCTGGAAGATATTTATCCCAGATCTAAGGTTAAAAATATGCTTTAGGTTCAAAATTATCATCAATACTGTAAGCTGTTTTTCTCTGTCACTGAGTGCTGAGTAGTAAAACAAATATATTTGCTGCTAAAATTAAGCTTCTTTCAATGGTGTTTTTCAATTTTAGATTATTCTGATGTTTGAAAAACCACCTTGTGAGATGGTCCGTGATGTGATGGTCCTTTAAGAACTCGGCTTTGATTTCAGGAGAAGTAAAACCATTGGGGTCCTTTACATCATGTGATGAGGTTGCCTGGGAGATGAACAATAGAATAGCAGGGTCAACCTGAAGTTAATGACAGAGGTGGTTCTCTGGCTGAGAGTTTGAAGGAAACATCTGCCAGTAGAATGCAGTTGACATTCTAGGTGTTGGCTTAAGGAATTAAAACTTTTGTTAAGTTCTTTACTAGTAATGAGTTGAATTTCTGGTGTAACCAAGAGGAGAGAAGTTTCCAAAATCAAAACTCCACAGTTAAAGAGTCTTCAAAGCAGAAGAGTTCTGTCACAAGATGGGTATACTTATGATGCCAGATATGCCAAGACTAAATGGAGAGTTTGCAACCCTTAGAATATTTGGGGGACATGTGAAGGGACCACCTTGCCCGAAGTGAACAGAAGTCCCATGCAATTTTAGCCCACAAACAAGTCATTGGCATAATACCCAGATCAAATGGTTGAATTTCCAAGTTTTGATAAACATCTGACTTGCAATTTTGGGGGGTGCAAATCTAATTATGTCTAAGAAAAGTTGAACTAAGACCTTTGATTTGGAGCATAAGTTGCTGTGTTAGTTGTATTTTCGTTACTTTTAGCCAAACAGATTATTTAAGAGAGAGAGTGTAGTTATTTTGGGTGGTGAATGCAAAAGAAAGTCTATAACACTGGAAGAGATGCTGGACATTATAAAGCATTTTGAGTGGAAGGAGAGAATGTAATTTAGCTCGTGTAACAGGAATGAGGTAATCTACCTCACACTATGATGACCCTCTGTTCCTGCATTAACAATACTTTTTCAATGTGCTGTGTTAAACTTACTTTTGTTTCATTGATAAGTAGGATTTAAACCTTCATTCAGGCTGTGCAATACTTTGCTAGACTTGAGTGAGTTTTGAGCAATCATGAGTGGTATTTTTTTGCTGACCTGCCTCGAACTCCACTTTTCTCAGAGGCCCCATTATTTTTATTAAACTATTTTTGATTAAGTGAGGTTTCACTGGAAACAGCTATGCCGTTATAGGAGCATTGCCCGGATTGCTAATTTTAGTCAGCAACAAAGGAACGCTATCCTCAATGCACAAAGGCGAATGCATGGAGGTCGCTCGCCAGTCAAGTAAATTCTAGATTTGTACAAGAGTTGAACTCTTCTGGACTTCTGGCGTTTTTACAGTCATAGATGTGCAGCATGGAATCAGACCCTTTGGCCCAATTCGCCCATGCCAACCAGATATCCTAAATTATTTTAGTCCTATTTGCCAGCATTTGCCCATACCCCTCTAAACTTCTCATATCCATACCCATCCAGATACCTTTTAAATATTGAAAGTGTACCAGCCCCTACCACTTCCTCTGGTAGATCTTTCCATACTCTTACCACCTTGTGTGAAAAGGTTGCCCCTTATGTCTCTTTTAAATCTTTCCCCTCTCACTTTAAACCTTTGCTATCTAGGTTTGGACTGCCCTACCCTGAGGAAAAGACCTTGTCTATTTACCCTATCCATACCCTTCATGTCTTTATAAACTTCTATGAGCTTCTGAAGTTCCAGGGAAAATAGCCCTAGCATATTCAGCCTCTCCCTATAGCTCAAACCCTCCAGTCCTGGCAACATCCATGCAAATTTTTCTGAAGCCTTTCAAGTTTCACAACGTCCTTCCTATAGTAGGGAGACCAGAATTGCACAGTGTTCTGAAAGCGGCCTAACCAATGTCCTGTAAAACTGCAATTTGGCCTCCCAACTCCTATATTTAATACACTGACCAATAAAGGCAAACATACCAAATGCCTTCTTCACTATCCTATCTACCAGTGACTTTACTTTCAAAGAATTATGAACCTGCGCTCCAAACTCTCTTTGTTCAGTATAAGTGCATAAGTCCTGCTGTTTTGCCTTTCCAAAATGCAGCACTTCACATTTATCTAAATTAAACTCCATCTACCACTCCTTGGTTCATCTGATCAAGATCCCTTTGTTCTGAGGTAACTTTCTTCACTGCCCACTATACCTCCAATTTTGGTGTCATCTGCAAACTTACTAACTAGACCTCCTGTGTTCATGTCCAAATTTTTTATATAAATGACAAAAAAAGCAGTAGACCCAGTACCAACCCTTGTGGCATACCACTGGTCACACGCCTCCAGTCTGTAAAGCAACACTCCACCATCACTCTGTCTTCTACCTTTGAGCAAGTTCATTATCCACAAATGGCTAGTTTTCCACATATTCCCTGTGATTTAAAAATAAAATTACTCTACCTTTTATCTAAGTTTTCACAAAATATATAAAATATTCCTTTTAGGAATATAGTCCTTCACAAAGGACTAATGTCACACTGTCTGAATTTATAAACACGTTTGTTTTATTTGTAGGAGACAGCATAATTAAAACATTATCAAGAGAAATGTCCCTGACGCATGAACATCTCATATGTGCAAATCTCATATTTGGGCCTAATTTGCTCAATTATTATATTCAGAAGAAAGAACAAATCACTGTTGACTGAACCATGCCAATTACTCAATGTATTAGTCAAGTGAACTAATGAAATTAATTTGATTAAAATGTTTACATATCTAAGCCTTCATTTTCCTTCTTCAAACTGGAAAGTATAAAATTGGTTAAACAACTGAAGGGCAAAATATTTGCAGGATCGAAAATGGAAGGATGGAAAAGTGACACTAGCTAAATTACTCTTGCAAAGAGTTGACATGAACTAGATGAGTTATTGTAACTTTCTGTACTGTACCTATTCTATGATTCTAGTCAGTGTAAATTACTACAAAGATGGTGTTTTGCAAAGGGAAGAAAAGCATCAAGCATTTTTTATGAAATGATGCATAAATATTTTTTGCAAAAAAAATCCTTCAGTATTAGCAAACTGAGTAACTTTGTAAATACGTGCAATTGAGTGGCCGTTCCGTTTTACATGAGGTGTCATGGGTACCACTGTCACAAGTAACATCAGAAGCTTCAATTGCAGGCAGGGATGGAAACATTGCTGTTTCCAGGAGAGCCTGACTAAGCTGAGAACAATTAGCTCAAACATGTATAATTCATGCCAGTTATACAATCAGAATCATAACACAGCCAATCAGAATAAATTGGTGAGCAGTTGAGCTTTGGGTCAGAATTCATGGCGTTGGCGTGTGGTGATCATTCTATAGGTGGCTGCTGGGAAAAGTCTAAAGACGTATGCTGGCAACCACTCCATAAATCAGTGGAGTGGTAGCATTATAACAACAGTGGTTGTCTGCTGTTTACTTGTTTTACTTGACAGAAGAAAATTAGAAAGGGTACTTCTAAGAATCTAGTATTCATAAAGTGGAGACCAGCAGGAAGCAACTTAATAATTTTAGAGGGGAATCTGGAAAGCAAAGGGCAGAAAGACCCAGAAAAGTTAGGAAAATTATATTTAAAAGAATGTAAAAAGTGGGAAACAAAACTTGCTTGAAAAGAAGGCAAGCTTGTGGATAAGGCCTTTTCATGTTTCCAAAAATCTGGAGAATTGGAGCTTTGGATGCTTTACAGTATGGCTGAAGAGCGCAACTGCAGTCAGGTCTGCATGATGACCAAGAGTATAAGAAATGTCAGCCATTTGACATCTCAAGCCTGACCCACCATTCTGTAGATCATGGATGATCTGCCCTAGTTCTGAAGTTCAAAGGTAGCTTATAATGGGAGGTTCTATTGTGATGACAGCTACCAGTATGACAAAACAATGCCATTAAGTAAGTAACATGCAACACTTTCTGAAACAAAGGAAATGGTCAGGTATTCTTGCAATGGTAAGAATGATCATCCTTGTAGACCAGCCTACCCATGACTAATGGCATGGAAGTATATTATCAAGACAAAGTTTGATAAGATATTAGACTTTAGATGTTTATCTAATTTTTTAAAAGATTCACACTTAAATCACCGTGGTTTTACTTTGTAATATGCACAGAAACTAAGCACCAGTTGTAGATATTATGAAATTAATGGTGCGAAGAAATTTGCCCAATGACAAATATTGGCATGCTTTCATAATAAAAATGGTAACTATTTGTTTTCTATGCAGTGGCGTCTGAGTGGATGTTACCACCATTCCATTTGAAGGAGGTGTGGTTGAGTCATTCAGGGTGAAGAGTTCAGAAACTGGATTATCATGCTGGGAATAATGATAGGCACATTTATTTAATTACATAAATGTTCCTATTTATAATTAGTATTCTAAAGAATAAGGACATCAGGTGCACTTAAGGACAAGTAGACATAATGTATCATCTTATACTGCCATATCAATATGTTCTGGTAAAGAAGATGTATTTGTGACAAGGATTGATTAAATCTATATGACATGAGGTTAGAGGTCTGGTGTAGTGAGGCCCGAGTTGTGTGAGAACTAAAACCTTAGCATGATTTGAAATGGAAGTAGATAGAGGAGCAGCGATTACTAGTTTTCTTATATATTGACACTGATTGAAAAGTGGGTCTTGGTAATGTGGAACAATCAAAAATCACGTCATATATTGTTGTAATATCAATGGTGCCTGAAGTGCAAATATCATCATAGGTACGGCATCATTTGTTGTGTCCAAACAACAAAAAAAAATTGGTTTAATCTGGAAATTTTAAAGATGCTCCCAAAGATGTTTTCTCGAGATGTCTGTTTGTAAGCAAAGAAACAGTTGATTTGTTAAGTTCTTTTTCTCCTGATGTCCTTACACTTTATGTACCTGCAATACACCAACTTCTATGAACAAGCAAAATTTATTAAACACAGTACAATACAAACTTTGGAGAAACCCGGAAAACTCTTCACCATGCTTGTGAGGCGTGACCAGGGAAGCTCTCTCTGAACAAAGGAAACAGTCCTCCCTTTGTACAAAATCTTTACATCACAGTTAGTAATGCCAACAAGACAACCCCCAGCCATTACCTAGTCACATACCATTCAAGACACAATGTTTCTGAAGGTCAAGGAGTCACTGCAATGTCATGCAAATCATCCCTTAATGGTCAAATCTGTTGCAAATTTTTTTTGTAACAATAGAGGAGCAGTCAAATTCAAACTGTAATGTTCTTATTGATTTCTGAATAGGGGATAAAAATGTAAATTGTAGGAGATGACAATGTAAATTGCTTTTGAATAACTAGGAAATGGCCATGCAAGTGGCTTTGAATGCCAAGAGGTGGGAGTGTAATTTCCTTACAATCTTCCTGCAAACCAGAGGTATCCCAACCTAGGCTCGGGACATCCAATTTCCTAAAGGTCAGTAGAGCAAATTAATTCTTTAATACCTCAGATTGGTAAACAACAATAACGAAATCCTTTAACTCGGTCTGACAGTGAACTCTGCTTCTGAAATCCAACAGCAATTGGAATTCCTAATACCACCAACACTAGAAATAAAACCTTAACATATTTCATTCAACCACCACATTGTATCTAGGCATCATTCATACCTTAGGTACACAACACAGCTGTTTGATGATGCAAACACACACAAATACACCAGTTAATATGTTCATTCACACCCACCACTTCTCTTCCAGGACAAGACTGCATGCAAAAGGTGGCATTAGGACAGATGGGGGAGGTCAACCAGGTCTGCAATAAATTGCTTTCCTTAAGGACACAGTGTTGACCAAGAATTGGCAGGGAAGTGAAGATGCTGTGGCCAGATGCAGAGCTGGGGCATACTAATTAGTTTCTTTACAAGTGCAGACCTACCCCAATACTGAATCATCCAAAGCCATCTTTAAATATTAAGTTCCACAAAAAGTCTTTAAACGTCTAATTTTAACAGAACACAGGTTAAGAATCAGTGAGAAAGAAGTACTTGGTGACTAAATGTTGCAATTTACAATCTCTCTCAAAGTTTAGGTGAAGGTATTGAGTATAATATATCCAAACTTGATAACAATCAAAGGGAAAGTAAGTTGTGAGGATGCTGAAGTCAGATATAGACAGGTGAATGAAGTAGATAGGGGATGACAGATGAAGTTTAATG
Source organism: Hemiscyllium ocellatum (assembly GCF_020745735.1). Lineage (NCBI taxonomy): Eukaryota > Metazoa > Chordata > Chondrichthyes > Orectolobiformes > Hemiscylliidae > Hemiscyllium > Hemiscyllium ocellatum. The sequence goes on along the minus strand of NC_083416.1, from coordinate 23,740,745 downwards.
TCAGTAAATGTGAAGATACCTTCTTTGATAAGAATAACAGAAAAGCAGGATAAATTTAAGAGAAGATATTAGTATTGGAAGTGGAGTTGTTTCTTTATATTCAAACTACAGTTAACATTTAGCACAGCAACTAATTAAGGAAGCAAATCATATGCTAATCTCTATTACAAGGGGCTGGAGTGCAAAAGTAAAGAAATTATGTAGCAATGATAGTTGACTTTTGTGAAACCCCCATCAGGAGTAATGTGTAATTTTGTTCTCCTTCCCCAACAAAAGGATACACTTGCTTTAAAAAGGAGATCTATTCGAAATTCACTAGTTTGAAGTTTGGATACGAGTGTATGGCCCAATGAGAAATTGAACAGTCCTGATCTTTCATTCGGAATGCAGAGGAGTGAGATGTGAACTCACTGAAATGTAAATATTACTTAAAGGATTTGACAGGCTAGACACAGAGGCAGTTTCCCTGTTTACTAAGTGCAAAACTAGGGCTCATACCTTAGTTGAGCACCAGATATTTAGCATATAAATGAGGAGAAATGCCTTCACTCAAAGCATTGTGAATTTTTAGAATTCTCCACTTCAGAATGGCTGTGGCTGTTCAGTTGCTGAGTGTATTTAAAGTGAGGAATGACGGATGTTTGGATAGGAATAGAACCATGGACAATGTGGACAGAACAGATAAACAGAATTGATGTCAAAGATTCATGTCATCTTATTGAATGTCAAAGTAAATTTTTAGAGCCTTATGGCCCTCATGTGCTTCTATTCTTCATATTTTAAAGTTAAATGGCATCATTTAGTTCTAGTTTTTCCATTTATTCTCTGCAATCACAACATCCATTGGTCAATCTTGTCAAAATAAATCCAAAATTGTGTTAAATCACAACAATTTTCTAATAGTATTGAGTGAATATATCTTGAAACTAATTGGTATATTGTCTATTTTTAAAAAAAATCATGGACAGGCTGTGATTTTTTTCCATTGGAACATAGGAATTTGAGAGGTAACCTTAGAGAAGTTTATACAATCATGAGGTGTACAGATAGGGTTAATGGTAGTGTCTTATCCCGAGGATGTGGGATTTCAAGACTAGGGAGCACATTAAGGCAAAGAGAGAGAGAGCGCAAGAGTACAAGAGAGAGAGCGAGAGTGAGAGCAAGCACGCGAGAGAGCGAGCGCGAGAGCGGGAGAGATATTTAATTCAGGCATGAGGTACAATTTTGTTTTTTGCGCCATAGGTGGTTCACGTGTAGAATTAACTGCTAGAGGAAGTGGTGGATGCAGGTACAAATACAACACTTAAAAGATATTTGAATAACTCTATGAATAGGAAAGCTTTGGAGGGATATTGGCCAAATAAGCAGGACTGATTTAGTTCAGGAACATGGTCAGTGTGAACTATTTGGAGCAGAGGGTCTATTTCCAACCTCATTAAAGTAATAGTTGCTTCATATTTATAACTTTGATAGTTTGACAATGTCAGGAATGTAAATACATCTACTTTCTCCCTAGAAAGAATTATCAAGTGATGCTGCAAGTTTCAACTTGTATGTGAATTAAATACCAGAAATCAATTAAAAAAACCCATCCAAAGATGTTAAACAATGTGAGCTTTAGTATTTCTTCATGTCATACAAATAAGTCTTTATTACTGACTTTCATATTGTAGAACCTATGAGGACAATATTTACCAGTATTTTGTAAATGTTATGCCCTGCTGTTCTTAGAGTTGACATGTGCTTTTCAGTCATAATTGCATACAAGCACATCACAATTCTCAGATTGCCTGGGAGTTGAGCCAAATCAGGCCAGCAATGTCAGCAATAACATGCCATCCATTCCTGCCCTTCATCATATTTTGTTGCTTTGGGACTTGTGGGTCATCCCTTCAGTCCAGAAAACTTCTTAATGAAAACCCATAGGAAATTCAAAGACTGATTTACTGCACATGAATTGTGTGTGATGCTGGTATTGTCACCTGAGAATATAAATATTGAGCAGCATGTATCAGCCAGAAAAAGAAGTTTGCTATATAAATAAAGGACAATGATTTCTCATAGGTTTTACTAAATACAGAAAGTGTATTTTGAGCTTATAGGGAGTCAGCAGCACTAGCAGTGTTCTATTAGAGTCATAGAGATATAGAGCATGGAAACAGACCATTGGGTCCAACCAGTCCATGCCGACCAGATATCCCAACCCAATCTAGGCCCACTTGCCAGCACCCGGCCCATATCCCTTCCTATTCAGACACCCATCCAAATGCCCTTTAAATGTTGCAATTGTATCACATCCTCTGGCAGCTCATTCTATACACGTACCACCCTTGACATGAAAAAGTTGCCCCTTAGGTCTCTTATATCTTTCCCCTCTCACCCTAAACCTAGATATAGAGATCCTGAACACAGGGAAAAAACTTTGCCTACTTATCCTATCCATACCTCATAATTTTGTAAACCTCTATAAGGTCACCCCTCAACCTCCAAAGCTCCAGGGAAAACAGCCTCAGCCTGTTCAGCCTCTCCCTGTAGCTCAGATCCTCCAATCCTGGCAACATCCTTGTAAATCTTTTCTGAACTCTTTCAAGTTTCGCAACATCTTTCCGATAGGAAGGAAACCAGAATTGCATGCAATATTCCAACAGTGGCTTAGCCAATGTCCTGTACAGCCACAATACGACCTCCCAACTCCTGTACTCAATACTCTGACCAATAAAGGAAAGCATACCAAATGACTTCTTCACTATCCTGTCTCCATTTTCAAGGAGCCATGAACCTGCACTCCAAGGTCTCTTTGTTCAGCAACATTCCCTAGGACCTTACCATTAAGTGTACAAGTCCTGCTAAGATTTGCTTTCCCAAAATGCAGCACCTCGCAGTTATCTGAATTAAACTCCATCTGCCACTTCTCAGCCCATTGGCCTATCTCGTCCAGATCCTGTTGTAATCTGAGGAAACCTTCTTTACGATCTATTATACCTCCAATTTTGGTGTCATCTGCAAACTTACTAACTGTACATCTTATGCTCGCATCCAAATCATTTAAGTAAATGACAAAAAGTAGAGGGCCCAGCACCGATCCTTATGGCACTCCACTGGTCACAGGCCTCCAGTCTGAAAAACCCTCCACCACCACCCTCTGTCTTCTACCTTTGAGCCAGTTCTGTATCCAAATCGCTAGTTCTCCCTGTATTCCATGAGATCTAACCTTGCTAATCAGTCTCCCATGGGGAACCTTGTCGAATGCCTTACTGAAGTCCATATAGATCACATCTACTGCTCTGCCCTCATCAATCTTCTTTGTTACTTCTTCAGAAAACTCAATCAAGTTTGTGAGACATGATTTCCCATGCACAAAGTCATGTTGACTGTCCCTAATCAGTCCTTGCCTTTCCAAATACATGTACATCCTGTCCCTCAGGATTCCCTCCAACAACTTGCCCACCACCGAGGTCAGGCTCACCGGTCTATAGTTCCCTGGCTTGTCTTTACCACTCTTCTTAAACAGTGGCACCACGTTTGCCAATCTCCAGTCTTCCGGCACCTCACCTGTGACTACAGATGATATAAATATCTCAGCAAGAGGCCCAGCAATCACTTCTCTAGCTTCCCACAGAGTTCTCGGGTACACCTGATCAGGTCCTGGGGAATTTATCCACTTTTAACCATCTCAAGACATCCAGCACTTCATTCTCTGTAATCTGGACATTTTGCAAGATGTCACCATCTATTTCCCTACAGTCTATATCTTCCTAATCCTTTTTCCACAGTAAATTCCGAAGCAAAATATTCATTTAGTATCTCCCCCATTTTCTGTGACTCCACACAAAGGCCACCTTGCTGATCTTTGAGGGGCCCTATTCTCTCCCTAGTTACCCTTTTGTCCTTAATGTATTTGTAAAAACCCTTTGGATTCTCCTTAATTCTATTTGCCAAAGCTATCTCACATCCCCGCTTTGCCCTCCTGATTTCCCCCTTAAGCATAATCCTACTTTCTTTATACTTTTCTAAGGATTCACTCGATCTATCCTGTCCATACCTGACATATGCTTCCTTCTTTTTCTGAACCAAACCATCAATTTCTTTAGTCATCCAGCATTTCCTATACCTACCAGCATTCCCTTTCACCCTGAGAGGAATATACTTTCTCTGGATTCTTGTTGTCTCATTTCTGAAGCCTTCCCATTTTCCAGCCGTCCCTTTACCTGCGAACATCTGCCTCCAATCAGCTTTCGAAAGTTCTTGCCTAATACCATCAAAATTGGCCTTCTCCAGTTTAGAACTTCAACTTTTATATTTGGTCTATCCTTTTCCATCATTATTTTAAAACGAATAGAATTATGTTCGCTGGCCCCAAAGTGCTTCCCCACTGACACCTCAGTCACCTGCCCTGCCTTATTTCCCAAGAGTAGATCAAGTTTTGCAGAAAATTGTCTTGTATGCACTTAACAAATTCCTCTCCATCTAAACTTTTAACACTATGGCAGTCCCAGTCGATTTTTGGAAAGTTAAAATTCCCAACCATAACTACCCTATTATTCTTACAGATAGCAGAGATCTCCTTACAAGTTTGTTTCCCAATTCCCCTCTGACTATTGGGGGGTCGATAATACAATCCCAATAAGGTGATCATCCCTTTCTTATTTCTCAGTTCCTCCCAAATTACTTCCCTGGATGTATTTCCGGTAATGTCCTCCCTCAGCAAAGCTGTAATGCTATCCCTTATCAAAAATGCCACTCCCCCTTCTCTCTTTCCTCCCTTTCTATCCTTCCTGTAGCATTTGTATCCTGGAACATTAAGCTGCCAGTCCTGCCTATCCCTGAGCCATGTTTCTTAAACTGCTATGATATCCCAGTCCCATGTTCCTAACCATGCTCTGAGTTCATCTGCCTTCCCTGTTAGGCCCCTTGCATTGAAATAAGTGCAGTTTAATTTATTAGTCCTACCTTGCCCCTGCTTGCCCTGACTGTTTGACTCACTTCTGTTCTCAGCTGTACCCATCTCAGATCGATCTCTATCCTCACTATCTCCCTTGGTCCCACCCCCCCCATCTTACTAGTTTAAATCCTCCCAAGTAGTTTTAGCAAATTTCTCTGCCAGTATATTAGTCCCCTTCCAATTTAGGTCCAACCCATCCTTCTTGTACAGGTCACTTCTACCTACCCCAAACGAAATTCCAATGATCCAAAAATGTGAATCCTTCTCCCATACACCAGCTCCTCAGTCATGCATTCATCTGCTCTATCCTGTTATTCCTGCCCTCACTAGCTCGTAGCACTGGCAGTAATCCAGATATTACTACTCTTGAGGACTTTCTTGTTAAATTTCTGCCTAACTCTCTGTAATCTCCCTTCAGAGTCTCAACCTTTTCCCTTCCAATGTCGTTAGTTCCAATGTGGATAATGACCTCCTGCTGGTCTCTCTTCCCCGTGAGAACATTCTGCACCCTCTCTGAGACATCCTTGATCCTGGCTCCAGGGAAACAACACACCATTCTGCTTTTTCTCTGCTGGCCACAGAAACGTCCGTCTGTACCTCTGACTACACACTCCCCTAATACAATTGATCTCTTGGAAGCCGACATACCTCTCATTGTATTAGAGCCAGTGTCAATACCAGAAACTTGACTGTTCGTGCTACGTTTCCCTGAGAATCCATAACCCCCTACATTTTCCAAAACAGCATACTTGTTTGAAATGGGTATATCCACAAAAGACTCCTACACTAACTCTTACCCTTCCTGGAGTTAGGAAGACTATGTGAGACTTTCCCGCCTTCCTATAACTGCCATCCATCACATACTGTTGCAAATTCCTCATCGCTTCTATCTGTCTCTCCAACCAATCCACTCGATCTGATAAGATTCGTATCCAACGGCATTTATGGCAGATATAATCCGCAGTAACCCTTAAACTCTCTTTAGACTCTCACATCTGACAAGAAGTACATATCACTGCAAAGGCCATTTTTGCTCCTTCACAATCTACAGACCCAGAAAATAACACCGTCTTATTCCTCTACAAACACTGCCCCAGGTTAAATTAATAGCTATGACTTATATTTTCAGTTTAATCAAGAGACTTGTCTCCAAAAACCTATAATCAAGAAAGAATCCACTATGAGAAAGTGAGGACTGCATGCAGATGCTGGAGACCAGAGATGAAAATGTGTTGCTGGAAAAGCGCAGCAAGTCAGGCAGCATCCAAGAAGCAGGAGAATCGACGTTTCGGGCATGAGCCCTTCTTCAGGAGAATCCAATATACTCACTACTGCAGGAAGAATCCACTATACTCACTATTGGAGAGACTTAAAATGACAATTAAATTATCTGATTCTGTGCTGTGAACTTCGCCCAACAGTTCCTCCAAGATTAGTTGTGAATTTTACTGTTTGTTAATTTTCCTAGATGTACTCCGATGTATAGCAATACATGAATTCAAACAGCAAAGGCGGTAACTGTCCAGGTTCTCTCTCTCTCCTGCACTGACCTCACCATGTGCTTCCTTTGTCTGCTCTTCTCCCTTTTAAACTGCTGCTGTTTAGACTTTTTTTCCCAAAGTTCCAAAACAATGCAACAGTATATAAAACAGTAATTGCTGCTCCTGGAATTCGAGGAAATCACCTCCTACACCTAAAATACCTCATAAATAAGGAGCAGCTCTTACAGCCAGAAGTTTTTCCCGTCCTCCATCTTGGATTACCCAGAATTGACCAGTTGTGGCTTGCCTTTTTTCCCTACCTTTCATGTAATGTTAATGGCCTTTGCTTTTATTTTCCCTGAACAATAGTTACAGTGCATCCTGGATTCTCAGAAAATGAATGAACTCATTCATTCTACTGAATTTAGTTTCGTACTGTGCAGCCAATATTTCTTGAAACTGGCTGCACTGTGGATCCCAACATTTCACTGTTAGTTTAAGTAGTTTCCAATTAAGTGTGTTTATAGAATAATTTGGAGAAATAAGCAGATATGAATAAACTTAATATTCCACAATTCTGTGAGAACCAGTTCTAATAACTGGTACACTGAACTAGCCATGACAGTTTAATAGAACATAGTGATATTAGAAGCAGGACTTGAGGCAGCTAAGTGGAGTCTTTAAAGAATTAATTCTTCCACATCACTCATTGAAAAACATATTGGTAGGTTCATACTGATTTAGTTTAAGAAGTGTCATGAGCAGTTGACAGTTGAAGAGCAGAGTATCTTTAGCTCCCATTAAGTGCACTTTATGGGGTTGAGAAATACTACAATACTATAATCTTTGGATTAACTAGGTTAACTATTAACAGTAGTAAAACATTGAGCAAGAAATGGTATAATTAGAAATAGGTAATTTCAGTAAAATAATATAAAACACATTACAGATGGTTTTGCCATAATGAGTGTTTCTTCAATGTGAATTGGCTATAAAGCAATTGAAGAATTTAGACCATTATTTGTAGAATGCAAACTTTCCTTACCTGTATTGGCTATAACACGATTCTGGTTCCAGTGGTTTAAATGGTGCTGCTATTACATGATTTTCTTAGATCGCAGGATCACATGGGAACAGAAAAATCACATTATATCAGAACAGACTGTATTTCTTTTCCTAAAAGCTGGTGTGTACATAATAATCCAAAAGAAAATCCACAAAAATGATGTTTTGAAATGTATTATTGCCTTTTAAAGAAATGCTTACATTCCATACATTAAAAAAAGGCAAACATTCGTTGTTTGTAACACTGTCATCACGCTTTATTGGTCAATGAATAATTCATAGATTTCATTAGGAAACATCATAAATGATCATTACAAATTCATGAAGTGAAGAAAAATGCAGAGCTTTTTCTAAAAGAAGAAAGGAAGCATAAGACTAAGTTGCCTTTGTTCTATGTTGTACAATTATCTTAAAGTTTATAATACACCTAGAAAGGAATAAAACAGCTGGGATTCCCATTTCTATCATTTATTCAATGGCACATTTGAAAATCGCATATGGAGGACAAGATCAAGCTTGCCAATTGTGTACCTTTTTTTTTGATTTGTTGCCTCCAGCTTGCACAACCACCTGGAGTTATATTCCAGCATAAATAAATATCTTCAGGATACTACGTGAGTAACTTTTAAAAAAAATGCTACTCCTAGTATTATTGATTAATTTAAAAATATATTAAAGTTGAAGTCAATTATTGATTTGGGGTGCGCATTAATCTTTTTTTCCCATTATTCAGTTGAAAATATTTTACACAATGAGAAACTTGATTTATGTTCCAGTCCAGGTAACTTAGAAATCTGGAGTTGGTCAACCAGTCGAGCACTGACTAAGCAAAGTACTTAATTGCAGTTGAAACATCTTTGGAGATTAAGAATCTAAATCAAGGCAAGGACCCTCTTGTGGTGCAGCTGTACTGCCCCTATCACTAGACCGGGAGGCTTAGATTCAAGTTCCACCTGCTCTAGAGGTGTTTTATAACATCTCTGAACAGGTTGATTGGACAAATAATTAATAAAAAATTCTAAATCAAGACTACCTTTTTTATGTCATCTTTGAACCAGATGGCTGAGGTTCACAACAATTGGGACATCTGTCCACCAAGCATGGGGAATTTTGACCTTAACATCATGATTTATATATCTGAGATGCAGGCTACAACAACAAGATGAGAAGGGGGCAGTTAATTATGGGAAATGATGAAATGGCTGAGGCATTGAACAGCTACTTTGCATCGGTCTTCACAGTGGAGGGTAAGTGAAGAAGAGAAGAAGATATGAGGACCTGGAAACAATTATTATTACAGAAGAGTTAATGTTGGGAAAGCTAATGGACCTAAGGATACATAAGTCTCCTGGCCCTTATGGAACGCATCTCAAGGTACTAAAAGAGATGGCAGAAGAAATAGCAGGTGACTGGCAGTAGTTTCCAAAATTCGCTGGACTTTGGGGCACTTCAGCAGATTGGAAAATAGCAAACTTAACACCACTGTTTAAAAAGGGAAGTAGGGCGGCACGGTGGCACAGTGGTTAGCATTGCTGCCTCACAGCACCAGAGACCCGGGTTCAATTCCCACCTCAGACAACTGACTGTGTGGAGTTTGCACGTTCTCCCCGTGTCTGCGTGGGTTTCCTCCGGGTGCTCCGGTTTCCTCCCACAGTCCAAAGATGTGCAGATCAGGTGAATTGGCCATGCTAAATTGCCCGTAGTGTTAGGTAAGGGGTGGATGTGGGGGTGTGGGTGGGTTGCGCTTCGGCGGGTCGGTGTGGACTTGTTGGGCCGAAGGACCTGTTTCCACACTGTAAGTAATCTAATCTAGACAAAAAGATGGAGAATTATAGACCAGTGACCTTAACCTCTGTGGTGGGAAAGATGCTGGAGTCTATTATCAAGGAAGTAATAGCAGGGCATCTCAAAAGATATTGCTCCACAGTACAGACACAGCATGGGTTCACGAAGGGCAGGTCATGCTTCACAAATCTTTTGGAATTCTATGAAGACATTTCAAGCAAGGTGGACCACAGGGACCCAGTGGATGTGGTATACCTAGATTTCCAAAATGCCTTTGACAAGGTGCTGCACATGAGGCTGCTGCATAAAATAAGGATGCATGGTTTTAGGGGTAGAGTATTAGCGAGGATAGAGGACTGGTTGACTGACAGGAAGCAAAGATTGGGGATAAATGAGTGCTATTCTGGCTGGCAATCAGTGACTAGTGGTGTGCCTCAGAGATCGGTGTTGGGACGACAATTATTTACAATTTGCCACTGACAAATGAGTGGCAGAGCAAAATGTGCAGAGGACTAAAACTTTGCAGAGGAACATAGATACATTAAGTGAGTAGGCAAAGGTCTGGCAGATGGAATACAATGTTAGTAAATGTGAAGTCATTAATTTTGGTAGGAGTAACAGCAAACTAGAGAATTAGTTGAACGGTAAACATTGCAGCATGCTGATTTGCAGAGGGACCTGGGTGTCCTTGTGCATGAATTGCAGAAGGTTGGTTTGCAGGTACAACAAGTAATTAGGAAGGCAAATGGAGTTTGCCTGCAACATTGTCTACTATGACCCATTACTAAAGGGGTTGAGTTTAAAAGCAGAGAGATAATGCTATAGCTGTTGAGGGCACACCTGGAGTACTGTGTGCAGATTTGGTCTCCTTACTTGAGAAAGGATGTACTGACACTGGAGGGGGTGCAGAGGAGGTTCATTAGGTTGATTCCAGAGTTGAGGGGTTGTCCTATGAGGAGAGATTAGATTAGATTAGATTAGATTACTTACAGTGTGGAAACAGGCCCTTCGGCCCAACAAGTCCACACCGACCCGCCGAAGCGCAACTCACCCATACCCCTACATTTACCTCTTACCTAACATTACGGGCAATTTAGCATGGCCAATTCACCTGACCCGCACATCTTTGGACTGTGGGAGGAAACCGGAGCACCCGGAGGAAACCCACGCAGACATGGGGAGAACGTGCAAACTCCACACAGTCAGTCGCCTGAGTCAGGAATTGAACCCGGGTCTCAGGCGCTGAGACACAGCAGTGTTAACCACTGTAGGCTGAGTAGATTGGGATTGTATTCATTGGAATTTAGAAGAATGTGAGAAGAGAAAGAATGGGATCTTATAGAAACATGTAAAATTATGAAGGGAATTGATGAAATAGAAATACATAGGATGTTTCTAATGGTAGGTGAGACTAGAACAAGAGGGCATGCATCAAGATTAGAGGAACCAGGTTTAGAACTGAACGGAGAAGGAACTTCTTCACCCACAGCGTTGTTAATCAATGGAATTCCTTGCTCAGGGTAGTAGTTGATGCTATTTCAGTAATCGCTTTTAAAGCTAAGGTAGATAGTTTTTTGAAAAATAAAGGAATTAAAGGGATATGGTGAAAATGTGGGTAAGTGGAGCTGAGTCCACAAAAAGATTAGCCATGATCTTATTGAGTGGCAGAGCAGGCTCGAAGGGTTGGACGGCCTACTCCTGGGTCCTAGTTATTATGTTCTTAACTGTGTGGTACATTTCAGAGTAACTGGTAAAATTTCAAATGTTACAATTGCAGTCTCTATGAAACTAAATTCTGAAGTAGCTTTAAGGTTCAATCAAACTATCATGAAATTTATAATTGTGAAACCTTAAATGTTTATTCATACCTTCTGGATTCTCCAAGCTATTACATAAACAAAATTAATTGGGAACTATTTAAACAAACAAACATTCGCATTTAAAAAAATGACCAGCTGTGGGTACAGTATACATATTTTCCATGCCTATAGAAAAAAACACTTTACACTAGGTAATGAAAACTTGGGTGGCGCAGCGGCTGGCACTGCTACCTTACAGCACACGAGACCCAGTTTTGATTATAGCTTGGCCTGTGTGGAATTTGAATGTTCTCCAAGTATCTGAGTGGGTTTCCTCCAGGTGCTCTGGTTTCCTCCCACAGTCCAAAAATGTGCAGTTTAGGCGGATTGGCCATGCTAACTTGCCTACTGCGGTCTAGGATGTGTAGGGTAGTTGGATTAGATGTGGGAAATTCATGGTGTAAGGTAGGCGGGTGGGTCTGGGTAGGATGCTGTTCGGAGGGTTGGTTTGGACTTGATAGGCTAAATGCCTTGCTTTCATATGTCTGGATTCTATGATACAATAGGAAATGAGAATTATATGTGACAGCTTTTTACAAAATGGAAAATCACTTTTCTCTTCTCCAATCCTCTTAATCACGGAATAAGAAAGTAGGTTTCTGTCAGTTAGAGTTGTGCAGCCTGAGTGTATGAGCAAAAGCAGACCGAGGGGCAAAAACAGAAGTTGCTGGAAAAGCTCAGCAAGTCTGGCAGCATCTGTGAAGAAAATGAGTTGCTGGAAAAGCGCATTTCTGCACTTTTCCAGCAACACATTTTCATCTCTGATTTCCAGCATTGCAGTCGTCACTTTCTCCCAGCATCTGTGAAGGGCTTATACCTGAAATATCTATTCTCCTGCTTCTTGGATGCTGCCTGACCTGTGTTTTTCCAGCAGCACACTCTCAACCCAGCATCTGTGAAGAGAAATCAGAGTTAAGGTTTTGGATCTGGTGACCATTCCTCAGGACTATTTGTTTCTGATTTACAGCATCCACAGTTCTTTTGGTTTTTATTTAGTAGTCAGAGTGGTCTAGTTACTGATTTTTTAAATCCTGTTTCCTCCTGTGAGGGAACATATGGTATGTAGACTCTAGTGGTGACCTGAGAGATAGTGAGGACTACTGATGCTGGAGATCAGAGTCAAGAGAGTGTGGTGCTAGAAAAGCACACGATGAGGGGCTTATGCCCAAAACGTCAATTCTCCTACTCCTCAGATGCTGCCTGACCTGCTGTGCTTTTCTAACACCACACTCCTGACTAGTGGTGACCTGTGGGCAACATCCAATATGCATTTGGGTCAGGATTGATTAGTAGAAACCTTCATTGTGAGACTGAGTGGTGCAGTAAGCTTTTCTTTTAAAAATTATGCCTCAAAATTGGTTGACACTAGCATCACCCACATTGCCCATGCTGAATTACTCTTGAAACTAGTGATGAGTTGCCTCTTAAAACTGCTACAACATCCACAGCAATGTTAGAGGAGTTCCAGGATTTTGACCTAGGATACTGGAAAAAAGGCAAACACAAGTCTAAATCATGATGGCATGCGACTTGGTGGAGGTGGTAATAATCTTATGCGTTCGGGGGTACTGTTGAAATTAGTATACCAGTTTGCAGTTGTCACTTTTGATAAACAGAAAGTATTGCAGAAACTCAGCAAGTTTGGCTGTATCTGTGAAAAGAGAAACAGCTAAGGTTAAAATACCATAACCGGATTTACAGTATCCTCTTTTATTTGGTCTTTAAAATGTTTTCTTCCAAATAAAGCGACTTGCCGTCAAGCATGACTTACGTGAACATGAAACATTTTCACAGGAGAATTTGGTGGTGGGAATGGATTTACACGCTGAACTTCCCGCCTGCTCTTAAAGTCGGCACAAGAGACAGACTTTAGAAAGATTCTAAGAATCATTACAAAATATTCTCTACGTGAATACACACCTGACATCATGACATAAACAGCTTGCTGCTGCTGCTCCCTTTGGGTGTGGCACGGAGGCCATTTCCAACTCTTGTTGCCCTCCCACCGCAGCTCCTCTTCACTTTAACCGGGCATCGGTCAATTGCACACAATTTCCTCTTACAGCTCATAGCACGGTGCTTTTTGGATCACGTTTTTATTTATTTAATTTGACGCGTTTTTATTTTTTGGATTCCCCCCTCCTCTCCCGTGCACTTTTCAGGTTCGCTCCTGGTGCGGGCCGTGCAGGGGGCGTGTGGCCACTTACTTGGAAGCGCTTCTCGCCCTGCCCCCAAGCAGGGCTGGTTTCGGTGACTCAGAACGCTGGAAGTCAGTGAGATATTAGGAGTGTTATATCTTCGCCGGAGGAAAAAGTAGTAGGAGAAGCGGCAGCAAGGGAACAAAATAAAGAAAACAAGTAGAACCACGACTTTTTTTTGTGTGGAAGGAAAAACTGATTGAAAACAGCGATTTGAATCAAGTAAGTGAGAAGCGGAAGGAAAACACTTTTGTTAACAAAACACGGACAAGCATAACTTTTAGTAAATCGTAGAATTTCAGTGAAAACTCAGTTTCAGTTGTTGGTGGTGGCCGTTGGGGGAAAGTTCCGTTTCGAACTCCGGCGAAGTTTAAATGGCCGCTCGAGCCCGATGTCGGTGCCGGGTTTCACTCTTTCTCGACCAGGATTTCCGCGGTTGCGGTTAAAGGCACAGATTTATCACGCTTTTATTTAAGAAAAGTATATATTATATGTATGTGTGTGCGCGCGCGCAATCGCTTTTATTCCTCAGGCGTTGCGCTTGTTTGGACTGTTCGGCGCCTATCTTAGGCCTCATCCTCTTCCTGGATTTGTGGATGGGAGAGGGCCCGGCACCGCCCCGTGAATTGTTGTGCACATATTAGAACCGTATAACTCGATACAGAGTCCAGGTGCACTCATTAAACCTTTTACTTAGTTTCCTAAAGTTTCCCACCTTCCCCCTCCCGCCATGAGTTTTGTGTACGACTTATTGCTTTTTGCTTTAAATCATCATTATAGGTGGGATTTCAGACGCCAACTCAGCCTGCATATTGCTTTCCCTAAATGTTAATCTCAGTACGTTATAATTTTGAAATATTTATAGAATGCCTCAGAAGCTGGATGAGTTGGCATGTGAACTATGCCACTAAAGTATGTTGTGAAGCTTTTAAAAGTTGCTTCTTTCTGGTTTTGATAGCTTCTTGGTACAGCTCCTTTGACATAATCGCAATAGTTTGTGCGTTGTAAAATAACACTCGTAATTAAGCGACCTGAAAACAAAAGGTCAAAACCTTTTGTCTGAGAGGGGTGTAAGTGGGAAAAATAACCGTAGTAGAATACACTGCCAGCAATGATAGGGTGATCAAAATCAGGAATTCTCAAGCTGCATGTGGAGGAGTGCATATGGAGGTGGAGGTCCATGTGGAGGTTGTTGGGCTGGAGGAGATTAGAAGTAGAGTTTAGGGAGGACATGAAAGAGTTTGAGAACAATGGTGAAAATTTCAAAGTTGAAATGTTGCCAGTTTATGAGTCAACAAAGTCCAGGAGGAACAAAGTAATAACTGAATGTGACCATACACAGATCAAACCATACACCGGAATTTTGGATGAGCAAATTAGATTACTTACAGTGTGGAAACAGGCCCTTCGGCCCAACAAGTCCACACCGACCCGCCAAAGCGCAACTCACCCATACCCCTACATATACCCCTTACCTAACACTACGGGCAATTTAGCATGGCCAATTCACCTGACCCGCACATCTTTGGACTGTGGGAGGAAACCGGAGCACCCGGAGGAAACCCACACAGACACGGGGAGAACGTGCAAACTCCACACAGTCAGTCGCCTGAGGCGGGAATTGAACCCAGGTCCCTGGCGCTGTGAGGCAGCAGTGCTAACCACTGTGCCACCGTGCCGCCCCAAATGTTTTAGATTAGATTACTTAGTGTGGAAACACGCCCTTCGGCCCAACACGTACACACTGACCCGCCGAAGTGCAACCCACCTAGGCCCATTCCCCTACATTTGCCCCTTCACCTAACACTACGGGCAATTTAGCGTGGCCAATTCACCTAACCTGCACAATCTTGGACTGTGGGAGGAAACCGGAGGAAACCCACGCAGACACGGGGAGAATGTGCAAACTCCATGCAGTTGCCTGAGGCGGGAATTGAACCAGTGTTTCTGGCGCTGTGAGGCATTATTCCTGATGAAGGGCTTTTGCCCAAAATGTCGATTTTACTGCTCTTCGGATGCTGCCTGAACTGCTGTGCTCTTCCAGCACTAACCACCGTGCCGCCCACCTTCAAAGTGTAAAATGTAGGAAACCAGCCAGAAATGTGATGAAGAGTAGAGCTTTGGGGCATATGCACCTGAAGATATGCTTGCTAATTGAAGAATGGTTACATCGAGTTGAGATGCCAGAATTGGAGAAGCACAGATATCTTATCTCAAGCCAAAGGAAATTAGAGATGGGGAGGTGCAATGTTGTCGTTTCTTGCAAAGTGTCACGTGTACACAAGTACAGTGAAAAACGTTGTGAGCAATACAGCAGATCATATAAGTAAGGACATATAGATCATAGCTTAGAGTGGTGCTGGAAAAGCTTCATGAAGGGCTTCTGCCTGAAACATCAATTTTACTGCTCCTAGGATGCTGCCTGAACTGCTGTGCTTTCCCAGAACCACTCTAATCTAGACTCTGGTTTCCAGCATCTGCAGTCATTGTTTTTACCAGATGATTATGATTTTTAGCTACAAATCTGTTTAAAGTCTGACCCTTTTTTAATTTTATCACTCTTCGTCACAGAGTATGGAAGCAGACCCTTTGGTCCAACTCGTCCATGCCGATTGGCTATCCCAATCCAATCTAGTCCCATTTCCTGAGGCCCTTTTCCCTCCAAACCCTTCATATATCCATCCAATGCCTTTTGAATGTTGTAACTGTACTGCCTCCTCTTCTGGCAGCCCATTTCACACACGCACCACTCTCTGGGTGAAAAAGTTGCCTCCTGGGTTTCTTTTATATCTTTACCGTCTCGCCCTAAACTAATGCCTTCTATTTCAGGTCTCCCCCACCCCCAGGGAAAAGACCTTGTTTATTTACCCTATCTATGCCCCTCATGATTTTATAAACCTCTAGAAGGTCACCCCCTCAGCCTCTGATGCTCCAGGGAAAACAGCCCTAGCCTATTCAAACTGTCCCTCTAGCTCAAAACCTCCAACCCTGGCAACATCCTTGTAAATCTTTTCTGAACCCACGCAATATTCCAGAAGTGGCCTAAACAATGTCCTGTACTGCCACAACATGACCTCCCAATTCCTGTACTCAATACTCTAACCAATATAGAAAGCATACCAAACAGCACCTTCACGATCCCATCTACATGCAATTCTATTTTCAAGGAGCTATGACCTCTAGGATCTTACCATTAAGTATATAAGTCCTGGTAAGATTTGCTTTCCCAAAACATAACACCTTGCATTTATCTAAATTAAACTCCATCTGCCTCTCCTCAGTCCATTAGTCCTTATGATCATGATCCCATTGTAATCCGAGGTAACCTTCACCTCCAATCCGCTACACCTCCAATTTTGGTGTCATCTGCAAACTTACTAACTATACCTGTTATGCTCACATCCAAATCATTTATATAAATGAAAAGTAGTGGACCCAGCACTGATCCTTGTGGCACTCCACTGGTCACAGGCCTCCAGTCTGAAAAACAACCCTCAACCACCACCCTCTGTCTTTTGCCTTTGAACCAGTTCTGTATCCAAATGGCTAGTTCTCCCTGTATTCCATGAGATCTAACCTTGCTAACTAGTGTCCCATGGGAATACTCGTTGAACGCCTAATTAAAGTCCACATAGATCACGTCTACTGCTCTTCCATCATCAATTCTCTTTGTCACTTCAAAAAAACTCAATCAAGTTTGTGACATGATTTTCCACGCAGAAATTGACTATCTCTAATTAGTCCATGCCTTTCCAAATGCACTTCCGTCCTGTCCGTCAGGATTTCCTCCAACACAGACATCAGTCTATAGTTCCCGGGCTTGTCCTTACCAGCTTTCTTTAATAATAGCCAACCTCCAGTCTTCCGGCACCTCACCTGTGACTATCGATGATACAAGTATCTCAGCAAGAGGCCCAGCAATCATTACTCTAGCTTCTCGCAGAGTTCTATGGTATTCCTTGATCAGGTCCTGGGGATTTATCCAGCTCTTCCTTCTCTGTAATGTGGATGTTTTTCAAGATGTCACCATCTATTTCCCCACTTTCTAAATCTTCCATGTCCTTTTCCACAGTAAACACTGATGCAAAATACTCATTCAGTATCTCCCTTATCCCCTGCAGCTCCACACAAAAGTCATTTTGCTGATCCTTGAGGGGCTCTGTTCACTCCCTAGTTGCCTTTTCGACCTTAACATGTTTGTAAAATTTCTTTGGATTATCCTTAATTGCATTTGCAAAAGCTATATCCTGCCTCCTATTTGCCCTCCTGATTTCCCTCTTGAGTGTACTCCTACTGCCTTTGTACTCTTCTGAGGATTCACACTATCCCTCCTGTCTATACCTGACATATGCTTCCTTCTTTTTCTTAAACAAACCCTCCATTTCTGATCAAAACAGACTTTTTTGCCTTTTGGCCAATTATCTTGATGTTTTAAGACAATACAAATGTTTATCTGATTAACTGCTTAAATGTTGCAAAATTCTCTGACTCAGTCACCCTTGGACATTGAGCTCCACACTTCCACAACCCTTTAAGTGAAAAGGATTCTTCTTAACTCTTTTAGCCCCTCTACATGTGTTCTGATCCACCTCATATCTAAGCCTCTCATAATCTTGTATACCTCTGTCAGCACCCCTGTCAACTTTTGCTGCTCCAAGGAAAATGACCCCAGTCCAGTTTTTTGTCAGACTTTAGGCACCAGCACAATAAATGATATCTGCATCCTTGATAGTGCAGTCATATCCTTTCTTGAATATGGTGACCAGAACTGGGCACAGTTCTTCAGTTGTGGCCTAACTACCTTGTTATACAGTATTGGTGTAACTTGCTTACTCTTGCCTTTACAAGCCAAGGCATAGAATTCAAATATCCTCTCTGCTTCCTTCATTTGCCTGCACTTCTACCATCAGAGACCTGTAGATATAGACACTAAAGATCCCTCTGACCTTTGTTACTTTCCAGGGCCTTTTTATTCATAGTGAATTAGAATCCCTATACTATGGAAACAGGTCCTTCAACCCAACAAAGCCACACTGACATTCTAAAGAGTAACCAACCCAGATCCATTCCTCCACCTTTATTGTCCTGTATTTATCCCTGACTAATGTACCTAACGTACACACAGCCAATTCACTGAGCCTGCACATTTGGATTCTGGGAGGAAACCCATACAGATGCAGAGAGAATGTGCAAGCTCCACACAAACAGTTGCCTGAGGCTGGAATTGAACCTGGGTCTTTGACACTGTGAGCCAGCAGTGCTAACCAGTGAGCCACTGTGCTGCCCCAGATTTGTAATAGGGGTAATTTCTTGCCTTGTTAGTTCTCCCCAGTTGTATTTCTTTTAATTTTTCCAAGTTGAATTCCATTTGTCACTGTGTTGTCCATCTAATCAGTCCATTAGTACCCACCTGCAGTTTACAGCTATGCTCCTCAGTATTTACTGCTTTATCAAATTTCATATAACTATCAAACTTCTTAGTCATGTCCCCTACATTTCAGTCCACATCATTTAAAGTGTACCACATATAGCCCCATGGAACAGCAGTGGATGCTCCTACTTTCTTGATAAGTCTTTCACAAGCCATTTTTTTAACAAAAGCCTCATCTCAAATTTAATGAAATTTGTCAATCGTGATGAGCATCTCTTAACAAATCCATGGTGAAAATCTGTGATTTACCTATTGAAGTGCAGACCAACTTCTGAGAGTCTGAGTATTTCTAATAACTTGCATATACCTGAGGCAAGACTGATTGGCCTGTAATTTTCTGGTCTGTCCTGCCTGCCTTAGCGGTTTCGGTTCTCTTACTGTTGCTGCAGGTAGGGAACGAATTTAATATTAATGAATGTTTGTTTATTTCTGTCCAGCTCCTTTTTAATAACAAGTTTATTTGCTAAATCTTTTTGGTCATTTACATTATGAGCGAATAAAGTTTAAAAAGATAACATCAGGTCAAAATATTATCTCATTACAACAGTAACTTGTCAGACTGTCAGAAATTAACTAGGGACTTAGTCAAAAGTGAAATACTTAAAGATCTTTGCTAAATTTCCTGTTTAATTTTCAAGTTGAAGTTTCCAGTTTTATTAGTTTGGATTTTAAAAAAATGTAGTGCACGCTGTACATCTTGTTTACACTGAGCTGGTGCTAGACCTCATTCAAATAATTTGTGATCAAAGAATAAGCAACACCTGAAAATGCTCAGCCCAAATAGTAATTATTTTACATCAACAACTCTCTCTCTTGTTTTTGATACAATGTACTATTTAGCTCAAATCCAGAATCAGTTTTTCATGCACATGATAGAACTTGAGAATTCTTTCCACTCATTAGCTTTCATAAAGCATTTACTGTGAGTATTCTTCCCCCTCTTGCTCCTGCCATCCTTCCAAGAGTAAGGAAAAAAGCATTTGTCTCAGTTTTGGAAAATATTTTGTGGAGGGTTTTGCAGGTGATTTGCACTACGTTGTGTAACTCGGAATGACATTCAGTTCCATTGCAATGCTCATTTTAGATGTCCAAAAACAGTTGGTCAGGAAATTGTAGATACTTTATATGTGCTGAAAATGTGTTGCTGGAAAAGCGCAGCAGGTCAGGCAGCATCCAAGGAGTAGGACAATCGACGTTTCGGGCATGAGCCCTTCTTCAAGAATGAGGAGAGTGTGCCAAGCAGGCGAAGATGAAAGGTAGTGAGGAGGGACTTGGGAGGGGCATGGTGAGGGTGATAGGCCGGAGTGGGGGTGGGGGCAGAGAGGTCATGAAGAAGATTGCAGGTTAGGAAGGTGGTGCTGAGTTCGAGGGTTGGGACTGAGACAAGGTTGGGGGAGGAGAAATGAGGAAACTGGAGAAATCTGAGTTCATCCCTTGTGGTTGGAGGATTCCTAGGCGGAAGATGAGGCGCTCTTCCTCCAGCTGTCGTGTTGCTATGGTCTGGCGATGGAGGAGTCCAAGGACCTGCATGTCCTTGGCGGAGTGGGAGGGGGAGTTGAAGTGTTGAGCCTGCAATCTTCTTCCTGACCTCTCCGCCCCCGCCCCCATTCCAGCTTATCACCCTCATCTTAACCTCCTTCCGCCTATCGCATTTCCAATGCCCCTCCCCCAAGTCCCTCCTCCCTACCTTTTTATCTTGGCCTGCTTGGCACACTCTCCTCATTCTTGAAGAATGGCTCATGCCCGAAACGTCGGTTCTCCTGCTCCTTGGATGCTGCCTGACCTGCTACGCTTTTCCAGCAACACATTTTCAGCTCTGATCTCCAGCATCTGCAGTCCTCACTTTCTCCTAGAAGATACTTTATATGTGCCTGTTTTCTGCTAAGGCAAAGTTTTCCTCAATAATACAAACAGAAATGTGCCTTCGTATATTGCCCAAATGATTAACTCTCTTTCATAGCAGCTGTTGTCTGATCTTGCACTCCTTCCTACAGGGCTCACTTAATGGATTCATGTGTGACTGCTTCCAGATTTTGGTTGTGGGTGAATTTGCGTATCTGACATTGAAGCTAGGATTTGCTGGCTCATGTAACATATTGTTATTTATTTGTCTTTACAAATGGGATTCTGCAATTATTACTTATAATCTAACCAGTTTTGTTGAAAAAGTTGTTGTAATTTGATAGTTTACTGTGTACAGTATATAAATGTCATTATCGCATTATCCAGTTTTACATATTAGTCTTTGTAGCTAAGTGATATTACCAGTTACTGTTTTCCTTATGACCTTCAAGAGAATCCCTTCCTTTACCCTTTGTCATCCAAATGACTCCTATAATGTATTAACTCCATCCGATGCAAAAGATTAGGAAGCCATTTCTTGTTGAATGATAAGTAGAATTCTGATTAATGTGTAGCTAAATTCTTGTCCCACGCAAAGACTTTTCCAATTAAAACCAAGAAGTAGTTCACTTCACATTTTGTGTTTTCTCAGTTTGATCAATGCAATAAACAATTCAGCCATAGAAACTGAAGACCCTTCTTCAATTGCAGTGCTAATGTCGAGGGATTGTCATTGATATTTGTGTTATTTTTGTATTATAGTTGGTTTCAGATTTCCAGGGGAAAGTCAGTATGCAGATGACTGGAGAGATAATACTCTGGTGTTACCCTTACGTTGAGGTATTGGTTGAGATGTGTACTATAGAAGTCTTCGAGTAAAAAATGAGGTCTGCAGATGCTGGAGATCACAGCTGCAAATGTGTTGCTGGTCAAAGCACAGCAGGTTAGGCAGCATCTCAGGAATAGAGAATTCGACGTTTCGAGCATAAGCCCTTCATCAGGAATGTCTGTATTGCAACTGTAAATTAAATACATGCCTTTGCCTAATGAGATTCACTGCATTTTCTACTTTCTTGAATGTTGTCAGCTGTAAGCTTTCTAAAGCCTAAACTTAGCATTCTGCTTATTGTTTAGATGATGCTTATTGTTAGAGGCGTTGTAGCCTCTTTGTTTCCTCACTTACTGCTGGGGTCTTCAAAGATTCCATTCTTGGCCTTGTTCTGTTTCTTGTCTGTGTATGCTGTTTGTCAGTAAATTATTATAATCTAATGATACAGCATTAGTTCCATGCTTGTGTTGAAGCCACCCATCTCTACTTCAACAGCGCCTCACTTGACCTGTGTACAGGAGTGTTTGCCTGGCTGATGTCCATTATTGAATGAACAGAAATTTAACTTTAGAGCTGTGATTCAAATATGCACAAAAGAGCTGAATTCCAAAGTTGAAGTGATAGTGACTACCATTAACTGTTAAGTGCTCTAGGAAAAACTTGATTTGGTGCTGGTGGGGGAAGTCAATACCTGGCACAAAGGAAGACAGTTGTTGGTCACTTAACTGCACAATATCTTCGCATGAGTTCCATAGTGTGATATCCTCAGTCCAACCACATTTAGCTACTTTGTCATAAAATGTTCACTGGTTGCGCATTGATCGTTCACTACTCATTTAATAGTGAAGTAGTCCAGGCCCAAATGCACCAAGACCTGGACGAATCAGATTTGGATTGACAAATACCAAGTGACATTTTGTGCCATGCGATGATCATTTCCAAGTGAGAATCTAACCGTAGCCCTTTGACATGGCCATGACTGAATCCTCCGCTACTAACCTCCTGTATGCTACCTTAAGAAACTGAGCTGCAGCTGCAAAATCAAGTCAGAGGCTAGGAATCTTGCAGTAACTCAACTGATGACTCCCCAGAATTTGACCACTATCCACAAAGCACACACCTGTAGTTTGATGAAATACTTGCCCACGTGTGTAGTTCCAACAACATAGAATCCCAACAGTGCAGAATGGAGCCATTCAGAGCAATCACCATTCCAAAGAGCATCCCACCCTAATCTATCTACCTGGACACTACAGAACAATTTAGCATTGTTATCCCGTTTCCTTATCTCCATATCTGTCGAAGCAAGCACTCTGAGTCACAGTATGGCTTTACCCCCTTCATCTTTATTCTGGGCCCTGGAGGGAGAGAATGATCACCCATGTTAATAGAGACATGAGTTCTCAGTCTTCTCTCGAACAGCAGATTCTTAAGGTACTTACAGGGGACAGCATCCAAACAAGGCAAAATTGTGTGACTTACAATCAGCAAGCATCAACATAAAATCCCTGAAGAAGGGCTTCTGCCCGAAACGTCGATTCTCCTGCTCCTTGGATGCTGCCTGACCTGTTGCACCTCTTCCAGCAACACATTTTTCAGCAAGCATCAACAGTAAAGATTAAGCCATCTGGTGTTATACATTCTGAACCTTGTTAACTGACATTACATAATGATGCTTTTCATGTTGTTAACCCACTTACCTTGCCTCCAGCACCTCACTGTTTACTGCCCAACAAGTCCACATATACACTCTGAAGAGTATCCCATCCAGACCCACTCCTCTACCCTATTACTCAAAATTTCCCATGACTAATGCACATAATGTATACATCCCTGAATACTGTGGACAATTTAGCACAGCCAATTCACTTAACTTGCACGTCTTTTGACTGTGGGAGGAAACAAGAGCACCTGAGGAAATCCACGCAGACAGGCAGAATGTCTGTGTGGTGTTTGCACAGTCACCAGTGGCTGAAATTGAACCCGGGTTCCTGGTGCTGTGAGGCTGCAGTGCTCACTAATGAGCCACCGTGCTGCCCGAATGAAGACTTGAGATGAGCTGGAAAGGCTAAGTTGGTTGACATAAGAGCTGAAAATGAACTGTCCTACCAATGGAATTATCAAAGTTGAAAGCTTAGTTCAGGATTAAATGTCATACCAAGGTTGAAAATATACTACCTTGAGCAGTGTTGCAAGGAAAAGGGATGGAGTGAGACTTGTGGAGCAGAAAGCAATTTCAGTCTTCAAAATATTTATTTCTACTCGCCGATCAACAATCGGCATCATTGGTTGAGCCAAAATTTATTGCTCATCACGGTTTGTCATTCAGAAGGCGATGCTTTCTTGAATTGCTGGAGTCAATTTTTTTTGTAGGTGGACCCGTAATACCATTTTGACAAAAGTTCCAAGAACAGCATGTCCTAACAACACTGAAAGAACAGTAAAATATTTCTAAGTTGGGATGGCAAGTGGCTTGGAGATGAATCTCCAAGTGAGGGTGTTTCCATGTACCAGCTACCCTTGTCCTTTGAAATGGTAGTGGTCATGGATTCAAAAGTGCATCTAAGCAGCCTTGGTAAATTTGTACAAAGCACGTTGTAGATGTACACATCGCAACTACTCAGTATGGAGAGAATGAATTTTTAGGATGAAGCGTATCAAGCAGGCTACTTGTCCTGGTCAACATCAAGCTTCTTCAGTGTTTTGGTCAGCACAGTGACTATGATTAGCGCTGCTGTCCCATAGCACCAGGGACCCAGGTTTGATTCCAACCTTTGGTGACTGCTGTATAGAGAGCTTGCATGTTCTCACCATGTCTGCTTAAGTTTCCTCTGGATACTCCATTTTCTCCCAAAGTCTAAAGATGTGCAGGTAGACAGATTAGCCATGCTGAAAAAGTGTATAAGATATGAGCAGGTAAGGAAAGAATTTTGGGTTTTGGGTTGTGTAACAAAGGCTCAGCTGGTGAGAATTAGAATTAGAATCCCTACAATGTAGAAACAGGTGATGTGTGATTGGACAGGCTTAATAAGTGGGCAAATAGTCATACAGCACACAATCCATGCCAACCAGGTTTCCCAAACTACTTGCTTATGTTTGGCCCCTATCCTTCTAAAACATTTCCTATTCATTTACCTGTCCAAATGACTTTTAAATGTTGTAACTGTACCTGCCAATTCCACTTCCTCTTGCATGTACTTATCACCTTCTTCATGAAGAAGTTGTCTCTTTGGTCCCTAATAAATTTTTCCCCTCTCATCTTTTAAACCTATGGCTTTTAGGTTTGGACTCCGCTACACTCGGGGAAAAGACCTTTTGCTATTCACCTTATCTTTGCCTGTCATTTTATAAACTTGTATAAGGTCACCCCTCAACCTCCTATGCTCCAGGAGAGAGAGGTCCGAGCCTATACAGCCTCTGTTTATTACTATCTGTTTATAACTATCCAGTCTCAGAAACATAGTCCTTGTAAATCTTTCTGCACTCTTTCCAATGTAATTACATCCTTCTTATAGCAGGGCGACAAGAACTGCACTCAGTACTTTAAAATGTTGTCTCATTATTGTCTGTATAACTGCAATGTGATGCAGCAATTTCTACAGTCGGTGCTGTGACCAATAATGGCAAGTGTGCCAAACGCTGCTTTCACCACCCTGCCTACCTGTGACACCACTTTTGAACTATGTACCTGAGCACATGGGTGTCTCTGTTTGAAAGCACTTCACATGGCCCTACCATTGACTGTAAGTCTTGTTCAGTTTTGTTACCAAAATGAAAAATTTCATTTATCTAAGTTATGATTTGGAGATGCCGGTGTTGGACTGGGGTGTACAAAGTTAATTGCACAACACCAGGTTCTAGTCCAGGAGGTTTAATTGGAAGCACTAGCTTTCGGAGCGCCGCTCCTTCATCATGTGGTTGTGGAGGACACAATTGTAAGACACAGAATTTATAGCAAAAGTTTACAGTGTGATGTAACTGAAATAAAACATTTGAAAAATACCTTGATTGTTTAAGTCTCTCATCTGTTAGAATGACTATGATAGTTTCACTTCTTTCATTTGTAAATCGCAAAACTTCTTTTTTAAATGTTGCATTCTCAGGTTAACTGTAACAATTGGTGTTAGCTAGACAATATGTTCAGGATGTTAGCCCCCTGTGTTCTGTCTGTGACATAATGTTCAGACGGATTCTAATCTAAAAAGCGAGATAACAGTCTTGTATGAATTCATGCAAAGTACAATGTAACTCTGCAAGTACAAATTCACCCCACAAATGTGTATATGTGTGCATGTGGCTCTTTGTGTGTCTGTCTGGGTTGGGGGGGGGGGGGTTGAGTGTCGAGAGTGTCTTAAGTCTGAAGAGGTGCATGTGTGGGAGTGTCTGTGCTTAGTGCAATGCTGGTCACCTGTAGTATGACATGAACCCAAGGTCCTGGTTGAGGCCCTCCCTATGGGTATGGAACTTAGCTATCAGCCTCTGCTCAGCCACTTTTCACTGCTGCCTATCCTGAAATCCGCCTTGGACCTTCAGGTGACCATCCTCCGAGGTTGAATGTCCTGGACCACTGAAGTGTTCCCCAGCTGGGAGGGAACACTCCTGTCTGTCTGTTGTGCAGTACCCATTCATCCATTGCTGTAGCCTTTACTCGGTTTCCCCAATGTACCATGCCTTAGGGCATTCTTGCCTGCAACGCATAAGATGGACAATGTTGGCTGAGTCACTGAGTACCTGCCACGTACATGGTGGGAGGTGTCCCCACGTGTAATGGTGGTATCCATGTCCACACTCTGACACGTCTTGCAACGCCTACCGTGACAGGGTTGTACGGAGTTGTGCTGAAAGCTGGGCAGCTTGCTCTGAACAATGATCTGTTTGAAGTTCGGCAGTCGTTTAAAGGCAAGCAGTGGAGGTGTGGGGAATGTCTTGAAGAGGTGCTCATCCTCATTGATAATGTATTGCAGGTCACTAAGAACATTGTGTAGTTTTTCAGCTCCTGGGAAGTACTAGACAATGAAATGTATCCTGTCGGTTGCAGCACGTGCCTGTGTCCTGAGGAGGTCATTACGGTTCCTTGTTGTGGCACGTCGGAACTGGCGGTCGATGAGTTAAGCAATGTGCCCTGTTCTTACGAGGGCATCCCTGAGTACTTCCGGGAGGTGGGGGAGACACTAAATGAGTATTTTACATCAGTATTTACTGTGGAAAAGGACATGGAAGATGTAGAGAAATAGATGGTGACATCTTGAAAAACGTCCATATTACAGAGGAAGAAGTGCTGGATGTCTTGCAACGCATAAGTGGATATATCCCCAGGACCTGATCAGGTGTACCCTGGAACTCTGTGGAAGTGATTGCTGGGCCTTTTTACTGAGCTTTGTATCATCAATAGTCACAGGTGAGATGCCGGAAAACTGGAGGTTGGCTAACGTGGTGCCGCTGTTTAAGAAAGGTGGTAAGGACAAGCCAGAGAACTATTAGACCAGTGAGCCTGATGTCGGTGGTGGGCAAGTTGTTGGAACGAATCCTGAGGGACAGGATGTACATTTATTTGGAAAGGCAAGGACTGATTAGGGATAGTCGACATGGCTTTGTGCGTGGCAAGCAGGTCTCACTGACTTGATTAAGTTTTTTGGAGAAGTAACAAAGAGGATTGATGAGGGCAGAGTGGTAGATGTGATCTATATGGACTTCAGTAAGGCGTTCAAGGTTCTCCATGGGAGACTGATTAGTAAGCTTAGACCTCATGGAGTACAGGGAGAACTAGCCATTTAGATACAGAACTGGCTGAAAGGTAGAAAACACAGGGTGGTGGTGGAGGGTTGTTTTTCAGACTGGAGGCCTGTGACCAGTGGAGTGCCAAAGGATCGATGCTGGGTCCACTACTTTTCATTTATATAAGTGATTTGAATGTGAGCATCAGGTATATTTATTTAGTAAGTTTGCAGACATCCAAACTGGAGGTGTAGTGGATGCCAAGAAAATTCTCTCATTGGCCAATCTGATAAAGATCCCATTGTAATTAGCTGAGAAGTGCCAGATGGAGTTTAATTTAGATAAATGTGAGGTGCTGCATTTTGGGAAAGCAAATCTTCGTAGAACTTATCTAAATAAGGAGTGTTGCTGAACAAAGAAACCATTGGAGTGTGGCGTAATAGCTCCTTGAAAGTGGAGTCGCAGGTAGATAGGATAGTAGAGAAGGCATATGATATGTTTTCTTTTAATTGGTCAGAGTATTGAGTACAGGGGTTGGGAGGTCATGTTGTGGCTGTACAGAGCATTGGTTTGGATGCTATTGGAAAATTGCAAACAGTTCTGGTCTCTTTCCTATTGGAAAGATGTTGTACATCATTTCTGAACCCTTTCAAGTTTTACAAGGATGTTGCCAGGGTTGGAGGATTTGAGCTATAGGGAGAGGTTGAATAGGTTAGGGTTATTTTCCCTGCAGCGTCAGAGGCTGAGGGGTAATCTTAGAGGTTTATAAAATCATGAGGGGCATGGATAGGATAAATAGACAATCTTTTGAGGTGGGGGAATCCAAAACTAGAGGGCATAGGATTAGGGTGAGAGGAGAAAGATATAAAAGAGACCAAGGCGCAATATTTTCATGCAGTGTCGATTTACGTATGGAATGAGCTGCCAGAGGAAGTGGTGGAGGTTAGTACAATTATAAAGTTTTAAAAGGCGCGTAGGTATATGAATAGGAAGGGTTTAGAGGGATATGGACCATGTGCTGGCAGGTGGGACTAAATTGTGTTGGGGTATCTGGTCAGCATGGACAAGTTGGATGGAAGGGTCTGTTTCCATGCTGTACATCTGAGTCTACGACTCTGCCTGTGAACAGGAGCGGCCAAAACGTTTTGATTTCAGGAAGGAACTGGACCAAGCATTTTAGGTTATAGGAATCAAAGGATGGGGGAAATGTGGGAATATGCCATTGAGTTAGATAATCTGCCATGATCATCATTTCCTCCCTTGCCTCATTCAACAGCATGGGATATATTTGATTTAGCCTTAAAGATGCATCTACTTTTAATCCTGTTAAGACTACTCAAAACCATCTCTGTCTGTGCTAACCTATTTAAGTCTATCACAGTCTATCTGCCTGATTTCTATATTCACATTATCCCTCTCACTAGTGAACACCAACACAAACTATCAAACCTAAGCTACTAGCATTTAACATTCTGAGTATTTATAATCCAATCAATCTGTTCAGTGAAGTTCATAAATACCTCTGGAGCAATTAGATCTTGAACCTGGGCCGCCACCACAGAACCAAAAGAGCCCAAACTTCCAAAGGTCCATGGTCCTCTGAAATGTCTTTTGGTTTTTGTTGACCTCTTGCATGCCCCAAATCTTTAATTGCTCCAAGATTGATGATGCATTCAACTGTCTTATCTGCAAGTTCTCAAGTACTCCCTTTACACCACCTGTTTGACTAAGTTTTCGGTCATTTGACCTCTACTGTGTGGCTTGGTGTTGTGCTTTGTTTCAGGATGTTTATGATTTGAATTTGCAATCCTGTACTACTTTTTGCTATCTGCTATTGTTCCATGGGAATGTTTCATAAATTTTTAATTTTTTTTTGTAGAAATGAATAAACTGAACACTGGCAGCTAACCTGCAAGTTTTCTTGCCAGTCCATCTTATCTACTGTGTTTCATTGTTAATTTAACACTTTTTTTTTGTAAAATGCAAATATGTGTGCGGTTATTAGATTTGTTTAAAATTTAGTATATGCACAAAAATAGCAAAGTTATGCATTGGAAGCTATGAGCTTTGTGTGGGACTAGTGAAAATGTTTGTTTTTTTTGGATTTTGCAAAGGTGTTTCAGTGTAATCTATACTCTTTTATGAAAAGTTAGGAACTTTCTTTGATCTACTCAGCCTGTCATTGCAGTATGCAACTTAAGTACAGTGTTTGGCATTGCACCACTGCCAAATTTCATATACAATTGCTCAAATGTTTGATGGGCAGCATGTCTTTTTGGCACCTGACAGTATCCTGCTAATGGAAAATACTGATGCTACAAGTACATGGTAACATTTTAAAACAACATGCTTAACCAACTTAAATTTTTGAGGTACTTGAACTTTCTAGGGTCATTGTACCAGGCAATTTCCAGTTCAAATAGCAGTTTTTGGTCCATTTTTGGAGTTTGTGCATCATGCAATGAACTATGGTCTGATTGGGATAGCTATTGTCCAGTAGAAGTGCAATGATGCACTTTATTTATGTGCTAAGCTTGCAAGGTGAGGAAATTGATAAGGCTATGTTTACAAAGCTATTGTTGAGGCCAATCTTAGTGTGTGGAGCCGCATGCACATTGGCCAATAAAGGCAGGTTGGTGGTAGTCAAAAGGTATAGAAACAATTGGTGAATTTCTTCACTTGTTTTTGGAGATGAGGGAGCAAGTTAGACAAATCCATTTCAAAAGTGCTTTTGACCATTGGAATGGAGCACATTCAGGTGTATAAGAAATCTTGCGCACACACAACTGGTCTGAATGTTACAAGCATCTCCTCTACATTTCATCAGAAATGTATGCTGGAGAGGAGGTTTCAGAGTGTTCTAATTGGGTAGGATTCATTCCATCAAAAACACCATTTCTCACCATGAGCGGTGATGACCTAAAGGATCACATGGCTGCACCATCTATTTGTGTGTGTAGTGATGTTAACATCAAAACTGCAACTTGCTAAGTTCTTAAGTTTAATGAATCCAGATTCAGACGATGGTAGTTTTGATATCAGATGGTTTCTTTCAGTTGCAATTCACATGTAGGTTACGCATCGCCTTGGTGTAATTTTTTAAATTATGTATTTAAATTCCACACTTTTATGTGAGGATTAAGAGAATGGCCCTACTCTTTCTTTGACCAATCAGGGATAGCATAGGGAACTTGTGTGTGGAGTCTGAGGAGGTAGAGGAAGCCCTAAATTAGTGTTTTTGCTTTTGTCTTTACGAAAGAAACAAACTTTGTAGTGAATGAAACCTTTGAATAGCAGGTGTGCATGCTGGAATGGATAGAGATAGAAGAAACTGATGTACTAAAAATTTGTCAAACATTACGATTGACAAGTCGCCAGGCTCGGGCCAAATTTGTCCTTGGCTGCTTTGGGAAATGAGAAATGCGATTGCTTTGCCACTTGCGAAGATCTTTGCATCCTTGCTCTCCACTGGAGTCATACCTGAGGACTGGAGAGAGGCAAATGTAATTCCTCTCTTTCAAGAAAGGAAATAGGGAAATAACGTCTGTCATCTGCAAGGTGTTAGGATTCTGAGGGATAGGATTTATGACCATTTGGAAGAGCATGGCTTGATTAAATGCAGTCAACATGGCTTTGTGAGGGGCAGGTCATGCCTCACAAACCTTATCGAGTTCTTTGAGGATGTGAATAGAAAAGTTGAGGGTCGAGCTGTGGATGTGGTGTATATGGACTTCAGCAAGGCATTTGATCAGGTTCCCCATAGTAGGATCATTCAGAAGGTCAGGAGGAATGGGATAAAGGGGAATTTAGCTGACTGGATACAGAATTGGCTGGCCAGCAGAAGACAGCAAGTGGAAGTGGGAGGACAATATTCTGCCTGGAAGTTGGTGAGTGGTGTTCCACAGGGCTCTGTCCTTGGGCCTCTACTGTTTGTAATTTTTATTAATGACTTGGATGTGGGGATTGAAGGATGGGTCAGCAAGTTTGCAGATGACACAAAGGTTGGAGGTGTTGTTGACAATATAGAGGGCTGTTGTAGGCTGCAGCGGGACATTGACGGGATGCTGAGAGAGGCAGATGGAGTTCAACCTGGATAAATGCGAGGTGATGCATTTTGCAAGGTCAAATTTGAAAGCTGAGTACAGGATTAAGGATGGGGTTCTTGGTAGTGTGGAGGAACAGAGGGATCTTGGTGTGCAGGTACATCCCTTAAAATGACCACCCAAGTGGACAGGGTGCTTTTTTTTTTACAAAAAAAGCATATGGTGTTTTGGCTTTCAGCACCAGGGGGATTGAGTTTAAGAGTCATGAGATCTTGTTGCAGCTCTATAAAACTTTAGTTAGACCGTACTTGGAATACTGCTATTATAAGAAAGATGTGGATGCTTTGGAGAGGGTTCAGAGGAGATTTACCGGGATGCTGCCTGGAAGAGAGGTTGACTGAGCTTGGACTTTTTTTCATTGGAGAAAAGGAGGAGGAGAGGGGCCCTAAATTGAGGTATACAAGATAATGAGAGGCATAGGTAGAGTTGATAGCCACAGCCTATTTCCCAGGGCAGAAATGACTAACACGAGAGGTCATAGTTTTAAGCTGGTTGGAGGAAAGTATAGAGGGGACGTCAGAGGTGGGTTCCTTAGAGTTGAGAGAGCATGGACTGCGTTGCCAGCAGCAGTTGTGGAAGCATTGGGGACATTTAATAGACTGGTGGACATGCATATGGTCACAGAAATTTGAGGGTGCCATAGACTTGCCCTTTCCTACGTGAACATAGGTTTTGCTTTCATGATTCACTCATGAATTGAAAAGCAATTCATTACTTTTATAAGAGATGTGATTCTGCAAGTGGGGAGCTGAACAGTACACTATTCATGATACTAACTTAAAATAATTAAATGTTTATGGATTATAGAATCCCTACAGTTCAATTAATTATTTCTAACCACTTTTTTGGACAATTTCTGAGACACTCGGGCAGGTGGGACTTGAATGCAGACTTTCTTGTCAAGAGGCAGGAGTGTTAAAATTGCATTAGAGGACCAGTTGAGGTTTTTTTTCCCCCCACTGGAGATGCACATGTTCATGTGCAGGGACATTCTCTGCAAAGAAAACAAATGTGTTCAAATCTTGTATCTTGTTGAATTACATGGGAGAATTGGGGAGCCATTGGTTCTCTGGTTGAGGTGTTGCCATAGAGAAAGCAACCAACGGCGTGTTAATCAGTTGGCGTCCTTTTTTCTCTTGTATGACACATGGTTATTTGGGATTCTTGTGTTTGTCATAATGATCTTGCACTTTGTCTTTCAAGCAATAAATCATTAATATGGGTTAATTTGCACCTTTTGCAAATGTGCATTGATGGAATTTTATGAATCATTTAAACTTGTCACAAAGTTAATGCGGTAGTTCAATTTGTCAGTCATTCCTTAACCAACTTTACATGTTTTGAGACAGCAGAAACCTGTTATTTATTCTTTAGGATTGCTAATTAGTCCAAATCTGATTCTTCCCTCTTTTTATATATCAGGAGGTCTAAACTCTTATGCTTCTGCAGTTTCAGTTTTTTTTAAATGTACCTCCCTACTGCCTCATCTCTGAGAAAGGATTTGTAGTTGTCTTTATCATTAAAACGGTAACTGTGTTTTCCTCTCTTTCTCTTTAACACCCACCTTTCCCAACATGTGGCTCCCCATCCTGGTGCAAAGCTGGTTGATGTATTTGGCACCCTGATTTCAAGGATACTGTACTCCCTTTGGAACAGTTAAAATCCTTTGCCAAATACAGGGGAACCCCGATTATCCGAACGAGATGGGCGGACGGACACTTTCGTTCGCATGATTGATTTCCTCTGGGACTCAGAGGTTTTTGTGAGATCTAGTCCCTATTCAGGAGACTAGGCAGTAGCACACTGTGTGAGCATCTCTTTTTTTTTACCCCCCTCCCCAGCTTGGCCAGACTGTACATTAACAGTAAGACTGCTGCTGCCTTTGTGGGGAAGTCACCAAATAGCATAACTTTTTGCTGCAACTTTGACAGGTTGTACAAGACGATGTTGGAGAGATTGTGGCGAAGTGGGTTTAGGGTTCACCTGTGTGGGGAGAGAGGGTGGGAGGTCAGTCATTTGGAGACAGTGCCTGGGCTCCTGTCGATGTCCAGGACTGTTCTCAGTAGCATTTCGGTACGCCAAATTAGTTTTTAATCATAATACTTGTAAACAAAAGACACAATCAGGGATGAAACAGCTCTTTGGCGTAATGTTTCTATCGGGACCTTGAGTTCTCCTTCGGATAATCTGATATTCAGATAATCGAGGTTCCTCTGTACTACCTATTTTCAATTTGACTTTATCTCAGGTGCATTGAACTTTTATTGTGGCCTAAATCTGTGCTTGCTAGTACCGCTTTTAAACTCTTGAAATATTTACACTATGTAGTTGCTTGTGTGATCAAGCATTTTTCTTCAACACTAATTATAACGTGATTGAATAATTTAGACCGTTATTGTAGAACGTGAACTTTCCTTAACTGTATTGGCTGTAATGTGATTCTGGCACTGTTTTTAAACGGTGCGGCTATTGCGTAATTGTCTTGGACGTGAGACCGCATGAGAACGGAACTATTACATTATATCAGAACCACTTTACTGAAATATCCATAATTAAAAGTGTGAGCTTCTGACTATTTTGCATTTCCCATGTCAATTTACACCGATTATTGGTTGTTCATCACCCTGCTTTGCCTTGGTATTTCTTCCTGCATTTCCTGGGCTCATTTGAACTGGTCTTGCTTTGTTCCATGCTTCTATTTTCTGACCAGTGTTGTCTTTGCTGTTCCTAAGGGTCTCATTGACTCTGTTTTGCTCATACTTGTGCTGGAACTGGTGCCATGTACTGAAGAAGTTAGGTCAGCTTCCACTGGTATGTTGGCAGCCAGCATGAGCCGCCTACCACTTCTCCCTCTCCTTCAGCATTATCTTGGACTGTTGGTCTACTTGCCCAGTGTTCAATCTTGATAAGCTTCAGTGTCCTCCATTTAAACTTATCAAGCTGTTGTACTGTAGCACTGCAATTGACCACTGATTCCACACCCATCCTCGGCAATGATTTGCAAATAGCTCATTCACGGTTCATGTGTTCTGACAATAGTTTTTGGGAATTGAAGTTTTTACAGTAGGAGGTGGAGTAAATGCAAGTTTAGAGGCTACTACACTTTAAAGGTTTGGCCACTCAGGCGACTGACTGTGTGGAGTTTGCACGTTCTCCCCGTGTCTGCGTGGGTTTCCTCCGGGTGCTCCGGTTTCCTCCCACAGTCCAAAGATGTGCGGGTCAGGTGAATTGGCCAAGCTAAATTGCCCATAGTGTTAGGTAAGGGATAAATGTAGGGGTATGGGTGGGTTGCGCTTCGGCGGGTCGGTGTGGACTTGTTGGGCCGAAGGGCCTGTTTCCACACTGTAAGTCTAATCTAATCTATATTCATTTACAAGGTTAATTTATGGAAAGAGAGATTCATTTAAAACAGCAGGTGGACTGACTTAGCAGAAAAATTGGAGGTGTAACTTTTTTTTTGTGGGCAATTTGGAGGATGTTCTTGTGGGTCTGCTCTCTTGGCCTGACCCAAGTTGGCTATTTAACAGGACACTAACGGCAGGCTGTGGATAGGGTCAAAACTGCTGAGTGTCCATCTTTTGATAGTTATAGTTATGTCTGGGCCTCTTTGAAGAAGGAAGACGTGGTGTCCGCCAACACTATTGATCTCTTTTTAGAGTGTGGCTACAGCAGGGGTTTTTGTGTCCCCTCCAAACTGCACCACCACCACCCCCCCTGAACAAAACCTCTGTCTGATGTCTGCATTGCTCCTAGTGAACTTTGAACATAAATTGCTTGATTTCAAAAACAAAGGTTTACTTGTGGCGACTATTAGATGTTGTGAAGATACTGTGGCTTTAACAGCAGGTGTATTTTGACTTGATTCTGCTTTTGAGGTTTTAAGGCAGAGTTAATGAGCAGTCCATCAGAGCCACTAGAGTAAACAGCTTGTGAGGCCTTGGATTTTTTGAAATGTTGGAATAAACATAGCCTGAAAGGGTGTGGTTAAGCTCTCCCAGAACTGATTTCACCTATTACTGTTGTGGTCTTGAAGTGGAAGCTATTTTCCCCCCTCATTTAAAGCCAGAAGCCGGGGGTTCTCTTCCTCCAACTGGAGTTGCATGTGAGATCATCTGTTTTCTGATTTGACTGTATGGCAAGGGTGTGTTTATGGGATGTTACTACATTGGAGTAGTTAATTTGTAATAGTTACCATGTTCTGTTAAGTTTTCCAATAAGTTATTTCTTCTTTCTTTTCTATTTTAACAAACTACGCTGGATGAACACAATGTGTTTTGCTTTAAATCTGGTAGATTGACCAATTGAATTACATCTGGAACGCAACACGTTACAGTTATTTTTTGAAATAAAAAAAAAGCATTTAGACAGATCTTCTGAATATTTTGAGCGGGTTTGGTCTGGTCCATAACAATGAGGAGAAAAACCACAGGTGATTATGGGGAAGAAAATGTTCAGTTTGTGAGAGAGAACTTCTGACTTCAACAAAAAAAAGGGGGGGGGGGATCGGAAATGAAACCTGTCCAATTCTTGAAGTAAGGCAGCCCAGAAAGCAATTTTTGTTTTGGTTAGAGGTAAACTAATTTGAAGTGTTTGGTGGATTTCAAAGGAATGCAAAATACATTTTCACTATTTCGATCAAAGGAGTTTTAAGAGTGAGACCTTTAATCTAAAGGGCGCTATGGTGGCTCAGTGGCTAGCACTGCTGCCTCAGTGCCAAGGAGCTCGGTTCGATTCCAGTCTTCGATAACTGTCTGTGCAGAGTTTTCACATTGTCCCAGTGTCTGTGTGGGTTTTCTCCAGGCAGTCTGGTTCCCTCCCCCAATGCAATGATGTGCAGGTTCGATGCATTGGCTACGCTAAATTTCCCATAGTGTTCAGAGATAAGTAGGGTAGTGCATTAGTCAGGATAAATATGGAGCGGTAGGATAGGGTTATGGGTCTGGTTGGTTACTCTTCGGAGGGTCAATGTGAGCTTCTTGGACCAAATGGCCTGTTTCCACACTGTAGGGATTCTATGATTTAAAGATCTGTTGGGCGGTATTCCAGAGCATACCACGTTGTCAGTGATTGATGGAACTTGAGATTCTGTAACTTCAATTTTTCTGCTTTCTGCTGAGAAATTTGTTTAATTGCAGCTCGGACCATGCATGCACAGTTTGCCATTCACTGAGAAGATGGTCAAAGTAACTAACAGGCTTGTGAGCAGAAAAAAAAACTAATTTCTTCATTCGGTATATGAAGTGCAGATGAGGCTCAATGTCTACTTGAATTTCAGGAAGGAACAGAATTTGTTTCATTATATTTCGTTTTCTCATGTTTATCCTTTTGAAACAGTTACAGAATTCAGTTTTGATCTGAAACTATTATGTTGGTTTTTGCATTGACTGCTTTGTTATAATAGCTCAAGTCTAGGAAAAGATTCAAATTAACTTTTTTTTTCATTAACAGGCAAATAAGCATGACAACAATCAACACTCAGAACATTAGCTTCAAATGGGATCCGAAAAATCTAGAAATAAGGACTTTGGCCGTGGAACGGTTGTTGGAACCTTTGGTTACACAGGTTAGAATATGTGATTTGTATCTGCGACTTCTTCCCCTTCCTGAAACTGTCTTTCATTACAGTACCTTTCCCTTTTAAATTCCTCGTTGCCTCTAACTGTCACTCCAACCAATCCATTCGATCTGATAGGATTTGCAACCAATGGATTATATTGCAGATATAATCTTCAGTAACCCGTAAACTCCCATGACTGACAAGAAGAGCATATCACTCTACTAAGGGCCACTTTTCCTTTTTCCAATCTGCAGTCCCAGGAAATAGCAGAGTTATTTCTCTGTGAAACACTGCTCCAGGCTAACCTAATACATATGGCCTATATTTTTAAGTTTAATCAAGAGACCAATCTGTATAAATCATATAACCAAGAAAGAACTCCGCTACTCACTGCTACAGGCTTAAAGCAAGGCCACACTTAAAACTATGAACGTAGCTGTTTCTATGCTGTGACTCTCCCAAACAGGTTCATCCATGATCCGTTGTGAATTCCACTTTGGAGTGTGTCTGAGAAAATTAACAATGTCCCACTGATTCATGAGTTCAACAGCAAAGACAGTAACTGTACAGGTTCACTCCTGTGTCTTTTAGCAGTATGAACAGGAGAGAGAGAGAGACGGACAATGTGCTGCCTTTGTCCTTCTCCCTTTTAATAGTGTCGTTATTTTGACTTTGTTTTGGAACTTTGGAGGAAAGAAAACCGTATATAAAACAGTAATTGATGCTCGTGGAATTCGAGGAAATCACCTCCAACACCTCAAATATCCCAAAGAAGGAGCAGCCTGAAATTGCCAGAAATTTTTCCTGTCTCCATCTTGGATTATCCAGAATCCTCCTTGGCTTTATTAAATTGAAGAGGGTGCTGAAAAGATTTAAAAAATATTATTGGTACTGGAAGTTTTGAGTTGTAAGGCTGGATAGGCTGGGAGTTCTTTTTGATGGAGGAAAATAAGTAAACCTTTTAGAAGGGCATAGATGAGGTGAATAGCAAAGATTTTTTTCCCTGGGCTTGATGGGAGTTGGGATATTCAAAACTAGATTACCGATTTTTAAAAACGAGGCGAAAGCTATTTAAAAGGGACCAGAGGGTACAACTTTTGTTTTTGAACACTGTAGTTCATGTGTGGAATGAACTTCCAGAGGAACTGGTGGATGCCAGTAGTTAGAATATTTAAAAGACATCTGGTGAAGTACATGAATAAGAAATGTTTGGAGGGGTATGGACTGAGCATAGACCGACTGACCAGGCATGGTCGGACTGAAGGGTCCGTTTCCATGCTGTATGATTCCGACTGTCAGAAGTGTTTCGTATGTGGAACAAATTGCTAGAGGAATTGTTACAAATTGAAAAGCCGTTTGGACAGGTACACGAATAGGAAAGGTTTGGAGGGATGTGGGAAAATGGAGGTAGTTTAGTTTGGGGAAACTTGGTTGGCATGGATGAGTTGGACCAAAGCATCTGTTTCCATGCTGTAATACTGTATGCCTGTGGCATGGCAAATTTATTGACCGTAGAGGGCATGTTGGCTTCATTCTGCACATACAACTTGGAATCAAAATTTGTTGGAAATCTGGAGTAGGGATTGTGAGCCTCTGTTTCCCTTATTTCTGTATTTGAGAAGTGTTTTCATGCTGGTTAAATTTATCAATTCAATCATAATCAAGTTTCCAATCTGGGCCTTTTTAGATCTTGGAAGCCTGTCCCCTAGGTGATTGATTTTTTTTTCTTTCATTCAAGATTTTATCACCAGCTGTCCTTCCTACTGGAATCTCTCGTTTCTTGATGTTTTGCAATTCCCTGTTTGATTTTTCTTTTCTCCTTCTAAAAGCCTTTTTCAACATCAAGCCCTTTTTGTGGCCTGTCATTCATTTGACTCTATTGCTGTCAGGTATGTTAAAGATCCTATGTAAATTCAAGTTGCCTTTCTCTCTTTTAATGTAATATCCATTAGGACTTCAAGACTAAAATTATATTTTCAGGTGACAACCCTTGTTAACACCAGCAACAGAGGGCCATCTAACAAAAAGAAAGGACGCTCTAAGAAAGCCCATGTTCTGGCTGCTTCTGTGGAACAGGCAACACAGAATTTCCTGGAGAAGGGTGATAAAATTGCCCATGAGAGCCAATACCTGAAGGAAGAACTAATAGCTGCTGTAGATGATGTACGTAAACAAGGTAAGTGTCACATCATCTGAACTAAAGGGTAGCGCAGGTACTTGGATGTTATTGTATGATGTGTATTTTTGTTTCTATCACGGACCATGGCACCATGTGAATTTATTATGCAAAATATTTTAGCCTCTGCAAGACAACCATTACTTTTTCACCTATTAGTTGCACAAATCTTAGGGAGAGAGGGCATGAAAGAAAACTATATTGAATAGCTCAGGTGGTACAAGGGCAGATTTGATTGAAGAAGTCCAATGTTTGATACCTTTCATGTCTTTTCACCTTATTTGTATGTTAAGGTGAGGCTGTACTAGGTTATAACGTGTGGTCCCGGTGGAAGCTTTAATTGTGTTTTTGCCTACATGGTCAGTATTTTAGACCTTAAATAACCTATCGTTTGAGAAGGATAATGTTTTTTCATTGCTATATTAATTTTGTTCACATTCATTAAGACTCCTTTTTGATTGCATGAGACTTTAAAATCTGGGCTAAACCCAATGAATGTTGTTTGTGACTGAAGTGAAAATTCCTTGAGCTTGCATTTTTCTTAAAGGCTTAGCATTTTTATTAGTTGCACATTTTCCAACCCAACAAAATCTTTCCAGTTGTAATTGTTGAGATTGCACGTAAATCCCAGAGTTTAACTGAGCCAATAATCAATATAATGTCGCTATAACAATTGCAGCTCTACATTCTTTGAAAATGCACACATTTCATCACCAACTTTTAAGTCCTCCATTTATTGCCCTTGAAAAGGTGAAGATGGATTTTCTGCCTGGAACCAATCCAGGTTGCATGGTATGGCTATGCTTTAAGTGAGGTTAGGAGGTAAATTGTAAGGTTTTAAGCAAGTAATGGTGAGGGGTTGGTGGTATATTTCAAAAGCAAGATAGCGACAGTATATGTTGACAGGTTAAGTAGTCGTTTACTGTGAAAGTTGAATGCACTTCTCACTGGGCATTTAGTTAATTTATTAATCAGCATTAATACATTGTAATAAAGTGGTTTTTGTTACCTTCTGTAATAATTGTAAACTAGATCAGTGATTTTCCTGTATC
This sequence comes from Hemiscyllium ocellatum, assembly GCF_020745735.1. Lineage (NCBI taxonomy): Eukaryota > Metazoa > Chordata > Chondrichthyes > Orectolobiformes > Hemiscylliidae > Hemiscyllium > Hemiscyllium ocellatum. The sequence goes on along the minus strand of NC_083416.1, from coordinate 23,700,710 downwards.
TTTGTTGTAAATTGTAAATCTGTAACTCTGGGGTCAACAATGCCATTTCAACAAATGTTCTGGGTTTAGTGAGTACTTAAGAACAGATGCAAACTTGGAAAAAATATGCTGAAGACTGGATAAGGTAAGGGAAAGGAGCTAGGTGAAGATGGAGCCCAGCGAGTAAGTACAACAGTTAGGCAGACAAAAGAATGGCATTGGTGAGCCTGGGAGAAAAAGGAAGCTGGTAATAGGGACCATATGTAAGCGAAAATGGATTGGCTGTAATGAAAGCAGACTAGGACATGGAAGTAGATGTTCAGGCCCTGAAATTATTAGACTCCATACTTGAATCTTGTGTTTCTGGAAAAGTGCAGCAGGTCAGGCAGCATCCAAGGAGCAGGAGAATCGACGTTTCGGGCATGAGCCCTTCTTCAGGAGCCATTCTCCTGCTCCTTGGATGCTGCCTGACCTGCTGCGCCTTTCCAGCAACACATTTTCAGCTCTTGTCTCCAGCATCTGCAGTCCTCACTTTCTCCTCCATATTGAATCTTGAAAACTTCACCATCCCCACGCAGAAAACAAGATACTGCTTGTGTAGCTTGAACACTGCAGTAAGCCTGAGACAGAAATATTGACCATGGTGTATTGAAGTGAGAGGCAACTGGAAGCTTGGGGTCATTTTTGCCGACAGAACACAGGTGTTCCACAAAGTGGTTGTCCTATTTGTGTTTCCCCTTTCCAATGTAAAGGGTACCAATCAGTAAACAGCAATTACAGAAGACTAGATTGAGTGAAGTAGAGGTAAATCACTGGAAGATGTGTCTGGAACCTTGGATAGTGAGGAGGGATGAAGTAAGTGGGCAGGTGTTTCACCTTCTGTACTTACATGGGAAGCTACTGTGGGAGGTCCTGCGAGTGGAGGAGAAATGGACAAAGGTGTCCTGGAGGCACCAGCCTCTCTGGAATGCTGACAAGGAAGAGGAGGGGAAAATGTATCTGCTGGTGTTCTACTAGAGGTGGCAGAAATGGTTGCTGACAGTCCTTTGGATATGGATGGTAACATGATGAGGGGGACCTTTTATTGCTGTTGTGGGAGGGAAGAGAAGTGTGGAAGATGAGTCAGACGTGCAGGAGGGCTTTGTCAATTGTGGTGGCAGGAGATTCAGCACATAGTTAAGAAAAAAACGTTTGATTTTTCTGAGGCCCTCCTGCAGAAAGTGGCATAATCAGAACAGATGCGATGGAGACTGAGCAACCGAGAGAATGAAATGACTTGGAGACTTTTACAGGCAATCTGGATGACTCTTCATAGTTCACCCATTGTTTTAATGAATTGAGATGATAAGGTGTTTAAGAGGTAGGCTAATTCAGCTGTTGACTTTGCTTTTAATTCTCGATTTTCCTGCCTTTTCCATTAACCCTGGATTCCCTTGCTTAAAGATCTGTCTGTCTCAGCCTTGAAGATGTTTAACGATCTAGCATCAACAGCATAGAAGTCTGCAGCACAGGAAAAGGCTGTGCCAATCAAAAACAACCCCCTCCCTATTCTAATCCCATTTCCAGCACCTGAACCATGGCCTTTTGTGCTTTGGCATTGCAAGTATATATTTAAATACTGCTTCAATGTTATAAAGATTTATACCTGTACCACCCTTCCCATCCTTATCATCCTCTGCGTGAATTTTTTATCCCCCATCCCTTCTAAACCTCTTTCCCCTTACCTAAAATCTGCCCCCAGTCATCGATCACTCTGCCAAGGGTAAAAAACCTACGAAGTGTGTACCCCTCATTATGTTACACTGTCAATTTAACGCATGATTTTATTAAGTGATCGTATGGACTCTGGACGTAGACCACCACTTTGCCACATGATATTTTTACATGGAAACTTGGGTTCTCAAGTTGGAAAAAACAGGTATAAGTTTGATTTATATTTCTATGATGTGTATGTTAAGGTGGATGTTTTAGTTTCAATTTGAATTCTGAGTGGTGCCAGCTGTCTGATATTTGTTGATGTGCATTTAGCTGAGGCTTGGAAGAAATATTTGAGGTGAATATTTTAATGCTTTTGAAAACCTGACAAGATGAGGAAAATTTATTGGGGACAAGATGTTCTATAATGCAGTAACCAGGAGTTCAGAGTGTGAAAATTTCTTTGAGAGAAAAGTCCGATACCTGCAGCAGTCTTCAGAGTAGATGGGGCAGGAGAAAGAAGTCCTGAGATACTTCTGAAGAAGTCTGTGGAAGAACAACTTGAGGAATGTTTATTGTAGGAATGCTTGAGAAATTGATGGAGAGTTTTTTTAGATTAGATTACTTAGATTACTTAGTGTGGAAACAGGCCCCTCAGCCCAACAAGTCCACACCGACCCGCCGAAGCGCAACCCACCCACACCCCCACATCCACCCCTTACCTAATACTACGGGCAATTTAGCATGGCCAGTTCACCTGACCCGCACATCTTTGGACTGTGGGAGGAAACCGGAGCACCCGGAGGAAACCCACGCAGACACGGGGAGAACGTGCAAACTCCACACAGTCAGTTGCCTGAGTCGGCAATTGAACCCGGGTCTCAGGCGCTGTGAGGCAGCAGTGCTAACCACTGTGCCACCGTGCCTCCCACAAGTATTCTTGGAGAATACTTGTTTGTTTCATGCACGTGTGCAGAGACTTTTTAACACCAGGGTCAAAGCTTGCTCTGTCAAATTATAGAACTCCTTTTAAGCTTTATACAGATTACAGCATGCATATTACAATAGCAAATATAATTCCCACATTTCAACATCCATGTTATCTTTTTCTCTCAGTCGTTGTAGGTGTTTATTTCTATCCAAGGCTTTTGCTAACCACTAATCTTGAGAGCCCAAATGTATTTCTTTCTCATGAATTACATCGGCTTGGTTGTTACAGATTACATGGCTAAAGCTTTAAACCTTACTAATTTAACCCCTTCCTTCAACTTAAGAAGTGAGTTATAAACTGAGTGTACTAAGTATTAGCATTTTTTTGAAGAATTTCATGAAGAGGCATTACCTAAAGAAGATGACATCAAGTGAATGCACATGTTTGCTGCAAGTACAGTCGTGTCAACAGAATAAAGGTCTTTAAACTGGAAGCAAGTTGACCCTTGCCTAATGTTTTCGTATCTTTTAAACATCTTATTGAAGGAAATAGAGTTGAATCTTTATTGCTAATAATTGTAAGAATAGAAAACAACATTTTTGAAAAGGTGTCAAATATAAATGTTCATGTCTAAGAGACTTGAGTCTCACATAAAGTGCAAGGTTAGTCTGCAGATGCAGAGGCAATTAGGCAAGTGACATTTTGGCCTTTATTGTAAAATAGAAGTTTTTAAAAAAGTGTTAGTCTCAAAGTTCTACATCATTCTATGCTTAATGTGTGTTTTCTGACCTTAGCTAAAAGCTTAAATGCTTGCCTAGAAGCAGTACAGCAAAGATTCATTGGATTTAATTTTTAAGATGAGAGGGTGGTCATGCTCTGAGGTCAAATAAGATAAGTCTTTACTCCGCAATTTGAAAAGAGCCAATCTCAGCAGACCATGCAGGTCAAAGACAGATAGAGACTATGATATCTTATTTTGGCTGTGGAATTTGGAATAATGGTGCACAGTTTCAGGATTAGGAGTTGATCATTTAGGACCTTGAGGATAAATTTTCTTCAGTCAGATTTGTAAATCTTTCAAATTATCTATCTATGCTTGCTTGAGCAACGAATATATTTAAAACAAAGATTGGAAGATTTTCCACCTCTTTCCCGTTAGGGAATAGAGAGTTGGCAGCGGTAGATGATCAATTATTATTGTATTGAATGGTGAAGCAAGTCCAAGGAGCCAGATAGATGTTTCCTATTTCTTATGTTCTTAGGAAGCCTTTTATGACCTTATTTTCTGCCTACTTCATTCCCCTGACTTAATTTTTGATTCTCAATGTAAATTGCTCCCTGCTTGGAGGTTATAGTCCATATTAACCCTATGGTTTTTATCAAATTTTTTTTCAAAGAGAAAGTACGTACGTTACATTGTATTCTCTATTAAGCAAGTAGAAACATACAGCAAAAACACAAGGAACTGGTGATGTAAGTTTAAATCCCCAAATTGTTTCGATTGCCTTTGACTGATTCTTTGTCACATTTTACAGAACTAAATTTTAATGTTGTTGATTTTAATAGAGGAGCTCTGACTGGCATACGAGAAAAATTTCCTTCACTTCACTTTAGGAACTGTTGAGGAATTGTTCCTTGTGGAGAGAAGAAAGTTTGTGTTGTGCCTAACAGGATGGTTTAATGGATACCTGGGAGATTGACTAAGTTTCTTCCTCAGCATTGGTTAATAAATTTGCGTATGCTTTCTTGATCTAAACCCAGTAGCATAGCCCTCTCTCTTCATCTCCTCTATATGCTTGTTTAGCTTAACTTAAATATGCACAAAGTATTGATTTGCAACTCTCAACCACCACTGCCTGTGGTAGTGAGTTGCAAATTCTTCCCAACGTATTTGTTTTTAAAAAAAACCTAATGCTAATAGTCACATGGCAAGGCACAGTTTTAGTTTCATTTTGGAGGTCAGAGTGTAGTGAAGAAATGTCTAGAAATGTATTTTATTCTGTACATTTTAATGAACCCCTGGAGTGAGAGGTTCAGTTCATTGTGGAGTGGGGTGGGGTAGAAGGCAAAAGAACCATCCGGAAGCAGGCAGGCAATCTGCAGGTTTCTGTCACTACAGTCTGTAGTAACTCAGATGGTGTTTGTCCAGCAGTTTTTAAACAATTCAGTAAGTTGAAAGGGTTCGGAAAAGATTTGCAAGGATGTTGCCAGGGTTGGACGATTTGAGTTATAGGGAGAGGCTGAACAGGCTGGGGCTATTTTCCCTGGAGCGTCGGAGGCTAAAGAGTGACCGTATAAAGGTTCACAAAATTATGATGGACATGGATAGGGTAAATAGGCAAAGTCTTTTCCCTGGGGTCGGGGAGTGCAGAGCTAGAGGGCATAGGTTTAGGGTGAGAGGAGAAAGATATAAGAGATCCGAGGGGCAACTTTTTCACACAGGGTGGCACATGTATGGAATGAGCTGCCAGAGGAAGTGGTGAAGGCTGATACAATTGCAACATTTGAGAGGCATTTGGATAGGTATATGAATAGGAAGGGGTAGGGCCAGGTGATGGCAGGTGCGACTAGTTGGGTTGGGATATCTGGTCGGCACGGACAAGTTGGACCGAAGCATCTGTTTCCATGCTGTATATCCCTATGACTCTAAGTAGCTTAACTGTAAGGAAAAAGCTTCAGAAACTGAAGACTGTTGAGATGAATTGAAGGAATTAACTGAATTAACTTTAAAGGTCTGAGAAAGAGATTCTAATGAAAGAAAATAGCACTAAGTAAATGCAGAACATTGCTAGAAAGAAATCAGTTATAATATTGCTGTCTGAACATAGGGCTTTAAATGGAGATTGGGTGAGTGACTCTTCACTAAAGTTTGTGATTGTAAAATTGTTGATTAAAAGGGTAAAACCTTTTTTATACTTGCAATAAGACTAGTTACAGAAAAGCCAACCTGAAACCGTTTTTATTTATCCTTTCGTGCTTGGTAAATGTTCTTATATTAAATATACATTGCCAGTCTCTTATGACTGTGTTCAGTGACTGATACCACAGTAAGTAATTTTCTGAAATAAAAGTTGTAGTCAATCAAGCCAGATCTTGCTCAAGATTGTCTTGGATTGTGGTTAACTGACATCATATCAACAAAAGCTTCAAACAGCACTGAGTAGCTAGGTTGAATCTGTGGCAAGTGAAACTTGATTGGTGACCTTTTATCAGTACTATGTTGAGTGAGTCATACTGTTTGTCTTACTATTGTGGGAAATGGGCGAGTTATCTGTTGTTTTCGATTTTAAAAAAAACAGCATAAGATCTTGCGGAATTTGAAGCTGTCATTTCATCCTGTGTTTTGCTGACATAGCCTTTTTCCTTTCGTATCCTCACTGAAGTAAATATTTTGACACCATTTTATTGAATTTAGTTGTGGCACCTCCATTTCCTTTGCTGAGAGCGCCAAATGAACTTTAAATCTATGCCCTCCATGCAGTATGCAAAAGTTTTTATATTAATGCATAATGTGCTATCAAGGACACTAGATTATGTTTTTGATGTTTAAAAATAAACAGATGGAACAAAAATGATTAAATCTTCAAAATGCAAGTGAATATTTTTATGGCATGCCATCATATTGAAAGTAACTTCATGCAAAAAAAACTTGCTAATTTTAGTTTCATTTTAGCTTTTAATTTTCATTTTTTTTCTGTATAATATTTTAACTTATCCATTAAAAGGTATATTTTGCAACAGAAAATTGTCATGATTTTGACTAATTGGGAGACGGGTGTCAAAAGTTCCTACAATTTTTCTTCTTGGTGGGGATTCTGGAGAGAAAACCAATTTGGCACTAAATTGGGCAGAAAGAATAGTGCATTAATTTGCACAAGCTATGTTTGCAACACAGTTGCCTTACCTAAGTAGTTAGGATGAATACGGAGGGTAAGTATGTGAGGGGGGAATAGGCCATGTTATGGCAAGTTGAGAGGTGGGAACCTAGTATGGAGTATTGTCAATTGTGTAAATCCATTAGTCTAAATAGGTTCATCTTGGAATACGGTTACTAGCGGTGTTCCACAAGGATCTGTTTTGGGACCTTTGCTGTTTGTCATTTTTATAAATGACCTGGAGGACGAGCTTGAAGGCTGGGTGAGCAACTTTGTGGATGATACAAAAGTCGGTGGAGTAGTGGACAGCGAAGAAGGATGTTGAAAATGTGTTGCTGGTTAAAGCACAGCAGGTCAGGCAGCATCCAAGGAATAGGAAATTCGACGTTTCGGGCATAAGCCCTTCATAAGGAATGAGGCGGCAGGTTACAACGGGATATCGGTAAGTTGCAGAGCTGGGCAGAAAGGTGGCAAATGGAGTTCAATGTAGCTAAGTGTGAAGTCATTCACTTTGGTAGGAGTAACAAGAAGATGGATTACTGGGCTAATGGTAGGCTACTTGCTAGTGTGGATGAGCAGAGGGATCTTGGTGTCCATGTACACAGATCTCTGAAAGTTGCCACCCAGGTAAATAGTGCTGTGAGGAAGGCATATGGCGTACTGGGCTTTATTGGTAGAGGAATTGAGTTCCGGAGTCCTGAGGTCATGTTGCAGTTGTATAAGACTCTGGTGCGGCCTCATCTGGGGTATTGTGTGCAGTTTTGGTCGCCATACTATAGGAAGGATGTGGAGGCACTGGAATGGGTGCAGAGGAGGTTTACCAGGATGTTTCCTGGCATGGTAGGAAGATCGTATGAGGAAAGGCTGAGGCACTTGGGGCTGTTCTCATTGGAGAAAAGAAGGTTTAGGGGAGATTTGATTTGAGGTGTACAAGATGATTAGGGGTTTAGATAGGGTTGACAGTGAGAACCTTTTTCCGCGCATGGAGTCAGCTGTTACTAGGGGACACAGCTTTAAATTAAGGGGAGGTTGGAATAGGACAGTTGTTAGGGATAGATTCTTTACTCAGCGGGTTGTGAGTTCACAGAATGCCCTGCCAGTAGTAGTGGTGGACTCTCCCTCTTTATGGTCATTCAAGCGGGCATTGGATAAGCATATGGAGGTTATTGGGCTAGTGTAGGTTAGGTAGGCTTCGGTCAGCGCAACATCGAGGGCTGAAGGGCCTGTACTGCGCTGTATTTTTCTATGTTCTAAATGGGTTTTTTTTGTGCAAACTTTAGAAATTAATATCGCTTTATTCCTGCATTTTCTGCTTTTAAACGAATACTCAGCAATCTCTGTAGAAGCACTTTTCACTTGAAAGATGTGCTCATATTTTAAGGTTAGTACGCTTTTATTAGATGAGTTGTGTAGATGTAGAATAGAAATTCTATTAAGGAAAATTTTATTTTGCTGCAATCTGGTAAACAAACTATTCTGTGATCTCATACTTTTAGAGCTTTATTTGTTGGTAGCCTTTGAGATATTCTGTTTTGTGTCGAGAGAGTACATTTAAGCTAAGAGACAAGCCTATGAATTAACAGCAAGGACACAGGTGGTTGAGTCTGGTAACTGGACCAAACTGAACTGGCTGCCCTCCTTGAGGTATTTCTGGTTAGTATGTTCTTCAAGTTGTAGTGGTATTTTTTGTCCTTGCCAAGTACTAGATGAATTCCTAATATTAGGAAAACTTAAATTCATGCTACATGTGGCAGAACCATAGCAGTAAAAATGGTGTGGCTTTGAGTGTTGGGAGATGTCTGAAGGCTTTGACAAAAGGTCTTCTGGATGAGTCCAGAACTGTGTGACATTGTTTCAGAAGTAGAAATTGCACTTTCAGGACAGATGAAAACTTGTTTCTGTCAGACGATTGTTCAACTTTGGAATTATCTGCCTCAATGTTGTGGAGGCAGGATCATCAAATATTTTTGAAGCAAGGAAAAGAGATTATTGATAACCAAGTGGTCATTGGGAGTAGATAGGAATATGGAATTTGAAACAAATAGATCAAGTATGATTTTGAATTGCAGAGCAGGTTTAAAGGACTGAATGGTTAAATCAGTGTGGTGCTGGAAAAGCACAGCAGGTCAGGCAGCATACAAGGACCAGGAAAATGGCTGTTTTGGGCAAATGCCTTCCATCAGGAATAGAGGCAGGAAGCCTTCACGGTAGAGAGATAAAGGACTGAATGGTCTACTCCACAGGAAAAGAGAATTAATCAGATTTGGAATATCTATTGAAAGGCAAAAGCAAAAAGCATCAAATTTCCACGATTGTTGGCTTCACTATATTTCTGGGTCGAAACAGTCACCTGCTCTGAGGGCTCATCTTTTTAAGCTCTCTAAGCTGCATGAACTCCCTACATATTTTGGTATGAACCAGACCAAGCCTTATCAAAATATATTAAGATGCTGAGAAGCTAACTTTTTTTCTCATTTAAGGGCAAGTGTCAGGCAGTGCTTCTGGATGCAATTTGATTGGTCAGGCTATCAGATTTGAAGTAAAACTCACTTTCTTCATACAAAAGAAAGAAGAAATTGGAAAAACTGAACTCTATGGGTAAATTTAATAGAATGACATATTATTTTGTTACTAAGCAATAACTGTTTCAATAAAGTAACATCCCATAAGCACACCCTTGGCAAAAGGCAAATTCAGAAAATGTATTGCAGCTTCTACCTAGCTTCAAGACCCAGGACAACTGCTTCTCAAGACTAAAAATCCTGGTTCTGTGGAAGCTTTACCCCACCTATTCAGGCTGCTTCTATTATTCCAACTTTTTAAAAAAAAAACAAAGGCCTCTCAAACTGTTTATGTAGTAGCTGAGTAGATTGATTTGGAAAGCCTTTGTCTTTAAAACCTCGCATAAAAAAAAGGACAAACGCACCTCAAGTCATCATACATGCATCTGAAAAAATGAATTGAAAATAAACCATATTTACTGATCAAAATAAGAGATAATATGCCTGATTTATGAAAGAATTTGAATTTGTATAGTACTTTTGTGTCCTTAGGTCAAAACAGAATATTGGAAGTGTGGTCACAACTGCTGAATTCAGCAGCTGGTTTGCACACCCAAGATCTAAAGAGCAACAAATTAATGAGAAGATACTTTGTTGATAGACTGACCATCAATTCCAACTGTTTGGTTGGAATTGCGAAGATTTGCAAAGATTACTTTTTTTAAGATTTAGTAAGTGAGTGTTATTTTAATTCTAAATTTTAACTTTTAGTTTGTAAACTTTCAATATGTCCTTTTACATACAGGTGAAATGATGAGAAGTGCTTCATCAGAATTTGCAGAGGATCCTTGTTCCGCTATGAAGCGTGGCAATATGGTTCGTGCTGCACGAGCATTGCTATCTGCTGTTACTCGCCTTCTTATCCTGGCTGACATGGCAGATGTTTACAAACTACTTGTACAACTGAAAATAGTAAGTTCCATACTGAATGGTTTCCCATTAAGACTGAAAACTATCTGATACTGCTAAAACATATAGTTGCTATAAAAACAGCCCATTAATATAACAATTTTCATTAAAAAAGGAAGCATTCGTTGTTCTACTGTGGAACTCCTGGAATTGGCACGGTAGTGTTGTTTTGGACATTTCAATGATATAGCAAACATTTATTTTTAGAAATATGCACTTTTTATACATGGTTTGGCAAAACACATCTATTTTCAAAGGAGCATGAAAGTAGAAGTTCTATTACTTCTGTCTGGCTCAGTCCAAGGAGATCTTTTGGATTTTGTATAATACTCACAACGGCTAGGTGGTGTTCTGGGATTAGTTTGAGCTTTTTATGTCAGATTGAGAATCCAGTGTAGTCCAAAGTCTGTGACATTTATTTTAATCCCCATCAATTCTATCGAAATATGTAACTAGAACAAAATTCAAGCAAATAGGTGCTCTAAATTATTCAGAGGATGTAATTATTGTCTTATTGTACAGTCTTTTATTCTATGTTTGACCTTGTTCTAATGTATTTTTGCAATGGAATGAACTAATTTGGCTTTGGAAGATTCTGTTTTGAAATGAAACATCAGGAATGCTTCATTTCTGTAAGGGAACTCAATGTGTCCTGTAGTAAAGATGGTGGAGGAACCTTTGAAGACCTGAAGTTTTGTTGTTATCTGGGAGACATTAATTTTACACTAAATGAAGCTTGAATAAACAGGAGTACCTAAAAGCAGTTAAATAGCTTTAAGTAAGTTACAGCTTGTATGCTATTGCAGTAGATTTGAGCGTGATCAGTCATCAAATGATCTCCATTGCTAGTCTAGATATGTGTAAATGATCTTTGTGTATATTTAAAAATCAACCTGACCCATTTTTCAGGTTGAAGAAACCCTTGTCAAGGTGAGGAATGCCAACAATGAGCAAGAACTTGGAATACAGTTTAAGGCATTGAAACCTGAAGTGGACAAACTGAACCTTATGGCAGCCAAAAGACAGCAGGTATGAATAGCATGTATATAGTCTGGACAGTTTTCGAAAGGAAAAGCTCAGGTTTTTGTAACTGCAGTCCAGAAAAGAGGGCATTGCCCAACCCATTCTGCACTGTTCTGGTAATGCTAAACTGAGACAATATTAAGGTGTGCAATAAGATGCTGCAATAATTCAATATTATAATTTTAACATTTTCTTTTGTTTTAGAAGAATGTATTTAGTTGCCTCTGGTTTAAACTAGTAAGTTGAAACATGCACCTTAATGTGTCCAAGTTAATTGGTACTGTATCTAAAACCTCTGACATGTTCTGCATAATTCATGAATCCCCCATTTTCAGATACTTATTGTAGAATCTTCATGTAAATGTTATGGTAATATGCTGTGGTATTCCTTTTCAAGGAATTGAAGGATATTCATCATAGAGATCAAATGGCTGCAGCACGAGGAGTTTTGCAAAAGAACATCCCTATGCTGTACACTGCTTCACAGGCTTGTCTCCAGCACCCAGATGTGGCTGCTTACAAGGCCAATCGAGATTTGATCTATAAGCAGTTGACACAGGCAGTTACCGGCATTTCAAATGCGGCTCAAGCAACTACTTCAGAAGATGTCATTCTTAGTCAACAAAGTAGTGCTGGTGAGCTGGCAGATGCTTTGAATCGCTTTGATGTAAGTATGTTTGATACAATTTTCTTGAAATGTCAAGTTTAATGGTAATTATATAGAGTTATTTAAATCTCCTGTTTAGTAGTTTGGAAAGTTTGCTACTTTATTCTTGTTGCCTATCAATGATTGCAATTACACATCTAGTTTTGATTTTAGTTTAACTAGAGGTTCCCTAAAGAATAGACTGTAACAATTTCTGCAAGCTGCTTTATGGGACCTGCAAAGTCTTGCTCTTTACATTTTTTCCTTGCTGTTTCTCAGCGTTAATTCCTTTGCTTGCTTTCAAGACTTGCAAGGAGCCTTTATCAGTGATTCCGTATTATAACCAGGTGAGGAGGAATAAGGTAGCTTTTAACCCCTTTAAACTCTGTCAATTGCAACAAAAAAATTACTTTTTTGACAAGCCAGTTTCCTATTTCAATTAATTATGTAGCTAACTAAATCAAAATGAACGAGCCAATTATCAATTTTTATTTGAGAGAATTTATGTACTAACCTGGGGGAAATTAATTAATACGCAATATCAAACACTTAAAGCAAATATTCTATCTTTTTAGCTGTATAGTTTTAAAAATTCTTCACCTTTTTGAGTTGTTAGATTTTCAAATCTGAGACCACAGTTGTTAATTTATTCTTTATTCTTTCTTAGTAGTGAAGTTAGCTTTTGGGTTTGAGATTAATTTTCATTTCCCAATTCTTTAAAATCGGATGTCAACATCTGAGAGTGAGACATGCAAGGAGTCTTTCAGTCTTTGCTTAAACCAATCCAAGTTCCATCTCTTTTTCTTTTACTTTTTAAGCTGGTTTAGTGGGCAAGCAAGCCTTTTTAATTTCCCAGTATGTGAAATGATAATACATAGAGTTCCTATAGCACAGACTGCTTGAACCAAAGGGTCTATTTCTATGCTGAACATAATCCAAACTAAACTAGTCCCGCCTGCCTGTTTATGGCCCATATCCGTCCAAATCTTTCCTACAATGTCTTTAAATGTTGTAATTGTACCCACATGTGGATATAAAACAGATATGAACTTTTTGACACCGACCCAGTTGGCTGATTTTGACTTTAGATAAGAAGTTAATTTAGTGCAGACAAATATTTTATTGCACAAATATTTCAAAACTATACTTCAGTCCCAATTATGAGACTACTGGAGCCAAGCAACATTTGTGTTGATTCTTTTTTAAAGATCATTTTAATTCTGAGATGGGAGGAAAGGATTTGGACAAGTTGATACTTAACATCCATCTTTATCACAATCATAACAGCAGATATGACCATTTTCAAGAGCTGAGGCTAAATGTTTTCAAAATTTAGTGAGGATAAAGGTTGTTAAGACTTCTATTTTTTAAATACAAAAAAAGGAGCAAGAGTGTGACCTCCTTCCTTTTCATACTAGCCAGTTTTAAAGACACTAAATGGTTCGGAGCACTTCCATTGAATGCAGAAGTTTAGTTTTTATCATTTCTATCTTTGTGAAATGTGAAGAGAACCAGCTAGAAATATCCAGTCCAAGTAGCATTTGTCAATAGCAAAGCACATTGTATAATTTACATGATACATCTTGGCCTGTTGAGTTTTCTCTGTATCTTGTGTATATGATTCAGAATTCAAATTTCCAGCATCTGCAGTATTTGCCTTTTTAATTCTTCTAAGTTAAACTGGGCATGAAAACCTGTACATGAACTGTATGGTCAAACACGTTCCACAATTGTGTCATCTTATTTGTTTAGTTTTTTTTTTGACTTTTTTTTCCCTTGAGGGAATAGTGGGAAGTGTTGCAAGGTCCAGCTGACTAATTATCGACCTGTTGAAATGCATCAAGAACCTCTGTGACCAACAAGTCTTGAAATCAGATTTCAACCCAGAGTTTCTGGCTCATAGGCAGGGATGCTCTATAATTAACCATAAGACCAACCTTCAGTTCATGTATGAATATTATGATGATCAGATTTGGGTGAAGTGGATCCTCTCCTTCTTCTTTTCTCCTTTATTTGGTTTTAAACTATTTTTGAACTTAAAAAGAAATATTTCCAATTTAGTGTTGTATGACAAGATAAAATCTGTTTGCATGTCTCCAGGGCTGCTTTTTGGGTTACTGCTAGGGTATTTGTTGACCTGTTTGTCTCCATCGCAATGAAGTGGAACATGGATTGCATACTAATCCAACTTGTGACAGCTAATTTTAGTTTCTGTACCCTTTTTTGTTTTAGTGAGAAAAAGCTATTTTTAAAAATCTAATATGTCTCCAGCGAATTAAAAATTAATTAACATGAATGTCTGTAACCTTTTCACTAATACAGAATAAAATGTGACATGTCAGTATTTCATTAGAAGGTGACAGATGTAAAAATGAATGTGTATTCATTCCTTTAACAAGGATTCTAATACTATATTGAATTTAACCCTGGATGCAGCAACGGCCACCATGATTATTTTGGAAATAAAAAGATTTATGGCTTTCCTGTTCTCATTGGAATTTGTTCAGAATCCGGTGCTCTTTGCTTCTTTAATTCCTGGTTATTGTTTTCTGGGAGGTTTAGTGGGTGCTATCTTAATTTTAAACACCTGTAAGGTGCTCGAACTTGCTTCTTAGAGGACATCATTAATGTACTTTTGCATCTGCATTATTGGCTTTGCAATAGTTTAAGGTTTTGCTGTATCTATTGCCACACCAGCATGTACAGTAGAAATGATAAATGTTAACAAATTTTAAACTAACGTTAAAAACTGGCAACCAAAAATATTTGAATGCAAGTTTATATATTAAGTATCAAGGAAATGCTTTTTAGGAATTTTTTAAAAAATCACCTTTTTATTGCACATATGTAAACTTTTATGCATGGAATGGCAAGTTCTGAGATGAACATGTCCATTCAGAAATCATTGGTGCTAGTGTTGCCAGATAATTGGTTTTGATTGGACTTTTTTATTTGATTTAAAAGGGAGTAATTCTGTACAGGTGTTTCTAGTTTGCTCCATGTGTTTTTTCATAGCAGATGCTCAAATAAAGTAGCCATCTTCTCTTTTTGCTTAGGAATTGTTTTCCCCGTCTCATCAGCTACTAATGCCCCAAAGTGGGTGACTAGCAGGTGCTATATATCCTTGTAGCTCTTCAACAAATGCTCTTACTGCCACCTTAGGATCTTTGCTGATGCTATTTTAGTCTGAAAACCAGACGTATGCTGATGAAACCTCTGGTTCAGTCCTTTGATCCTTATTACATTACACAAATCTTCCTGGGCCTCCTGTAGGTCTCTTTGCATACTAGCATTTCTTTTGCAAGTGGCTTGGTTTCCTACAGGTCTCTAAATTTGGTTTCTTCTTTTAAAAGCTGATGATTGATGTCTTTTTTTTAAACCTGCTTTGACTTTGTTTATCTCTCCTGTCTCTCCCTTGTTTGTAAGAATTACCAGATCCAGTTTACTTTGAGTGAGGTGTTTGTTCACTTAATTTTCTGTTATTAAACCTGTCTTAACTTGGGTAACTCAGTTTCTCCAAGTGGAATTCTGTGGGAGTAGAAAGTGATCTTTTAGCTTGAGGAGAATTCTGTATCTGTGGCTGAACTTAGTGGCCTTTATTTCAAGTGCTGTATATTGCGATCTGGAAGCAAGTTACTTGATCTTTTCAAACTTGATGTAAGTTTATTTGGGTTATATTAAGAGGCTTTGGAATTTCAGTTAATATAT
The DNA here is from genome assembly GCF_020745735.1 of Hemiscyllium ocellatum. Classification (NCBI taxonomy): domain Eukaryota; kingdom Metazoa; phylum Chordata; class Chondrichthyes; order Orectolobiformes; family Hemiscylliidae; genus Hemiscyllium; species Hemiscyllium ocellatum. The sequence goes on along the minus strand of NC_083416.1, from coordinate 23,685,383 downwards.
TTCAGATACTAAATTCTCAGAAATAAGAATAGCTTTTTTAGTCACAAACAAAAGTTGCTGGAAAATATTCTGCAGGTCTGGCAATTCTGAAGAACGGTCACTGGAACTGAAACATTAACCCTGCTTTCTGTCCACAGATGCTGCTAGACTTCTTGAATTCTTCCAACCATTTCTATTTTGGGTTATGAATTCCAGATTTTTTAATTTTAGTTTTTTTCAGTTGTTTCAGTCTTCTGAAATCTCATCAATGTGGCATGAACCTTGTTAATCCTTGTTCCTGTTAATCTGCACTTTGCAAACTTAAATGTGGTGAAAAGTGCTTCTATGTTTTGGAATTACTTTAGAAAAATTCTTAAAAGCTTTTTTTTAAAAGATTCAACGCTTAGTCCTACCACTAACATGGTTCTGTAACTGGTGGTACCTTTACTGGATTCACTGGTTCACTATTCGAGAAGCCTTACCTGGAATTCTTTTCGCTAATCATTTCTCTCACTTTCCTCTTTTTCTTCTCTCGCCATATTTTTTCTTTTCTCTCAATTTTTCTTTCTCTGGCCTAGAATTCTAACTCTGCTGTCAACTCTTTTCAAAGGTTAGTGAGTCTGTTTTAGGTTCTACATCTTTGATTTGTACAATTATAATGGTGAGGGTAAATAATTGGTTAGCTACCAGGAAACAAGGCATAAGGGCTCATTTTCAGATTGCAAGTTGTGACATTAGGATCAGTGCAGGAACTGAAATAATTCACAATTAATAATAATTACTTGAATAAAGAAATAAATGTATGATTGGTTGGTGGTAACTTATGTTTTTATAATTATCTCTTCCTAACATATCCTTTCCCAGATTCCTCAAACAAGTGGTGAAACTTCTTTTAGATTTTTTTTTAGATTAGATTACTTAGTGTGGAAACAGGCCCTTCGGCCCAACAAGTCCACACCGACCCGCCGAAGCGCAACCCACCCATACCCCTACCCCTACATATACCCCTTACCTAACACTATGGGCAATTTAGCATGGCCAATTCACCTGACCCGCACATCTTTGGACTGTGGGAGGAAACCGGAGCACCCGGAGGAAACCCACGCAGACACAGGGAGAACGTGCAAACTCCACACAGTCAGTCGCCTGAGGTGGGAATTGAACCCAGGTCCCTGGCGCTGTGAGGCAGCAGTGCTAACCACTGTGCCACTGTGCCGCCCTTCCACTGTGCCACTGTGCCGCCCTTCCACTGTGCCACTGTGCCGCCCTTCCACTGTGCCACTGTGCCGCCCTTCCACTGTGCCACTGTGCTGCCCTTCTGACAGATGGAATACAATGTGGGGAAAAAAAAAATATAACTTCCAGACTTGGGTGGGAAGAATTGAAAAGCAGCATATTATTCAAATATAGAAAAACGCTCAGCTCTGAGGTACAGTGCAAGTTGGGTGTTTTACAGACAGGTATGACAAATTATTAGGAAGGCAAAAACAGGCTAGAACTGGAAGACGTTGTTTAAAAACTAGGGGAGTCCACTTAAGCTGGAGATGAGCAGATGTTTGAAAGTTGAGACCTTTTGGAAGATTCTTCCCCTGGAAGCATTGAAGCAGATTTGTTGAGTATTTTTAAAGTGGCGGTAGATTGATTCTGGTCTAACATGGGAGTCAAAAGGTTATGAGAGACAGAGAATGTGAAGTTGAAGCTACAAGTAAGTTAGTGTTGATTTCACTGAATGGCAGAGCAAACTCGAGGAATCAAATGGCCTACTCCTAATCCCAATTCCTTTTTTTTTGTAAGCAAGAAAAACAAGTTTAAAGGACATTAACCTTAGTCATGTTAATTTTAAAACACAGTTCATGGATTGTAGCTGGCTGTTTTGATCTGGCTGTAGCCAGTTTTCAAGTTGCCACTGCAGTGTTCTGGAAAACCACTCCTGTGGAAACTGAAGACTACTTTTCAAAGTTCTCTTACGTTGTGCTGGTGGTGTTTTGCTAAAACATCTCTTTGGTAAAGAGATAAATCTTGATCTCATGAATTCCCTCTGTCTGCCAACAAATTCAAAAATTTTGTTGTTGTAATGGGTTTTGGGAAGTGGGCAGGAAACTATGTTGGGGCCGAGATGAGATCAGCCATGATCCCATTAAATGACGGAGCAGTCTCAGGACAGAACTACCTAATGCTGCTCCTAGTTCTTATTTTATTATTGGTTGTTGTTAGGTACTGGACAGTAACGAATTGTTCAGCCTTTTCCACCATTTAGTATGATCTTGAGCTTCCACTTCATTATCACCAGCTTCATGTTCAGATGCCTAGTGTAAATCTTGATTAATTTGTGTAAACTCCTTTTGAATTTAGTTGCAAATGTTGAGCCTGAATGCTGTTGTCTGATTAGCATGACTGTCATTGAAATATTTTCATAGTTATTTATCAGCTGTTTCATTCCTTGCTTTTTTAAAAAAAAAAAGCAAGACTAGACCATTTGGCTGTTCCAGCTTGCGCACCATTTATTAAGATCATGGTTGAGGTTTCCGTTCCATTGTCTTGTCCAAGACAATAACCTTGACATCCTTCCAGTACGTAAAAAATTAGCTTCCCTGTTTTTTTGCCTTTTAAGACCAACACTGCTGATTCGTGATACTTCATCTGACCCCATCTATTATTTGCTTGGTATTGAGTTTTACAATTGATCTTTTTTTTAAAAGTAGCCTAAAATAATAGTGGATCCAATATTGTTAACTTTGTTCTCAGCTCAACTTGTGCCTGCCACATTGCAACTTCATTTAATCCTTCTAGCTAGTACTCGCTGCTTTCCTTTGCTCCCTAATTACTTTGATTTTATTTTAGATTTTTCCATTAACTGTCACTACTTTTAAGTTTGTACAGCAGCCATTTGTGAAGCCGTTATCAAGTCTACTTCAGGCTTTGTCCATTTGCACAGCTGTTACTGGGTAAAAAAAGTGTGAGGTGTTGCATTTGGAAAGTCAAATAAAGGTAGGAATTTCATGGTGAATGCAAGTCCCTTTTAAGGAGTGTAGTGGAACAGAGAGACCTTGGAGTGCAGGTGCACGATTCTCTGAAAGTTGAGTTACAGGTAGACAGGGCAGTGAAGGCGGCTTTTGGCGCACTGGCCTTTATCAGTTAGGGCAATGGAGTATAAAAGTTGAGAAGTCATGTTGCAGTTGTACAGAACATTTGGTGTGGCCGCACCTGAGTATTGTGTTCACTTTTGTCACCTTGCTAAAGAAAGGATGTTATTAAACAGGGAAAAAGTGCAGAAGAAATTTACAAGAATGTTGCCAGAACTCTGGTCTGAGTTATGGGGAGAGGTTGGACAAGGTAGAACCTTTTTTTTTTGGAGCGTAGAAGACTTCGGGGAGGAGCCTTAGAAGTGTTTAAGATCATGAGAGGCATAGATCCGGTGAATGCGCTCAGTCTTTTTCTCAGGTTTGGGGAATTGAGGACTATAGGGATCTGGGTTAGGGAGGAAAAGGATAAAAGGGAACCTGAAAGGCAGCTTTTTTTTAAAAAAAGAGGGTGGTACACATACAGAATGAGCTGCCAGCAGGAGTGATTGAGGCGGGTGCATTAACAAAATTTAAAAGGCATTTGGGCAATTACATGGATAGGAAAGGTTTAGAAGGATATGCGCCAAGTGCAGGAAAATAGGGTTAGTGTACATGGGTATTTTGGTCAGCGTGGACTAGCTTGGGCCAATGTGCCTGTCTGTGCTGTAGGACTCGTGACTGTATAAAACATGACAAGTTGAACAAAAGGTACAATTTAGATTTATGAACTCATTGAATGTCCCTCCTCTGTATAACTTCCTTGATTTCACATTTCCTTACCCTTTTTTACAAAAGGATTGTCTGGTTTGACGAGGTAAGGTAAGCTGCATTAAACCCCAGACATTTCTCTTGTCTATTAAATATCCAGCTAGTAGTTTGCAATATCTTTATTCCTTCTTGGGCTGTGGGGTCTTACTGACTAAGACAGCATTTGTTGCCCTTGCTGACCCCATTTTTAGGGTGATTAACAATCTCCTCAGGACACAGCTGCTGAAGATCTTGAAGTGCAGTAGGTCAGACCAGCTAAGGTCGGCAAATTTTCTTGCCTCAAGTGAGTTTTTACGCCACCCGTGGTCAGTAATGTTTTCATGGTCACCATTATTGAGACCAGCTTTCAATTTCAGAATTATCAATTGAATCTAAATTGTGACCACCAAGGTGAGATTCTAAATCCATGTACCCAGCACATTTAACCTAGCCTCTGATTTATTAGATCAATGGCATTAGTACTATCATTACTTCCCCTTGAGATTGTTTCTATATCCCAGGTGTCACTTTAATAGCAGTAAGAATAACAACAGCATTCCTAAACAGTAATTTCTTACTATGGTAGTTTCAAAGGTGGGGTCAGCGTTCATCTTGTTTTAAAAAGCCTATACAGATGCAGTGTCTGAAATCTGGCTATCCAAAAACCAGAACTGTCCAGAAAGCAGGGTATTTTTTTATCTTGCGCACTGCTGGTACATTTGCAAATGAAAAGACTGTTCTCTGGTTGATCTCATAGGGTAAAATCAGCAAGAATTATAAGGACATAGGACTCGGCACTGTAGCAGTGCTTTAAGATCTACCTTCCCTCACCCCTCCAGCCCTCCCGTTCTCTCGACACTTAGTTGTCTAAGGGTGTATTCTGAATCTAATGTTCCTGGCTAGTTTCTGGGTAGAAAGTCAGAAACCAATAAGTTCATCTTTGTTCCTGTGAACACTTTTTATGAAGAAGTTGGTTAGTGTTTCAAAATATGACATGTTCTTGGTAACAAAGCTGCCAGATTTGGGATGATATACCTGTAGTATTTGTACTATTTTTCACTTTAATTCTAGTTTTTTTTTTAAGTTGAAAACTGGATATAGAATCTAGAAAACTGCAAATAAACGGGCAAACAAAGAAGGACCTACTATCAGCCATTCAGCTCATTGAACCTGCTCTACCATTCAATAAAATCATGCTGATCTGTTTGTTTTGAACCCTATATTCCAATCAATGTACCCCCCCCCCCCCCAAAAAACAAAATGGTGTTTGAACCATAGAAAAATAATAGTACGTTAAGAGGCCATTCAGCTTATAGTTCTGTGCAGGCTGAATAAACTAATCTCCCATTCCATTCCCACTAACCAGCACTTGCCCCATAACTTGCTGATTACAGTGCTTCAGATGCACATCTAGTTTCGTTTTTGTGAATTGAAGGTTTTTGCTCCAGTATTAAATTAGGCAATGAATTCCAAACAGCCACTACCCTCTGTGAAAAACCTTTCTTCCTCGTGTCTGCTCTAATTTTTCTATTAATCAAAAAATGTTAATTTGGATTCATAAAGTTAAGCAGGGATGCTGATCTCACTAAAAGCATATTCAATTGAAATGACTTAAGAGAGCGACTTTACGTGAATGACCTCTTACTATGTGTACAGAAAACAACAAATGCTGGAGATCACAACAGATCAGACAGCAGCTGGAGAGAGAGCAAGCTAACATTTTGAGTCTAGAAGATTTCACAAGAACTGAAGTAAATGTTTTGTTCCTGTGCTGAGATCAAGTGTTGGGATTTTTGGTTCATTCCTGTCAAACAGTATTTCTGAACTTTGTCAGTGGTCCTTTCATGTTTGCTGAAAATGTGTTGCTGAAAAAACGCAACAGGTCAGGCAGCATCCAAGGAGCAGGAGATTCGACGTTTCGGGCATAAGCCCATCTTCAGGAATGAGGAAAGTGTGTCCAGCAGGCTAAGATAAAAGGTAGGGAGGAGGGACTTGGGGGAGGGGCGATGGAGATGTGATAAGTGGAAGGAGGTCAAGGTGAGGGTGATAGGCTGGAGTGGGGTGGGGCCGGAGAGGTCAGGAAGAAGATTGCAGGTTAGGAAGGCGGTGCTGAGTTCGAGGGATTTGACTGAGACAAGGTAGGGGGAGGGGAAATGAGGAAAAGATTTCTCCAGTTTCCTCATTTCTGCAGACCTCACTTTTTCCTTGTCCTTTCATGTTTGTCTTATTGTGAATGTATTTGCAATGATGTTACATGTAATGCACTAAATCCTCAAGTGACTTTGTTTTCCTATATTTGACGGGACTAAATGTACAAAACAGATTGTAAAATGTAATCTATTCTGTTGTCTAGCTTTCTCACAGAAATAATCATTGTCACTTGCTCATTCTGCTTTTGTGCTCTGAGTATTGCTGAAGCAAATTCCAGTTGTCACTTTAATTCTGCTAAAAGAAGTAAATTCTATTTTTTGTTCTTGTTTCTCTACTTCATTAGATGAAACTTTTCCCAGATCTGTCCTGGCAACTTTGGTTTTTCTTTGAAAGGGCTTCTACCTATTTATCTTTGTTTTATTGTACTGTGGATGTGTTGATGTGTGCTGCTAAGTATGTGCCTTATCGAGTTATGGTTTTCAAATTATATGCATCCCCAAAATCAAATGACTTGAACATTGCAGGAATTTTATCACATCAGTCAAAATGTGCAGTCTAATTTTTCAATTTGTCCTTGGTAGTCAAAAGTGTAACAGTTTTTGAAATATATTTTATCCATTGCATTTCCCTGACTTAGTCTTTCTTAATTCCTTCAAAACGTTCAGCAAACCTTCCATCTTTGAACTCATATTGCTATTCTTTACTAATTTACATTTTTTTTAATAGGTTTCCTAATACAGCTTTGAACTTGGATTGCATTGCTATATCTACCACTGATATTAAGCTAGTTGATGTACAGTTGTCTGGACGTGACCTGGTCTAATTGTTTGCCTGGACTGACCTTTTTTTTTGTTTTATTCTTTCCTGGGATGGAAATCCCATTGTGACCAGTATTTTTTTCCCATCTCTAATTTCTCTCAAGGTGGTGGTCATCTTGAGCTGTTGCAGTCTTTGAGGTGTAGGTATGCATTATGTGCCCTTAGTAAGGAAATTGAAAATATTGACCTGGTGACCTTCAAGGAAAAGTGATATAGTTCTCAGTCAGGATAGTGTGTAGTTTGAAGTAGCGCTTGTAGTTGGTGGTGTTTGTATTTACTGCTCTTGCACTTGTAGAAGATTTGGAAGATATTGAAGGAAGGAGATGTGGAATCTTGCTGAAGTATGTCTTTATAGATGGTGCATGCTATTGTTATCATGCATCGGTGGTGTAGGGATTGGATTTTGAAATTGCTGGATGGAGAGCCAATCGTGTCAGGCTGCTTTGTCTGGATGATTGGAAGCTCTGGTTAGGCCCCATTTGGAGTACTGTGTCCAGTTTTGGTCCCCACACCTCAGGAAGGACATACTGGCACTGGAACGTGTCCAGCGGAGATTTACACGGATGATCCCTGGAATGGTTGGTCTAACATATGAGGAACGGCTGAGGATCCTGGGATTGTATTCGTTGGAGTTTAGAAGATTAAGGGAAGACTTAATAAAGATGTACAAGATAATACATGGCTTGGAAAGGGTGGACGCTAGGAAATTGTTTCCGTTAGGCGAGGAGACTAGGACCCGTGGACACAGCCTTAGAATTAGAGGGGGTCAATTCGGAACAGAAATGTGGAGACATTTCTTCAGCCAGAGAGCGGTGGGTCTGTGGAATTCATTGCCGCAGAGTGCAGTGGAGGTCGGGATGCTAAATGTCTTCAAGGCAGAGATTGATAGATTCTTGATGTCTCGAGGAATTAAGGGCTATGGGGAGAATGCAGGTAAGTGGAGTTGAAATGCCCATCAGCCATGATTGAATGGTGGATTGGACTCGATGGGCCGAATGGCCTTACTTCCACTCCTATGTCTTATGGTCTAAGCTTTTTGATTATTATTAGAGCTGTGTTCCAAATAGAGGATATTCCATCAGACCCCTCGTATTTGTCTCTTCCTAAATGGTGAGTGACCCATAGAATTCTCTGCCTCTGACGAGCTTTTGTAACAACAATATTTATATCACTCAGCCAGTTTACTTCAGCTCTTAGACTTTGGTAGGAGATTCAGCAGTGGCAATTTCATGGGCATCAAGGGGAGATAGTTGCATTCATTTTTTTTGTTGGAGATGGTCATTTTATTGTATAGCCATTACTGGTCTCTATTAGCACAAGCCTGCATGCTGTAGTGGTGCATATGGGAATTGGTTGTTTCAATATGAGTGGAAAATGCTACTGATTGTAGTGCAATTGTTAGGGGCCTCTTGTTTATAATTGGAAAATGAAAGGAAGGTCATTGAAGCAGTTGGTGATGGTTAGGTCTAGGACACTACCCCAAGGAACTAGGACTCCTGTGGTGAGAGTGCCCCTACTTCTGAGTTAGAAGACCAACGTTCCAGAGTTGTGCGATCAGGTTGATTTTAAAATCATCTACACGGAATTCTTGCTCCATTGCCTTCACACTGAGATTTAATATCCAGCAGTGATGCCACCTTCCTTTGGTGCTTAGTATGATTCCAATAAGTGGTGTGTTTTCCTGCTAATATACAGTACTAAGGTTTCAGTGAGGCTGTTTGGTGTTACACAATGCTGCCTTCATGTACCCTTGGTCTTCATTTAGGTTGTTTTGAAGATAATAGTTGTGTGATCCTGGCAGAACCAAAGTGAGCATCAATAAGCAGTGATGCTTGATAGAAGGTGTCATCAACAATGCTGTTCTGATGATCTAGAGTAGATTGACATGTACTCTTTTGTAGTGCAGTGGTATTACCCATCCCTGAAGGGCAGAAGGTTCAGTTTCAAGAGGATTGTCATAGTTGATATTAACAGATTTAATAAAACACCTATAGCCAATTTTCCACAATGCTAGTTTTTGCAGGACCGTATTGGGACAACCTGGCAAAGGGCACAGCTAATTCTGGAGCATCTATGCTTTTGCTGGAATCTTGATCCAACCTTTGGAGTATTCAGTGCCTTCACCTGTTTCTCGAAGTCACATGCAATGTATCAAGTTAGCTAAGGACTGGCACCCTTGATGTTAGGGACCACACCACGAAAGTGAGATCGATCATCTGTTCTGCATTTCTATTTCGAGATGTGTGCAGTTGCTTCAATCTAGTCACTGCATTTATGTGCTGGGCTTATAAATAATTGAGGAGTGGGATATTTGTTGTGCAGCCGCCTCCAGTTGTTTGCCCATAATATTTCAAGACTAGATGTGATGGATGTGGCAGGACTGCAAACTTTGAACTTGATATGTCTGTTTTGTTGCTGCTGAACTCTGTCATATACTGTTTGTGCTACCTTTGTTAGTTGACACATTTTTAGGAAGGTCCAGTGCTGCTGTTGACATGTTCTTGTGCTCTTTTTACTGAATCAAGGTTGATCACCTGGCTTAATGGTGATGGTATGGTGGTCATTAACTTACAAATTGTTTGAATACAATTCTGCTACTGATGAACCTCAGTACCTCATAAATACCCAGTATGTGTTGCTCGATTGGTTTGAAAAAACAGCATGGTGGTCATGCCACACAGCATGATGTGGGATATCCAGAATTTGAAAGCAAGGTTTTATTTCCCCAGGGATTGTCTGGTGGTCTTTCCTAGCAATGTTATGGGTTGATGCATTTGCTGGAGTTTGATTGCAGAAGGCTATGTCAGGTAAGTTGTTCACTCAAGACCAGTCACACACCTAGTCTAGTGGCTGTCTTTTAGGACTCATCCAGCTTGGTCAGTAGTGCTGCTACCAGGTCAGTCTTGGTGATGATCATTAAGAGTATGTTTTATAAACCTTTGCTACTGTGTTACTTCCAGTTCATGTATGTGGAGTATTGATTCATCAGGGGATGGTCATTGATAATTAACAGGAGGCTTCCTTACCTATGTTTGGCTTGATGTCTTGAAATGTCATAGGTCCAATTTGTGAAGAACACTCTTCTGACTGGAAGTTCTGCCTTCATGTAAGTCCAGACCCACAGCAATATAGTTGAATTTTTAACTGCCCTCTGGACAATAAATGTTGGCCTAGCCAGTACTCCCCTCAATCTGTGAATGAATACATTTTTCAAAAAATCTTGACATTGTCATCATTCACCCCACATTTAGTTGCTTTAATATTTATTGTTGGTAATTCCAGTATTTTAAAAAAAAATTGTCCATTAATTGTGATCAAACCTGAAATACAGGTCCTGAATGCCCTCCTTCCCAGTTACTGCTACTTTTTTTTATATTATGATAAAATTGCATTTTTTTTTAATAGCATGTAGTGATTAATTTTCCAATATATCTAACAAGGATTTTAAGAGAAAATGTACTGAAATGGTTATTCAGTGGCAAAACCTAAGAGCAAAGAAAAGTGTGTCTTTCGAGTTGTCCTGCATTTAAGGCTCTGAGACCAGATAGTTTAGCATAAGCAAGTTATGAGTAAGATCTGAATTCTCAGACAAATATGCATTTGAGTAAAGTGGGCAAAAATCTGAGAGATGAAGAAAAAGTGAAGTTTGCTTTTTTGGCAGGAAGAATAAAGAAGCAGAGTGTTATTTAAACAGAATGACTGTGGAGTTCTGAGGAGTAGAGAGATTGAGGTGTATTATATATGTCACAAAATTTAAAGTCTGGTTGAAGATTTGTAGCTCGGGTGTCCGTTGTGGTTCTGTTCGCCGAGCTGGAAGTTTTTGCTGCAAACGTTTCGTTCCCTGGCTAGGGAACATCATCAGTGCTATTGGAGCCTCCTGTGAAGCGCTACAAACCACTATAAATACCGGAAGAAACATCACAGCAGCGCTTCACAGGAGGCTCCAATAGCACTGATGATGTTCCCTAGCCAGGGAACGAAACGTTTGCAGCAAAAACTTCCAGCTCGGCGAACAGAACCACAACAGTCACAAAGTTGGTGTGCGTGTACAATAGCTCACCAAGATAACTAATGGGATTCTATTCTTTATGACCAGGAATTAAATATTAAAATGAGGATGTTATGTGTCATTTGTGTGGGGAATTTGTGAGACAACATCAGAAATACCCTTTTTGTTTTGGTATCCTCAGTTAAGGAAAGATGTTAAATTAGTGAAGGCAGTTCAGAGGAGATTTTCTAGAAATTGAAATATGATATTTGAAATGAGTGCTATCTAGTAAGGATAGGTTGGACAGAATGTGCTTGTTTCCGCTGGAGTTTAGAGGAGTGCGGCCAAGCTTGTTTTAAGTATTTAAAATCTTACCTTTTTATAAGGTGTGCATGGAAAGGATATTTTCTCTTGTAGGTGAATACAGAATATTTTTGTTTTAGGTCCAACATGAGGAAAGCCTTATTCTGAGGGTTGAATGCTTTGTTTCAGAATGAGGTGATTCAGTTTTTTTTTAAAGCAGCAGTGGGTAGATTATTTTTAGGTGAGGGAACCTAAAAGTTACTGGGTTAGATGGGAATGTAGAATTCGAAATTCAAACTGAAAGCCTGTTTCTAATATGCTGAAATTATTCACTTACTAGACTTGTTTTGCAATTCTTTCATGTTGTATATTAGTTCTACTGTATCTGTCTTGACCTTTTGAAGAAAGGTAAATATCAATGCAAATGTTAATGATGCAGTGAAGCAGTCAAAATATGAGACTGTTTGGATGGCCTTTTCAATAACTTCTACTTTTGCCAAGAGTTACATAAATACTATAATAGTGGATAATTTTGATCAAAGAGTGGAGGTTAGACAGGAACAGTGGGTTATTTCCACACTTGTGCTTTGTGATAAACTTGATGGCTCATATGTTTTACTATAGGGTAGGGAAGGCATTATAAAGCTTGGCAAGCGAGGTATAAATTTAATATCAATGTGATTAGTATACCAAAAACATACTAAATATCTGATCTTGTGAAAATGATGCCTTGAGTGGAAGAGCAGAATATTATCAATGTGCACTTGGCAATCAATTCCATTTTTTTAAAAAATGATCTGGAAGGCAGATAAGTAAGGAAAAGGAAAGTTATCCAGGATGGAATTTTTGATATAACCAGAGATTAGATTGGAGATGAATAAGAAGCCATCGGTTGGAAAAACTTCGAAGATCTGGTCGTCTTATCAGTGGGATCTGTCAACAAATATTGCAAGATGCTCGCTGAGTGAGTAGGTCAGAGGAAGCTAATGGATGAATCGTGCGTGATGTGTAATTTCAGGACACTGGGAAGGATGATAGTTTTTGGCTGTAAGGTGCATGTGCTGAGTATGATGCATAAACACCAGCTAACGTCATTTGGGGTTTTTAGTACTCTAATCTAGTAAACACTGTAGCATAGCTGTCAACATCATCTATCACAGTTTCTGATCTTTGAGGCATTTTGGCTATGTGAGAGTCCTAGTCTAGTAAGTAGAAATCTGATAAACTGATGAAATATTACAGCAGGATCAGAGTGTATGAATTTCCTTGGTTTTTGGGCATGTAAGTTTGTGGGGCTTCTTGGAAGTACACACACACTTTTTAAAATTTTTTAAGGACTATGGAAAACTGGAAGATATGGAACAGTTTGGGCACTTTCTGAATTTAAAAAAAAAGAGGTTGTAACTATGCTTGGAAATGTAGTCAACAGTTGAATATATGCTGTGTTTTCCTGCTTTTATGGAAAGATGAGGACAATCAGGGATTGTGTGATGAGATGATCTTTATGCACTTAGTCAACCAGCATGGAAACAGACCCTTCAGTCCAATCAGTCCATGTTAGATATGGACTAATTTGGTTCCTCTATTCTGTAATACTATCTAAGGCCCTACTATTAATTGTATTTGCTCTATCCCTCTTTGCTTTGTCATACAACAATGTCTTGCATTTATCTAGATTGAACTCCATCTGCCATTTTTCAGCTTGTTGATCCATTTGGTCACAATCCTTTTGTAATCTTAGAAAATCTTCACCTGCTACGATGCCACTAACTTTGGTGTCATCCGCAAACTTCCTAACCATGCCTCCTATATTCTCATGTAACTTATGCATATAAATGACAAACAAAAGTGGACCCAGACCCGATCCCTGCATTACATGGCTGGTGACAGGCCTCCAGTCCGAAGAGCAGTGGAGAGTTGCTTTGTCTCCTGTTATGTAATATGAAAAGGAGATCAATTGACCATTTTGATAAATGAGTCAACACCATTTAGTGTGACTGGTGGAGTAGTTGCTTCCTAGTGTATCCTCCTGTATCAGTCATGACACCTACTGAAAATAACTAAAGGTTTCATCTCCATTAATTTTGACAGATCAAAACAACCTTTTATTTTAGGGACAGTACACAGAAAATTATCATTGACTTAAACTGATGTTATGCAAGCATAACGGATCACAGCTACTATTTCATACCTGCACATTACTTGCATTTATGGTACAAATTTTTTATGGGTAATCCAGAAGAATTCAATCAGACATTTGTATCTGTTAAGATGGAAGTGTAGTGCAAGTATCCATTTTGTTTTTTTAATTGTGGGTATAACTCCTCCATTTGGTAATTTTGATTATTTAACCTATTATACAGGGAAGGGCAAGAAATAATTTCTTTGAAGGGTTATCGAGATTTTCCCAAAGTGTGTGTTTTAGTTTTCAGCATGACACTTTTGTTTTCACTTATTGCTGTGTGACATAAATGCCTGCTATATTTGTGATGTGGAGTATTTGGACTTGTACAGAAGCAAAATTAGAAGGGATTCGTCAGAATTTTCAATTATGAACTCTTTGAGCTTTAAACCACAATACACAAGAAAAGTATTCATTTCCTAAATACCACAACATTGCAGCTGCTACAAGACAACGTGCATTCTCATAATTTAGCTCCCTAATAAAAGTTCTCTCAACCTCAGCCCTGCTGACTTTTTATTTCCTGAGTGGCTTGCCAGCCGAAAATCTTTGTCTCTCTCTGCCACTGTTACCTGCACATTTTACCTGTCTGTTCTTTTTATACCTGTCATCTTCGTCATCCAATAATTGTGACTCCTAACACTTTCACATTGTGTACCAATATACAAGAATCAATTAGCACTGATGTGTTTTGCTTGTGTTTTTCTTTGTAAAAGCCAAGCAAGGAAAGTTTCAAAAAAACAAATTTGAACTGTTAGTCAAAAAGAATCGGTGCTCACCTTTAAATTTTGAGGTGCTGCCTTGCTTTAATGGAAGCCAGTTTGATACAGTTGAGCTGGTTTTAGCTTTTCTTAAATATGCGTATTCAATCAGGAATAAAGGAAAGTGAAATTCAAGAATACTTCATTTGCAACCTTATGGTGAAACCTCTGGACAAAGAGCCCTTGGCTGAAGTTGAATTTTATGTCAGGTGAAGAGGTGGCAGAGGAGAATACTTTTTGGTATGAAAGAAGTGGAAAATTTATTTTACGCTGTGAAGCTGGATCATAAAATCTTGGTTTTCGAGCACACGCGCAGTTATGGTCATGTTTCATTTCTGAAATGAGGCGCACATCGTGCTGATTTAATTTGAGTTAATCAAAAGTTACGATACTGTGAAATGCATGCCTCTTGAATTCTCAAAGTTTTTAATTGTTAGGGATGAATGTTCCACCTTTGAATGTTGAACTTAAGTGTTTGAGCAGTCTGTGAACGTGCATGTATTTTAGGAGGAAGTTCTGAAGTTCTGAAAAGCTCCATTCAAAAAATGAGGAAGTAGGCTTTGAGTTCCAGATTGTGTAAAGAACGACAGTGCTGTCACTTTTGATGAAAGATGGAAAATGAGGTTTTTAAATAATCCGTAAATGCAGAACTGTGCTATACTTTCTTGTCCAACTTGTTTCTTAATGAAAATTAATTTCCTGATAGTATGATTACAGAAAACATAAAATGATATTTGAAGAAAGGCTAAAGAATTCAAGATTTACTAAACATTTTTCTTTGTCCCAATAGAAACAAATAATTGTGGATCCCCTGAGCTTCAGTGAGGAACGTTTCAGACCATCTCTGGAAGAACGACTTGAGAGCATTATTAGTGGAGCAGCATTAATGGCAGACTCATCCTGCACACGTGATGATCGACGTGAGCGCATCGTGGCTGAGTGTAATGCAGTGAGACAGGCTTTGCAGGATCTGCTTTCTGAATATATGGGCAATGTGAGTCAAATAAAATTTAAATCATGATTTAAATTTAATGTCATCCATTTCCACTAAAATGCTAACAATCTAACTTTCTTTCTGATCCTTTTATATGGACTGACTTTGTACATGAGTTTCTTTCCTCAGGTACTGTCATTTTTCTTTTCAAACCAGCCATCATCACTTTTTTTATTTTTAAAAATTAAAAGCTCACTCTTCCCTAGTATCGTGCATCTCTGATCTGAGTGGAAGTCTCCAGCTAACTTAGACTACTTGCTGATACAGTAGTTCTGTGGAATGCTTTGAATGCTAATTTGCCATTTTTATAGAATTATAGAATCCCTACCTTGTAGAAACAGGCTGTTTTTCCCATCAAGTCCATATCAACTCTCCCAGCATCCCACACAACCCAACTCCTCTGCTCTATCCCTGTAGCCCTGCATTTCCCATGGCATATCCACCTAGCCTGCACACCCATGGACGGTATGGGTAACTTACTGTAGCTAATCCACCCAACCTGCATATCTTGTGGGGTTGTGGAGGAAACTGGAGCATCCAGAGGAAACCTATGCAGACACTGGGAGACACTGTGTGTCAACTCCACACAGACAGTCATCTGAGGATGGAATGGAACTTTGGTGTCTGGCACTGGAGGCAGCAGTGCTAACTACTGAACCACTGTGCTGCCCCACACTTTTATCACAGCGTAAAAATTCATTTAACAGTACTTAAACCGCCACCACTATAAAAGCAGACCATTGTTCATTGTGTGTTTATAAATGATGGATAGGTTTGGGGCAGTTTGAATTTGAGTTATTCACTGTTCCATTTTCAACCCAGACCTGCTCTTGTTTCCACAATATTTATATGACTGGTGTAGTTTTCTTTCTGGTCAGTGGTAAAACCAAGATTGAATCTCTCCACCATCAACAACGATGGTAGTATTTTGAGTGTCAGGTAGATTGTTAGGAAGCATCTCATTGGAGATGATGGTTTATAGAATCACACAGCACAGAAACAGACCCTTTGGTCCAATTTCTCCATACTCTCCAGGTTTCTTAAACTAGTCCCTTTTGCCTCTGTTTGTCCAACATCCTTAAACCTTTCCTATCTGTGTACCTGTCCAAATATCTTTGAAATGTTGTAACTGTACCTACGTCTACCACTTCCTCTGGCAGTTCATTCTGCACACATACTGCCCTCTGATCCCTTTTTTAAATTTTCCTTCTTGCCCTTAAATTTAGTTTTGAGCTCCCCTATCCGAGGGAAAAGACCTTAGCTATTCACCTTATCTATGTCTCTCACGATTTTATAAACTTCTACAACGTCACCCCTCAACCTCTACGCTTCCAGGAAAAAAAGACCCAACCTATCTAGGCTCTTCTTATAACTCAAACCCTCCAGTCTCGGTAACATACTTTATAAATCTTTTCTGCACCCTTTCCAATTTAATAGCATCCTTCCTTCCTATAGCAGAGTGACCAAAACAGTACACCAGAAATGGTCTCATCAACATCATGTGCAGCCGCAACAAGATATCCCAACTCTTAAAATCAATGCGTGACCAATGAAGTCAAGCGTGCCAAATACCATCACCATTACCCTGTCTACCTGTGATGCCACTTTCAAGAAGCTAACCCCCAGGGCCCTCTGTTTGACAACACTACTGTGGGCCCTACCACTAACTGTGTAAGTCCTACCCTTGTTCGTCTTAGCAAAATGCAGCACCTCACCTTTTATATAAATTAAACTACATCTGCCAGTCAACCCACTGACCTAGCTGATCAAGATCCCCTTGTGCTCTTAGGTTCCACATATCAACCAAATCCTGAATATTGTCGTAGGTTAAGATGGTAGGGCCAGGATTGCAGTTTGAAGATTTGATTTATTATTAGTTTGCATCTTTGCATGTCACTTCAGAGAAATTTGTGGACTGCAAAACAACACTCATTTGCTTGGTCAGCCTGTGGCTATAAACTCCAAAGGGAAGCTGATTAACTTTTAATTCATGCCTTTGACACTTCCTTGAGAGTAGCAATTTGCATTGGTTGTCGTGATTAATTATGTAGAATCAAAATATAGAACCTTGACTAACTATTGGAATTACCTGTTTATATGAAATGCAAGTTACGATCTATTATTTCGTTCAAGAAACTCCACAATCCCCCTGTGATGTATTGTTTCACGTGAAAATACAGCAGTTAGTTCTAACGTGAATTTGCTATCCTGAGTTGATACTAATCATCATCTTCGATGTTTATGCTTTACAATTTTAAAATCTTTTAACTTCAAATCTTGTCTTACTACATTGAACCAGAAATGTTGAGAGAAGTATAAACACAGAATATTGTGAACTCTTGCTTTAACTATCTGGATGCTACTTTTTAATCTATCTTGTTGCTCCTTATTGTTTACTTTGATGTAGTATAATGTATTTACAGTTGTAAGGTTAGCGCAGATAAGTTTGTTCATTTGCTTTCTTTGCTTTAGTTATTTGCAGTTATCATTGCACTCTTATGTTTGAGGTAATATTGTTCAATATTTTGAGTACAAAGCTGTGATTCTGTGCTATAGTTCGCTACTTTTCTTCAAGCCCCATTTCTTTTTGGGTTTCTTTTAGCTGTACTTAAGCTCAACAGTTATGCAATAACAGTGGAATGGCACGTTTTGTTTCTGCATTTAGCATAACTTTAAAAGTGCCCTGGCTACCCAGTAGGCTCCTCAGATATAAGGAATGCTTCTATACTGAGCATGTTAAATGACAGATGTAATGAACATTGATGTTTTGAAGAGACTCTCTGGTCCACTCAGCATAAAGGTAAATAAAATTAATCTCCGTCACAAAAATGGTATGCTTACAGAACTTGATAACTCAGTCTGGCTTGTGTAGATCTACCAATGTCGTCATCAAGTAACATAAAAGAAACATCTATAGTTAAAGTGTGTATTTGCTTATTCTCTGCTCCTGGATCCAGCTCTGCCATTTTCAACTTACTTGTACTGCACTAATGAACTATTAAGGTTCAACTGAGCTCAGAAGACCTTGTATCATCTGAATCTGGTTATAAAGTCATCCCATTAGATTTTTGTTGCCTTGGAAACTGGGAAGGGATTGTTTCCTTTCTCAATTTCCCTTTTTAGTCAGGGCTTTTAAATCACTGCATCACATGGAAAAATCCTTTCATATAATGTGCTTTCCCTCTAATTTTGTTTTCTTATGTGCAGACTTCTGAGGTCTGTGCATGACAGTGAATTCTGGAACTTAAAGTCGGCATGGAGTTAGTGCCCACACACACCATTTGGTGCTCTAAGTGACCTTGCAGCTTGCAGGAAATGTTACCAGTAATCAAGCCTAGTTGAATGATTGATTGTTACAGTGTAAGGAAGGTGTGCCCTGGAGATGTCATAACCTATTCATACAGGTTAACTATAAATAATTGTCTTCACTGGGTGATGAAGACAGATTATCACATGGTAGACCAGGTGTGATTTTACCAAAGCCCTACATAATTGTGATATGAATTATTTGCTCTTCGTATTGCAACAACCTGTAATGAAATGTAGCATGCAGTTACTTCGTCTGCATGTTAAACTGAGTGATTTATGTACAAATAGATCAGTGTTTTCCAGTGTTGCATGTCACAATAAAAAATTCACTTCAATGGGAAAGATGAAGTAGAATACTTCATTTTTTAGAACCTAGAACATTTCAGTGCAGTCAAGGCCCTTTGGCCCTCAGTGGTTTCACAAGTCGTTGCGGCAATCTGATGTCCATCTAACCTACACTATTCCATTATCATGCATCTATTTATCCAATGACCATTTAAATGCCCTTTTAAAGCTGGCAAGTCTAATACTGATGCAGGCAGGGCATTCCACCCTTTTACTACCCTGAGTAAAGAACCTAGTTCTGACATCTGCCCTATATCTAACCCCTCAATTTAAAGCTATGTCCCCTTGTGCTAACCATTACCATCCAAGGATAAAGCCTCCCACTGTCCACCCACTCTGATCATCTTGTATGTCTCTATTAAGTCATCTCTTAACCTTCTCGAATGAAAACAGCCTCAAGTCCCTCAGCCTTTCTTCATAAAACCTTCCGCTAATAAATTTCCTCTTCACCCTTTACTGTGCTTCCACATTCTTCGTGTAATGTGGCGACCAGAACTGTATGCAATACTCCAAATGCTACAGCACCAGAGTTTGGTACAGCAGCAACATGACCTCATGGCTCTGAAACTCAATCCTTCTACCAATAAAAGCTAACACATATGTCTTAACCACCCTGTCAACCTGGGTTGCAACGTTCAAGGATCTATGTACATGGACACAAAGAATGTCTCCACTTATCCATACTACCAAAAATCTTATCATTAGCCCAGTACTCTGTACTCTGAATCACCTCATTTTTCTGCATTAAATTCCATTTGCCACTGCTCAGCCCAACCCTGCACTTATTTATATCCCTCTGTAACCTGCAACATCCTTCTGCATTGTCCACAACTCCACTGATCTTGAGATTAGATTAGATTACTTACAGTATGGAAACAGGCCCTTCGGCCCAACAAGTCCACACCGACCCGCCGAAGCGCAACCCACCCATACACCTACATTTATCCCTTACCTAACACTGCGGACAATTTAGCATGGCCAATTTACCTGGCCCGCACATCTTTGGATTGTGGGAGGAAACCAGAGCACCCGGAGGAAACCCACGCAGACACGGGGAGAACGTGCAAACTCCACGCAGTCAGTCGCCTGAGGCGGGAATTGAACCCGGGTCTCTGGCGCTGCGAGGCAGCAGTGCTAACCACTGTGCCACCGTGCCGCCCACAAGTGTCATCCACAAATTTACTAACTCATCCTTCTATGCCCTCATCCAGCTTATATATAAAAAATGACAAACAACAGTGGCACCAAAACAGATCCTTGCGGTACACCACTATTAACTGAACTCCAGGATAGATATTTCCAATCAATCGCCTCCCTCTGTCTTTCAGCTGGTCAATTACTGATCCAAACCGCTAAATCACCCTCCATCCCATGCCTTGGTAGTTTCTGCATTAGCCTGCCATGGGCAACCTTATCAAACGTTTTACTAAAATCCATATACACTACATGAGTTGCTTTACCCTCACCTGTTTGACCACTTTCTCAAAGAGCTCAATAAGATTTGTGAGGTACGCCCTACCCTTCACAAAACTGTTGGCGATCCCTAATCAAATGATTCCTTTCTAGATTACCATAAATCCTATGTCTTATAATCTTTTCCAGCACTTTACCCACAACTGAAATAAGGTTCACTGGTCTATAATTACCAGGGTTGTCTCCACACCCCTTCTTGAACAAGGAGACAGCATTTGCTATCCTCCAGTCTTCTGGCACTGTTCCTGTAGATAGTGGTGAGATCAAGACCAAAGCCAACTCCTCCCAAGCTTTCCACAGAATTCTAGGATAAATCCCATCCACCCAGGGGACTTAGCTATTTTCACACTTTTCAGAATTGCTAATACCACCTCCTTGTGAACCTCAATCCTGTCTAGCCTAATAGGCTGTATCTCAGTATTCTGCTCAAACCTGTGGTGTTTTTTTCTTTCATCATTATTCACACAGGAAATATTCATTTAGCAACCCTATCTCCTCTGACTCCACGCACAACTTCCCACGGCTGTCCTTGAAAGGTCCTAATCTTACTCTAGTAATTCTTTATTCCTGACCTAGCTATCGAATGATTTTTAGGGTTTTCCTTGATCCCACCTGCCTAAGGCTTCTCATGTCCCCTCTTTGCTTGTCTTAGCTCTCTCTTTAGGTCCTTCCTGGCTAACTTGTAACTCTCAAGCGCCCTAACAGAACCTTCGCGTCTCATCTTTACATAAGCCTCCTTTTTCCTCTTGACCAGAAATTCAACTTCTTGAGCACACTACGGTTCCCTTGCTTGATCACTTTCTCCCTGCCTGACAGGTACAGATGTTTCAAGGATATGCAGTAGCTGTTCCTTCAACAATATCCACATTTCAATTGTGTCCATTCCTTGCAGTTTTCTCCCCCATCCTGTGTATCCTAAATATTGCATCATCATTGCCTTCCTTCCAGCTATAGCTTTTGTCCTACGGTAAAGGCATATCCCTTTCTGTTGCTAAAGTAAACATAACCAAATTGTCGTTGCTATCACCAAAGTACTCACCGACCTCCACTTCTAACACCTGGCCCAGTTCAATACCCAGTACCAAATCCAAATTTATCTCTCCTTTTGTTGGCCTATCTACATTATAGACACTTACATTAAATTTGATTAGCCATGTTCTTTCCAGTGACTAAACTTGTCTAGATATCTTTGCAGGTTTTTTACATTGTCATAACCTAAGTTCCTAGCTGGCTTTTATGATCATATTCAATATACTGCATTGGTCCCTTCATTTAAGTCGTTGATTACATTGTAAATAGTTGAGGCCCAAACACCGATCCTTTCAGCACTCCAATTATGTTGTATTTCCTCCAAGGTCAGTGTATCCTTAATAAGGAGTCGTGCCCAGATTTGCATTTTCCACTGCTAATCTACCTAACCTGCATATCTTTGGACTATGGGACAAAATTTGAACATCTGAAGGAAACCCATGCAGACATGGGTAGAATGTGCTAATTCCACGCAGACATCACCCAAGGGTGGAATCAAATCTGGGTCCCTGGTGATGTGAGGCAGCCGTACCAACTACTGCAACTCAACCAGTTTACTAGCCTTGTTAGCAATTTGCCCTCAGTTCTGTTGGGCGTCTCCTTTTGTTAATCTCTTATGTGGGACTTTTTCAAATCCCTTCTGGAAGTCCATGTACCATCATTCATAGACATTCTCTTGTCCTTTACCTTAGTTGCCTCATCAAAAAAAATCATTTTAGGTTTGTCGACTAAGACTGACTTATCATGAATCCCTGCTGGCTTTCCTCAATTAATGGAACATTTTTGATGTGCTCAGTGATTTTACCCTTGGTCATAAGTTCTAACAATTTCCCCATTCTGATGTTAAGCTAACTTTCTGTATTGCCCTGCTTTTCCTCTTTTGCTCTCTTTTTAAAAAACAGTGTGACATATGATTTTCCAATCCAGATGACCTCTGTATCTAGGGAACTCTGAAAGATCATAGTTAGGACATCTACAGTATATTCCACTACGTTTTCTTGATTAGGTAGGTTCCCTACAGTGTGGAAGCTGACCCTTCAGCCTAACAAGTCCACACCGACCCTCTGAAGAGCAATCCACCCAGGCCCATCTCCCTCTGACTAATGCATCTAACACTATGGGCAATTCAGCAAAGCCAATCCACCTGACCTGATTGTGGGAGGAAACTGGAGTACCCAGAGAAAACAGCCAGCGTGTCGCCCCTTCATTTAACTCCCTTGAGTGGAAATTCAGAGTTGAGGATTTGTCACTCAAGGTGCATCAATTTTTTCATTATCAATGTTTTACCTGTGTTAGTTTTGTTTCGTTTCTGTCTACAATCCGCTGCTGGGAGCAGCACCAGGCCCATTTAAGAATGAGGTGTCAACCATTTGAACTACCAAACTAAACTGCTTGTGTGCCACGTTATAAGCAGCACAAGACCGAGCTAAACAATCTCACAACTAATGAATCGGATCTAAACTCTGTAGTCTTGCCACATTTAGTCTTGAATTAGATTTTGTCATATGTACAGTGAAGTGTTGGGCTGTCCTGTTTGAAATTCAAGTCACTTTACTTGTGTATAAATTGACACCAGTAAAATTCCATTACTTATATTGCGTTGTCCAGAAGCTAGAGCAGGAAGACCGATGTATTTCAATTATTCACCACTATACTAGTACGGAAGGCTACTGTTGTTATTTCCAGATACAGCACAGATTGCTTTTTGAGGATGGATGGTTGGGAAATGCAAGTTTTCAGGTTTGTACCAAATAGCATTATATCTGTAAACTATACAACTACCTGCATATAGACTGCTTGACAGATCAAGGTCCACTTTAAACACACACATTTAAAGCCTTTCATTTTTTTGTAACCACTTGTTAATAACATTAATTGAACTAACTATCCTTGTCCCATTTTATGTCAAAAAAAAATTCTTACAAGTGCTGTTGCAAAAGAATTGCTAAATGTGTTTGGCAGTAAATACATTAGAAATGTATTTTGCTGATGAGAAATGAGATCAATAAGTCCTTTCTAGTAAGCATTTTTGAGATTTATTGGTGAGCAGTAATGAATACTTGTGTGGTGCTGCTGCCTCAGTCCTTGACCCCTTGAGCTTTCTAAAACCTCAGCCTGTCTCATTGTGCAGCAAATAGTAATTTATGTTCACTCATAAGTGGTGCAGTGTACGTTGACTCAAAACATGGCAATTCGTATTTGCTGAGGAAGATTTTGTTAGTGCTAGGCTCAGAAAATGGACAGATCTTGAACACTTGCCCGATTGGCTAAAGCATGTCTGTAGCTCATTGAATATATTGAAAATGTTTATGGGCACTTTTGTATTGATCATTAGACCTACTATAATGTGCTTTTCTTTTGAGGTTTAATAAATTCCTGTTATTGTGTTGTTGACTCCTAATTAATTGGAATGCGTGGTGTTTTCATGGAGAAATATTCTTTGCTCTTTAATCAAAATAAGAGTACAATTTGCTTTAATATAATTACGTAAAATTAAAAAAGAAAACACCAATTGCTTTGTGGGGGTACAAGGCAAAAATAGACATCAAACAAAAGGTGGGAATATTAAGGCATGTGATTGAAAAGTTGATCTAAAAGGTACACTTCAGCTAATGCCTTAGAATTAAATTAGAGGTGTAGGGAATTTCCAAACTTAAGATCTAAGTGGCTAACAACATTGTACAAAGGTAATTGGGGCTGCTTAGGGGATGTTTGGAGGACTGGATGGATAGGATTGGTCAATTCATGGGGTGAAGTGTGTTCAGAAAGTGTGTAACACTTTGAAATGCTGACCTCACTTGCAATTTGAATGACATTGCCTTGTTTGTCTGATGAAAAATATAAACTCTCATCATTGTCAGCTGCTCAATAACCAGCTTATTATTACATGTGAATTTATATGATCCCTAAAAGGTGGTCTTCGTGAGCATCATCTCAAATTTTGGACATGTAAAATTGTCTTGGGTATTTTCATTTGTAGATGACGTTAAATTTTATACTTGAAAGCAATGTACATTACATTTATTAAATAAAACCAAATGGTATTAAACAGTATTTGCTAATAATTCAAATATGTTTTTCCTCTGAATTGTATAACTTCAGTTATTGTAAGGCTTGAGGGTTTTTCAGAAATATGAAAATCAAGGTTGTTATAGCATCACTTTGTATATTTGCTTTGATTTAATTTTAGCAATATCTTGATTACAAGTAATTTATTTAGGACATTCAAGATCTCCTAAAATTAAAATCCAATATGCAAATTCCAGAAATGGATTGATATTGGAACCCACGTGGCTTAGGGTACTTGAATGTAGCATTTTCCTTTTTTTGTGACTTACCTCAATAAATTTGTTAGCTGTAATCTGGTGTAATATTTGTCATGTTATCCTTCATGAATTGGATGTCACTACAAAGGGAGAAGATTGCATGATTCGGATATGCTGTTGAATATTACTGGCAATGCAAAATCGTATGTTGATAAATGGTCATTTTGTGGTGATGGATGTGGAGAGGTCAAAGACCAAAAGGTAATGCTTTGCTGTAAAACCAATTTTAAAAACAAATAACTAATTTGTTTGTCTTTCCATTTGATTGCTTTCCTCTACATCTGCCTTATCCCTCGTGCTCCTGTTTCTTGTTCTTAATTTCACTCCAGTATATGTTCTCATTCCAGCTACTATTTTCACACTTAAGTTTATTTGTTTGATAGAGTCCCAACAGTGTGAAAACCAGCCATTTGATCCACACAGATACTCCGAAGAGCGTCCATCTACCTTATATTTTCAATGGCTAACCCACCTAGGCTACACATCTTTTGGACTGTGGGAGGAAACTGGAGGACGGGTTGGACTGAAGGATCTGTTTCCATGCTGTACATCTCTAGGACTCTAACCTCCTGGAAACCCATGCAGACACTCCATGTGTAAACTCCAGACAGTTACGTAAGGGTGAAATTGAATTTGGTTCCATGGTGCTGTGAGGCAGCAGTGCTAACCACTGAGCCACCATACCAAACTGTCTTAAGTTATTCAGGTATTGAAATAAAAGATTAGTTTTGACGAGTAGAAGTATTTGGGCCAAGTTACTGAATCACTCAAATGAAGCCAATTCACAAATGTTGTGGACAATCCTGTGACAGACCAGCACATAACTGAATGGAATATTGATTGCATGATAACCTACAGAAATCAAGTTCATAGAGATATGCAGCACAGAAACCAAGCCTTCGGTCCAACTCATCCACGCTGACCAGGTATCCCAATCTGACCTCGTCCCATTTGCCAGCCTCTAGACCTTCTTATTCATGTACCCATCCAGATGCCTTTTAAATATTTTAATTGTACCAGCCTCCATCAGTTTCTCTGGTAGCTCATTCCATAGATGCACCATGTGCCAGGGACCTGGGTTCGATTCCATCCTCTGGCAACTATCTGTGTGGAGTTTGCACGTTCTCCCCTTGTCTGCGTGGGTTTCTTCCGAGTGCCCCGGTTTCTTCCCACAGTGCAAAGGTGTGCAGGTTAGGTCAATTCGCCATGCTAAATTGCCCATAGGGATGTGTAGGTTAGATGTATTAGTCAGGGCAAATATAGGATAGGGGAATAGATCTGGGAGGGTCCCTCTTTGGAGGGTCAGTGTGGACGTGTTGGGTCGAAGGGTCTGTTTCCACACTGTAGGGATTCTATTCTAACACACACTCTGTGAAAAGGTTGCCCCTCAGGTCACTCTTAATTCTTTCCCCTCCCAACTGAAACCTATGCAGTCTAATTTTGGACTCTCTGAATGGGGGAAAAAGTATCTTGGCTGTTCTTCCTAACCATGCCCCTCATAATTTTATAGGTCATCCAACTCCCTCTGACACTTTAGAGAAAAAAGCCCCAGCCTATTCAGCCTCTCCCTGTGGCTCAAACTCTGCAATCCCAGTAATGTCCTTTGCAAACTTACTTTGACTCATTTCATATTTAATACTATCTTTTTCCTATAATGAGAAGATCAGAAATGAATGTAGTATTCTAAAAGAGGCCTCAACAGAGTCCTACACAGCTGCAACATGATGTCCCAATTCCTATACTCAACACACTGACCAATGAAGTCAAGCATGCCAGACGTCATCTTCACCACCCTTCTACCCGTTGTTTCACTTGCAAGGAATTATGCACCTGCACTCCTAAGTCTTTTTGTTCAGCAACACTCCCAAGGGCTGTACCCAAGTCCTGCCCTGATTTGCTTTACCAGATTGCAACACCTCACATTTAAATTAAACTCCATCTGCCACTCCTTGGCTCATTGGCTTTATCGTCATTATTACTGGGGTCATTGATGAGGACAGAATATTTCTCCTCCCTCTATTTGGATTTCACAAAGTTTTTAAGTTGAAATTCAGTTTAACGTAAACCTTGCAATTTTGCTTGGCTTAACTTTTCGAAGCAATCTCACCATCAATACCCTAAGCTTCATTTCAAGTGCATAAACAAATGATATGTGATTTAACTCGTAGCAAAAATGAAAGTTTGACCTCTTCATGTCTAACTTATGTTTTAATCTTTAATGCAGTCATTGAATACTATTTACACTATATTATTTATACTATCTTACTATGTTGTTTGTAGTTAGTATGTGACTAGAAACAATTTTAATTCCAGTTTCAAAGTGTTCTTAATTTGTAGAATTAATCTTTACTGTGAAAAGCTTTTGGCATTTTACCATATTATGTAACTTGTCCACAAACCAAGTTTAGCTATATAAATTATTATAGTAAACCTGGGTGTAAATATTCATTTTAAGAAATGAATGTTCCCACACTGACTGCAAATTTCATAGGTTTCGACATGTCTACTGTAGAACAATAACTAAAAGGTACCCTCCCCCCACCCCCACTCACATTATTTCTCTCTTCTGTCTTTTGCATTTCTAACCTCATCCGGCCATCTATAAGATACACCAGTTAAAAAGTTAATCGAGACATTGGGTTTGGTAACAGTAGTTCCTGCTTGATTTACTGTTTTGAATAAGTCCATGTAAGAACAAATTACAGCTATCCCAAGAGTTTGTGAAGTGCTTTGGCTTTTGCTCTGTCTGCCCACTTCCGCTTGTGTTCAGTTGTTGCTCAGTCTCCGTTTCTCCACCGTGAATGTAAATGGACAATATTAAAAGCTGCTTATTAAAGACAAGTTGGATGCATGCAATAAATTGACTGTTTGCACGTCTCCAAAATTAGGTGGGAATCTATTTTCTACTATAAATTACTTGTGACATGATTAGTTTAAAATGCTAGTTATAAGTTTTTGAATTGTATATTTATCTAAAGGGGTGAGGGGTAGGTATCTTGGTTTTTTAAAATGCCCTCCTTTTGAAACTTCAACAAGGACCTTAAATTGACAGTGTAAGAAGGAAGCTTATGTTTACGTATCTCCTTCAGTGTTATTGGGTCAAAATCTTGGACCTCCCTCATGGCATTATAGATGTACCTAGTCTAAATGAACTGCAGTTATTCAAGAAGGAACTAAGAGTGGGCCTTAATACTTGCCCAGCCATGGCACCAATAAACTTTTGCATAAAGAGAAGTTCCATGTTTTCAGGCTGATAAAATTCTTGATAAATAATGAAATTCAGAATTAGCTTAAGCAATTTCAAAATGTAATTTAGCAGAGCGGCCTTATGATCTTTTAGTGTTGCATTGAATCTGCGATGTAACTTTTGAAATTTATACACACACAATCAAATACTTGATCACTTCACAGCCTGGTAGTTATACCTGCAAAATCATATTTTTCAGTAGGCTTCTCTATCATCACTCCTGAGTATGTTATGCTCCACCAACCAGACAGACCCAAGACAAATGATGGCGGTGATGTACAGTTGAGAGAGAGAGAGAGTAACCCTAGGAGTTTTCAATTACTTTGGCCCCGTGCAATCTAATGACATTAGGTTAAAAGGATAGAATGGGAGTAGGAGGTATTCATTGTTCTTCTGTAAGAACAGCTTGGTATAATCATAACTGAGCAAGTGATAAGTGGACAAATGAGTGTAAAGCTTTTTTAACCTCTCCATCACAAGTCTTCCTGTTATGGTTACAACAGTTTATGACACAGTTGGTAAAATAAGCACCATGCAACCTTTTTAGAAACAAAATCGTGTCTTCATGTTTTGCATTCTTCACTTATAGATGCAATAACTGGCAATTATCTGTCGACTAAAGTTTTGGCCAGATTGAACTTGTCCCACTTTATCGCTCCAACTGCCTATTTTTGTTAATCAAGGAAGTGTTGCAAGGCGTTATCAGAGTGCTGTGAAGTGGCACATTCTTATGAATAATCTTTTTCTGGTATTCAGTGTGTGTTCTGCCAGGCCACAAAGCAGGAGTGGAATATGTTCCAGTTACCTGGATGAACACAGCTGCAATAATACTTGAAGCTCAACAGCATCCAAGGTTATTGACACAGGAACATGAACAGTGTGTTTCCAAGTCAGGGTGGTAAGTTGCATGGAAGAGAGCTTAAAAGTTCCAGTGTTCTCATCTGTTGCCTTCGTCCTGGATGGAAGGCACTGTCTGTGTACGTATCATAATACAGGACAGGTAATCACAAAAGAGAAGGCTGTTAGTATGAAGTTACATCACATGATCATGAAGGCAAATGGACTGTTGTTTATTCCAAGGGGGATGAAATCTAAAATTGGGAAAACCTTTGTTACAGTTGTACAGCGTATTTTGAGACTGCATGGAGTACTGTATGTATGGGTTCCATATTTCAGAAAGGATATTATTACATTAGAAGTAGTGCAAACAAGGGTCACTGGACTGAAGGGTTGCCTTGAGGAAAGGTTGTGCGTATACAAATTGATATGTAAATAATGAGAAATTCGTAAGTTCTGGCTGCCCAGTCATAGAAAGGATATTATTAAGCTGGCGAGGATCAGAAGAGACTTGTCAGGATGATGCTGGCTCCGGAAGGTTTGAGTTACAGAGGAAGGCTTGGACATTTTTTTACTGGAGCATAGGAGGCTGAGAGGTGACCTCGTGGAAGTTTATAAAATCATGGGTATAGATAGGGTTCATGGTAGTTCAAGACTAGCGGATACATTTCAAGGTAATAGGAAAGATCTTTTTAAAAAGATGGGCAAATTCTTTACACTAAGGACGGTTTGTGTGTGGAATGAACTTGCTGAGGGAGTGGGTGGATGTGTGCACAATTACAATGTTTTAAAAGACATTTGGATAAATGCATGGATAGGAAAGGTTTTGAGGGATTTGGGCCAAGAGCAGGCAGGTGGGACTAGTTTAGTTTGGGATTATGTTTGGCATGGACCAGTTGGACTGAAGGGTCTGTTTTGGTTCAGTATAACTCTACAGGATCCTGATGGGATGTTATAAGAAAGTCCTAGAAGGGAAACAAAAACTAGGCAACATTGTTGAAAAACAAGGGATTTCTATTCAAGATAATGATGAGATTCCTCTGAAGGTCCTTAATTTGGAATCCTCCATGGAGAGGAATGAAAGTACGGTCATTGAATGTTTTTTTTAAGGCTGTGTTCATTAAATTCTGGGCTGACAAGGGAATGGAAGCATATGAGGATAGGCAGGAAGGTTGAGGCCATAATCACATTAACCATGACCTGAATGACCCATTTCTTTTAATCAATACATTTGTGTAAACATGAACCACCACCAGCTTGAGGGTAGTAAGTGGTGAATAATAACTGCTGATCTTGCTGCTATTCCCACACATGAATTATCTCTTTTTTTTAAAAGAAGTCAATTTCCATTCGCAGAGTGAAATAAGTTCTGAAGGGTCACTGGACCCAAAAACTTAACTCTGCTTTCTCTCCACAGATGCTGTCAGACCTGCTGAGTTTTGCCAAGCAATTTCTGTTGTCTTTTTGTTTGTTGTGCATGATTTTGTTTGGATTCTACCATAACTCAATAAATATGGAAGTAAATCTCACTACTTACAAATCATTATTGTCATTTGATTGTACTTGATTACGTTATATTAATTTGAAAATTTCCAGATACTTTTAAAATTTTCATTGGCAGTAGTTGGAATTAATTGTTCAGGGCTAATAATGTATTTTAATGCTCAAATTCTACCACCAGAGGACACTAATGAGTTTTATAAGACATGAAGGTGTTTGAAATTGATGGTAAATTGGCCCAATTAGATTGAAAGTTTCTTCAGAATGGGAAACAGCTGGCAGTAACAATGTGTTTTACTTGGAAGACAATGATTCAACAAAAGGCTGCTCCAGGGCCTCTGCTGATATTCAAAAGTGTTTCAATTATAACTTATCAATGGCATTTGCTGTGGCCAGGTTGCAAAAGGTAAAATATACAAGCAATCAAAAGACCACTGAATAGCTGAACAAGAGGAGTGATAAATTTGGGGTGGTATGGTGGCTCAGGGTTTAGCACTGCTACCTCAGTGCCAGGGACCTGGGTTCAATTCCAGCCTCAGGTGACTGGTGTTTGTGTGTGGACTGTGCACATTATCCCTGTGTCTGCGTAGGTTTCTTCCAGGTGCTCTGGTTTCCTCCCACTATCCATAGATGTGCGGGTGAGGTGAATTGGCCGTGCTAAATTGCCTAGTGTTCAGGAATATGTAAGGTTAGGTGCATTAATCAGGGGTAAATGTAGAGTAATAGGGTAGGGGAATGTATATGGATGGATTACTCTTCGGAAAGTCAGTGTGGACTTGTTGAGTCAAATGGCCTGTTTCCCCACACCCTCCTGTAGGGAGTCTGAATTTCTAATACACATTATTATAAAGTATATGTTGGACCAAAAACATGTGGAGAATGTCATTTGTCATTAAAGTAAAGCATATATTTTGATTGAGAAAAGTTCCATCTTACACACAGATGTAAAGTAACAAAATCACTAGAGGTTGTGATTACCAGAGTTTTTTTAAACACCGCCTATGATCTACAGTGCACTGCCTGAAAGGGTAAAACTTGTTAAAACTTTCCTAAAGTTTTGTGCACAAAATTGTAGTTATTTTCAAATCAACCTCATCAGACACTTTAAGATGCATGTCTGTATCAGGTAGGACTTGATCCTGGACCTCTGGCCCAGACGTAGGGGCACTGTCACTGTCACAAAAACCTATTATGCTACACTCCAGCTGAGAGCCAATCTGTCGATCGAATGACAGAGTAGTCTCTGAAAGGCCTAATTCTGCTCTGGTGTCTTATGGTTTAAGATTCTTGTATCTATGAAAGTCAGGTAGTTTATACACTTAACTGCCTTTCTTGTAATCCAGAACCCTGGGTGATTTGCTTTGCGGGCAGTGTCATAACCCACCATGGCAACTAATGGAATTTAATTCTGGTAGAATTTAATTCTGGAATTGAAAACTAGTCTTTTTAATCACCATGAAACTATTGTCAATTGTCATAAACCTGGCTGTTCTGTGACCACCTTTTTTTTTGAGAAGGTGGTATGCCATTCTTGCCTGACGTGGCCTATATCTGACTCTAGACCATCATGTTGTTGACTATTAACTTCCCTTTGTTATAGCAGTCGCTTTATTAAAGCAGTTAGGGATGAGCAACAAATACTGGCCTTGCCAGTGACATTACATCATCGGAAAAAAAGACTTTTTAAAAAAAGGAGTACTTAGTCCCTTTGCCTGAAACTAATGTCATTCATGTTTAGTTGCTGACAGGGCGCTCACACTGATCCAACCCATCTACCCTCCACAACAGCAGTAGGATTCTGCTTGTCCTCGCCTACTATCCTACCAGCATCCACCTCCAGAAGTCACCAGCTGCCATTTCCACATCAATGAGATGCCACAACTAGCTGCACATTCCCCTCTCTCCTCTGTCCACCTTCCGCAAGGAACGTTCCCTCTGGGACATCTGGTCTACTCTTCCTTCATTCCCAACAACTCACCCCCCCCCCCCCTTCTCCCAAACCACCACCACCACCACCTCCTCTCAACAGCACCTTCCCCTGCAACCACTGAAGATGTAACATCTGCCTGTGTATCTCTTTCCCCCCTCAGTATCCAAGGCCTCAATACACCTTCCAGGTGAAGCAGCGCTTTACCTGCACTTCACACAATCTGGTTTACTGCATTCGCTGCTCACAATGTGGTTGTCTCCACACTGGGGAAGCGTAGACTGTGCGACTGCTTCATAGGTGTTCTATGTTCTGCCTGCAAAAAAGACCCTGAGCCTCCAGTTGCCTGCCAACTTAACACTCAGCCCTGTTCCCTGACCACCGTCTGTTTCAGGCTTACTAAGTGTTCCAGCAAAGCTCAGCACAAGGTCGGAGAACAGCACTTCATTTTCCGCTTGGACACCCTGCAGCCCTCTCGGCTCAATATTGAGTTCAACAATTTTATGGCCTGAACTCTTCATATCTTAGTCCCTGACCTCAAACACCAGGCCTTGTTATTTCAGTCTGCCATTACACGCTAACTATTATAAATCACTACAGTCTCCACTAAAAGTGATTTCACTCTCCTAGCCAAGTTGTTATCCACTCCTTTGTCTGTCTAGCTGTTCATCTCTCTCTCTTTGGGTTCTATTCCACCTATCATTTACTCCTTACCCCACACCCCCTCCCCCTGTTTCCTGCATATAAATCATCATCAGTTCTGAGGAAGGGTCACCAGAACTGAAGCATTAACTCTGATTTCACAGAAGCTGCCAGTCCTGCTGAGCTTTTCCAACAGTTTTTGTTTTTGGAAGTACTAACTTTCAGATCGCTGCCCCTTCAAGTAACTAATGGAGCAGGATCATATGACATGCTTTATAGCAAAAGATCAGTCATGCAATGAGAATTATTTTTTCATAAAACCTTAGGTTATCTCGAGAATGTCACTTGAGAAGTTCTGGGATTTGCATATTAACGAACTGAAACCTGCTACCCATTCTAAAAGATTAAAGATTTAACAACACTCTAGGTTTGTTCAATATACAGTTTTTGATTGCATGGCACTGTGATCTTTTGCTATAAATTCTGTCTTATGATCCTGCCCCATTAGTTATCTGATGAAGGAGCAGAGCTCTGATAGCTAGTACTTCCAAATAAACCTGTTGGATTATAACCTAATATGTGATTTTTAACACTCCACCCCAGTTCAACACTGGCAACTCCACACCTCCTTAGATTCAACATAGTTTAATGAACAAAGATCTCATGCACACCATTTAGAAATTCTTCAGTGTCCTTGTCCTGTACTTCTTTTGAACTCCCAAGTCTCTTAAAAAGTAAATTTGTCTTTGGATTTGCTCCCATTTCTCCTTATTGGGGACTATAGTTCACATGTAAGAATGTAACAATGTTTTTGCATGTTCCTTAACGCTAACGAAACATCAAAGTTTGTGGGAAGATTTGTAGCTTGGGTGCTCGTTGCTGTGGTTCTGTTCACCGAGCTGGGAATTTGTGTTGCAGATGTTTCGTCCCCGTCCAGATGACATCCTCAGCGCTTGGGAGCCTCCTGTGAAGCGCTTCTGTGATGTTTCCTCCGGCATTTTATAGTGGTTTGAATCTGCCGCTTCCGGTTGTCCGTTCCAGCTGTCCGTTGCAGTGGTCGCTATATTGGGTCCAGGCAGTTCCAGCTGTCTGTTGCAGTGGTCGCTATATTGGGACCTGGACCCAATATAGCGACCACTGCAACGGACAGCTGGAACGGACAACCGGAAGCGGCAGATTCAAACCACTATAAAATGCCGGAGGAAACATCACAGGAGGCTCCCAAGCACTGAGGATGTCACCTAGACAGGGGACGAAACGTCTGCAACACACTTTCCCAGCTCGGCGAATAGAACCACAACAGCTAACCAAACGTATTCATTCAGTCTTTGAACCCAGTACTGTATGATTTGTCTGGAGAAGAGTATTCTTCTATGTCAGCAATGCTAATACCACTTTTTTTTCTCTCTCTTTTCTATCTCTTTTAAATACACTGTATCTAGAAGTGTTTCAGGTTTTTATTCATAAACATGTTAAAACAAGATTTCCATTTCAGCCACTGTAGCGAGCTTAATGTGACAAATTGATCTTGCAACCCAACCTCATTTATCACATTCCTTGCATTAACGCATCTGCATTTCAAATCTATGTTAGGTTGCTTTACCTTTCCTGTCCATCAACAATTTCTATTCCAGTGCCATTTCTTTGTTCTTATACAGGTCTCTTTCCTACCGTGTTCTCCTTCCCTTTCTGGTGATAAATAGCCGAGTACTGTTTCATTATTGCCTTTGAGTGATAAAGATTAGCCATGATGTTTGGAATATTTTAATTGTCATGGAATTTTCTGTAAACACAAGTTGCTGAGTGTCAGCTGTGATGAATATTTGGGCGTAACTTGTGCAGAACGTGGATGGTGACTGTCATATAAGGTAACTAATAATCAGGTTGCACAGTGAAAAATGATCCATTGTTGTTGGCTAATTTTATATTGAGAGACGAAAGATTGTTTCCTAGCTATAAAATGTTAGAAAGAGCTTTGGATATAGTCTAAGGAAAGAACTTTCCAAGTCCAAGCTTATCTTTATTATCCAAAATAGTTGTCTGAAATTTTCCATAAGAAACCACGAAATGAGAAAATGCTGTTTGGTGTATTGAACCTTCATCAAGGAAATATCTTGATGGAAAGTTCCAAGTAACTCCTCAGATAATCTTTTTGGTAATTTGTAAAACTGTAATGTCTAGCATTCTCATATTTGTAACTAACTGTCCTCATTTGTAGTTTATAATCATGCTGTAGATTACATACGAATTTTTAAAATCCACATCCACTGTGAAACTGGTATTTTTTTTTATGCTTACGTGCAGATCTGTACTTTGCACCTTTTTAACAAGTTGCATCATTTTCTCCTTCGGTTTCTTTCCTAGTGTAAGCCATTTTAGCTTTTATCAGCTTAAGACTTCAATTTTTCCTGAACCATGCCTGAAAAGTTGATTTACTTTGCAGAACATTTGTTTCCAAACCTGAACGCATAATTCTGGATTCCAAAGCCGAACATGGATTTCTAAATGTGGTCTCAGTAATAGTTTGCAGTTTTGCAGACTGCTCATAAACAGCTGATATAATAAAAATGTTAACTGGGAATTCCAAGTGACTATTAACTTTTTATCTGTTATTTGCTTGGTGACCTGAGAGGATTCTTTAACTTGGGACCACGTTTAGACTCAGACCGGTTGTGAAGTGGTTGTACTGTTTCTAGGTTTTTTTTCAGAAATACCTTCAAAATGTCTTTTACGTTACATTAATTATTTTCCAAATCAATTTTCCTTTGTTTTCCATTGTTGTAGCTCAGGCTTTTAGATCTTAAAGATCATTTTAACGTTCATTTTTTACTCCGCAGCAGAGTATGCAAACCTGAGCACTCCTGCATTAACATGAATATTTGCCAGTCATAAATTTTGATAAATGTTTCATGATGGACAAATATTATTGCTTCAGTTATTTTTGCATCCAATTTGACCATTTCAAATGTAGTGTTCTGAGATTAATTGAGAATAAGCATGTTAACAGTGCAACTTCCCATTTTGCTGTGCACTTGTACCACCATTCTTTTAGTCTAGATGGCGCTCATAGATAAATTTTGAAAGGCTATCTGTAACAATAGTATGTAGTGTCTTCTCCACCCATCCCCCACCTTACTTTGGAGGATTGTTACCTTTTGTGGAGAAGGGTTGTCTGCATATCTGATTTTTTTAAAAAACTCGCTGGGTTAACAATGTTGACATAACCATCCTGGGCAAATACATTTCCAAACTTACTAAGGAAGGTCAAGACTTAATTCAGGGTGCACTCTGTTTTAAAATGTATTCTATTCCATTCTTTCAATATCAGTTGGTGAAAATGATTAGCTTTGGAATTATTAAAATTTAAACTTAGGTATTTTCATCAATCTAATTCATAAAAATTCACTACAACATAATATTGTAGCAAGTTGAATAATACTGTACTCGAGCTCCAGTCAGGTATTTTTAGATTCTACTGAAAATAAAACTTGGATATACATTATCAGGTGTGCTCTGATTCTTTGGGCAGATATTAGTTATTGATAAACCTAGTTTAGTATTCTGAGGAAGTTAGTATTCAGCAATCCTTTCCCTTTTTTTTAATGTGTAATAGACAACAATATAGTGAATAACTTCTGTTGGTCTAGTTGCAAGAATCGGTCTTGAGGTTATTAATGCGTTGTATTCAAGTCATTGCATTTGAGGTAAGCTTTTACCACCATGCAGGGAGGAGTTAAGAATGACCATTAGCCAAATTGATGGTTGCTGGTGCAGAATTGAAGCTTTGACTGACCTGCCCACGCTCATAATTCCTAAGTTTTTAAAATTCCTTTTGAGATTAACTTTTTTATTCCTTTCTACTTTTAGTTCCCAGTCCCGTTTAGTTGACTTAAAGGGGTATTACAGCACACATCATGGTGTAAAATATGTCATTTTCAACATCTTGTGTACACATTAAGTGTCCACATTTGTTTAAAATCTTTTTCTGAAATGTCCAGAGCTTTGAGCTTAATTCTACTACCAATAACTTTATTTTGATTGTTTAAATAATAGTTTTTGTCAATATTATGATGGGTAGATCATGTTTCATATGCTTGTATGAGGCATGGTTTTAATCATTTTGATTTGCTGATGCTAGAATGTTGCGTCCAATTGTTGCATTGAATTTGGCATTGAGATTGTGTCTCTTTTTTTAAAATAAAACCTGCCCAATTTCCTTAAATGTGGCAACTGCATTATCAATGGGCATATTTCAGAAATACCAAAAATGCAAAAGTTCAGTTATGTGGAGAGACTGGAAAAGCTGGAATTGTGTTTAAAAGCAGGTTATGTTTTTATATAATAGAATTATTTAATTTTGGGTAATGATGTTGCATACACTTAACATTAATTACTGAATGGGTGAGAGTATTTAATTCTTTTTACACAGCATGTTGGCAGTGAGGTTGACACAAGTCCAAGTTCAGGACTGGGGACAAAGATCAGGGATGAGATTGATCAGATACCTCTTTCAAAGCAAATAGGCTGGCTTTTTGTATGATGCGACCCTGACTAAGTATTTTATTGCTGCAAAGTTATTTGTTAAAGTTAATTACCTAATATTCTTGTATTTTTTACAATCTAAAGTTCATTGCTCAGTGCACATTTTATTTCAATTTGTTTGTAGATTGAGTTAAGTTCTTTTCTTTTAAAAACCTTCAAAATTCACTTTTGTACACTAACCATCAATCCATAGCCCACAATTTTCATGTTTTTTTGATTTGAGATTTAATCTGTTTTTTAAAAGAAATTTCTTGCATTGAATTATTGGAAGGACAATCACATACTATTGTTTAATTTGAAATAACTTCAGAGCTATATTTTTTAAAATTCTAAATGTTTGTAGACCAGTTGTTCAAATCAGTTGAACTTTAACATGAATTTTCAGAGGTGCTATTCAGTTGGCTTTGTTGTGCCCAATGTACTTTGCTTTGGCAGCGCCACTCAGTACCTAATGCTGTCTTCAAGTAAAGTTTAACCATAAGACAGGATACAAGTCAGGATGGTGTGTGGCTTGGAGAGAAGCTTTTAGGTGGTAATATCCCATGCATCTCTTGTCCTTTTATTTTTCTAGAAAGTGGAAACTGGATGTTTGGAAGGTGGTGCTGGATGACTCTTTAGTATATCTGATATATAGTGAGACTTTATAAAGCTCTACTTCGGCCCCATTTAGAATACTGTGACCAATTTTGGGCCCCACACCTCAGAAAGGACATACTAGCATTGGAGAGTGTCCAGTGGAGATTCTCACTGGGATGATCCCCAGAATGGTAGGTCTAACATACGATGAACGGCTAAGGATCCTGGGATTGTATTCATTAGAGTTTAGAAGGTTGAGGGGAGAATCTAATAAAAACCTACAAGATAAAGCATGGCTTAGAAAAGGTGCAAGCTGGGAATTTGTTTCCGTTAGACAGGGAGACTAGAACCCATGGGCACAGCCTTGGAGGTCAATTTCGAATGGAAATGAGACATTTCTTCAGCCAGAGTGGTTGGCCTGTGGAATCTATTGCCATGGAGCGAAATAAAGGCCAGGACGTTGTGTGTTTTCAAGGCTGGTCTCTGACTTGCCATGACGGCTGCCAGTGCGGGAGTCGTCACCTCCATTCTGTCAGGGTAAGTTGAGGTAGTTGAAAGTTTGAGAGAAAAAAAACTGCAGAAAAGAGAAAACAGGAAAGAAAGAAAAAGGAGGGAAAAGACTTGATCTCACAAGGAATTAAGGGCTACGAGGAAAGTGCGGGTAAGTGGAGCCCATCTGCCATGATTAAATGGCGG
Organism: Hemiscyllium ocellatum; assembly: GCF_020745735.1. Classification (NCBI taxonomy): domain Eukaryota; kingdom Metazoa; phylum Chordata; class Chondrichthyes; order Orectolobiformes; family Hemiscylliidae; genus Hemiscyllium; species Hemiscyllium ocellatum. Next base: position 23,646,949 of record NC_083416.1, on the reverse strand, counting down.
AGTGGGCTTGATGGGCCGAATGGCCTTGCATCCACTCCTATGTCTTATGGTATTATAGTACTCCCTGTGGTTTGGTCATGGAATGAATGAATGTTTCAGGTGAAAGGAGCATTGATGTAGTGCCCTGCTTCTGCTGAGTTCTTATTGAGTTTCATATCAGAATTTGAAAGAGTGGAGTACAAGAATTTCAAAATTTGCTATCTTTAAAAGCCTAATATAGGTTGCTTTTGTAACTTGGAAATATTTATCATGTAGTTTTATGATGGAGCTATGTTTGTCAGATTGCACTGTTTACAGTGTAGGATAGATTGAACAGCTAACAGTCTGACTCGTAAATTAAATACTGATGTAATCTATTTTTCTAAAGAGCCTATTCGACTTTGCGACTTGAACCTAGGCCTCTCTGGTTCAGGGCAGGGACATTACCACTGTACCACGAGGGTTCTAAGTACTGACCTAATAATTGTACGGCAAATAGGGCTCATCTGTAGATGTCAGTCCTCACACTAATACTTAGGGAAGAAACCAGTTAGCTTTACAATTGGTATCCAAAATAAAGAGAATTTCACTGCTCCTCTTAGGAACTTTGCATTCATTGGCTCTGGTGCTGTTGAATAAATCCAGTAAATCATTTAGTGTTAATTGATAAGCATTTGGGAAGTTGCAGGATACTAGACTTACAGTTCATGCAAACAATGGCCTCTATCTGTTACTGAAAGCCAGCACTAAGATTTGAATGTTCCAGTGTTGATGGACTTTTTAAAAATAAAGACGTGTCCAAAAATGGGCACATTAGGTTGGTTGACCATGCTTAAAGAAAATGCAGCAAAGGCTGCGCAGATTAGGTGGGCCAACCTGATTTTACAAAAAGCTGACTTGGAATTATGGGAGTGGAGTCGGGGATTAGGTATGGGTTAATGCTGTTTGGAGCATCAGTGAAAACGCGATGGGTTGAATGGTGCAGAACAAGACCATAGGAATTTGCTTCTGTGGCAGATATTTAATATTTTGTTCATATCTTTCGTATTTCTTCCTCCCTCTCTCCACCCAAACTTACTCATACCCCTTGCACTCTTTTGCACTCTTTCACACTCTCTCTGTGTGTCTCTGTCTCTGTCTGTCTCTCTCTCTCTCTCTCTCTCTCCCTCTCTCTCTCTCTCCCTCTCTCTGTCTTTTTCTCTCTCTCTCTCTTTGTTTTTTCTCTCTTTTTTCTTTCGTTCTCTCTCTCTTTCGTTCTCTGTCTGTCTGTCTGTCTGTCTTGCATTCATATGTTGGGTCTGTCGCATGCATGCGCTCTCTCTTGCCACTTGTTCTCGATCTCACTAAAATCTACATCTTGCTTTCACCAGGTCTCTCTCATGTCGCGCCTCACTATCCTTTACCACTCCTTCACTCTCCAGCCCTCATTCCCACAACCAATATTCCAGAAATGTTTTCAGTTAGAAGCCAAAGCTCTACACCAGAAATTGAATATATGAATGAATTTATTGTCGGACTGGGGGAATGAGTTGGAGGTATTACTCTCTCTTTTTTGTGTGATGTTTCATCTGCAACTTTGTATGTGAGCTTGTTGGTCATTTAAGTTCTGATGACATTTTTAAAATGTAGATTTTATTACTGTTTATAGGGGCTTGGTCTGTGCAAAAATGTATAAGTTCGTGTGTGCACAGCAACTGCAGACAGTCTGTTCTGTGCCTCTTCAAATCTAATTTTCACTTACCATATCACAATGATAGTGAATCATGCTGGGCATTGTTCTACTGATGCTATACTTATTGTATTCTTAGACAGATGTGGTGAGGAACTACAATCTCTCCTGATCCTTTCTTCACATAGCAATTCCCACAGAGGTCACTGGATTATAACCAGTTTCTAGAGCATCAGCCTTTTTTTTTCTTGCAATTCTAGTCATAATTGAATACAACTTCAATGTTTCTATCATGTTTTCCATCATGAACTTAGTTTGTGGTCTCATTGCTGATCTTTGATTTTGCTTTTTCTTAAATACTAGTCCCAAATGTTCTATTTGGCCAATCAGGTCTGATAGACATTTCATTGTTAGACTTTTTTTAAAAAAAAATCCCAATTTTTAAATCTTTATCAGGGAGACTACTGAAAATTTTAATTTGGTTTTCAAAAAAATTGCTTTGGAATAGACAGACATCTCTCCACAGGTACAGTTTTCATGAAAATTGTATTTTAGACCTTGACAGTTTAAAAAAAAATTCTAGGATCAACATGTCTGTGCCATTTAGCTGTGCATGTTATGTTTCTATTAGATGTTCTTATTAAATGCATTTATTAAATGCATAAACTAGAAAGAACCGTACAAAAAAAAAGTACTTCAAGTGATGTCAAGATTCTGCAAAGCAATTTTGAACTATATTTCTGGAGTTTAGTGGAGAATATGGTTGTTCAATAGTAATAGAGTTAATGCAACACAAGATTAGGAAGAATGAACTTAAAATCCAGCGAGAATTGTGACTGTTTTTTAGGTTTTGTTTTTGAAGAGTCTAGTCTGCCACTTGTGGTTTCCAAGGGTTGGCGTTCATTGCTGAGCACAGAATTGATCCTCATTATATTTGTTGTAACTAAGCCCTGGAAATAAACTATTTCCTTTTTTGCACTAATTAGGATTGTTTTCTTTTATATTGCATGTAACATAAGGTGAAGCATGTGCTCATACGAATGTAAGTCAACTTAATAGTTCAGTGGTATAGAGTCATCGAAATGTACAGCACAGAAACAGACCCTTTCAACTCTTTCTTGCCAACCAAATGGCCTAAGGTAATCCCATTTACCAGCATTTGGCCCCTATATATTCATATACCTATCCAGATACCTTTTAAATGTTGTCATCATACCACCACCCCTCTGGCAACTCATTCCACACGTGCATCTATCCTCTGCTTGAAAACATTGCCCTCAAGACCATTAAAAAAAATCTTTCCCCTCTAAACCTACACCCTCTAATTTTGGGCTCCCCTAAGCTGGGAAAAAGATTGTGGTTGTTCATCCTATCCATGCCCCTCATCATTTTGTAAACTTCTATAAGGTCACCCCTCAGCCTCCAATACTCCAGGAAAAGAAGGCTCAGCATATTCTTCTCTCTATAACTCAAACCCTTCAATCCCAAAAACATCCTTGTATGTCTATTCTGAACCCTCTCAAATTTAACAACATCCTTCCTGTATCAAGGAAACCTGAATTGAATGCAGTATTCTAAAAGTGGTCTCACCAATGTTCTGCATATCACCCAGCTCTTGTACTCAATGCATTAATCAATGGAAACAAACGTGCCAAAAATATTGTTGTCATCCTGTTTGCATGCCATTCCACTTTCAAGGAACTATGCAGGTACACCCCTAGATCTTTTTGTTTGGCAACACTCGCCAAGCTCTCCCTTCAATTGAGAGTCCTGCCTTAACAAAATGTAATGCCTCACATTTATTTATAAATTTAAACTTCTTTTGCCCCTCATCAGTCCATTGGCCCAAGTGACCAAGTTCCCATTGTACTCTAAGGCAGCCTTTTTCACTGACAACACAGCCACTGATCTGCAAACTTATTAACCATAACTCCTGTATACACGTCCAACTCATTATCACATCTAAACCAGTGGATTCAGCACCGATCTTTGCGCTCCCCAGTGGTCACAGACCTTCAGTCTGGAAATCAGCCCTTTACCACCATCCTCTGTCTTCTACCTTCAAACCAATTCTGTGTTCATCAGCTAGGTTCCCCTGGATTCCATATGATGTAATCTACTATATGGAATCTGGTCGAATGCCTTGCTGAAGTCCATATGAATAGCATCTATTGCTCGCTCTTCTGAAATATCTTTACTGCCTATCTCGGGGAGGTATCCAATTTTGTAGTAAACTGCAGACTATCATGCACTTTGATCAATCAATTGGTTACTTTTTCTGTTGATTTCAGAAACCTTGCTTCAGAGTCTGGAGAAATTCAATATTAAGAATTTAGTGCAATTTGGGGTAGGAATCGAGAATTCAAAGCGAAGTTCCTGGTAATCTTCACCAGAAACCAGCTTTGGATGCTCTTTTTTTTAAACTGCTTAATAAAAGATCAAATTTCCCAGAGGAGGGAATGCTGATTTATTAATCAGTATGATCTGATGCAGATTTTCAGATTTTGGTGTTAAACTGTGAAATAAATGACCCTGGTCAGATGCATTCATGGTATTGCTGTCATGCATTGCTCCGAAGCAGATTTAAACCCATATATAAACGCCTGTTATATGTATGAACTGAAAGGAGGCAGGTATGACCTTTTATCATTGCCGATTCAGTGCATTGTTTTATAATATTTCATTTTTGAACCACTTGCATAAAGGGGGCAGCATTGTACTAAGTTACAATTATTTTGAATTTGAACCTTCAATTTAATAACTAGTGGATCTATCTTTATTTTTCTTTCCTACCCTTTATTCTTCGACTTTTGCTTGGTGATGCTTGCTTCCTGCCTTTACGCTCTGGGACATTTGCTTGTATTGCTTTGATTCTATGCCCGATCTAGCTCCTGGTATCTTGTAATCTTGGAACTGACTGTGAATGCCATTGAACACAGCAAGTGATAAGATGATTGAGCTTGGCTGGTATTTTATTAAATTTTCAAATGTCTTCCTCCTCATCCCTCCCTTAACAACAGAAATGATGCTTCTTCCAACATTCCGTCCTGAGTGAGCTACATTGATAAATTTGACATCCAGTAAAAATTAAGGGGCTTTGGTCATGCACTGTATTTCTGTAATGTGTTCATTTGTCACATCGGACATAAGCACATTTCTGTTTTCTTGTGTAATTTGACTGAAGTCCACGTGGTAGCTTCTTAATTGAATCAACCAGTTGAACGTTGCTTTATATTTACTTAATGTAGCGTTTCATGTGGATACTGCGGCAAACTGTTAATCTGTGGTTAAATGTTTTGTGTGACAATATTTTTAATAATGCTAGCGAACTTCTAAAAATATGTTCTTCTAAAAATATGAACTACAGTTTGGGTGGTTTTATGATGCCTGGGTCATTGTTATTTGGTCTAATGATTTGTCTTTTATTCAAGATTGAGGAGCAAAATTATTGTACAGTTCAGTGGGTTTCATAACTACTTCTATGAAAGCACAGTTAGCTGTTAGCCATATTAATGTACTTGCCTTAATTGTTTGTTTAGTTTGTTGATCTGCTAAACAAGCAAAAGCTTCACTTACCCTGTCAGTGTGAAACATAAACAATCTTGTTTTCGTTTTGACATGTAAAAAGCACAGCTGACTATTAATTCTTCCTAGTTTCTACCTTATGATACAGAATGACCACAGTTTCAAACTGAGCCCATTTATTTAATAACTTATAGTTATTAAATAACTTATCTAAAAGTCTTTGTGCAGTGTGGATGATGCCAAGGGCATCAGATAATGAAAAGTTTGACCATTAGTGACAGACTACCTACATCACTTCAAATGGCAAAGGAGGTACTTTTTTTTTAAAAGCATATTTTTAAGTATGCCCTTTTCAGTTTTTGTGAAACCATTACTGAAATAATTTCTTATACCAGTAATTATAACAAAAACAAATTCTAAGTATATAGCATGGTGAATATATCGATTGAAAAATCTAAACCAACCTTCATTCATAGCTTCAGGTATAATTTAGAGTAAAAGAGCCAGTGCCAGAATTTTGGTAACTTTATTCTGCAAATAAAAAATATTAAAGTTCAATTCTGTAGTTAAAAGTTTTTTTTACTCACAGATTTCCCATTTCTTAAACTGAATGATGGTTACATGAGCTCAGTAATTTATACTTCACATTCTTTATAAGGCAGCTGCTGACACTTGCATTGTCCATAACCATTTATGATCACCAGTGCGCCTTCCTCGTGGGTGGGCTCATATTCATTATAGGGTACTTGTGTAGATAAATCTGCCATGGGCTGCCTGGCTTGGTGGCGAATTTGCCTCCGGTGTTGCATCATGGAGCAATGCCTTATACGTCTTAGAGTAGGGGGACAGCATTTCCGTGATATGTACACCACAAGGATAATGAGGAAAAAAGAGAACAATAGAGCCATTGTTCCAGTTATTATCCTGTGAGTAAAGAGAGTATTATCAGGCTCAAGGAAGTCTTCAGTAGTTGTTTCTGTACTGGGATTTTCAGTATCCTCTGTGCTGGAGCCAGTGGACATTAATTCATTTGCGTATTCAGTGGTTTCTGATAGCTGTGTAGAATCTGTGTAGCCAGTAGTTATTTGTGTGGTGGTTGCTGAAAGATTACTGCAGATTTGAAATCCATGAACAGCATCTAAAATGTCCTCGCCTTGTGTGTGCTCTGGGCTAGCACAAACCATTGAATTCTCCCATCGACCTTGGAAACTGCTTAGCCAGGAGGCCATGGCACAAATATTTTTGTTACAAACCCACATGTTACTAGAAAGACCGATGTGAGTTAAAGATTTCCATGAATTAACAATCTGGGCATCCAGTGTGGTAAGCTTGTTTGAATCCATCAGAAGTATCTTTAGGTTTGGCATTGTTGGGAAAACGTTAGGCTCAATTGTTCTAATCTCATTTCCGGTTACATCGAGCTTTTCCAGTGTGTCCCAGGTCCATTCCATTCCACATAGCAGGATACTAATTTTGTTCCACTGTAAAAATAGTGTTTGGAGACTGATTAGCCGAGGGAAATGAGCAAAATTAATCTTTGTCAGCTGGTTATGCTCTAGGTGAAGCTCCTTGAGTTTGATTAATCCTGCAAAGCCATTACGAGCTAGGCTTCGCAAACGATTGTGGCTTATATCCAAAAACTCTAAGCTTCGGCAGTCCCAGAAAACCCTGATAGGAATGGTCCTTAGTGAATTTGAACGTAGATGCAGAGTTTGAAGTTTCCGTAAGCTATGGAATTGCTCTGGTTGCAGAGAAGTAATTTGATTAAATGACAGGTCCAGATTCTGCAAGTTAATCAGTTGGCTGAATGTCGTATTTGCCAGTTGCACAATCCTGTTGTAGCTGAGGATTAATTCTTTGAGTTTATATAGTCCTTGGAAGGCATCCACTTGAATAATAGAAATCTGGTTGTGATCTAAATAGAGCCATGCAAGTTGGCTGAATCTTGTAAACTGATCGTTTTGCAGTTCAACAAAAGTATTGTGCCTGAGTGACAAGCCAATAGACCCGTGGGAGACATTATCGGGTACTCCTTGAAAACCTTGGGAATCGCAATAAAAGAGCAGCTCCTCGCATCTGCATTTTTGTGGACATGCTGTGCCTGAGGCAGGCAGCATTTTCAACAGCATGCTCATCACACACAATGCCACCGTTGTTGGCCCCCCCAATGGCCACTTCGAATGCAAACCTGTAGGTGGCAATCAGATGAAATTCACTTAGGTTTCCAGCCTAAACAGTCCATCGTATATGGTGATTTAGGTGTTTCATACCCCTCCCCCACAAAAGCTCTGTAGCTAATGATCATAGAATTATCAGATGTGATTTTGTTTTTAAATGCGTGAACCGATCTATGCTTTCAACACACGAAGTAATTTGCTGCTCCTTCCCCCTTCATCCCTCCATCCCTGTTTCCCTTCCTGTCAGTTTTGAAAATCCCATTTTAAACGAAAAACACTTACCCATTCTTTTCTGCACATTGGAGACTGCATTCAACTATCCTTCTGTTCAGACTCCTCGAGCAGTGAGCTGGAAAGAAGTTCCAATGGAAGAGGCAGCTTTTGAAAAGATGCAATACAAAAAGGATTTCTGTTTCCTTTCATAAGACAATGGCGAGTATTCCAGTTGAAGGCTAAAGGAAAAATGCCATAACAAATCTTCACCTATCCCAGCTGTAACATTTCCTCCCAAAGCTTTGCTCTTGCCCTGCTTTGATTTCCACTGGCTTAGAACTATGGAATTTTTTCTCGAGAATGAATGAAAACAAACATTTCCTTTTACTTGTCCATTCAATTGATTAATTGAAGCTCAAACCTTTGGCTGCACAGCTGGTGGTCCTGTCCTTAACTTGTTGATGGTAATGAAGTACTTGTACAGAGACTAGCTAGCGGTGCGAACACATTGACTGAAAGCTCCTTTGGAAAGGAGAGCTGTGCTGGTGCTGCAAGAGCGCAGACTTGCAGATTGGTGGCAGGCTGGCGTAAGCTTGTGACGTGCAATGTTTTTGGGCTTTTCAGTGGCATGATGATGAGCTTCATGCTGCATGCAGTCTGCAAATTGGATGAAACAGACACTGAAGCATTGAAAATGACTAACAAATAAAAGGGGAAGTACTGGATATAATATTTGTCTAGAGTTGTCTGTTAATAGAACAATGTAGCAGATTCATTGTACTAAATTCCTGTTCTAGTTTTTATATAAAATCTATAAGAAGTAAATAGCTAATCTTGAAAAGCAAATAGCTTTTCAGGTATAAATCCTCTGACCTTAAATTGAATAGAAGTTTATTTCTACAATTTACTTATTAGCATACAAAAATATTGATCAATAAAACTTCATTTTGTCTGGTTTCATGGAAGTAGTATTTCTCTATTATGAGTGCATATCAATCTTAAAATATTTAAAAAATTATGGCAAAATGGCTCCATGTATGACATGACTTTTTAGGCTATAGATTAATTTTGTTTTTAATTTATTTTATAGAAGTACTTGTGTTCAACAGCATATTTGTATATTTTGGCTAATTTTATGTTAGACCTTAATACAATATTTAGGTGATTAAATATGCTCGCCAAGAAATGAGATGTGCATTTTTATTTGATTTTTTTTTCTACCATCCCATTTCTAAATCCTTGCATGTTATAAAACATAGTGATGTATGATCTGTGCATTGTGTTTACCAGTAAACATAGTCCTGCGTATAATCCTGTAAAGAATTGGACCTTTGGCAGTCAAACATAATCTCACCTTTTTTAGCATCTTCAAGTTCACTTTCAGCAAAGACCACTGCATAGTTATTAGGAACACCATGATATTCATCTTTTTCGTCTGACTTCCCTTACCCAAAGGGTTAAAGTCAGTTGTCATGTCTATATTGCATCCTTGCTGGGCTCAACTAAGTTGGAACAAACCAGAAAACAAACTGAGATACACCATGAATAAACTAGCTGAACTAAATGATTAATGCTCAGGAGCACCCAGTGATCAAATCTGTGGAATGTTTTTCTTAGTTTTTTTTCCTTCTCCTTCCAATTTCTCCCAAATTGATTCCAAAATATATGCATGTTTAATTATTGGCCTTCTCCTTTTGCCATAGAAACATGGAAAATTTATGGCATAAGTGGAGTCCATTGAGCTCATAATTTCTTCTCACTTGCTCCCTGTCACTCAGTTTTAGTTTCAACTTTCAACTTTCCCAAGGATCCTGTGGTCTTCTGGTTTGCCAATCAGTCTGTCATGTGAGACCCTTGTCAATTTTTTTTGAAACAATTTACATGGATTTTAAAATGTGCTACCATTAGTTTACTGCAACTGTGGGCAGAATAGAGTTTTTTACATTGGGGAGACAAAACGCAGACTGGGATACTGCTATGCAGAACGCCTATGTTACGCCTGCAAAAATGACCAAGTTTCCTGTTGCCTGCCACTTCAACACACCATTTGAGTTCCCTGGCCAATATCTCGGTCAGCAGTATTGTAGTGAAGCTCCGAGGAAGCTGGAAGAACAGAACCTCACTTTCAGCTTGGGAGTCCTGTAGCATTTGGGGCTCTATCGAATTCAATAAGTTCAGAGACTGAGCACCTTCTCCCATGTCCTTACCCTGATCCCCACACACCCAGGTCGCTTGTCACATTAGCAGCTTTGATTCTCCCAGTTTTGTGTCCTTTGTCTGCCCAACTGTTGTTCTATCTCTGGGCTTCATCTCCAAATATTGTTGACTCCGTCCACCTCTTTCTTTCTTCCCTACCCCTCCCACCCACCCCAAACTCCATCTTCAGGATATACACACCAATTTTTTCCTAGCTAGAATCCCTTCTGAAGAAGGGTCACTGGGGTCAGGCACACTAACTTATCTTCTCTGCAGTTGCTGCCTGATCTATTAAGTTTTACCAGCAATTTCTGTTTGTTATTTTTGGCATTGCGAATATCTTACCATGACCACCACCAAAATTAAAACTATCTGGTCATTTATCTCTATACAATTTGTCTATCCTTGCTGTATCCAAATTAGCTACAGTCTTTCCTTGCCTTGCAACACTTAATTAGCTAGCTGTTGGGAACATTTGGATGGCTTGAGAATCTGTGAACAGCACCGTATAAAAAGAGAGTTCTCCTATTTACTGTAGAAATCACATTTTGAGTGCAGGGAAGTAAACTAGAAATGTTGCCAACACCTGATTTAAAAGTAACTGTACAGTTTTGTTTTTTTGTTTTTAATTTCTCAATCCAGTAAAATACATTCCTTGGTGATTAATATTGCTCATGTGGTTTTTTGGAAAGTTTCAAGAAGAATTTTATCAGACATAAATTTTCTAGTGGATAGAATTTAATCCTACTGTTCAGATTATGAATAGAATATCAAGTTTCCAACATAGGCCTTGGCAGTAAGGAAAGATGCATTTTTTTTTTCCTATTTTAAGAGCAGTGTGGTGAAAACTAAGAAACTGACGTGGTTGCCCAGTCACGTATGAATTAATGCATGGAATCCAAAAAGAAACTTTAGAAGTGACTATGTATGCTCCAGAACTATCACATTTTAAACTGATTATGCTGCAAGGATAATGCTAGATTATGCTAGAAGGAAGGATTAGTTCACATTAAATAATCTGCATTACTGCAGAACCTTGGCGAAAATTGAGAACACGCACAGATTTCTCATATTCCATTGACTCCATTTGAGAAAATTCAAAGCTTTTTGAATACTCTCAAGTGACAATTTGCTTGAGATTTAGGAATGATGAAGTCTGTGTAAGGAAACTGCAAATTAAGCTTTTGGTTCGCCTTTTCTGATCTCTCTCAGAACTATGATGGATGTTCATCAGTTTAAAGTCTTACCCACTTTTATTTCCTCTCTGGGTGCTGCTCAGTTTTTAAGTTAACACAACTTTCTGTCTTTATTTCAGATTTCCAGAATTAACAGTATTTTGCTTTTTAATTTACGGGTCAGTATTTAGATGATTTCTATGCCAATTCTCAACATTATCCTGATGAATATGAAGAAGCATTTAGATTAGAGTGGTGCTGGAAAAACACAGCAGTTCAGGCAGCATCCAAGGAGCAGTAAAAATCGACATTTCGGGCAAAAGCCCTTCATCAGGAATACAAGCAAAGTGCCTGAAGGGTGGAGAGATAATTCCTTAAGGAAAAGTCACCATTGGAGAAGCTGGGCAAGTAGTATGTCTTACTCATGCTGCTTTTTTATTACAGGTTGTTCTGGTTAAACGCATGTGTTGTTAATGCAAATTTACTATGACGAAATTGACAAATTGGCGACACTGTTTCGAACACGCAAACTTTTAAAGTGTGTATTGGTTATAATATGATTCTGGCCCCATTAGTTTAAATGATGTTGCTATTACACTATTTGCTTAAATTGGGATTGCATGAGAATGGAACTATCACTTTGTAGAAAAACTGACAATTTCGTACTGGGTTGACTTAAACTGTTTTTACACTGCATGGTACTTTTGAATGCAAAAGGCTAAGAAATACTGGAATTACATTGAATAGTAGTCCTGGTAAAATTTGATATTACTTGTACTGCTAGCAATGCTGTGAGTGCTCAAATAGTGCATTCACTGTAACACTAACGAAATGTTGCTCAGGATTGCACATACAATCCAGATTAAAGGAGAAGGTCGTCTTGTTCGAATACTATGACACCACAAAGAGGCCATGTCTGTCTTTTTTGACCTTGATTTCCAAACCATTTGATGACCCTCATTTGCTGTTTCCCAAATTTGATTCCCTTTATAATCCAACTTCAAGGTTTGAAAGTTGTGATTCCTCTGTGAACATAGTTATAATAGTGTATAGCTGTTATAACTTAGTCAGAGTTTTGTAGCAAGCATTAAGAGCTCATGATTTCAAAATTTCAGCTTGTGACCCCACTTGGTGAACCTGACTCCATTTGAGAAGCCCTGCTCTCGTTCTTATTTCCAAACAAACCTTTTAAAAGAAAGCTTCTAAATTTTTTTTATTCCCTTGAAAGGTATATATTGACCTTGTTCTCCTATAATGTTTTGAAGGCATTTTTTTAAAATGGGGTTGTTTTGATAGCTAATGTATGATTAGAGGAGGTATACTTGTCTCTGACAAGTTTCCTGCACATCTGATTCCTTTGTGCTGCCAACAATGAAGGCAAATATAAATGATGTCTGAATATGATGCATCTAATTTGCATGTGTGGTTGCTTCAAAGTTGCAGGGCCCTTTCAGTTCTCTGCAACTACAAAGCTCTCGTGCACATTAATGGTAATCAAATGAGTAGTCTTAAAGGTTTCTATGTACCTGAGCTATTATTTTTGAAATATTTGTTAATCTTCAAATTACTTACAAAATCTGAATGTAAATATTCTTGTAGAATGGATATTAGATTAGATTCCCTACAGTGTGGAAACAGGCCCTTCAGCCCAATCAGTCCACACCGACCCTTCAAAGAGTAATCCACCCAGACCCATTTCCCTCTGACTAATGTACCTAACACTGTGAGCAATTTAGCATGGCCGATTCACCTGGCCTGCACATCTTTGGACTGTGGGAGCACCCAGAGAAAACCCAGTCAGACACTGGGAGAATGTACAAACTCCCCAAGGCTGAATCAAACCTGGGACCCTGGTGCTGTGAGGCAGTAGTGCTAACCACTGAGCCACCATGCCACCTCACTTTTTTTCTAAAATTCATGTCTCCAGTTTAATAATTGATGGAATGTATCAGCTCATTAGCTTCCTTGCTCTCGCTCATTTTGCAAGCTCATCAGCTTGCTTTTCTCTTGTCCTCTCCTTTCTCATGCCTGCCCTCTCTGTCTCTATTGGTTCGTTTGCTCACCTGCCATCCCCGTTCTCTCTGCAACCTAAGAAATGCGACACTGAACTAATCAAAAATGTGTTTGACACTTAAGCTGATTTTAATATTGTGTGTTCTCATAGTAAAGACTCGTGGAACTAACATTTAACACAAGTTTAAGATTATTTTGAAGCTTGAAGGCAGAAGGGGAACGGGTAATTGTCACTTCCCTTCTCAAAATCCTTTTTTCTGTTTTGGAGGATTGTTATGTGCTTGGCTCCTCAATGGAGTACAGGCAGAGCCAATTTTATGGCACTACAAATGGCTTAGTTGTTCAGGACGGGAGAAGGAGAAGAGGGAAGGCATAGTGATTGGGGTTTCATTAGTTAGATCATTAGACATGCATTTCTGTGGCAATAAATGTGGCTCATGGATTGTATGTTGCTTCTTGCCAAAGTCTAAAACGTTACAGAGCAGTTGCAGGATACGTTGTGTGGAATGGTGAACTGACAAGGTCTTGGTCCATCTTCTAACCAGTGACACGGATGAGAATGTGGGGTCTTGTCCTACCATCAGGATTGGGAGAATTAGAGTCATAGATGTACAGCACAGAAATATACCCTTCGGTCCAACCTGTCCATGCCGACCAGACATCCCAACCTATTCTAGTCCCACCTGCCAGCATCCAGCCCATATCCCTCCAAACCCTTCCTATTCCTATACAGTGGAAACTCTATGTTCTGAACGTAATAAGCAGGCACTACTTCGTTCGAATAATCGATTTTATTCAGAAAATCGATTTTAAATGCCTTTCCTCTGGGGTTCTGAGATTTAAAGTTTGCTCCTTATTAATGAGACTGCAGCAGCGTACAGTGTGTAAAACCCCACCCCCAACCCGGTCCCACACTGCTCCCGCCCCCTCAGCACAAAGCGTGGGAGCCCCCCACCCCCAGAACAAAATGCACGAGCCCCCACCACCAACCCAGTCCAACTATCTCCCTCAAGCACAAAGCATACGAGCCCCCGCCCCCAACACAGTCCCCCACCTCCGACCCTTTCTGGGGCATCTGGACTGTACACCAACGACAAGACTGCTGCTGCCTTTGTGAAGCAAGTCTCCAAATAGCACACAGGCACGCACACGCCCACAACCACAGCCCCCCACACAATTGCAAATGTTTGACAAGTTCCAAGTTTGCTCTGTACAGGTCAATGTTAGAGAAATTATTCCTGGGAAGCTGGTGGGGCGGGTTTAGGTTATACCCTCTGTAGAACTCCAGGGAAACTGTGGGGAGAGAGAGAGAGGGCTGGAGGTCAGCCATTTGGAGATGGTGCCTGTTTAATCACTGTAAACAAAAGACACGATCACTGCTGGAAACATGTTTTTGATGTAATCTTTTCTATCGGGACCTCGAGATTTCTTTCGGGTAATCCAATTTTCCGATAATTGGTATTCAGATAATCAAGGTTCCCTTGTACCCATCCAAATGCCTCTCAAATGTTGCAATTGTACCAGCCTCCTCCACGTCCTCTGGCAGCTCATTCCATACATGTACCACCCTCTGCGTGAAAAAGTTGCCACTTGGGTCTCTCTTATATCTTTTCCCACTCAACCTAAACCTATGCCCTCTAGTTCTGGACACTTCAACCCCAGGGAAAAGACTTTGCGTATTTACCCTATCCATGTCCCTCATAATTTTGTAAACCTCTATAAGGTCAATCGTCAGCCTCCAACGCTTCAGGGAAAACAGCCCCAGCCTGTTCAGCCTCTCCCTAAAGCTCAGATCCTCCAACTCTGGCAACATCCTTGTAAATCTTTTCTGAACCCTTTCAATTTCTCAACATCTTTCCGATAGGAAGGAGACCAGAATTGCACGCAATATTCCAGCATTGGCCTAACCAATGTCCTGTACAGCCACAACATGACCTCGCAACTCCTGTCTCTTCACCAATAAAGGAAAGCATACCAAATGCCACTTTCACTGTCCTATTTACCTGCGACTTCACTTTCAAAGAGCTATGAACCTGCATTCCCAAGGGGGTCTTTGTTCTGCAACACTCCCTAGGTCATTACCATTAAGTGTAGAAGTCCTACTAAGGTTTGCTTTCCCAAAATGCAGTACCTTGCATTTATCTGAATTAAACTGCATCTGTCACTTCTCAGCCCATTGGCCCATCTTGTCTAGATCCTGCTGTCATCTGAGTTAACTCTCTTTGCCGTCCTCTACACCTCCAATTTTTGTGTCGTCTGCAAACATACTAACTGTACCTCTTATGGTCACATCCAAATCATTTATGTAAATGACAAAAAGTCGAGGGCCCAGCACTGATCCTTGTGGCACTCCAGTGGTCACAGACCTCCAGTCTGAAAAACAACCCTCCACCACCATCCTCTGTCTTCTACCTTTTGAGCCAGTTCTGTATCCAAATGGCTAGTTCTCCCTGCATTCCATGAGATCTAACCTTTCTAACCAGTCTCCCGTGGGGAACCTTGTCAAATGCTTTACTGAAGTCCGTATAGGTCACATCTACTAGGAAGAAAATTAACAAACAGGACCTCAAATGTATTTATCTTTGGATTAGTTCCAGTGCCACATGCAAGTGAGTACAGAAATAAAATGATAAATGTATGGCTGGGAAATGGTTGTAACCGGTTGGTTTTAGATTCTTGGCACTGTCACTGGATCTAGGAAAAGTGGCACCTTTACAAGGCAGACAGATTGCACTTGGGGAGCTGAGGTTGAGTTCCCTGAGATGATTCTGGTGGTGCTGTTGGTGGGGATGGGTTAAATTAACTCCCAAAGCTGAGTAGGAATTAAAAGGAATACTAGGAATAGCAAGAAACAAAAATTGCCTGGAGGCAGAGGATAAGTGTAAGTAATAGTAAATGAGTGAGAAAAGAAAAGGTAATCCAGTGCAGATGGCATGGCTCAGTGGTGAGTACTGCTGCCTCACAGCACCAGGTTCAATTCCATCCTGTGTGTGTATTTGAGAGTTTCCTCTGGGTGTTCGTGTCGTCCCACAGTCCAACCATGCGCTGGTTAGCTGTATTGGCCATGCTAAATTGCTCATAGTGTCCAGGGATGTGTAGGATGGGTGAGTTTGTCATGGGAAATGTAGGGTTACAACAATAGGGTAGGGGTGATGGGTCTAAGTGGGATGCTGTTCAGAGGGTTGGTATGGACTTGTTGGGTTGAATGGCCTGTTTCTACACTTTAGGGATTCTAGTCTATGAACTGCAGAAGTGTTGGCTTCAATGGGGCAAGCACAGAGCTGGACTAGATCAATTAGAACAAATGTTTGTCGGGAAGAACTGTTGACAGACAATGGGATACATTCACAGAGGAGATGGTTAAGATACAGGTATTTTCCATCTGAAAAGATAAGGGGGACAAACCTATGGGATAACAAAGGAGATCCAAATTAAAGAAAATGTATACTTGTGTTAGGTAGACAGAAGCTGAAGTGGGAAGTTTAAAAAGCATTTTAAAGTGAAGATGGATTATGAGAAAAGACTCATGGACAATGAAAAAAAAATCCGAAAGTCATCCTTGGGCACGTGTAGTAACAGGAGGAATACAATTGATTATGAAACAATGGGGTACTTGCATATGGAGGGAAGAATCGAAAAAATGAAAATAAGTGCAAGATTAGGCCATTCTGCCCTTCGAGCCATGATGGTGTTAAATGAATACTTTGCATCTGTCTTTATCAAGGATGCACAAACCACCCAGCTTACACTAATAGAAGAGAAAGCTGTATCACTGGAAAAGTCCAGAATTATTTGGATAGGTTGGTAATACTTAAAATTGGCAAAGCACAGTGGGATAAACTGCATTCAAAGATGTTGAAGAACTGACATTCGGAAGCAGCAGATACAAATCATTATAAATGCTGGAGAAACATCACACAAGCGCTCAGACCCATAGTATCATTACCAGGGACACCATCACACAAACTGACTAAAGAACTACAGCAGAAACTGAAACACCTGATCAGCGGATCCAGATACTTTATACAGTCAACTCAGGAATTCTTGAACATCATCAGAAATACATATGGAGACCAAGGAAGTAACTATAGTCTCATTCGATGTAACGGCACTGTTCACCTCTATATCAACAACCCTAGCCAGAGAAACAATAGCCAACCTGCTGGACATACAGAACAGACAAGAAGACCGGGAACCTATCAACAAAGACTGCATACTCCAATGACTGGAACTGTGCCTCACACATACTTTTACATTCAGCAACCAAATATATGAACAAATCAACTGCACACCCAAGGGCTCACCCATCTCTGGACTCAGAGCAGAAACGGTAATACAAAGATTAGAACAAACAGTCTTACTGCAAATTCTGGGTCAGATATGTAGATGACACCTTTGTAATCATTAAAAACACAAATAGAGGGGACACAATCTGAGGAATTCGATTCACTAGAGAGGAAGAAGAGGACAACCAACTCCCTTTCCTAGACGTGGTGGTACAGAGAACACCGAACGGAGAATTCACCACAAAGGTATGCAGGAAAACCACACACACAGACCAAGTCCTGAACTACGAAAGCAACCATCCCAACACGCACAAGAAGTTGCATCAAGACACTGTACAAAAGGGCCACAACACACTGCTGTACACCAGAACTGCAAAAAGAGGAAGAAGAACACCTCTGCAATGTATTCGCCAAAAACGGATACCCCCGCAATTTCATCAGCAGATGCCTAAGGGAAAGACAACGGAATGAGGACATGCCACAACCCAAAGGACTAGCCACACTACCATACATCAAAAACATTTCTGAACTGACAGCCAGACTACTGTGACCACGAGAACTCAACAGCACACAAACCAACAGCCACTCTCCGACAATAACTCACCAGGACAAAGGACCTGATACCAGCATGAGCAAAACCAGTATAGTGTACAAAATCCCATGCAAGGATTGCACAAAACACTACATAGGACAAACAGGAAAACGGCTAACGATCTGCATCCATGAACACCAACTAGCCACGAAACGACATGACCAGCTATCCTTAGTAGCCACACACTCAGATGACAAGCAACATGAGTTCGACTGGGACAACACTTATTATAGGACAAGCCAAACTAGAGGCATGGCACTCATCCACAGATTCAATCAAAAGCACATCGACCTGGACCCAATATACCGACCACTGCAGCAGACAGCTGGAACTGACCACCGTAAGCAGCGGATACAAATCACTATAAATGCCGGAGGAAACATCACAGAAGCGCTTCACAGGAGGCTCCTAAGCACTGAGGATGTCACCTAGACGGGACGAAACGTCTGCAACACACACTCCCAGCTCGGTGAACAGAACCACAACAATGTTGAAGAAACTGAGAATTATAAGAGCACATTGGCTATAACCTTTCAATCTTTCCTAGACACTGAAGGCCCAGAGGACTGGGGAATTGCAGGCACTATGCCCTCCTTCAAGATTGTAAGGAGCTAAAAATTACAGATCAGTCAAACTTCAGAATTGAGGTTGCTTCTGGAAAGTTATTAGAGATCGAATTAGTAGTCATTTGGAAAAAGGTATTGTCTAGAAAGAGCCAACTTGGATTTATAAGGGACAGTAGTGTTTAATTTGCTAGGTTTTGTTTGGAATTGAAAGCATTGAGGGTAATGTCGATTATGGTGTACATGGAGTTTCAAAAGGTATTTGATATGAGTCTTAAGATAAATTTTATAGTTCATGGACTAAACAGGACAGTAGCCCTGTTACAGAATTGGATCAAACTCCAAAAGGACGCAAACATTTGGAGTTAGCAACTAAGTGTAATGTGATGGTCTATCAAAATAAACTATTGTGGGTTAGAACAGTTAATGAAATGTCACAGCCTCCTAGGGTTTTATTAATGGGATATAGAGTATAAAAGCCGGTATTTATACAAGACAACTTGTCACACGACATCTAGAGTATTGTATACAAGCCTAAGCATAGGAAGGATGTGAACTCATTGGAAAGTGCAAAAGAGATTTACACATAGTTAAAACGATGAAGATCTTTAGTCATGAAGATAGATGGGAGATGTTGGGACTGTTCATTTACAAGAGAAGATGGTTGGTTGGGGATCGTTAGGGATTGAGATGTGGATAGAATAGATGAGAAACTCTTCTTCCCTGTAAGTGATTTGCATACATTAACTCTTAAATTGAGTGTTAAGGGTCAGAATTGTATTGCCTGGAAGCGGTGGAGGCAGGTACAATTTGAGGTAACCAAGTGAATGTTGATTGTTGTTTGAATATAAATAAATATACAAGGGTATGGGGAAAGTTCAGAAAAGTTCCAATGCTTAAACAAAGTGCCTGTGCAAAATGGCTTCCTTCTATGGTCTTACAATCTAATTTTACTACAACATTTTTTATACGCCAATGATCTGTCCCACAATTGCATTGCTGTTTAAATTCATAAAATCGATTTTAGGCACTTTTTAGGTTTGCTTTTTATACCTTAACTTTGGATCTATTCCTTAATCTTTGAATCTTACCCCATAGATGATTTTTTTTTTCTTTCAAACTTGTATACCGCTGCAAATGGTCATAATCAATTTGTTTTGTCACTCTGTTCTTCCATCCTTCTCTTCAAAGAGTAAATAAAGTTGCCAGGGAAACCAACCTCCCTCTTGTTCAGGAATCATCATCTTAATTCTCTTGTTTCTGTGTTGATTTTAAATGGGGTTTTGTATGGAGGCGCAAAATCAACCAAAGCCTTTCACACTTCAGCAGAATTAAGTCGAAATTCTCAAATTTCTAATTGATTTTCACCTTTTGTTCTTACAACTGAGGATAGTTTGTGACTTCACTTCATTGGGATGCTTTTTCACAAATATCCAAAGATGAATATCATTGTAGGCTGGACAAGATTCCTAAATTGCAATACTGATGGTTTTCTTTCTTTTAATCTCCAGTCATCTGAGGCATCTTTCTGTCCTTTTACCTTCCATCCATTTCAATGTAGGTATTTTTGCTGATTGACTAATGTTATGTTTTTGCTCAGAGAATCTGCTATGAATGTAATTGTGGTAGATTTTGAGTTCAAGCAAATGCAGAGCAATTTTAGTTGGAGTTTCGTAAACTGCGATTTAATGTTTGATTACAAGAAAACATTTCTGATCAAAATTGTGGAATTTCTAAATCTTAAATCTTGTTCAAGCCTAATTTGATGCTAAAAGTTGGAGTATAGCATATTAAGTTTCTTTCAAATTGTTTCTGGTCTTTGTTTGGAGTGGTGAGCTGATTTCTTTTTAAACCTAGATGACTTAGGACCAAAGGAAAAGGTGTTACCTTAAATTTAAGAATCTGTAGGTTTTCATATCACTTTCACTTATCAGAGTGAAAATAAACTGATTCATGTGGAAGAGAAAGCTGTTGTTTCAACAGCAAAAATTCAGTTTAATGTTTAAATGAATATCATTTTACTTGCAAGTAACAACAACTAGTCATGTCTACTTTCTCTATGGAGAAAGTGAGGACTGCAGATGCTGGAGATCAAAGCTTAAAAATGTGTTGCTGGAAAAGCGCAGCAGGTCAGGCAGCATCAAAGGAACAGGAGAATCAATGTTTTGGGCATAAGCCCTTCTTCAAGAAAACTTTCTCTATCCAGAATTCACATACTAAAATTGTGGTTGGAAGGGATGAAAGAAGCTTTGTGTATTATTGATTATCCAGGCGCAGTGTTGCAATGTTATTTTGCATATGAGTCTGAGTTTGTCCAAGTCTTTGGTTGATCTGAGTGAGTGCTTCATTGGTATAACCAGTATTTAGTGTGCATCCCTAACTGCCCTTGAGACACCAATATAGTAGTATGCAGTTTTCTTGAACTCCTGCATCCACATAGCTTTAGAATGGAATCATAGAATCACTACATTGTAAAAAGAAGCTGTTTGGTCCATCAAGTCCACACTGACCTTCTGAAGAGCATTCCACCCTATCCTTGTAACTGTACATTGACACTGGTTAATTCACCAAACCTGCACATCTTTGGACTGTGGGAAGAATTGGAACAGCTGGCAGAAACCCATGCAGACACTGAACGTGTAAACATCCATGCAATCAATCACCTGAGGCTGGACTCAAACTTGGATGAGGTAGCTGCACTAACTACTGAGCTACTGTACCACCTATGAGGAAGGAAGCGCCAGGATTTTGGCTTGGTGACTGTGAAAAAATAGTGATGCTGTTTAAAATCAGGATGGTATCTTACTTGTATGATAACTTGTGGGCGATGGATTTTCCATCGTCGATGTGGGTTGCAACTTCGGAAGGTGCTGTTTCAGGAACCTTGGAAGTTGCTGCAGTCCACATCAAATCTTACACTTGACTGCTGTTGTGCATCGGGATGGAATAAGTGAATGTTTTAAGATAGTGGGTAGGGTGGCTTGGAACTGTAATTCATCTATCCAAATAAGAAAATATTTCATTACATTTCTAATTTGTGCTGTAGATGACAGGCTTTAGAAGATCAGGAGTATGTTACTTGATGTAGAATCTTCAGCTTCTGACCTCTTATTATTTATCTGGGATATCATATTAATTTTCTGATTATTATTAAGAAAAGGGCTGCTTGTTGAGCTGCAGCCTCCTGGATGTGGTGGAACTGCATTGTATTAATCTGTATTAAACAGCATTGACATAACCTGTATCTGTAGCATACAGCTTCTGATTTTCAGGCTGCATGTAGTCCTGTGTTGTAGTTTCATCCGGTCGGTGCCTCATCTTTAGGTACAGCTAGTGCTGTTCCTCTCTTGTATATGTCTTTGTATGCTGCTGAGCTTGGGTTGATTCTCTTAGTAGTACTGGTAAAATGGGAAGTATTCTTCGCAAAGGTTAAAGATCGTCGTGGAATACAATTTATGCTGCAGATGGCTCACAGCAGAGGTGTTACATCAGTTCTGAATCTATCTAACTCAGCTTGGTGATAATGCACCACAACAGTTTGAAAATGTGATTACCTTGTAATTTTTGTCTCGACCAACTTCAAAGTTCCAACCAGAAGGTACTGTCATTGCTCATTTACATTCTAGGAGTGGACTTTGCAGTCAGCTTGGGCATGAAGGGTATTGTCGATGAATCTGCCGTTAAAGAGTGGTTAACTCCAAACATTGCATTACTGTAGTATTTCCATCGCTCTTCTCTCCTCTAACGAAAAAGAGAGGAGACAACATTGTGCGAGGAAGGTTGGCAATGAGTATTCCAGTGGGTAAAGGGAATGCGAGCCTAAACTGTTTCTGTAAACTTGCTGATGAGTATCGGGTAAGTTTTGAGAATTTGTTATCAACGGAACACCCGTGGGCTCACCGATCTCCGGACTCGTAGCAGAAGCAGTAATGCAAAGGTTAGAAAAAACAGTTTTAACGCAATTACATCCCAAACTCTGGGTCAGATACGTGGACGACACCTTTGTAATCATTAAAAACACAGAAATAGAGAACACACACCGGATCATCAACGCCACACTCACAGGAATCCGATTCACGAGAGAGGAAGAAAAGGACAACCAGCTCCCATTCCTGGATGTGATGGTACAAAGAATACCGAACGGAGAATTCACCACGAAGGTATACAGAAAGCCACACACACAGACCAAGTCCTGAACTATGAAAGCAACCACCCCAACACACACAAACGAAGTTGCATCAGGACATTATTCAAAAGGGCCACAACACACTGCAGCACACCTGAACTACAAAAAGAGGAAGAAGAACACCTATATAAGGTATTCACCAAAAAACGGATACCCGCGCATCAACAAATGCCTTAGGGAAAGACAACGAAATGAGGATGTGCCACAACCCAAAGGACTGGCCACACTCCCATACATCAGGAGCATTTCTGAACTGACGGCCAGACTGCTGCAACCACTAGGACTCATAACAGTACACAAACCAACGGCCACTCTCAGACAACAACTCACCAGGACAAAGGACCCGATACCCAGCAGGAGCAAAACCAACGTAGTGTACAAAATCCCATGCAAGGACTGCACAAAACTCTACATAGGACAAACAGGAAGACCGCTAACAACCCGCATCCATGAACACCACGGAACGACACAACCAGCTATCCCTAGTAGCCATCCGCTCAGATGACAAACAACACACATTCGATTGGGACAACACTACTATAGGGCAGGCCAAACAGAGAACAGCCAGGGAATTCCTAGAGGCATGGCACTCATCCACAAATTCTATAAACAGACACATCAAACTAGACCCTATATACCGACCACTGCAGCGGACAGCAACTGACACCTGGAAGCGGCAGATTCAAACCAGTATAAATGCCGGAGGAATCAGCACAGAAACGCTTCACAGGAGGCTCCCAAGCACTGAAGATGTCGCCTAGAAAGGGGACGAAACGTTTGCAACAAAAACTCCCAGCTCAGCGAACAGAACCACAACAATATAAGTATTATCAGAGATTACCCAGTGGATGCAAACTCACAATTGAAAAACTATCATAAGTCAGATATTTTGACAGCCAAATTTTGTTCTTTTGTCTACCACGTTGACTATATTTCATTGTTCAGCATCTCATTCTGTGCATTTGCAAAATCACCAGTTAGTTAGACTAACAATCATTAATATTCCTTAAGGAAAGTTTCAAGGAAAACAAATAGGTATTATTTGCAAAAGAACAGGATGTCCTTGTTGAGAAATTAGACATACAATTATTCTTTGGTCAGGGCTGTATTCCTGCTTGCTCCTCCCTTTTTTGTGTTTTTTGCTGTTAATGATGTAAAAGCTGATATGTTTTGATACTACTGCCACTAGGAGGAGCACAAGAATGGCCCAGAAAACTTTGTACAAGACGTTTACTTCCTGCTTGTGGGCAGAAACAATTTATTAAAGGCATATTGTATGATTTGGAAATTGTTGGTAAAATTGCAGTTCACTTTTACATGTCACAAATAAAATGCTTGCTCATAATATTGTTCAAATTGTTAAGTTTGTGACTTAAATGAAATGTTCATTTTCCTCTGGCATTGAATAAAACATGATAAAATTATTTTAAATATACTCCCTGAGAGAGCCACATACAATTTCATATGTTCCATTTCATTTTGTGCGCAGTGCAACTTTTGACACACGAGTCTGAAACA
Organism: Hemiscyllium ocellatum; assembly: GCF_020745735.1. Lineage (NCBI taxonomy): Eukaryota > Metazoa > Chordata > Chondrichthyes > Orectolobiformes > Hemiscylliidae > Hemiscyllium > Hemiscyllium ocellatum. The sequence continues at coordinate 23,622,857 of NC_083416.1, read as the reverse complement.
ACTGATGCTATAAACCATTAATGATTTTGACTCTGATTTTAATCAAACGTGTTTCAAATCCACATGCTTTATAATATTTTTGCCTCATTCTTTGGTAGCTATTTTGATCTGGTGAATAAATAAAATGCCCAAGATTAAGAATGTAAACTAAGGTATAAAAATTAAATTTCCAACCATGCAACACTTTCTTAATGGATTGAATACCAGTAGAGGCAGCATTAATACATGGAGTTGTAGTGCTGTTTGGAATAGCAGAGTGACACTTCATTTGATTTTTGTTTTTGTTGACATCCCCCAAATCCTCTGTCTGTCTTGGACATTCCAGTTTCTGCTTTTAGTATTTAGTGCTTTTAGATATTTCAAAAATCTTTCTTAAAGACCAATATTATACTGATGCAAATAGTCATTGTCTTACCAGACTATAGGACTGCTCTCTTTAGGGAGAGACAGCTCATGGTGATCATTACACATCCAGCAAGGAGGGAGGTTGAGAAGGGGAATTTCTCTTGGTAACCTCAGTTGATGTGAGAATTGAACTCTGCTATCGGCATAACTCTGTATTACAAACCAGCTGTTCAAGCTAAGCCAATCCCTGACACAAATATTACCCTTTAATAGTGTGTAATTATTTTCTTAAGTGATCCTTCGATTCAGACTGCCTTATGCTGGAAGATCTTTTTCTCATGTTTTTAACTGCTTGAACGATGCTTGCAGATAACTGCTGGCATAGCTATTTATGCATTTTTTTAAAGGACTTTATACTTAGCTGGTTTATAGTTCCCATGGCTGATATAAGTGATCACGTTCAGAACAAACAAATTTAAGAACTGCATTTTGTTTTTACTTTTAAAGTTGTGAAGGTGATCATTTCATCTTTGGGTAAAGCATGCAATATGGAATGAATAATATGTTTACACTCCTAATGGATTAGTTACCTTTTTAAATACATTGCAGTTATTTTTCCCTGCAAAGTCATGAAAGGAACAGGTTCTGTGACAGACCGATAATTTTACTGCTCATATATAGTAGTAATAATGAATATTGTCCACAAAACATTCAGTCAAAGGGTGGGAGTAGTTGTGTGTACAATAAGTTTATTTCAAGAAAATTTGCTTTCTCAATAAATTACTGTTAACTAGCACCTACAAAGATTTTTACATTAAACATAAGGCAGAAACGAAAAGTGGGCAAGAGGAAATAGATGCTTGAGAGACTGCTTTAGAAAGGGGATACCTGAAACTGCTTTCAGATTTTTTTTCAGTTATAGAAATCTGAAATAACAAAGGATTAGAATTGGGGTTGAATTTGATTTGTGTTTTATTGAAATTTGTCACTGGGAAAAGACTGAATTTGCTGTGCAACGCTTTTGATTTTAATTGGTCATTTGTGATTTTAAAGGCTGATAACATTGTTTTGAAGTTACACTTTATCTTGAATATATGCCCAATGCTAACAAGGGAACATGTGGAACCAATTATAGTTTGTGATCTGAAATAAATACTTGCATTTGAAATTCAGAAGTACTGAACTGTTCCAGTTAACCACTTAGTTTAATTTCCTGGTTGTGTGCGCATATCTACCCTCATTCACATGCATCCTCTGTTTCAGTGTAGTGTCACAATATGTATAATAAATCTTATTTTTTCCCAGGCTGGTCGAAAAGAAAGGGGTGATGCACTCAATGCTGCGATTGACAAAATGACTAAAAAGACAAGAGACTTGCGCAGACAGGTATGCTAAATTATTGGAAGAACAGGTATAAAGAAACATTTCTTTTTAACTGTTACTTTGTAGATAATGTTTGAATTTAAAACCATCATGGAAGTGATGAGTTTATAGTTGTACACAAAATCATTTTAAGGACAGTGTTAACCAAATATTTAGGTATTCACCAATTTAAACCTTGTGTGGAATTTGGAAGTATATTGACAGGAACTTCAACTTCCATGGGGCCAATCTTTATCCTCTGACTAACAAAAGCATTCCACACACCTTCTGAAACCACATCCTGCATCAGCCCATGAAAATCGGAAGTTCCAAGATGCACAGTGGGTCCTGGTGCACTTTGTGTTAATGCTTAGAATAGAAACCGATTAAAATAGATTAAACAAAATTGAATTTTGTCTCTGCATAGATGGGGGATAAAACTAATGAAGGCTTCTATCTTGGTGATTATGTCAAAAGTAACCATAGTTGAAAGACAGTTTAAAAATAGGTTAAGTACCAATAGTTATTTAAGACAACCTTGATTTCTGGGTCTAAACTGTATATTGTATTTTTAACCTGTAATTTATAGGATGTCCAGCGTTGAAAATGGCCTGTGCAGCCAAGATGTCACACCTGTTGACTTGACTTCTAAAATCTTTGCTTGTGCTAAAAACTAAAACAAGTCAATGTGGCAATCACTATTTTTGCTGTCTGCTAAAAACGAAACCCTCCAGTGTGGCAGGAGTACCACTCAAAATATGCATTCAGAAAGTAGATTGTGTTTCGAATATGGTCAGCTGTTTAAATTCATACTTAACTTGACATAATCTGGAGTTGGAGCAATTCTAATTTGGACAGTGTTTAAGAAAATATGTGTAATTCCATGCAGAGGTCAGACTGATCATTGTGAAGCCAAGTTTATCTAAAGCTAAAATATGTTTTTTAAAATTTAAAGTAATAGCAGTTAATCCATATTACAGAGGAGGAAGTGCTGGATGTGTTGAAACGCATAAAGGTGGGAAAAATCCCTAAGACCTGATCAGAACTCTGTGAGAAGCTAGGAAAGTGATTGCTGGGCCTCTTGCTGAGATATTTGTTTCATCAATAGTCACAGGTGAGGGGCCAGAAGACTGGAGGTTGGTTAACGTGATACTATGATTTAAGAAAGGTGGTAAGGACAAGCCAGGGAACTATAGACCAGTGAGCCTGATGTCAGTGGTGGGCAAATTGTTGTTAGGGAATCCTGATGGACAGGATTTACACGTATTTGGAAGGGCAAGGACTGATTAGGGATAGTCAACATGGCTTTGTGTATGGGAAATCATGTCTCTCTAATTTGATGGAGTTTTTTGAAGAAGTAACAAAAAGGAGTGAGGGCAGAGCGGTGGACGCGATCTATATGGACTTCAGTAAGGCGTTCTACAAGTTTCCTCATGGGAAACTGGTAAGCAAGGTTAGATCTTGTGGAATACAGGGCGAACTAGCCATTTAGATACAGAACTAGCTCGAAGGTAAAAGACGGTGGTGGAGGGTTGTTTTTCAGAATGGAGTCCAGAACTGGAAGACACAGGTTTAGGATGAGAGGGGAAAGATATAAAAGGGACCTAAGGGGCAACTTTTTCACGCAGAGGATGATGTGTGTGTGGAATGAGCTGCCAGAGGAAGTGGTGAAGGCTAGTACATTCAAAAGGCATCTGGATAGGTATATGAATAGGAAGGGTTTAAAGGATATGGGCCACGTGCTGGCATATGGAATTGGATTAGGTTGGGGTATCTGGTTGGCATGGACGAGTCGGACCGAAGGGTCTGTTTCTGTGCTGTATGTCTCTATGACTGTAAATTCAGATGCTTGCACAGTTTTTGTTTGAGATACATTTGACTACAACTGGAATTTGTTATTGGTTCATTAGAATGACTTCCACCTCTGCATGAGGATTTGCATTTAAAGCCCATACCCAAGACTTGAACATAGAAACTTAGCTGATATTCCAGTACAGTACTGAAATGTGCCACACTGGCAAAGATGCTATTTATCTGATAAGGTATTAAACCAAAGAGGAAATTAAAGGTCCCCCTGCATGATTCAAAGAAGTACAAAGGATTTTTAGGCTCACTGGCTAAAATTCATACTTCAATCAATGTCACAGAAAAACCTATCTGGTTATTATGCTGATGTGTGAGAATTTAATGTGTGGAAATTGAATGCAGCATGTTCCACATTACAGCAGTGACTTTAGTTCAAATAGAAACCTCATTGCTTATAAAGCACATTGGGATATCCTGAGGCCATGAAAGCTGTTATATTTATTCAAGTCTTGTCTGTCTTTCCAGCTTGTTGTTCAGTACCAAAAGGTTGTTAAATTATAGAATAATATACTTAAATTGATTAAAGTATAATTAAAATATTGAATTGAGAACCCAATTCAACTGTTCCATAAGTGGTAATGAATTAATGATTAATTACTTGCAAAATCACCTGTTTCAAACGATAGAGCAGTTTTAGTCTAGAATAAAATTATTTCCAATTATTAGGATTGGAAAAAAAATCTTCAAAATAAGATGTGGTCCAGACTGAGAGGATGACTGTTCTCTGCTTATTATAAAGGTTCTATGAGGAATTAATTTGCAAAGTCTCAATTGACTCTTTAATGGGTATGAGTTATTAGTGCAAAATTGCCTTTAATTTAGCAGTAAATTTGTAACCTAGTGTGAAATGGTGACATAAGGCTATTTGTTGCTATAAATGACTAATCTCCTAAGATTGCTTGAGGGTGTACCACTTGGACTGGTAACTCTCCTACCTCATGCTCTGTCAACTTTTATAATCCACTTGAACATCTGTCCCTTCTGCTGCCGCTCCCTCATCTTATTTGGATACTCTTGCAATTCCACTATCTCCTTTTTAAAAAAAGGTTCCGTGAAAAAGCTGAATAAATTTGGTGGAGCTCAAGTCTGTGACTGTGTTGCACCTATTCTATTACCATTAACAAGGGCGTTAGTCCCACGACCCTGGCTGATATTTATTCCTCAACCAGCAAGTAAAAAAAGTTTTATTATTTAGTTATCACATTTGTCAGTCATGAATGTTTGTGTGCACAAATTGCCTGTTGAATTTTCTACACCACAGCAGTGACTACATTTTAAAATACTTCATTGCTGTAAAATACTTTGAACATGACATAATTACAAATCTTTGTGAATCGAATTTAATGGTCACTATTTCCCAGATGTTGTCCTAACATCACATTCCTTATTTCTTCAGTTAAAGGAACCAAATGTAGCATTGCATCTTACTTTGTTAGATGTGCAGTACACTGGTAAAGCAATACTAACCAAAACCTTGTGGTTTTCTAATCTGGTTCACACAAACTCTGCCATTGTTTATGAAAATGCTTCTTGATTTGACGAAGTTTGCTTTGATATCTTGGACTTAGTTTTTTTAAAAGTTTGAATGTCCTATTTGTCTTGCTGCTAATTAGAATGTGACCTAAGAAGTTCCTTTTTCATTGGAGAATAATGCCAGAAACAATGAACTTCAGTTACATTAAAGGATTAGAGAAGGTCAGGGTTTTCTATTTTGAGAAGAGAATGCTAAGAGAGATTGAAGAAGTCTTCAAGATTTTGGGTCTGGACAGTGTTGATAGATAAACTGTTTATATTGGTGGAAGTATTGAGAACCAAAGGGCACGGATTTGAGGTATTTAGAATAAGAAGCAGTGGCAGCATCTAAGAATGTATCCATATCTTTCTTGAATATATTCAGTGACTTGGCCTCCACAACCTTCTATGGTAGGACATCCCACAGGTTCACTACTCTGTAGAGTAAAGAAAGTTTTCCTCGTATGGACCAAAATGGACCATGTGACCTGAAATTGGAGAGCCCTAGAACCAGGGGACAATCAGGGATAGCATTCTCTCTGGACCTAGTCTGACCAGCTCAGTTAGAATGTTATATGTTACAATTGGACCCCACCGCCACCACCCCATTTTTCTAAACTCCAATGAATTGGGCTAGATTTAGGTTGCTTTCTTTAAAACCGAGAAGGCTGAGGGAAGGAATCCATTTTTGAAGTGCATTAAATCCATGGACAGGATGAATGATAACGTGTCAACAATAAAGGGGGCATAATTTTAAGGTGAATTGTAGGAGGCTTTGAGATTTAAGAGTGAACATTTTCACTCTGCGAAACAGATCTACAAAAAAAGGCCCAATGGCCCATCCTGTCTGCGCCAGTTAATAACAACTACCTAACTATTCTAATCCATTTCTAGCACTTAGTCCATAGCCTTGTATATCTCAGCATTGCAAGAGTACATCTAAATACCTTAAATGTTATGAACATTTCTGCCTCTACTACCCTTTACAGGCAGTGAGTTCCAGATTCCTACCATCCTCTGGGTGAAAAACATATTCTTTATATTCCATCTAAACCACCTGACCCTTACCCTAAACCTGTGCTCTGTGGTTATTGATCTCTCCATCAAGGGTAAACGTGTTTACTGTCTACCCTATTTATGTCCTTCATACATTATGCATTTCAGACGCAATGTTGGACTGTGGCTCTCTTTCTCTTCTTTTCCTCCCTTTTTAAACAATGGGGTTATGTTTGCCACCGTCTGTTGTACAGTAGGTGTCCTCATCACCTTTCAACTTTTAAAATTTATCTTGAACTTTATTGACTCTACTGTCCACAGTCAAGAGATCTCTGCTTGGGTCAGTGATAAGATGTGGTTCTTTATGTTGGAGGCATCCTGTTAGTTCATACATCTAGGGAATGTGGGTTCCTAACTAGCATTAATTTTAGCTTATTCCTAAAATGTATTTTTTTAAAATACTTTAGCTTTGTGACCCTTTTATGAAAGGAAAAATCATTTGTGACTCAGGAAATTCCATCTCTCAAAAAACTTGTGACCGCCTGAATGTGCGACAGTACGTGACAGTTTGAGTGGACTGCCTGCCAGCACCACTCTGATCTAAACTCTTGGTTTTCAGCATCTGCAGTCCTCACTTTTGCCTAGTTGATTTTAACCTTAGTGCGAATCCCCTTGCAAGGATGCCTACCTTGAAGAAGTTGTCCTCCTCTCTCCCCAAGAATCTGAGAGTCTCTCGCTCTTGCTCTGCAGCCCCCAGGTCCACTCTGGAGGCTTCATGCTCCTATTCCTGATGAAGGGTTTTTGCCAGAGACATCGATTTTCCTGCTCCTCAGATGCTGCCTGACCTGCTGTGCTTTTCCAGCACCACTCTGATCTAAACCCCATGCCTGACAGTTTAGCTGTCCACATGACATTTAGCTCATGTCTGCGACAGTTGCGCCTTGGTTCTGCAGACAATGTGCAGCAGTATACACTTACACTTGACTAGGACCGCAGTTGTGGTACAGCATGTTCAGGCTGTTCATGATGTTTCCATGTGTTTTGTAGATCAGATTCAAATGGTTTTCACTTTTAGTCTGCTGTTGATAAAGCCTGTCCAGGTAACATCCAGGTGTTTTCATAGAATCCCTACAGTGTGGAAATGGGCCATTTGGCCTAGCAAGTCCCACCGACCTTCCAAAGAATAACCCTACCAGACTCATTCCCCTACCCTGTAACTCTACATTTACCCCTGACTAATATACCTAACCTACACATCCCTGAATACTATGGGCAATTTAGCATGCCCAATTTGCCAAACCTGCACATCTTTGGGTTGTGGGAGGAAACCCACGCAAACCACTGGGAGAATGTGCAAACTCCACGCAGGCAGTCACTCCGACGCTCCAGGGAAAACAGCCCTAGCCTGTTCAGCCTCTTTCTATAGCTCAAATCCTCCAACCCTGGCAACATCCTTGTAAATCTTTTCTGAACCCTTTCAAGTTTCATAACATCTTTCCGATAGGAAGGAGACCAGAATTGCACGCAGTATTCCAACAATGGCCTAACTAATGTTCTGTACAGCCGCAACATGACCTCCCAATCCTGAACTCAATACTCTGACCAATAAAGGAAAGCATATTAAATGCCGCCTTCACTATCTTATCTACCTGCGATTCCACTTTCAAGGAGCTATGAGCCTGCACTCCAAAGTCTTTGTTCAGCAACACTCCCTTGGACCTTACCATAAAGTTTTATTCCTAATGAAGGGCTTTTGCTCGAAACATCGATTTCGCTGGTCCTTGGATGCTGCCTGAACTGCTGTGCTCTTCCAGCACCACTAATCCAGAATCTGGTTTCTAGCATCTGCAGTCATTGTTTTTACCCCTTACCATAAAGTGTATAAGTCCTGCTAAGATTTGCTTTCCCAAAATGCAGCAAGTCGCGTTTATCTGAATTAAACTCACTTCTCAGCCATTGGCCCATCTGGTCCAGATCCTGTTGAAATCTGAGCGAACTCTCTTCGCTGTCTACTACACCTCTAATTTTGGTGTCATCTGCAAACTTACTAACTATACCTCTACGCTCACCTCCAAATCGTTCATATAAATGACAAAAAGTAGAGGACCCAGCACCGATTCTTGTGGCACTCCACTGGTCACAGTCCTCCAGTCTGAAAAACAACCCTCCGCCACCACCCTCTGACTTCTACCTTTTGAGCCAGTTCTGTATCCAGTGGCTAGTTCTCTCTGTATTCCATGCGATCTAACCTTGCTAACTAGTCTCCCATGGGGAACCTTGTCGAATGCCTTACTGAAGTCCATATAGATCACATCTACCACTCTGCCCTCATCAATCCTCTTTGTTACTTCCTCACAAAACTCAATTAAGTTTGTGAGGCATGATTTCCCATGCACAAAACTATGTTGACTATCCCTAATCAGTCCTTGCCTTTCCAAATACATGTGCATCTCGTCCCTCAGGATTCCTTCCAGCAACTTGCCCACCAGCAACTTGCCCACCACCAACGTCAAGCTCACTGGTCTATAGTTCCCTAGCTTGTCCTTACTACCCTCCTTAAACAGTGGCATCACGTTAGCCAACCTCCAGTCTTCCGGCACCTCACCTGTGACTAATGATACAAATATCTCAGCAAGAGGCCCAGCAATCACTTCCCTAGCTTCCCACAGAGTTCTAGGATACACTTGATCAGGTTCTGGGGATTTATCCACTCTTATGTGGGAAATAAGGCAGGGTAGGGGAACTGAGGTGTCAGTGGGGGAGCACTTTAGAGCCAGCGACCATAATTCTATTAGATTTAAAATAATGATGGAAAAGGATAGACCAGATCTAAAAGTTGAAGCTCTAAATTGGAGAAAGGCCAATTTTGACAGTATTAGGCAAGAACTTTCGAAAGCTGATTGGGGGCAGATGTTCGCAGGTAAAATGGCGGCTGGAAAATCGGAAGCCTTCAGAAATGAGGTAACAAGAATCCAGAGAGAGTATATTCCTGTTAAGGTGAAAGGAAAGACTGGTAGGTATAGGGAATGCTGGATGACTAAAGAAATTGATTTCGAGATTTCAGTGTTGGACTGGGGTGTACAAAGTTAAAAATCCCACAACACCAGGTTATAGTCCGACAATTGAACCTTTTGGACTATAACCTGGTGTTGTGGGATTTTTAACTGAAGAAATTGAGGGTTTGATTAAGAAAAAGAAGGAAGCATATGTAAGGTATAGACAAGATAGATCAAGTGAATCCTTAGAGTATGAAGGAAATAGGAGTATGTTTAAGAGGGAAATCAGGAGGGCAAAAAGGGGACGCCAGTTTAATAACTTGCCACCAAATTACGTCTTTCCAATCTTATAATCCAAATTTGATCCCCTCATATTTTTTAAGTACCTTTTCAGAACTCTAGTTGTAAGGACAAACTTGCTCATTCTGTATTTTTATTGTGGACTAAAATGAGGGAAGAAAAACAGTTTTTAAAACTAAGGATTGCCAAAACACCATTGCAGTTTTGAAGGCAAGTAACGTGATACTGTTTACACGGGTGCTCGGTCAAACAAAAGGACATGTCTTGCAGACGAGCTGGAGCCAAAGGCTCCGTACAAATGGAGATTTAGTCAGCAGTAGATTGTTCTGTGGACTAGTGACCAATTATCTATGACAAAGGCATTCTGCTTGGCAACAAGTTATTGGTTCCCTGGTAGCTGAACAGCTTGGGACTGTGAAGAAGACGGAGAGAATCCATCAAATCTATGCAAGCTTAGAAGCCATCGCTGTTCTCTGCTGTTCAAACCATCTTAAGCCTGAAGTAAACTAGTTTATTTTTTACTTAAAGGCTGTAAGCTGTGATTTTTAGTAATTCAGAGACCTACATGTATGTGAACTAACGTGTAAACACCCAGAGAAGAAAGGTAGAGAAGCAGCATTCTGTTGGCATAAGGATCATCTCAGCTGAAAATATGTTGCTGGAAAAGCGCAGCAGGTCAGGCAGCATCCAAAGGGCAGGAGAATCGACGTTTCGGGCATGAGCCCTCCTTCAGGAATGAAGAAAGGGCTCATGCCCGAAACGTCGATTCTCCTGCTCTTTGGATGCTGCCTGACTTGCGCTTTTCCAGCAACATATCTTCAGCTCTGATCTCCAGCATCTGCAGTCCTCACTTTCTCCTGTAAGAATCATTTCAACAAATGTTGTGAACAGGAACCACTGAACTACATTCCCAGTCTTTCCCTCTGCCCACTGCACCCATGTTTCTTTTTCTAGTTTCTAGTAGAAAACCACAGATACAGTCAGGTTATGCCCATGAAAGTGAGGAAAGAGAAACAGGTCGTGCAGAAGTCTCCTGTGGGTATCCCCCATCTCAAACAAGTATGCTGTTTTGGAAAAGGTAGGAGATGAGGAATTCTCAGGGGAATGTAGCAAACGACTACATTTAGGGGCGGCGGGGCGGCACAGTGGCACAGTGGTTAGCACTGCTGTCTCACAGCGCCTGAGACCCAGGTTCAATTCCTGACTTGGGCGACTGACTGTGTGGAGTTTGCATGTTCTCCCCGTGTCTGCGTGGGTTTCCTCCCACAGTCCAAAGATGTGCGGGTCAGGTGAATTGGCCATGCTAAATTGCCCGTAGTGTTAGGTAAGGGGTAAATGTATGGGTGGGTTGCGCTTCGGCAGGTCGGTGTGGACTTGTTGGGCCGAAGGGCCTGTTTCCACACTAAGTAATCTAATCTAAAGGACTGCCAGTCTGTTGGTACTGAGACAGATTCTAATGTGACAAGGGGTACATCAGCTTCCAAGCAGTAAAATGTGATTGCGGACTCTTTTTGGTCAGAAGGAAAGACAGACATATCTGTGGTTGACCATGAGATGTCAGAATGGTGTGTTGCCACCCTGATGCCAGGATCAAGGACATCCTGGAGAGGGTGCAGGATATCCTCCGAGGAGAGGTACCAGCAGGAGGTTGATGTACATGTTGGAACTAACAACATAGGAAGAGAAAAGGGCAAGAGGCATTCAACTAGTTTCCTCCTGTATACAGGCTAGCAAGGTTAGATCAGAGCAATTCGGTTACAGAACCGACTTGAAGGTAGAAGGCAGAGGGTAATAATGGGTTGCTTTTCAGACTGGAAGACTGTGACCAGCAGTGTGCCACAAGGATTGTTCCTGGATCCTCTGCTTTTTGTCATTTGTATAAAATGATTTGGATGTGAACATAGGTATGGTTAGTAAGTTGGCAGATAATGCCAAAATTGGAGGTGTGGTGGACAGTGAAGAAGGTTACCTCAGTAGAATAGGACCTTAATCAAATGGCCCAGTGGGCTGTGGAGTGGCAAATGGAGTTCATTTTAGATAAATGTTAGGTGCTGCATTTTGGAAAGGTGAAATTAGGGCAGGACATATACACACACAAGGTTCTGGGGCGTGTTGCTGAACAGAGACCCTGGAATGCAGATCGTTGTTCCTTGAAAGTAGAATTTCCAAGGTTGGTAGGGTAGGAGAAGGCCGTTGATATGTTTGTCTTTATTGGGCAGTGCATTGAATACAGGAGTTGGGAAGTCATGTTGCGATTGTACAGGACGTTGGTTAGGCCACTATTGGAATACTGCATTTATTTCTGGTCTCTGCTATAGAAAGAATGTCATGAAACGTGAAAGGATGCAGAAAAGATTTACAATGAAGTTGCTAGGGTTGGAGGATTTGATCTGTAAGGAGAGGCTGAATAGGCTGGGGCTGTTTTCCTTGGAGCATCGGAGGCTGAGGGGTGACAGAGGTTTATAAAATCGTGAGGTGCAAAGATACCATAAATTGCCAAGGTCTTTTCCCCAGGGTATGGGAGTCCAAAGCTAGAGGGCATAGGTTTAAGGTATGAGAAGGATCTAAAAGGGACCTAAGGGGTAACTAATTCACACAGAGGGTGGTGCGTGCATATGAAATCAGCTGCCAGAGGAAGTGATGGAGACTTGTATAATTACAACACTTAAAAAGCACCTGGATAACTATATGAATACAAAGGGTCCAGAGGGATATAGCCCAAATGTAGGCAAATTGGACTAGAGTAATTTAGGCTATCTAGTCGGCATTGACGAGTTGATCCAAAGGTTCTGTTTCCCAGCTGTTCATCTCTTTGACTCTGAGTAATACTTTGTATTACGGAAACTTAGTCAGTGCTTTGTGTCAACCTAAATCTGTACGTTGACTGTATTAGGGAAATCTGCATGTTCTTAATTTTTTTGATCTGTTGTGATGATTTTGTGAATAGCATGCTATCCCAATGAGGCATAACTGTAACTACCAGGGTCATCCTTATGAGGTATAACAAACCAAATAAGGTAACTGGTCCAGACCACATTATGCATCAACTGTTTGATTGATTGTTTAGAGCAAGGTTTGGACTCCTACCAAAGGAACTTGGGACACATTTGGTTCTTGGGAGGGCAAGAATGTTAATCTCTTCACCTTAACCCAACTCCTGCTGGTCCATGGATTTGACATTTGTGAAATGCCATGTATCATCGTGTTTAGATTCATTTGGATTGACCTGAATACTGAAGCTAAAGTGATCACATCAGATAACTTTTTATTCTTCATCAAAATAGGACTAGACATGTAGCTCTTTTACAAGCTGCCAAGGATGTAATCATCATCCTACCAAATAACACCCACCTAGCCATCTGCATTTGTGATTTCAGCAGCTGCCACTACATATGGGACGACCAGCAACTGGATGACTTCTCATTGGCTTCTGCTATCCAATTAATCTACAATGCCAAAGAACCAGATAACTTTTGTACTGGCAATAGAGAAAGGAATATTCATCAGACCTCTGATTCCTAACCAATAACAGCGAAGGACAGCCACTAATTATTTCCTGTAAAACCTTTTGAGGACACCCCCACTTGCAAGAAAAAGTGAACATTGTATTTCTAGAATAGAGGTGCCAATAACTACTACAGGTTTAATGAGCTACCTTTAATGAGAACTGCCAAGAATATGATTCAGCAAATAAATTTCACCCAAACCACTGTGACCGCTAGATTCCTAAAAATACGAACTGCCAGAAGTATTGCACATGTATACACTACAGTATGTATACTATGCTGGCCCCAAAAGTGAGATTTTGCTTGCACTCAATGCCACTTGAGAGAACTTCCTGACTATCTCCAAAGGCACCATTCAGCACCAGGAAAATAAATAGTTTTTAAAAAAACTTTTTAAACACAGCCAAATGCTATCATTTCAGTTGATTTCACAATCAGGGGTGAACACAGTGGTCATCACCAAATTTGGGAGGTTGACGGTCTTGGTGGCATCTGTCCAGAATTCCTAAAGAGCATGGTCTGAAGTGGATATGGCTTGTCAAATCTACTTGCAATCCCCCTTAAGAGCAGAAAAGTACTGGTGCTTGGGCATTGTTCCAAAGTCTGTACCACCTTAAAACCTGGAAAACTAGCCTATAATCCTAGAAGCTGTGATCTATCTTTTCTGAAAATGTGGGAATTAAAACTGCTTAGATTTTTAGTTTCTTTCATGTATATCTTCTGAAAGCAACAATTGCTGGATATCGCAGTGGATCAGACAGCATCCATGGAGAGACAGCAAGCCAACGTTTTGAGTCTGGATGACTCTTCATTAAAGCTGCCCGATTTCAGCATCTGCAGTAATTTGCTCCTGTAATGTATACCTTCTAGTTCACTGCCTTTATTTCTAATGCTTTAAATATTCACATTATGTTTCTATTTTTAACTAATACAGCACAAACTCAGTTATCTGAACAAGGTCTCAAGGTCCCGTTGCTTGGGCCACTCCCTGCTGCCATCAGATCAGTTATCTGAATGTTCAATTATCCGAACAATATGCTCCCCGCTTGCATTGTGTAAACGTATTGCAATTATGGATGTATGATTGCTGCTATTTATCAGAAATACACAATGTATTTCTTCACAAAGACTAATATAGATGATCTCCCTAAATTTTCAAGAAAAGCACAATTGGGTACTACAATTCCTTTTGACTGTTGCTTGTGTGCCCTGTGGGAAGTCCATCAGTATAGTGACTTTACTTTTTGTTTTTCGTTAAATGTGGCAGGAAGTCATTGAATTCTCAGTCACTTACGATGCATAATAGAGGTACTGTGGTTAGAATAAAGGCAAGCCTCAGTGGATGAAATCCTAGCCAAAACTAATGTGGAAATTTTGCTGGCTGTCAATGATCATAGTGAACATCTTTCTAAAATTAGTCTAAAAGGCTCTTGAGCAATAAAATATTGCCAGCTTAGGAAGCTGATATCAGAAGTTTATTTTAGCATGCAGTGCATTTGCTAACAAGCTCTCGGCAATACCTTGCTCTGGGAAAGAGAGAACTTTTTAATCAATTATGTTGAAAAAATTGAAGAGTATAAAACATAATGCTTATGAATAAATGAATTTGAAGTATTGAACTAATGTAATTGTGCAACTTAGCTGTTACTTTGGACTAAAATTGTTTACTGAGAGCAAGCATTGCAATATTTTTACTGTTCATTCTTGAGCTTTGATTTCTGTTACCTTTACCAGCTGAGGAAAGCGGTCATGGACCATGTATCAGATTCTTTCTTGGAGACCAATGTTCCCCTTCTGGTTTTGATTGAGGCAGCCAAGAATGGCAATGAAAAAGAAGTGAAAGAGTATGCCCAAGTTTTTCGTGACCATGCCAGCAAATTGGTTGAAGTAAGTACAGAGTTTCAAAATTTCTGAATCACCCATGTCAATCTCTGTTAACAGCAAATATCTTTTCAGTACTTCGAGCTTATATGTATGCACTCTTGACCACAGAAAGTAATCTATTTAGTAGCCTGATTATTCAACAAAATTGATGTATTATAAATTTATATTTACTTCAATTTTTGTAGGTTGCCAATCTTGCTTGCTCTATTTCCAACAATGAAGATGGTGTGAAACTAGTTCGCATGGCAGCCACTCAGCTGGAAGGCCTTTGCCCACAGGTTTGACATCACCGTAGCATGTTTCATCTAAAATTTCAGCAGAAGCTATTTTCTCGGTTTTGATGTGTTTTGTTGATTAAAAGGCAAAGTCACTTTTTTTTTGTTTGATATTTCTGTCAAGATGTATTGATACTCTTGAGAGGCTGCAAGTTTTATGTTTTCATCTTTTTCTAAATTTTTGAGCCATAAGTGACTCCTGTTACTCCAGAACGTAACATTAGTAACGTTTAGTTACCAGTGTGTTCTTTTTAGGTCATAAACGCTGCATTGGCCTTGGCTGCTAAACCTCAGAGTAAAGTGGCTCAGGATAACATGGATCTCTTTAAAGAATTATGGGAGAAACAAGTGCGTGTGCTGACAGATGCTGTGGATGACATTACTTCTATTGATGACTTCCTGTGTGTTTCAGGTATATTTTGTTTAATGAACCATTCCAGTTATGGGACATCAAATGCCATGTGATTGTAAATAAAATGAGAATTAACAATTATTCACTAACTGAATCTTTTAAAAATGCACTTAAAGTGGATGCACAAAGTTTAATATGAAACCATGAGTTAATGCTTAAAGTTCTACTCAAACTAATGGGTGCTTGTCACTATTCTGGTTTCTGTACTTTAATTCCAAATATGGTGAAATCATTACTAATCACGACCTGGTGTGTGAGAGTTTGATATCTTTCCTGTGGTGTGACCGAAAAGATAACAAATGTAGAACCTTTTGTAGATGCTGTCATTGCTTAATTGAATGTCGTTGCAAGTTAATTTTGAACCACATGTATAACATCATTAATCTGTATTATCTCATATTTTGTTAATAGTGCCATTATACTTGAAGGGAGTAACACAAGCGTCCCTGTATTGTTAGCATATTTTAAATACTGAATGGTTTAAATGCCTTGCAACAGCATTCTGCGAATCGATGCTGCAGTGTCTCCCATCCTTATGGCTGAAAGAAGCTCAAACCTGTTCTTTTGCAAGGCCCGAGATCTAACCATTTATGCCTTCTTGATCCCCTTACCTATCTCACTTACAGTTGTATCTTTATGTCCCTGACCATAGATCAGATCGGAAATACCCAACCAAAAATGTGTTACCCACCCATGGTTATTCGAATTCTCATTAATACCTCATTCCTCTTGCACCCCAAACCTTTCCATGTTTGATTTGATTTATTATTGTCATGTGTACCAAGGTACAATGAAAGGTTTATTTTGTGTGCAGTGCAGACAGACAATACCAAACAAAAATCACAAGGTGATTAAACAGAGCGAGGAATACAATGTTTTAGTTGCAAAGAAGGTGTACAAGATCAACATTTGATTTGGAATTTGAGGTCCATTCAGAAGTCTAATAATAGTGGAGAGAAAGCTGTTCTTGTTGGTACATGTGTTTAAGCTTTTGGACCTTCTGCCCGATAGCACAAGTTGGAAGAGATTATAATTGAGGTGGGAGGGGTCTTTAATGTTGGCTGCCTCCCCAAGGCAGTGAGAAGTGTAGATGGAGCAAATTATTGCAGATGCTGGAATCTGAACTGAAAACACAAAATGCTTTAGATCACAGTGGGTCAGGCGGCATCCATAGATAGAAAGCAAGTTAACGTTTTGAGTCTAGTTGACTCCACCAGGATTGAAGTGAAGCATTTATGCAATAGTTCAAGGGGGGTGTTGTAATTGGGTTGGAGTACTGGAGGTAGAAAAGATGTTGTTCAGAATAAGTGATCGGAATGTAAGAATTGCAGAACAATGGATGGAAGGTTAAATTGCATAATGGACTGGGCTGTATTCACAACTCCTGCAGTTTGTTACGGCCCTGGGCGGAACAGTTGTCGTACTGAGCCCTGATGCTTCCAGATAGAATGCTTTCTATGGTGCATCTGTAAAAGTTGGTAAGACTCCTTATGGATATGCTGACTTTCCTTAGCCTACTGAAGAAGAAGAGACGTTGTCATCTTGATCGTCACATCAACGTTGAGGGACCAGGACAGATTGTTGATGATCATCACTCCTGGGAACTTGATACTGTCGACCATCTCCAGAAAGGAAGGAGGACATGAAATCAGTGATCAGCTCTTTGGTTTTGCCGACATTGAGGGAGAGATTGTTATCTTTATACCATGATACAAGAATTCTATCTCTTTCCTGTATTCTGTCTCCTCATTGGTTGATATCTGACCTACAAAGATGGTGTCATCAATGAACATGTAGATGGAGTTCAGATGAAATTTGGCCACACAGTCATTGGTTGTACTCTAAGTGCAGCAAGGGACTGAGAAAGCAAACTTGTGTGTGTTGAGGATCGTTGTGGAGGAATTGCTGTTGCCTATCCTCACGGATTGCAGTCTGTTGGTCAGGAAGTCGAGGACAGAGCGGCGATCAAGGTGTCGGAATTTTGAAGATTAGTTATTGTTGAGCTTTAGTCAAAAATTAGAAGCCTGACCATAGATATCCTTCTTATCCAGATGTTCTAGGAATAAGTGTAGGGCTAGGGAGATGGCATCTGCCATGGATCTGTTGCACTGGTGGGTAAATTACAGGGGATCAAGGCAGACTGGGAGGCGAGAGTGGATATGTCCATGACTAATCTCTTGAAGTTCTTCATAATTATGGAGGTCAGAGCATTTGGGCAGAAGTAATTAAGACACTTGCATGTATTTCCCTTTTGTACCCGGGGTGATGATGGTCGTCTTGAAGCAAGTGGTGACTGCAAGTTGTAACAAAGAGAGGTTGAAAATGCAAGCTAATATTTCCATGAGCTGGTCTGCACAGGATCTGAGGGCATGTTTGGGGACTGTATCTCAGCCAGTGCTTTACTTGGATTCACTCTCAAGAAAGCCAATCTGATGTCTGCAGTGGTGACCAAGGCAACAGATCTGTCCGAGGCTGTCGGGGTAGGTGATGTCGTTCCACTGACAACAACCTGTTGGAACAGAGCATAAAATGCACTGAACACATCAGGGAGGGATGTGTTTTTATCCGTTGTTTTGTTCTGCTTCATTTTGTAGCTGGATGCATCATAGGCCACACCATGTCTGTGTGGTTAGTTTTCATCTCTAACTTAATCCAGTATTGCCTGTTGGCAACTTTAATAGCCTTAATAGTATTTAATGGTATGATTTGAACGACATGCACCTGGTCTTCAGTCAGCAATGGTTTACCCAGTTCTTTCATGGTTTTCCAGTTGGGAGCATACAGATTGAGTTCATTGGCACGCAGTTCTCTTTACACTTAATGTGTACACTTACTCTGACTTCGCACCCGCTTTCGCTCTCTCTCTCGCGCTTTCGCGCTCTCACTCTCGCGCCCGCTTTCGCGCTCTCGCCCTCTCGCTCTCGCACCCGCTTTCGCTCTCGCTCTCGCACCCGCTTTCGCTCTCGCTCTCGCACCCGCTTTCGCTCTCGCTCTCGCACCCGCTTTCGCTCTCGCTCTCGCACCCGCTTTCGCTCTCGCTCTCGCACCCGCTTTCGCTCTCGCTCTCGCACCCGCTTTCGCTCGCTCTCTCGCGCCCTCGCGCTCTCTCTCTCGCGCCCTCGCTCTCGCGCCCGCTTTCGCTCTCGCTCTCGCGCCCGCTCTCGCGCGCTCGCTCTCGCGCCCGCTCTCTCTCTCGCTCTCGCGCCCGCCCTCTCTCTCTCTCTCGCCGCCCTCGCCCTCTCTCTCTCTCTCGCCCGCTCTCTCTCGCCCGCTCTCTCTCGCCCGCTCTCTCTCGCCCGCTCTCGCGCGCGCCCTCTCTCATTCTCTCTCGCTCGTTCTCGCGCTCGCCCTCTCTCATTCTCTCTCGCTCGTTCTCGCGCTCGCCCTCTCTCATTCTCTCTCGCTCGTTCTCGCGCTCGCCCTCTCTCATTCTCTCTCGCTCGTTCTCGCGCTCGCCCTCTCTCATTCTCTCTCGCTCGTTCTCGCGCTCGCCCTCTCTCGCGCGCCCGCTCTCATTCTCTCTCGCTCGTTCTCGCGCTCGCCCTCTCCCTCCCTCTCTCCCTCTAGCGCCCTCTCGCACTCTCTTCTACGTACTACCACCATGACCCCACAATGTGCTCTGGTTGGTGTTGCAAATTATATGTGGCTTAACAGTTGCTGTTTTTAAACATGGTCTGTTTTCCCTTTGGCATCAATGATTCTGACTTGAACATGCCGTATTGAAACCTTCTGTAGAAATCATGTGTTGTTATGTGATCAGAACATATTTTCCTATTCTCTTAATAGTTTTGCCTGGTTAGATTATCATACCCTGGAGTCAAGACAATGATGTGGATGAGTGATATTGTGACTTCATAAGAGTTTCTTGCACTTATTTATTTTTGGATTTCAAGATTAAAGTCAGAGGTTATAACATTGTGAATCCTCTCTTTTTAAGTCATTTAAGAAACACAACAATTATCACTGAATATATTTGCATTTTAGTAATTCGCTAAGGCTATCAAAGCATGAACATTACTTCAGAAGTAAAAACCGAGTGCCAGAGAGAAAAACCGAGCTAACATTGCATCTGATATTATTCTGAAGATGCTGTCAGATGTACTGAATTTCTCATCTCTTTATTTCAGATCTCCAACATCTGCCAGTATTTTCCTTCTATTGTTGAGGGGGAGATGACATGAATGAATGTAAATACTGCATCTAACAATAATGTAATGTTGAGCTCATGTCAGCAGACAGCTTGTTTCATTTTCCTCCCTCATGCAATCTAACTGATGATGAACTTTATCAAACGTTAGGTTTAGTTTGCAGAGAGTTAAATAAGCCTATTTATATTGAACATACTTTTTGTTTTGTTTAACAGAAAATCACATCCTCGAAGATGTAAATAAATGTGTTATAGCACTCCAGGAAAAAGATGTAGATGGACTCGACCGTACCGCCGGTGCAATCCGAGGACGTGCTGCAAGAGTTGTCCATGTTGTCACTTCAGAGATGGACAATTATGAACCTGGGGTGTACACTGAAAAAGTTCTGGAAGCAACCAAGTTGCTGTCTGATACAGGTAATAAATCACTGTTGCAAGTCTCTCTCATTCTACATGCTGCAAATGTAACCTAATTAGATAGAATGTCCACACACCATGTCATGCATTTAGTCTACTATTCCCATGTCATTTAAATTGATAGTATATACTATATTGCATCAGTTTTCTTTCTAGTTACAAGCTCTGGCTTCCCTCCACAGAGCATCCCATCAGACACAGTCCCACTTACTGATGTGTATTCCTCTGACTTCTTTCTTCTTCCTTCCTTTGCCCCTGTAACCCCGAGCTTACCATGGCTAATTCACTTAACCCTTTATCTTGTAAAACTTGGAATAAATTATCTGTTGCTTAATAGAACTGTTAGATGAATGGGTGAATGGGATAAGTGTAGTATGAAAAATTAAGAGATGAGTTTAAGTGTGCAGCTGCAAATACACTGCTTAATGTAAAGTCCCAGTTTAAATCATCCAAGGGTCCCATTTTGCATAACAATACTCCACTCGAGCCTCCTTTTGATCACAGCAAACAAATTCCATTGTGTTTCTTACAGACAACCAGGCTGATATATGTAAATATATAAAATAAATACACAAAGCCATCTAATTAGATGCGTTAGTCAGAGGGAAATGGGTCTGGGTGGGTTACTCTTCAGTGTGTCGGTGTGGATTTGTTGGGCCGAAGGACCTGCTTCCACACTGTAGGGAATCTAATCTAATTGTATAATTTCTATGCATGTGAGGTTCATGAGAAATGTTGGAATCGTGTGACATGTTAATGAGAAGTATGTTGTTGACACCTATTGCAGAAGACATGAGCCCTAACTTTGCGCCAAGTTCAAACACTACTGTGTGCATTACGTATTAATATACAACATGATAAATATACCATGATCAGAAAAGGTAGAAAATGTAGACTTGAGTGAATTAACAGTTCAGTAAATGGAAGAGTGAAAGATAATTGTGTTTTGTGTGGGAATGTGGAGTAGTAGTCAGAGCAGCCATATCTTATTGAATGGCAGTGTGCTGTGAGCTGACTGGCTTACTCCTGCTCCGAATTTGTAGTATGTGTGTTCGCATGTTGTTTATAGTACTGCTTTGCAGATTGATAT
The DNA here is from genome assembly GCF_020745735.1 of Hemiscyllium ocellatum. Taxonomy (NCBI): domain Eukaryota; kingdom Metazoa; phylum Chordata; class Chondrichthyes; order Orectolobiformes; family Hemiscylliidae; genus Hemiscyllium; species Hemiscyllium ocellatum. The sequence goes on along the minus strand of NC_083416.1, from coordinate 23,601,749 downwards.
GCCTGCTTTTAGCAATGCTTGTCTGAGAGTCACAGCAGCTATTTAGCATGGAAGATATTTACTGTAAGTAAAGGAACTGCTAGAAGGAAGCTAACAAAGCTGCATATGAGAAAGTGTAAAGCACCATATGAAAAGTCATATCCCTACAGTGCCTGGCTATCCTCTGGAATGTATGAGGAAGGATTTACTCAGTAAATGTATTATAGTAAACTTATACTGTTTCAAATGGCTGTTGGTCCAAATAACAATTAATTTGTTTCCTTTGTGACTATTGTTAACATTCTTAGAATTGCAGCAATTTTTTAACTATTTTATAAGGTGAAAAAATTTAATTAAGACTAACTATTGAAAGAGCTAGCTTACTCTTCAGCAATGACGCTAATATAGAACATAGAACCTTACAGCGCAGTACAGGCCCTTTGGCCCTCAATGTTGCCCTGGTTTTACAGGGCAATCTGAAGCCCATCTAACCTACAATATTCCATTCTCGTCCATGTGCCTATCCAATGACCATTTAAATGCCAGTAAAGATGGCGGGTCTACAAATGTTGCAGGCAGACTGCCCCTGCTATGAGTAAAGAAGCTACCTCTGACATCAGTCCAATATCTATTACTCCTCAATTTGAAGCTATGCTCCTTCGTACTAGCCATCAACATCTGAGGAAAAAGGCTCTGACTGACCACCCAATCTAACCTTCTGATTATCTTTTATGTCTCAGTTAAGTCACCTCTCAACCACCTCCTCTCTAACGAAAACAGTCTCCAGTCCCTCAACCTTTCCTCGTAACCCTTCCCTCTATTCCAGGCAGCATCCTAGTAAATCTCCTCTGAATTTTTTGCAAAGCTTCCACGTCCTTCCTATAATGCAGTGACCAGAACTACACTGAATACTCCCAAGTGTGGCCGTACCAGAGTTTTGTACAGCTGCGGCATTACTTCAAAGAAAATTTGATCCCTTTGCTAATAAAAGCTAACACACCATATGTTGCCTTAATAGCCCTATCCACCTTGGCAATGTTCAGGGATTTATGTACATGGATAGAGTTCTCTTTGCTCATCTGTACTACCAATAACCTTACCATTCGCTTAGTACTGTACATTCCTATTACTCCCAAAGTGAATCACCTCATACTTTTCTGCATTAAATTCCATTTGCCACCCCTCAGCCCAGCTATGCAGCTTATCTATGTCCCTCTGCAACCTATAACATCCTTTGGCACTATTCACAACTGTACTGACCTTGGTGTCATCTGCAAATTTACTAACCTATTTTTCTATACCCTCATCCAGGTAGTTTATAAAAAAGACAAGCAGCAGTGGCCCCAAAAGAGATTCTTGTGGTACACCACGAGTAACTGAACTCCAGGATGAACATTTCCCATCAATCACCACCCTCTGTCGTCTTTCAGCTAGCCAATTTTGATCCAAACCACTAAATCACCCTCAATCCTATGTGTTTTTTGCTGTAGCCTACAGTGGGGAACCTTATCTTACTGAAATCCATATGCACCACATCAACTGTTTTATCCTCATCCACCTGTTTGGATACTTCCAAGAACTGAATAAGATTTGTGAGGCATGACCTACCCTCCTTGAAACCGTGTTGACTATCCCTAACCAACTTATACCTGTCAAGATGATGATAAGGTCTGTCTCTTTTATAACCTTTTCCAGCATTTTACCCACAACCAACATAAGGCTTACTGGTCTGTAACTACCAGGGTCATCCTTAGTGCCCTTGAACAAGGGGGCAACATTTACTATCCTCCAGTCTTCTGGTACTATTCCTGTAGTCAATGATGACAGAAAGATCAAAACCAAAGTCTCAGCAGTCTCCTCCCTGGCTTCTCAGAATCCTAGGATTCCATCCAGCCCAGGTAATTTATCTATTTTCTCTCACTTCAGAATTTCTAACTCTTGGTGAACTTCAATCCCATCTAGTCTAGTAGCCTGTTTCTCAGTATTCTCCTCGACAACATTGTCATTTTCCAGTGTGAATACTGACGAAAAATATTCATTTAGTGCTTCCCCTATTTCCTCTGACTCCATGCACAACTTTCCGCTATTGTCCTTGATTGGCCATAATTTTACTCTAGTCCATTCTTATATCCCTTCTAAACCTGTGGGAAGCTTTAGGGCTTTCCTTGATCCTATCCGCCAACAACTTCTCTTGCCCCCTCCTTGCTCGTCTTAGCTCTCTCTTTAGGTCTTTCGTGGCTATCTTGTAACTCTCTCATTTGCCCTAACTGAGCCTTCACATCTCATCCTAACATAATATTCCTCCTTCTTCTTGACAAGAGATTCAACTTCCTTCGTACATCATCACACATGTGCTGGAAAATGTCCTCCCTGTCTGACAGGTACATATTTATCAAGGACTCTCAGTAGCTGTTCCCTGCATAAACGCCACATTTCTATTGTGCTCGTGCCCTGCGGTTTCCATTCCCATTCTATGCAACCTAAATCTTGTCTGCTCGTATCGTAATTTTCTTTCCCCCAGCTGTAGTTCTTGCCCTCTGATGTATACCTGTCCCTTTCCATAGCTAAAGTAAACTTAACTAAATTGTGGTCACTATCACCAAAGTGCTCACCTACCTCCAAATCTAACACATGGCTGGGTTTATTCCCCAGTACCAAATCTAATGTGGCCTTACTGTTTGTTGGCCTGTTCACATACTGTGTCGGAAAACCCTCCTGCACAAAATGACCCGTCCAAATTACTTGAACTAGAATATTTCCAGCCAATGTTTAGGCAGTTCAAGTCCCCTATAACAACACACTGCCACTCTTGCTTCTATCTAGAATCATCTTTGCTATCCCTTCCTCTACATCTCTGGAACTATTTGGAGGCCTATAGAAAGTGACCTCTCCTTTCCTGTTTCTAATCTCAGCCCACACTACTTCAATTGACGAGACCTCAAACATCCTTTCTGCAGTTGTAATACTGTCCTTTAACTAATGACATCATATCCCCCATCTCTTCTGCCATCTTCTCTGTTGTTACTGAAACATCTAAATCCCTGAACCTGCAACATCCATTCCTGTCCTTGCTCTACCCATGTCTCTGACATGGTACAATTCCAGATACCAACCCATGCTGCAAGTTCACACACCTTATTCTGGATGCTCCTGGCGTTGAAGTGCATGCACTTCAAACTGACTTTTTGCTTGCCAGCGTAAGCCTCTTGCAACCTTGAAACCATATTTTGGGCCTCCCAACTCTCAACCTCCTTAATACTCTAACTACAATTTTGGTTCCCATCCCCTATCTAAGAATTCTTCTGAACAAAGGACATGGATCTGTGTCATGGAAGTAAATGGTAACGAGCAATATCTTGAAGTTCAATAATTGGATGTAGAATGTCATGTGTTTGAAAAAAAAATGCATGTATAATTCATTTGTGTGTTGATGTAACTCATTCACTCTTCTGATCAAGTTATGCCAAGATTCACTGAACAGGTGGAAGCGGCTGTGGAAGCACTAAGTGCCAATCCTGCTCAACAGTTGGATGAAAATGAGTTCATTGATGCTTCACGACTGGTGTATGATGGCATTCGAGACATTAGGAAAGCTGTATTGATGATTAGAGTAGGTATATTTATGTTCTTGGGTGTTTTTTCTGCTAAATGTACTTTTATTAGTTTTTTGTGACTAACCTATGAAAACTCCAGGCCGATGATTAAGGATTTGAACTGGAGTTATTTCTTGTAGACTAGAAAGTGTACATATTCCATTCCTGGGAGAAAGTGAGGACTGCAGATGCTAGAGATCAGAGCTGAAAAATGTGTTGCTGGAAAAGCACAGCAGGTCAGGCAGCATCCAAGGAGCAGGAGAATTGACATTTCAGGCATAAGCCCTTCAGGAATGAGGAGGGTGTGCCAAGCAGGCTAAGATAAAAGGTAGGGAGGAGGGACTTGGGGGAGGGGCATTGGGAATGAGATATGTGGTTGGAGGGTTCCTAGGCGGAAGATGAGGCGCTCTTCCTCCAGGCGTCGTGTTGCCATGGTCTGGCGATGGAGGCGGCCAAGGACCTGCATGTCCTTGGCGGAGTGGGAGGGGGAGTTAGTGTTCAGCCATGGAGCGGTTGGGTTGGTCAGTGCAGGTGTCCCAGAGGTGTTCTCTGAAACGTTCCGCAAGTAGGCGGCCTGTGACCCCCATGTAGAGGAACCCTCCAACCACAAGGGATGAATGCAGATTTCTCCAGCTTCCTCATTTCCCCTCCTCCCCCCCCCTCTCAGTCCCAACCCTCGGACTCAGCACCGCCTTCTTGACCTGTAATCTTCTTCCTGATCTCTCTGCCCCCACCCCCTCACTGGCCTATCACTCTCACCTTAACCTCCTTCCACCTATCGCATTCCCAACGCCCCTCCCCCAAGTCCCTCTTCCTACTTTTTCTTAGCCTGCTTGGCACACCCTCTTCATTCCTGAAGAAGGGCTTATGCCTGAAATGTCGATTCTCCTGCTCTTTGGATGCTGCCTGACCACCTGCGCTTTTCCAGCAACACATTTTTTCAGCCATATCTCATTCCTGGGCTTGTAAGTCTCAACTAATCATCTGTAAGCTTGCTGAGCTTTTCAAAGGTTTGCAATCCTCTGTTTTTGTTATAGGTTATTCTTATTTTCATTCCTGATGAAGGGCTTATGCCCGAAACGTCGAATTTCCTGTTCCTTGGATGCTGCCTGACCTGCTGCACTTTTCCAGCAACACATTTTCAGCTATTCTTATTTTCAGGCATACGTTGTGATTATGGGCCAGATGTGCTTCACTGCTGCTGTTGTGATTCTGTAGTAGTATGTACTGGATGTCCATTCCTCGTCAATTACTAAAAACTAAGGGAGTTTACCTTACTTATGTTTTCAGTCTTTTTATTTGGGGTATGAACTTGCAGTCATCTTGAATTAAAATATTTTCGCATTATTGAGTGCTTTAATACATGAAATTCTTTCCCAATTGTGCATTAACTGGTGTCTGAACTCGGTAAAGGATGTTTTGCCTTGGAGGGGTTTGAGGTTTTAATGCTCATCAGCAGTGTGGTCACTCAAGGCTTTTGAGTGTTTTGAAGCAAGCTTTATGGTATTTAACTGCAGCAAATAGAAATGTTAGGCATGTGAAATGTTGCTCTGAGTGATTATCACCACAGAGGTGAAGTGTTTGGTGGAAATTCAAATTAAAATAGCTGAAGTGTGTAACTCTGTTCATTGTAGCAATTAATTTATCCATAAGACTAATATATTTTCTGTTCTTTGCTACAAAATTACCCCTTTTCCCCAGAGAAACCGTATAACATCACAATTAGCCAAGCATTCATTACATTTTTCAAATTTCACAGATGTAACTACGTGCACGAATTGATGTTTAAAATGCAAAGCATGCTATTAATTACAAGTTAAGAGAAGCATTTTGCAAAACAAAACTAAAATTACTATTCACCTTGGGCACAATCAACTCCAGCATACACAGCTCCTGTTTGGAAGTGCTTTTCTTTCAAGACTTCTAAAGCAATTGAAAAATATTTTAAAATGTAACTTTTAATTTGCAAAAATTTGTTTTACAAATATTTTCTCATTGATTTAAATGCGCTAATTTGATAAAATATGATCAGTTGTGAAATTGATGCGTCTCATGAAAAATGTGTTTAAAAAAAGTTATTGCCTAAACATTATTGGCATAAAATGCCATTATAAGGTGACCTTTGCCAATGAGTCTTGAGAAAGAAACATTCGATGAAATAAAACTAGCTGAAACAACGGTTTTATGAAAAAAACTGACCATATCAATAGGAAAAAAAACTAGCTAGCTCATGAGTAAGTTGTAGTTCATCTGTGCAATTGGATTTTAACTATTTAAAGTGACTAAACATTTTGTGAAGTTGTCTGGTTAGGTTAGCAATGGTAGTGAATTCCTTTAGTACTATTTAAAAATGGTTCAAGCTTTTCAAGTAAACTGAATTTGAATGTTGTATTCAGAAGTGCTTGTCTGATTTTGGAGCCTGCTTGAAGGGAACCTCTAATGGTGAAGTGTTCGCACTGGAGCGGTGGCCAAAGGCTTGTCTTTAGCATCCTGTTTCTCATGGTCCCGAGGATTGGGGAAACCTGTTTTGCAATGTTAACGATTTGTGCAGAAAACTGTGTAGTCTTCTATACTGGCTACGCCATCTTAGGGATTACATTGAAGAGAGAGAATCGCAATAAACCTAAATTCTAGGCCTGGATTTTGATGCGGAGCAACTTGCAAATGTGTAATTTCAAAATGTATGAATTTAGAATGAAGTGTGTTTTGAATTTATGACACAGCTCTGATTTTTTTTTCCATCTTCAGTCAGATATTGTTTTGGTGGTCTAGAAATTCACCTTTTGAAATATTTAGGCTGTTTCATGGTGTTTATCTTTGGAATGTTGGTGAAAAGCCTGGATTTTACATTACAGTAATTTCCTTTTTTGTGGAAAGTTAGCTTTTTCATTTGTACGTGAAAGGTAGTTTGAGTCTAGCCATAGAAGTATGAGGCAATCCTTATTTGTTTACCTGTTATGTACAAATTGTAAGAAATTGGAGGATTTCTACAAATTGCACAGTTTGTAGAATGTTGCTCTGTCGCTGTGAATAGTAGCTATTGACACTCTTTAACATTGAAAATATCCATGGCTGTGATGCTAATGTAAACTAATGCTACTGCAGATATTTTTAAATTGCTTAGGTGCAAATTCTGTTGAAAACTCCATGTACTAAATTAAATATATAATAAACTTTTAGCATTCAGTATAGTCGAACATGATTTCCTGTGCTCCCCCATTTTCTATATGAATAGAATTACTTATTTCTTCCACTAGACTCCTGAAGAATTGGATGACTCTGACTTTGAAACTGAAGACTTCGATGTGCAAAGTAGAACTAGTGTCCAGACACAGGAAGATCAACTTATAAATGGACAGAGTGCAAGGGTGAGAAATAGTCTGTTTAAAATAAATATGTTAACTGTGTAACAGAAATTACCTTGTATTTGTCCTTTCAGCTTTGAGTCAGCTGATGAAAGTGTACATTGTACAGCTGCCAGTTATTCTCCATGTATACAAAGTTACTAATCAGGCTAAAATTTCTCAACTATAAATTGTATGATGACTGTTATAGACAACTGAAGCAGAATATGCAATCCAAAGAATGTTGTAGCGTACAACTCCTTTGTCTGGCTGGAATAGTAATTCCTTTAGTTTAGCAAAGAGATTGAAAGCTTTTTATGTCTTTTTGTGTGGTATCAAAGTGTTATGGGAAATAGGATGTAGAATACTGTCCTCCTTTATCTACTGGGAATTTGGTTTAAATGCAGCCAGAGCAGATGGAATGTCAGTGACAGCTGCTAGGATCCGAAGAATGGGTTTGGGCAGTTTTAGTACAGTTCCCAATGGAGAAGCCCACGGTGCACAGCTGCTCTGATTTTTGGCACTAACTACTCTGCTTGGAAAATTGTTGTTTTCAAGGGTATGGGAAATGAAAACGTCATAAGTGTCTTGTTTCTGAACCTGTAATCAAGAAATTTTATCCAAATAAGGGAAGAATGGTGAAGCATAAATGGAACGTAAAAGTGGAGAATAGTTTTTTTTAATAAAGATCTATTTTGAAAAGTGATTCTGAAAAAGTTTTGAAAATTTGATTTGTTTATGCTGAAGCTATCGTGTAGAAGACAGCACTGGCCTAAATAAATAAAACCTGAACCATTCCAGTGTTGGCATAGACCTTCATAATAGTTGGCATGGAATTTACCCAATGTTGAAAATGGTAAGAGCCAGCAAAAAAAAAGTTGCATATGCAAGTATGGTACATGTGTATGCAGTAGTGTACAGAAGCTTATGCATACACATGATCACACTGTGTGTCATCTGCAGGTTTTGAATCTTTAATGTGTACAGTTTGATATCAGTTGATTAATAGTGAATGAAAGGAAGCATTACTATTCTGGCAGCTTACGTTATAACCCATAGAAATGTGTAAAAGTATTCATAGCATTAAATGGATGAGTGTGCAATGTAGAAAAGAAGTCAGTCTTGGCAGCTGAGTAGATTATGCAGATGAATTTTTTTTAAGTTGCATTGCTCTGTCACAAATATTAAATCCAGGATATTAGTTTTATGATTTAAGCTCTGATTTTCAGTTTCTGAAATCAGATTTTTTTTTGTGGAATCACTGAAGATGAGAAACAACAGATGTTGCAACAATTGCATGATAAATTAAGTTGGTACATGTAAAAAAAAGTTATTGTCTAAACATTGTTGGCATAAAATGCCATTATAAGGTGACCTTTGCCAATGACGCTTGAGAAAGAAACATTCTTCAATGAAATAAAACTAGCTGAAACAACAGTTTTATGAAAAAATACTGATCATATTCATAGAAAAAGTACTAGCTAGCTCATAAGTAAGTTGTAGACATGCATAAATTCACTAGTGTTATTATCCAGTGTTAATTCAAATTTTATTGAATTGTCTGCTCAAAAACAGGTGATTATGATGGAGAAATGGGTATTTTCATGCAATATCGCTAAACAAATTTGGATTAGCTATGAAATTTAAAAGCTAGCCTAAACCACCTTAACGTTGTCTGAATTCCATCCTCCATGAGAAACCATCCCTATTGCATTAAGTATGTCTTCGGTTAAATTCCTTCCACAAAGTCTGCTAAAATAAGTTACTATTTTATTTTAAATAGAAATGTCTGTCCTCTTCCATTGAAATTAGACTAAATGTATTCCTTGTAAGCTCTTACCCAACCTTCAATAAGCAGATTGCTTTTCATTGTTCTCTCGAAATCATTTTCAAAGGTTTTTTTTTTGAAAAATAGTGTGGCAGTTTTTGCATAACTTATTGTGTTTTAGTTCATTTCTTAAGGTTTTTTTTCTCTCATCCATTAAGTTGTCCTTGTGCTTTCAGGCCATTATGGCGCAGCTTCCACAGGAACAAAAGGCAAAGATTGCTGAGCAGGTAGCCAGTTTTGAGGAGGAGAAGATCAAACTGGATGCTGAAGTTTCAAAATGGGATGACAGTGGAAATGATATAATTGTCCTAGCCAAGCAGATGTGTATGATTATGATGGAAATGACAGATTTCACCAGGTATGTAGATCAACTTTTACAGTCAGCTCTTGTACTCAGTGTATTTGATAATAGTTGTGGTTTAACAGTTACCCCTATACTCAAACACAAGAATTTTAATGTATAAATTGCATTAATTCTAAAATATGGTATCCTGCAAGTGGCTGTGTTCATTTTTATGTTTTCTAATTTGCAACAGATTCTAACTGTTCCTGCCACTTTCAAAACAGCATCCAAAGTGATTACCAGTGACACTCTTATTTTTTTGGGAGAAGCTAAAAATGTTTAGAAAGTTTGTATCGTTCTTAGTTCCTTTACAGGGGGAAAAAAACTAATTTGATGAAATTCAGCATTTCCTAATGCCTGACGGAGTTCAAATCCTTATCAAAGCCTGTATTTGAATTGAGAAAAATGATCTCTGGTTTCCAATTAACTGAGTTATAAATGTCATATTGACCCCTTACAATTTTATTATGACATGCATTCATTTATGCATGGATTTGCTACCTTCTAGTGAGGTTGGCCTTAGATCTCACATTTTTTCCCAAGTTTACAGGTCTGACTGATCATGTAACACTTGCTGGTAGATAGGGTATTCCTTTATAGTACTAGCTACACTTGTATGTTATTCACAAAAGGTCTTTGCCCCATCCCCCATGGATAGCACGCATTTGGTATAGTTGAATAGTCTGTATAGTTATCTTAATATCCCCCTAAATAACTATGCCTTTACATTGCCTGGTATTGATGTAAAACACTCATCAATGTAATGTTGGTAATTTATTGTTTGCTTGCTCATTGAGTCTGAGGCAGGGTCAGTACTAGAGAAAGAAACTTTCATTTAGAGTATGACTCTGCTGATAATTTTTATCAAAATCTCATAATAGCTTTATTAGAAATATATTCTCGATTGGCACCTGGCTGAATAGATCATGACAAAGTACTGTCATATTTTGATGTCTCAAGAACCAGAGGAATCATTTTAAAGTGTTTGGCAAAAGACCCAAAACTGACCTGAGGTAAATATTCTGTGCGACATCTGGATCGTACCACATCAGAGTGTGATAGAGGCAGATTCAGTTGTGGCTTTTCAATTGCATTGCAAACTAATGCTAATAAAAGTGAAAATGTAAAGGCGAATGAATAAACACTTGGCCTTTCTCATGTACCAATTATACAACCTCAAGTCCTAGGTTCTGTACCGGTTACAATTCCTCGTTCCTATAGCATAAATACATTAAAATACATTCATGAAATGTGGATATCTGACTACGCCAACATTAATTGCCTGTTGCTCATTGTCTCAGTGCAGTTAACAGTCACCCACATTGCTCTGGTTTTGGAGTCAGGTGTAGGCCATTCCAAATAATGACAGATTTTCATCCCTAAAGGGCGTGATCAAATCAAATCGATGGCTCACTTTTTATTGCATTTTTTTTAAATTCAAATTTCTGCACCTGTCCAGGTGGATTTAAGAATATTAGCCTGAGGTTACTAATCTAATGACGTTGCTACTACCCACCGCCTACTCTAAATTATTTGAAAATGTGTGCAGGGTAGTGGGACTAATTGAATTGCATTTCATGAGAGTCCACGTGTTGTGGTAGCCAAAGGACCGCTTGTGTTTTATAGCATTTTGACTCTTAAGATACTGCTTTTTTGCAGAGGAAAAGGCCCACTGAAGAATACGTCTGATGTAATCAGTGCAGCCAAAAAAATTGCTGAAGCTGGATCAAGAATGGATAAACTTGGACGTACTATTGCTGATCATGTGAGTTGGTGCAAAATGCTAGTGTTGAGCAATGTTGGTTAAAGGAACAGGGTGGCTTGGTGGTTAACACTGCTGCATCACAGCACAAAGGACCTGGGTTTGGTTCCATACTTGGGTGGGTGTGTCTGTGTGGAGTTTGTACATTCTTCCCTAGTCTGCGTGGGAGAAAAAAAATTGACTGTCAAGCTCGTATGTAATGGAACTGATGAGGGAGCAAGCTATCCTAGATCTGGTCCTATGTAATGAGACCGGAAAAATTAATGACCTCATAGTCAAGGATCCTCTTGGAAGGAGTGATCACCATATGGTTGAATTTAAAATACAACTGGATAGTGTGAAGATGAAATCCAGTAACAGGGTCCTATGCTTAAATGAGGGAGGCTAAAGTAGAGTGGAAATAGAGGCTTTATGGTGCAACAATTGACGAACAGTGGAGGACCTTCAAAGACATTTTTCAAAGTGTTCAGCAAAAGTATATTCTGGTGAGAAGGAAGGACTGTAAGAGGGGTAATCTTCCATGGGTGTCTCAGGCTATCAAAGTGAAAGAGAAGATGTACAAAGTGACCAAAAACAGCAGGAATCCAAAAGATTGAGGAAACTTTAAAGGTCAACAGAAAGCCACCAAATAAGCAATAACGAAAAGTAAGATAGAGTATGAGAAAAACTAGCACAGAATAATAAGACAGATAGCAAAAGTTTTTATAAGTATATAAAACGAAGAGTGGCTAAAGTAAATGTTGGTCCTTCAGAGGATGAGAAAGGGCAGTTAGTTATGGGATATGCTGAAATGGCTGAGACATTGAACAGGGACTTTGCGTGGTTCTTCACAATGGAGGATACTAATAACGTGCCAGTAAGTGACAGATGATAGTGGATGAGAACCTGGAAACAATTATTATTACCGAAGAGTTAGTGTTGGGTAAGCTAATGGAGCTAAGGACAGTTAAGTCTCCTGGCCCTGATGGAACCCATCCCAGGGTACTAAAAGAGATGGAAGAAATAGCAGTTGCACTGGTGGTAATTTTCCAAAATTTGCTAGACTTTGGGGCAGTCACAGCAGATCGGAAAATAGCAAATGTATGCCACTGTTTAAAAAGGGAAGTAGACAAAAGATGGGGAATTATAGACTAGTGAGCTTAGCCTCTGTAGTGGAGAAGATGCTTGAGTCTATTATCAACAAAGAAATAGCAGGGCAATTTGAAAGAAATTGTCCCATTGTACAGGCACAGCATAAATTCATAAAGGGCAGGTGCTTCACGAATCTTTTGGAATTCTATGAAGAGATTTCATGCATGGTGAACCACGGGGACCCAGAGGATGTAGCACCTAGATTTCCAAAAGGCCTTTGACAGATGCCACACATGAGGCTGCTGCATAAAATAAGGATGCATGGTATTAGGGGTAGAATGGGTAGAGGATTGGTTGACAGGAAGCACAAAGTGGAGATAATTGAGTGCTATTCTGGCTGGCAATCAGTGACTAGTGGTGTGCCTCAGGGATTGGTGTTGGGACCACAATTATTTTCAATTTATACAGATGATTTGGAGTCGGGGACCACGTGTATGCTGTCAAAATTTGCTGATGACACGAAAATGAGTGGCAGACCAATGTGCGCAGAGGACTGTGAAACTTTGCAGAGGAACATAGATGCATTGAATGAGTGGGCAAAGGTCTGGCAGATGGAATACAATGCTAGTAAAGTCATACATTTTGCTAGGAATAACAGTAAAGTAGATTATTACTTGTATGGTAAAAAGTTGCAGAATGCTGATTTGCAGAGGGATCTAGGTGTCCTTGTGCATGAATCTCAAGGTTAGGCTGCAGGTGCAACAAGTAGTTAGGAAGGCAAATGGAGTTTTGCCCTTTATTACTAAAAGAGTTGAGTTTAAAAGCAGAGAGTAATGTTATAGCTGTACAAGGTGCTGGTGAGGCCACACCTGGAGTATTGTGTGCAGATTTGGTCTCCTTACTTGAGAAAGGATGTACTGACACTGGAGGGGGTGCAGAGGAGGCTCACTAGGTTGATTCTGGAGTTGAGGGGTTTGGCTTATGAGAGGCTGAGTAGATTGGGATTATATTCATTGGAATTCAGAAGAATGAGGCAGGTGAATCTTGTAGAAACCTAGACAATTATGAAGGGAATCGATAAAATAGATAGGATGTTTCCACTAGTAGATGAGACTAGGACCAGAGGGCATGGCCTCCAAGATTAGAGGAAGTAGATCTGGAACTGAACTGAGAAGGAACTTCTTCACCTAGAGGGCTGTTAATCTATGGAATTTCTTGACTAGAAAAGTAGTTGCCGCTACTTCAGTAATCGCTTTTTAAAGCTAAAGTGTGCACATTTTTGAAAAATAACAATTAAGGGATATGGTGAAAATGTGGGTAAGTGGAGCTGAATCCATGAAAAAATTAGCCGTGACCGTATCGAGTTGCGGCGCAGGCTTGAAGGGCTGGATGGCATACTCCTGCTCCTAGTAGTTTTATGGTTTCTTTAAAAAAGGAAAGTGGTATGAAAACAGGATGAGCTGCTGATCAGCAGAGAGGGTTACAAGAGCTTTTTTTTAATTATATAAAAAGGACGAGAGAAGCCAAAGTGAACACAAGCCCCTTAGGGCGTTAAGCTGGGGAAATAATGAGAGGGAACTAGAAAATGGCAGAAGAATAATCTTTGATAGAAGACAATGTTCCAGGATACATAAGTACAAGGAAGGAAGGAGGGGGGAGTTACCCTTTTGATAAGCGAGGACATAACCATGCTTTGAGAGGCTATTCATAATGTGTCATCAAATGAGGCTATCTGGTTAAACTTAGAAACAAGAAGGAGATGATCACTTTGGGGCTGCATTGTAGATTGTCCCCAAATAGCCAGCAGGTACGAGAGGTGCAAATGTGTAGAGAAATTGCCTATATCTGTAGGAATAATAGAGTAGTATTGGTTGCAGATTTTAATTTCCACTCTGTTGACTGGGCCACCTTGAGTGTAAAAGGTCAAGACAGAGTAGAATTTGTCAAATCTGTCCATGAAAGTTTTCTAAATCAATGTGTGGAGGGCCCTACTCTGAAGTGTGCAACACTTCAGTTGTGAATAAAGGTAGGATGAGTCCACAGGTTAAGGTGGTAAACTAAAGAAGAGTCAATTTTGGGACCATTAGGCAGGATTTAGTAGAGGTCAACTGGGTGAGTCCATTGAGGGAAAAGGAACAACTGGCAAAATGGAGGCTTTTAAAAGTGTGATATCAAGAATCCAGGGACAGTGTGTCCCTGTTAGGATGAAGGGAAAGGCTGGCAGGTTTAGGGATCCCTGGCTGATGAAGGATATTGAGGCTCTAGTCTGAGAAAAGGTGGCTGCATACATTGGGTTTAAGCTATCAAGTGAATCCCTAGATGCTTATACAAAGTATAGGAACACTCTTAAGATGGAAATCAGATGAGCACAAAGAGGGTATGAGATGGATCTGGCAGATATGATTAAAGATAATTCCAAGAGGTTCTATAACTATATTAAGAGTAAAAGGGTGGCTAAGGAGGGGATAGATCCCCTTAAAAATCAGTGTGACCATCTGTGTGAAGCCATAGGAGGTGTAGGTGAGTTTTAATTAATATTTGTCCTTGGTGTTTACTGAGAAATCGTGGATGCTAAGGAAATACGGGAAACAAGTGGGGATGTTTGGAAAGCACACATTACTGGAGAGGTGTTTGTAATCTTAATGCCCTTTAAGGTGCATAAATCCCCTGAGTCTGATCAAGTCCATCCTTGGACATTGTGGGAGGCTAGAGAAGAAATTGCAGAGGCCCTTGCTGGGATTTTTCTTCATCGTTAGCCACTGGTGAAGTTCTGGAACACTGGAGAGTGGCTAATGTTGTTCCATTGTTTAAGAAAGGTAGCAAAGATAAGCCAGAGAATAGCTGGCCAGTGAGCCTACCATTGATGTTAGGCAAGTTATTGGAGAGGATACTGATGGGCAGGATCAACCAACAAAAATTATCTGGGTGTGAACATACAAAGCATGATTGGTAAGCGGATAGTACAAAATTTGGAGATATCGTTGATAGTGAGGAGGGTTATCAAAAATTAGAGGGATTTTTGATGCGATAGGAAAGTGGGTGGAGGATTGGCAAATGCAATTCAATACAGATAAGTGTGAGGTGTTGCACTTTGGAAAGTCAAACCAAGGTAGAACTTGTACAGTAAATGGTAGGAGTGTTGTGCAATAGAAGGGCCTTGGAGTGCAAGTACATAGTTCTTTGAAAGCAACAGGTAGACAGGGTGGTGAAGAATTCATTTAGCATGCTGGCTGCCATCAGTCAAGGCATTGAGTGCAGAAGTTGGGACGTTATGTTATAGTTGTATAAGCCGTTGATGAGGCCACACTTGAAGAATTTTGTTCAGTTTTGGTCACCTTGTGATACGAAAGACATTGTTAAACTGGAAAAGAGTACAAAGAAGATTTACATGAACATTACCAGGACTAGTAGGCCTGAGCTATAGGGAGAAGTTGGCCAGAATAGGACTTTATTTCCTTGGAACATAGGAGAATGAGGAGTGACCTTATTGAGGTGGATAAAATCATGAACATAGATAAGATGTATGCATATAGCCTTTTTCCCAAAGATGGAGTATTGCAAACTTGAAGGCATAGATTTAAGGTGAAAGAGAAAGATTTTAAGAAGGACTTGAGGGGCAACTTCACGCAGAGTGAAATATGGAATGGCCTGCCAGAGAAAGTGGTTGATGCAGGTACAATAGCAACATTTTAAAAAGCATTTGGATAGCTGCATGGTTGGGAAGACTTTCGAGGGATATGGACCAACCCAGGCAATAGGAACTAGCTGAGTGGTCAGCATGTACCAGTTTGGGCCAAAGGGCCGATTCCCACGCTGTATTATACTATAACTCTAAGATATTAAGGGATGTGGGCCAAAGGCATGTATATGCAGTTGGCCACAGATTTCGCTGATGAAACAGACTCAAGGGGCTAAATGGCTTATTCTTGTTCCTGTGTTTTCTCGTTTGGGAAAGTGTAGGACCAGAGAGCATAATCGAAATAAGGTCACTAAATTAGGACAGATGAGGAATTTCTTGAGGGTAGTGAATCTGTGTAATTCTTTTTTTCTCCTTTTTTTTATTTTAATAAACTACAGTTTACAAACAATTAACATTAATAGCTGTACACAGAGAAACAGCAATTTACAAGGGAGAGGAGCGGCAAAGTCAGATACACAAACCCCACCATTCAACTAGTTTTCGGGGAAATGAGGACAAGTCTTCAATTCCTCTGGATTTCTTAACCACAGAGGGCTGTTGAGGTTGGATATGCAAATATAATTGAGGTTGACGTATATTTTTAATCAGTAAAGAAACTGGGGATTGTGGGGCAAAGCTAGCTCAGTTGGCTGGACAACTTGTTTGCAATGCAGAGGGTCACTAATACCATAGGTTGACCTCCTGCACTGGCTGAGGTTACCATGAAGATTTCACTTTTTCAAACTCATTCTACACTTGAGCAGTGGTAGCTCTTAGTTAAATTCATCAATCGTCTCTCTTGTTTCATGAAAGCTGACCTTTAGTCCCCTCAAACTGTGATTTTACCTGTGGTTTGCTATGACTGACTTAAGAGTGACTGGAATTGGTTAGGACTGGAATTTAGAAGAATGAGGGAGATCTCTTAGAAATCTATAAAATTCTACAGGACTAACCAGGGTAAATGCAGGAAGGTTGCTTTTGATGATTGGGGAATCCAGAACCAGAGGTAACGGTCTGGTTAGCCACTGGTGAAATTCTGGGAGACTGGAGAGTGGCTAATGTTGTTCCATTGTTTAAGAAAGGTAGCAAAGACAAGCCAGGAACAGGTGGCCAGTGAGGCGACCATTGATGTTAGGCAAGTTGTTGGAGAGGATACTGATGGACAGGATCAACCAACATAAATGATCTGGATGTGAATGTAAAAAGCATGATTAGTAAGCAGATAGTACAAAGTACTGCCAGTACAGTGTAGGCCATTTAGGATTAAAATGAGACTCTTTTTGCACTGAGTGGTATGTTTGTGGAATTCTGATGTAATGAATTAATATGTAATTGTGCTAAGGTTTAATGAGCAGAAGATTAGGCAGAATGTAAAATAAAATGATTAACAGGGCGGGGAAAATTAAGGATATAAGAGGAAGCTAGCTAGAAATATAAGAACAGATAGTAAGAGTTTCTGTATTTTAAACAGAAAAGTTAACCAAGTGAGTGTTGATCTTAGAGAATCTGGGCAATTGATGGAAAATAAGGGCATTGCAGATGAATTGAGCAGGTATTTGATATTGGCACCAAGATGACTTATACTCAAGTACAGTGAAAGGTGTACTAAGTGACAATAAAAGCTAATTCTAATTCTATAGATGATACAAGTAACACCACCAAAATAACTGCATTGGGCAATAGAATGGATGGAGGGATTCAAGAAAATTCAAAAAAAGGTACGAAGCAAATTGTGGGTCGAGGGATTCTGGATCCTGATGGGTTTCATTCTAGATCTTTGAAAGTAGTGACTAGTGAGTTAGTTATGTGTTTTTAATTTTCCAAACTTGCAGGACATTGGCAAGCTGATATTGGAAATAATTTGTACAATATTACTCTTGTTATTTAAGGAAGGCATGAAATGTGTTGGGAACCATTCAGAGAGAGCTAAGGAAGCTAACACATGGATTTGGTGAGCTGTCTTATGAGGAGAGATTGGATAGGTTAGGCATTAAATTGATAATGTTTAGAAGAGCAAGAAGCAACCTGACTTGAAACATAAGATCCAGAGCGGATCATCATCCTAAAATCCTAATTCTAATTCTGTGAAGGATGGGTGTGGAAATGATGATCCCCCTTGTGGGAAAATCTAGATCTAGGAGTCCCTGCTTCAAAGTAGCTGATTGCTCATTAAAGATGGATATGAGGAGTAACCTTTTCCACACAGCTTCATAAATCATTGAAACCTGCTTCCTCAAAAGGTGGTGGAAGTAGAACTTTAATATTTTAAAGGCAGAGGTAGACTTTGGATAAATTAGGAGATGAAGCGTTATTGGATAAAAAACAAACGTGAATTAATCAGATTTGCTGTAATTTTAATGAATGACAGGATTAAGTTTGTGATGCTGAGTGGGCTACCCCTGCTCCTAACTCCTGTGTTCACGTTTGCATCTCTTTTCCATCCCCTCCTAGTTTTGAATTGTGTTTGTGGGAGTTTATAGACTGCCTGCCCTCAACTTTCGAAATATGTAGTTCAGTAATGATTTTTCACATGATTCAAATGGTTTCATTAGTAGTGCAAGAAGCAATTCATTTCATACAAAGAAAGGGTCAGATGCATGGTTTAAGATTCGTAATATTGATTGTAACGGTAGCCATTATATAAATTATTTGATTAACTACTATGTTTCTGCTAGTGCGGAAGAAATGTAGATATATTGGACAATCATAACTCTCAGCTGCTGTACCTTATCCATCAGAGCTATAAAAGAGGAAACTTCTTGCCCTTTGGGTTCCGGAAAGGTCTGTTACTTGAATATTTATAATTTTGCATAAAATATTTATTGCATTAGAAAATTAGGCAATCATATTGCTTATATTTCTGGGAGTGGACTTTGGATGCTTTAGTGTGAGATTTTTCTTTTTTGATTTGAAGATAAAGGTATTTTGAGAATAAGGTAAATCATTAGAAATAGTTTAAGGAGTTGCTTATTCCTTAGCTGGAAATATTTGATGCTGATTGATGCCCAAATTTGCATGAGTAAGTTTGTCTTTTTTTGAAGGGGAGTATTATTTTTGGTTCCTTTCTGTTTTTCAATTGGTTCAGCAGAATGTAGAGCAGTATTAGAATGAAGTAAACTAGAGGCTGCTATTTGAAATAACACAACATCTGTGTCAGTTTAGGGTCCCTGAGCCTCAAACAAGTTGTCTCCCCACCACCAAACTTCCTGGAAATACCTGCATGCCAGTTTTTGATTTATTCACTCCTCATACTTGGGCATTGCTAGCTGGCCAGGATTTATTGCCCTTCCCTCTTAATCCTTGAGTTGGTGGTTGCTTCTTGTCCTGCTGCTTCGGTCCATGGGCTGTCGGTAAATCATAGTGCTATTAGGAAAAGAAGTCCAGGATTTTGACCAGTGATAGTGAAGGAACATGATACATTTCCAAGCCAATATGTTAAGTGGCTTGGAGGGGAGCTTGCAGGTAGTGGTGTTACCACATATCTGGTCCCTTGTCCTTCTGGATGGAAGTGGTTACCGGTATGGAAGATGCAGTCTAAGGATCTGTAGCTTGTAGGTAGTACACGCTGATGTCACTGAGGTTTAGTGGTAGAGGAAGTTGATGCTTGTGGATGATATAGCAATCAAGTGGGATGCTTTGTCCTGGATGCTGTCAAACTTGTGTTTTCGGAGCTGTATGCATCCAGGCAAGCAAGTATTATTCATCACAGTCCTGTCTCATGGCTTGCAATCTTCATGCATGCCAGGTATGACTACAACCAGCAAAGAATTTTCCCCCAATTGCCATTGATTCCAGCTTTGTTAGGGCTCCTTGATGCCACATTCTCTCAAATATGACCTTGCTATCAAGTGCTGTCACTCACCTCACCGCATCTCATTCTAGAGGTACTTTGTCCAGGTTTGGACTGAGGCTGTAATGAGTTGAGTAGCTGAGTGGCCCTGGCAGAACCTAAACTGAACATGGTTATTGCTGAGGAGCTGCTGCTTGATAGAACTTGGACACCTTTCATCACTTTACTGATGATCGAGAGTAGATTGGGACAGTTAAGTGACAGGATTGGATTTGTCCATGCCAGGACTTAACCTGGGCAATTTTTCACATTGTCAGCTAGGTCCCAGTGTTGCAGCTGGACTGGAAGAGCATGGCTAGGGGCACTGCAAATTCTGGGTCAAATGTCTTCCATGCTGTTGTTGGAATTATGTCAGGGTCAATGGCCTTTGCAGTATCCAGTGTATGTCATGTGAAATGAATTGAATTTGCTAAAGACTGGCATCTATGGTTGCAGGGACCACTGGAGGAGGATGAGATGGATCATCCACTCAGACCAAATAACTGAAGATTTCTTTGAATGCATATGTACACCATATCTTGCTTTCGATCTCAAATATTCATGTTTATGTAACTATATCATCTGACTTTGGGACAGCACAGTGACTCAATGGTTAAGACCACAAGACATAGGAGTGGAAGTAAGGCCATTCGGCCCATCGAGTCCACACCGCCATTCAATCATGGCTGATGGGCATTTCAACTCCACTTACCAGCGTTCTCCCCGTAGCCCTTAGATTCTTGTTGTCTCGAATTATCAATCTCTGCCTTGAAGACATTTGGCGTCCCGGCCTCCACTGCACCCTGTGGCAATGAATTCTGCAGGCCCACCACTCTCTGGCTGAAGAAATGTCTCCGCATTTCTGTTCTGAATTGACCCCCTCTAATTCTAAGGCTGTGTCCACGGGTCCTAGTCTCCTCGCCTAATGGAAACAATTTCCTAGCGTCCACCCTTTCCAAGCCATGTATTATCTTGTATGTCTTTATTAAGTCTTCCCTTCATCTTCTAAACTCCAATGAATACAATCCCAGGATCCTCAGCCGTTCCTCATATGTTAGACCTACCATTCCAGGGATCATCCGTGTGAATCTCCGCTGGACACGTTCCAGTGCCAGTATGTCCTTCCTGAGGTGTGGGGGCCAAAACTGGACACAGTACTCCAAATGGGGCCTAACCAGAGCTTTATGAAGTCTCAGGAACATGGTGCTTTTATATTCCAACCCTCTTGAGTTTAGTGACAACATTGCATTTGCTTTCTTAATCACGGACTCAACCTGCGTGTTTACCTTTAGAGAATCCTCGACTAGCACTCCCAGATCCCTTTTGTACTTTGGCTTTATGAATTTTCTCACCATTTAGAAAGTAGTCCATGCTTGTATTCTTTTTTCCAAAGTGCAAGACCTCGCATTTGCTCACGTTGAATTCCATCAGCCATTTCCTGGACCACTCTCCCAAACTGTCTAGATCCTTCTGTAGCCTCCCCACTTCCTCAGTACTACCTGCCTGTCCACCTAACTTTGTATCATCTGCAAACTTCGCTAGAATGCTCCCAGTCCCTTCATCCAAATCATTAATATATAATGCAAACAGCTGTGGCGCCTACACTGAACCCTGCGGGACACCGCTCGTCACCGGCTGCCATTCCGAAAAAGAACCTTTTATCCCAACTCTGTCAGACAGCCAATCCTCAATCCATCCCAGTAGCTCACGTCGAACACAATGGGCCCTCACCTTGCTCAGCAGTCTCCCGTGTGGCACCTTATCAAAGGCCTTTTGAAAGTCTAGATAGACCACATCCACTGGGTTTCCCTGGTCTAACCTACTTGTCACCTCTTCAAAGAATTCCAACAGGTTTGTCAGGCATGACCTCTCCTTACTAAATCCATGTTGACTTGTTCTAATCCGACTCTGCTCTTCCAAGAATTTAGAAACCTCATCCTTAACGATGGATTCTAGAATTTTACCAACAACCGAGGTTAGGCTAATTGGCCTATAATTTTCCATCTTTTGTCTTGATCCTTTCTTGAACAAGGGGGTTACGACAGCAATCATCCGGGACCTTTCCTGATTCCAGTGACTCTTGAAACATCTCAACCAATGCCTCCGCTATTTCCTCGGCCACCTCTCTCCGAACTCTAGGGTGTATCCCATCGGAGCCAGGAGATTTATCAATTTTAAGACTTCTTAACTTTTCTAGCACTATCTCTTTTGTAATGGCAACCATACTCAACTCAGCCCCCTGACTCCCTTTAATTGTTGGGATATTACTCATGTCTTCCACTGTGAAAACTGACGCGAAGTACTTGTTAAGTTCTCCTGCTACTTCCTTATCTCCCATCACTAGGCTTCCTGCATCAGTTTGAAGTGGCCCAATGTCTACTTTTGCCTGTCGTTTGTTTCTTATGTATTGAAAGAAACTTTTACTAGCATTTCTAATATTACTGGAGGAAAAAGTGAGGTCTGCAGATGATGGAGATCAGAGCTGAAAATGTGTTGCTGGTTAAAGCGCAGCAGGTCAGGCAGCATCCAAGGAACAGGAAATTCGACGTTTTGGGCATAAGCCCTTCATCAGGAAGGCTTATGCCCGAAACGTCGAATTTCCTGTTCCTTGGATGCTGCCTGACCTGCTGCGCTTTAACCAGCAACGCATTTTCAGTTTCTAATATTACTGGCTAGCCTACCTTCATATTTGATCCTCTTTGTTATCCTCTGTTTGTTTTTGTAGCCTTCTCAATCTTCTGATTTCCCACTGCTCTTGGCCACTTTATAGGATCTCTCTTTTTCTTAAATACATTTCCTGACTTCCTTTGTCAGCCATGGTTGTCTAATCCCTCCCCGGATAATCTTTCTTTTGGGGATGAACCTCTGTACAGTGTCCTCAATTATAGCCACAAACTCCTGCCATTTTTGTTCTACTGTCTTCCCCGCTAGCCTCTGCTTCCAGTCTATTTTTGTCAGTTCCCCACTCATGTCCTCATAATTACCTTTTATTTAACTGTAACACCATTACATCCGATTTTGCCTTTTCTCTTTCAAACTCCAGACTGAACTCTACCATATTATGATCACTACTTCCTAAGGGTTCCCTTACTTTAAGTTCTTTTATAGAGTCTGGTTCATTACAAAGCACTAGGTCCAGAATAGCCTGCTCCCTTGTGGGCTCCATGACAAGCTGTTCCAAAAAGCCATCCTGTAAGCATTCCATGAATTCCCTTTCTTTGGATCCACTAGCAACATTATTTACCCAGTCCACCTGCATATTGAAGTCTCCCATGATCAATGTGACCTTGCCTTTCTGACATGCCTTCTCTATTTCCCAGTACATGTTGCGTCCCTGGTCCTGACCACTGTTAGGAGGTCTGTACACAACTCCAATTATGGTTTTTTTGCCTTTGTGGTTCCTCAATTCCACCCACACAGACTCCACATCATCCGACATCTATGTCATTCAGTGCCATAGATTTAATTTTGTTCTTAACTAACAAGGCACCCCCACCCCCTCTGCCACCTCCCTGTCTTTTCGATAAGTTGAAAATCCTTGGAGGTTTACCTGCCAGTCCTGACCCCCTGTAACCAAGTCTCTGTGATGCCTACTACATCCTAATCATTCACTATGATCTGTGTCATTAGTTCATCTGCTTTGTTATGAATGCTACGAGCATTCAGGTAAAGTGCCTTAATGCTAACTTTCTTATCATTAGAGATATTGGAAGTCATATGATGTCCTAAGTTATCCTTGCTTTTTTCTGCATTCCCAGTCTGCCTCAATTTTAAATCCGCCTGGACACATGCTATCCTGCTGCTTATCTTTCCAATTAACGCCATACTCCCTGTCGCTTTCACTCTTTTCCCCCCCCCCCCCCCCCAACTCAGAAGTTTAAAGTCCTACTGACCACCCTATTTATCCTCTTCGCTAGAACATTGGTACCTGATCGGTTCAGGTGGAGACCGTCCCAACGATACAGATCCCACCTGTTCCAAAATTGATGCCAATGCCCCATGAAGTGGAATCGCTCTTTCCCACACCAATCCCTTAGCCACGTGTTTACTTGCCTAATTTTCTTGTCCCTATGACAATTGGCATGTGGCTCGGGCAATAATCCGGAGTTTATGACCCTTGAGGACCTGTGCTTCAATTTCCTGCCTAGTGCTTCGTAATCCCCAAACAGGTCCTCCACCCTAGTCTTGCCTATGTTGTTAGTATCAACATGGACCACAACAACTG
The DNA here is from genome assembly GCF_020745735.1 of Hemiscyllium ocellatum. Classification (NCBI taxonomy): domain Eukaryota; kingdom Metazoa; phylum Chordata; class Chondrichthyes; order Orectolobiformes; family Hemiscylliidae; genus Hemiscyllium; species Hemiscyllium ocellatum. The sequence continues at coordinate 23,578,096 of NC_083416.1, read as the reverse complement.
GATCCTCCCCCTCCCACTCCAATATCCTTTCAAGCCGGTCGGAGATGTCCCGCACCCTGGCACCGGGCAGGCAACACACCATGCGAGACTCCTGATCCGGCTTGCAAAGGATACTATCTGTCCCCCTAATTATAGAATCCCCTATAACCACTACTTATCTATTAGCTCCCCCCTCTTGAATGGCCTTCTGCACCATGGTGCCTTAGTCAGTTGGCTCATCCTGTCCAGAGCCCTTTTCCTCATCCGAACAGGGAGCAAGAATCTCATACCTGTTGGACAAGGTGAAGGGCTGAGGCTCCTCCACTCCTGAACTCAGGTTCCCCTACCTGCCTCACTTACAGTCACACTCTGATGTGCCTGATCACTAGCTGAATGTGAATTACTTAATCCCCCCGGTGTGACTGCCTCCTGAAACAAAGCGTCCAGGTAACTCCCCCCTCCCGGATGTGCCGCAGTGTTTGAAGTTCAGATTCCAGATCAACTCTGATCCGGAGTTCTTCCAGCAACCAACACTTGCTGCAGATGTGGTCACTGCCATTCACAATGGGATCAGCCAGCTCCCACATCATACAGCTACAGCACATCACCTGCCCAGCCATCTCTGCTTAGTTAATTAATTACTTTAGTTACTTTGTACAAGTTTGAGTACAACTTTCTGATACCTCTCTGCTATATTGTCTTTACCTAAAAAAGAATTAATATATATACAAACACAAAAACAAAGTAAATTTTTAACCAGTCACTGGTAAAGAAGTAGAAAATCCTTACCTTTTTAAAAAAAAGTGTAGTTAAGGAGGTTAGAGGAGGAGGGTGGGTGGGAGATACTACAGGTGATTTCTATGTCACTGTTTTCCTTCCCGGCTGCCCCTCTGGTAGCTGTCACTTCCCCTGCTGCTCCCGCTCTTTCTGTGAAGAGAGAGAGGAAAAAAAAACACCGCTGCCCGCTACAGGTAAGTAATTTTAAAACAAACTGTCCTACCTCAGCTGTAGTCTTCCGGGTTCACTTTTACTCAGCCGCTGCTCCCTGCGCCATGGACTCTGGTTCGATTCCAGCCTTGCGTGACTCTCTGTGGAGTTTGTACATTCTCCCCGTGTGTGTGTGGGTTTCCTTCGGGTGCTCTGGTTTCATCCTACAGTCCAAAAAGGTGCAGGTAAGTTAATTTGCTGTGTTCAGGGATATGTAGATTCAGTGCATTAGTCAGTGGTAAATATAGGGTAGGGAAATGGGTCTGGGTGGTTTACTCTTTGGAGGGTCAGTGTGGACTTGTTGGCTGAAGGGCCTATTTCCACACTGTAGAGATTCTCTGATTCTTGATTCAACTGCATTTAAATAAAAACTTACAGCTGTATGAGAAACAAACTTCCTCATAAGATGCATTAATAGGATTTCTGCCAGCAGCTTAATACACAAAACAAAAAATAGCTCAGTTTAAATTGAATTTTGTCAGCTCGATGTCAGCTTTGAAGGCAGTATGAGTAGAAGTCTGAATCTGTTAGCAAATGGAAAGAAACACAAAACTGCTACAAACTATAAATCCTAGTGCTTAATTGCTGTAATTTGTACTGTTCAGAATTAAAAACAGAACTGTAATTTTCCAAGTCTCACAAGAGGAAACAGGTGCAGATGTCCTGAATTTGTTCACTGCTTGCTTCGCCCTGTATTGTAGCAACACTGTAATCCATGTCGTGCAAGGTTACTGAAGACCACTGCATGTCTGCTGTGTAATGTCTGCAGATGCTTCAGCTGTAAATTTTCCAGACCTTAACTCAGAATAAATACTGTTATATAATAAGAAGTGGGGTTAATGAATATTAATGACTCAATCTATTACTATAATGTAATATAATTGTGTGCTAAAATTAGTTTGATTATATTGCCAATTTCCAGTGCTTTTAACTTGAAACTTTTAATTTGAAAAGCTGACCAGGACAAGTAAATTACCTAAATGGGGTTTGGTTACCTCGGTTGGCTGCATGACTGATTTGCGATGCAAAATGATACTGATAATAAACGTTCAATTCCCAAATTGGCTGAAGTTACCACTTAGGATCTCTTCTCAACCCCTCCCCTTGCCTAAGGCATGGGGACGCTTGGGTTAAACTATCACTGATAGGACAATGGCAACTTTTACCTGACTGAAAGTGGAAAAATTCAGTAGCATTTTCAGAACAAGACCAATAAAAAGTAATGATTTTTCACCCAAAATAAGATGTATTATATATTTTAACATAAATTGTAACATTGCATGTTTAACCGCCTAACCTGTGCAAAAGAACTGCAATTAATTCAGTTTTATTAGACAGGAAACACTGATTACCACTGCTTTGTGTTTGATGCGAAAGAGCTTTTCAGCAATAAATGTAACATTCAGAAATGAAAACTAAAATGCCAGATAGCATTAACTGACACCAGTATTGTTTATTTTGGTTTCCCTTGATTATTAGTTTGGAATACTTCTAAATGTATGAACAAAGTAAAGAGTTTCAGTATTTATTGCTCAATGTGACAAATATAATTGGTCAGTCTCTGCCCATAGATGACCGAGCCAAGTATCAGCTGACAATAATTTACGTAATCTTCACTGAGGGGTCAGTTTTTAGTTTAAATCTATAATTTGTAACATAAGAATTTCTAAATGTATTTCACATCTTTCAAAATTGCTCACCCTCCAACATTGTAAATTTAATGTGTGTGTTCCCATCGATAAGTATGTCTTTAACTTTAGCCATAGTTTTACCAGTAAGCTGCAGTGAGATTTTTATTAGAATTTGATTATAAATTATTCTTATTCAATTTGTGGCATTTCATTTGTCAGTTAGATGATATAGATAGTTATTATTGCTGTCTAATTATAACAAGGGAATTGGGCCCACCAACAGATCTGTTCTCAATTAAAGGCAGTTTCACTATTCAAGTAGATCGGTAGATATCCAATTACCATCCTAACAGTTCTTTGACATTTTTGTATCCTTCGCAAAGCAAGTGTTGCTTTTGTCAGTTTAATTTTTACAGATGTAAGTAATTGAAGGTGCCCATGAAATGTAAAATAAAGAATTTCTTGTCACTTTTAAGACACTCATTTTTAAGGCTTCTTGTCTCACGTTGTAGATACTATGGTTTTAAGAGGTGTATTTTGTCTCTTTATTTTTGGAGAAGTTTTAAGGCAGAGTAAACAATTTGTGAGGCCTTGGGTGTTTGTTTTAAAGTTGGGACAATAGAAGCAGCCTGAATGGACAGGGTCAAGCTCCCACCGAATCAGGATTTTTAGTTTTCAGTAGTAGCAGTTGCTGGGTCTTGAGGCAGGGTTTGGAAGCTATAGTACATCTTTGTTACTCTGTCACATTGAGTTTTCTCCTGGACTGGAGAATTGCCTATGAGATAATCTGAACTTGCCTTTTGCTAAGGGTGTGTGTATGCGATGTTGTTATATTGGAATAGTCACTATTAAGTAACAAAATAATCTAGTATTTTGTTCAGTTTTCCAATAGAGTTGAGTTATTCCAATTTCTTTGTGTTTTGCTTCAAATCTGATAGTTTGATCAGTCGAATTGCATCTGGAACACTTGCTTTTAAAATACAGAAATGTTAGGGTGTAAGTTATCTTCTCAATATATTTGGAGGGTGATTGGTCCGGTCCATAAAACTTGGAAGCTCAGAGTTTATATACCTTCTGGATCGCAGGTTGGAATTATGGACAGTACAGCATGTATTTTTATTTCACAATGTTTTCTTGTTGCAATGTGGCAGCTAAATTTAAAATGTGTTGAGCATTTGATGGTTCAGTGCCTAAATGTTTTTGCAAACATCTCTTATCCTTCCCCTGTGTGAATTCCCCCTGCTTTTCATTCTTGCATACTACCCACGAAGAACAAAACTCAACAGTTCACCCTTAAGATTGTAGCATTATATACTTTTGGCAATATCCTGTCATGCAATGGTTCTTTAGCACTAACTTATAGATGAATTAAAACTAAACAGTCGATATATATGAGATATATAAAGGTCTTAGAAGCACTTATTTGAGAGACGCATTGAGTCTGACCTTCATCCTCTGCATGAAGCAAAAGATGAGAGGACCATTTCAGAACTGTTCAATACACATCTCAATTAACACGAACTAATAACTTCCTTGTGGATTATATTACATCTTAGCAGGACAGTTATGATATTGAATCTTAAATCTATTTTACAGATGAGGGGCTGTTATGGTTCTCTGGCATATTCTCACTGGAAAAAGTTGAGGGTGGGGGGGGATTCTAAAAGGTCTGTAATGTAAACCATGAAATATAATTTCACCTTTGGTTTGATTTATTACTGTTACGTCTACCAAGGTATAGTGAAAAGTGTTGTCTTATGTGCTTTACAGACAGATTGTACAATAGAAATGCATCAGGGTAATACTGCAGGATAGAGAAAGTAGAACTACAGGGCACTGCTTGAATTTGGAAGTTATATTCAAAAGTATCTGAAAATAGTCAGTATTTTATCGATTTGAATAGATTCTTGGTGACAGCTGTTTGTCAATAAAGTGCATATTAGAGCTTAAAAATGTGTTGCTGGAAAAATGCCGCAGGTCAGGCAGCATCAAAGGAACAGGTGAATCGACGTTTCGGGCATAACCCTTCAGGAATGAGGAGGGTGTGCCAAGCAGGCTAAGATAAAAGGTAGGGAGGAGGGACTTGGGAGAGGGGCATTGGGAATACGATAGGTGGAAGGAGATTAAGGTGAGGGTGATAGGCCAGTGAGGGGGTGGGGGCGGAGAGGTCGGGAAGAAGATTGCAGGTCAAGAAGGCAGTGCTTGGGACTGAGATAAGGTGAGGGAAGGGGAAATGAGAAAGCTGGAGAAATCTGCATTCACCCCTTATGGTTGGAGGGTTCCTAGGTGGAAGATGAGCTCTTCCTCCAGGCGTCGTGTTGCCATGGTCTGGCGATGGAGGAGGCCAAGGCATGTCCTTGGCGGAGTAGGAGGGGGAGTTAGTGTTCAGCCACGGAACCTCCAGATACATCGTATCATCCTTCGTCATTTCTGCCACCTCCAAATAGACCCCACCACCAAGGATATATTTCCCTCCCCACCCCTATCAGCATTCCGGAAAGACTATTCCCTCTGCGATTCCCTCGTCAGATCCACACCCCCCAACAACCCAACCTCCACTCTCAGCCCCTTGCCCTGCAACCGCAAGGAATGCAAAACTTGCGCCCTTACTTCCCTCCAAGGCCCCAAGGGATCCTTCCATATCCGTCAAAAATTCACAAATGCACATCCACATATCATTTACTGCATCCACTGCTCTCGATGTGGCCTCCTATACATTGGGGAGACAGGCCGCCTACTTGCGGAATGTTTCAGAGAACACCTCTGGGCCACCCGCACCAACCAACCCAACCCAACCGCCCCGTGGCTGAACACTTTAACTCCCCCTCCCCCTCCACCAAGGACATGCAGGTCCTATGGCCTCCTCCATCGCCAGACCATGGCGCCTCATCTTCCGCCGAGGAATCCTCCAACCATAAGGGATGAATGCAGATTTCTCCCCTTCCTCGTTATACCCCCCCAACCTCTTCTCAGTCCCAACCCTCAGACTCAGCACCGCCTCTTGACCTGCAATCATCTTCCCGACCTCTTCGCCCCCACCCCCTCTCCGGTCTATCACCCTCACCTTATCCTCCTCCTACCTATTGTATTCCCAATGCCCCTCCCCCAAGTCCCTCCTCCTACCTTTTATTTTAGCCTGCTTGGAACACCCTCCCCATCCCTGAAGAAGGGATTATGCCCGAAACATCGATTCTCTTGTTCCTTTGCTGCCTGACCCGCGTTTTTCCAGCAACACATTCTTAAGCTCTGATCTGCAGTACTTACTTTCTCCGAAGTGCATATTAGGAAGATTTTAGGACAATACCAGTGAAGTCGAAATGTGAAAACAAGGGTTTTCCTGATAATCTGAATCTGTGAAAATGTTTAATTATTCTGACTAGATTAGTTTACTTAGTGTGGAAACAGGCCCTTCGGCCCAACAAGTCCACACCGACCCGCCAAAGCGCAACCCGCCCAGACCCATTCCCCTTCATTTACCCCTTCACCTAACACTCTGTCAACTCACATAACCTGCACATTTTTAGACTGTGGGAGGAAACTGGAGCACCCGAAGGAAACCCACACAGACACTGGGAGAACATGCAACTCCATATAGTCAGTTGACTGAGGCAGGAATTGAACCTGGGTCTCTGGCGTTGTGAGGTAGCAGTGCTAACCACTGTGCCGGCTGTTAGTTTCATAAGACTGTTACAATGGAATTGTTGACTATCAGGATAGTAGAAGGGAAATTGGGTAGTTACTCATTTTTTTAAACCTAGCAATTTTTGTGATCTTATGTAACAAAGCTCAACAAACTAACCCTTCCCTGTGTGAACTGAGATTTATATCAGGCACAGTCAGAAAGCGAAGATGGTTGCATCTGTGAAAACATAGCAATCAAGTTTTGTCATTATCGTCTATCTTCTACCCATGACTACTTTCTAGGCATGCAAGTAATTTAAAGTTTCCATTAACCTGAAGTCGGTTTTGTTTTGAGCTATGACTTTGATAGCACCATAACATTTCACTTTCCAAATTAAAATGGCTTAAAAATGTTTGTTGGAATTCTGGGAGTTTAACTATTTTTGTCTCTTGCATAGTGTCCAGACTCCAGCTGTAAGCAAGACTTATTAGCCTATTTGCAACGCATTGCCTTGTATTGTCATCAGTTGAACATCTGCAGCAAAGTAAAGGCAGAAGTCCAAAACCTGGGCGGAGAGCTCATTGTATCTGGGGTAAGTAGACAAATAAGTGCATTTGTGTCAATTTTCAGCCAGTCCTCAAATTAATTAATACAATTTGTAACCCCCAAAAGATTGAGCATAAATTATCCTGATGGTTACACTGTGACTTCAACTACTGCACTATTATACTCGAGTGATGGTAAACCAATAGGAGAAAATCTCATTTACATGTTGGGGAATGTGTAGGTAATGATTATTTATCGCAGACCATAAGGAAATCTTGTGCCTGTGGTGTGATAAAACTATGGTCTTTTTTTTTGCTTTCTAAGTAGGGAAAGATCTAATCACTTTATTTAACCTTCAGCAGGACAGGAAAATGGACAGAATCCCATTGTGAAGCAAACCACTGCCTATTTTGAGGTTGACATTATCGATGTATTTTACTGCACAGTCCCAGTACTGGGTGCTGATCTATTCAGAGGCCTACTGTGTCTTGGAAATTTCTAGCCTTAGAAAATAAGTTGTGGTGTTTTCTTTGTAGCTAGCCAGAAATCTCCAGAAAATGCTGAGACTTAACACAGCCTGGTTTTTCCATTTTTTTCGGGGGAGTTCTGCTCATGTGACAATTGGAGTTAGTGGGATTAAGAGACTTTAAAGCTCTTGTGTCTTCTATGTTTATTTAAAAATGGTGTCTAGGGTATTTATAAAATTCAACATATGGCCTTAAATGTTTTATTGTTAGGTGTATTAATATTAGATTGAAGAAGGGAAGATACTGTGCCTTTTCATAATCCATAGTTAAGTTCTTCCTTTTAAAAAAAAGCTTTGTCCTCCATAAATACACATTACCATTGAATATAGCAAGTCTATATAGTTGTTTATTTTAAAATTAGAAAGTTGAGCTTAGTTCATTCTTGAGAATGAATGTCAGATATATGATTTTATAATGTTAGATGATTTTATACATGCTAGGTAATTTTGAACAATGTTGTTTGATCCTGTACCCATCGGAGAATTAGGTGATCTGTATATTGGGTGTTATAATTTTCTTTTCCTCTACTGTACCAGAACTGGGATGAGGGAAGTGTGAGAATACATAACTATCTAGAACCTTTTAGAAAGTGTAAAAAGGTGACTGTAGGCTGAAGTACCTTGGTCATTAAGTAGTCTCCTAACTGCTGGGCTCGAATGAAGGTTGACCACTTACTGCATTGCTGTCAGGTTAAACCAAGATATTTGGGAAAACGATTGAGCAAAAATCAATTTTCAATAAAGCTTAAAAGAGCTGTAAAATGATTGTGCACAATTAACACATGCTCAGTATCGTAGTATAAGACATAGAAGTGGAAGTAACGCCATTCGGCCCATTGAGTCCACTCCACAACTATATCGGCCTCTATGCTGTTGCATCTTTTAAGACACAGTTTAAAATTATCACTGTGAACAAAAAGTGCCTTGAAACTTTTTATGGTACTGGTGCTGTGCAAGTAAATGTTATATCTATTGAACACCATGTTCTTCAGATTTATATTTAACTCTGAAAAATGGCCTTTACATTTTTAACACTGTTATAATTTTGGTATATTTCTTATGTTGGGCATGTTTCTTCATAAGAAATTAGAGCTCATGTAATCAGCTGCATTAGATAAATTAATCTATTCCATATTTCAAATGTCCATTGTATTGCAAAAGTTGAAAAATGTGTTGGGCATATAATTTGAATGCTCCATACACACTGCTTGATGTCTCACATAATTGCACATCTCTACCTCTAACCTGCTTTGACAGATATCAATAATGAACAACTCTTGTAAAGTGTACTTGCCTCGGTTCCATCTCTGGTTCTGCTATATCATGCTGATAATGCCGTTATCTGGTAACATCTTTAATTCCATTATCCACTTAGAGTGTTACCTCTATCGTTTATGCATTTCTTTTGTTTCAGAATAAAATCCTGTTTCAGGATTGTTTTTAAAGTATTTTTATAATGTATTCTTCTTAGTACTGCACATCATTTGTAGTTTTCAGAAGGATGGGTGACCTACTGTATCCCAGTGCTACTCTAAAATTGAACACTTAGACACTCCAACTGGGCTTAAATTTTTAAAAAAAATCATTTTTTTTCCTTTGAATAGGCAAGTGCTTTAACGTTGTAAACTACCTCTCAGATGAAATACAGCATTGTCTCTAGATACCATCTATGACATCTGACTGGGGTAGTTTAATAACGTACTCCATCAAGGTAATTCAACAATACTTGTTGATCCTTACTGTTTACACTGTTCTTGTATTTACTGTTCTTGTATTAACTGTAGGTTAACAGAACATTTTAGTACTTATGCTCAAGAATTTGTCTTTCACTCCTTTCCAGGTGGATAGTGCAATGTCTTTAATCCAAGCTGCAAAGAACTTGATGAATGCTGTTGTGCAAACTGTGAAAGCCTCCTACGTGGCATCCACTAAGTATCAGAAATCTCTGGGTATGGCATCTTTGAACATGCCTGCTGTCTCCTGGAAGATGAGGGCTCCAGAGAAGAAACCCTTGGTAAAGAGGGAGAAAAATGATGATATTCACAAAGTTAAAAGAGCATCACAGAAAAAGCATGTCTCACCAGTGCAGGCTCTCAGTGAATTCAAGGCAATGGATAGCATTTAAAAACATTCCAACGCATGGTCAAAGTATATTTTGAATGGTTTCCAAAATTCCTTTGCTCCACTCAACTTTTAAAAGTAACATGTAAGCTTTTAATATACATATACAAATATGGATCATAGTAAATTGCAGATTGTTTTTTTCATAATGTTAAATAAAGTTAGTCTCCATTCTGTAATGGGTGTGGAAAGTTGAAATGCAATGTAGGATTAGGTCAAATTCAAGCTTGTTTGATACTCTGGTAATGGACTGACAATAATACTGCTTCAATACTGCAAAATAATCAAAAATAGTCTTTTGAGTGATGTGCAGATTTACTGATGTTCAATTTTAAGCCCCAGAATTCTTAAAAATGAATGAAATTGCCAGCTCTTCTACAGTGAAGAACTGCAATAACTGTTTTAAATCATTTTGCACAAGCAACCACATTTGTATGGTGATGAAAACATTTAAACCATTAAACGCATGTAGAGGTTACCATTGGTTTAACTGTTGCTTAGAATGTTCCTATGGTTCACAATTTTGATTTCAACCCATTTGTATTATTCTAACTTTCCTCCTCTCTCCCTCTTCCCAAACAAAAAAGAACATTTGCCCACTTTCGTTTTCTCTTTCTCAAATTATTTACACATCCCGTGATCGGTAACCTGCTCCCTAAATAGCCAAACTAGTATTGTGCTATGCAATCATGCTATGTATCAAGGTACAATGTCATGGGTATGATAATCATTGGAAGACAATCCTAATTAGTAACTGTAGTGATATACTGTACCACACTTAAGGACTTTTTAAAATGTTTTTTTCACGATTTGAATAATAGAAGTATAAATTTACCTCTGTATTGGCTATAATTCTCAAATAAAGTTGCTGTTTTGACAGACCTTGCAGCTTTTGGCGTTGTAAAATTACAGCTCTCCTCTTGCAGTCAACCAAGTTTTTTTTCATTTCTGTATAATTGCAGTATAAAATAGAGGTTGCTTGTTTTCTGCAGCCCTGGGCAAAGCTCGAAACATTACAACATGTCAGGAGATATTTGAAGTATATATTTTTTTAATTCCAGTTAGGTAGTTCCATGTATTTTTAGGGTAGGTGAAATTCCTACTGTAGGCTGTAATTATGATGAAATGTACCAGTGTACATTTATTGAGACTTGTACACTTGGCAATAGTATTGTATAATTTGAATGATTGATTCAAAGGTTAGCTTTTAAAAAAAAATACAGGATAAAGACAGTGCTGAAAATACTTGGGACTGGCAGCATCCATGGAGAAAAAGAATTGATGTTTTCGGGTTACTTTCTAGCAGAGTTTCATTAGGAGTGATGGGTATACTTTGATTTCTATATAATCTTGTTTTATATTTGAATGAGTTTTTAACTAATTTATTATTTCAAAGGTAAGATTTCAGACACTATATTGTTCATTTTTTAAAAAGTGGAATTTTCTTGTGATACTGAGTGCTAATCATTCCTTTAGTCCAAAGATCTATCATAAACATGAGACCATTAATTGTTTAACTATGCTGCATCTTCAGCATGCTATTATGAAAGTTGTATGACCTGGTCGCATCTACTGACTGTCATTACAGAATATAGGCATTCGTGGATATACCACAGACAACAGCATAACGTGTTTGATTTTCTAGTATATTTTAATTTGCCAAAATGCAATAAACGCATAGCTTAACTTGAAAGTAGTCCCGGTTACTAAAAAACAGAAGAACAGTCAATACAGTGAGCCAGTGTTATCATTGTCTCACTTGAAATGCGATCCACCAATCACACTACCTAGGGAAAATTTAACTGGAAGAAAGAACCTTGGGGAGATTCTTCTCTGATCCCAATTGTTATTTAATAAAATTCCAGGATACAGTGACTGGGTTCAAATCTATGAAATATGTATCTATTGATTCTGGTGTTACTTGCCTGAAATTAGAGAAATTAATGCAGGTTAGTGTGGTTTTGATTCTTCTGGCACTGAGAATAATGGGAGCTACATTGTTGGAATGACCTGCAGCTGAACTGGGACCGGTTTTCTGGTGAATAGACTGGTGGGGATGGCTTTAAATAGTTCAGCTGAGGGAAGATATATTAAGGAAAGCCAACTGAGCAATAGAAAGAGCAGCAGTTTGGGTAATGATTACCTGAGTGTGACAGGAAAGCTGAAACACAGTGATCTGCATTTTCAGTGACATGGGAGTGGATTTAAGCCCTTCAAACCCCTCTAGCCTGTTCAGCCACTTTGGATCATCACTGATCATCTACCTCCACACCATAATCCTTCACTCTTCCTATATCCCTTGATGTTATTAATCAGAAAGTTATCAATCTCTGTCTTTGTCCTCCTTAATGATTGAGCTTGCATAGCTGTCCAAGGAAGAAAATTCCAAAGATTCACCATCTCTAAAACAAGTTCCTCCTCGTCTCAATCTTAAATTTATTGATTTTTTTTACACTATTCCCCTGGTTCTCGACCGTACAACCAAAGGAAACAAACTTATTGATCTACCCTCTATTCTTCAAAGAATTTTGTTTCTCTGACAGCATCTCTTATTCTTCTAAACGCTAGAGAATTTGCCTTCTGTAGCAGATATATCCTTCCTTTGGTCAGGGATCAGAATTGCATAATATGGAAGAGGGATGTTGAGGTTGAGGTTCAAGTCCATAGGTCCCAAAAGTGGTAACGTATGTTAAGGTGTTTTCAAAAAGGCATGCAGCTTGCTTACCTTCAGTCAGGGCATTGAATAAAAAAGTTGGTGAGTCATGCTGCAACTGTAAGACTTTGGTCAGGCCAAAGTACTGAGAGCAATTCTGGCTGCTGCATAATAGAAAGGGTGTGTTGAGGCCTTGTAGACAGTGCAGAAGAGTTTGCCAGGATGTTGCCTAAATTGGGAGTGTATTAGCTGTAAAGAGAGATTTGTCAAACTTGGATTGTTTTCACAAGACTGTTAGAAGCTGAGGGGCATGGATAGGGTGATAGAATATAAAATCGAGGGGCATGGACCGGGTGAATAGTCAAGAGCCTTTTTTCCGAGGTGGAAATGGCGAATATTGGGTGGGGGAATGTAGGTTTAAGGTGAGAGGAGAAATTATTTTCAGAAGATGGTAGGTGCCTGAAATGGGCTGCCAAACAAGGTAGTTGAAATGGATATATTTCGGACAGAAACAAATAAGCAAAGAATAGAGGGATACAGACCATGTGCGGGCAGATGAGATTAGAATAACATCATGGTCGGCATAGACATAGTGAGCCAAAGGGCCAGTTCCTGTGCTTTACAGTTCCATGTTCTGTACATCACTCTCCAATTTTCTATTCAAATGGAGTGGTAATTCTTTATTCCTGTACTCAAGTTCTCTTAAGGTGACTCTTGAATTGTTTTAGAACTTTAAAGACCCGACTTATGAATGTTTCCTACAACCAGATGCTCATCGTTGTCCTGAATTGTGCTCTGGTTTGCAAATCGATTCCAGAATTTAATTTGTTTGCAACATAAGGAATGCCTGTATGTGGTGTAAGGCCATAGGTCAGCTATGATCCCACTGAATTTAGTGGGATCATAGCTGACCTATGGTATAACACCACATACAGGTATTCCTCATGTTGCAAACAAATAGGCTCAAAGGGCTAAGTGGCTTACTCCTGTTCTGATAAATTTGCTCAGGCCCCATAGCCCTTGCTGTATCCAATGCCTCCAATGATTTCTTGATATCAAATAGAATTAATGGAGTTGGCTAAAGACTAACATCTGTGGTGCTGAAGAAAGGAGAAATTACTACTGGCTGACAATGGTTTCAAATGCTTCAAGTTTTATTTTTGCACATGAAGTTGGGGATATTTGTTGGGATTCTTTGTCTAAAAATCCACCATGATTTATGACTGGTTGTGGAGGCCTCCAGAGTTCAGATCTGATCTATTTGTGGTGGGATTACTTTGCTCTTTCTTTGCTGCTTCCAGTACTTGACATGTATCTAGTCTTGTGTTGTAGTAGGTTGATACCTCATTTGTAGGTCTGCCCTGTGCTGCACCTGGCATGCTTCCTAGCCAGGGTTGATTTCTATTCTCTGCCCCACCCCAACCCAATTTAATGGTAACAATGAAATGCAGATATGCTGGATCATGCTGTTGTAGATTATAGAACATAGAAAAATACAGCGCAGTACAGGCCCTTCGGCCCTCGATGTTGCGCCGACCAAAGTCTACCTAACCTACACTAGCTCAATAACCTCCGTATGCTTATCCAAAGCCCGCTTAAATGACCATAAAGAGGGAGAGTTCACCACTGCTACTGGCAGGGCATTCCACGAACACTCAACCCGCTGAGTAAAGAATCTACCCCTAACATCTGTCCTATACCTACCACCCCTTAATTTAAAACTGTGTCCCCTAGTAACAGCTGACTCCATTAACAGAAAAAGGTTCTCAGTGTCTACCCTATCTAAACCCCTAATCATCTTGTACACCTCTATCAAATCTCCCCTAAACCTTCTTTTCTCCAATGAGAACAGCCCCAAGTGCCTCAGCCTTTCCTCATACGATCTTCCTATCATGCCAGGCAACATCCTGGTAAACCTCCTCTGCACTCGTTCCAATGCCTCCACATCATTCCTATAGTATGGCGACCAAAACTGCACACAGTACTCCAGATGAGGTCGCACCAGAGTCTTATACAACTGCAACATGACCTCAGGACTCTGGAACTCAATTCCTCTACCAATAAAGCCCAGTACACCATATGCCTTCTTCACAGCTCTATTTACCTGGGTGGCAACTTTCAGAGATCTGTGTACATGGACACCAAGATCCCTCTGCTCATCCACACTACCAAGTAGCCTACCATTAGCCCAGTAATCCATCTTCTTGTTACTCCTACCAAAGTGAATGACTTCACACTGAGCTACATTGAAATCCATTTGCCACCTTTCTGCCCAGCTCTGCAACTTATCTATATCCCGCTGTAACCTGCCACATCCTTCGCTGTCCACAACTCCACCGACTTTTGTGTCATCCGCAAACTTGCTCACCCAGCTTTCAAGCCCCTCCTCTAGATCATTTATAAAGATGACAAACAGCAATGGTCCCAAAACAGACCCTTGTGGAACACCGCTAGTAACTGCACTCCAAGATGAACCTATTCCATCAACTACTACCCTCTGTCTCCTTCCAGCCAGCCAATTCCTAATCCAAACCTCTAATGCACCCTCAATGCCATACCTCCGTAGTTTTTGCATTAGCCTACCATGGGGTACTTTATCGAACGCCTTGCTAAGATCCATATACATCACATCTACTGCTTTACCCTCGTCCACCTCCTTAGTCACCTTCTCAAAGAACTCTAAGGTTTGTGAGGCACGACCTGCCCTTCACAAAACCATGCTGACTATCCTTGATCACATTATTCCTATCCAGATGTTCATAAATCCTATCCCTTACAATTCTCTCTAAGACTTTGCCCACAACAGAAGTGAGACTCACTGGCCTATAGTTACTCGGGCTATCCCTACTCCCCTTCTTGAACAAGGGGACCACATTCGCTATCCTCCAGTCTTCTGGCACTATTCCCGTAGACAACGACGACATAAAAATCAAGGCCAATGGCTCTGCTATCTCCTCCCTAGCTTCCCAGAGGATCCTAGGATAAATGCCATCAGGCCCAGGGGACTTATCTATTTTCATCCTTTCCAGTATTCCCCAGACCTCTTCCCTACATACCTCAAGGCCATCCATTCTAATCACTTGTGACTCAATATTCACATCAGCAATAGTGTCCTGTTCCTGAGTGAATACTGACGAAAAGTATTGATTTAGTGTCTCTCCAATCTTCTCCGCCTCCGCACAACTTCCCACTACTATCCTTGACTGGACCGATACCTACCCATTCATCCTTTTATTCCTGACATACCTATAGAAAGCCTTTGGGTTTTCCCTAATCCTACCAACTAAGGACTTTTCATGTCCCCTTCTCGCTGCTCTTAGCTCTCTCTTTAGATCCTTTCTGGCTACCTTATGACTCTCAATCGCCCCAACTGAACCTTCACGCCTCATCTTTACATAGGCCACCCTCTTCCCTTTCACAAGGGATTCCAATTCCTTATTAAACCATGGCTCCCTCACAAGACCCTTTACTCCCTGCCTGACTGGTACATACTTATCAAGGACACCCAATAGCTGTTCCTTGAACAATCTCCACATATCATTTGTGTTCTTCCCTTGAAGCCTATCTTTCCAATCCACGCATCCTAAGTCATGCCTCACCGCATCATAATTTCCCTGCCCCCAGCTATAACTCTTGCCCTGCAGTGCACACTTATCCCCCTCCATCACTAAAGTAAAAGTCACCGAGTTGTGGTCACTGTCCCCGAAGTGCTCACCTACCTCCAAGTCTAACACCTGGCCTGGTTCATTACCTAGAACCAAATCCAGTTTAGCCTCACCTCTTGTTGGCCTGTCTACATATTGTGTCAGGAAACCCTCCTGCACACATTGGACAAACACCGACCCATCTGACGAACTCGAGCTATAGCTTTCCCAGTCAATATCTGGGAAGTTAAAGTCCCCATAACAACCAACCTGCTACTTTCACTCTTCTCCTGAATCATCCTCGCAATACTTTCCTCTACTTCTCTCGGACTATTGGGAGGCCTGTAGAAAACTCCAAACAGGGTGACCTCACCTTTCCTATTTCTAACCTCGGCCCAAACTACCTCAGATGGCAAGTCTTCCTCCATCGTCCTTTCCACCGCTGTAATACTATCCTTGACAAGCAATGCCACACCACCCCCTCTTTTACCCCCATCTCTGACCCTGCTAAAACATTTAAACCCTGGAACCTGCAACAGCCATTCCTGCCCCTGTTCTACCCACGTCTCTGTAATGGCCACAACATCGAAGTCCCAGGTACCAACCCACGCTGCAAGTTCACCTACCTTATTTCTTATACTTCTGGCATTGAAGTATACACACTTCAAGCCACCTTTCTGTTTAAGGCACCCTCCTTCGAGATCGATGCCTTGTTCCTAACCTCCCTACACTCAAGGTCCTGTACCATAAAGCTACAGTCCAGGTTCCCATGCCCCTGCAGAGTTAGTTTAAACCCTCCCAAAGAGCACTAGCAAACCTCCCCCCAAGGATACTGGTGCCCCTCAGGTTCAGGTGTAGACCATCCTGTTTATAGAGGTCCCACCTTCCCCAGAAAGAACCCCAGTTGTCCAGAAACCGGAATCCCTCCCTCCTGCACCATCCCTGTAGCCACGCATTTAACTGTTCTCTCTCCCTATACCTCGACTCTCTATCACGTGGCATGGGTAACAAACCAGAGAAAACAACTCTGTTCGTTCTAGCTCTGAGCTTCCAACCTAGCTCCCTGAAAGCCTGCCTGACATCCTCACCCCTCTTCCTACCTATGTCGTTGGTGCCAACGTGGACCACGATCTGGGGCTGCTCCCCCTCCCCCTTAAGGACCTGGAAAACACGATCAGAGACATCACGTACCCTTGCACCTGGGGGGCAACATACCAATCGTGAGTCTCTGTCGCCCCCACAAAACCGCCTATCTGTGCCCCTCACTATTGAGTACACAAGAACTATCGCTCTACCTTTCTCCACCCTTCCCTTCTGAGCAACGGGGCCAGGCTCCGTGCCAGAGGCCTGAACCTCGTTGCTTACCCTGGTAAGTCATCCCCCCACAAGTATCCAAAACGGTATACTTGTTCTTGAGGGGAATGACCGCAGGGGGTCCCTGCACTGGCTGCTTCCTCCCACTCCCCCTCACTGTCACCCATCTCTCTATAACTTTCGGAGTAACTACTTCCCTAAAGCTCTGATCTATGACCACCTCTGCCTCCCGAATGATCCGGAGTTCATCCAACTCCAGCTCCAGTTCCCTAACACGGTCTTGGAGGAGCTGGAGATGGGTGCACTTTTTGCAAGTGTAATCAGCAGGGACGCTAATGGCTTCCCTCACCTCATACATGTTGCAAGAAGAACATTGCACTGCCTTCGCTGCCATCCCTCTAAAATGTAAACTTCAAAAATTAGATCTAAAGAAACAAACAAGCAAAATGCAGCACTTACCTGCTTACCACAACGGGTCTTATTATTAGGTTAGAGGAGGAGGGCGGGCGGGAGGCTCTACCCCTGTAGTGCCTCGGGTTCCTCACCTGCGCGCTTGTATAAGAAAAAACCCTTCCCAGGTAACCTAGCGCGACACCAGGTTCCGGGTCTGCTAGGCGCTTTAAAAAACTTTAAATTTAAACTGTTAAAAAACACTAACTGGACTATACCCGCAACTTCACAAAAAAACACCACCAGACAGCCGTTACCTGCTCCGCCGAGAGAGTAAGGCCGAAGGCTTGGAACTGCGCGCTTATATAAGAAAAAAAACCCCTTCCCAGGTAACCTAGCGCGACACCAGCTTCCGGGTCCGCTAGGCGCTTAAAAAAACTTTAAATTTTAACTGTTAAAAAACACTAACTGGACTATACCCCCGACTTAAAAAAAACACCACCAGACAGCCGTTACAAAACAATTGATGTTGCACTGATTTGTAAAACCAAGGGCTGAAGGGCCTGTACTGCGCTGTAATGTTCTATTAGAGTACAACACTGCATTGACACATACCAGCAATGTCTCCATATATTGAAGGAGAAAGTCTTGTCATCTGGGTTAATCTTAAATGTGCAGTAACTGCAAAGATTTCCATTCAATGCAAGATCCTTTTCCACCCCATGCATCAAGTTTTAAACCTCAAGGGTACTAACATACATCAAAGGGATTTCTTAGCCCAAATGAGCTGAAGCACAATTACTGGAGATAGTCACAAACTCTGGAATGATTCAGCATTAACTTTATATGTCAATCCAGCTCCCTCATTCAGACAAGCTTAATAACACTTCTACATCAGTGTATTCTGACCAGCTTTAAAAAAGTGATCCTACAAATAACACTTCATAAATACTGCAAAAGTGCAACATTTTCTCAATTCTTGGCATCTGTACAATGCTTTTATTTTCAAAGCAGTGGATGAAAAAATAACTGAGTATTTCAGCAGCTGATCGTGGAATCACTATCTATTAAATGTGGCATCCATGAACTATCCAGAAAAACTGATTGTTTTAAGGTTTAAACACAACACTATCATGAGTTTAAATTTCACTGTAGACTGAGAAAATTAAATCTTGTGGTTTATAAAATGTAGCAACGTAGGTTAGATTTCAGCTTTTACCTCCATTTAAACAATGAAGTGCTTAATTATAATTTTCTATGATGTGTATGCCTGAGTTTTGATCCTGAATTGTACATTATTTCTATTGCAGTGTCTTAGAAGGGTGGAGTTTCTCCACTAAAATGGAGGAACGGAAGTGACCTGATAATGAGATAACAAACATCATTACCTTCTTAGAACTCACTTTTCAAAGCTAACAAACCGTATAATTTCGTAAGTTAAGAGTTATTAAATAGACTATTGCTAGTTTCTCTTTAAAAATGGGCTTTCTGCCTCGTGTGTGTGTGTGTGTGTGTGTGTGTGGGTGTGTGTGTGTGTGGGTGGGTGGGCGGGGGGCGAACAATAATTACTCTGTGCCCAGCAAATAATTTGATAAAACATTAGAAACTAATATACATTGTGTTATTGTCTCCCCTTTTAGCTACTTCCTCACTACCACTTCAGTTATAATAGCTATTCCACTCGAGTGCACATGCTGTTAAATAAATATGAGTGGCTATTTGCAGAATCTGTTGAAATCTGGTAAATCATCTTTCTTAATCTGATTAAATCATGGTCTCCAAGGGTGAACAACTAGGATTGCCTGAAGCACCACCCACTATGATTATGTCAATATGCACCCAGTGAGGGTTCAGCTTAGGAGCTCAAAGAAATGAGGCTGATTTTTCTAGTCTTCCTTATAGTCACTATAACAATGTCAATCAAATGTGCAACTTGTATTCAGTTGCTAACTTGCAATAATCTACATCTCGAAGACATGAGTCTCTCCTTGTTAGAAAAGGTTTTCATCCACTAGACCAGACCAAATTAACTCTGCAGATTCTTGCCAAATAAGAGCGGCAGCATCCTATCACAGTGAGTGACAACATACAGCCTCATACATTGTGGCCAGCAGTGAGGTTTGCTCATTCAGAAGGTCCCACCATGGTGTCAACTAAATCTTTGCGATGGTTGACAATTACACAATTTATCTCAGATGAAAAGTTGACTACTTTATGCAAGAAAGAACATTTATTCATCGTGCTTAACGTATCCATTCTGAGCTTCTAGCTTAGGCCTCCAGTCTTTCTACAATTTTCAGAGCCCACACCCAAGTTTAACCTGTGATCATAAAATAGTTGACATAAGCACACATGACATTTGAACACTGCATGAACCAGCAGCCAGTACCCACAACCTTAATTGATGAATCAATACTTCAAGTTGAATTCCAATTGGAAAAGCAGAGTGACAAGAAGAACATATGCATTCTGTTCTGGGATTTCAATGACTGTCATCAAGAGTGAATCAGTAGTTCCACAACTGACTGAGCTGGCTATGTCCTGAAGGGTCTAACTGCCAGTTTGGGCCTGCAGCAATTGGTGAGGCAAGAGGGAAAAAAATCTACTTTACCTAAATCTCATCAACTGCCTGTCACAGAAGCATCTGTTCTTGACAGTATTGCTAACCAGTATGTAAGTTAGCTCACTGAGCTGGAGGATGTGTTTTCAGGCATTTTGTCACCATACTAAGTAATATCGGAGAGACTCTCCGGTGAAGCACTGATGTGTATGTCCCACCTCTCTATTTATAGGTCTTGGTTTCTTAAGGTGGGTGATGTCATTTCTTGTTATTTTTAAAAAGGGAAGGTAGATAAGGATCTAAATCAATGTATTTATTGATGGAGTTCTAGTTAGAATGCCATATCTCTAAGAATTTGTGTGTGTGTCCTCGTTTTGCCTACCCTAGGATAGGTATGTTGCCCCAATAGTATCACTAGTACATGCATACAGACAAAGAAGGACACTACTTTGACAGGGACAACACACATCCTAGGAAGGGGAAACAAAGACATACACAAGAATTCTTAGAGGCATGACATTCTAACCAGAGCTCCATCGGTAAACACATAGATTTAGACTCTACCTTCCCTTGGTAAAAAAAAATCAGAAATGACAATACCGACCTCAGAAACCAAGAGCTATAAATAGAGGGGCAGGACATACCACCAGCGATTCACCAGAGACTCTCACTGATTATGTTACCTCGTATAGCAATGAAACGTCTGAAAACAAATCTTTGAGCTCCGTGAGCTAACTTACATATTTATGATCAATGTGAGCTACAAATCTTCTCAAAAATCAAGGGGGTAATCCTGACTGCCACATCATCCTTTAAGAGGCGAGGTCCCAATTGCACTGGAGATGTCTTCCATCATGTATTGCTAACTATGCTAAATGGGATGAATTTCTGGATCTGTTTGAAATCTAAGACTATGAATCCAGGCCTTTCTCGATAATTAGAGTTAAAATTGACACATCAGGTTTATTTGGAAGCACTAGCTATCGGAGCGCTGTTCCTTCATCAGCTGGTTGCTGAAGCTCTGAAAGCTAGTGCTTCCAAAGTGACTTGTTGGACTATAACCTGGTGTTGTGCGATTGTTAACATTGTCCATCCCAGACCGACAACAGCACCTACAAATCGTGGATAATCAGCAGCAACAAAATTGTTTTCATAACGCTTGCACTTTTGCAGTATTTATGAAGTGTTATTTGTAGGATCACTTTTTTAAAGCTGGTCAGAATACACTGATGTAGAAGTGTTGTTAAGCTTGTCTGAATGAGGGAGCTGGATTGACATATAAAGTTAATGCTGAATCATTCCAGAGTTTGTGACTATCTCCAGTAATTGTGCTTCAGCTCATTTGGGCTGAGAAATCCCTTTGATGTATGTTAGTACCCTTGAGGTTTAAAACTTGATGCATGAGGTGAAAAAGGATCTTGCATTGAATGGAAATCTTTGCAGTTACTGCACATTTAAGATTAACCCAGATGACAAGACTTTCTCCTTCAATATATGGAGACATTGCTGGTATGTGTCAATGCAGTGTTGTACTCTAATAGAACATTACAGCGCAGTACAGGCCCTTCAGCCCTTGGTTTTACAAATCAATGCAACATCAATCTGAAGCCCATCGAATCTACACTATTCCATTATCATCCATATGTTTATCCAATAACCATTTAAATGCCCTTAAAAGTTGGTGAGTCGACTATTGTTGCAGGCAGTGTGTTCCACGCCCTTACTATTGAGTAAAGAGAGGCCTCCTGAGATCAGAGTGCTGCAGAGGCCGCCTTTATTTCTACAGATGAAGGAACAGGGAAATTCTGTAAGCTAGTTCTTCTGTTGAGAATTGAGATGGGAAAGCCACATGAGCTTGATCACAGGGCAACATAATGGCTCAGTGGTTAGCACTGCTGAGTGTTGGGGTGGAATGCCTTTCAGAAGGGCTGTATAGCCTCGATGGGCCAAATGACCTCCCACACTAGGGGCTTTACGATTCTATGATTTGAACAATGGTGACCGAATTGCCTTTGTATTTCTGGTCTGTCTAAGATACGAATGTCCTTTAAAAGGAAACATATATAACATCTGAGAAACAAAGATTTCTGAAGTGCTGTCAATACTGAGAGTTAACGGGT
The DNA here is from genome assembly GCF_020745735.1 of Hemiscyllium ocellatum. Taxonomy (NCBI): domain Eukaryota; kingdom Metazoa; phylum Chordata; class Chondrichthyes; order Orectolobiformes; family Hemiscylliidae; genus Hemiscyllium; species Hemiscyllium ocellatum. The sequence continues at coordinate 23,556,003 of NC_083416.1, read as the reverse complement.
GTTTGTTAAGACTCCAGAAAATAATAAATGGATTGAGTTTGTGCTCTCATGAGCTGTGATTTCATTATGGTAACAGGCTACTCGCACAGTTTAATTACAATGCTAGAATTCATGCAATGTCCTGGTTAGACATTCCAACAATTTGTTTGTTTAATCCTGTGCAAACAGAAGTCTATTCACTTGATTTTAAAAACAGAATTTATAATGCAGATTTCCCTGTGCTAGAATTTTAAAGCGCACAAGGAATCTATTTGGCACATTTTGAATCTATTTTGAAATCTCTTTGGTCCCATTTCTCTGGTCCTGTATATATCAAATATGTACATTTTTTTAAAAATGTGATTTTTATTTCTTACAGTACTGTATCTGGTAAGCCACTCCCTGTCCTATTAGTCCTCTTCAGTAAAAGAAAGTCTCCTGACATTTTCTTTTCCCTTGATGGTCTTTGTTACTAGTTGATAGGACAACAGCCTTACAGTCAAAGAGCTATAGAGATCTACAGCACAGAAAAAGGCCCTTAAGCCAGTCAAAAAACAACCTTCTGACTATTACGTTTTCTAGCACTTGGCCTATAGCCTTGTATGTCTTGGGATCACAGGTGTATCTAAATACTTAAATATTATGAGGGTTTCTCGTGTGTTCTATGTTCCCACCATCCTCTGGGTGATAAAGAATTTCTTTAAATTCTCTCTTAAACCTCCTGCCCCTTACTTTAAATTTGTGCCTGTAGCCATTAATCCTTCCAAGTGTCAAGCTTCTTCCTGTTTACTCTGTTTCATTTTAAATGATGACCTCCACAATATTTGCAACTTGTCCTTCAATCTTGATCATTTTGTGGCCTTTCTGTGGATGCTTGTTGCTTTTCTCCAGCTTGTTGAGCTTAAATAGTCTAGGCTACTTTTCAACCTAGTAGACTGGTCTGAGCTGTTTATCAAAATAGTTCATAGATCTGGGTGGCTGCTTGACATTGTGAACATACCTTTCCTGCCATGTAAATGCAGTAGCTATTGATTTATGAGCACAAGTTGTCTTCACAGGCTTATAACTTCAAGAATCAGATTCCCCTTCCCTTAGTATAAAGTAATTCTGTTCTTGATGAGATCATGTTTCAAGTGCCTGAATTCACAGGATTCTGAGTAATGTCACGTGTCTATCACTGGGCTCTTTTTAAACTTGTGTTCAAATAGTGAATACATGATGTTAATATGTAATGACCAGTTTGTCATTAGGCCAAAATATTTCTTCAAGGATTTTAAAATCTCAAGTTTTTTTGCACTAAGTTTAGGATTGATCACTTGTCAGTCTTTTAATAGTGATAAAAGTGTGGCCGCTCTTTCAATCTGGTCTGCTTCAAGTGGAAGAAAGCTGCCATTTTTGGTTCATATCTTCCATTTCAAACAGTGCTGGGTTTGGAAAATTTACAGTCATGGGTGACTCCCCCAATGTTTCAGCTACAATCTTCTTCTTTTGTCCTTTTCATGGATTTCAAGTGGCTTTCAGCAGCTCTGAACTTTTTTTTCAGTAACTGTGCTTCTATGTAGTTCTTCAACACAATGGCAGCTCTATGGTGGAGGATATTTTGGCTTGTGCTGTTTCTGGATACTTGCAGGGAGTGCAACTTCTCAAGGTCAGGTGATGACAGAAACCAGAAAGAATATTTTTTCAATCCAAATAATTTTGAATTTATATCCTCTTGTCATTGACTGAGTCAGCAATCAGTTGGTGCATATTTACCCATTCACTACATTTAAACTTGTCAATATTGAGCTCTTCCATCACATCATTTAACCTTTCCTGACTCAATGAAAGAAGTTCCTAAAGTCTTATTAGCCTTCCCTTACAACTAAAATATTTCATACATTGCACTACTATTTTAATTGCTTCTATTTTCCCTCCATCTTCCTTAAAATAGGGTAATAAACTGGACACCATGGAAGGACAGAGACCATGATATTATAATGCAGTAATAGCTCACTGGGTGGGGTAGAGTGGCTGTGTGGCCCACCTGAAGTCAGTGTAGTCCACCCAAACCATTTTCAGTTTGAGTCTCATTTGAATGCAGAGTCCGCCAAGCAGCTGACTAAAATGTGCAGTTCACTACATCAAGGAATAGTTCAGATGAGCAGCATAAGTTTAACTAAGATTGAGCTAGATAAATCCATGAAGTTTTAAGGAATAGAAGAATATGTTGATAGGGTTTGATGAAGGAGGATCACATGGAGCATAAAAGTCATAAATATGTTGAGCCAAATTGTGTATTTCTCTGCTGTGAATTCCACGTAATATCAATTAATAGTATATTGTTCTTTAGGAGTGTAGAATAAGATCTTGTAAGGATTCTCTCCTCCCCACTACCACAACTGTTATCACTCTCAAACACTTATGATATTGTAAAACTCCAGTGAAGCATGCTGTTATGCAGCATAAGACACAGGTTAAATCAAAATGGTCGCAGCCTGTCATGTATGCCAAAGTGAGGACTGTGGGTGTAACTACACTGCAAGGACTATAGTCCTTCAAGAAGGCAACTCACTGCCTCCTTATCAAGGGTAATTAGGTTTTGGTAATAACTGCATGTGACTCTAGCCAGTGACACATGCAGTGAATAAAAAAACAGCACCAGTATCATTTCACACACCTCCCTTTATGACTAGGCAATATATTCCTTCAAAATGGTATTCAATAAAAATTAAGTCAGCTCCTCACATATCGCATAGCAAAGAAATATTACCGTGCTAAAAAACAGTAGATTTTAGTGCTTTGTTTCACTAGTATTTTAGAAGTTTTATTCTCAAGGAGGTTTTAATGTATATGGCACCAGTTGTCATGTCACTGTACAGTGATCTGTGTTCTTAAAGTAGTGATTTGTTTGGCACAATGTCAGCACTTCCATTTGGCTGACTCTATCTGCCAATAAAGTCATCTGCTTATTGACTAAGCCAAGCCTGCAAATGCAGACCTCCCAAGGTGCTGTGCCTCACAGAGTACCTTGCCGATATTCCAAAGGATGTAACCTTTGTCTACTGCTGAGAGAAAATGTTAACAGAATGTATTTACCAGTGCTTAATGAATTTACAGAAAAGATAACTGTGCAAGTGTCAGACTTGCCAGTGAAAGTTTGGCAGGTGTTTCTGCTGTGAGCTACGTTCCTTATCCTGTATGGTGGGTTTAATAGCTGTTTGCAATCATGATCACACTGAGATCGTCCATATGTCGTCTTCTAACTTCAATAGTGGAAAATAAGTTCAACATTATGTGGTGCAAAATTATAGCTACAAGTTGTAACTTTGTTCTTTTAAATTATAATGGTGAATTAGTTTGCAACACTATGAAATGATCAATTTAAAAACTGAATGAATGGTGAAATGGATTTCAATGTTTTTTAAAGAAAGAGTAAGTTTATTTACTTTTGACCTGAGAAGGACAGGGCAGTATATTTTCTAAATGATGAAAAGCTGCAAACAGCAGTGATGCCAAGAGTCTTGGGGTTCAGGTGTGTAAATTAACGGCTGAGGTCAGGAACGGTAAATAGTCACAAATATTAATGCACTGTTCATGTTTTATATTGGGGGAGGAGAAGACAAGAGAATAGATGCCATGCTTTAGCTGTATAAATTCTGAAACAAAAACAAACTGCTGGAAAAATTCAGCAGGTCTGAAGCATTTATGGAGAGAAAGCAGAGTTAATGTTTCCAGTCCAGTGACCCTTGAGGCGACACTGGACTGGATAATTAGGTTTGGACACATTATCACTGGACTAGAAATACTAACTTTGCTTTCTCTCTACAGATGCTGCCAGTTCTGAGTTTTTGTAGCAAATTCTGTTTTTGATACTGATTTCAGTATACAAATTCTGGTTCGATCCTAACTGATATAACTGTTTCACAATTTAGGAAATATATAGACCTCTTGGAGCAAAAGTGTTTTGTAGATTTACTGGAATTATACCTGGAGTCCAAGGTTTCTACCACAACTCTCAATTACACAAAGTAGGTTTGCATTATCTGGTATTTGGAATGCGATCAAGATTTTAAGAACAACAAATCGGGTATGTTTGGAAATAATCTACTATTTGGGGAGATAAGCACAAGACTGCATAGTCTAAGCAAAAGCCCTTTCTTTTAGTAGTGAAATTAGGAAACATTTATTCACAAAGGGCAGTGGAAATGTTCTAAATGGTGAAAATCTGCAATCAGAGGTGATGTCAAGAGTCAGGCTTCAGGTGTGAAAATCCATGAATGATGTGGTCAGGAATGGTAAATAGTCACAAGTATTAATGCACTGTTCATGTTTATATTGGGGGAATAGAAGTCAAGTGGGTAGATGTCATGCTTTAGCTGTACAAATCCTGAAACAACAACAGAAATTGTACACATTGGGAAATAATCTGTGCTATTTGGGGAGTTCAGCATAGGAGTACATAGCCTTAAAAAAAGCTAAAACATGACATCTACCCTTGTGAATAAATGTTCCTTCCACAAACGGCAGTTGTTGCATGATCAGTTGTAAATTTGAAGAGATTTGTTGATCAAAAATAATGAGGGAAGGTGGGTATTTGAGGTTGGGCCATGGATCAATGATCTCATTAAATGGCATAAGAGGCTCATTCGACTAAATAGCCTACTTTTGTCACAACCAAAATACCTCCAAAAATGCTAAATGCAGAATAAATGAGTAGCATGCAACTTAATACACAGTTCTTGAACAAGATTAATGGATGAAAAGAGTTTGCTACATAATTGGAGAACAAAATGAATAATTTGAGATTATATAGATTATGTGCAACTATACATTATATACAAATATAATCCTTCAGAGTTGGAAACTCAGCCATTGGAAGTCATTGCAAAAACCAAGGTAAAAACTATTTGGACAATTTATCCTGCAGAGAAACTGCATAATGCTATGAATTTCTAAATTTCTGCCTATTAGTACAAATTGTCAACATTAAATCATTCATAACCACAGAATTTTACTGGAGGAAGAGATTTCTTTGCTCAAGCACCTACCCACTGATTTAATTAAACACCAATCATTTGATCATCTTCAACATGTAAAATACATTTATATTTACAGCAGCTTATCTCTGTTCCTTATCAGGAAAACTTTACAAAACCAGGGAGGGAAGTGGAAAGATGTGTAGACAGTCTGTTTTGAACGTATTAATTATTTTCCACCAATTCTTTCAATTATATAACTTTAACTTATCTTCCCTCAATAAGGAATTTTCTTTCATTGATTTGCAGCATAACTAAGGGAGGGGGTTTGGCATCTTAGAGATATACAGCACAGAAACAGACCCTTCGGTCTAATTCATCCATGTCGGCCAAGTACTCTAAATTAATCTAGCCCAATATTTGGCCTATATCCCTCTAATCCCTTCTTAATGGTATACCCTTTTAATTGTAATTGTACCAGCTGCCACCTCTGGCAGTCTATTCCATATAAACACCACTCTCTACATGAAAAGGGTGCCCCTTAAGTCCCTTTTAAATCTTTCCCTTTTCACCTTAAGCCTAAATCTAGTTTTAGACTCCTCACCCTTGGAAAAAGACTTTTGGCTATTCACCCTTTCCATTCCTGTCATGATTTTATAAACTTCAATATGGTCAATCTGAAGCTCCAGCAAAAATAACCCCGAAATATTCAGCCTACCCCTGTTACTCTCATCCTTCAACCCTGCCAACGTTCTTGTAAATTTTTTCTGAAGCCTTTCAAGTTTCACAGCATCTTTTCCTATATCCTTTTCCTTTTCCTGGGAGACCAGAATTGAATGCCATATTCAAAATGTGGCCTAACCAATATCCTGTACAGCCGCATATACTCCCAGCTGTTATGCTCAATGCACTGGCCAATAAAGGCCAACAAATCAAATTATCTTCCGCAACCACCTGATGAAGCTAGTGTGCTTTCAATTAAACCTGTTGGATGATAACCTGGTGTGTGATTTTTAACTTTGAACAACAAACCAAATACTACCTTCACTACTGACTCCACTTTCAAGGAAATATGAACCTTCACCCCAAAGTCTCTTCGCTCAACAACACTCCCTAAGAGTGTTTACCACTATGTAAGTCCTGCTTTCCTGCTTTAATTTGCCCTACCAAAATGCAACCAGCTCAAATTTATCTAAATTAAACTTCTTCATACTAACTGGCGAAGCAAGGATTCTCTTGATGGCTCTTGTAAGTAGTATTCCTCTTGTGTTAGGGTGGATGAGATTATGACCTGAAACCACCTCTGAAGTGAATGTAACTTGCAGTTTGCATTTGCATTAATGCTGGATCAAGTTGTTTAGTTCATTGATTGAACTGGATTCTGGGTAATCAAAGATGGAGGACAGGAAAAATTTCTGGCTGTAAGAGCTGACCCTTATTTTTGAGGTATTTTAGATTAGATTAGATTACTTACAATGTGGAAACAGGCCCTTCGGCCCAACAAGTCCACACCGACCCGCCGAACCACAACCCACCTATTTACCCCTTACCTAACACTACGGGCAATTTAGCATGGCCAATTCACCTGGCCCGCACATCTTTGGACTGTGGGAGGAAATTGGAGCACCCGGAGGAAACCCACGCAGACACAGGGAGAACGTGCAAACTCCACACAATCAGTCGCCTGAGTCGGGAATTGAACCCGGGTCTCAGGCGCTGTGAGACAGCAGTGCTGACCACTGTGCCACCGTGCCGCCCACCAATGTTGGAGGTGATTTCCTCAAATTCCAGGAGCAGCAATTACTGTGTTATATGCTGTTGCATTGTTTTGGAACTTTGGGGAAAAAACGTCAAAACGACAGATTAAAAGGGAAAAGAGCAGACAAAGGAAGCACATGGTGAGGACAGTCCGAGAGAGAGAACCTGGACAGTTACCGCCTTTGCTGTTAGAATTAGTGTATCACTGGACATTGGAGTGGATCTGGGAAAATTAACAAACAGTGAAATTCACAACTAATCTTGGAGGAACTGTCGGGCGAAGTTTACAGCACAGAATCAGATAAGTTAATTGTTGTTTTAAGTCTGTCCAAGAGAAAGGCTGCAGTAGTGAGTATAGTGGATTTTTTCTTGATCATGTTTTTGGAGAAAAGTCTTTTGATTAAACTTAAAATTTAAGCCATAGCTATTAATTTAACCTGGGGCAGTGTTTGTAGAGGAATAAAACGATGTTATTTTCTGGATCTGTAGATTGTGAAGGAGCAAAAATAGTCTTTGCAGTGATATGTACTTCTTGTCAGATGTGGGACTTTAAAGAGAGTTTAAGGGTTACTGCAGGTTATATCTGCCATAAATGCTGTTGGATGTGACAGATAGAAGCGATGAGGAATTTGCAACAGTATGTGATGGATGGAAGTTATAGGAAGGGGGGACAAGTCTCAGATACAATCACTTGGATGGGTTAACTCCAGGAAGGGTGAGGTTGGCACCTAGGGCAGGAGTCTTTTGTGGATATAGCCATTTCAAACAAGTATGCTGTTTTGGAAAATGTAGGGGGTGATGGATTCTCAGGGGAACATAGCATCAGCAGCCAAGTTTCTGGTATTGAGACTGGCTATAATGCAACGAGGGGTACGTCGGCTTCCAAGAGATCAATTGTGTTCGGGGATTCTGTAGTCAGAGGTACAGACAGAACTTTCTGTGGCCAGCAGAGATAAAGCAGAATGGTGTGTTGTTTCCCTGGTGCCAGGATCAAGGATATCTGAGGGTGCAGAATGCTCTCATGGGGGAGAGGAGCCAGCAGGAGGTCATTGTCGACATTGGAAGGGAAAAGGTTGAGACTCTGAAGGGAGATTAGAGAGTTAGGCAGAAATTTAAAAAGGAGGTCCTTGAATAGTAATAAATGTGCTACGAGCTAGTGAGGGCAGGAATAGGAGGATAGAGCAGATGAATGCATGACTGAGGAGCTGGTGTATGGGAGAAGGATTCACATTTTTGGATCATTGGAATCTCTTTTGGAGTAGAAGTGACATAGAACATAGAACATAGAAAAATACAGCGCAGTACAGGCCCTTCGGCCCTCAATGTTGCGCCGACCGAATCCTACCTAACCTACACTAGCCCAATAACTTCCAAATGCCTATCCAATGCCCGCTTAAATGACCATAAAGAGGGAGAGTTCACCACTGCTACTGGCAGGGCATGCCATGAACTCTCAACCCGCTGTGTAAAGAATCTACCCCTAACATCTGTCCTATACCTTCCACCCCTTAATTTAAAGCTGTGTCCCCTAGTAACAGCTGACTCCATTAGCGGTAAAAGGTTCTCAGTGTCTACCCTATCTAAACCCCTAATCATCTTGTACACCTCTATCAAATCTCCCCTAAACCTTCTTTTCTCCAATGAGAACAGCCCCAAGTGCCTCAGCCTTTCCTCATACGATTTTCCTACCATACCAGGCAACATCCTGGTAAACCTCCTCTGCACTCGTTCCAATGCCTCCACATCCTTCCTATAGTATGGCGACCAAAACTGCACACAATACTCCAGATGAGGCCGCACCAGAGTCTTACACAACTGCAACATGACCTCAGGACTCCGGAACTCAATTCCTCTGCCAATAAAGCCCAGTACACCATATGCCTTCCTCACAGCACTATTTACCTGGGTGGCAACTTTCAGAGATCTGTGTACATGGACACCAAGATCCCTCTGCTCATCCACACTACCAAGTAGCCTACCATTAGCCCAGTAATCCATCTTCTTGTTACTCCTACCAAAGTGAATGACTTCACACTTAGCTACATTGAATTCCATTTGCCACCTTTCTGCCCAGCTTTGCAACTTGTCTATATCCCGCTGTAACCTGCCACATCCTTCCTCACTGTCCACAACTCCACCGATTTTTGTGTCATCCGCAAACTTACTCACCCAGCTTTCAAGCCCCTCCTCTAGATCATTTATAAAGATAACAAAAAGCAATGGGCCCAAAACAGATCCTTGAGGTACACCGCTAGTAACTGCACTCCAAGATGAACCTATACCATCAACTACTACCCTCTGTCTCCTTCCAGCCAGCCAATTTCTAATCCAAACCTCTAATGCACCCTCAATGCCATACCTCCGTAGTTTTTGCATTAGCCTACCATGGGGTACCTTATCGAACGCCTTACTAAAATCCATATACACAACATCTACTGCTTTACCCTCGTCCACCTCCTTAGTCACCTGCTCAAAGAACTCAATAAGGTTCGTGAGGCACGATCTGCCCTTCACAAAACCATGCTGACTATCCTTGATCACGTTATTCCTATCCAGATGTTCATAAATCTTATCCCTTACAATTCTCTCTAAGACTTTGCCCACCACAGAAGTCAGACTCACTGGCCTATAGTTACTCGGGCTATCCCTACTCCCCTTCTCGAACAAGGGGACCACATTCGCCATCCTCCAGTCTTCTGGTACTATTCCCGTTGACAATGACAACATAAAAATCCAGGCCAATGGCCCTGCTACCTCCTCCCTAGCTTCCCAGAGGATCCTAGGATAAATGCCATCAGGCCCAGGAGACTTATCTATTTTCATCCTTTCCAGTATTCCCAAAACCTCTTCCCTACATACTTCAATGCCATCCATTCTAATCACTTGTGACTCAATATTCACACCAGCAACAGTGTCCTGTTCCTGAGTGAATACTGACGAAAAGTATTGATTTAGTGTATCTCCAATCTCCTCCGCCTCCACGCACAACTTCCCACTACTTTCCTTGACTGGACCGATACCTACCCTAGTCATCCTTTTATTCCTGACATACCTATAGAAAGCCTTTGGGTTTTCCCTAATCCTACCAACTAAGGACTTTTCATGTCCCCTTCTCGCTGCTCTTAGCTCTCTCTTTAGATCCTTCCTGGCTACCTTATAACTCTCAATCGCCCCAACTGAACCTTCACGCCTCATCTTTACATATGCCGCCTTCTTCCCTTTCACAAGGGATTCCAATTCCTTATTAAACCACGGCTCCCTCACAAGACCCTTAACTCCATGCCTGACTGGTACATACTTATCAAGGACACTCAGTAGCTGTACCTTGAACAATCTCCACATATCATTAGTATTCTTCTCTTGAAGCCTGTTTTTCCAATCCACACATCCTAAGTCATGCCTCACCGCATCATAATTTCCCTGCCCCTAGCTATAACTCTTGCCCTGCAGTGCACACTTATCCCTCTCCATCACTAAAGTAAAAGTCACCGAGTTGTGGTCACTGTCCCCGAAGTGCTCACCTACCTCCACGTCTAACACCTGGCCTGGTTCATTACCTAGAACCAAATCCAGTTTAGCCTCACCTCTTGTTGGCCTGTCTACATATTGTGTCAGGAAACCCTCCTGCACACATTGGACAAACACCAACCCATCTAACGACCTCGAGCTATAGCTTTCCCAGTCAATATCTGGGAAGTTAAAGTCCCCCATAACAACCAACCTGCTACTTTCACTCTTCTCCTGAATCATCCTCGCAATACTATCCTCTACTTCTCTCAGACTATTAGGGGGCCTGTAGAAAACACTTAACAGGGTGACCTCACCTTTCCTATTTCTAACCTCAGCCCAAACTACCTCAGATGGCAAGTCTTCCCCCATCGTCCTTTCCACCGCTGTAATACTATCCTTGACAAGTAATGCCACACCTCCCCCTCTTTTACCCCCATGTCTGACCCTACTAAAACATTTAAACCCTGGAACCTGCAACAGCCATTCTTGCCCCTGTTCTACCCACGTCTCTGTAATGGCCACAACATCGAAGTCCCAGGTACCAACCCACGCTGCAAGTTCACCTACCTTATTTCTTATACTTCTGGCATTGAAGTATACACACTTCAAGCCACCCTTCTGTTTACAGGCACCCTCCTTCGAGATTGCTGCCTTGTTCATAACCTCCCTACACTCAAGGTCCTGTACCCTAAAGCTACAGTCCAGGTTCCCATGCCCCGGCGGAGTTAGTTTAAACCCTCCCAAAGAGCACTAGCAAACCTCCCCCCAAGTATACTGGTGCCCCTCAGGTTCAGGTGTAGACCATCCTTTTCATAGAGGTCCCACCTTCCCCAGAAAGAACCCCAGTTGTCCAGAAACCGGAATCCCTCCCTCCTGCACCATCCCTGTAGCCACGCGTTTAACTGATCTCTCTCCCTGTTCCTCGACTCTCTATCACGTGGCACGGGTAACAAACCAGAGACAACAACTCTGTTTGTTCTAACTCTGAGCTTCCAACCTAGCTCCCTGAAAGCCTGCCTGACATCCTCACCCCTCTTCCTACCTATATCGTTGGTGCCAACGTGGACCACGATCTGGGGTTGCTCCCCCTCCCCCTTAAGGACCCGGAAAACACGATCAGAGACATCACGTACCCTTGCACCTGGGAGGCAACATACCAATCGTGAGTCTCTGTCGCCCCCACAAAACCGCCTATCTGTACAAGAAGGACGGATTGCACCTAAATTGGAAGGGGACTAATATACTGGCAGGGAAATTTGTGAGAACTGCTTGGGAGGATTTAAGCTAGTAAGGTGGGGGAGTGGGACCCAGGGAGATAGTGAGGAAAGAGATCGATCTGAGATGGGTACAGCTGAACAGAAGTGAGTCAAACAGTCAGGGTAGGCAGGGACAAGGTAGGACTAATAAATTGAACTGCATTTATTTCAATGCAAGGGGCTTAACAGGGAAGGCAGATGAACTCCGGGCATGGTTAGGAACATGGGACTGGGATATCATAGCAATTACGGAAACATGGCTCAGGGATGGGAAGGATTGGCAGCTTAATGTTCCAGGATACAAATGCTACAGGAAGGATAGAAAGTGAGGCAAGAGAGGAGAGGGAGTAGCATTTTTGTGATAAGGGATAGCATTACAGCTGTGCTGAGGGAGGATATTCCCAGAAATACATCCAGGGAAGTTATTTGGGTGGAACTGAGAAATAAGAAAGGGATGATCACCTCATTGGGATTGTATTATAGACCCGACATTTCGGGCATGACCCCTTCTTCAGGAATCCTGAAGAAGGGCTCATGCCCAAAACATCGATTCTCCTGCTCCTTGGATGCTGCCTGACCTGCGCTTTTCCAGCAACACATTTTCAGCTCTGATGTCTAGCTTCTGCAGTCCTCACTTTCTCCTGTATTATAGACCTCCCCCCCCCCCCTCCCCCACCCCCCCAGGTATAGGAAATGCTGGATGACCAAAGAAATTGAGGGTTTGTTTAAGAATAAGAAGGAAGCATATGCCTGGTATAGACAGGATAGATCGAGTGAATCCTTAGAAGAGTATAAAGAAAGTAGGGATATACTAGAGGGAAATCAGGAGGGCAAAACGGGAACATGAGATAGCTTTGGCGAATAGAATTAAGGAGAATCCAAAGAGTTTTTACTAATATATTGGGGACAAAAGGGTAACTAGGGAGAATAGGGCCTCTCAAAGATCAGCAAGGTAGCCTTTGTGTGGAGCCACAGAAAATTGAGGAGATACTAAATGAATATTTTGCACCACAATTTACTGTGGAAAAGAGTATGGAAGATATAGACTGTAGGGAAAAAGATAGTGACATCTTGCAAAATGTCCAGATTACAGAGGAGGAAGTGCTGGATGTCTTGAAACGGTTAAAATTGGATAAAAATCCAGGACCTGATCGGGTGTATCCGAGAACTCTGTGGGAAGCTAGAGAAGTGATTGCTGGGCTTTTTGCTGAGATATTTGTATCATCGATAGTCACAGGTGAGGTGCCCGAAGACTGGAGGTTGGCAAACGTGGTGCCAATGTTTAAGAAGGGCGGTAAAGACAAGCCAGGGAACTATAGACTGGTGAGCCTGACCTTGGTGGTGGGCAAGTTGTTGGAGGGAATCCTGAGGGACAGGATGTACATGTATTTGGAAAGGCAAGGACTGATTCGGGATAGTCGATATGGCTTTGTGCGTGGGAAATCATGTCTCACAAACTTGATTGAGTTTTTTGAAGAAGTAACAAAGAAGATTGAGAGCAGAGCAGTAGAGTAGATGTGATCTATATGGACTTCAGTAAGGCGATCAACAAGGTTCCCGATGGGAGACTGATTAGCAAGGTTAGATCTCATGGAATACAGAGAGAACTAGCCATTTGATACAAAACTAGCTCAAAGGTAGAAGACAGGGTGGTGGTGGAGGGTGATCTTTCAGACTGGAGGCCTGTGACTAGTGGAGTGCCACAAGGATCAGTGCTGGGTCCTCTACTTTTTGTCATTTACATAAATGATTTGGATGCGAGCATATGAGATACAGTTGGTAAGTTTGCAGATGACACCAAAATTGGTGTAATGGACAATGAAGAGGGTTACCTCAGATTACAACAGGATCTGGACCAGATGGGCCAATGGGCTGAGAAGTGGCAGATGGAGTTTAATTCAGATAAATGCGAGGTGCTGCATTTTGGGAAAGCAAATCTTAGCAGGACTTCTACACTTAATGGTAAGGTCCTAGGGAGTGTTGCTGAACAAAGAGGCAGGCTCATAGCTCCTTGAAAGTGGAGTCGCAGGTAGATAGGATAGTGAAGGCGGCGTTTGGTATGCTTTCCTTTATTGGTCAGAGTATTAAGTACAGGAGCTGCGGCTGTTCAGGACATTGGTTAGGCCACTGTTGGAATATTGCGTGCAATTCTGGTCTCCTTCCTATCGGAAAGATGTTGTGAAACTTGAAAGGGTTCAGAAAAAGTCTACAAGAATGTTGCCAGGATTGAAGGATCTGAGCTACAGGGAGAGGCTGAACAGGCTGGGGCTATTTTCCCTGGAGCGTCGGAGGCTGATGGGTGACCTAATAGAGGTTTACAAAATTATGAGAGGCATGGATAGGATAAATAGACAAAGTCTTTTCCCTGGGGCTGGGGAGTCCAGAACTAGAGGGCAACCTTTTCACGTAGAGGGTGGTACATGTATGGAATAAGCTGCCAGAGGATGTGGTGGAGGCTGGTACAATTGCAACATTGAAGAGGCATTTGGATGGGTATATGAATAGGAAGGGTTTGGAGGGATATGGGCCGGGTGCTGGCAGGTGGGACTAGATTGGGTTGGGATGTCTCGGTGGCATGGAAGGGTTGGACCGAAGGGTCTGTACATCTCTATGACTCTATAACTGTTTTCTGATTAATGGGTTTTTGATATTTTCAATAGCTACTGGTTAAAAAAAAGTCTTGAAATTGAGAAATTAAGATTCAATAGACCTAACTAAATGGAGGACTTGGAGTATGATGGAAATCAAACCAGATATGTAACTTTACAAAATGAGTGAAAGAAAACATTCAAATGGTAGGTTTATGACATTTAATACTTTGCTGACCTGAGAACATCAAGTTTCTAGCAAAGTTTGATTGTTTGACTGGAGCCCTAATGTTCCAGTGATCAAGGCATACCATCCTTACAGTCCCCCAGTAATATTGGTTTCTGATCGATAATAGCACGATGTAACTCTGAGTGTCTTTGGGTCAACATGGACAGAATGGGCTGAACGCTCCCCCCCGTGCTGTATAATTTTTATGGGGCACAGTTAAATAAATCTAGCAAATTGTGTGCTAATAGCAGGAAATGCCATGAAAGTTGCCAATTATCAAAGAAATTGCCAAAACACTAACATCCTTCAGGAGGAAGAACCATACTTGCACTTGCATGTCATATGACTACGGTTTCACATTTCACAGTTGACTCATAATGCCTTTAGTGCATACAGAAATGGGCAAAAATATTCTTAAATTTTGAGAAAATAAAAGATGGCACCTTGTTCCCAGAATGTGCATAACAACACTAAGAATCTTAATGTGCTAATATATTGTTCTGTAGCTACTATGTGAAAAATCTGTACCGAGATCTCACAAATTGGTGTATGTATGTATGTTTCTTTCTAAATAAAAAGTTCCTCAAATCTGCTGCACTTAACACTTGAGAGCTTTAAAATTAACCTGCAGCCCAGGAACTCTTGCGTTTGGGACAAGATCTGAAATTCTTAAAGTGCTTTTTTCATTAGTACCTTCAAGGGTTTAGCATCCTCAGGGAGAAGAACTTGCTTTATTAAATAATGTTACTCATTAGTGATTGTTCTAACTTCAGCAATAGTGTAAGGCCACTGATAATGCATTGGCTGCCTGTGAGGCATCTTAAGTTTCCTTTCTTACATAACAGACCTCCTAAAGTTCATGCTGATCTGGAATCTTAAGGAGACAATCATGTCTTTGAGCAGCCATGATTTATCCGGTTTACATTAGCAACTTATGATAATTTTATTTCTAATACATTGTCCCATGCAAATCTGCATTTTAAACATTTAATTGACCTGTATTTTTTGTTTGTTTGAATCTGTTTGTGTTGCTGTCCCTTATACTCAAACACCAATAGTCTATTTGATTTGTATTAATTAGAGGACATAAGGAATGCATTATTTAAATATGTAATCAAAAAGTGCATTGGTTGGAAATTTATATTCAACCCCATCACCCAGAGTGGGCTGGTACATGTCGGGTGGTACTGAATCAGGTGGGATATTAGGTGGAACGTGTGCTTGCTAGTTACCTATTTGCATTCACTTTTTCCTTTTAACAGCAGCAAGGTAAATATCTTGCTGTCTGCCCATCTTTGGGCCAATAAGAACCATTAAGTGTTCAATTATGCCCTACTGAAGCTGCTAGGTAGATCCTAGCAGCCTGTTCAGCACCTGTGCCCAGCAAAGGGCACCTGAGTGGAAAGACCTTTCCCTCCGGCCTCCTGATCATCACGTCCTCTCACCAGTCCCCGTCTCCCCCATCTTGCACTTTGGTCTACATCCTGCTCCTCATCGGGGACTGACTCGTTCACTACTACTGCTGGTGGTGTTTCTGCTCCTGCCATGCTCCCTCCTCTAGGAATTAACAGCTGGAGGATTGGAAAATCCAGTCATATCTTCCTGGGCCAATGGAAACCGGCTCATCCTGCCTTTTCAAAATGCGAAATGATGGCTGATAGTAAGTAAAGACAGAAAGGTGAGCTGACATCCAACAGGTTGGATAGCATCTATCAAACAGTGAAACCATTTTTGCACTGGGCAAGATGGTAAGTACTGGTAATGATACTGGACTGGAAATAGAGGTTCAGGCTAATGTTCTGGAGGTCATGGAATTATTAAAATCTAGAATTAAATGCTCGTCTCACTAATGCGGACTGTGAAATCTTATTGAGTACCATTAAAGTGCAACAGGTTTACTTAAATCCTTACTAATCTGGTCTTTATGTGACTCCAAGCCCATACCAATGTATTTGACTCTTAACTGCCCTCTGAAATTACCTAATTGATGAGCTTCCTAGGTCATGAGGAATGGACAGCAAATGGTGGCCTTGCCAGCAATACTCGCATTCCTTGCAAGAATGAAGAACATTTGAAGAAAAATGCTCTGAGAACCTGCTTCACATTCAGATATGGCTGAGGTTTCCTAATAGTTTAAAACTAGAAGCATGCCCTTACTGTGCTGTCACCTGATGGGTTTCGCACAGCTCAGGAAACCTGTGTGCTGGCTGTTAACACTGGAATTCTTGGTGAAAGCTAAAGTTAATTGGAGATTTAGGTATTTTAATCACATTAATAACAGACCCAAGGGCTTTGTTGTTTGCCTCCAATCACATCTGAGTTAAACCTAGAAATGGGTAGCATGATGTTGGTTCTCAGATCAATTTTACTTAGTGAGCTTCAAGTTCCAGACCCACAGACAATCCTACTTCCCCTTAGTCATTAACATTCTACACATAGCAACTGTGTAGTTGACATACATTTGGAAAGTAACAATAACAAATTTATGTGGGCTTTTACAAGGCTTTAAAAAAGGTATTGTGGAATATTGGATCAGAACATGGCGGGATGAGAGATAATCAGCATTGTAATTGGTAAGGCGAAAGTGAGGGCTGAAAATCAGAGTCTAGATTAGAGAGGTGCTGGACAATAGACAATAGGTGCAGGAGTAGGCCATTCTGCCATTCGAGCCTGCACCACCATTCAATATGATCATAGCTGATCATCCTTAATCACAGTAAAAGCACAGTAGGTCAGCAGCATCCGAGGAGCAGGAAAATCGACGTTTTGGGCAGGAGCCCTTCATCAGAAATTGGTAAGCTGACTATATAGAAGACCTGGAGTAGAAATTAAAAGTAGAGTCGTACGTAATGGAAACAGACCCTCTGTCCAACCATGTAGTTTGCAACCCTGTCAGTCTTTTTTAGTTTTTATAAATGACTTGGATGAAGAAGTGGAAGGGTGCCAATGACATAAAGGTCAGTGATGTAGATAGTGTCGAGGGTTATTGCAGGCTACAACAAGACATTGATAGGATTCAGAACTGGGCTGACAAGTGGCAGATGGAATTCAACCTGGATAAATACGAAGTGATTCAATTTGAAAGGTCAGATTTGAATACTGAATACAGGGTTAAAGACAGGATTCTTGGCAGTGTGGAGGAACAGTGGGATCTTGGGGGTCCACACATATAGATCCCTCAAAGTTGCCACCCAAGTTGATAGAATTGTTAAGGTGGCGTATGGTACTTTGGCTTTCACTAACAGGGGGATTGAGTTTAAGAGCCATGAACAGTTCTATGAAATTCCGGTTAGACCACACTTGGAGTATTGTGTCCAGTTCTAGTTGCCTCATAGGAGGAAGGATGTAGATGCTTTTGAGTGGGTGCAAGGGGATTTACCAGGATGCTGCCTGGATTAGAGTGCTTGTCTTATGAAGAGAGTTTGAGTGAACTAGGGCTTTTCACACTGGAGAGAAGAAGGAAGAGAGGTGACTTGATAGAGGTGTACAAAGTAATGAGAGGCATAGATACAATAGATAGCCAGAGACTTTTCCCCAGGGCAGAAGTGGCTGCCACAAGGAGTCATAATTTTAAGGTGACTGGAGGAAGTTATAGGGGTGATGTCAGAGGTAGGTTCTTCATGCAGAGAATGGTAGGTGCATGGAATGCACTGCCAGTGGTGGTGGAAGAATCAGAGACATTAGAGGCACTTAAGCGACTGCTGGACAAGCACATGGATGGCAGTAAACTGAGGGTTGTGTAGGTAAGGTTGAGATAAATGCTCAATACAACAGCCTTTAATGTTCTATGTTCTATGATTTGGACTAGAAATCAGAAGTATAATTTCAAAATTTAGGGGCGGCACGGTGGCACAGTGGTTAGCACTGCTGCCTCACAGCACCAGGGACCTGGGTTCAATTCCCGCCTCAGGCGACTGACTGTGTGGAGTTTGCACATTCTCCCCGTGTCTGCGTGGGTTTCCTCCGGGTGCTCCGGTTTCCTCCCACAGTCCAAAGATGTGCGGGTCAGGTGAATTGGCCATGCTAAATTGCCCGTAGTGTTAGGTAAGGGGTATATGTAGGGGTATGGGTGAGTTGCGCTTCGGCGGGTCGGTGTGGACTTGTTGGGCCGAAGGGCCTGTTTCCACACTGTAAGTAATCTAATCTAAAATTGGGTGTAGTTTATGGATAGGCAGAATGCAGTAATAAAGAGAATGATGTGAACAATGTGGTGTGACAATGCTGTAGCTTTAAGAGGTTAGTTTGTCCTTGTTGTTTTTTTAAGAAAGGTTGTCAGGCAGAGGTGATGAGCAGTCTACCTAAACCACTAGAGGAAACAACTTGTGAGGCTGTGCATTTTTAAAAGAATTTGGATCAATAGAAGTCAGAATCATTGGTGACCTTTAAGCGGCAATTGGATAGGTACATGGATAGGTGCTTAAGCTAGGACAAATGTTTGGCACAACATCGTGGGCCGAAGGGCCTGTTCTGTGCTGTATTGTTCTATGTTCTATGCTCTATGTTCTATGTAGCCTGCATGGGTGTGGCCAGCTCTCAGACCAGGATTTTTGTTTTTTTTTAATTGTTAAGGCGGCATATGGTGCTTTGGCTGAGTGTAGAAGTGTTTAGCTAAGGTTATACAAATAGGGTACAAGCACAAGTACAGGACATTCAGCTCAACCAGTCTATGGCAGTGTGCATGTTCGAAACAAGCCTCCTCCCATCTTTTCTCATCTAAATGGACTAGTGTTATCATCACTTTATTTTCTATCATCTGTATTTCCAGCCATATTTTAACTGCATCCATACTATTCTCTTCAACCACGACATGTATAATGTAAGTTCCACTCTTTGGGTCAAGATTGTTCATCGAAATTGCTGACTGAATTTCTTGGTAACTATCAAATATTGAGGGTCTCCAGTTTCGCTCTTCCCACATTCTCTATATTCAGTCTGTCCAAAATATTGCATTACTTTAAAGTTTTTGTTCAATTGCCCTCAGCCTTTCTATTTTTAAAAGCAAAGAGACGCAATTTGTCAATATTATTCTGATAGTACCTGTACAATATTCTACCATTTACATTTCATCGGGACCTAGTTTGTTTTCCACTTGCCCATTACCACTCCATTTGGCTATTCCCTCAAAATGTGCTTGTTCTTTGTCTTTTTCATTCTATCCTCTCACAGAACTTTGATTTTTCTCCACAGACTCACCCATTTCACATCTTTGAAAACTATTACATTTATAACTTTGCCTAGTGCTGATCAAAGGTCATGACTGGAAACATTAATTCTCCGGACACTGGCTGAACTGTGTACTTGCAACATTTTCCATTTTAATATTAAACAATTCATTTGCCAGCTGTCCCTGACTCCAAATCCTTTAAGTGTAATCATTTTTTTTATTATGGGCACCTTATCCAAACCCACTGGAAATTCAAATAAGTTAACACCTCAGAAAACTCAATGAAGTTGTTCAAGTGAAATATCCCCCCTCAAACCTAGTAAATAAATTTTACATATGCTAAACCTATACTGTTGTATAAAGTAATGGTTCTGGAAGAGTTAATGTTGAAACTGCTGAAGTTCCACGCAAACTAACAATGTCACACTGTTCTTGTTTGGAAGATCACAAAGTTTTCCACAAGATCCTGATTTGGGTCAGAAGTGACTCTTGGATAGTCTTAAATAATTGTAACTGCACAATGTATTTTGTATCTGTTGCACAATTGCAAGACGTATTTGTCTTCCTTCATAAGAAGTGTATCATCTTGTTAAGACCGATCAGTGGTCTATTCTTTACCATTGACAATTAGACAGTCCTCTATTCTATTCCTGATGAAGGGCGTTTGCCCAAAATGTCGATTTTCCTGCTCCTCGGATGCTGCCTGACTTGTTGTGCTTTTCCAGAACCACTGTGATCTAAACTCTGGTTTCCAGCATCTGCAGTCCTCACTTTTGCCAAGCCTCTAGCATGCAGAGGAGGATTGTGACAGCAGTACACCTCAACCATCCAGAGCCACCTGCTACAGGGGACATTAGATATTGCAATTGATTTGGTGAAATGTGAAGAGCAGCAACTCTTCTGACCCTGCATTTAAAGAATAGTTTGGACACGCTCTCTTCCTGCCTCAATTACCACCATTTCTCTGGTCCTTCTATCTTTTCTTGTTCCAATCTAAAGTACCACTGCAATACAAGTAGTGTCTTAATCTTTGCACTTCACTTTTCTAGCTTTTGTGCCACATGGCTTGATGCTAATGAACACTAACCACCACTTCGGACCTCGCCATTCAGGTAAGGGAATTGTATTACCCAAAGGTGTAAGCATGAAGTCAAGTAAAAAAAAAATGTCGACTAGTTTATCTGCCTAAATCCTGGAAAAGATTAGTTTGGTAATTATCTTTCACCAAACACTGCAGTTGGATCTGGAGGCACTATTTAGTTGACAACTGGTGTTAGTGTTATATTTGGGTAAAGCTTGATAGATTGGATCAAAGTGAGTTTAAAACTCAGTCATTATTTCACCAAGTCCTTTGAAGTCTTCTGTGTGTACAGTTCTGTGTTGCAAGTTGTGTGAGGCATGAATTGTATACTTTACAAGATAACAATGCAATACCATTATTTAATGTACAACTTAAACTTACATTATTTACATAAAATATTCTGCATTGAGCATGCCTGGCAAGGAAGATATTTTTGAATTTTTTTCTTTTTAATTATAGTTTATATATGCTCGGAGGAAGAAATATTCAAACTATATCTCTCTAGGGTAGATGCAATCTAAGACATTTAAAAGTGTACTTTCCTTCAATAGTAACATCACATATGTAACACCTAGCAACCAAAATGTCATTTTAACCATCCTTAATTTGCTTGCAGGCTACAGCTCCTATTTTTACCCATTTTAAGCACATAGTAAGCAGCTGCTTTGGGGAAAAAATGGCAATGTGTTGTGAGTGAGTGATATGAGGACACTCATTTTCACTAATAAAAATTCAGCATAAATGAAGACGTAAAATATTAATCACATTAAATTAGGCCCTTGGGATGATTATTTCCATTTGCAGTTAAAATGTTTGGTGAAAAAGTTTCATGACTTCTAGTCTTGCATGGTTAGTAGTGGGAGGAGGTGGGTTTCTCATGTGATCTTCACTTTTCACATCATTAGTTAAACAACATGAAGGTTGGGCCTTAGTCTCAGGAGAAATGGCCAGAGTACGAGAGGTTCTCACCACCGGAGTGTGTGTGTGTCTAGTGTGCATCCTTCTGAAGTCAAACTGCGAACCATAGAGTCATAGAGATGTACAGCATGGAAACAGACCCTTCGGTCAACCCATCCATGCCAACCAGCTATCCCAACCCAATCTAGTCCCACCTGCCAGCACCCGGCCCATATCCCTCTAAACCCTTCCTATTCATATACCCATTCAAATGCCTCTTAAATGTTGCAATTGTACCAGCCTCCACCACATCCTCTGGCAGCTTATTCCATACACATACCACCCTCTGCATGAAAAGTTGCCCCTTAGGTTTCTTTTATATCTTTCCCCTCTCACCCTAAAGCTATGTCCTCTAGTTCTGGACTCCCTGACCCCAGGGAAAAGACTTTGTCTATTTGCCCTATCCATGCCCCTCATAATTTTGTAAACCTCTATAAGGTCACTCCTCAGCCTCCAACGCACTAGGGAAAACAGCCCCAGCCTGTTCAGCCTCTCCCTGTAGCTCAGATCCTCCAACCCTGGCAACATCCTTGTAAATCTCTTCTGAACCCTTTCAAGTTTCACAACATCTTTCCGATAGGAAGGAGACCGGAATTGCGCGCAATATTCCAACAGTGGCCTAACCAATGTCCTGTACAGCCACAACATGTTCTCCCAACTCCTGTACTCAATACTCCGACCAATAAAGGAAAGCGTACCAAACGCCACCTTCACTATCCGATCTACCTGCGACTCCACTTTCAAGGAGCTATGAACCTGCACACCAAGGTTTCTTTGTTCAGCAACACTCCCTAGGACCTTACCATGAAGTGTATAAGTTCTACTAAGATTTGCTTTCCCAAAATGCAGCACCTCACATTTATCTGAATTAAACTCTATCTGCTACTACTCAGCCCATTGGCACATCTAGTCCAGACCCTGGTGTAATCTGAGGTAACCCTCTTCGCTGTCCATGACACCTCCATTTTGGTGTCATCTGCAAACTTACTAACTGTACCTCTTATGCTCGCATCCAAATCGTTTATGTAAATGACAAAAAGTAGAGGGCCCAGCACGGATCCTTGTGGCATTCCACTGGTCACAGGCCTCCATTCTGAAAAACAACCCTCCACCACCACCTTCTGTCTTTTACCTTTGAGCTAGTTCTGTATCCAAATGGCTAGTTCTCCCTGTATTCCATGAGAACTAACCTTGCTAATCAGTCTCCCATTGGGAACCTTGTTGAACGCCTTACTGAAGTCCATATAGATCACATCTACTCTACTGCTTTGCTCTCATCAATCTTCTTTGTTACTTCTTCAAAAAACTCAATCAAGTTTGAGACATGATTTCTCATGCACAAAGCCATATTGACTATTCCAAATCAGTCCTTGCCTTTCTAAATACATATACATCCTGACCCTCAGGATTCCCTCCAACAACTTGCCCACCACCGAGGTCAGGATCACTGGTCTATCGTTCCCTGGTTTGTCCTTACCACCCTTCTTAAACAGTGGCGTCATATTTGCCAACCTCCAGTCTTCCGACCTCTCCTGTGACTATTGATGATGCAAATATCTCAGCAAGAGGCCCAGCAATCACATCTCTAGCTTCCCACAAAGTTCTTGGGTACAACTGAACAGGTCCTGGGGATTTATCCACCTTTAACCGTTTCAAGACATCCAACACCACCTCCTCTGTAAATCTGGACATTTTGCAAGATGTCATCATCCATTTCCCTACGGTCGATATCTTCCAAATTCTTTTCCACAGTAAATACTGATGCAAAATATTCATTTAGTATCTCCCCCATTTTCTGTGGCTCCATACAAAGGCCGCCTTGTTGATCTTTGAGGGGCCCTATTCTCTCCCTAGTTACCCTTTTGTCCTTAATATATTTGTAAAACCCCTTTGGATTCTCCTTAATTCTATTTGCCAAAGCTATCTCATGTCCCCATTTTGCCCTTCTGATTTCCCTCTTAAGTATACTCCTACTTTCTTTATACTCTAAGGATTCACTCAATCTATCCTGTCTGTACCTGACATATGCTTCCTTCTTTTTCTTAACCAAACCCTCAGTTTCTTTAGTTATCCAGCATTCCCTATAGTTACCAGCCTTCCCTTTCACCCTGACAGGAATATACTTTCTCTGGATTCTTGTTGTCTCATTTCTGAAGGCATCCCATTTTCCAGCTGTCCCTTTACCTGCAAACATCTTCTTCCAATCAGGTTTTGAAAGTTCTTGCCTAATACCATCAAAATTGGCCTTTCTCCAATTTTGAACTTCAACTTTTAGATCTGGTCTAACCTTTTCCATCACTATTTTAAAACGAATAGAATTATGGTCACTGGCCCCAAAGTGCTGATATCTCAGTCACCTGCCCTGCCTTATTTCCCAAGATAGGTCAAGTTTTGCACCTTCTCTAGTAGGTACATCCACATACTGAATAGAAAATTGTCTTGTACACACTTAAATTCTTCTCCATCTAAACCTTTAACACTATGGCAGTCGCAGTTGATGTTTGGAAAGTTAAAATCCCTTACCATAACCACCCTATTATTCTTACAGATAGCTGAGATCTCCTTACAAGTTTGTTTCTCAATTTCCCTCTGACTGTTGTGGGGTTTATAATACAATCCCAATAAGGTGGTCATTCCTTTCTTATTTCTCAGTTCCACCCAAATAACTTCCCTGGATGTATTTCCAGGAATATCCTCCCTTAGCACAGCAGTAATGCTATCCCTTATCAAAAATGCCACTCCCCCTCCTCTTTTGCCTCCCTTTCTATCCTTCCTGTAACATTTGTATCCTGGAATATTAAGCTGCCATCCCTGAGTCATGTTTCCGTAATTGCTATGATATCCCAGTCCCGTGTTCCTAACCATGCCCGGAGTTCATCTGCCTTCCCTGTTAAGCCCCTTGCATTGAAATAAATGCAGTTTAATTTATTAGTCCTACGTTGTCCCTGCCTGCCCTGACTGTTTGACTCACTTCTGTTCAGCTGTACCCATCTCAGATCAATCTCTTTCCTCACTATCGCCATGGGTCCCATTTCCCCCACTTTACTAGTTTAAGTCCTCCCAGGGTTTAGAGGGTTTAGTGCTGGCAAATGGGACTAGATTAATTTAGGATATCTGCTCGGCATAGACAAGTTGGACCCAAAGGTCTGTTTCTGTGCTGTACATCTCTGTGACTATTCTGACTCTGTACTTTTTATTCAATTACTGAGGACACCTTACCACTTCTCCTCTTGCATTATCATTAATTTCTATTCCCTTCCAAAAACTCAATCCCTCTCTTGCTTCTTTGCAGGACAAGCTTGTGCATAAATGTCAAGAGGTCCAAGACTGGGGAAGGGGTGGGCCATCTTCACCTCTAGAGGCTATACTGCAGCCTCTGAGGTTGCTATTCTTTGTTGGATGCTGATGAAGTTGTAATCATTGTTTACCTGTGCTTTGTATTAAGAGTCCTGCAAGGCCACATTGATTCCAGAAATAGGATTCTCCATTTCGATCTTTGAAGGAGATAATTTGTGGGGAATGTCAGAAAGATCTTTTTTTTTAAGGAGGCCACAATCGCCCTCATATCCATCACAAGGAAGCCTCATGTTATGCCCTCACACAGCATGGCATGGAGGCCCAAACAGAAGTAGGGAACTCTGTGTTATGTGACCTTATCCAATTGTATATTATAGTAAGTTAAAAATCACACAACACCAGGTTATAGTCCAACAGACCTATTTAGAAGCACTAGCTTTCAGAGCACTGCTCCTTCATCAGGTGGTGAAGGAGCAACGCTCTGAAAGCTAGCGCTTCCAAATAAACCTGTTGGACTATAACCTGGTATTGTGTGGTTTTTAACTTTTTACCCACCAGTCCAACACCGGCGTCTCCAAATCATACATAAAAAAAGACAGTGCCATCCTACCTTTAGAGAAGACTTCTGCTAGCAAGCCATCAGGATAGCACCAACTTCCCACACAAAAAAGGCTACCTTCCACATCACAGATCATGTTCTTTCATCTTTTTTGTGTGAGGATATGGTGGCTCAGTGGTTAGCACTGCTGCCTCACAGCACCAGGGATCCAGCTTCGCTTCCAGCCTTTGGTGACTGTCTGTATAGAGTTTATACGTTCTCCCCATGTCTGCATGGGTTTCCTCCCACAATCCAAAGATGTGCAGTTTAGGTGAATTGGTTATGCTAAAATGGCCATAATGTTAAATGCATTAGTCAGGAGTAAATATAGGATTAACCCTATCCTGTATATATCTATAGGATAGAGAATTTAATCTGGGTGAGTTACACTTCAGAGGGTCAATGTGGACTTGTTGGGCTGAAGGGCTGTTTCCATATTCTAGGGAATCTAAACTGCAAAGCATCGTTTTCCAAAACTTGCAATGCAACGTGATTGTGAAATGGGAACTTCAGGTTCTGCTTTTAAATCCCTTATTTTCTGACAACTGTTTAGCTGAGCTGACAAGGAGGTAATTAGTGCATCAAATGTAATGTTCATATTTGCTTGAGTACATAATTTTTAATGTGCATCCTTTGACAATTACTGATGTGTCAAAAATATACAAATGAAAGCCAGATAGATGGGATTATAGAAGCATAATATCTGCAGCTGCCTGTAGCTGAACTTCTGATTCTAGGATACCCTGAAGAAAACACAATACTGTAATCTTTTCACTTTGCCCATGATGACAGTCATTCATTATTACATAATTGACTTTCAATCTAAAATGGTGAGGTTTCAACTACATGTTAATGTGAATAACTTGCAGGTTCCACCTGTAATCCATGGTTTCTCACCAATTATTTATTTTCTTTTGTGTCACTGACATTGGTGATCCTTTCAGCTAGCCACTCATTTTGCTGTGGGGAATTATTTTATTATTTCTAATTATTATTATTAATAATAATAATTTCCCCAGTTTATCCTAATGTCCATGATGTTGGAAATTCCCATGCCCTTGTCACTTCTACAATCTCTCCATGTAGAGGCCAGGTCATTGTAACTTGCTTGAACTCCTTATGCCCCTCCTACACTCCAGAGCTCTCAATCCCTTCCATTTCCTATGAGGTCCTACCCTATCTACAATTGCCACTGTCACAGCGACCATTCCTCAGAGACCTAGTAAGTTCGTACACTTGAGTTGCCTGGTTTTCTCAAGTTTCCATATTGACTTCTGCTAAGTCTTCTGACCAATATTGACCATCACCAGGGCTGAGCAAGACCCACTCCTGAACAAATGTCTCCACAGCATCCCAAATGACCAACCAGTAAGCTGCAGGTTTCTTTCACTTTGATCTCCAGGCTTGAC
Source organism: Hemiscyllium ocellatum (assembly GCF_020745735.1). Classification (NCBI taxonomy): domain Eukaryota; kingdom Metazoa; phylum Chordata; class Chondrichthyes; order Orectolobiformes; family Hemiscylliidae; genus Hemiscyllium; species Hemiscyllium ocellatum. The sequence goes on along the minus strand of NC_083416.1, from coordinate 23,529,219 downwards.
TGAGACCCAGTCCCCAGACTGCAAAGACATGGTTCCCTGGATTCTAGTAGGACGAAATACATGACCTACTGTGGCTAATCCTCTATACTGCAATTAAATGAGCCCATTGATTGACTGTGGCAGTAACTTCTGACTGATTGTAGAGAATTGAGATGTCCAATTTCTCATTGGAAGAATAAAGACATAAAAAAGACTAGTTGTGCTTTCATCGAGATGCAAATACTTTGAAATGAGGGAATTGCCAGTCAATGACAAGATTAAAAAGTCACAATTCAAAGAATGAGAGGGAAATCATGACAATGGTTGTCAAATGTTCAATATCTGCAGCTTGTTCCAGTGATTAGTGGCAGCAGTGGCAATCAATGAAGTATGTCCCAGGAGGAGGAACACTGAACCTCTAGGCCAGGGCAAGGCCCAGGGAGATGAGACTTTAAAATCTGGATTTATTCCCTTTTTTTTTGAATATGGACTTTAAGATCCGAATGTTTTTATTTTTTCTTTTGACTCCATTTATTTCTTTTCCATTAGAATCATAGAATTCTACAGTATGGAAGCAAACCCTTCAGTCCAACCAGCCCATGGTGACATTATCCCAAACTAAAGTAGTCCCACCTGCCTATGCTTGGCCTACATCCCTCAAAACATTTCTTATAATAACTGTAAGGAATTAAAAAGTATATCTAGAAATAAACCTGAATCTCAGGAACAGTTGCAAGATTCATCCTACTGTCAGTCTGCAATTTTAGAATCCTTTTATTTTTTCTCATTTTTTAAAAATTCTGATTTTGTATTTTAAGATTGTGCCAGAGTTTGGTGACTTTGTACACTTTTCACTGTAGTCTTGTATTCCTGTACTTGAGTACATGTGACAATAATATCTAATTCTAATTGTGATTGTCTAATTCTGATTTTCCATTTTTACCATCCTGCCTTTGCTGATGCCACACCAGAAAGCGGAATATGCAATCCATTGTACCTATAATGGTTTCTGCAGGGGCAGCTCAGCTAGTTTCACTCCACTATAGACCTTACTCCTGTCTAAACAGCAACCATTTTGTGATCATTTACTGTCCCTTTTATTTAAGGATATCTGGTTTTGCTCAAAGTCTGTTATTTCACACTTTCCTTTTGGAAGCTCACATACACCATTACCTGAATCGTACTCCATGCCAGTCCATTAAGCACTCACATTTGAGCATGTTGATTGGAAATGATTTGCACTTAACAAATCTAAGCTGGACTTCCTTATTGAATCTACATTTTCCCATGTCACTATTAAGTTTGTTCTGAATTATTATGCCTAACGATACAATTTCCCATCAATGAGTTTGCAGGAGGTTGGGTCTATAATATTGCCTTTCCTCAACCCTCTTGCCTGCCCCCAAACTGTCACCAGTTTGGGGGATGGGGGGTGGGGTGGAAGAGAGGCGGTCAAGGACAGTGAAAGTGACTTCAAGTGTAAAGGGGGACACCTCTCTCTTGAGGTCCCACTTCACCAGGAGCAGGAGCCACTGCTGATATTGCAGTAAGGCCTTGTGGATGGAGCATTGCTGGAGGTCCCGGTTCAAGAGGAGTAGGGTATGGTTGCCAGGTACAATCGATGATCCTCCAGAAAAAGAATGGGTGGCATGTGCAAGAAGGTAATTTATTAAGGTTTCCTCTGATTCCACTTGCAATTTCCTCTGTTGGGCTCAGAGTGCTGAAGCAGAGAACACCCTCTCTGTGAGGCTACAAACACACTTGGTAGGGTTTATTTGCCAGTTTGCCCCCATGGCATGTTTTCCACTCATTGCTAGTATTTTTCCAGCAGTGGTGGGCTGAGGGCCTTAAGTGATTCAACATGACTGCATAATGGATCAATGGATGAGAAGGCATTCCTGCATCATTTGTATTAAGTCTCCTGCCTCTTTACTCCATCACTGATTCCCAGCCTTCTGGTAGAAACTTTAAGTTTCACTCTTATGAATCTGCGATCATTGATTCCCAAATGTTCCCTTACTGAGACTTGATTCAGTGAGTCCAACACAGTCATAGAATATAGAGATGGAAACAAACCCTTCGGTCCAACTCGTCTATGCTGACCAGATATCTTAACCTGAACCAGTCCCATTTGCCAGCATTTGGCCCATTTCCCTCTAAACTCTTCCTATTCATGAACCCATCCAGATGCCTTTTATATGTTATAATTGTACCAGACTCTTCCACCTCTTCTGCTAGCACATTCAATGCATGCAGCATCCTGTGCATGAAAAGTTGCCACTTAGGTCCCTTCTAACTCTTTCCCCTCTCACCTTAAACCTGTGCCCTCTAGTTTTTGACTCCCCTGCTCTGAGGAGAAGACATTTGCTATTTATACTATCTATGCCCCTCATGATTTTATACACCTCCATAAGGCTGCCCCTCAACCTCCAATGCTTCAGAAAATCAGACTCTGCATTGCCTCCTTTATCATTGGACTAGAAATGTACTGGTAGAAAATGCTTTTGAACAAATGTCAGGAACTCTTGTCTGTTTCTATCCTTTACATTGCTATTACTCCAGTCTGTATTGGAATAATTAAAATCCCACATTATAACTCAACTATTGTTGTTTCACAGTACAGAACGACTACCTTGCATTGATCAAGACATTTGCAAGACCAGCAATATAAAGGGTATCAACGTTTTATACTATACGACAGGACAGTGCTAATTGGTTGGCAAGTGGACTCTGATTGGTAGAGGTGTTGCCATGGCAAACCTGGAGAATGCACTAGACAATTAATGATTTATAGTTAGCTGCGCTTTGTTCAAATTTGAACCAGTCAAGTTGAATCTGATTGGTTTATTCTTCAGGCCACGCCTTAATAAAAGGATGACTGATGTATATTTTGTCAAATTGAAGCAATTGCAATCAGTGTATATGTTCTTTCAATCATCAAGACTAGATCGAATCAGGCCATGCTTACAAATTACAACATACAGTTTGTACTCTAGATATGAATCCTTTACTGGGAAGCATTCACTAAACAATTCTTGAACATGCTAAGAATTACACTCACACCCAATTTAAGTATGCCAGTGGAGCTAACAGTATGACACACTTTCGCATACTTAAAAAGACATATATTAATACACGTGGATCTGTTATTGGGAGTCTGCCAGACATTATTATCCTTGAGGTCCTAGATGCTAGTTGCCTTGCTAACTCACTGAACTTTGCCTGCAGGATCAGATCTCTTGTTCTATCTAACTCATTGGTACAATTATAGAACGATAATTGACTTTTAATGTTTTTCTGTCAAAGTGCTCTGTAGCATTTATATAACAGTCTACAATCTAGAATTTAAGTTGCACAGATATTTGATGCCAGTCAGTAATGACTGCTGTGAAACTTGGACTGATGTCTGATAGCTGTGAGGTCCCTTTAATCCTTTCTTTTCTGCTGTTGATAGGTGAGCTTGATGGACTGCCCTCTGAGGCTCAATTGCTGCAAAACACACTATGCAAAGGAAAATGCTTGTTGTTTTCTGCAGTGAGTCAATTTCTTCAATAATCGGGATCATGCATGAATAATCAGCTTCACAATGTATTAATAATCATGATTCCATTACATTAATAATAATCTTGTATCAAATGATTTTTAATTGAGATTTATTATTGTTAAATGTACCTAGCTGCAGTGAAAAGTATTGTTTTGCATGCAGTACAGGCAGATCATGGCATACAAAGTGCACAGGGTAATAGAACAGAGCATATAGTGTAATGTTACAGTAGCAGTGAAGGTATATAAAGAACAAAATCAACGTTACATTTAAAGTTTGAGACGTCCATTCAGAAGTCTAATAACAAACGTCTAGGAGAAGGTTTATGCACGTACAGTTACAACATTTAAAAGATATTTGGATAATTATATGAATAAGAAATACTTGGAGGGATATGGACCAAGAGCAGGCAAATGAGACTAGTTTAGTTTGGGATTAGACCCAAGAGTCTGTTTCCGTGCTGTATGATTCTATGCCTCTAAACTGCTTTAACATTTCATCGCAATGCGATAGAAAAGTTTTTAAATAAGAGGTTGATTTAAATTACATCTTTATATCGCATTATAATTAATCCTTGACTAAATCAGACTATCACCATCGAAATCTCTATATGCTGTGTTATATTTAAAGTGATGAATCTGTCTTGTCTGATCAAGTCTATTCTTTCAAATGAGCAAAGTAAGTTTAATGGGTTCCTGGGTTTGATTCAGTTCAATTTGATGAAATCAGGGTGTTCTAAGGGATGAGAATAGTGCCACTGAGCCAAAGCCAGCATGCAGTTTAAAATCAAATACCTAATGACAAGCATAGACTTATGATTTTATTACTCTATCACCAGCCACTTGATGTGTCACCAATATCATTTTATTTCAAAATAGCATTTTTACATTAGCATAAAGTCGTGTGCAGCAATCCATATGTTGTCAGCTACAGTGTTAAATAGCTCATGTGCTCAACATAGCAACTTCTATATAGTTGTTTTGGTGCATCTGTGCCAAAAAACTCATACTATTTGTAGTCATCTCAAAATGAATCAAGACTCCATCATATTGTAATATGTACTGGACGCCTAATTCTCTCAAATAATGTGCCGCCCACACCACGAACCGCTTTTAATATCATGCACACATCTTATTGCAGCACTCTCAGCTGCCCATCTGTCACACAAAACTGGAAGACTGGTACTTCAGAAACCATTACACTTTTTAAAAAAAAATTAAATTGGGCTTCTGTCAACACTCTCAAAGCTCTGTGAAATGATGAAGGCACAGAAAAATGTTACAAAAATGTGTTCCAAACTTTCAAAACATAATTTTGATTCACACGACACACTTACACAAGTCTTGACAAGCATGACTCACAAAAGCCTGACCATTCCTGAAAAAAGGTACATTTGGAGTGTAGGAACAGGAGTAGACATTCAGTCCTTCAAGCTTCATCTGCCATTCAATAAAATCATGGCTGATCTGTGGCTGAACTCCAGCTCCCTGCCTTGGACACATATCCCCTTGGTAACCCTTGCTTAATAAAAGATTGTCTATTTCAGACTTAACTTTAACAATTAAATTAGCACCATCCATTGTTTGAGGAAGAGTGTTCCAAACTCCACTACACTCTGTGTAAAAGTGCTTTCTACCATCTATGGCACAGCTCCTGGTTTTAGAATCTTCAACTCGTGGAAAATATTTATCTTGATCCACCCTGTCTTACCCTGTTAATATCCTGAACAACTTATTGAGATCACTCTGTAACCTTTTAAACTCTAAACAATAAATGTCTAACTTGTCCAATTACTTAACCTCTGAGGTTCAGGTATCATCCTTGTAAATGTGTGTTTTTAACTCCCTCCAGGGCCAAAACATCTTTCCGAAAGTGTGGCGTCCAGATTTCCTCATCGTATTCAAAATGAGGTCGAACTAGGATTTTACATAACTGCAGCATAACGTCTGCATCCTTACACTTTAGTCCTTTAGGTATGAAGGCCAGCATTCCATGAGACTTTTCTGATCATTTTCTGCACTTGTGGCATTTTAAAGAGCGATGCACCCGAACCCTTAAATCTCATTGGACATCTACTGTATTTGAATTTGTGCCTTCTTAAAGTACCTTGATCTATCCTTTCTTGGTCTGAGAAGGATTACATCTCACTTGCCTATATTAAAATCCACTGACAACAGCTTTGCCCATTCACTTCATCTATCAATAACTTGTGGTCTTATGCAATCGCCAACACTGTCTACAATGCTGTCCAATTTTGTTCCATCAGAAAATTTGGGTATTTGACTTTTTATGCCATTATTCAAGTCATTAATGAATATTAAGACTAATTGAGGTCCCAACACTGATTCTTGTAGGACACCAATAGTCATATTCTGCCAATTTGAGTACTTACCTATTATTTCAGCTCTCTGTTTACTGCCACTCAACCTATTTCCTATCCATTTCAATAATTTACCCTTTTGGCTTCCCCCTTAGCTAACAGTCACTTGGGTGAGACATTATCAAGAGCCTTCTGAAAGTCCATATCAATCCTTATCTCTGTCTACCATCTTTGTCACATCTTCAAAAACTTCTATGAGGTTTGTCAGACATGGCCCACCCCTCTTGAATCCATGTTGAGTCTCCCTGATTAACTGAAAGTTTTCAAGATGATCTGTTACCCTATCCTTGATTATAAATTCCAACAATTTCCCTAACACAGATGCCAGAATAACTGGTCTCTAATTTCCTGGTTTCTCTCTGTCACACTTCTTAAACAGCAGAGTGACATGAGCAAATTTCCTATCCAGCAGTATGACTTCTGAATCGAGGGAAATCTGAAAGATTATGGTTAGGTCCTTAGCAATATACTCTCCCGTGCTGAAAATCATCAGGTCGTAGGGATTTGCCATTCTTCAATTCTATTAATATCCCCAATAGTGACAGTTTCCTTAAGATAATTTTACTTAGATTAGATTACTTACAACGTGGAAACAGGCCCTTCGGCTCAACAAGTCCACACCGACCCTCCGAAGAGCAACACACCCCTACCCATTCCCCTACATTTATGTCTTCATCTAACACTAAGGGCAATTTAGCATGGCCAATTCATCTAACCTGCACATTTTTTTTGGACTGTGGGAGGAAACTGGAATACCCAGAGGAAACCCACGCAGACACGGTAAGAATGTGAAAACTCTACTCAGACAGTTGCCTGAGGTGGGAATTGAAACCAGGTCTCTGGGGCTGAGAGACAGCAGTGCTAACCACCATGCCGTCCATTTAGGTGCTGCCCCTGATCTTAGTTTGCTGGGAGTCCCAAAGAAATTATCATTCTTTCAGCTGTGAATACTGTGAAGCAAAATAATTGTTCAGGACGTCTGCTTTCTCCACATGGTCATTAACAATAGCCCCACTCTCAGCATTCAGTGGACCATCAATAATCTTAACCAGTGATTTTCCCTTTATATAACAATGAAATCTCTTATTGTCTTTTATATTCCTTGCAAGTTTCCTTTCATATAAGCCACTTTGTGGTCCTTTGTTGGTCTTCGTATTTGTCCCATTCTGTGGGATCTTTCCTTTTCTTTGCATTTTTATAATCCCTTTCTTTTAACTTTATGCTGTCCCTTACTTCCTTAGATGCCCATGGCTGTGATTTTGGGAGGTGGAGCTTCTCCTCTGATGTCCAAAGTGCATCTGAATAGCATTATTCATTATTCATAGCATTGTTGTGATTCTGTTCGCTGAACTGGGAATGTGTGTTGCAGACGTTTCGTCCCTTGTCTAGGTGACATCCTCAGTGCTTGGGAGCCTCCTGTGAAGCGCTTCCGTGAGGTTTCCTTTGGCATTTATAGTGGTTTGTCTCTGCCGTTTACAGTTGTCAGTTCCAGCTGTCCGTTGCAGTGGTCAGTATATTGGGTCCAGGTCGATGGGTTTGTTGATAGAATCTGTGGATGAGTGTCATGCCTCTAGGAATTCCCTGGCTGTTCTCTGTTTGGCTTGTTCTATAATAGTAGTGTTGTCCCAGTCGAACTTACGTTGCTTGTCATCCGCGTGTGTGGCTACTAAGGATAGCTGGTCGTGTTGTTTCGTGGATAGTTGGTGTTCATGGATATGGATCGTTAGCTGTCTTCCTGTTTGTCGTATGTAGTGTTTTGTGCAATCCTTGCATGGGATTTTGTACACTACGTTGGTTTTGCTCATGCTGGGTATTGGGTCCTTTGTCCTGCTGAGTTCTTCTCTGAGAGTGGCTGTTGGTTTGTGTTCTGTTATGAGTCCTAGTGGTCGTAGTAGTCTGGCTGTCAGTTCAGAAATGTTCTTGATGTATGGTAGTGTGGTGAGTCCTTTGGGTTGTGGCATGTCCTCATTCCATTGTCTTTCCCTTAGACATCTGTTGATGAAATTGTGGGGTATCCGTTTTTGGCAAATACATTGTAGAGGTGTTCTTCTTCCTCTTTTTGCAGTTCTGTTGTGCTGCGGTGTGTTGTGGCCCTTTTGAACAGTGTCTTAGATTCATAGAGTCATAGAGATGTACAGCATGGAAACAGACCCTTCAGTCCAACCCGTCCATACTGACCAGATATCCCAACCCAATCTAGTCCCACCTGCCAGCACCCGGCCCATATCCCTCCAAACCCTCTCTATTCATATACCCACCCAAATGCCTCTTAAATGTTTCAATTGTACTAGCCTCCACCACATCCTCTGGCAGCTCATTCCATACATGTACCACCCTTTACGTGAAAAAGTTGCCCCTTAGCTCTCTTTAATATCTTTCCCCTCTCACCCTAAACCTATGCCCTCTAGTTCTGGACTCCCTGACCCCAGAGAAAAGACTTTGTCTATTTATCCTATCTATGCCCCATAATTTTGTAAACCCCTAAAAGGTTACCCCTCAGCCTCCGATGCTCCAGGGAAAACAGCCCCAGCCTGTTCAGCCTCTCCCTGTAGCTCAGGTCCTCCAACCCTGGCAACGTCCTTGTAAATCTTTTCTGAACCCTTTCAAGTTTCACAACATCTTTCTGATAGGAAGGACACCAGAATTGCACGCAATATTCCAACAGTGGCCTAAACCAATGTCCTGTACAGTCACAACATGACCTCCCAACTCCTGTACTCAATACTCTGACCAATAAAGGAAAGCATGCCAAATGTGTTGCAACTTCTTTTGTGTGTGTTGGGGTGGTTGCTTTCGTAGTTCAGGACTTGGTCTGTGTGTGTGTGTGGCTTTCCTGTATACCTTTGTGGTGAATTCTCCGTTCGGTGTTCTCTGTACCAGTACGTCGAGGAATGGGAGTTGGTTGTCCTTTTCTTCCTCTCTATTGAATCGGATTCCTCTGAGTGTGGCGTTGATCCGGTGTGTGTTTTCTATTTCTGTGTTTTAATGATTACAAAGGTGTTATCTACATATCTGACCAAGTTTGGGTTGAATTTGCTGTAAGACTGTTTGTTCTAATCTTTGAATTACCGCTTCTGCTATGAGTCCAGAGATGGGTGAGCCTATAGGTGTGCTGTTAATTTGTTGATATATTTGGTTGTTGAATGTGAAGTGTGTTGTGAGGCACAGGTCCAGTAATTTGAGTGTACAGTCTTTGTTGATAGGTTCCCAGTCTTGTTGTCTGTTCTGTATGTCCAGCAGTTTGGCTATTGTTTCTCTGGCTACCGTTTTGTCGATATAGAGGTGAACAGTGCCGTTACATCGAATGAGAGTATAGTTACTTCCTTATCTCCATATATATTTCTAATGATGTCCAAGAATTCCTGTGTTGACTGTATAGTGTGTCTGGATCTGCTGCTCTGGTGTTTCAGTTTCTGTTGTAGTCCCTTAGCCAGTTTGGGTGATGGTGTCTCTGGTAGCATTACGATGGGTCTGAGTGGGATGTCTGGTTTGTGCACTTTAAGTAGTCCATAGAATCTGGGGGTGGTGTTGCTTTCAGGTTTCATTCTCTGTAGGTCAAACCTGGTTATCTGTCCATTTTTTTGCAGGTTCCTCAATGTGTTGTTTATCCTATTGGTGAGTTGTGGGGTGGGGTCAAACTCCTTCTTTTGATAGGTGTTAGTATCTTCAAGCAGTTGTTGCGCTATCTGGATGTACTCTGCTTTGTCCAGGATGACCGTTATTCTGTCTTTGTCTGCTGGTAGTATGATTATGTTATCATTTCTTAGTGCTTTTAGTGCTTTCCTCTCCTTAGTGTTGAGGTTGTGTGTTTGTCTTTTCATTGTTATCAGGGGTACAATACTTTGTCTCACTGTTTGTTGTTTCTTCTGTCACGTCCATTGTTTGTGTGTGCGCATCCTGGTGCTGCTAGGAAGTCTGCTGTCTTGGCGTCCCTGTGGTTATATTTGAGTCCCTTGGCCAGTATTGTTCCTTCTGTGTCTGTGAGCTGTCTGTGGGAGAGATTTCTAACCCAGGTATATGTTGTGGTGTCCTCTCTGTTGTGTGTTAGTTTGGCCATTTTTTTCTTTTAGTGCCTTTTTTTGTGGTGTGTGGTCCTGTTCTGTACTATGATGATGGCCTGTTCTATGGTCCGGGTCCATTCCTGATTGTTGGTTTTTGAAATTAACGATTTTTGGTGTGCAATTTCTTGTCTGTATTTGTGTAGTCTGTTGTGTGTGTCTGTAATCATTACTTGGATCATCCTGAATCTGTTCTGTCTGGCTGTGTCTCTGCCTTGTGGGTTGTTGACTGGTGGTCTGTATCTGACACATGGTGGAAGGATTCGATTCTTTCGGCATTCGTGCAGGAACCAGAGTTGTTTTAATGTGGCGCTTAGGCGGTTGGCACAGGATTCCCATTTCCTGGCTTGTCTTAGTGTCTCTCGCCCATAGGTGTTCAAAGTTTGTGAGAAGATTTGTAGCTTGGGTGCTCGTTGACCCGATATCCAGCATGAGCAAAATCAACGTAGTGGACAAAATCCCATGCAAGGACTGCACAAAACACTACATAAGACAAACAGGAAGACAGCTAACGATCCGTATCCATGAACACCAACTATCCACGCAACAACACGACCAGCTATCCTTAGTAGCCACACACGCGGATGACAAGCAACGTGAGTTCGACTGGGACAACACTATTATTATAGGACAAGCCAAACAGAGAACAGCCAGGGAATTCCTAGAGGCATGACACTCATCCACAGATTCTATCAACAAACCCATCGACCTGGACCCAATATACTGACCACTGCAACGGACAGCTGGAACTGACAACTGTAAGCAGCACAGACAAACTACTATAAATGCCAGAGGAAACCTCACGGAAGCGCTTCACAGGAGGCTTCCAAGCACTGAGGATGTCACCTAGACAGGGGACGAAACATCTGCAACACAAGTTCCCAGTGTTGTAGTGGCAAAGAGAAAGCAATCATTTTAAGATTGCAATCTGATTTTGGCATCAAATAACATCTATGTCATGCTAATGCAATTTATGATAACAATGAAATGTCTTAATTAGGTTATGGCCTTCAAATTATCCTCTGCTGTGTCCATAGTTTTTATATTTTAACCTCTACAATGTTCTTTTCTACTGTAAATTGCTTTGTCTTTCTTCTTTAATGTGTTTATCCATAGCTGCTTCAATGGAGAAAGACTGATGAAAACTAGTATCCAATTAGCAAAACACGTTTTAAAAAGCCTTGCAGGTGATTTTGTGGCAGAAACAGATGTTGCCTAATGAAGCTAAAAAAGCAATGGCAGTTTGCACTTGGCAGGTTCTTGCAATTAAGTGGAGGCTGCAGGTTTTCAATTAATATCCTATTATTCAGAGAGAAGACTTTGAAATTAAAGAGAAAACATTTGATAACATTTCGTAATGTCAACCCCTAACAATTGCTGCAGTTAGACTTTCAATAAAAATGAATGTAGCTTTCAATTTGTATTTAATGACTCAACACTTTCTGGCAGGATGGATTCTGTGTGTTTTCAGTTATGTAATCATTGTGAAAAATAATTAAACACAAATTAAATGTATTTGTTTATTTTCATCTATTTGCAGGCATCACTAGCTGGACCAGTATTTGTTGCCAATTCCTACCTATCTTGGAACAGTCAGAGATGAACCATTATCTTGAATGGCGACAGTCTGTTTGGTGTAGGTATGGCCGCAAGGCTGATAGGAAGGCAGTTCCAGGATTATGATACATGACAGTCGAAGAACAACGATGTAGCACCAAGTCAAGATGGTGTGTTAACTTCAAGGGGAACTTTCAAGCAGTTGTGTTCTTATCAATTTGCTGCCTTTCTTCTTCCAGATCGTAAAGGTTGTAGGTTTGGAAATTGCAATTGGAGGAATCTTGTTGAGTTTCTGCATTGGATCTTGTGTATAGTAGACACTGATGTCACTGTGTGTTGGTAGTGGAGGGAGTGAATGTTAAAAATGTTGGAGGGGATGCCAACCAAATGGATTACTTTGTCCTGGATGGTCACAACCTATGTGAATATCATTGGACCTGCATTCATCAAGGTAAGTGAGCGACATGGTGGCACAGTGGCTAGCCCTGCTGCTTCTCAGCACCAGAGACCCAGGTTCAATTCCCACCTCAGGCAACTTCTGTGTGGAGATTGACATTCTCCCCGTGTCTGCGTGGGTTTCCTCCATGTGCTCCAGTTTCCTCCCACAGTCCAAAAACGTGCAGGTTAGGTGAATTAGCCATGCTAAATTGTCCGTAGTGTTAGGTGTAGGGGAATGGGTCTGGTTGGGTTGCTCTTCAACGGGTCGGTGTGACTTGTTGGGCCGAAGGGCCTGTTTTCACAATGTAAGTAATCTAATCTAATCTATCCCATCACATACTTGAATTATGCCCTGTGACTGGTGGTTAGTGGTTGGGGAGCCAGGACTTGAATGACTTGTTCAGCCTCTGATCTTTAAATGTTGCTTTTACTTTAAATGATGCAATTAACTTCTAAATAGAGAATCCCACATGCTTGATATTAAAGTTCTCTTCCTGTGTTTTCTGTCACCCTTATTTTCCTTCCTTACTTTCTGTCTTTGTCTTAATGTTCCCACCCAGTCACTGACTCTCATATTCCAATTTACACTTTCTGAACTTTGCTCTGGTTTACACTATATATCTCTCAATGTTAACATAGTTTTCAAATTCTTCTGTCACACTGTCTTTTAAATCTTGTAAAATATCTTTTTGTCGTCAAAGATCTACATCGTCCAAGGTGGACTTCGAGACAGGCAACAATGCAAAGTGGCTGAGCAGAGGCTGATAGCCAAGTTCGTTACCTATGGGGATGGCCTCAACTGGGGTTCATGTCACACTACGGGTGACCCCACTGCACTACCCACTCACGCACTCCTACAGACCTATATACTCACGCAGACTCTCTCTCATACACAAGCTCTCTCAGGTATGCTCACACGTACACTCACGCACCATCTCACAGACTTATACCCCTTTACACTCAGACTCGCACACATACACACACACTATCACAGACACTCATACTCCACATCCCCCTCACACACACATCCACATGTATAAGTTTGTGGGGTGAATTTGTACTTGCAGAATTACATTTTGTTTTGTTAAAAAACTGCATGAATCCATGTAAAATTCTGTAAATTCCTTTTTTAAAGATTAGAATCAGTTTGAACAGACAGCCTCACACAGGGCACCTCACACCTTCAATGCATAATCTGGGCCAACATAGTCCCTATTGTTAAAGTTCACTTGAGAATGTAACTTTAAGAAAGTTCTGGGATTTACATATGAAAGAACTGAAACCAACATGCCCATTCTAAAAGGTGAGAGATTTAACAAACAATCCAGGTCTTTTTCAATATATAACTTCAGCTATATCACACTAAACTTTTGCTATAAATTCTGTGTCCTACAATGTATACTCCAGAACGACTTGATGAAGGAGCAGTGCTCTGAAAGCTAGTGCTTCCAAATAAACCTGTTAGACTATAACCTGGTGCTGTTAATTTTTAACTTTGTACACCCCAGTCCAACACTGGCACCTCCAAATCCAATACTGCAGCCTCAGTAAATGTAAATGTAATCGCCCTTGACTTTGTCACTAGAGCTGTGCCTCTCGCCAATTTTTCTACTCATCTGTCATTATTTGCCTCCAGGATTCTTGCTGTGACATTGTATTGGTCTCTTGAGTAAAATCGTGTCTATCACCTGGACATCTCCCATCACGCCAAACCATGAGGGATACTGCTGCCGACTCTAGTTAGCCCTCCAAACTGATTCTCGGGGTATTTACCATCTCTAAATGTTTTCAGTCAATCCACTTCTCCAATCACATTGCCAGTCTGAATTTGTTCTGAAATCTCACAATGGTTGTCATACTGTTTCTAGTAAACTCAATGTAAGTTCTGCTTATTTGAAGACATATCACAGAATTGCTGAACAATTAGATTCTCGATAAAAAAATTAGCAATTATTGATATAAAAACACAGCAGCTATTTCATCACACGACATGCTGCAAGTTAGAATACACATTCACGACTTGGTCACATGTTTGACATCCTGGTTACTTGCTCGTTTGGTTATTCGCTCTTAGTGATATCGCAACACCCTTCACATCTTTTTATAGGTTGTCAACTACACATTGCACTCTACCAAGCTAAATCACTTTATCAGAATGCCTGGTGATAGAGTTTCCCTTTAATAATTTCATACTGATTGAAAGCTGTCTTGGTTCTCCTCTGTCTTTTATTTCAACAAGATAATCTGACAAGTTTGGTGATGGTTATAGTGTTCATCTTTCAGTCTCAAATCCCCATTTTCATGTCAAGTACATTTAAATGCTTCAATCTTAATTCCCCTTCTCATCTTTTAATCCTTGCTTGTTCCTTCCTACCCATCCCGCAGATATATTGGCCCCTTTGAAACTTAAATATTCCTTGGGACAAAGTCAAAAGATCAGCTCCTCAAGTACAAACTGTGACTCCTTGAGATTGCTACATTTCCTTAAGGTTTCAATATCTCTGATGAATTAAATAACGAGAGAGAGAAATACATGGACACAGGAACGAGCACTGAAAAGAGTGATTGGTGCTTTTCAAACACCATTAAGCGACAAAGAGGACAGAAACTTCCTAAAGAGTAGGGCAGTGAGTTGGGCCAGCATCATTAAGTGAAGTCCCAGTCTGTATGAGAAGGGAAGGGGCAGGGAGGAATAAAAATCCATGCCTGAGGACCCCTTCAAACTGTATATTCCTGTAAGAGCCAAAGTGTGATATCACAGTGAAAGAATGGTAGGTATTTCTTCCATCTCCCTTTTGACTGGCCAAGTCATTTCAATCTGAAATTATTACAGGTGAAAAGCGCAGTTAAGAAATTCATGTTTAAAATACTTAACATTCAAACTAAATTAGAATATATATTCCTGGATAGGTGATGTGTTGTAGTTGCAATGTGTGTGATCAAGTGGACATTGGTGCAAGAGTAGAAAATATACACAGAAGGGTACAGCAGAAATGAGAACTATGGTAAGTAACAATGGTAAACAGTCAAAGCTTAAGGCTCATTACCTGAATGCAAGGAGAGTTTGTAATAAGATAGATAAGTACGCATCATAAGTAAAAATAAATAAATGAGTTTGTCGGTTTGCTCATTGAGCTGGTGGTCGTGTTTTCAGATGTTTCGTTACCATGCAAGGTAACATTATTAGTGAGCCTCCAGTGAAGGGTTGTGTTCTGTCTCGCTATTTGTGTGTCTTGGTTTGATGTAATGGGTGGTATCATTTTCAGTTCTGTTTCTAAGAGGTTGGTAAATATATTCCAAATCTATATGCTTGTTAATGGAGTTCAGTTTGAATACCAGGCCTTTAGGAATTCCCGTGTGTGTCTTTGTTTGGTCTGTCCTAGGATAGATGCATTGTCGTAGTAAAACTGGTGTCTCTCTTTGTCTGTGTGCATGGATACTAGTGATAGTTGGCCATGTCTTTTGGTGGTAGTTGGTGCTCATGTATCCTGTGGCTAGTTTCTTGCCAGTTTGTCCAATGTAATGTTTGTTGCAGTCCTTGCAGGGTATTTTTTATATTACACTTGTTCTGCTGGTTGCAAGTATGGGGTCCTTTAAATTCATCAGAAGCTGTTTCAGTGTGGTGGTAGGTTTGTGGGATACTATGCCCTGCAAGGACTACAACAAACATTCTTCCCGGTAAAAGGAAGAACAGATTGAGAGGAACTTGGCTTAATGAGCTATTTCTGTCCTCTTTGTTGCTTACGGTGTTTGAAAAGCACCAATCACTCTTTTCAGTGCTCGTTCCTGTGTCCATGTATTTCTCTCTCGTTATTTAATTCATCAGAGATATTGAAACCTTAAGGAAATGTAGCAATCTCAAGGAGTCACAGTTTGTGTACTTGAGGAGCTGATCTTTTGACTTTGTCCCAAGGAATATTTCAGTTTCAAAGGGGCCAATATATCTGCGGGATGGGTAGGAAGGAACAAACAAGGAATAAAAAGGTAGTGAGGTGTCTCCGGTGAGCAAGCAGGGAGCACAGAGGTCAGGAAGATATCATCTTTTGGGAGAATGAAGTGGGTGAGAGTAATTAGGAAAAAAATGCTGCATACAATAGTGGGAGTGATAGCCTTGGTGAAAGTTGTGTACTTTGGCAGAGTTAAAGTCAGTGTGAGGTAGCAGAGAGAAAATGGTGACACTTCCCCTTGTAGAGCGCAGAATGTCATTAATGTCTGGGCGGATGGTGACACAGTGGTTAGCACTTCTGCCTCACAGCGCCAGAGACCTGGGTTCAATTCCCGCCTCAGGCGACTGTGTGGAGTTTGCACATTCTCCCTGTGTCTGCGTGGGTTTCCTCTGGGTGCTCTGGTTTCCACCCACATTCCAAAAATGTGCAGGTTAGGTGAATTGGCCGTGCTGAATTGCCCGTAGTGTTAGGGGCAGGGGTAAATGTAAGGGAATAGATCTGAGTGGGTTGCGCTTCGGCGGGTCGGTGTGGACTTGTTGGGATGAAGGGCCTGTTTCCACACTGTAAGTAAGCTAATTAACCTTCTCTCGACATTGCTGAAGCTTTCTTCTCACCAGGGACACTTCGTTGTACTAGGTGGCTATTTCAGTCGAAGCTGGGAGCATTTGGTGCCGTGTCCTTTTTAGGCATACTCGAAATAAAAAGGGAGAGCCCTCCTCCAAGTCATCCACTCTAAGCTCCAGATATCTGTCTGTGAATGGGGAATCAGTTTACATTTCTTAACAAATTTGACCCAGCAGAAAATTGCAAATCGTAGTTTGGGGCATTTGAACTTGCACATAATTGGGGTTTAAACATTGAGACAATGGTGTCTCCCCCAAAGCTTCCAGCAGAGGCTTTATGAATGTATGATTCAATAACAAGTGCCTGTGAATGCAATATTAATGAGATGAGCAGCAGGAGACTGTATGAGTAAAGTCACCCTGTGGCATCAGTTGGCGAGGTAGGCCTGAAATGAATTCACAGCCACAGCAGAGTTGAGTTTGGGTGGGTGTGGCACCCAGCAGCCTCAGTGGCATTTGCATTGTTCACATAGTGGCGAGGCATTGGTGGAGATGAAATGGTCCTGAAGAGGGGCAACTTTTGTTCCAGTGACGCAAAAAAGGGACTCATGCCTTGTAATTAGGCCCAGGGCCCA
Organism: Hemiscyllium ocellatum; assembly: GCF_020745735.1. Classification (NCBI taxonomy): domain Eukaryota; kingdom Metazoa; phylum Chordata; class Chondrichthyes; order Orectolobiformes; family Hemiscylliidae; genus Hemiscyllium; species Hemiscyllium ocellatum. The sequence continues at coordinate 23,512,118 of NC_083416.1, read as the reverse complement.
TGAAATGTCTTTATTCTTCTATCTTTATGTTGTACGTTTTGGTTTATTTTTCTGTGTTTTAAGATGGTGCTGGAGAGAGGTTACATGATACACCACTTTTCACTATATTTTGTAACAAAATACATGTAATAATAAATCAAATCAAATTCCCTGTTGACAGGATCAAGGATTCTCAGAGAGGGTGCAGAATGTTCTCAAGGGGGAGAGGGGCCAGCAAGAGGTCATCATCTACATTGGAACCAATGACATAGGAAGGGAAAAGGTTGAGATTCTGAAGGGAAATTAGAGACAGTTAGGCAGGAATTTAAAAAGGATGTCCTCAAGAGTAGTAATATCTGGATTATTCCCGGTGCTACGAGCTAGTGAGGTCAGGAATAGGAGGATCGAGCAGATGAATGACTGAGGAATTGGTGTACAGGAGAAGAATTCACATTTTTGGATCATTGGAATCTCTTTTGGGGTAGAAGTGACCTGTACAAGAAGGACGGATTGCACCTGATTTGGAAGGGGACTAATACACTGGCAGGGAAATTTGCCAGAGCTGCTCAGGAACTAGTACGGTGGGGGTGGTGGGGGGGACACAGGGAGATAGTGAGGAAAGAGATTGATCCAAGACTGGCATGGTGGAGAACAGAAGTGAGTCAAACAGTCAGGGCAGGCAGGGACAGAGTAGGATTAATAAATTAAATTGCATTTATTTCAATGCAAGGGGCCTAACAGGGAAGGCAGATGAACTCAGGGCATGGTTAGTAACGTGGGAATGGGATATCATAGCAATTACGGAAACATGGCTCAGGGATGAGCAGGACTGGCAGCTTAATGGTCCAGGATACAAATGCTACAGGAAGGATAGAGAGGGAGGCAAGAGAGGAGAGGGGGTGGCATTTTTGATAAGGAATTACATTACAGCTGTGTTGAGGGAGGATATTCCTGGAAATACATCCAGGAAAGTTATTTGGGTGGAATTGAAAAATAAGAAAGGGATGACCATCTTATTGGATGAGCAAAAAGGGGACATGAGATAGCTTTGGCAAATAGAATTAAGGTGAATCTGAATGATTTTTACAAAAACCTTAAGGACAAAAGGGTAACTAGGGAGAGAATAGGGCCCCTCAATGATCAGCAAGGCAGCCTCTTTTATCAGTATTTACTGTGGAACAGGATATATAAGATATGGAATGTAAGGAAATAGATGGTGACACTTTGCAAAATGTCCATATTACAGAGGAGGAAGTGCTAGATGTCTTGAAACACACAAAAGTGGATAAATCCCCAGGATGTGATCAAGTGTATCCTAGAACTCTGTGGGAAGCTAGAGAAGTGACAGCTGAGCCTCTTGCTGAGATACTTGTATCATCGATAGTCACAGATGAGGTGCTGGAAGACTGGAGGTTGACAAACATGGTGCCACTGTTTAAGAAGGATGGTAAGGACAACCCAGTGAACTATAGACCAGTGAGCCCGATGTCGGTGGTGGGCAAGTTGTTGGAGGGAATCTTGAGGGACAAGATTTGGAAAGACAAGGACTGATTAGGGATAGTCAACATGGCTTTGTGCATGGGAAATCATGTCTCACAAACTTGATTGAGTTTTGTGAGGAAGTAACAAAGAGGATTGATGAGGGCAGAGCGGTAGATGTGATCTATATGGACTTCAGTAAGGCGTTCGACAAGGTTCCCCATGGGAGACAGATTAGTAAGGTTAGAGCTCATGGAATACAGGGAGAACTAGCCATTTGGATACAGAACTGGCTGAAGGTAGAAGACAGAGGGTGGTGGTGGAGAGTTGTTTTTCAGACTGGAGGCCTGTGACCAGTGGAGTGCCACAAGGAATGGTGCTAGGTCCTCTACTTTTTGTCATTTATATAAATGATTTGGATGTGAGCATGAGAGGTACAGTTAGTAAGTTTGCAGATGACACCAAAATTGGAGGTGTAGTGGACAGTGAGGAAGGTTACCTCAGATTACAACAGGATCTTGACCAGATGGGCCAATGGGCTGAGAAGTAGCAGATGGAGTTTAATTCAGATAAATGTGAGGTGCTGCATTTTGGGAAAGCAAATCTTAGCAGAACTTATACATTTAATGGTAATGTCCTAGGGAGTGTTGCTGAACAAAGAGACCTTGAAGTGCAAGTTCATAGCTCCTTGAAAGTGGAGTTGCAGGTAGATAGGATAGTGAAGGCAGCGTTTGGTATGCTTTCCTTTATTGGTCAGAGTATTGAGTACAGGAGTTGGGAAGTCATGTTGCAGCTGTACAGGACATTGGTTAGACCACTGTTGGATTATTGTGTGCAAATCTGGTCTCCTTCCTATTGGAAAGATGTTGTGAAACTTGAAAGGGTTCAGAAAAGATTTACAAGGATGTTGCCAGGGTTGGAGGACTTGAGCAAGAGGGAGAGGCTGAATAGGCTGGAGCTATTTTCCCTGGAGTGTTGGAGGTTGAGGGATGACCTTATAGAGATTTACAAAATCATGAGGGGCATGAATAGGGTAAATAGGCAAAGTCTTTTCCCTGTGTTCGGGGAGTCCAGAACTAGAGGGCATAGGTTTAGGGTGATAGGGGAAAGATATAAAAGATATAAAAGAGACCTTAGGGGCAACCTTTTCACACAGAGGGTGGTACATATATGGAATGATCTGCCAGAGAAAGTGGTGGAGGCTGGTACAATTGCAACATGTAAAATTGCAACATTTGGATGCGTATGTGAATCGGAAGGGTTTGGAGGGATGCGGGCCGGGTGCTGGCAGGTGAGACTAGATTGGGTTGCGATATCTGGTCGGCATGGACAGGTTGGACCGAAGGGTCTGACTCAAAAAATTGCAAAATGAACAGGATATAACAATCAGCATGTTTTGCTGCAGCTGTAAGGGATATTGGTGAGGTTGCTTCTAGAGTCCGCTATATAAATCTGGTTTTCTAATTTGAGAAAAAGAACAATTACAATAACAATATCACTGTGCCTCCACATTCTGATAGGGTTGACAGGCTGGATACTGAAAAGGATGTTGCCCTTGTGAGAGAGACATGGCCCAAGAAACACAATTTAAAAGTAAGGCATTTCCTGCTTAAGACAGAAATCAGTTTTTCTTAAACCTCAAAGGGTTGAGTCTGCACATTTCCCTTCCCCAGAGAGGGGTGATAGCAAGATATTTTTCAAGTACTGAGCTACTCACATTGAGAGCATACAGAAAAGTGTGGAGTTGCAGCCACATTCAGATCAGTCATGACCTTATCAAACAGTGGTGACGGCTTGAAGAGTCAAATGGCCAACTTTTGCTCTTGTATGCATGTTTGTATGTTAGAATAATTTGTTGACCTCTATTTTCAGATGTTCTTTTCATTCTCATTTGTATGGCAGAATGGAAAGCATTTTACAAATCTCAGAATATTACAGCTTTAAGCAAACACTGTCAAAGGAATGGCAAATGGATTGGCACCTGAAAAATGTTCTCTTTAAATAGCTTTTCCATTAACACCTTTCTACTGTAATATACTTTAATAGTAGCAAACCTGTCTACCAAAAACTGAGATATGCAATAGTCCCTGTAGGACTGTACAGTCTTTCAGAGACTGTGGTATAATATACATGTTTATATATCTCTCATCAGTAGAAAAATTGCTTAGAACAACAGTTACTAGAATCTCCCATTCTATAAAATAATATAATATTTTTGTTTAGCTCCTCGAGGACAGGTACAAATTTTCAAGCATTAATCATTCTGATTTCTGAGTTGTTTATCACTTCCATTTTGTTAGCGTTGTGTATGCTGTAGTTTCCCACAGCAGCATGGTTTGCTTTCTCACCATAGTTTCTCTCTATTACTCTTTGTTAAATATTATAAGCATTATGTCATACTAAAATACACAGTGGTTCACCACCTCTCTGCATCTTCCTCAGTCCATCTAATAATTTCCAAGAAACCTCATTTTTGCTTTATTTACATATTTATACAGCTTTTGTTTCAAAACCCAGGTGAAAGCCTAAAGTTTATATTGTGAGAGAAAGATTAGAAAAGGGAGGCAAGCAAAGTAAGAGTGCTGAATGCCAACTCTAGGATTTGAAAACTCAGATTGGTGAAAGAAGGAAAGGCTGAAGGATTACCAAAACATTTGTTGCTGTTCAATCTAGTGTTTTCTCAGTGCAATGGTTAGAACTAGGTGGACCTTATTGGCTATGAGGTCCTTGTCTGGAGCTGTTAACCTGGGCCAATCAGGAAGCTTGAGCTGACCAATATATTTTTGGTCTCGGGCATCCCTGGAGAAGGAGCACACGGTCCACCAACACCCTTGAGTTTTTTCAGGGAGAGGGGGCGCCGCAGAGAGTGGAATGTATTATCTCCCTCTTCAATTCTATTTTGATTTAATCCCTGCCCTCCCCTTTATTGTTTGATCATGCAGCATCATGCTTTGATGTGAAGGGCACTGCTTTGTCACTGGACCACTCAGGTGTTTTCCCTTGACTTGAGTGCTGGATCAGTGAGAGGGTGTGCACCTGTGCAAGGACTCTCCTGCTCGAAGGTGTCAGAGGGGAAGGGGATTATCCCTGGACTAGCTGCCCCACATTTCGAGAGAAAGAGAGAGGAAGGAAGGAGAAGAAAGAAGAAAGGAAAACAGAAGAGGAAGGAGGTGAGAGCTTGGAGTCCAGGGCCTAGTTTTGGAGCTGCAGCCAGGGCCTGCCTCCACCACTGCTGCCTGGGACTCGCCTGAGGCCCCTTCCCACAACCTCCACCACTGCTGTGACCTGTGGCCCACCTCCATCGCCGCTGCCTGGGACTTGCCTGGGAGTCCCTCCCCAACAGGTGTGCCTACACTGCCGAGACCGAGGGCCTGCCTTGGACTTGCCGGAGGCCTGCCTCAACTGCTGCTGTTGACTGAGGCCTGCCTCCACCACCGCTGCCTGGGACTCGCCTGAGGCCCCTTCCCACAACCTCCACCACTGGTGTGACCTGAGGTCCACGTCCACCGCTGCTGCCTGGGACCTGCCTGGGAGTCCCTCCCCAACAGGTGTGCCTGCACCAGCCGAGACCGAGGGCTTGCCTGGGACTCGATAAAGGCCTGCCTCAACTGCTGCTGTCGCCTGAGGCCTGCCTCCACCATGGCTGCCTGGGACTTGCCTGGGAGTCCCTCCCCAACCAAGGGCCTGCCTGGGACATAACAGAGGCCTGCCTCCACCATCGCAGCCTGGGGCTCGCCTGAGGCCACTCTCCAAAACCTCCACCACTGCTGCGACCCGAGGCCCACCTCCACCGCTGCTGCGCAGGACTCAATTTTGGGGCTGCCTGGGACTTGTCTTGAGGACCCTCCCCAACTGGCCTGCCCCCAACACTGCAACTGAGGGCCTGCCGAGGACTTCCCTGAGGCCTGCCTCCACCACCGCTGCCTGGGACTCGCCTTGGGTGACTGGCCTCGGGAGCCTCCCCAAGAACTCTGCCGCTACTACTGCCAGAGGCCCACCTCCACCGCTGCTGCCAGGGGCCGACGGAGTATGGCGAGCCCGAAGGTCGCAGGGCCCAGCCAGACCTACGCCGGAGTAGCCGCTGCCTTAGGCTCGGCTATCCCAACCCCGGCCGCAACTGCATCCCCCTTCAGGCACCAGACGAAACGCCTGGGGGTAAAGGCCTATCCCCATCCCAACATGACCATCGAGGCCTGCAGTAAGGCCATGGCTAGTGTGGTCGGCCCACTGGCCATCGTCGCCTCGGCCCGCATGTACAGGAAGGCCGTGTTCTTTCTTAAGACCGAGCAGGCGGTCCACCTGGCCGTGGAGAGGGGGCTCACTGTGGGCGGGACACATTTGCCCGTCGACCCTTTGGAGCTCACGGCCCAGAGAGTCTTGATCTCCAACGTCCCACCCTTCTTTGCCAGTGAGCTCCTTCTTCCCCATCGCAACACCTTGGGGGAGATCCAGTCAGGCGTCCAACCGCTCCTGCTCGGTCTTAAGGACCCCGCCCTCCGTCACGTATACTCCTTCTGACGCCAGGTGTTTATTTGCCTGGCCCGGGAGGAAGTCACCGAGGGTTCATTCACTGTCCATGAGGTCGCGGCCTACCGGATGGCAGACTGCGTGCGGTGCCACCTGTGCCGCGAGGTGGGGCATATTAGGAAGAACTGCCCCACCCAGAAGGCTCCCCAGCCCCCACCAACGGCTGCGGGTGGCACTGCCGCACCCACTCCCCCTCCCCCAAAGTCAACACCACAAGCCCCGGCACCGGGGGGGGTAAGCCGGAGGCTCCCAATATCTCAGCCACTGGCAGGGAGGGGGTGAGCGTCCGACCGGACGGAAGGCGCCCAGGAAGATGCAACGCGTCAAGCCCGCCCACGGGGAGACCTCCCTATCCCCATCCCCTTCCCCTTCCCCTCCATGTAGCCCACGACCTGCCCCGCCCCGGCACGACAATGCCCCTGCGGCCGTGCCAGCGTTGCCCCGGCGTGGGAACCCTGACCCCCGAACCCCCAAACCCGTACCTGATCCTGGTCCCACTGACCCCGACCCCGACCCCGACCCCAACCCCCACCCCGTTACAGAAACCCCTGGGGCTTCAACCCTCCTCCGGAGACCGAGCCCCGCCCCACCCAGTCACCCCCTGGCACTAACCTGGGGGGAACCACCGCTGCTCTACCTCCTGCAGCGACCGTGTCTCTGGGTCCTGGAGAGGGAACTGGGCCCCTGCCCCGCCCGCCATCACCTGATAAACCAGGGGCGGGGCAGGAAGTGACACGGCTGACCATCCCCACCCTGGCTACGCCCCCTGCCTTCCCCCAGCCAATCGTATTCCGGGAAAGGATGGAGGAGGGACCTCGGGCCCCATAACCACCAAGGTGGGCGGGGAGGGGAAGGCCCATAAACTCCCCCCTGTCTGGGGAAGAGGCACCGGCCCTGGGAGGCGGGGAGATATCCCATCAGTGCGCTGGCGGCGCTGCCCCTCTCCAGGGGATGAGCTGACGGTGCCTCCCCACTGTCCTGCACAATGACCCGACCTGCCCAAACTCCCAGGGGCTACAGCCGGGCCTTCCACTGCCATAACCCCTCCAGCCCCTGGGGAGGATTTTAATAACAACACGGGCCATGGTGTGGGCGACATTGTTGCATTCCCCGCTGGGTCGTTGAGTGGTGGAGGGGAGGAAGGTGTTATCCTCGCTCCTCCCTCCCAGACTGTTTTTCCGGGGGCCTTGGCCCTGGGGGAGGACCTTTTCCCCGAGGATCCGGGCTTCCTGGTGTCGGGAGAGGAGCGGGGCCCCGAGCCTCTGCTGCCCGGTGACCCAAGCTCGGGGCGTTCCGGGAAGGGGTGCGCCGAGGAAGGTACCGAAGGTGAGCCTGGGGGTGGGGTCACTGGAGGTTTGAGGCCAGTTGGTGGTGCCGGACCAGCCCCCATCCTCTCGGTGGGGGAGGGGTCAGTGACCGAGGGCGACTTCCTGGAGGAGGGTTCTGGATCGATGGCGGACACCGGGGACGACGCGGAGTCCGTCTCCAGCGAGATTTTCGAGTCCCGGGTGACCCCACCGATCTCCCCCTCATCCCCCTTGAGGAACTCCGGGAATTTGTCGAGGAAACTCGGAGTCGCCGGGATAGAGCCCAACTGGCGCTCGACCCACTGGAGCTCCTTTGAAAGAGTCTACTGGTCGGCCCACGCTGCGCGCCAGGCGCCCGGGCTTGATGTGAATGAGCGAAAGCGAGTCAGGAACTTCCTGGGAGCACTCCTGGTGAGGGCAAGGGACTTTTGTGCCCCTCTCTCGTCCTCCCAGTAAATATGTATATAGTTTAACTGTGTGTACTGGTGGTGGTTGCACTATACTTCCGACATGGAGACAACTATAGCCAGCCTCAACATCAACGGCAGCAGGGAGTCACAGCGCAGATTCCAGACCCTCTCGGTCCTTCGGGACGGGAGGTATGTGGTGTGCTTCCTGCAAGAAACCCACACTACCCCGGGAGACGAAGCCACCTGGCTCCTGGAGTGGCGAGGGGGTGTCTACATGGGTCACCTCACCCGCAGATCTGGCGGGGTGGCTATCCTGTTGACCCTGCATTTTCAGCTGGAGATCTTCGGGGTCAGGGAGCCAGTGCCAGGCCGTTTGCTTCACCTGACGGTTCGGCTGGGGGGGCTCGGCGCTTCACTTGGTGAACGTCTACGCTCCCCTGGCCGGGCCGAGGCAAGCGAGCTTCTTCGAAGAAGTGTCCGCTCACCTCGCTTCCATCGACGAGAACCAGTGCGTCGTCCTCGGGGGAGATTTTAACTGCGTCCTCGAGGACAGGGACCACGGCGGTGCCCGCACGAGTTCGGTGTCGGGGAGGAGGTTGGAGGACTTGGTCAAGTCCTTCGACCTGGTGGACGTTTGGCGGAATCTCCATCCTGACTCCATCGCCTTCACCTTCGTGAGGCTTGGGGTCGGAGCGTCCAGAATCGCCGCCTGTATGTTTCGCGGGCGTACGCCTCCTGTTTTCTGAAGGCCTCCACGCGGCAGGTGTCGTGCACGGACCATCACCTGGTATGGGCGGAACTCCTTCCGTTCGGCGCCAGGCTCGGCTCCGCGTACTGGCACTTTAACAACCTGCTGCTGGAGGACGAGCGGTTCCGGGACTCGTTTCGTCGTTTCTGGGCCGGCTGGAGAAGGAAGTGGGGAAGCTTCCCCTCCCTGAGGCTATGGTGGGACGTGGGCAAGGCTCACGTCCGCGTCTTCTGTCAGGAGTATGCGAGGGGGTCGACAAAGAGGCGGAAATGCAGGATCGGGGAGTTGGAGATGGAGATGCTCGACCTGGAGTCACGCCTCGGTCAGCCCGACGCGGACCCGGCCCTGCGCGGGGTGTACGAAGAGAAGAAGGCCGCGCTCTGGGACCTGCAGCTCGTCGGGGCTCGGGGCGCGTACGTGAGCTCGCGGCTCCAGCTCCTCCAGGACCTGGACCGCGGCTCCCCCTTCTTCTACTCGCTGGAAAAAAGGCGTGGCACCCGTCAGCAGCTCCTTGTGCTGCTGGCCGACGACGGGTCCCTCGTCTCGGATCCGGAGGGTATCAGGGCCCACGTCCGATCCTATTACATGGCTCTGTTCACTCCGGATCCGTCCAGCGAGGATGCTCGCAGAGTTCTGTGGGAGGACCTGCCGCAGCTCGGCCCAGAGGACGCCAGAAGGCTCGACGCTCCCGTCACCTTTGAGGAGCTGACCGGCGCCCTGTACCAGCTCTCGAGGTGCAAATCCCCGGGCTGGACAGGCTGACTGTGGCATTCTTCAGGGCGTTCTGGGACGTCCTGGGGGACGACTATGCACAGGTCCTGGGGGAGTGTTTAAATGCCGGAGAGCAGCCCCTTTCTTGGCGCAGGGCGGTCATTGTCCTGCTGCCAAACAAGGGGGACCTTTGTTCTTTGAAGAACTGGTGTCGGGTCTCCCTCCTCAGCACGGACTACAAAATCTTCGCCAAGGTGTTGTCTTCTCGCCTGGCTTCCGTGCTGGCCCACGTGATTCACCCGGACCAGTCCTACAGGGTCCCGGTCCGGAGGATACACGACAACGTCCACCTGGTCCGGGACCTGATCCATTTCTGTTGACGGGCTGGTCTGCCGAGAGCCTTCCTGTCTCTGGACCAGGAGAAGGCGTTCGACAGGGTCGATCATGAGTACCTGCTCGGGATTCTGCAGGCATTCGGGTTCGGGACGCAGTTCGTCGCCCGGATCCGACTTTTGTACGCCGCCGCAGAGTGTCTGGTTAAAGTTAACGGGTACCTGACGGCGCCCCTTCGCTTCGGGAGAGGAGTGCATCAAGGCTGCCCCCTGTCCGGCCAGCTGTATTCCCTGTGCGTGGAGCCTTTCCTGCGCCTCTTGCGGAGGAGGTTGTCGGGGCTGGTTCTGCGTGACGCGGGCACGGGGGTGGTCCTCTCAGCGTCCGCCGATGACGTGCTCCTCACTTTCACCGACCCGGCTGACCTGGGGAGAATGCGCGAGTGCCAGGCCGTGTACTCGGCAGCGTCTTCTGCCAGGATCAACTGGGCCAAATGTTCCGGACTACTGGTGGGTCCGTGGCGGGTGGTCTCCCTGCCGGAGGAGTTTCGGGGGTTCAGCTGGAGTACCACCCATCTCCTCTACCTGGGGGTCTACCTCAGCCCGACCGAGGAATCCTGGCCGGCCAACTGGCAGGAGCTGGACGCCAAAGTCTCGGCTCGCCTAGGCTGCTGGACAGGACTGCTCTGAGTGCTATCTTACAGGAGCCGAGTGCTGGTCATAAACCAGCTGGTGGCCGCCATGCTGTGGTACCGGCTGGTCTCTTTGGTCCCTCCTCCTAGCTTTGTCACTGACATCCAGAGAACGTTGGTCGACTTCTTCTGGGACAAAAAGATGCAGTGGGTCGCTGCGCAGGTTCTGAGTCTCCCTATTGAGGAGGGCGGTCAGTTTCTGGTGTGCGTCCGCACCCAGGTCGCGACCTTCTGCCTTCAGACCTTGCAGCGATACCTTTACGTCGAGCCTCGTCCTAGGTGGTGCACCATGGCGACGTATTTTTTCCGCCAGGTGCGTAACCTCAACTACGACACGCAGCTCCTGTTCGTCGACCGTGACGGTTTGGAGGTCGCCCTCAAGGTGCTGCCTGCCTGTCTTTTACCAGGACCTGATCACTGTCTGGAACATGGTCGAATCGCGTCGCGCCTACCCTCTGGCGGGAGTAGCGGCTATTGTCAGGGAGCTGTTGCTCAGGAATCCGCACCTCCGTGCTCGCGGGTTAGAGTGGCTGTCGGAGTGGAGGGGCGTGGCGGTGAGGGTGACCAGAGTCAGGGACGTGCTGGGTGCCGGGGGCCTGGGCTGAACGTAGCCGCAAGACATAGCGAGCAGGGCAGCGACAGACGTCCGGTACGTGGCCACAGCCATCCGACGCCTTAAAACGGCAGTGCTCGGACCCAACGTAGTGCACCAGTTGGAGGGTGCTCAGGTGTGCGGTGAGATCCCGTCCGCGCTCACCCCTGCCCGGACACAATTTCACATTGGCCCCAAGGTCCCGTACTTCTCACGGGAGCCTGTGCCCCACAACCTGAGCCGCCTCTGGAATTTTAATTTTGTCCCGTTCAAGGATGTTAAAAGGCGTGCCCACACCGTCCACCTCTTCTCCCTCATCCACCGTCCGGACACGCCTTGGCGTGCCCATTTGCCACCGGGCGGTGGGGATCCCCAGTGGAGGGCCCTCTACGCGGGAGTCATCCCCCTTTCTCTTGGGGATCTGGGGTGGAGGGTGCTGCATGCAGCAGTCCCCTGCAACTGCAGATTGCGGTGGTTCACGGACTCCCAGCCCAACTGCTTGTTCTGTGGTGCTATGGAGTGCGTGGACCATGTGTGCATTGGGTGTGGGCGTTTGCACTCCCTCTTTGATTTTCTGAAAAACCTTCTCTGTTTTTGGTTGCACTTCAGTCCCATGCTTCTGATCTTCGGGCACCCGGTGCGGATGAGGGAGGGCAGCTCTGAAGACCTCCTTGTGGGTCTGCTCCTGGGCCTGGCCAAACTGGCCATAAACAGGTCCAGGCAGCGGGCCGTTAGGACCGACTGCCTGCCCGTCTTCCGGGGTTACGTTAGGGCCTGGGTGTCCTTGGAGAAGAAGCACGTGGTGTCCACCAACACCCTGGAGTTGTTCAGGGAGAGGTGGGCGCCGCAGGGAGTGGAGTGCGTCATTTCCCCCTCCAACGCTATTTTGATTTAGTCCCTGCCCTCCCTTTCACTGTTTTGATCACACAGCATTGCCCTTTGATGTGAAGGGCACTGCTTGTCACTGGCCAGTCGGGTGTTTCCTTTCTTCCTGGTGGTGGAAATTAAATAAAGATTTGTGCACTTTGTGTCTCTCACTGTGTCTCACACCTGCACACACACACCATGGGTGCTGGAAGAAATAAGCACTACCGCAGTTAGGCAGTAGTGTGGGGGAAGAAAAAGGAAAAAAAAATATTTTTGGTCTCGGGCATCCCTGGAGAAGGAGCACACGGTCCACCAACACCCTCGAGTTTTTCAGGGAGAGGGGGGCGCCGCAGAGATTGGAATGTATTATTTCCCTCTTCAATTCTATTTTGATTTAATCCCTGCCCTCCCCTTCATTGTTTGATCATGCAGCATCATACTTTGATGTGAGGGGCACTGCTTGTCACAGGCTACTTGGGTGTTTCCTTTTGAGAGCTGGATCTGAGAGTGTGTGTGTGTGTGTGCGTGTGTGCGCGCGCGTGTGCAAGGACTCTCCTCCTTGAAGGGGTCTGAGAAGAAGGGGACTATCCCTGGACCAGCTGCCCCACATCCGGAGAGCTCTAGGAAGGAAGAAGAAGGAGGAGAAGGCAGAAACAGAAGGTGAGAGCTTTGAGTCCTGGGCCTACTTTTTGGAGCTGCAGCCTGGGCCTCACCCACGTCAAGGGAGTGTTGCTGCTGACCTGGGGCCCACTCCCACCGCTGGTCTCTGGGAACCCGCCTGGACCTGCCTCAGCTGTTGCTGCTTGGGTCCTGCCTCACTGCTCCTCCCAGGACCTCCACCACTGCCACTGCTGCTGACTGGGACTCACTTTTGGGGCTGCCTGGAAATTGCCTTGGGGACCCTCCCAACAGGTCTACCCCCACCGCTGTGACCAGGGGCCTGCCTGGGACTTGTCTTGGGACCCTCCCAGGACCTCCACCACTGCTATTGCTGGAGGCCCACTTCCACCGCTGCTGCCTGGGACTTACCTTGGGGATCCCCCCCTTCCACCAACAGGCCTGCCCCCACAGCTGCGACCAGGGGCCTACCTGGGACTCACTCTGATGCTGCCTGGGACTTGCCTGAGGCCTGCCTCCACTGCTGCTGTTGCCTGAGGCCTGTCTCCATCACCTGGGCCCCTCCCCAGGACCTCCACCACTGCTGTGACCTGAGGCCTACCTCCACCTGCTGCTGCCACTGCCTGGACCCTCACCTGGACATCACAACACAGCTGGTTCCTGGGGCCTACTACCATTCAGCAGCACAGTATGGCAAGTCCCAAAATTGCAGGGGCCAGCTGCACCTATGCCAGGGTAGCTGCTGCCTTAGGAGTGGCTGCTCCAACTCGGGCTGCAACCATGACCCCCTTCAGGCATCTGACTAAACACCTGGGGGTAAAGGCCTATCCCCATCCCAACATGACCATCGAGGCCTGCAGTAAGGCCATGGCTAGTGTGGTCGGTCCACTAGCCATCGTCGCTGCAGCCAGGATGTAAGGGAAGGCCATCTTTTTCCTAAAGACCGAGCAGGCGGTCCACCTGGCTGAGGAGAAGGGGCTCACTGTGGGCAGGACACATCTGCCTATCGACCCTCTGGAGGTTACAGCCCAGAGGGTAGTGGTCTCCAACATCCCGCCCTTCATTGCCAGTGAGCTCCTTCTCGCCCACCTCACCACCTTGGGGGAGATTCAGTCGGGTGTTCAACCGCTCCTGCTCGGTCTTAAGGACCCCGCCCTCCGGCACGTATACTCCTTCCCATGCCAGGTGTTCATTTGCCTGGCCCGGGAGGAGGTCACCGAGGGCTCTTTCATCCTCCTCCACGAAGGCGCGGCCTACTGCGTCTTCTGTACGGCGTGCGGTGCCACCTGTGCTGCGAGGTGGGGCACATTAGAAAAAACTGCCCCACCCAGAAAGCTGTCCAGCCCACACAATGGCTGAAGGTGGCGCCACCGCACCCACTTCCCCCTCCACCGAAGACAACACCTTAAGCCCCGGCAGCGGGGGCTAAGCCGGAGGCTTCCAATGCCTCAGCCTCTGGCGGGGAGGGGGTTGAGCGTCCGACTGGCCAGAAGGTGCTCAGGAAGACGCAACACGGCAGGCCCACCCACAGGGAGACCACCCTATCTCTATCCCCTTCCCCTACACCTAGCCCACATCCTGCCCTGCCCCGGCACGACAATGCCCTGGCGCGGGAACCCTGAACCCCAAACCTGTACCCGATCCTGACTCCACTGACCCCACACCCAACCCCCAGGACTTCAACGCCTGCTCCTGGTGCCACAATACCTGGCCCGGGGGCCCCTGAGCCTGAGCCCTGCCCCATACAACCACACCCTAGCACTAACTTGGGAGGAACCACTACTGCCTCACCTCCTGCAGCAACCATGTCTCTGGATCCCGAAGAGGGAAATGGGCCCCTACCCTGCCCACCATCACCTGATAAATCAGAGGTGGGGCAGGAAGTGACACGGCTGACACTCCCTGCCCTGGCCATGCCCCCTATCTTCCCCCAGCCAATTGTATTCTGAGAAAGGCTGGGGGGGGTGGTTAGGGACCTTGGGCCCCATGACCACCAAGGTGGGCGGGGAGGGGAAGGCCCATAAACTCCCCCCTGTCTTTCTGGGGAAGAGGTGCTGGGCCTTGGCGGGGAGAGATACTTCAGCAGTGTGTTGGTGCTGCCTCTCTCCAGGGAATGAGCTTATGGTGCCCCTTGACTGTCCTGCACTGGGGCCTGACCTACTCAAACCCCAAGGGGGCTACAGCAGGGCCTTCTGCTGCCTCAACTCCTCTGGCCCCTTGGGAGAACTTTAATAACCACATGGGTTGTGATGCGGGTGACAACGGAGAACCCTGTGCTGAGTCGATGAGCAGTGGAGGGGAGGAAGATGTTATCCTCGCTCCTCCCTTCCAGACTGTTTTTCTAGGGGCCTTGGCCCTGTGGGAGCACCTTTTCCCTGAGGAGCCTGGTGTCGGGAGAGGATTGAGGCCTCGAGCCTCTGCTGCCCGACAACCTGAAGTCGGGGCATTCTGAGAAGGGGTGCACTAAGAAAAGTACCACTGGTGACCCAGGGGGTGAGGTTGCTGGAGGTTTGAGGCCAGTTGGTGGTGCCAGACCAGCCCCCATCCCCTCAGTGGCGGAGGGGTCGGTGACTGAGGGTGACATCTCAGAGGAGGGTTTGGGATTGGTAGCAGACACTGTGAACGACGCGGAGTCTGTCTCTAGTGACATTTTTGAGTCCCAGGTGCCCTCTACCGATCTCCCCCTCATCCCCCTTGTGGAACTCCGGGAGTTTGTCGAGGAAACTCGGAGTTGCCGGGATAGAGCCCAACTAACGCTCAACTGCTGGAGCTCCTTCGAGAGAGTTTACTGGTCGGCCCACGCTGCATGCCGGGTGCCTGGGCTCGACGTGAACGAGCGAAGGCGAGTCAGGAACTTCCTGGGGGATATCTTGGTGAGGGTGAGGAATGTCTGTGCCCCTCCCTCGTCCTCCCAGTAAATGTGTGTATATATAGGTTTTTAACTGTATTGGTGGTGGTTGCACTATGCTTCTGACATGGAGACAACTATAGCCAGCCTCAACGTCAACGGCAGCAGGGAGTCACAGCGCAGATTCCAGACCCCCTCGGTCCTTCGGGACAGGAGGTATGTGGTGTGCTTCCTGCAAGAAACCCACACGACCCCGGGAGATGAAGCCACCTGGCTCCTGGAGTGGTGAGGGGGGGGGGGAGGGGTGTCTACATGAGTCACCTCACCCACAGATCTGGCAGGGTGGCTATCTTGGCCCCACATTTTGAGCCGGAGATCTTGGGGGTCAGGGAGCCTGTGCCAGGCCGTTTGCTTCACCTGATGGTTCGGTTGGGGGGGGGGCACGGTGCTTCACTTGGTGAACGTCTACGCTCCCCTGGCCGGGCCGAGGCAAGCGAGCTTCTTCAGAGAAGTGTCCGCTCACCTTGCTTCCATCGACGAGAACCAGTGCGTCGTCCTCGGGGGAGATTTTAACTGCGTCCTCGAGGACAGGGACCACGGCGATGCCCGCACCAGTTGGGCTTCGGGGAGGAGGTTGGGGGACTTGGTCAAGTCCTTCGA
This sequence comes from Hemiscyllium ocellatum, assembly GCF_020745735.1. Lineage (NCBI taxonomy): Eukaryota > Metazoa > Chordata > Chondrichthyes > Orectolobiformes > Hemiscylliidae > Hemiscyllium > Hemiscyllium ocellatum. Next base: position 23,496,351 of record NC_083416.1, on the reverse strand, counting down.
CCTGGTGGACGTCTGGCGGAATCTCCATCCCGACTCCATCGCCTTCACCTTCGTGAGGCCTGAGGTCGGAGCGTCCAGAATCGACCACCTGTACGTTTCGCGGGCGTACACCTCCTGTTTTCCGAAGGCCTCCACACGGCAGGTGTCATGCACGGACCATCATCTGGTGTGGGTGGAACTCCTTCCATTCGGCGCCAGGCTCGGCTCCGCGTACTGGCACTTTAACAACCTGCTGCTGGAGGATGAGCGGTTCTGGGACTCGTTTCATCATTTCTGGGCCGGCTGGAGAAGGAAGCGGGGAAACTTCCCCTCCCTGAGGCTATGGTGGGATGTGGGCAAGGCTCACGTTTGTGTCTTCTGTCAGGAGTATGCGAGGGGGTCGACAAAGAGGCGGAAATCCAGGATCGGGGAGTTGGAGAGGGAGATGCTCGACCTGGAGTCACCCCTCGGTCAGCCCGACGCGGACCCGGCCCTGCGCGGGGTGTACGAAGAGAAGAAGGCCACGCTCCGGGACCTGCAGCTCGTTGGGGCTCGGGGCGCGTACGTGAGGTCGCGGCTCCAGCTCCTCCAGGACCTAGACCATGGCTCCCCCTTCTACTCGCTGGAAAAAGGCGTGGCACCCGTCTGCAGCTCCTTGTGCTGCTGGCCGACGACGGGTCCCTCGTCTCGGATCCGGAGGGTATCAGGGCCCACGTCTGATCCTATTACACGGCTCTGTTCTCTCCGGATCCGTCCAGCAAGGATGCTCGCAGAGTTCTGTGGGAGACCTGCCACAGCTCGGCCCGGAGGACACCGGAAGGCTCGACGCTCCCGTCATCTTAGAGGAGCTGACCGGCACCCTCGACTGGCTCTCGAGGGGCAAATCCCTGGGGCTGGACGAGCTGACTGTGGAGTTCTTTAGGGCGTTCTGGGACGTTTTGGGGAACGACTATGCACAGGTCCTGGGGGAGTGTCTAAATGCTGGAGAGCTGCCCCTTTCTTGGCGCAGGGCGGTCATCTTTGAAGAACTGGCGTCCGGTCTCCCTCCTCAGCACGGACTACAAAATCTTCACCAGGATGTTGTCTTCTCGCCTGGCTTCCGTGCTGGCCCACATGATTCACCCGGACCAGTCCTACACGGTCCCGGGCCGGAGGATACACGACAACGTCCACCTGGTCCGGGACCTGATCCACTTCTGTCGACGGGCTGGTCTGCCGAGCGCCTTCCTGTCTCTGGACCAGGAGAAGGCGTTCGACAGGGTCAATCACAAGTACTTGCTCGGGACTCTGCGGGCATTCGGGTTCGGGACGCAGTTCGTCGCCCGGATCTGACTTTTGTACGCCGCCGCAGAGTGTCTGGTTAAAGTTAACGGGTCCCTGACGGCACTCCTTTGCTTTGGGAGAGGAGTGCGTCAAGGCGGCCCCCTGTCCGGCCAGCTGTATTCCCTGTGCGTGAAGCCTTTCCTGCGCCTCTTGCGGAGGAGGTTGTCGGGGCTGGTTCTGCGTGGGCACGGGGGTGGTCCTCTCGGCCTACGCCGATGACGTGCTCCTCACTTTCACCGCCCCGGCTGATCTGGGGAGGATGCGCGAGTGCCAGGCCGTGTACTCGGCAGCGTCTTCCGCCAGGATCAACTGGGCCAAATATTCCCGACTACTGATCGGTCCGTGGCGTGTGGACTCTCTGCCGGAGGAGTTTCGGGGGTTCAGCTAGAGTACCACCTATCTCCTCTACCTGGGGGTCTACCTCAGCCCGGCCGAGGAATCCTGGCCGGCCAACTGGCAGGAGCTGGAGGCCAAAGTCTTGGCTCGCCTAGGCCGCTGGACAGGACTGCTCCGAGTGCTATCTATTTAGGCGTTTTCCGAAAAAAAAAAATAAAGGTTTGTACACTTTGTATCTTTCACTGTGTCTCACACCTGCGCACACACACATCATAGGTGCTGGGGAAAAAATAAGCACTACTGCAGTTAGGCGGTAATGTGGCGGGGTTTAAAAAAAAGGGAAAAGAGAAAAAAAACAGAAATGTCGCCCTTTTTGATGTGAAGGGTACTGCTTGTCACTGGCCACTCTGGTGTTTTCCTGGTGATGGAAATTGAATAAAGATTTGTACACTTTGTGTCTTTCACTGTGTCTCACACCTGCACACACACACACCATGGGTGCTGGGGAAAAATAAGCACTACCGCAGTTAGGCGGTAGTGTGGGGGTTAATTTAAATAAAAGAAAAAAATAAAATAAGCCAGAATAAAAAAAACAGAAATGTCAGTCCCTGCCCTCCCTTCACTGTTGGATCACAAAGAGAAAAAAAGAAAAAAGTAGACTGCTGCTGCACACCGTCCACCACTTCTCCCTCATCCACTGTCCGAACATGCCTTTGCATGCCCATTTGCTTCTGGGCAGTGGAGATCCCCATTGGAGGGCTCTCTACGTGGGAGTCCTCCCCCTTTCTCTCTGGGATCTGGGGTGGAGGGTGCTGCGTGCAGCAGTCCCCTGCAACCGCAGATTGCGGTGGTTCACAGACTCCCAGCCCAACTGCTTGTTCTGTGGTGCTGTGGAATCCATGTACCATGTGTATATTGGGTGTGGGCATTTGCACTCCCTTTTTGATTTTCTCAAAAACCTCCTCCTCTGCTTTTGGTTGCACTTCAGTCCCATGCTCCTGGTGTTCAGGCATCCCGTACAGAGGAGGGTGGGCAGGTCTGAAGACCTCCTCGTGGGTCTGCTCCTGGGCCTGGCCAAACTAGCCATAAACAGGTCCAGCCAGCAGGCTGTGGAGGGGTCGTCAGGGCTGACTGCCTACCCCTCTTCCTCGGTTATGTTAGAGCCCGGGTATCCTTGGAGAAGGAGTACGCGGTGTCCACCAACACCCTGGAGTTGTTCAGGGAGAGGTGGGTGCCGCAGGGAGTGTAGTGCATCATTTACCCCTCCAACACTTTTTTTGATTTAGTCCCTGCCCTCCCCTTCACTGTTTGATCACACAGCATTGCCCTTTGATGTGAAGGGCACTGCTTGTCACTGGCCACCTGGGTGTTTTCCTATCTTCCTGGTGGTGGAAATTGAATAAAGATTCATGCACTTTGTGTCTCTCACTGTGTCTCACACAAACAAACAAAAAATATTTTTGGTCTCGGGCAGCCCCGGAGAAGGAGCACACGGTGTCCACCAACACCCTCGAGCTTTTCAGGGAGAGATGGGCGCCGCAGAGAGTGGAATGTATTATTTCCCTCTTTTTTGGGAAGACTCCTGATTCCTAAACTGCCTGTACTACTCAGCAAGTTTGTTAACCGGTATTCGTTTTTACTGAGGACTGATTTCTGAACTGCCTGATCTGCCCAGTGAACAAGTTTTTGGTATAATTCAGTTCTTATTTGGGAACTGTTGTTTCACTGGCTGGTTACAGCCTGTGTGTTACTGTTTTCTTTTACTTTGAGAAAAGAACAGTGCAGATTTTGTGGCAGGGCTTAGCCCTTGCACTCTGGCTTTCTTTCTTTCATTTTTTTGCATATATTTTCACTTTTTGGTGTTTGTACTGAGATCCTGTGAGATGATGCACCTTTCCAGATGAACTGTTCCTCCGTAGGTAGCCTGGCCCTCTGTGAGTACACTAGGCCTCTATAAAGACCGAACAGGTGTGATTGCTGGGAGATGAACATTTGCTGCATCCTGGAGTGGGCCCTGCCTGTTGGATTAGACCATCCCCTATGAGTTAGCTACACCTTTTACAATGAACTGCACTCCCGTGAGTGGGCCTGTTTCTCTGTGGATCGACTAGGCCTCTATGGAGACTGAACACCTGTATGTGTGCTGTGGGGTATGCTTTTGCTTCCTTCAAGAGTGAACTTTGCACACTGGAGTGGACTTTGTCTTTGGTTGTGCACTCTGTTTCTGGCAATGGATTTTGCATACTGGAGTGGACACTGTTCCTGGGAATGAATTCAACATTCTGAAGAGAACCGTTATGGTAATGGACTCTGTGTATCAGAAGGGACTCTGTTTATTGGTAATTGACTGATTTGCTTAGACAAGATTGGATTAGATTCCCCACAGTATGAAAACATGCCATTTGGCCCAACAAGTCCACACCGACCGTCCGAAGAGTTACCCACTCAGACCCTTTCCCCCACCTTATATTTACCCCTGACTAATGCCCTAACACTATGGACAATTTAGCATGGCCAGTTCACCTAACCTGTACATCTTTGGATTGTGGAGGAAACTGGAGCACCCGGACGAAACCCACGCAGACATAGGTAAAATGTACAAACTCCACACAGTCGCCCGAGGTGGGAATAGAACCCAGGTCCCTGGCTCTGTGAGGTAGTAGTGCTAACCACTGAGCCACCGTGCCATCCATTTGACTAGTTGACTGCTTGCTTGTTGGGGGTTTATCACCTGCCCAGTCTTGTGTGTCCCTGGGTCTGGCAGGCCTTACTGTGAGCCAGGAGGCTCATAGGTCGTCCTGAAAGCTGTCATCCTGAGAGGCGGAGGATGGGTAGTCTGTTCTGTGAACCAGAAGGTGGGTAAGCCACCCTGATGCCTGTCGCCCCGAGAGCAAGAAGGTGGGTAGTCTGTTGTGAGTGCTGTCATCCCAAGAAAGGGTCATCAGGATGGTGATGTCCTAGAGGTGGTCAGAAGGTGTGTTAGAGCAGCTGAGAGCCAGAAAGTGCGTGGGGCAGACTGAGATCTGGAAGGCTAGTGGGCTGCCTTGTGCGCTGTCATCTCAAGGAAGGGGACCGGCTGTCCTAGAGGTGGCCGGAAGGTGTGCCAGGGCAGTCCACAGTCTGATGGTGCATCAGGGTGGGCAAGAGCCTGATGGTATGCAGGGGTGGATCGATAGCTGGAAGTCGGGTAGGCCATTCTCAGTGCTGTCACCCCAGGCAGGGACTGGAGGTGGCTGGAAGGTGCAAAGGGTAGTTAGGGAAGATGGAAGGTGGGTAGGCCATCCTGACTGCTGTTGTCCTAGGGGTGGTAGAGTGGGGAAACAGGATGGACTGTCTGAAAGATGGCTGGAAAGTGCGTGAGTGCGGACTGAGAGCCGGAAGAGGAATGGGGCAGACTGAGAGCTGAAAGGGGTATTTTAGTCTACTCACAAGGGCCAGGCCTACCCACAGAGGAACAGTTCATCTAGAAGGTGGGAGGGATGGTTGGCTTGATGGGTTGCCAGAGATGTCTGTGCTATATGAACTGTTTTGTTGTTCGGTTTATCGGACTGTCTGTATGTTATTGTGTTTCCTTTTTGATATGATAAAGTGGGATTTGAGATTTGTCCTCTTTGCCCTATGAATTGCTTGTATGGTGGGGTTTGGGGGTGTGGCTTTACCACCCCTTTCTCTTGTAACCTGCTGTTTCTTATACACAGCTGTTCATTATTAACTGTTTGTTTGTAATTTGTACTGGTTAATAAAATTTAAAAAAATAACCAGGGGATCAGGCATGTTTGGGCCCAGGTGTCTCTGGAGAAGGAGCACATGGTGTCTACCAACACCGTCAAGGTTTTCAGTGACAGGTTAACACCGCTGGGTTTGGAGAGTTTTATTTCCCCCTCCAGTTCTATTTTGATTTAGTTCCTGCGTTCCCTTTCACCTTTTCCATTCACTTAGGTATTATCCCAGATGGGAGGGGCATTGCTTGTCCCTGGCCGCTTGGATGTTGTTTTCTTCCGAGTGGTGGATTATAAATAAAGTTTTCTGCACTTGATGGTTCTTCACTATGAAAAAAATAAAAAGAAGGAAAAGAAATAACCAGGGGATCTGGGTATGTTTGGGCCCAGGTGTCCCTGGAGAAGGAGCACACAGTGTCTACTAACACACTTGATGTCTTTAAGGGGAAGTGGATACCGCAGGGGGTGCACTGCCTTATTTCTTCCTCCAATTCTATTTTGATTTTGTCCCTCCCTTCCCCTTCACTTATTTAGACAGATAGACATTGCCTGATTGGGTTCTGCTTGTCACTGGATCCTTGGTCACATGGGTATTTTTTTTCCTGATGGTGGAGTATTCATAAAATTACTTATAGCTGATATTTTCACTGTGTCTTGCACCCACACATAGACAACATGGGTGCCAGGGAAAAAGGGAAAAAAGTCACTGGGAGATTTAGATTTTAAAAAATAACATGGGATCAGGTATGTTTGGGCCCAGGTGTTGCTGGAGAAGAAGCATGCAGTGTCCACCAAAACTCTCGATGTCTTTAGGGAGAGATGGGCACCGCAAAAAGTGGAGTGTTTTATTTCCCAATTCAACTGTTTTGATTTTGACTCTACCCTCCCTTTCACTTTTTTCATGTGAGCATTGTTCGCTCTGGGCTTTGCTTGCCATGGGTTCCTTGGCCACATGGGTGTCTTTCCTAGTGGTGGAATATTAATGACGTTATTTACACTTGGTGCTTTTCACTGTGTCTTGCACATACATGCACACACAACATGGGTGCTGAAAATAAAATACCCAGGGGATTTAGAATCTCCTCAAGGGGACTGACTCAGCTGGCTGGCTACAGCCAGTGTGTTACTGTTGTAGTTAGTAACTGATTCCTGAACTGGCTGGCCACGCAGCCATTACATGCTGTTATACTTTCGTTCTCATTAGGGAACTGTTGTTTTGTTATTTCACTGGCCAGTTGCAGCCTGTGTTGTAGCCTCTGTTTTTCGGGGAAAGACTACGGTGATTTTATGGCAGGACTTGGCCCTTGCGCTATGGTTTTTAATTGTGCACTTTGTTTTTGTATGTGTTTTCACCTTTTTGTGGTTGGACTGAGCCTCTGTGAGTCAGCTGCAACTTTACTGGACTGTGTTTCTGTGAGTGGGCTGAGTCTGTGGGTGGACCAGGCCTCTGAAGAATAAACACCTATGAGAAGTGTATTGCCTGCCTTCTGGAGTGGACTCTGTCTTCAGGTGTGGACACCGTTTTGGTAATGGACTCAGCCTATTTGATAGTTGGTTGTATCACTTGTTTTGTGTGTCCCTTGGTCAAGCGGGCCTCACTGCGGACTGAACAGTGTGTAGGTCATCCTGAAAGCTGTCACCTCAAGAGCACAAGAATGGGTAGGTCATCCCGAGAGCTGGCTGTCCTGAAAGATATGTGAGTAGACCATCCTGAGAACCAGATGGTGGAGAGGCTGTCCTGAGTGCCGTCATCCCAGGCGGCAAAGGGACAGGCTGTTACAGAGGTGGCCAGAAGGTGAGTCAGGGTGGATTGAGGGCCAGAAGGTGCGCTAGGGCAGACGGAGAGCCGGAAGGTTCATAGGGGCGGACTGACTTTGAGTGGTCGATAGGTGGGAATGGCAGGCCGTTTGCTGATTCACCAGTGTGTCTGTGTTCTATACAATGTTTTACTATTAACTTGATTGGATTTGTCTAGTATGTATTCTTCGGTACTGTTTTCTTCTTGGTAATTAAGGCGGGACTTGAGGTTTGTCTGCATTTCTTTGTAAATTAGTTATATGGGAGTTTGGGGCCTAGTTTTGCAGTCCCCAGTTCCCTGTGAATTGTTCTTTATTATTGATTGCATTGTATTTTTGTACAGTTTTAATAAAAGATGATATAAACAGGGGAAAACAAACAAAAAAGATTTTAGAATCTCCTCCAGTCATAGAACATAGAATATTATAGCACAGTACAGGCCTGTCGGCCCTCGATGGTGTCAAAGGTTGGTGCTACAAATTGAAGCCCATCTATCCTATAGTATTCCATTTTCATCCCTATGTTTATCCAAAGGCCATTCAAATGCCCGTAAAGCTGGCAAGTCTACTACTGTTGCCGCTACTACTCTCTAAGAAACTACCTAGGGCATCTGTCCTATATCTATGACCCCTCAATTTAAAGCGATGTCTCCTTGTGCTTGCTATCACTATCCGAGGAAAAAGGCTCTCACTGTCCACCTTATCTAACCCTCTGATTTTCTTAAATGTCACAATTAAGTCACCTTTAAACCTTCTCTCTAACGAAAACAGCCTCAAGTCCCTCAGCCTTTCCTCATAAGACTTTCCTCCATACCAGGCAACATCCTGGTAAATCTCCTTTGAACCCTTCCACATCCTTCCTATAATGCGGTGACCAGAACTGTATGCAGTACCCGAAGTGCTCCAGAATTTTGTACAACTGCAATATGACCTAATGGCTCAGAAACTCAATCACTCTACCAATTAAAGCTAAGACTCGGTACACCTTCTTAACAATTCTAATAACTTGGGTGGCGACTTTCAGGGATCTATGCATGTGGACACTAAGATCACCCTGCTCATTTACGCTATCAGGAATCTTACCATTACCCAAGTTGCTCTTTCCAAAGTGAATCACCTCACACTATTCTGTATTTAACTGCATTTGCCACCCCTCAGCCCAGCTCTGCAGCTTCTCCATGCCCCTCTGTAATCTGCAAACATCCTACTGCACTATCTACAACTCCACTGACCTTAGTGTCATCTGCAAATGCTGTAACCAACTCATCCCACACCGACTCCGGACCATCTTTAAACCAGCAGAGTTCGGAACTAAATAGGACAAACAGTACAGACTACAGATTCAAAAAGACCACCAACGGTTCTCCTTCAAGATCCTCTGCTCCACGCTCGCAGCAATGTGCTGGCACCTAACCTCTCTACAGGCAGCCCTGCCTCAGCTGAGGGCCACACTCTCTCAGAATTGCAAAGGACCCACTCTGTACTATATCCTCAGGAGAATTCAAACTCTCAACAAACAGTATTTCAACTCCATCTCAAACATCAAAAACTGTAAGTACAACAAACCTTTATCTACCCACCTGCATAACCAGCGCTCCTCAAACATTCCAGTAGATTTCCCTGGCCTCTGGAACTGCTCGGACGCCATTAGCCATGCGGCTGGTGTAGCTGCCACCCCTACGCTGATTGATGATGTCACTTCTGCCCCCATTATGGCCCCTCCCACAACCACTTCCACCTTCACAATTCCTCATGCACCACATGTGACATCACTTCCGCCCCTCACATCATCGCTGATGTCACACGCTCAGTGACTTCCGCGCCCCCCACTGCCATGTTTGTCACCACTTCCACCCCCACCAACGCCACTCACCTGCATTCTACTGATATGCCCCTCATAGATCCCACTGTCACCATCCCCGCCCCCCAGAACCTCGAGGGGAACACCACACCTGCTCATGACTCCACCCCCATTCCCCCCACCACCACACCCACTCCAGTTACAGGCTCCGCCCCATTCCCAGCTCCACACCCACACTGGGTCCCAGCTCCAGGCCCTGCCGAGTTTCCACCATCGCTCTGGACCTCCTCCTCACTGAGGACGAACGATCAGTCCTCAGCAAAGGACTCACCTTCATCCCCCTCTGTCCATGCATCAATGAATTTAAAACATGCCGTGACGTCGAACAATTCTTCCGTCGCCTCCGCCTCCGAGCTTACTTTCACAGTCAGGATTCCCGCCCACCTTCCGAGGACCCCTTTGCCCACCTCCAACACACTGCATCCACCTGGACACCCCATGCTGGCCTATTACCCACCCTCGACCTTTTCATTTCCAACTGTCGCTGGGACATTAACTGCCTCAACCTGTCTACTCCCTCCCCCATTCCAACCTCTCACCCTCACAACACGCAGCCCTCCAATCCCTCTGCTCCAATCCTGACCTCACCATCAAGCCAGCAGATAAAGGGGGAGCAGTGGTAGTCTGGTGCACTGACCTCTACACTGCTGAATCCAAACGCCAACTCGAGGACACCACTTCGTACCACCCCCTCGACCATGACTCCACCCCCCCATCACCAAACCATCATCTCCCAGACCATACAGAACCTCATCACCTCAGGAGATCTCCCACCCACAGCTTCCAACCTCATAGTCTGGGAAACCCGCACTGCCCAAAGATCCACAAGCCTGACCACCCTGGCCTACCCATTGTTTCAGCATGCTCCTGCCCCACTGATCTCATTTCTACCTACCTCAACACTGTCCTATCCCCTCAGTCCAAGATCTCCATACATATGTCGAGACACCACACCACACCACACATGCCCTCCACCTCCTCCAAGACTTCTGTTTCCCCAGCCCCCAACGCCTCATCTTTACCATGGATATCCAATCCCTCTACACCTCCATTCGCCATGACCAGGGCCTCCAAGCCCTCCATTTCTTCCTCTCCCGACATCCCCAACAGTACACTTCCACTGACACTCTCATTTGTTTGGCCTAACTGGTCCACACCCTTAACAATTTCTGCTTAGAATCCTCCCACTTCCTCCAGACCAAAGGGGTAGCCATGGGCACCTGAATGGGCCCCAGCTATGCCTGTCTCTTTGTTGGCTACTTAGAACAGTCAATCTTCTTCCATAATTATGCCAGCACCACTCCCCACCTCTTCCTCCGTTACATTGATGACTGCGTTGGCGCCACCTCGTGCTCCCACGAGGAGGTTGAGCAATTCATCAACTTCACTAACATATTCCACCCTGACCTTAAATTTACCTGGACCATCTCTGACACCTCCCTCCCCTTCCTGGACCTCTCCATCTCCATTAATGCCGACCGATTTGACACCGACATTTTTTACAAACCCACCGACTCCCATAGCTACCTGGATTACACCTCTTCGCACCCTACCTCCTGCAAAAATGCCATCCCATATTCCCAATTCCTCTGCCTCCCCTGTATCTGTTCCCAGGAGGACCAGTTCCACCACAGAACACACCAGATGACCTTCTTTAGAGACCGCAATTTCCCTTTCCATGTGGTTAAAGATGCCCTCCAACGCATCTCGTCCACATCCCCCACCTCCGCCCTCAGACTCCACCCCTCCAACCGTAAAAAGGACAGAACGCCCCTGGTGCTCACCTTCCACCCTACCAACCTTCGCATAAACCAAATCATCCGCCGACATTTCCGCCACCTCCAAACAGACTCCACCACCAGGGTTATATTTCTCTCCTCACCCCTTTCCACCTTCCACAAAGACCATTCCCTCCGTGACTACCTGGTCAGGTTCACGCCCCCCTACAGCCCACCCTCCCATCCTGGCGCCTTCCCCTGCCACCCCAGGAATTGCAAAACCTGCACCCACACCTCCTCCCTCACCTCCATCCAAGGCCCTAAAAGATCCTTCCACATCCATCAAAGTTTTACCTGCACATCCACCAATATCATTTATTGTATCCATTGCTCCTGATGTAGTCTCCTCTGTATTGGAGAGACCGGATGCTCCTAGCAGAGTGCTTTAGGGAACATTTCCGGGACACCCGCCCCAATCAATCACACTGCCCCGTGGCCCAACATTTCAACTCCCTCTCCCACTCTGCCGAGGACATGGAAGTTCTGGGCCTCCTTCACCACCACTCCCTCACCACCAGACGCCTAGAGGAAGAATGCCTCATCTTCCACCTCGGAACATTCAACCCCGGGCATCAATGTGAACTTCAACAGTTTCCTCATTTCCCCTTCCCCCACCTCACCTCACCTCAGTTCCGAACTTCCAGCTCAGCATTGTCCCCATGACTTGTCCTACCTGCCTATCTTCTTTTCCATCTATCCACTCCACCCTCCCCCCGCCCCTGACCTATCACCTTCATCCCCTCCCCCACTCACCTATTGTACTCAATGCTACTTTCTCCCCACCCCTGCCCTCCTCTCACTTATCTCTCCACCCTTCAGGCTCTCTGCCCGTATTCCTGATGAAGGGCTTTTGCCCGAAACGTCGATTTTACTGCTCCTCGGATGCTGCCTGAACTGCACTGCTCTTCCAGCACCACTAATCCAGAATCTGGTTTCCAGCATCTGCAGTCATTGTTTTTACCTTGCAAATTTACTAACACATCCTGCTATGCCCTCCTCCAGGTCATTTATAAAAATAACAAATAACAGTGGCCCCAAAACAGATCCTTGCAGTACACCACGAGTAACTGAACTCCAAGATTAACATTTCTCATCAACCACTAATCTCTGTCTTCTTTCAGCTCACCAATTTTTGATCCAAACCATTAAATCACCCTCAATCCCTGGCCTCTGTATTTTGTACAATAGCCTACCATGGAGAACCTTATCAAATGCCTTACTGAAATCCATATACACCACATCAACTTCTTTACTCTCATTGCCTGTTTGGTCACCTTCTCAAAGAACTCAGTAAAGTTTGTGAGGCATGACCTACTCTTCACAAAACCATGTTGACTGCCATTTCTGCCCTGGGGAAAAGCGTCTGGCTATCTCCTGTATCTATACCTCTCATTATCTTGTACACTTCTATCAAGTCACCTCTCTTCCTTCTTCTCTCCAGCGTGTAAAGCCCTAGCTCACTCAACCTCACCTCATAAGACATGTCATTTATGAAGATGGAATGAGTCATTTCTACCTACAATTGCGACTGGATGAGGAGTTCCAGAATTACACCACAATTAACACCTTTAAGGATTTATATCAATATTCAAGACTTGCCATTGGCGTATCATCAGCCTGCACCCTTCTCTAGCAGACCATGGAGAAGGGCTCCCTCGGTTGCCATTAATAATGGAAGACCAATAAAGAGCACTTGGAGAACTTGGACATAGTGCTTAAACATTTTTTCCCAGGCAGGTGTATGTCTTAGAAGGGAAACATCTATGTTCCAGGTGCCCCAAGTGAATTACTTGGGTTAGAGAGTCGACAAATCCAGGTTACACTCATTGGAAGATAAAGTAAGGGCAATCAAAGGAGCCCTGGCTCCCACATCTGTACCAGAGCTTAGGTCTTCCCTGGGATTAGAAAATTATGATGGAAAATTCATACATAACCGAGCCTCCACTTTGGCACCTTTACACCTGCTATTGAAAAAGGGTTATCCTTGGAAATGATGGCGTAACCAAGAAGTAGCTTTTAGGGAAGTGAAAAAAAAAGCTATTGTCATCTAAAGTGTTGGCTACAATGATACGAAGCAAGAGGTGGTGCTGACATGTGATGACTCCCTGTGCGATATTAGGGCAGTTTTGGCTTACCAGTGGCCCAACAGGGATGAATGCTGAATAGCGTATACTTCCCAGAATTTGGCTGATGCCGAATGCATATATGCTCAGATAGAGAAGGAAGGTTTAGCAGACATCTTTGATGTGAGGAAGATCCACCAGTACCTTTGTGGATGGGAATTTGTCATTGTAACAGATCACAAAATGTTTTCAGGACTACTGAAGGAAGACAAAGTGATGCCGTCCATAGCTTCCGGTAGAACTGAGCAGTAGGCCCTTATTCTCATCACAAATGAGTACAAATTAGAACACTGTCTAGGAAACAAAGTGGCTAACATGAATGCCTTGGGCTGCCTCTCACTGGCAGATACTCCACTAGTGGTGCCTCCCCTCAAACAGTCCACTCTGGTCATAAACTTCTTGGATGCCCTTCTGGTCACCGCTGACAATATCCAACTGTGGGCACAAAAAGATCCTGTCCTAGTGAAGCTAAAACAGCTAATGCAAATGGGGGAAACAGAAGGGCTATCACAACCAAATTTGAAACCTTTCTGGACACGGCGAGAATAGGTCAATGTTGAGGACAGCATATTACTTTGGGGAGTGAGAGTGATTGTCCAGAGTAAAGGTCACCACCAGCTACTGGCTGAACTCCAACAGGTTCATCCAGGGATTTCCAAGATGAAGATGCTAGCAGGAAGCTATGTCTGGTGGCCAGGGTTGGATGCCGATGTAGCTGTGTTAGTGTGGCAGTGCCCAGATTGCCAACAAAGACAAAAATATCCACTGGCAATGCCTCCACATTTATGGGAATGGCCTGGTAAACCCTGGACTTGGTTATAAGTCGACTATGCCAGTTTTCATGGGCTCAATGTTCCTTGTCATTATGGATGCCCGTTGTTGGACATGTATAAAATTCATTCAGAAAACTCAAGGATGACATTTGAGAATCTGTGAGCATTGTTCATGATGCACAGACTCCCAGAAGTATTGATCATGGATAATGGGATGTCATAGAGTCATAGAGTCATAGAGATGTACAGCATGGAAATAGACCCTTCAGTCCAACCTGTCCATGCTGACCAGATATCCCAACCCAATCTAGTCCTACCTGCCAGCATCTGGCCCATATCCCTCCAAACCCTTCCTATTCACATACCCAACCAAATGCCTCTTAAAAGTTGCATTATACCAGCTTCCACCACTTCCTCCGGCATCTCATTCTATACACATACCACCCTCTGCGTGAAAAAGTTGCCCCTAAGGTCTCTCTTATATCTTTCCCCTCTCACCCTAAACCTATGCCGTCTAGTTCTGGACTCCCTGACCCCAGGGAAAAGACTTTGTCTATTTATTCTATCTATGCCCCTCATAATTATGTAAACTCCTAAAAGGTCACCCCTCAGCCTCCGACGCTCCAGGGAAAACAGCCCCAGCCTGTTCAGCATCTCCCTATAGGTCAAATCCTCCAACCCTGGCAACATCCTTGTAAATCTTTTCTGAACCCTTTCAAGTTTCACAACATCTTTCCGATAGGAAGGAGACCGGACTTGCACGCAATATTCCAACAGCGGGCTAACCAATGTCCTGTACAGCCGCAACATGACTTTCCAACTCCAGTACTCAATACTCTGACCAATAAAGGAAAGCATACCAAATGCCTTCTTCACTATCCTATCTACCTGCAACTCCACTTTCAAGGAGCTATGAACCTCAGTTACCAGCAGGGAATTTCCTAAATTCAAATAGCATTTGGCGCATAAGGGCAACTTCATATCATCCATTGTCCGATGGTCCGGTGGTAAGAGCGATCCAAACATTGAAGGCAGGCTTAAAGAAGCATCACTCCATGCGTCACTCAATAGCAAACTGTCCCATTTCCTGTTCAATTATAGGACTACTCCTCATGCAACAATAAGGATCGTTCCAACAGTGTTGCTGATGGGGAGAGACTCCACAACAGGTTAAACTTGATATTCCTAGACTTGAGATGGGGAATTTGGAGTGGCAGCAGGAACGCCAATGCCAGCCACATGCCTCCTCTAAATGAGAGAGACCATTCAATTTAGGGGATGAAATTTGGTGCTGGAACTGTGGAAGTGGGCCTGCATGGGTACGAGGCAAGATTGATTTGACATCCGGCCCCATGACTAATGAAGCTCAAGTGGGTGAAGCAGTCTTGAGCAAACATGTGGATCACCTGAAAGCTGTTACCTCACTAATAGAGCAGGAGCCAAAGATACCTAGCTCCTCAGCACAGCCAGAAAACATAGGTCTCCCCTGCTCCATTACCCTCCATCCCCTCCAACCCCGGCCCATCTACTCTCAAGGAAATCTCAGAGCCTGAGATGGATACAGCCTTGATATTGTTACCACCAGAAGAAGAGGAGGAAACTCTCCCGCGATGCTCTAGACTCTAGAGACAGGCTACGGTCTGATACATATTGCCCATGAAGGGCTTTTGCCGGAAACGCCGAATTTCCTGTTCCTTGGATGCTGCCTGACCTGCTGTGCTTTAACCAGCAACACATTTTCAGCTACATATTGCCCATGTCAATGTCTGAGTCAGAGGAACTGGACCTGGGGCAAAAATGTTGCAGGAAACTTTACAAGAGAAAGACCCAGAAAGACCAGACTTTATTTTATTTATCCCTTTGGTTAGCATTTGGATGGAGAGGATCCCAAGGATTGTATTGTGCACTTCTGATTGAAAATGTTTTAAATCACCTTCTGGATCTCATTTTCATGTGTCAATAATAAAAATATGGTGTCATCAATCTTACTGATCATTATTACTTCCTATCTATTAAATTAACACATTGCACACAATCTTTATTTTAATTATTTCTGTATAAATTAACCCTGAAGCGCCTCTATAAGTTTTTGAGATCACCAGCATTCCTGAGAAACTGTTCTTTTAAAATTATAATTTCTTGACTTAAAGATTTTGTTACATTGATGACTTCCCCATCTGACCATTACTCACAATGCCTGCAATGTCACAATTTTTGATTTCCATTGGGCTCAGAATGTGTAGGCTCAGAACAGCACCAACTCCCCTCCCCCAAATTATTTTCCATGATTTGTGTGCTTTCTTTTCCTACTGGATGAAGAGAAAAAAATATTTACTGTTAGCCTGATCCCCCTCATCCATTCTAATAAGTCATCCACATGAGGTAATGTACTCTTCAATTGATGATCCCTGCTCCATCTTATCCGATTTCTGAGGGCCATTGACATCTCAGTGATACAACTGGCTCCTTGATCTAATAGTTGAAGAGAATTTTACAGACATTCAGTCTGCTTTGTATACGTAGATGCATCTAGAATTCAAGGCCTGTTACTCAGGTATTGGTTGCAAATTAACTTTTCAGAACTTAGCATGTTAGTAAATTTCTTTTTGCATTGGAGAAATGTCCTTTGGTTGACCCCCTGGGCACTGTCCTTCATTGCTACCTCCATCCTTATCTGCTTCCTGTTTATTGGTAGTTTTCTTTGTGACCTGGGAATAAAATATCTCTCCCTTCAGTCATTAGGGCTTCCAGCGATGCATCCAAGAACCTCAGTACATCCAGTGATGACTGCCCATCAACAGTGCTGGTCCATTGAGGTCTCTACTGCTCCATTGTTTGAGTAAATAGCAAGTCTAGTCATGACTGACCTGTGCTTTGGCAAAGGGCATTTGATAGCTATGTTCTGCCTCCAGATGACTCCCATTGTTGCATTTGGGCACCAACCCAACTTAGACCCATTGCATTTGAAAATCGTGTCAGACTGCATCAATCCACATCACTGCAGCTGACCCAAAAATGATCCAGGCATTGGGTTCTTGACTGTAGATTGAAATTCCAGCCCAATATCTCATTACGTATGGCCACAATGAACAGTAAGGGGGTGTGTGGACAGGCAAGCAGGCATGCTATGTTTTAAATTTGTCTTTTTTTTGTCACAACAAACACCCGTTAAAGAGATTGTCGGAGATTAACGTTTTACATATAATATTGTAAACACTTGGTCAGAACTCTATTGATAGAGAAGTGAAGCATTAGCAGACACTGATAGATCCATTGTGTAATTGTAATATTTTCTATTTCTGTGTTGCACTTTAAGTATTTTGAATATCTATATATTTGTAATTTATATTATTTTCTAATTAACAACTGAACTGCAACTGAAGTGTGCTGCATTGGTAGCTCCAGTATTTACAGAAAGAAGGTCATAGACAGATGTGATGAATGACTTACATTTCTCAAATGAGGCTGACTGGGTAACTCGTGTATGTCTAAGTTATAAATTAATTCTATCCATCTTCACAAGTGGAATATAAATCACATTTACAGTTGTCTTTGACATTTGTTTTGGTGCTGTCTGGTTTAATAATATTTGTGATTTTGTTTTATTGTAATGAAAGTCATTATAATGATGTGATATCTATTAACACACATTTCTGATTGATTAGAGTTCTGAACAGATGAGTGATGCACATTCTGAAATTTACAATGTAACAAGTTTACAATGTAACTTCATAAGATATTGTTTCTTTAATTGTTTTTGACAGAATTAAGTTAATTGTCCCATGACAGAAGTTAAAATATCTTTATTTTTAATGCCATACAAATTGCTGTAGAGTTGCTTCTCTAAAAGAACAAATCCTCCTCTCTTATTAATTATATGGCATTTATTAACAGCCTGACTATGACAGTACAGAGGACTGATGTTATTGATAAGAAAATAATCCATAGAATAGAAAGTACTGTTGATTACCAAAAGGTTCAATGTAGATATTTGAAATAATTCAGATGCAGCATAAAAAGCAATTGTGTTCAGGGATCTGTGTTGAAGGATTACAGTAATCAAGGTGAGATGGAAGACGCAAGTTGCAGACTGGAATACACTCACATGAGAATGTGGGATGGGACCTTATGAATCATCTGGGAGCAAGAAACAAGGAAGAGAGTAGCACTTAATTGTGAGGGAGGCCAAAAGTCAGTTTTTCATCAGGGGGGATGAAACTATCGACTATTTTAGTTGGTGGTGGTTTGCCAGCCCTTTGAGCTTCCTAATAGAAATCTTTTTCTCTTCACATTTTATGCATGCATAATAAAATACAGCCTTTCCAGAATTAAGTATCCTCTCCAATTAAGTAATTAGCAAACAGGAACACATGGCTTGAGACTTGTAACTTCTTTAACTGTGGTGTGTAGCCAGCAAAGTAGTCTTCCGAATAGATTTAGATTTAGACTAAGTGGGAGCTGCTTTCTCTTTTATATTAATCATTCATTATTTGACAACTGAAGAAGAGGCATTGATGATTAAGATTGAGTTGTGGTAGTGACAGTAAAATGAGGCATGACTGTCCAAGGGAGGGAGAGGCAGACCTGCAGAGGAGAAAGTTCTGAAGAAGGGCCACTGAATCCAAATTGTTAACTCTGATTTCTCTCCACAGATGCTGCCAGATCTGTTGAGTTTTCCCAGCAATTTCTGTTTTTGTTTCTGATTTCCAGTATCAGCAATTCTTTCAATTTTCTACAGAGGAGAAAGCTGGATAGTACAGGGTTAGTTGTGCGTGGTTGTGAGACAATCAAGGGTTATATTAGGGAAGGGAGAAAGTCAAAGATGAAAGAGGATGTGTCAATGATGATACATGATAACTTGAGGGTAAAATGGGGCATTAAGGCTTATTTAGTAAGGCTTTTGACAAAGTCCTTCATGCTAGGCTTATTTAAAAAAAAGCTAAGATGTATGAGATCCAAAGTCACTTAGCTGCATGGATTCACAATTGGATTGTACTGAACAGACAAGGTGATAAAACGATTGTTAGAGTTGTGGATAATGTAGGAGGTTGTCAAAAGGTAAAACAGGATATAGGTCAGTTGCAGATATGGGTGGAGAAATGGTAGATGGAGTTTAATTTGGATAAGTGCGAGGTGCTGCATTTTGGGAGATCAAATGTTAAGGAAAAGTATATAGTTAATGGCAGGACCATGAATAACATTGATGCTTAGAGGGATCTTGGGGTTCAAAAGTGGCCATGCAAGTAGAAAGGGTGGTAAAGAAGGTGTATGGCATGCTTGTCTTTATTGTTTGGGGAATTGAGTACAAGAGTCAGGATGTCATGTTGCAGCTTTATAAGACTTTGGTTTGGCCATGCTTAGTTCAGTTGTTGTCGCCAGACTACAGGAGGGATATGGAGGTTTTGGAGTGTGGGGGTGGTGGGGGTGGTGTTGGGTATGGTGAAGAAGAGATTTACCAGGATGCTGCATGGATTAGTGCATATGAGCTATAAGAAGATGCTAGAAAAACTTGGGTTGTTTTCTTTGGAGTGGAGCAGGTTCAGGGTAGACTTGATAGAAGTCTGTAAAATTATGAAATGCATCGATTGAGTTGACGATCAGAATCTTTTTTTCCCAGAACTGAAATTTCTAAAACTAGGGAGATTGCCTTGAAAGTGAGAGGGGCAACATTGAAAATTGTGACGGACGAGCTCCTACTGCACACAAAGTCGGAGGAGTTTAATTTGGCATTATATTTGACACAACATTGAGGGCTAAAGGACCTGTTCCTGTGCTGTCCTGGGTCATAGACAAGACCAGAGGTATGGGCAAGTGCTCTAAATGGTCGAGGAAGGTTGCAGGGCTTTCAGTTCCAGGATCATTGTAAGGAAGTCTACAGACATGGCTGTGTCAATAAGAGTTTATTTGCAGTGAACCTTGAGGACATATTTGGATCACAGTGGATCAAGGGTGGAGACCTTGGTGTGGCCAATGTTAAGTGTGGGACTTCCTATTGGTTTGAAGTGCTCCAGACAGAAAGGAGGGACACCTACTGTCATCCTCAGAAAACAGGAACATCCACCTTTCTCAGTTGGCCTTGCAGTGCGGCATCACTGAACTATGGGTCCACTCTTCACTTACGCTCAGAGATTTACCACTCCTGTAAGGTGTGGCAGCAGCTCCATTGATCTGGATGACAGCTGGAGAAGTAGTGGTAGCAGTTTCAGTTCCTAAAACACTTATAATGCAGTGAAAACAATGCTCCTGACTCACAGGGAATGCATTCCCATCTGGGCAGCCTTTAAAAGTTGCATATGGACCTTTGATGCTAAGAGGTAATGGCTGGAGTGTTGACTCCCTGTCTGACTTGAGACATGATTCACCATTGGACCCATGCAAATTCTTAATTATATGGCTGCCATGTGACAGCACATGATCAGCCTTTCTGCCCTAAAGTGTTGTACATTTTCAGTTCCACCACCACTGGTACCACAAAACTCCTCCTGAATTTAATATTGAACTCCATCTCAGAAAAAGCAGATGAATAACCTTATCTCCATACACATATCTATTCATTTTAAACTCTTTACTTTTGCTGTCTGGAATTTTGGAGGAGCCTTTTACTTGTTGATTTTCTTTTGCCTTTGCTCCACTTTCTACTTCTCCTAAGATGCAACATGTTGGGAATAATAGGTGTGAGGCCATATTCTGTCAATCTGTTGCTCATTGTGCTGGCCCGCAAAAATATTAACTCACTTCTGTGCTTTCTTGAGTTTAATCATTGCAGCAAACATGTTATTTTGTACTCATTGCTATTTTGTATTACTTGCATTCAGTGTTGGTTTGATCTTTTCCAAGATGCTCAACTCATTCGCATTTTACTAAAACCTATACTTTAATCCACGCACCTATCACATCTGTTCATATTTCTGGAGAGAAAGAACTTCTGCTGAAGGAATTTAAATGGTAAACAAGTCAGACTATAAATTCCTTTCTCCCCTTTCTTTATCCTATTTACCTGATGAAGGAGCAGTGCCCTGAAATCTAGTACTTCCAAATAAACCTGTTGTGTGATTTTAACTTTGTCCAACCCAGTCCAACACCGGCACCTCTACATCATTCTTTATTCTAGTAACTTACCTTTCAAAATACTGAGTAATGACTTTTCAATCTTTGATTGAGCAAAAATATTTGTGTTAATGGTAGGATCTAATAAAGCTAATGATAAATGATATTGGATTGACAGCATCGTTCCTATTGGGCTGCATGACAAAGAAAGTTCCGAAGCATGCCAAGCAAATGTTCACCACTTTGTTGCACATGCACAGACATGGGAAGGAATTGAAATGAAATGAACATGTTATATATAGTATTTTTTAAAAAAATGTTAACATAGGTTGGCAGTTTGGGTAATTTAGTTGACCGTAAATTATAATTGAAAGGTGGTAGTAGTTGGAATAGATGATAAATTATTATTGGGTTGATTTTAAGTTGTAATCATGTTGATGGAAATTATAACTGGAATTAATTTGCAGTCAAATTCATAATAAATTTTAACCAGTTGTAAAGTAAATTGTAGTCAAGTTGATTTTAATTTGAATGAGCAATCATAGAACATAGAACATAGAACATAGAACATAGAACAATACAGCACAGAACAGGCCTTTTGGCCCACGATGTTGTGCCGAACATCTATCCTAGATTAAGCATCCATCCATGTACCTATCCAATTGCCGCTTAAAGGTCGCCAATGATTCTGACTCTATCACTCCCACGGGCAGCGCATTCCATGCCCCCACCACTCTCTGGGTAAAGAACCCACCCCTGACATCTCCCCTATACCTTCCACCCTTCACCTTAAATTTATGTCCCCTTGTAACACTCTGTTGTACCCGGGGAAAAGGTTTCTGACTGTCTACTCTATCTATTCCTCTGATCATCTTATAAATCTCTATCAAGTCACCCTTCATCCTTCGCCGTTCCAATGAGAAAAGGCCAAGAACTCTCAACCTATCCTCGTACGACCTATTCTCCATTCCAGGCAACATCCTGGTAAATCTTCTCTGCACCCTCTCCAAAGCTTCCACATCTTTCCTAAAGTGAGGTGACCAGAACTGCACACAGTACTCCAGATGTGGCCTAACCAAAGTCCTGTACAGCTGCAACATTACTTCACGACTCTTGACTTCAATCCCTCTGCTAGTGAACACTAATACACCATAGGCCTTCTTACAAGCTCTATCCACCTGAGTGGCAACTTTCAAAGATCTATGTACATAGATCCCTCTGTTCCTCCACCTTACTAAGAACCCTACCGTTAACCCTGTATTCCGCATTCTTATTTGTTCTTCCAAAATGGACAACCTCACACTTGGCAGGGTTGAACTCCATCTGCCACTCCTCAGCCCAGCTCTGCATCATATCTAAGTCCCTTTGCAGCTGACAACAGCCCTCCTCACTGTCCACAACTCCACCAATCTTCGTATCATCTGCAAATTTACTGACCCACCCTTCGACTCCCTCATCCAAGTCATTAATAAAAATTACAAACAGCAGAGGACCCAGAACTGATCCCTGTGGAACTCCACTTGTAACTGGGCTCCAGACTGAATGTTTACCATCTACCACCACTCTCTGACTTCGACCGGTTAGTCAGTTTTCTATCCAATTGGCCAAATTTTCCTCTATCCCATGCCTCCTGACTTTCTGCATAAGCCTACCATGGGGAACCTTATCAAATGCCTTACTAAAATCCATATACACTACATCCACTGTTCTACCCTCATCCACATGCTTGGTCACCTCCTCAAAGAATTCAATAAGACTTGTAAGGCAAGACCTACCCTTCACAAATCCGTGCTGGCTGTCCCTAATCAAGCAGTGTCTTTCCAGATACTCATAAATCCTATCCCTCAGTACCCTTTCCATTACTTTGCATACCACAGAAGTAAGACTAACTGGCCTGTAATTCCCGGGGTTATCCCTATTCCCTTTTTTGAACAGGGGCACAACATTCGCTACCCTCCAGTCCCCTGGTACCACCCCCATTGACAGTGAAGATGAAAAGATCATTGCCAACGGTACTGCAATTTCCTCTCTTGCTTCCCACATAATCCTAGGATATATCCCGTCAGGCCCGGGGGACTTGTCTATCCTCAAGTTGTTCAAAATGTCCAACACATCTTCCTTCCTAACAAGTATCTCTTCTAGCTTACCAGTCCGTTTCACACTCTCCCCTTCAACAATACGGTCCCTCTCGTTCGTAAATACTGAAGAAAGGTACTCATTCAAGACCTCTCCTATCTCTTTCGACTCAATACACAATCTCCCACTACTGTCCTTGATCGGACCTACCCTCGTTCTCGTCATTCTCATGTTTCTCACATACGCATAAAATGCCTTGGGGTTATCCTTGATCCTATCCGCCAAGGATTTTTCATGCCCTCTCTTAGCTCTCCTAATCCCTTTATTCAGGTCCCTTCTGGCTATCCTGTATCCCTCCACTGCTCTGTCTGAACCCTGTTTCCTCAACCTTATGTAAGCCTCCTTCTTCCTCTTTACTAGACATTCAACCTCCCTCGTCAACCAAGGCTCCCTCACACGACCATTTCTTTCCTGCCTGATAGGTACATACATATCAAGGACACGTCGTATCTGGTCCTTGAAAAAGTTCAACATTTCCACCACATCCTTCCCTGACAGCCTATGCTCCCAACTTATGCTCCTCAAATCCTGTCTTACAGCATCGTAATTTCCCTTCCCCCAATTGTAAAATCTACCCTGTTGTGCGCACCTATCACTCTCCATAACCAAGGTGAAAGTCACAGAATTGTGGTCACCATCACCAAAATTTTCACCCACTAACAAGCCCATCACTTGTCCCGGTTCATTACCGAGTACCAAATCCAATATGGCCTCCCCTCTGGTTGGACAATCTACATACTGAGTTAGAAAAGTTTCCTGGACACACTGCACAAACACCGCCCCATCCAATCTACTTGATCTAAAGAGCTTCCAATCAATATTTGGGAAGTTGAAGTCGCCCATGACTACGACCCTGTGGCTTCTGCACCTTTCCAAAATCTGTTTCCCAATCTGTTTCTCCACATCTCTGCTGCTATTGGGGGGCCTATAGTAAACACCCAACAAGGTGACTGCACCTTTCCTATTTCTGACTTCAGCCCATACTACCTCCAAAGGCAGATCCCCCTCAAACTTCCTTTCTGCAGCCGTTATACCATTTCTAATTAGCAATGCCACCCCCCCTCCTTTTTTACCACCCTCCCTAATCTTACTGAAACATCTGTAACCAGGAATCTCCAACGACCATTCCTGTCCCTCATCTATCCACGTTTCCGTGATGACCACAACATCGTAGTCCCAGGTACCGATCCATACCTTAAGTTCACCCACCTTATTTCTGATACTCCTTGCGTTGAAGTATACGCACTTGAGCCATCTCTGTGTCCTCAAGTATTCCCTGTCAGTGCTACCTTCTCCACAGCCTCCCTACATTCTTGGACATCCTGACAAACAGCTAGCTTACTTGCTGGACTACAAGTCCGGATCCCATCCCCCTGCCAAATTAGTTTAAACCCCCCCAAAAGTGCTAGCAAATCTACCCCCAGGATATTGGTGCCCTTCTGGTTCAGGTGCAACCCGTCCTGTTTGTACAGGTCCCACCTTCCCCAGAATGCAGTCCAATTGTCCAAATACCTGAAGCCCTCCCTCCTACACCATCCTTGCAGCCACGTGTTCAACTGCACTCTCTCCCTATTCCTTGCCTCACTGTCACGTGGCACCGGCAACAACCCAGAGATGACGACTCTGTCTGTCCTAGCTTTTAGCTTCCAGCCTAACTCCCTGAGCTCTTGAATGACCTCCCCACCCCTCTTCCTACCTATGTCGTTGGTGCCAATGTGTACCACGACTTCTGGCTGCACACCCTCCCCCTTAAGGATTCTGAAGACACGGTCCGAGACGTCTCGGACCCTGGCACCCGGGAGGCAACAAACCATCCGAGAGTCTCGCCCATGTCCACAGAACCGCCTGTCCGTCCCTCTAACTAGAGAGTCTCCTATAACTAGCGCTCTCCTCCTCTCCCCCTTTCCCTTCTGAGTCTCAGAGCCAGACCTCACGCCACAGACCCCGTCACTGCAGCTTACACCTGCAAGGCTGTCCCCCCCAACAGTTTCCAAAGCTGTATACTTAATGTTTAGGGGAACGACCACAGGGGATCCCTGCACTGCCTGCTTCTTCCCCTTCCCACCTCTAACTGTTACCCAGCTACCTCTGTTCTCTGTCCCTGTAGCTTCTCCCTATGGCTGTTTATAGTTAGTTAAATATTAGTTAGTGTGTTGCTGGGATAGCACAGCAGGTCAGGCAACATCTGAGGAGCAGGAGAATCAATGTTTCAGGCATAAGCACTTCATCAGGAATCTTACGCCCAAAAGTCTATTCTCCTGCTCTTCAGATGCTGACTGACCTGCTGTGTTTTCCCAGCAACACATTCTCAACTCTGAATGCCAGCATCTGTAGTTCTCGCTTTTTCTAAGATGTTAGTTAGGTAAGAAGAAAATTGGGCATTTGGTCCATTAAATGAATTTGGACCCAGGGCTGAAGATGTTCGCAATGCCAAGCAGAAAGTGACCTGAATTTTCCCAATAACTGAAATAACTTTTGTAGTGGCGATTACAAAAGTACTGAAGGAAACCTACTAAAACACAGAGAAATTGCTGTGTTTGGACAAAGGTTTTACTTAAGATTTGAAGTAGAGAAAAGTCAGGTAGGGGGAAGTGAGTTAGAGGTGGTAGAGCGAGTGGGGAAGGGACATATAGAATGGCTCCTGGAACAGTAGGCATTGACTGATGTTACTTTGCACAGGCACAAACCCGTTTGGCATCAGCTCACTGATATAATACTCTTTCCACAATGTACCCTGTCAAGTTCTCTAAGAATTTTGTATTTTTCAATAAGATCACCTATCTTTCTTTTATTTTCCAATGATTGCAGGCCCAATTTACTCAATCTCTCCTCAGTAGACAGTCCCTCCATACCTGCTGGAATAATGCTGAGTGCAAAGCATTAGGAATTATACTGTTCATTTTAAAGAAATAGTATCGGGTTATCTGGAAGCCAGTGTCTTTAAACACAAATGTAGATTATTTCTTGCCCATCACTATGATAGTAGTAATAAAACTTGTTTAATTTTTAAAAACTAAACATCTTAAAACATTTTTGATACCTATTAGTTTAATTGGCAATATGAGTACTTGTTTTCTACTTGCATTAATGGATATTGTAAGGTAACATTAATGTTTTAGTTCAGAATTGAATTCTGATGGAATATCATCAAGCTGAAATGTTAAGCTTACCTTCCATACTCCACAAAGGCTGCAACACTGTTGAATGTTTGTGGCATTTACTGTTTCTCTTTTAGATTTTCAACATCAAAGGCATTCTGCTTTTTATTCAATTTTCTATTATTTTTTAAACTGCTGGATCTTTGGATGGCGGGATTATCTTTCCTTTGAGACTGTGCTTTAATTTTAGACATCTCAATTTTTTAGGAACTTGAAGGTGAAATCTGAAGAGTGGCTGAACATTCTGGTAATCTAAAATAGATGCACAATAATTTAGTCATAACTAATTAAAAAAAGTAAAAAGTGGACTTGCCATGTAAACTAGTGAGTTAAGATGAAGTATTTTGACTTTAATAAACTTATTGTATGTATATTGCTCCCAAAAGAAAGAAGCAGCTCTAAATTTAGATGGTGTTGCAACTCTCCCAATCTTGAATGAAAGTCTCCAGCTATTCTGAGATGTTGAGTGCTATAAGCAGTGATTGGTTTGTGCATTTCACTCCAACTAGTTTTTGGACTGTGATTCTTTCAAATAAATTATTCACAGCAATGGCACATGTTGGAGAGGCGACTTCTGGTTCTGTGGCATCAGGATAGAACTCTGTTAGCTGTGCTAAGAGTAGTTGGCTAAACATGCATTTGTTGTGTGGTGACATGGTGCAGAAAGCAACTTAAGAAGGATTATACCTGAAACATCAACTTCTCCACCTCCTGATACTGCCTGGCTTGTTGTGTTCTTCCACCCTCCTGCTTGTCTACTTTGAATTCCAACATTGGTTAGGCCACTTTGGAATATTGCGTGCAATTCTGGTCTCCTTCCTATCGGAAACATGTTGTGAAACTTGAAAGGGTTCAGAAAAGATTTACGAGGATACTGCCAGGGTTGGAGGATTTGAGCTATAGGGAGAGGCTGAACAGGCTGGGGTTGTTTTCCCTGGAGCTTCGGAAGCTGAGGGGTGACCTTATAGACAAAGTATTTTCCCTGGGATGGGGGAGTCCAGAACTAGAGGTTTAGGATGAGAGGAGAAAAATATAAAAGAGACCTAAGGGGCAACTTTTTCATGCAGAGAGTGGTACATGTATGGAATGAGCTGCCAGAGGAAGTGTTGGAGGCTAGTACAATTGCAACATTGAAAAAACATTTGGATGGGTATATGAATAGGAAGGGTTTGGAGGGAGATGGGCCAGGTGCTGGCAGGTGGGACTGGATTAGGTTGGGATATCTGGTCGGCATGGATGGGTTGGACCAAAGGGTCTGTATCCCTGCTGTACATTTCTATGACTCTATGACTCTATCTGCAGTTTTTTGTTTGACCTTATGGATTGGCCACTTCACTGCAGTGGCAGAAGGAGGTACTGCAGATACTGGAGATTAGAGTTGAGATTAGAGTGGTGCTGGAAAAGCATAGTAGGTCAGGAAGCATCCAAGGAGCAGGAAAATTGACGTTTCATTTTTTCCCGAAATATCAATTTTCCTGCTGCTCGGTTGGTGCCTGACCTGTTGTGCTTTTCCAGCACCACTCCAATATTGACACCTCACCGCAGTGTTGCAAAGATCAAAATTTCTTATGGGATGCTCCATCCAGTCAGGGCCATGCTAGCTGGATGGCTGCTTTTCAATGCAGAGTGATGCCAACAAAGTGAGTTCAATTCCTGCTCTGACTAAAATCACAATGAAGGACTTCCCTTCTCAATCTCTCCCTTTATCTGAGATATGGTTACCCTCATGTTAAAACACCACCAGTTATCTCTCTGTAATGAGAGAGCAGGCAAAGGATTGGTAAGACTATGGGAACTTTACATTTTCCTTCTGTTACAACAGACGTATTTGCACATCTCGTGGATCAACCAAACAATTTTTTTAGAACCCTCTCACCATTGTTATGATTTACTTCATATAATGCAATATTTCAAATGGGGCCAGAAGAATGATAAGCAATCTTTCAGACTGGAAATAGCAGTAATTATCTTGAACATTAAAGAAAACTAATCTTTGAGAAAGAAAACTCAAGATTCAAAGTATGGCAAAGTTCTTTACAGCTGTTGTATTTAATAAAACAAATTAATTTCAGTTCAGGAAACAGTTTAATGCAAATTGTTCTCAAATTTCTATAGAGCTTTTTATCTCCAATAAATAAGTATCCAAAAATGGCCATTTTCCAGGAGGACCAAGACTACTCTCTCATTAGGAAAATACATAGCTGTGCAGCCAACTGAGCCCTAACTAAGCAATTTGTGGTTTATTGGAAGCAAATTTGCATTCATAAAGGAAGTCTTGCATCTCACAAGTGTGAGCTGAATAAAACATATCAACCATTTTAAAAGCACATTATTAAAATGGTCATTAATTCAATGTAGGAATAAATAAAAATTATCATTACATAAAGAGAATAAAAACTTCAAGAATTTAAGCTATTTTAATTAAGATTTGTGAAAGCCAAGTACTCCCTTTGGTTAACTGCACCTTGTCATTTAAAAAAAGGCTTTTATCCACTTCTCTTAATCTGAGTTAGCTCCTGCATTGTTTATAGAACGTAGAACATTACAGCACAGTACAGGTGCTTCGGGTCTCGATGTTGTGCTGACAGTTAAACCAGTCTGAACTCCATCTAACATACACTATTCCATTTTCAACCATATGTTTATACAATGACCATTTAAATGCGCATCAAATTAGTGAGTCTACTAGTGTTGCAAGCAGGGCGTTCCACACCGCTACTACTCTCTGAATAAAGAAACTACCTCTAACATCTGTCCTATATCTATCACCCCTTAATTTAAAGCTATGTCCCCTCATGCTCGCCATCACCATCTTAGGAAAAAGGCTCTCATTGTCCACCCTATCTAACCCGTTGGTTATCTTCTATGTCTCAATTAAGTCATCTCTCAACCTTCTTCTCTCTAATGAAAACAACCTCATGTCCCTCAGCCTTTCCTCATAAGACCTTCCCTCCATACTTGGCAACATCCTGGTAAAGCTCTTCTGAACCTTTTTCAACTCTTCCACATCCTTCCTATAATGCAGTGGCCAGAAATGTACGCAATATTCCAAGTGCGGCCACACCAGAGCTTTGTACAACTGCAACAGGACTTCATGGCTCCGAAACTCAATTCCTCTACTAATAAAAGCTAACACACCGTACGCCTTCTTAACAACCCAATCAACCTGGATGGCAACTTTCAGGGATCTATGTATATGCACACCGAAATCTCTCTGCTCATCTACATTACCGAGAATCTTACCATTAGCCCAGTACACTGTATTCCTGTTGCTCTTTCCAAAGTGAATCACCTCACACTTTTCGGCATTAAACTCCATTTGCCACCTCCCAGCCCAGCTCTGCAGCTTATCTATGCTCGTTTGTAACCTGCAACATCCTTCAGCACTATCCACAACTCCACTGATCTTAGTTGCATCTGCAAATTTACTACGCCCTTCTACGCACATCCTTCTATGCCCTCATCCAAGTAATCTATAAAAATGATAAACAACAGTGGACTCGAAACAGATCCTTGCGATATGCCACTAGTAACTGAACTCCAGGATGAACATTTCCCATCAACCATCACCCTCTGTCTTCTTTCAGCTAACCAAGTTATGATCCAAACCGCTAAATCACCCTCAATCCCATTCCTCCGTACTTCGTACAATAGGCCACTGTTGGGAACCTTATCAAAACCTTACTGAAATCCATATATACCACATCAACTGCTTTATCCTCATCCACCTGTTTGGTTACTTTCTCAAATTGCTCAATAAGGTTTGTAAGGCATGACCTATCCTTCACAAAACCGTGCTGACTATCCCTAATCAACTTATTCCTTTATAGATGATTATGAATCCTATCTCTTATAACCTTTTCCAGCACTTTACCCACAACTGAAGTAAGGCTCACTGGTCTTTAATTACCATGGTTGTCTCTATTCCCCTTCTTCAACAAGGAGACATTTGTTATCCTCCAATCTTCTGGCACTATTCCTGTTGACAATGACAATATAAAGATCAAAGCCAAAGACTCTGCAATCTCCTCCTTGGCTTTCCAGTGAATCCCAGGATAAATCCCATCTGGCCTAGGGGACTTACCTATTTTCACACTTTCCAGCAGCAGCATTATTTCTGCTTTAAATCTATTGTACCTCTACTGGAACACATGCAAAGGACCTAAAGAATCTCTGATGTATAGAGTGTTTCAATATGCACACAAAAAATCTGAATCCTTGTTTAAATACTAGAAAAGATGAAGCTAACATATACTTTTGATGTTACCGGCAGATAAAGGCAGAATGACGGTCATCTTAGATAAATCAGACTACATCAATAAAGCACAACAACTACTCGCAGACACCAACACCTACCAAATGAAGGATTCTGACCCCACACCACAACTCACCAATAGAATAATCAACACACTAAGGAATCTACAAAAAAACCGGACAGATAACCAAAGCGGACCAGCAAAGAATGAAACCTGAAAGCAACAACACCCCCAGATTCTACGGACTACCCAAAGTACACAAACCAGACATCCCACTCAGACCCATAGTATCACTACCAGGGACACCAGCATACAAACTGGCCTAAGAACTACAACAAAAACTGAAACACCTAGTCAGCGGATCCAAACACTCCATACAATCAACACAGGAATTCTTGGACATCATCAGGAATACACACATAGACAAAGAAGAAACCATGGTATCATTCGACGTGATGGCACTGTTCACATCAATTGACAAAACCCTAGCCAGAGAAACAATAGCCAACCTACTGGACATACATAACAGAACACAGGAGGCCGAACCTATCAACAAGGACGGCATACTTAAACTACTAGACCTGTGCCTCACCACACACTTTACATTCAACAATCAGATATACGAACAAATCAACGGAACACCCATGGGATCACCAATCTCGGGACTCATAGCAGAGGCAGTTATGCAAAGGTTAGAACATACAGCCCTACCACAAATCCAACCCAAACTCTGGATCAGATACGTCGATGACACCTTTGTAATCATCAAAAACACAGAAATAGAAAAAACACAAACGAATCATCAACGCCACACTCACAGGAATACGATTCACGAGAGAAGAGGAAAAGGATAGCCAACTCCCATTCCTAGACGTGTTAGTAGAGAGAACACCCAACGGAGAATTCACCACAAGGGTACACAGGAAACCAACACACACAGACCAAGTCCTAAACTATGAAAGTAACCACCCCAACACACACAAACGAAGCTGCATCAGGACACTATTCAAAAGAGCCACAACATACTGCAGTACACCAGAACTGCGAAAAGAGGAAGAGGAACACCTATACAAGGTATTCGCCAAAAATGGATACCCACGCAACTTTATCACCAGATGCCTAAGAGATAGACCACGGAACGAGGACATGCCACAACCAAAAGGACCAGCCACACTACCATGCGTCAGGAGCATCTCAGAACTGACAGCCAGACTACTGCGACCCTTAGGACTCATAACAGCACACAAGCCAACTTCCACACTCAGACAACAACTCACTAGAACAAAGGACCCAATAGCCAGCACGAGCCAAACTAACGTAGTTTACAAAATACCATGCAAGGACTGCACAAAACACTATATAGGACAAACAGGAAGACAGCTAACAATCCGCATCCATGAACATCAGCTAGCCACAAAACGACATGACCAGCTATCCCTAGTAGCCATACACGCAGACAACCAGGAACATGAATTTGACTGGGAAAACACTACCATCATAGGACAAGCCAGACAGAGAACAGCCAGGGAATTCCTAGAGGCATGGCATTCATCCACAAACTCCATTAACAGACACGTGGACCTGGACCCCATATACAAACCACTACAGCTGAAACTGACATCCGGAAGCGGCAAGAACATCCATCAACAGACACATCGACCTGGACCCCACATACAAACTACTACAGCTGAAACTGACACCCGGAAGCGGCAAGAACAAACCACTATAAATACCGGAAGAAACATCAAAGCAGCGCTTCACAGGAGGCTCCAATAGCACTGATGATGTTCCCTAGCCAGGGAACGAAACGTTTGCAGCAAAAACTTCCAGCTCGGCGAACAGAACCACAACATGTACTTTTGAACAATGCTGGTTGTAAAATTATTAAAATAATTTGGGTTTTGTTATTTGGTATGTTAGCTCGCCAGACTAGATATAATTGAATCTGTCAGCCTCTGGCTTCATAATCACATTATGCAATAACTGCTTCAGTCAACTTTAAAAATTATACACCATGACAATTTGCATCATCATAAGAAATCCACAATGTTTTATGCAATAAACTTTAATCTAGGTGGAAAGCTATATGATACTCAGTTTCTCTCATTTTTAAGACAATTTTACTATCTTGCACTTATGGACAATCATTTCAAATGAAGAGCGCAATGCACTTTTTGGTTTTCTATATGTGATCTCAGTTAATTGAACAGTGAGTTAAATGTTGTTCAGACAAATGTTTTAAAGCTTGTTAACAATGACAACCATTTGCACAAGTGCAACATTATATAGTTTCAACTCTGTGCTTACTGATGTTTCTGAACATTACACAGCTGACTGACTACACTGACCCCATTATACGGACAGGGTGACAGAAGGTGAGGCAGGTATCTTTCTACATGAACATCACATGTCAGGATGGCATATGGATGTTTTAAAGGCACAGGCCTGTCTGGTCTTGAATCGATTCTATAACACAACAGAGTCCTTAAGTGGTGTTCGTCATGGCTATCCAGTTTGTGCTTTGAAACTCGTCATTAGTGCAGCCATGTAATACCATTTTAATAGATTACTTTATGAAATAATTTAAATAGATTCCATCAAAGTATTGGTGCAAATCTTCTGATGTCCAAATGGTTGGAGATTGTTTGTACCCTGATATTATATATAAAGTATAACCCTGACTCTCTGACAATGTAGGAATTATCTGGAGAGTTTAACTTTCTGATGAGTAAGTACCTGGAGTCCATAATCCTCCTGGAAAGTTCCCAGTGCTTAGCCAGAACCACAGACTTTGTATTGTTCTGACTTAATTAGTTTTGACTTAAATAATTACCTAGGAAATATTTAGAGGAATTCAAACTTGCTTAACCCGTGTTAATATAAAAATGACTCCATTCTTACTCCTACTGGTACCCTGCCCCCATTGCTTACTTGACAACCTCTACCTGACCCACCAGTTCCAATACATACTTTGTCCAACATCTTTTAACACTTCTAAGACCAACCTGACCCAACACTACAAATCCCAAAACTGTCTGCTATCTTCTTGACCAACCACACAAGATTCAGCAGTTTGTCTTTTTACTCCACTGCTCTTCCCTCTCCAACTCAAAGCTGTAGATCTCCTAGGCTGGTATAAGAGCCATGGAGCTCTGCTGATCTAAAAATTCTTTATCTTTTGGTATATACAATATTCTCATTTCTCAATGTAGTCTGGTCCCACTAATATTCTCCTCTACCAGTACTATGTTTTCTCAGAAATAAAAGTTTTAGAAAAGGCACAGAAGGTCTGTCAGCATCTGTTGGAAAGAGAAGGTGACTTGATATTTTAGGTTCGTGACCTTGCGAATTTCAAAATCTCATCAATTATTATATTCCCCTTTTAACTTACATCTAAGACCACAACCTTTCCAATAGCTTTTGGACGTAGTTAGAAATTAGCAGTAGCTTCTTTGTGCAGTTGTCACACTAGTTAAATGGAACTTGCGAAGAAGGTTGACAATTATATCAAGCAATTGCATATTAGGATAAAGTAAAGATTGTGCTTGTTGAAGAACAATCAAAGAAAATCAATATGTAAACCACAATTGAACTTCAGAAGAAGTTAAGGATTAGCATTCATAGACTGATATTTATGTTTTATATTCCAGGCTCCCAGATTAATTTTTCTCCTTAAGAAGTTATTTTTAAAGATAGACATAATGGTGAATGTCCTAAGTGTTTCCTGTGCCAGGAATTTCATACTCCAATAGCTATGTATCAAAGGATATTCTCCCTGACCTCTGGAATGACTATTTTAAATTGATAATCTTCCTTACCAATTCCCTGACTATAGAAAATAGTCTCGCTCTTAATACTCTGTCAAAACTCCACATAATTTACAAACTTCTATTAAATTTTCAATTAGTCTTCTTAGTAAAATAGAGATAATTCATCTTAAATATTTAACAAACGTAAAGTGTGAATCGTACAATTTTGCATTTATCAAAGGCACATTTTTATTTGATAATTTATCAATGAAATATATGAATCATACAATTATGTTTAATGAGCCATGACTTCATAGAATATTACCACAGAGCAATAGGCTATTTGTTCCATTAAGTCTCCATGGGTCATCTTCTCATTCATATGAACAGTTTAGTCAACACAGACTCCTAGTTGCTTTACTTTTTTTTCTCAATAAAGCATCTAATTTCTTTTAAAGATCATTCATGCACTTTATTCCAACAATTGTTTGTTGTTCAAATCCTCAACTTTGCAGTACTTTTCTAAAAAGATTTTAAACATGAAATTGTGCTGCTTTGAATTTGATTTTGTGCCATAATAATTGTGTATTCAATAGTCTGTATCAGAAACATCTGGATTAATTGATGGTGTTACCTCTCCAAGAAAAGAGTGATGTTCAGTTACAGGTAGTCATTCTTGATATCAAGAATCCTACTCCATAACAGTATTGACCTGCTCTTCAAGGTTCTATTGTAAGGCATATACTTGTTGGCTTGGAAATAATTTTGTTTGAAGCTTGGCATATTCTTTAGATTTCACAAAGTGACTTCCTTTCCTATAATGAACATATTGTTGGAGTAAGGCTAGACATTGTTGCAGGTGCATTAGTCAGAAGGGGGTGAGTTACACTTTGGAAGGTGGGTGTGGATTTGTTGGGCCAAAGGAGCTGTTTCCACACTGTAGGGAATCTAATATAATCTAGACAGTTTTGTCTTTGCACATATGAAGTCTTGGAAGCATTACTGTAACATTAGATTGTTTAGGATTTTGAGTTAAAGCCATTACGCATGACAATTGTTTTAGATGAGATGCCTGTCTCCTCTGATTACATTAGATTCCCTATAGTATGGAAGCAGGCCTTTCAGCCCAACGAGTCCACACCAACCCTCTGAAGAGTAACTCACCAAGACCCATTCCCCTAGCCTATATTTACCCCTGACTAATGCTATGGGCAATTTAGCATGGTCAATTCACCTAAACTGCACATCTTATGGATTGTAGGAGGAAACCAAGCACTCAGAGGAAACCAAGCACTCAGAAGAAACCCACACAGATATGGGGAGCATGTACAACTCCACACATACAGTCACCCGAGGCTGGAATCAAACCTGGGTCCCTGACGCTGTGAGGCAGCAGTGCTAACCACTAAGCCAACATGCCGCCCAAATAATTGGATGCTCTAAGAATACTAAGTGTTTTTAATAGCCAACACTCTGTGTTAGTCTCCAGTAAATGGAACTTTTGCTGACAAATACATCTTGAATAATTTTCCAGACTGAGACCACTACTATTCAGATTGTTTGTTAAGCAGTTAAATTCTCTTATGATTGAAGACATTCAGTGATGGATGTTACTAAGAGATTGATAATAATTCTACTGCAAATAAGCTTTTATGATTAAGTTTCTATAATTGCATGGTTCAGAAAGTACACTAATGAAACTAGTGAAGCTACCTGCCTGACATTTATGTTATCTATCACAGGCTCTCACACCAGTTGCTGTCCTTAATAAGATGTTTTTTCTCAAGGGAGACATCCTAAGTGTTTCCTGTGCCAAAAGATTCATCCTTCAATAATTCTATATCAAACGATGCTGTTCCTGACCCCTTGAATGACCATTTTAAATTGAAAGCCTACCTTACTCATTCCCTGACTGCATAAAATAAATTTTCATTTAATACTATATCGAAACTAAATTTTCTCTTGGTCTTCTCAGTAAAACTGAGATAAACCATCTTAAACATTTGACGAACACTAACTGTGGATCATATGATAATATATTTACCAAAGGTGACTATTGAACTTCTTCTCATTTGTAAAGAAATGTACTCACCTGTTCTGCAACAAATTGGGTGCTAAATGTTGAAGGTGTTTGAAATCTTAGGAATTAAGATTTCACATTAATTTGCTGATTTCATTCCAGGATATCCCAGAGATCCTTCTATTTCAAGGACCGCAATTTCTCTTCTCACGTGATAACAATGCCTTTCAGCATATCTCCTCCACTTCTTGCACCTCTGCCCTTGAATCCCACTCTTCCAACCACAACAAGGATACTGCCCCGGTCCTCACTTTCCATTCCAATAATATGCCATTTGCACCACCTCCAATCAGACCCCACCATCAGAGACACATTTCCCACCCCACCTTTATCTGCGTTACACAGAGTCCCTCTGTGACTCCCCCCACCAACACACCCTCCACACCTGGCACTTTCCCTTGCCGCTGGAAGAGGTGTTAAATCTGTGGCCACAGCTCCCCCCTCACCGCCGTCCAAGGCCTCAAAGGATCTTTTCGCATCCAGCAAAGATTTTCCATCACATCCATCCATCTCATCTATTGTCTCCTTTGCTCTTGATGTGGTCTCCTCTTATTGGGAAGACAGGACACCAATTGACAGAGTGTTTCTGGGCACATTTCTGGGATACACGTGCCAAACAACCCTCCCACCCTGTAGCCGACCACTTCGACTCCCCTTCCCAATCCACTAAGGACAAACAAGTCCAGGGTCTCCTCCACTGCCAAATCCCAGCCACCTGCCAATTGGAGGAAGAACGCCTCATCTTCTACCTTGGGACTCTTCGACCGCACGGCATCAGCATCACTTTAACTAGTTTCCAAATCTCCTCTCCCCCAACCTCATCCAAGATCCAATCCTCCAACTTGGCACACCTTCTTGACCTGTCCAATCTGTCCACCTTCCTTCCCACCTATCAGCTCCACTCTCCCCACTGACCTATACCTATCAACTTTCCATCTACCTTCTCCCCCCAGTCTTGCCCCCACCCTCCTACTTATCTCTCAG
The DNA here is from genome assembly GCF_020745735.1 of Hemiscyllium ocellatum. Taxonomy (NCBI): domain Eukaryota; kingdom Metazoa; phylum Chordata; class Chondrichthyes; order Orectolobiformes; family Hemiscylliidae; genus Hemiscyllium; species Hemiscyllium ocellatum. Next base: position 23,459,253 of record NC_083416.1, on the reverse strand, counting down.
CCCTTTCCCTCCTACCACCGCCACATTCGTGAAAAAGAGCTTATGCCCTAAACATGACTCTCCAGCTCCTCAGATGTTGCCTGTCTGTTGTGCTTTTCCAGCCTCTGTAGTTCTCACCTCCTCCAATTTGCTGATCTATCAAATGAATCTGATCACTTGAACTCCTTAGGTGGAAAGATTTGTAATAATCAGATTTGGTGCATTTGGTGACTGTTAATAGATAGATTCTTGAAGATACTGATCATTATCTTGTTTTGGAAGATGATGGAATCCTTACAGTGTGAAATCAGGCCATTTGGCCCATCGGGTCCACATCTCACCTCTGAAGAGCAACTCATCCCCCTGTAACCCTGCATTCCCAAGGCCAATTCACATAGTCTGCACATCCCTGAAAATTATGGGCATTTTACCATGGCCAATTTACCTAACCTGTGGGAGGAAATCAGAGCACCCAGAGGAAACCCACACAGAAGTGGGGAGAATGTACCAATGCCACACTGACAGTTGCCCGAGGGTGGAATTGAACCTGAATCCCTGATGTTGTGAGGCAGCAACAGTCCTAACCACGGAGCCACAACTGGGTTTTGATCTCCTTGTGTTACCTTTTTTTTGTCTTACTGGAGCTTAAATTGATTACTATTGTTGATTGTACAGATTGTACTTATGTTATTAAAAATGAAGTTATTGAAGTTTCTACTTTAAATGCTATCTTTGTAATAAAGTTTGTTTTTTAAACAATATGGGATCCCATAGAGAAGAATGAAGATATTTCTTTTCCATGTTGACTAAAATATTTCAAAAGATATATAGTGAAAACAAATTAAAATAGCATCAATTAATAAATGATTTTCCTGACTGTATCAAAGATGTTTGCAGTGTTGTGTTCACATGGGACGTTTTGTGTCTGAGGTATTTCAACACCATGAGATCAGAGTCACAGTCTTTACCCTTGTCTCTAATGCTGTTTTGTAACAAATAAACCCTTTTAAAATCTCATGGTTATGGAATAAAATTTCAATTTTTGCTCAAACTTGACCTATTGCAAGCCTTAACTCTGGCATCCCGGTTTGCCAGCTGCTTCTGACCAATCAGAGGCTGACAAATTCTCAATCCTAAAAATTGCTGGTTGAATCCTACTGCTCAGAATATTCAACAAGGAAAAGCTAAATCTTTTTCAACTCTGTCACAAACTGAGGGTTGAGGTGAGGCAAGAGCATGAAAAGGGCTTTCAGGGGCCACTCCCTTGCCACTCCCCACCCCCGGAAGCTTTTTGGCTCATCTGGGTGCTGCTGCAACAATGGTATACTCTCCAGACAGATGTATCCCCCTCCTTCCTTCCCAATCCTTACCTCAATAATAGTTCCCTGTCTGTAAAATACATTTTTTATTTTAAAAAGTAGGAGGTTGCCTACAATTTGAACTTTTCTCTTCCTTACTTAATTTCCATTGCAAGCTGCGAGCTTCCTATTGGGTCTTGAACATTGAGATGCTGCCCACTGTCCTTAATTAAATGTTGACTCTGCCCTCTGGCCAGCAGTAAGTTACTGTTTGCAACATAGTGTAGTCTTCTGACCTATATTACTGACATCAGTTATCAGGGAAAATCTACTCTTTCTGCAATGTCTCCATTCTTTGCATGCTTGTTGCTATGAATATATCTGCTATTAGTCAGTCTACTTTTAAAAAGCTCCATTAAGAGTAACCTTGCATTCAAGGGGATAATATGTATGCTTTTTTGGCAACCAAGGTGATAATCTCCTGTGTAGATAAATAGCATAATTTCATTGAAACACTACTTCCCTAAGATTAGCACAAGAAAGTTGAATAATAAATACATTCCTGTAGTGGTTCTCCTGTGTCAACAAATGTAAATAATGACAAAAGACATGAAAAGATCTGGAGTGCAGGAAATTGGAAACTGTAGAGGAAGAAGGAGTGTGGTTCAATCTCAAAATGCAGCATCGCACCTTAATAACTGGATAAGTTTAGTCATAACAGTGGTTTGGGTCAGCAAGGTATTGGAAAACTAATGGGAAGCAGAAGACAATGTACGTAAAGTTTTCTGTATTTTGTAGTAATTATTTATACTGTAAAGGCATCAAATTATGGATGAAATTAATCTTTGAACAAAATGAGCAAAAGTGAATTCACAACCATTTGCTATCCTATCTGATTTTCTTCTTTATACTGAAGTTGAGAGATAGTATTATGTGGGTTACAATTTCTCTATTGCTATCATTGCACTACATTTGTTATGAGCATACAGTTACCATAATATGTTTTACAAATATATTGATGCAATCAAAAGAGTGCTTTGTCTTTTTCATCAGTGTTGTTAAGAAATATAAATAAATGCACATTTTAAATTCAGTCTTTTTAAATGGGTCATAAATTTATATCCACAGCAATTTAAAAATGTTTTTATTTTGAAATATAGATTTTAATGCTTTTTATATCCACACGAGTCTGAAGAAGATTCAAGATTTATTTTAAGTTGCAAAGCTTTGAATAATATGGTACGGTACACAAAGTACTGGGCTAATGGTAAGATTCTTGGCAGTGTGGATGAGTAGGAGATCGCGGTGTCCATGTGCATAGATCCCTGCAAGTTGCCACCCAGGTTAAAAATCATACAACACCAGGTTATAGTCCAACAGATTTAATTGGAAGCACACTAGCTTTTGGAGCGACGCTCCTTTATCAGGTGATAGGTTGTGTGATTTTTAACTTTGTACACCCCAGTCCAACACCGGCATCTCCAAATCATGGCCACCCAGGTTGATAGGGTTGTTAAGAAGGCGTACAGTATGTTAGCTTATTGGTATCGGGATTGAGTTTCAGAGCCATGGGGTCATGTTGCAGCTGTGCAAAATTCTGGTGAGATTGCACTTGGAGTATTGCATACAGTTCTGATCGCAGTATTCTAGGAAGGATGTGGAATCATTGGAAAGGGTGCAGAGGAGATTTACTAGGATGTTGCCTGGTATGGCTGAGGGACTTGAGGCTGTTTTCATTCGAGAGAAGAAGGTTGAGAGGTGACTTAATAGAGACATGCAAGATGATCAGAGGATTAGATAGGGTGGATAGTGAGAGCCTTTATCCTTGGATGGTGATGGTTTAGCATGAGGGGACATAGCTTTAATTTGAGGGGTGATAGATATAGGACAAATGTCAGAGGTAGGTTCTTCACTCAGAGTGTAGTAAGGGTGTGGAACGCCATCCTGCAACAGTAGTAGACTCACCAACATTAAGGGAACTTAAATGGTCATTGGCTAAACATATGAATGGTAATGGAATAGTATAGGTTAGATGGGCCTCAGATTGGTTTCACAGGTCAGCGTAACATCGAGGGCCGAAGGGCCTGTACTGCGCTGTTATGTTCTATTCTATTCTATTCTATGTTTACTAATATGGTGTAGTTAGCAAACTCCCTTTCTTTAACTCACTTTTGTCTCATCCTTCCTGTAGGTTGGCAATCAGAACTGCATGTAATACTCCAAGTGCGACCTCACCAGAGTTTGGTACAGCTGCAACATTTTCTTTGGGCTGCTGTGTCTGAGGTATCATTTCAAGTTTTTCTTTTCTGTTTATCATTCAGTCAGATTGACCTGAGACCCATGTCTGCGTGGGTTTCCTCCGGGTGCTCCTGTTTCCTCCCACAGTCCAAAGATGTGCGGGTCAGGTGAATTGGCCATGCTGAATTGCCCGTAGCCTTAGGTAAGGGGTAAATGTTGGGGTATGGGTGGGTTGCGCTTCGGCGGGTCGGTGTGGACTTGTTGGGCCGAAGGGCCTGTTTCCACACTGTAAGTAATCTAATCTAAAAAAAAAAGATAGATCAATAATGGCAATTCACTGATGCCATTGCAAGTAATGAATTCAGTTGAATGTTCAGTGAATTAAGAACACTTAAAAAAAATTAAAGATTGAGCTCCAATTCTGACCTCCTCAAGCATATCAAATCACAACTGAAGTGTTTTCAAAACTATTCAGACATGGGAAACAAATGAAAAAGCATCATTTTGTGGCAATTGGTAAAGCGAGACAATATTTGTGAACAGACTTTCTTCATCATGCATAGTTGTTATACAAGAACAATGCTACTTGCATCAATTCGCAAGACTGAATGTTGACCCTATTAATTTCTGCACTCAGATAACACTATTTCTAATATCTTGCACATAATTACTTGCTGACTGAAAAACTTTGTTAAAGCTTTGTGTGTCCTTGGCAGAGAAAGTGGATAATACCTCTCTGGAGCAAAATGTTATTAAAAAGTTCCAGTGGCATACACATGGGCAGAACCTTCTTGATTTATCGAGGGTCTCATCAATGACTGGAAGGAAATGGTGAGGCCACAGGCAAGGTCTTCCCATGGAATCAAGACTCTGGAGAAGGCTGGGTATGTATGTCTGTGGCGGGGAAATGGGTGGTTGAAAGGGGATGGGGGAAATGGGGTGGGTGGGGAAAGGGTACGTGGTGTGGCCCAGTATAGCTCAGCAAGAACCACTGGCCAATCAGAGGAATGGGCATGTCAGCCCTTGTAGGAGGTAGGGGTGGGTATTATGGGTATTACTATTCTTAAAAATTATTGTTGTTGGTTAGGGTGTCACAGGGAGAGGGGGTAAGGATGCTGGGTGGCTCTTAGTGATATCAAGTACCTCAATCAAGCACTGAATACTTGATTAGACACCACCAAGGTCTCAATTTGTGGCAGGGTGGGAATATCAACAATTGGGTCTTTCCACTCAAAGCTTAATTCTGTTGGAGACAAGAAAGGGGAGAGCTATGCTAGTTACTGAATTGCTCTTGCGGTCTCCAAGCTTTTCACCACTGGAAACAACTGGAAACTGATTTGGATGATCAGTTTTATGATCAGAGATCCTACCTATGTGAATTTCAGCTATAAATTCAAACAGTTCTGTTGTATACTTAGACCGTGAAACATAAAACAGCAGAAAAATTTACTTTTCAAGGTTGGAATTGTTTCACTTTCAATTAAAGCAGTCAGTAGTAAACTTACATAGCAGTGACCTGAAACGCAGAAATTAGATTAGATTACTTACAGGGTGGAAACAGGCCTTTCAGCCCAACAAGCCCACACTGAAGTGCAACCCACCCAGACCCCTACATTTGCCCCTTACCTAACACTGCGGGCAATTTAGCATGGCCAATTCACCTGACCTGTACATCTTTGGACTGTAGGAGGAAACCAGAGCAAACCCACGCAGATACAGGGAGAATGTGCAAACTCCACACAGTCAGTCGCCTGAGTCGGGAATTGAACGCAGGTCTCTTGGACTGTGAGGCAGCAGTGCTAACCACCGTGCCACCGTGCCACCCGCTTTCAATTAACAAATTATCTGTCCAACTTGGAATGCTAACCATTGGGCACTGTGAGAAATTAAGCTGGATCTGCCTATCTTCAAATAGTTGGAGTCTGGACATAGCTTGGAAAATGTGCTTTGGGATTTCCATGTAGATCCCATGGACTAACTGAGCATTAATGAAGAAGTTGAAACCTCAAGTGAGTTAAAGTTAAAAAAAAAGAAGGGTTTTGAAGTTAGATGAAGTAAAACCTGCTTTAGCCCCCAAGTGATGTCCCACCCCCAACTGCTCACATTGACATGCAATTTCACACACTGATCACACCATGTGGTCACATGACCCCATTGCATTCCACCATTCCACTCCCCCAACTCCACACTACTTCCCACAAAAAAGAACTTTCTCTGATCAAGACCATCTCTGGATGACACTTGATTCGAGTATTATCCCTTTCTTTTGTTATCAGAATTTGGGGCTAGGTCTGTTCCTCTGTCTAGCTCTGATTCTTGATTAAAAAGTCAATAAAAGGTTTTATTAGTTAACTCTGCTGCTTGGCACTTTTTAATCGTCATCAATATCAATCATTATCTTTCTAACTTATTAATGTTTAACAGTTCTGAAATTTGATCATCTACCCATTCAAAGAGAAAGTAGATTATGTAGCCCCTCATGCATTACATTCTAGTACCCCATTGTGTGTTCACAGCATTGCTATTCTATTAAAAACAGTATGTGGGATTTTCTGCTCTTTTGAGCAACATGGACAATGGTGAGAAGTTTGAGTGAATACAGCAAGAATGAAAATATCAGATTTCAATGTCAGGAAAGGTTTCAGATTTTTCCTTTAGAATTCAAACATTAAATTCTCAAGTGGGATTTCAGAGAGTGTCGAAGGAATGGAGAGCTGCCAAAGTGGGAGGATTCTTACAAATCACATTCACACCAATGACAACCTTGTTTTCATATACTTGCATCTCATTATTTGCTAATTTTGCCTCATTTCTTTGTAGCTTTCAGTTATTTCCTGCTTTTTCAAAAAAAACTAGCTAGTACCATTTCCCAACGCAAAAATCAGAGTTTTACCTGGTAGCAGCAGCTTGCTGCTTGCCTCTCCATGTCTTTATCTTACTTTATTGTCACCATCAATTTTCTGCCATCTTCCATCCTTCATCCACCCTAATAGGCTTCACTAATCTACTAGCCTCATCAGATCATCACAGTTGCTTTTGAGCCATTTCTCACACCACTTCAGCTCTTCAGGGCTCAGGGCCGCCTTTAACTTGTATGTTTCTTCCAGGTTTGGAACACAGAGACACACAGGCATGTTTTTGCACCAACACATTTTATGGCTTTTAATTTACGTCCTTACCTCTCATTCACTTATCACTGATTCAGAGGCTGCTAAACTTTCTGGCTTGCATTGCTGTTTAGCACAGAGGAAGAGGCAGACAGCTTGTCACTGCACAAAGCATTGAACTTCAAGGTGGTGTTGCTGTACAGCACCATGCTATGTTAATGTTACACTTACAACACACTGCATGTGCTTCAACCAAATGGTCATTCATGTCTGAAAGTCAAAGGGGATCAGTCCTCAGAGGAGTGAAGAGTAACTATGGTCAATTAAGGGTGCTGCCACACTCAGTCAAGTGCATCATTTGATCTCAGTCCAGGCACTTGGCCATGGTCAGTCAGATGCTTTATCCAACCAGTGTCTGGGGATGATTGGTCTTAGCTGGTCTTGGATTGGGCCATGGTTATTCCTGCAGGAAAGTGCCAATAGTCCAATGCTCTCAGGTATGTCAGTCATATTGTTATAGAAACAGCAGCGCAGGGTTTGGCTGTGCTCTGTTAGGGCTGTCATCTCAAATCAATCTGAAGATTGAGTGTTAATGGTTTGGCAGGTTATCATGGAGCCCTGGGGCAAGTGGGAAGACCAGGTCTGAGGTTGAGGTTTATTGGACTGGATTGGTGATGGAATGACAGTGAAAAGGGAAAATTCATATTAAAGGGTGGGATTTCATAAAACATAGGATTTAATAAGTGAATCATTTATTTATTCATTGTCACATATATCCTGAAGTGTTTTTTCACCAAAGTCTGGTGCCATTTTGAGTTACTATAAAGGTAAGAAGAAATTACTTAAATAAGAGTTCATGTTTTGTTCAAATTGGGGTCTCAAGCATGGCTTCCAACCTTCTGTAAGGTCTCTGCAAAATGTTCTGGTCCTCAAGGAGTCCTCCTCTGGAAACAGCACCAATAATGCTGATGCCCCAGGAGACCCTGGCTCTGTTGCTACTGCCTTGCCGACACTGGCAAGAGTCCAGGCTACAGGCCTACACCACCAGGAATCTCTGCTCTGGGCATGGCATCTGCCAAGCATCCAGGCTCCAAAAATACCACTGCCAGAAGATAGAAAGCTGTTAGAATGGGAAGATTCTCAAAAATCGTAATCGCTTTTGCCTCAAAGTCAGAAGTATGTATGGCCAACATGGGCATGGCTATTCACAATTTATTAGATCAGGTGGTAAATTTGGAATGTTAACAGCAATGTAATGGGGCTGAATGGAAACAAGGGGAACTGAAAGGCCATCGGTCATAGGGACAGCAACATAAAACATAAGAGAGTGACATTCACTCACCAGCAAATGGAGTTAAAACTTTGCAATCTTTGCATCAAATTCAGCTGCCCAATAATGAAACAAAATGCTCGTGCACCGCTTGCAGTGTTGGTGGAGTAAGTTACTGCTTTTCTTTTCTTTGCATATGAGCCCCTGCTAGGGGCAATTGTATTAAATTAAAATTCACTGATCGTGGAATTTCTCTCATCTCCGGTCAAATTGAATTTCTTTGCAAGGTTTTTTTTCGGCTATAGTTAATATTATAAATTATGGTCTCAAGCAATCATGACACAAAACAGTACCATGCCTTGGCGCTGAGGTCAGGTGGCTTTTAAGGCTCCAGTCAGCATGTGAGATTCAAGTGTTGTGTAATGGAGTTCTTCATGTTAGACAGCTGATTGGAAATAATCCTAAGGCACATCTTTACACCTTTCCATCATCAGTTATCCATTAACATTTCAGAATTTGTGTAGACTGCTAAATTGCTTTGAAATGCTTAAATATCATGGACACAGTGCTTAACTTGAGAGGAACAGAATTTGTTCAGTGTGGACATGTGAAGTTCCAATTGTAAACCTCCCATACATGAAGGGCAGTGTGTTTCTTTGAAAAGCTGAAACCGGGTGCTCCGGTTTCCTCCCACAGTCCAAAGATGTGCGGGTCAGGTGAATTAACCATGCTAAATTGCCCGTAGTGTTAGGTAGGGGTATGGGTGGGTTGCACTTCGGCGGGTCAGTGTGGACTTGTTGGGCCGAAGGGCCTGTTTCCACACTGTAAGTAATCTAATCTAATAAGATGAGTCAATTGCCTGCAGAGATTTGCGGAGTTATCATTGATTGTGTTGTCTCATTGACAGGGTGACTGCAAGTGTGGATGATCTGCAGGGCAGGTTCCACTTCAATCCCTATATGTTGTTTGTAAACTCAGTGTTGTCACATTAAAGTGTAGCATCTTGGTTGCAGGATCCCTAATGTCTGAGGCAATCTCCTGGCAAGGATTCAGTTGTTTGTGACAGGTGAGCAATTCTTGACCATCACAACTTCTTCCATCCTTGACATGTCTCAAGAGGCTGCTCACCTCTCAAATGGGTCTGAATTCACCAGGTCTGATAGCTACAAAGACATTTTAAGAATGCAAGTGTATGTATATTTAGGATATAAAATGCAGAATTATTTACAATGAAATATCTCTGCCATCAATGTGCCTTTATTGTGTTTTTGCCTTCCTCTCCCCCTCACTACATCTGTGTGCAGTCATGATATTTGCAGCTGGGGTGGAGAGATCTGCTCTGTAGTTGGTCCTGTTGGCATGAAAGACTTGCCTTTCAGGCTAGCTCTTGGAGCATTTGGATCTGGAGGGTCTAATTCTGCTGAGAGTGTCCTGTTTTGATGCAAGATCACCTTCCTGGGCTTGGATATCTGCAGACAGAGGGGTGGTGGAGGGTCCAGTCACCTCTAGACTGAGGGAGGTAATATACTGTGTATTGCTCCTCTGCCCTCTGGATGCCTATTGGCACCATCCCATCTCCCTGAGAGGAAGGGGAACCTGGAATAAGGTTCCTTCTCCCTCTCTTGTTGTGTCATTGATGCTGAGTACCAATTGACAATGCAGTAGTGAGTGGGTCTGTTTGCCAGCTACTAAGTGTGCTGGACCTGGACATCCTTCAAGGTCACCAACTTGTTCATGGAGATAGACAGATGTCCAAATGCTGGGGCCAGCAAAACACTAACAACATTGATGGATTTCCCCATCCTTCAATCCAATTTCCTGATTTTTTCTGACAAACCTGCCTGTGTTTTAGAATTTCTCAATGCATTTTGATGAAGTAATTTGTTGCCAACACCATAGCATCATCTTTTGCTAGGGGCTGGGCAGCAGTCCTTTGAGAATCTAAGGCATTTCAAACTCGTTCAGCTGCAGAGATGTTCTGGTGATGTGCTCATCAGATTGTCTTCCCAAATCTAATCTAGAAAGAAAGTCTGAGGTGAACTTTTCTGAGCTGATGAAGGATGCAGGTGAAATCCTTGAGGTACGTCCTCTGAAGGTTCAGTGACTTTCTCCTCATAGGTGGAGCTAAGAACAGTGGGTAATGACCTCTTTCTCATGGTGATTTGCCAGATCCTACTAGAACTTGTGTATGAGGAGAGGTAATTAGTAGTGAAAATGGGCTATAAGCTTGATGAAGATAAGTTTGAGTTACACTAGTATTAACGGGAGAGCCGCACAGCACAGCTTTATGAAGTTTACTCATTTGATTGTTCTTTGAGGTCTAAGCATCCTCCCATGAGTGGTCACCTTTTCTCTGGCCATCGAGTATGTGTAGCCGAGACCACTTCCAGGTCCTTGTCAGCAAAGTGATAGGAGAGATATTATTAAATTGGAGAGGGTGCAGAAAATATTTACCAGAACTTTGCTGGGACTGAAAGGCTTGAGTTTTAAGGATTGGCTGGAAAGACCAGGAAATTTTCCCTGGAACATAAGACATTGAGAGATGATCTTAGAGAGGTTTATGAAATCATGAGGCATAGATAACATGAGTAGTAAAGGTCTTTTTCCTAGGGTGGGGGAATTCAAAACTGGCTAGCATATGTTTAAGGTGAGAGGAGAAAAATTTAAAAAGAACCTGGAGGGTAAATTTTCACACAGAACATGGTTTGTATGTGGAGTGAATTGCCAGAGGATGTGGTAGGTGCAGGTATTGTTACAACATTTAAAAGGCACTTGGTAGGTACATAAATAAGAAATGTTTACAGATATATAGGCTAAACATAGGCAAGTGGGTCTAGTTTAGTTTGAGAAACTTGGTCGGCATGGATGACTTAGACTGAAGGAGCTGTTTCCATGTTGCATGCCTCAATGACTCTATGCCGTCTGGGCCATGTTGTTTAGGATTTGAATATGAGATTGTAGTGTGAAAGGCAGTTCTGCACTTGTGATTGCTAACGTTCTATGCTATTAAATATGACACTAGAATCATTGTTACAGAGCATAGGTCGACTCCCCTCGGATAATTAAAACCGAAACACCCAGAGAGGAGCACTGTACTTTGTCATCTGTTAAAGATGTGTGGCAAGGGTTACAAACTACTTCCCCACCCCCTCAACCTGACACAAAGGAGTAGTTACATGAAACTGAATTCTTTCCCCAACTCTTTATCTAAGAAATAACTATTTATTTATGTAACTCGAGTAGTGAACAAATTAACAGAACAACGAACAAACTGAACAATCCTTGTTTAACTACTTATTCCCGAATAAAATAAAATTCTATTGGTATGCTGTTTCAATAACACAAGTCCCACTTGTATTAATCCAGGTAATAAGAACAAAAAATTGAAACTTAGTCTCTCAAAGGTTACCCAGAATGTGTCTTCCAAAATGCTCCTCGTTGAAAAGTGAGGGGGGGAGCAGGAGAGGAGGGACAGTGGTGTTTTTGATAAGGGATAGCATTATGGCTGTACTTAGGGAGGATATCCTTGGGATACATTCCGACAACTTATTTGGGTGGAACTGAGAAATAAGGAAAGGATGATCACCTTATTGGGATTGTATTATAAATCCCCAATAGTCAGTGGGGAATTGAGAAACAAATTTGTAAGGAGGTCTCAGTTTTCTGTAAGAATAATTGGGTGGTTATGGTAGGGAACATAGACTGGGGCTGCCATAGTGCTAAGGGCTTAGATGAAGAGGAATTTGTGAGGTGTGTACAAGAAAATTTTCTGATTCAGTATGTAGATGTAACTACTAGAGAAGGTTCAAAACTTAACCTACTCCTGGAAATAAGGCAAGCCAGGTGACTGAAGTGTCAGTGGGGGAGCATTTTGGGGCCAGTGACCATAAATATATGAGTTTTAAAATAGTGATGGAAAAGGAAAGACCGGATCTAAATGTTGAAGTTCTAAATTGGAGAAAGACCAATTTTCATGGTATTAGGCAATAGACAATAGACAATAGGTTCAGGAGTAGGCCATTCTGCCCTTCGAGCCTGCACCATCATTCAATATGATCATGGCTGATCATCCTTAATCAGTACCCTGTTCCTGCCTTATCTCCATAACCCTTGATTCCACAATCCTTGGGAGCTCTATCCAACTCTTTCTTAAATGAATCCAGAGACTGGTCTTCCACTGCCCTCTGGGGCAGAGCATTCCACACAGCCACCACTCTCTGAGTGAAGAAGTTTCTCCTCATCTCTGTCCTAAGTGGTCCTCTGGTTCAGCACTCACCCATCAGCGGAAACATGTTTCCTGCTTCCAGAGTGTCCAATCCTTTAATAATCTTATATGTCTCAATCATATCCCCTCTCAGTCTTCTAAACTCAAGGGTCTACAAGCCCAGTCGCTCCAGTCTTTCAGTGAAAGACAAAAATGAAAGGCAAAAACTTTCAAAGTTGTTTGGGAGCAGAAGCCTGCAAAAATGTGGTAACAAGAGTCCAGAGACAGTCTATTCCTGTTAGGGTGAAAGGCAAGGCTGGTAGGTATAGGCAAGGCTGGAAATTGGGGTTTTGGTTAAGAAAAAGAAGGAAACATATGTTAGGATTAGACAGCAGAGATCGAGTGAATTCTTGGAAGAGTATAAAGACACTGGAGTATACTTAAGATGGAAATCAGAAGGGCAAAAAGAGGACATGAGATAGCTTTGGCAACTAGAGTTAGAGAGAATCCAAAGGGATTCTATAAATAGATTAAAGACAAAAAGATAACTGGGGAGAGAATAGGCCCATCCAAGATCAGCAAGGCAATCTATGTGTGGAACTGCAGGAGATGGGGGAGATACTAAATGAGTAGTTTGCATCAGTGTTCATAATGGAGAAGGACATGGAAGACGTAGACTGTGGGGACTTAGATGGTGACATCTTGAAAAAATATCCATATTACAGAGGATGTCTTGAAATGCATAAAATTGAATAAATCTCCAGAACCTGATCAGGCAGACCCTAGAACTCTGTGGAATCTAGTAAAGTGATTGCTAGGCCCATTGCTGAGTTATCTGGATCATCGACAATCATAGGTGAGGTGCCAGAAGACTGGAGGTTGTCTAATATGGTGCCACTATTTAAGAAAGGTGGTAAGAAAAGGACAAGGAACTATAGACCAAGTTAAAAATCACACAACACCAGGTTATAGTCCGACAGGTTTATCTGGAAGCACTAACTTTCTGAGCGCTGCTCCTTCATCAGATGATTGTGGAGATCATAAGACACAGAATTTATCGTAAAAGTTTACAGTGTGATGTAACTGAAATTATATATTGAAAAGACCTGGATTGTTTATTAAGTCTCTCATCTTTTAGAATGAACATGTTGGTTTTAGTTCTTTTTTAAAGTTACATTCTCAAGTAAACTTAAACAATAGGTGCCATGTTGGCCCAGATAATGCATTTAAGATATGAGAAACTCTCTGTGAGACTGTCTGTGCCACAATGTTCAGACTGATTCTAACACAAAAAACAGATTTACAGAATTTTACATGGCTTCATGCAGTTTTTGAACAAATTAAAATGTAATTCTGCACAAACTTATATGCATATGGGTGTGTGCGAAGAGGGGGATGGGGTTAAGAGTGTCTGTGAGAGAGTGTGTGTATGTGTGTGAGTGTGAGTATAAAGGGGTATAAGTCTGTGAGAGGGTGCATGGGTGCTTGTGAATGTGGGAATGTATGTGTGAGTATATGAGAGAGGGACCACGTATGAAACAAGACCATGGACCAGGAGTCTGTCATTTGTGCTGGGTAAATTGTTGGAGGGAATCCTGAGGGATAGGATTTCCATGTATTTGGAAAGGCAAGGACTGATTATGGATAGTCAATATGGTTTTATGCGTGGGAAATCATATCTCATGAACTTGATAGAGTTTTTTGAGGAAGTAACAAAGCGGATTGATAGGGGCAGAGAGTTGGGCATGATCTATATGGACTTCAGTAAGGCATTCGACAAAGTTCCTCTTGGTAATGTTAGATCTCATGGAATACAGGGAGAACTAGCTATTTGGATACAGAACTGGCTTGAAGATAGAAGACAGAGGGTGGTGGTGGGGAGTTGCCTTTTAGACTGGAGGCCTGTGTGTCACCGGGATCGGTACTGGGTCTACTGCTTTTCATTGTTTGTATAAATGACTCTCTGAATCTCCACTGATTTTGCTATCGGGGTTGTATTCTCTGTAATTCTTCCATTCTAAATGCCTCTCTCTGTTGAATTCTTCTGTCTGAAATGCCTTCTCAGACATTTTCTGGTGTCAAGAATATTGGCTAAATGTGCTGTTGTACCTTTACAGATAAAGCGCCTAAGAGATTTCTTGTGAGAGCATGGTATTTCTTTCTCAGATGGCTGGTTTGCACTCTTTTCAGATGACAGTTGGCTTTCCCCTCTCTGTCCAATTGCCTGATGTTATATACCTCCATGACACATCAAATTCTTATAATATGATTGGTATCAGATTGTCAACACCATCAGATTTAAATTTACTTGGTGTTTTAGTGTCTGAGTGCCTTTTTAAATAAATTGGCTAAATTTGAACTGTTGTCTGGGTAGAAATGCTGCTTGGGCCTGGTAGCTGAACGACTATTGATACATTGCGTCAATTCGAGACATTCATTTTTAAGTCTCTAGGCATAATAAACACTTTCTCTTAAAGGGGCATCACAATGCTTTTGCCCATTATACAATTTCACCATATTTACACAGTGATTTCATGACAGCATGAATTTTACAAAATTCATAAGTGGTGAGCACTTCCACCCTTCTGCTGCAAAATTCTATGAGTCAGCTTTTTTAGAGGCTGCTTGTATAATTAAAATCTGAAAAGTGGAAGATTGCTTGAAAAAAGTTGCCATGAGCCATGATCACATGGAAAAAAACCCACTGCTAACAAAATGGGAAATTTCACCCAAGTTCATCATCTGACTTATGATTTGTGACTATGTTGAAAGCCTTGCATGTTTTGTTTGTAACACTCCTGTTTCATTGTTCAAGTCATATCAGCATATATACAAACATAACCAAATCAAAAAAAAACTTTGTTAAATATATCAGACTTAAAGAGGCAAAAGGACAAAGCAAAAGTGAGTTGAAGGGGAATTGCTAACACATCTGCCAGTGCTTTGCTTTCTCAACTAAGTGGAAAACATACCATTAGATATGTAGCATTATAAAGGCAATAAAATATTCTACAATTATGAACTCACTTGTGTAAAGCATTCTTTGTTTGAAAACCATTGAATATTTGAAGTATTGGTGACTTTTCATAAACCTGAAGATTGGATTTATGGGCTTTTCCAAAGCTATTACTCAACTATGTAAAAAGAGACTCAATAAAGCAGCCAATATTATCTCCCAACACACTTGCATCTTTAGAACCATCAGAATGTTGGTGTACTGACAATGGGTCTTCCATAGAATGTGCCCGGCTTTGCTGTTGGTAATCATTCAAATTTAGAACATACGTAATCCAAACAATGGAATTGGTTCCCTTCACTAAATCCATTTCTTTGTAACTTTGTTGTTTTGACTAGAATAGATCATCATGCACTAATGTATATGTTTACTCTGGTCAGCTAGCAAAGTATCTTATGGCATGTCATAAATGTGACTACAGTAATGGTGGGGTGTATCATAATTATTAGGGGTTGGTAATTATCTTGGATCAACCAATATGCAGACAAACGTTTTAGATTGTGCTATCTTAGAAACTTCCTGATCACACGATTTTGAAATAATTTTGCATTCAGAATTCAATCCTCAAAGATGGAAGGGATGTATTATTGTAAACTAGATTTTTACAAGGGGGAGGTCTGTACGGAATATAATTTCCATTCAGTATCTGTGCATCCTTAATCACACAACAGCTGTTTCAGTAGCACTTCATCCTCTTAAAGTGCAAGTTTTTATTTTAAACAATTCTGTGATAGAACAGGATTGTAAATAAACAGGAACAGAAGTCTCACAAATATAATTTGTGATTGCCAGCAAAGTCAATTGGATGCGCTATACTGGCAACACTAATATTTTCAGCTGATGATAGTATTCATTCATTTGAAGGTGTCAGGGTATAGAACAGACGTCAAAGTGATGAGATTGGTTCTCTTTTTCTGTTGAACTTTTATAAGCAATGTATTTGTGAAGCTTTCCCATTTGTATTTTGTTTGGGCACTGTGGACTGAGGTGCGATGTTGATATGTTGATATGTGATTCGGCAACATTATAACCAGACTTAAGCATTGAGCAACTCTGATCGTACTGTATAAGATCTTCCAGAAGACTAGATGCTTGAACACAGCCCAACGAGGCTATATAAGGTCATTTCAAACAAAAAAATCTTCAAACTTCATCTAATCCTGTATTGCTTTTGGACTTGCAATACTCACACGAGGAGTCCCATTGAGCATGCTGTGGCTCAAGACAAGAGATGCTCCGTCAGAAAGTATACTCCCTTCCTTCACTATTTTAACACCCCCCCCTCTCTTTTTCCCTTGCTTCAGCCCATCTGACTGGCTCCAGGTGCCACATTGTATTCATTACTGGGTCCTTTACATTGTTACTGATGCAGGCCAATGTTGTGCTAACATTCCCTGCTGTGATAGCAGAGTTGTTGGCCTTCTAGTTGGATGTCATTCTGTGGAAATGGGATGCCCATTCTGAAAGGAACAGAATTCTTCAAGCTAGGTTGATTGACGGATGGACATTCAGTTGCATGGAGGCTTCCAGAAGTAAACATGATTGAGTTTCTCCAGCTTTTACACCACTGAATTGGGCCACCATCATGGCTAGCTGTATTGAATCTTAAAGATTTGAATGCCCTTTTTAAGCTGTAGCATTTTTAGCACCCTCTATAAATTACTGTTATCAATTACTTTTACTAAATTATTGTTAACATTTGTTCCAGTAGAATAAGTTTTTTAAATTAATTATTAAGAAAATCTACATCCTTTTCTCATTTAAGACTGTCACCAATTATTTAGTTTTGAGGTTGGATTGAAAATCAGAATCTGAATGTCTTTCCGAAATTTTTGTACTGAGATAGCTGAGCACAAATGCATCATTGCAGTAACTCCATCAATAAAACATTTCTATTCCCTACCTTACTCAGTCTTATGGCCTTGTAATGGTACCTTGACTCAATTCCAATTGTATTAGTTCATATATTTCAAAAGTGCTCTGTGTTCATTCCAGGCTTTATGTGGTGAGGGATTTATCTTCTCTCCTGAGTCTTGCGTACTTGCCAGCTTCTGGGCTGAATCAAATTCATATTCCAACACTGATCTCTCTGTTTTCTTCCAAACCAACAAGCTGTTATTCTCTATCATCTATTGAAAAAAGTGGAAGCATGCCACAAATTAAAACAAGATGAATGTCATTTCAGTGAAGTCAGTTCCAACCAGATAAGGGTTAGTGTCTGTGTGCACTAAATAGAAACACAAAAACAATGAAACACATGTCAGTTGCCTAATTTGGAGGAGTAAAGTACACAACTAGAAATGGATTTTTGGTATTCATGTTAATTATACTGTATTTATTTCATTATTTTATAGTATGGTAGATTTTATTGTTCATTCAGTCCTAACGAGACCTGTCGATTCTCAGACCCATTATATTCCATGTTCCAATGACGTTGCTTAGCAATGAGCTACCCAGGATTTCAGTTGATCTTGATGTTGGGTTTCTTCAAGTTGACCAACTCCAACAAAGATGGGTAGTTTCTAACCCCTTCATGATACCTTCTTAGGAGTTGAGCAATATTCTGAATGCATAAAATTCAATTTCAGTTTTTTCAAATGCTTTTGTTGACCACCAAAGGTCTCCTTTCCTTCTTTCAGCCCTACAATATAACTGCAGTACAACTGAGGTAGTCAGTTGTTCAAGATGTATAGCCAATGTCGCATCTCTGCACTATCTTCTCCAGCATGGTCACATTTTGTACTTTATCAGGATGGAGAAAGTGAGGTCTGCAGATGCTGGAGATCAGAGCTGAAAATGTGTTGCTGGAAAAGTGCAGCAGGTCAGGCAGCATCCAAGGAACAGGAAATTCGACGTTTCGGGCATTCCTGAAGAAGGGCTTAAGCCCGAAACGTCGAACTTCCTGTTCCTTGGATGCTGCCTGACCTGCTGCGCTTTTCCAGCAACCCATTTTCAGCACTTTATCAGGATATCAGGACTGGAAGCTTCATTGTACCATTTGATATTAAAAATGATATGCAATAAATATGCTTGTGTTATGATACTCATGGCGATCAACATGTCAAAAGATATTATTTGCTGAATGACTCCAATGGGAAGTTGATCTACAAGATTTTACCATTTTATAACTTTTAAAATATAAACCAAAATAAATTTACATTAAACATTGTATAAGACAATTTAAAGACAAATATATTAGAAATTACACATTAAATTGTATGTACAACATTAATAGACAAAAAACAGAAGGTGAACAAAAAACATTAGAGCACAGAAACAGGCCATTTGACCCTCCAAGCCTGTGCTGACACATTTTGCTCTTCCATACTAAAAATGTCTTCACTTCCAGATTCTGTATCCCTCTATTCCCTTCCTACTCATATACTTGTCTAGGTGCTTCTTTTACTGCTATTTTGTCTGTTTCCATAAGACCTCAACATGCATGACAACAATGTTAGCTACAAAGTACTTCAAGACTCCAATGTGATACTGCACTTCCTTTTCTTTGAGTATTGAGATTAGATTACTTACAGTGTGGAAACAGGCCCTTCGGCCCAACAAGTCCACACCGATCTGCAACCCACCCAGAACCATTCCCCTACACATAGTCAATTCACCTAACCCGCACATTTTTGGACTATGGGAAGAAACCCACGCAGACACAGGGGAGAATGTGCAAACTCCACACAGTCGCCTGAGGCAGGAATTGAACTGTGAGGCAGTAGTGCTAACCATTGTGCCACCGAGCCGCTGATTCACATCAACGCCCACTCAACTCAAATTCCATGGATCTAATCTTCAAAGAATGATACATTTCTCTTTATGTAGCTAGTATAACAGCTTTCATAACATTTTTTAACTTCTCAGTTACTGTTGTTCATGTTCCACAAGAAAAGAGTGGGAAAATGGAGTTGAATGAAGTTTAAATAAGCATTTTGAGCTCCTATCCAGGTCAGAATTTATATAATCATGATATCACTGTGGAAGATTACACAAAATGTACCATTGAAAGGAAATAGTCATGCCCCTTTCCACCATCCAATCACTGGTATTGTATTTCTTTAAATATAAGTCCTCTACTTTAAAATAAAACAACCATGTATAACATGAGGTTATTATTTGTAAAATTCAGAGGCTTGAATAAAACTAATATCTTTCACTATGATTTGAGATCAAACTAGAACCAAAGCAATTGTTAAAAGGACTTGGAATTTTGCACCAGTTAGTGCTTGTCTCAAAGAAAAGCAGTAGTAAATTGGCTCAGTGGTTAGCACCATTGCCTCATAGCTCCAGGGACCTGGGTTCGGTTCCACCCTTGAACAACTATCTGTATGGAGCTTGTATGCTCTCCCAAGAACTGTGCATGTTTCCTCTCACAGTCCGAAGATATGTTGGCTAGATGGATTCCCTTTGGGGAAATGCATGTTATAGGGTAGGGTCTGGATAGGAAGATCAGTGTGGAATTGATAGGTTGAATAGCCTGCTTCCACACTGTGGGTATTCTATTTTTAAACAGCGTGCTTTGCTTGAATCTCAGCTGAATACAGTGGATTTCATTGTATGGCTATGGTAAAACCAATAAGCAGGGTGGCCAGTGAGTTAGCACTCATTTAGTGTTAATCATCTCAGTTGCAGATTTCTTTCTCTTTCTTTTCAAACTGTACCCTCAGAGCATAGTGGATCCCAGAAGAGTGTTAAATAATATTTCAGTGGCAGATATCGCATCAAATGAAGTTCACGAAGAGATTTATAGACTGTCAGCAAACCTGGAAAACACATCAATTCTTAAAACAGTTATAACATTGAAAAGGTCAGATAGGACTGGGTATATTCATTTTTAAAGTACTAAAATGTGTAAAGGTCAGGTTGCTAAATTGGGATCTTGCAAATCTTGCAAATTGGTAGAGTTGTCAAGTTGTTAGTCAAGTATTTGCATATTTCTCACTCGCAGAACAACTAATTAACTTTGCTTATGAAACATTATTTAGTGACAATGCTATATCATACACAAATCCATTTTACTATTCTCTGGTTAGCTATTCTATGATTCAGGTAAAGTAATTATCAATTAATGATTCCTTTGCTTTGCTGACTTTAATTTTGTGCAGCATGGTGGTGAAATCATACCAGATCCTGAACAACATGGACCATGGCTAGAAAGTTGGAAATTTGTCCAGTGGGGCATTTTTCAACATTGAGACCAATAAGTCCAATTTTCTGACCAAGTTTTGAATGGTGAAATGAGTTTTTCAATAGAGTGAGCCCTATTTGCATTGACTCATTATTACCCTCATTACAACCTAATCTAACATCATTAGTGTTCAGTTTCCTATTTTCCAACCTGCTGTATAGAAACTAGACAAAGAATTCTGAACGTGTAAGTAAAAGCAGTCAGATAAGTATCAGACAGTATTGAAATTATGGTGTCAGCTGCATCTATCTCAAACTCTGAAGCTTCTTTGATGCTAGACTTCTGACATCCTTTCTAGGTGTTCAGATATGTTTTCCTCTTGCCCGTTTGCAAGGTAGCAGCCTTCATGTGATCAAATTTTCTGTTCAGTGCTGCCTCATCTACCGGAACATTTTATGTCATGGGACCTGACCTTGCTTCAATCTTGCCTTGTACCCATACAGGGCTATTTCTGTGGTTTTGACCTCAAACTTCGTCCCCTGAAGCATGTGGATGGTATTGGTGTTCTGGTGTTTACTCTCTCCCTCATTCCCACTCCCAGATCTGGGAATATCAGTTTATGAGAGGAATAAGAGGGATGGCCAGAATGAGGGTAGGGCTGATCAGGAATACTGAAGGGAACTTGCGCCTGGAGTCGGAGGAGGTAGAGGAGGTCCTTTATGAATACTTTGCTTCAGTATTCACTAGTGGGAGGGGCCTTGACGTTTCTGAAGACAGTGTGAAACAGATTGATATGCTCGAACAGGTTGATGTTATAAAGGAGGATGTGCTGAAATTTTGAAATTCATGAGGATACATAAATCCCCTGGGCCAGACAGTATATACCCAAGGTTACCACAGGAAGCGAGGCCAGAGATTGTTGCGCCTTTGGCAGTGATCTTTGTCTCCTTACTGTCCACTGAAGTAGTGCCAGATGATTAGAGGGTGGAAAATGGTATTCCCTTGTTCAAGAGGAGAATAGGGATAATCCTGGGAATCACAGACTAGTCAATCTCATGTCTGTGGTGGGTAAAGTATTGGAGAGGATTCTGAGACACAGGATTTATAATTACAGTAGCGCCTCGACATACGAACTACCCCGTTCACGAACAAATTGGTTTACAAACGGGACTGTACGTAAAATTTTGCTTCAACGTACGTACGAAATTCAAGGTACGAATGAAGGTACAAATGCAAAAAAGCCCGTGTGCGATCACGTGGTTTCATTGTTCTGCTTTAAACGCAAAAGCTCTTGGGCCCCGCGTGATCTCATTCAGTTCATCTTTGACACGCGAGCTGTGAACATCGTTCATTGCTACGTCCAAGCATTCTTACGCTCGGGGCTGGGGAACGGATCAATTGGAATTACATTAATTCAAATGGGAAAAATTGATTCAGTTCGCGAACCGGGTCCCGGAATGGATTAAGTTCCTAAGTCGAGGCGCTACTGTATTTGGAAAATCATAGTTCAATTGAGATAGTCAGCATGGCTTTGTGAGGGGAATGGCATGCCTCACAAGCTTTATTGAATTCTTTGAGGATGTGACAAAACACATTGATGAAGGTAAAGCGGCAGATGTGGTGTACATGGATTTTAGCAAGGCATTTGATAAAGGTTCCCCATGGTAGGCTCATTCGCAATGTAAGGAAGGCATGGGATACAGGGAAATCTGGCTGTCTGGATACAGCATTGGCCTATAGAAGACAGAGGGTGGAGGTAAATGGAAAGTATTCAACCTGGAGCTTGGTGACCAGTGGCATTCCACAGGAATTGGTTCTGGGATCTCTATTTTTTGTGATTTTTATAAATAACTTGGATAAGGAAATGGAAAGGTGGGTTAGTAAGTTCGGTGATGACACAAAGGTTGGTGGAGTGGAAGGTAGTGTGGAGGGCTTTTGTAAGTTGCAACAGGTCCTTGACAAGATGTAGAACTGGGCTGGTAAGTGGCAGATAGAATTCAGCGCAGAAAATGTGTTGCTGGAAAAGCGCAGCAGGTCAGGCAGCATCCAAGAAGCAGGAGAATCGACGTTTCAGGCATGAGCCCTGCTTGACCTGCTGCGGGACTTTTCAGCAACACATTTTCAGCTCTGATCTCCAGCATCTGCAGTCCTCACTTTCTTCCCGGCTGATAGAATTCACCCTGGAAAAGTGTGAAGTGGTTCATTTTGGAAGGTCGAATTTGAATGCAGAATATGGGGCTCAAGGCAGGATAGTTAGCAGTGTGGGGCAACAGAGGGATCTTGGGGTCCATGTCCATAGATCACTCAAAGTTGCCACTCACGTTGATAGGGTTGTCAAGAAGGCTTATGGAGGGTTGTCTTTCATTACTGGAGGATTGAGTTTAAAAGCTGCAAGGGTATGCCGCAGCTCTATGGAGTCCTGGTTCGACAACACTTGGAATAATGTGTTCAGTTCCGGTCGCCTCATTATAGGAAAGATGTGGAAGCTTTAGAGAGAGTTCAGAGGAGATTTACCAGGATGCTACCTGGACTGGAGGGCATGTCTTCTGAAGATACATTGAGAGAGCTAGGGCTTTTCTCATTGGAGTGAAGATGGGTGAGAGGTGACTTGATAGAAGTAAATGGAAAATATTCAGCGTGGAGCTTGGTGACCAGTGGTGTTCCATAGGGATCAGTTCTGGGACCTCTGTTCTTTGTGACTTTTATAAATGACTTGGATGAGGAAGTGGAAGGGTGGGTTAGTAAGTTTGGCGATGACACAAAGATTAGTGGTGTGGTAGGTAATGTACAAGATGGCCAGAGACATTTTCCAAGGGCAGAAATGGCTATCACGAGGGGGCATATTTTTAAGGTGATTGGAAGAAGGTTTAGGGGAGTTGCCAGAGGTAGGTTATTTACACAAAGAGTGGTGGGTGTGTGGAATGCACTACCAACAGTGGTAGTAGAGTCAGATACATGAGGGACATTTAAGCCACTCTTGGAAAGGCACATGGAAGATAGGCTAGTCTGATCTGAGATTAGAATGAAAGATCGTCACAACATCGAGAGCTGAAAGGCCTGTAATGTGCTGTACTGTTCTAACCTGGTATAGAGTCCTCCTCCCATTAATAACTTTGCTGGAACTATCCCTGTAGTTGCGTGAGGGATGGTCCTATAATCAAACTGGAAGTGGGACAGTTTTGTATCGACTGAATCTGTATGCTGTTTCTTTAAGCCTGACTTCAACGTTTGCATTGTTCTTTATGCCAGACCATTAGAGATAGGTAGTATGGAGCTGTCCAAACATGCTGAACACATTATTCAGGAAATATTCAAATTCCATGGAGGTAAGTGACATCCCATTGCCCACGACTAATACTTCCAAGAGTCATGCATTGCAAATAATGCTCACAACTTTTCTATCGTCATCCCTGAGTTTGCAAATAAATTCTGTGCACACCCAACCACTTTGAATGGGCATCCACAATGACAAGGAACATTGAGCCCATGAAAGGACCTGCGAAGTCAATGTGTAACTGAGTCCAGAGTTCACCCTGCCATTCCCACAAACAGAGGGTCCTGCTGATAGTAGTTTTCCACCTTCTTGGCATTCTGGGCACCGCACCACCAATGCAGCTATGTTGGTATCCACTCCTGGCCACCACACATAACCTGTCATCAACACCTTCATTTTGGAAACCCCTGGATGACTGTGGTGGAGGTCAGCCAGTATTGGGCAGTGACCTTTACTCAGGATGATGAAGCTTGCGCCCCACAATAATATGTCATTCTACATGGTTATCTGTTTTCACTGGATCCAAAAAGGTTTCAATCATGGTTGTGATGGCCCTTTTGTTCCACCCATTATACCAGCTGTTTTAGTTTTACCAGGATGGGATCTCGTTATGCCCACAGTTGGATAACTGGATAACTAAGCATTAACTGAAGGGTGTCCAGAAAATTTTAAATCAAATGGATTCCTCCGGGAAGGCACCGTCAGTGGTGTATCTGCCAGTGGGAGGCAGATCAAGATTTCTGCATTTGTCACTCAGCTCCTGGACACTGTTCCAACGTGTAATTGTACGCACTGAAAATAAGGGCACACCACTGAATTCGACCAGAAGCTATGGGTGGCATAGTCATGTCTTCTTTAATTAGCCCTGGCAGAGGGTTGTTATCTGTTACTTTTACAGGTTTATGTATGTAAAAGTATTGGTGAAACTTTCTCACATCAAAGGTGACCGCCAAAACGACCTTGTCTTTCTGGGCGTACCGGCATCAGTCAAAGTCTGGGAGGCATACATTATCAAGAGTTCCTCTCCATTGGACCATTGATGAACCAGCACTACCATAATATCACATAAGGAGGCATTGCATATCAGCACCACATTTTGCTTGGGATTGAGGTAGGTTGCCATCTTAGACAATAGCTGCTTTTTCACTTTCTTAAAGGCTACTTCTTGATTACATGACCACTTTCAAGACTGAATCTTTTTCAATAGCAGGTGTAAGGATGGTGGCCAGGATACATATGAAATTTCCATAATAATTCATCAACCCAAGGAAAGACCTAAGCTCCAGTACAGTCATGGGAGCCAGGGCACTTTGATTGTCCTCACTTTATCTTCCAACAGGTGTAACTTGATGTTGTCATCAATTAAATAACTCCATGGAGGCCAGTATTCTGTCACCAAGTCATCCTTTTTTACACACGTACAGAACATGAACTCCAACCAGCTAGCTCAATGTCAGTAACTAGAGAGAGGAGAATCTCTGTGTCTTTTATTTAAATCTATCAGCCAAGACTTCTTGATTGGGCCAGATTAACAGCCCCGATCAGGGGCTCACGATGAGATCCACCTGGCCAAGCACATTCCTGTCACTACAGGGAAAACGGGGAAAGAGGAGATGTGGGGCAGAGTCTTTGGGATCAGAAACTGTGAAAAAAACAGGTTGACTTTGCAGGAAAATCTGTAAATTCATCAGTTGATAAATTGAAGAAACTGCTAATTGTAGTATCTATTCTAAATTACTTTCAAATTAAAAGTAAATTGTAGAAATATTTTGTAGATCAAAAACTAAAAGCCAGTAGGAGATTTAAAAAATGCTAAGTAAATAATATATGATGGTGCAGGGTGAGGTAAATGTTGTTACCTGCATCTTGATACATTGTTTAATCAGTAATTTTTATTAATTTATTAATTAGAGTATTGGTACACCCTATTGCTATTCATAGTGACCAATCTGTAGCAAGTGTTGTTTGCTTAAGAAACTTTGGCTCAGAGTTGGTGAGTTTGAGTCTGAGCTTTGAATGCTGCAACATATCAGAGAGGGGAAGAGTTACCTGGATGCTGTGTTTCAGGAGGCAGTTACACCATGTAGGTTAAATACTTCTGATTTAGCCAGTATTCTGAGGTAGGAGGATGTGACACAAGTGAGGTAAATAGAGGAATCCTGAATTTAGCAATGGAGGAGCCTTAGCTTTTGACTTTGCCCAACACTTATGAGGTAATTGCTCCCTTTGTAGGAAGGATGGTCAAACCGACCACTGCAGCATGGTACAGGAGACTGTTCAAATGAGATAGTAAAAAGAAAAATGGGATGCTATAATTAAAGATATGGATGGCATCCTTTATAAACAGAATCAAGAGTCCTGCATGATTTACTGTCTGCAGGCTAAGGGACATCTCAAACAAATTTGAATGGATATTGGAGTGGGAGTAGGAGGAACTCGTCGTTGTGGTCCAAAGTGGGACCAACAACGTCGGCAAGAGTCGATAAGAGATCCAGTTTGGGGAATATCAGGAATTAGGAACAAAATTAAAGAACAAGACCACAGGGATTATAATTTCTGAATTAATTCCTCAAAGATGGAAGAGCCAAACACCTAAGTGCAAAAGGGAAGGCTGAAGCATTTGCAGAAATCTTCAGCCAGAAGTACCAAGTGGATGATCTATCTCAGGCTTCTCTAGTGGT
Organism: Hemiscyllium ocellatum; assembly: GCF_020745735.1. Classification (NCBI taxonomy): domain Eukaryota; kingdom Metazoa; phylum Chordata; class Chondrichthyes; order Orectolobiformes; family Hemiscylliidae; genus Hemiscyllium; species Hemiscyllium ocellatum. The sequence goes on along the minus strand of NC_083416.1, from coordinate 23,433,055 downwards.
CCTCAGCATTACAGGTGTCATACTTCAACCAATTGGTTTCCATGCCAATGAAGTCAAGAAATGGTTGGAGGTACTGGAAACTGCAAAGGCTATGGCTCCTTCCAACAGTACTGAATACTTGTGCTCCAGAACTTGTTATTCCCCTGGCCGAGCTCTTCCAGTACAGTTACAACTCTGGCATCTACCCGACAATATGGAAAATAAACTAGCTATGTCTGGAACACAAAAAGTATGAAAAATGCAACCTAGCCAATTACCATCCTATAAACCTTCTCTCAATCATCAGTATAATATTGGAAGGTGTCATCTACAGTGCTATCAAGCTGCACCTGTTTAGCAATGACCCACTCAATGTTGCCCAGTTTGGGTTCTCCCAGAGCCACTCGTGACTACCTGGTCAGGTTCACGCCTCCTAACAACACCCCTCCCCTCCTAGCACCTTCCCCTGCCATCGCAGGAATTGCAAAACCTGCGCCCACACCTCCCTCCTCGCCTCTGACCAAGACCCCAAAGGAGCCTTCTGCATCCATCAAAGTTTCACCAGCACTTCCACACATATTATTTATTGTCTCCATTGCTCCCAATGCGGTCTCCTCTATACTGGGGAGAACGGATGTCTTCTCGCAGAGCGCTTCAGAGGACATCTCCGGGACACCTGCACCAATCCACTCTACCACTCCATGGCTGAACATTTCAACTCCCCCTCCCACTCTGCTGAGGACATGCAGGTCTTGGGCATCCTCCATTGCCACTCTCTTGCCACCCAATGCCTAGAAGAAGAATGCCTCATCTTCCGTCTCGGAACACTTCAACCCAAGGGCATTAATGTGGACTTCACTAGTTTCCTCATTTCCCCACATGCAACCTTACCCCAGATCCAAACCTCCAGCTCAGCACTGTGCTCATGACCTGTCCTACCTGCCAATCTTCCTTCCCACCTGTCCGCTCCACCTTCCTCTCTGACCTATCACCTTTACTCCATCTCCATCCACCTATTGCACTCTCCGCTACCTTCTCCCCAGCCCCACCCACCTCCCATTTATCTCTTCACCCCTGAGCCTCCCAGCCTCATTCCTGAAATGTCGATTTTCCTGCTTCTCGGATGCTGCCTGACCTGCTGTGTTTTTCCACTCTAATCCACCACACTAGTCTTGACAAAGACTTTGCACCACGGCTCTTGGTGGCAAGGAGTTTCAAAGATTCACAACCCTCTGAGAGAAGAAATGTCTCCTCATCTTAATCTTAAATTGATGTCCCTTTAATTTGAGACTATGCTGTCTGGTCCTAGACGCTTCCATTCAGTGAAACATCCTTTCAACATTTACTCTGCCAAGCTCTTTGAGAATCTGAAATGTTTCAATCAGATCAGCTTTCATTCTTCTAAATTCCAAAGGGTGGAGTCCCAACCTGTTTAATCATTTGTCATGGTACAGTCTCTCCACAACTGGATCATTTAGTTAACAACCTGCAATGAAATGTTGTCTTTCTTTTAAATGAGGAATCAAAACTGCTCACGGTAATCCAGATGTGGTTTCACTAGCAACTTTTACAGTTACAGTAAGACTTCCCTACTCTTATTCTCCAATCTCCTTGAAATAATGATCAACATTCCATTCACCTTCCTAATTTCCTACTGCACTTATGTGCTAACTTTTTGTACTTCATGTACACGTATCCCAAGTCTCTTTGTGCTGAGCTTTCTGTATTTAAATATTTTGTTCTCCACATTTTCTCACATTATACTCTATTTGCCAACTTTCGGTCCACTTACCTAATCTACCAATATCTCTCTGTATACAGTTTGTATTCCTCTCACATCCTGCCTTTCCACCTTTTTTTTGTCATCTGCAATTTTGGCTGCATTTTATTCATTTCTTGCCCTGAGCCATTCATAAATTTAAATGGTTGTGGCCTCAGCACTGGCAGAACCCCACTAGTCACTGGTCACTTACATGAAAAAGAATGCCTTATCCCTATTCTCTGTTTCCTTTCTTTTGGACCATTCTCTATCCATGCCATTGTACTACCTCCAATACTATGGACTTATATCCTAGGGCTTAACTTTTTGGTGAGGTACCTTGTTGAACATCTTCTGGAAGTTCAAACTCAACAGATATACTTGTTCCCTCCACCCACTGTGGTTGAGAATTCCTCAAATAATGCTGATAAATTAATCAAACCTGATTTGCCTTTCATGAAACAATGCTGATTTTGCTTGATTAGATTATGAATTTCTGTGTTTTGCTATTACTTCTTTCATAATTGATTCCAATACTTTTCCAAAAATAGATGGTAAGTGAATCAACCTATAATTACCAACTTCTTACCTTCCTTCCTTTTTGAATTTTTCCAGAATCCAATAATTTTTGGAAAACTACAACTAAGTCTATAGCTACCACTTGTAGAATTCTAGGATGGCAGCCATCAAGGCCAAGGCGCTTATCTGCCTTTAATGCCATTAGTTTGTCCAGTAATACTTTGTCAGTGATGGTGGTGGTACTTATTTCCTTCCTTGCATTCTATTATGATTTGGAGATGCCCGGAGTCATGGTACATTGGGGAAACTGAGCAAAGGCTACGACAACGGATGAATGGGCACCGCACAACAATCAATAGACAGGAGGGTTCTCTCCCAGTTGGGGAACACTTCAGTGGTCCAGGACATTCAGCCTCGGACCTTTGGGTGACCATCCTCCAAGGTGGACTTCGGGACAGGCAGCAGAGGAAAGTGGCCGAGTAGAGGCTGATATCTAAGTTCGGTACCCATAGGGAGGCCACAACCGGGATCTTGGGTTCATGTCACATTACAGGTGATCACTATTGTACACACACACACACTCCCACATACACGTGGACACAAGTACACACAGACGCACACACAGCCACCCACACACACCCTTATAGACACACACACTCCCACACTCACACATGCACCCCCTTACAGACTTAAGACACTCTGCACTCACTACACACACACACATACGTGCACACACACACACACTTTCTCACATTCACAATTCCTACCCCAGACAGACACACATACACAGCCAGACAAAGACCCACATGCACACATATATTTTGCGGGGTAAATTTGTACTTGCAGAGTTACATTGCACTTTGCTCAAAAACTGCATACATTCGTGTAGAACTCTGAGCTCAAAAACTGCATGAATTTATGTAAAACTGTTATCTCACTTTTTAGGTTAGAATAAATCTAAACATTAGATCATAGACAGAGAACACAGGGGGCTAACATCTTCAACATATTGTCTAGCTATCACCATTGTTAACAGCTAACCCGAGAATGCAACTTTTAAAAAAAGGTTTTGTGATTTACACATGAAAGATTTGAAACTATCACTGTATTCTCACAGATGAAAGGCTTAACAGACAATCAATTTTTCAATGTATAATTTCAGTTACATTACACTGCAAATTGTTGCAATAAATTCTGTGTTACGATCGAGAGACTTCCACTATCACCTGATCAAGGAGCGTTGCTCCGAAAGCTAGTATGCTTCCAATTAAACCAGACTATAATCTGGTGTTGTGTGCTTTTTAACTTTGCATTCTGTAGTATTAATGGGATGTTTGAAGTATCTTCTGTCGTAAGGACTGAAGTTAGAATCTGTTCTACTCCTCTGCAATTTCCTTATTCCCCAATAACTGTGTCTCCAGATTCATTTTCAAATGTACAATGTTTACTTTGTCCTCTCTCTTTCATATATTTAAAAAAGCTCTAATTGCATGTTTTTATATGCTTCATGAGTTTGCCCTTGAGGTTTGGTTTATTCCTCTCTTTCTTACTGGTATGGATTTTTGCTGAGAATCGTGAATTAGCTCCTTAATATCAGCTATTACTTGCTTACGTGCTTACCGTCATTCCTGCTAATAAACCCAACCATTCACTTTATTTAACTTTATCCTAATTTCAGTGCAATTCCCTTTATTTAAGTTAAAGTTGTTTCTGACTCAGATTTCTCACTCTTGAACAGAATATTAAAATCAATCATGTTATGATCATTACTTCCTTTGGGATCTTTTTACTTTGAGATCATTTATTAAGCTTGCCTCATTACCCATTACCAGATCCTAGATAACTTGCTCCCTGGTTGACTCCAAGACATATTGCTCTTGGAAACTATCCCTAATGTTGTAGATACCCTTTCCAATTTGATTAAACCAAATAACATGAAGACTAAAGCTATCCTTATTTATTGTTTCGTTCTTTTAAATGCTGCAAATATTAATGTTGATTTATGGCCTTTCTTATAGAGTGACTATTGATTAGGGTTCTGTGCACTACTCCTCCCAATGATTTCTTTCCCTTGCTGTTTTTTACCTATGTCCAAATTGGCTTGACATCATTCAAGCCTAAATTGGCCCTCACAGCTGTCCTCATTTCATCTCTTATTAATAATCCTTCTTTAACAGAATTTCCATTCCTCCTGTCTCTCTGAAATTCCAAATATCCCTGAATGTTAAGCTTCCAGTTTTGATCTCCTTGTACGCATGTTTCTGTGATTACTATAAAAACATTTTCATTTAACTCAACATTTGCAGTTAGTTTGTCTACCTTGTTCTGAATACTTTGTGCATTCTTATATCCCAACCCTCTGTTTGCTATTAGGTAGCTAATCCTAATCCTCTAATCCTACATTCTAATATACTACCTCTAACACAAAGGGCTTTTATCTTGTTAAGATGTCTAACATCTTCTGAAATCAAATACATTACATCCACTACTTTCCCCTTCCAATCTGCTTGTTATCTCAAGTAATTCTATTAAGTTTGTTAGCCATGATTTCCCCTTTGTGCAGCTGCACTGACTGTGCTTGATCAAATTATACATTTCTAAATGATGTTCCATTCTTTATAATAGACTGTAACATTCTTCCAATGACAGATGTTAACCAAACTAGCCTAGTTGCCTGTTTTTTTGCCTCCTTCCTATTTTAAACTAAGATATTACATTAGCAGTTTTCCAATCTTTTAAAATGTTTCCAGAATCTAAAGATTACAACCAGTACATCCATTCACTTTAGTTAATTCTGTTACTATCCCAGGATGTACCCCCTCAGGTCCAGGGACTGATACGGCTTCTCTCCCAACACACTTCAAATCATATTAAATAGTATCATAGTAATAGAAACAGGAATATGCCATTTGCCCATCCAGCCTGCTCTGGCATTCATTAAGGTCATGGCTGATTTAGCTGCCATCTCAGCTCCTCTCGCCTGCATTATCCTCATAATCCTCAATTCCCCTACCATGCAAAACCCCTTCCTGATGAAGGGCTTTTGCCCAAAATGTCGATTTTCCTGCTCCTCAGATGCTGCCTGACCTGCTGTGCTTTTCTAGCATCACTCTAATCTGGACTCTGGTTTCCAGCATCTGCAGTCCTGTTTTTACCATGCAAAAACCCATCCAACTGAATATATTCAATGAGGCTGCCTGTACTGCTTTCTTGGGCAGGGAATTCATATGGTAATCTATGGAAGTTTGTCCTCATATTTGTCCTAAATCTACACACCCTATCCTGAGGCCATGTTTCCTAGTCCTAGTATCACCCACCAGCGGAAACTTGCCTGCCTCTATCTTATCTATCCCTTTTAGAATTTTATATGTTTCTGAAAGAACCCCTCTCATTCTACTAAATTCTAGCGAGCACAGTCCCAGGTGACTGAACTCCTTCCCATAGGGTAGTCCCCTCATAGAGTCATAGTCATAGAGATGTACAGAATGGAAACAGACCCCTCCGTCTAACCCGTCCATGCCGACCAGATATCCCAAACCAATCTAGTCCCACCGGCCCATATCCCTCCAAACCTTTCTTTTTCATATACCCATCCAAATGTCTCTTAAATGTTGCAATTGTACCAGCCTCCATCACTTCCTCTGGCAGCTCATTCCATACACGTACCACCCTCTGTGTGAAAATGTCGCTCCTTAGGTCTCTCTTATATCTTTCCCCTCTCACCCTAAACCTATGTCCTCTAGTTCTGGACTCCCTGACCCTAGGGAAAAGACTTTGCCTATTTACTCTATCCATGCCCCTCATAATTTTGTAAACCTCTATAAGATCACCCCTCAGCCTCTGAAGCTCCAGGGAAAACAGCCCCAGCATGTTCAGCCTGTCCCCATAGCTCAAATCCTGCACTTCTGGCAACATCCTTGTAAATCTAAACCTTCTCTACACTGCCTCCAAAGCCAGTAAAACCTTCCTTAAGTAAGGAGACTAGAACTGTGCACAGTACGCCAGGTGCGGCTGCATCAACACCTTGTACAGTTGCAGCAGAACCTTCGTGCTCTTAAATTCAATCCCTCTAGCAATGAAAGCCAACAGTCCGTTTGCCTTTCTGATTCTAATTTGCACCTGCAAATTAACTTTTAGCGATTCATGTCCTAGCACTTCTAAGTCCCTCTGCACAACAGCATGCTGAAATCTTTCACTACATAGATAATACTCCGATCTATTATTTTTACTTCCAAAATGGATAACCTCATATTTACCAACATTGTATTCCATCTACCAGACCCTTGCCCACTCACTTAATCTATTTAAATCTCTGTGCAGACCCTCCACATACTCTGCACAGTTTGCCTTTCCAATCAATTTAGTGTCAGCAGCAAACTTGAATATATTACACTTAGTCTCCTCTTCCAAATTATTTATATACATCGTGAACAGTTGCAGGCCCTTCACTGATCTCCAACCAGGGAAATACCCATTTATCCCAACTCTCTGTTTTCAATTGGTTAACGCTTCTTCTTGTTTTGATTGTGTTTATGCAGAGTTGAAGCTTCTTTTTGTGAATATTGCTGATTTTTTTTAACCCAGTAGAGCAACAGTATGGCTCAGTGGTTAGCACTGTAGCTTTACAGGGGCCCAGGGACCTAGGTTTGATTCTAACCTTGAGTGACAATATGTTGAGTTTGCACATTCTCCCAGTGTCCACATGGATTTCTGCTGGGTGGTCTGGTTTTGTCCCATAATCCAAATTAAGTGAAGTGGGCATGTTAAATTATCTGTAGCTTTGAGGAATGTGCAGGGTCGATGGATTAACTATGGTAAATGCAGTGTATGGGATGGGGTACGGGCTTCACTTTGGGTCAGATACTCTTTGAATGGTCGATGCAGACTCGATGGGTTAAATGGCCTTTTTCCACACTGGAGATGTTTTATGATAATATGTATCATGGCAAGCATGAATCAGCAGAGTTCTTAGTGAATGAACTGTTATAATGCTTTTGCATTCCTTGCATGTGTAAATACAGTTGCTTTCAAGCACTAACAATGTTTTTGATGGCATAACTGGCACAAATAAATTTCCAAAACTAAGAGATTAAGGAAAATTGTCCTCTGAATTTCCAGATATTGAGAGGTTCCACTGCTTTAGTAGTGGCTTTGTTGCTGATCGTCAAGCAAATGCTGTGAAACATTATCAGGCTAACATTATTTTTAAACCTAACAACATGCACTGAGAATAATGACATAAATTGAAGAAATTGGCAATTGTCTTTGGCTACAAAAGCAAGCTGAGTGGATTGTATGGCATTCAATTATTTCATTATTCTTGGAACTTTTAGCTATTAATAATGCAGGGTTCACACTGACAAAGACTAATTAGGATAGTGCAAGTTTGCAAATTCATTCTGGCACATCTTATATTTCATATCATATGAGAGTATGATAAGACCATGAGACTTACGAACAGGGTAGGCCATTCATCCCATTGATCCTGCTCCAGCACTTAATGGCATAATAGTTGATCTGATAATCCTCAACTTTAATTTCCTGTCTTATCTCCTTAACTCTTGTTTCCCTTGCTGATTAAGAACCTATCTGAGTCAGCCTTGAATATGGTTGATGATCCTGTCCTGTCAGCTCTCTGTGTAAAGAATTCCAAAGATTCACAACACTCTGAGAGAAGAAATTCCTTCTCATCTCTGGCTTAACAGATTGGCCCCATGAACTGAGATTATCCCCTCTGGCCCTAGTCTCTCCCATATGTGGAAAGCACCTCTCTGAATCTCTCTTGTCAAGTCTGTTATGAATCTTATGAATCGTATCACTGATTCTGCAAGGACTGGGATCTAAATATCCAATTTTACATGTCCTATCAAAAGTACAGGTAGATGGGCAGATGGAGAAAGGTTGCTTTGTTAATAAGAAATAAAATTAAATCAAAGCAAGGAGTGATATAGATTCAAAAACATAGAATCTGTGTGGGTAGAGTTGAGGAAATGCAAAGAAAAACAAATCCTGATGGAGTTATATGCGGGCCACCTATCAGTAGTCAGGATGTGGATGGTAAATAAATCAGCAGGTGGGAAAGACACTTTTACAATAATCATGGAGCACTTCAACATGCAGGTGAACTGTGAAAATCAAATGGGCAGCAAATGTCAAGAAAAGGAGTATGTGGAATATCTACACCAGGTTTTTTTTAAAAAGCAGCCTGTTGTAGAGCCCACTAGGGAGTAGGCAATTCTGGATTTAATGATGTGTAATGAGGCAGACTCAATTAAGGAGCTTAAAGTGGAGGAACCTGAGGAGGCAGTGACCATGATATGATGGAATTCACCCTAAAGCGTGAGAGGGATAGGATGAAATCAGATGTAACAGTATTACAATTGAGAAAAGATAACTACAAAGACATGAGGGAGGAGCTGAGCAGAGTTGATAGGAAAAGAAGCCTAGCAGGGAAGATGGTAGTGCAGCAATGGCAAGAGTTTCTGGAGGGAATTTAGGAGGTAAAGCATAAATTCATCCTGAGGAAGAAGAAAGATGCCAAGAGCAGGACAAGGCAATCATGGCTGACAAAGGAAGTCAGGGTTGTACATCTCTGACTCAATGACAGTGTAAAAACAGAAGAGAAAGCATATAATGTGGTGAAGATTAATGGTAAGCCAGAGGATTGCTGAACCTTTAAAAGTCAGCAGAGGACAACTGAGAAAGCAATAAGGGGAATGAAGATGAAATGTGGGAGTAAGTTAGATAGTAACACACGAGTATTTTTAGATATCTGAAAGGTAAAGTTAAGGCAAAAGTGAACATTGAACCACTGAAAATGAGGCTGGAGAAGTAGAATGGGAAAGAAACAAATGGCAGAGGAACTGCTTAGGTACTTTGCATCAGTTTTTACAGTGAAAGATAACAGTAGCATATCAGAACTGCATGACAGTCAAGGGGCATAGGTGAATATAGTGGCTATCACTAAGAAGAAGATTTAGGGAAGCTGAAAGTTCTGAAGGTGGATAAATGACTTGGACCACATGAACTACACTCCAGAGTGTGAAGGAGATAGCTGAGGAGATTGTAGAGGCACTGATGATGATCATTTAGGAATCAGTGGAGTCAGGGAGAGACAGTAAAATAGGTAATGTAACATCCTTGGCTAAGACAGGAAGGAAGCAGAAGACAGAAAATTTATAAACCAGTTAGCATAACCTGGATTGTTGGTAAGATTTTAGAGGAGAAAGTGAGGACTGCAGATGCTGTAGATCAGACTCAAAAAATGTGTGGCACTGGAAAAGCACAGCCTGTCAGGAGCATCCATGGAGCAGGAGAGTCGACATTTTGAGTATAAGCTCTTCATCAGGAATGTTGGGGTGGGTGGAGGGAGAACGTGTAGAGTAACAGGCTGAGAGGGAGGGGGTGGAGCTAGGGGGGAAGGTAGCTAGGATGCGATGGGTAGATAAAGGTGGAGGGGTGATGGTGATAGATCGGAGTGGAGAGTGGACTGGACAGGTAGGACAGTTCAAAACAGCGGTGCTGAGCTGGAGGGTTGGATCTGGGATAAGGTGGGGGAGGGGAGATGAAGAAACTGGTGAAATTGACATTGATCCTGTGTGGTTGGAAAGATTTATTTCAAGGACCACACTTGCCCCTCCCACGTGGTCCTCCACTTCCTGCACCTCCATCCTTGAACCCCATTCCTCCAGCTGCAACAAGGAAAGAACCCCCCGGTCCTCACCTTCCACCCTACCAACCTCCGGATATAATGCATTTTCCTCTGCCATTTTGCCACCTACAGTCAGACCCCATCACCAGAGATATATTTCTCTCCCCATCCCTTTCAGCATTCAGCAGAGACTTTATCTTCTGTGACTCCCTCATTAGGTTCACACCCCCACCAACCCATCCTCCACTTCCCACACCTTCCCTTGCCACCGCAAGAGGTGTAAAACTTGCGCCCAGACCTCCCCTCCTCATCTCCATCCAAGGCCCCAAAAGACACAGGACACCAACCTACGGAATGTTTCGGAGAACATTTCTGTGACACATGCACCAATTAACTCCATCACCCTGTGGTGAACACTTCAGCTTCCCTCCCACTCTGCCAAGTACATGCAAATCCTGGGCCTGCTCACTGCCAAATCCTAGGTACCTGACGCCTGGAGGAAAAACGCCTCATCTTCTGGCATGGGACTCTCCAACCAAATGGAATCAATGTTGATTTCCCCATCTTCTTCATCTCTCCTCCCCCCACCTTATCCCAGATCCAAAACTCCAACTCGGCACAACCCTCTTGTACTGTCCTGCCTGTCTATGTTCCTTCCCACCTATCTGCTCCACCCAACACTCTGACCCATCACCATAATCTCACACCTTCATCTACCTATTTCATACCTAGCTACCTTCCTCCCATCCCCACTTCCCTCCCATTTCTCTCTTAGCCACCTTGGGCCTCCAACCCTCCCCCCCAACACACATTCCTGATGAAGCATTCCTTATGCTTAGTGACTCTCCTGCTCCTCTGATGATACCTGTGCTTTTCTGAAGCCACACTTTTTGGCTCTGGTAAGATTTTGGAGTCCATTATTAAGGATGAGATTGCTGAATACGTAGAAGTGTAAGGTAGGGCATTGAGTCAGCATAACTTCACCAAGGGGAGGTCATGCCTGACAAGTCTGTCAGAATTCTTTGAGGAGGTAATGAACAAGTTAGACGAAGGAGAGCCTGATCTGTTAGGATGTCCAGAAAACCTTTAACAAGGTCCTACACAGGAGGCTGCTAAACAAGATAAGAGTCCATCATGTTGGCAGCAAGGTGACAAAAAATAAGGATTAGGTGTCCTGTTCAGGATGGTAGCCGGTGACTAATGGAGTTCTGACAAGGTCTATGTTGGGACCACAACTATTCATGATATATTTTAACAATCTGAACATAGGAACTGATGGCATTGTTGCTAGGCTTGCAGATGATGCAAAGATAGGTGGAGGGACAGGAAGTGTTAAGGAAGTGGAGAGGCAGTAGTAGTACATGAACAAGCTTGGGGAGTGAGCAAAGAAAAGGTGCATGGAATATAATGTGTGAAATTGTGAGACTATGCAATTTGGTAGGAGGACTAGGAGCATAAACTATTTTCTAAACGGGGAAAGGTTTCAGAAATCTGAAGCACAAAGGGAGTTAGGAGCTCTGGTTCAGGATTCTCTTCAGGTTAACTGCAGATCCCGATGGCATTTCAGAAGGCAAATGCATTGTTAGCATTCATTTAAAGAGCGCTGGAAATCAAGAACAGAAATGTATTGTTGAGACCGTATAAGGCTTTGGTCCAACCACACTTAGAACTTTGTGAACAAAACTGGGCCACATATCTAAGAATAATGTGCTGACATTGGAGCGATTCCAGAGGAGGCTCACAAGAATGATATTGTGGATGAAAGGCTTGTCATATGGTTGAGGACTTTGGGTCTGTACTTAATGGAGTTTAGAAGGATCAGGAGGGATCTCATTAAAACTTACAGAATACTGAAAGGCCTGGATCAAGTGGATGTGGAGAAGATGTTCCACGAGTAGGACAGGCTGTGACTCAAGGACACAGCCTCAGAGTGACAGGATGACCCTTTAGAACTGAGATGGGGAGGAATTTCTTCAACCATAGGATGATTAATCTATGGAACTCATTGCAGCAGAAGCTGTGGAGGCCAGGTCGTTGAGTGTATTTTAGACAGATAAAGACAGATAGGTTCTTATATCTTTTGGTTACATTTATGTATGTTTCAATGAAGTCATCTCTCATTCTTCTAAACTGTAATGAGAACAAGCTCAGGCTACTCAACCCGTCTGCATAAAATAGTTTATTCGTATCCAGGACCAACCCAGTGAACCTGCTTTGGACTGCATCCAATGTCAATACATCCTTCCTTAGATAAGAAGAACATAATTGTTCACAGTAACTCAGTTGTAATCTGACCAGTAACTTGCATAGTTTTAACAAGAGCTCCATATTTTTATACTCCATTCCCTTTGCGATAAAGGCCACTGACCCATATTACCTTTAACCTATGGTCTCAATTATCTGTTGCATTTGTATGCTAGCACTTTGTGACATATACACAGGGGCTCTCAAATCTATCTGACCTTCAGCTTTCTGCAATCATTTCCCATTAAAATACTATTTAGCTCTTTTATTCTTCCTGTCAAGGTGCATAATGTCATTTTCCTACACAATATTCCTTCTAACAAGTTTTCACCTATTCACTTGTCATGTTTATATTCATCTGTAGCTTCCTTATGAAATCCTATTTGCCTTCTCTATTTTTGTATCTTCCATAAACCTGGCTGAAATATATTCATTTTCCTCATTCAGGTCATCAGTATGTACTATGAATACTTGTGGTTCCAGCACTGATTCATGTGGTACTCCACTAATTGCAAGCTGCCATCTGAAAATGTAAATTTTATCCTAACTTTTGTATTCTTTTAATCAGCCAATTATCTATCCATTCTAATATAGTATCCCACATGGTCTCATCTTATACATTGCCTTATGTGTGGTATTATATTGAATGCCATTGGAAATCCAAATATATTGCATCTACTGTTTCCTTTTATTGCTTTTGCTTGTTACCATACCAAAGGAATGTAAGAAATTTGTCAGAAGTGATTTTCCCTCCTTTCCCTGCTGACTGTGTTTGATTTCATTATGTATTTCTAACTATTCTGCTATTATGTCCTTTACAATAGAAACCATATTATGGAAGCTTAAACAATTCCTAACTGTTACGCGAACTGTAAGTTTTATTTTTACTTTCTTCACGTCTTTAGTTAAGGGGAGTAATAGATAGACATAATGGTGGTATGTGTATGTGGGCAGATGTATTTTTGTTCAAATGGTGTGAAAGCTAAAGGTCACAATGAATTTAAATTTATGCAGAGGTAGGCTTTGCAAAACAAATGCCCTGAAAACATTGATTGCATTCAGAGGTCTTTTATAATACGCACATTTTCCATTTAGTGATTTCTTAATGATGGTTTTGGCATATGTTTATATATTTTTTTTAAGAAAACAACACCACTAAGGTTTTTTGATGACTCATTGTTCATTTGTTCAATAATTAGTGGGTGATTGCTGCAGACTCTTGGCTACTGCAGTTTCTAAAACAGATACTTTATGGGTGTGTTTGATTCGATGAATGTTGCATTGACTCTTGAGTTTCTTAGTGGGAGTTGTGATTAAAATAAAAGTTTAAACAGCCTAGTTTTCTTATTTTTGCATATGTCTTCACATTAGAACATCTGCCAGAGCTGTAATTATTTTATTCTCTACTTCCCCTTATGGCCTTTCCATAATGTTATTTTTCTCTCTGCTTCCTGCCCACTTAGGGCCTCAGTAACTACTGCCATTCAGATCACTGTGTTTAGTACCTGCAATAATGGAATGTTTAGTGTAATGTTCAATCTTCCTACAGTTCATACAACCTGTCAACCCTTTCAATGGTCTGCCTTAATAAACTTTTGAACCTGAATGAAAAACTGAAATTTTAAGACTGAAAAGGACAAATCAGGGAAGGAATAAATTTTCAAATGTTAAAAGGCTAAACTGTGCTTTGACTATGTTTCAAGTAATGTATATAATGGCTGCCACAAACTAAGTTGAAACAAGATACAACAGAAATATAGTTCAACAACTATAGCAAGCCAGCCTGCACACGATGGGCAAGTGCATTTCTCCAAACACCATTAAAACAACACTCAAACAAATACACGTTCTTGTTAAAGACAAAAAGGAACCACACTATATGAAACTGTTTAGATATTCTGGATTAAAATGCATTATGACACAACAAATAATAGGGGCATGTAAAAAGAATAGAGAAATAAGTAAGCGTGACTTTAAACTCCATGTTGATTGGGTTAATCAAATTGAAAAAGGTACCCACAACAACAATTTCATGGAGTGCATTGGGATTAGTTTCTTAAAGCCATATATTATGAAACCAATTAGGGAACAGGCTACCTTGAATCTAGTAATGGGTAATGATGCAAATTTAATAAATGACCTGAGACTAAAAAAATCCCTTCGGAGGTAGTAATCATAACATAATAGAATTTAAGACTTGATTTGAGAATAAGAAATCTGTGTCAGAAACAGTTGTGTTAAACATAAATAAGGGACATTACAATGAAATAAGGGTATAGTTAACTAAAGTGGACTGTGCAGATAGACTAGCAGGAATGATAATAGCATGTAGTGGTAGACATTTTAGGAGATAACTCATGATTCTCAGAAAAAATACATCCCAGTAATGTGGAATGATTCTAAGAGAGGAATAAAATAATCAGGGGTAACTAACGAAGTTAAGACAAGTATTTTTGTATTCACTTGTGGGACTTTGGCATGGCTGGCTGGACAGCATCTATTGCCTGTTCCTAATTGCACTTGAGAAGATGGTAGTGAGCTGTCATATTAAACTGTTGCAGTCAACATGATCCACAATGCCATTGAGGAGGGAATTCTGGGACCTTGACCCAGTGACAGTGAAGAAATTGTGATATATTTCCAAGTCAGGATAGTGAGTGGCTTGGAGGGGATCTTGCAGGTCATGGTTGTGCTCCCATGTTTCTGCTGCCTTGTCTTTCCAGATAGAAGTTGTCTTGGATTTGGAAAATGCTGACTAAAGATCTTTGGAGCATTTCTGCAGTACACCTTGTAGATAATACATACTACTGCTACCGAGCATTGGTGGTGGAGGGAATGGATGCTCGTGGATATGATTCCAATCAAGCAAGCAAATAACAAGAAAATGTGTCTGCTGAGAAAATTAAGGGGAAAGGCTGAAGCAGAACCTGCTCCAAGGATCTATTTCTTTCTCTTGGCTGAAACTTGTGGGAACCTGATAAAATCTAATGACAGGATTTCTTTTTGATTTGACTGGATTAGATTATATTCCCTACAGTGTGGAAACAGGCCCTTTGGCCCAACAAGTCCACACTGACCCTCCAAAGCGTAACCTACCCAGACCCATTCCCCTACCCTGTACTTACCCCTGACTAATGCACCTAACACTATGGGCAATTTTAGCATGACCAATTCACCTAACCTGCACATCTGTGGACTGTGGGAGGAAACCGGACAACCCGGAGGAAACCCATGCATACACGGGGAGAATGTGCAAACTCCACACAGACTGTAATCGAACCTGGTTCCCTGATGCTGTGAGGCAGCACTACGCTTCTTTTATTCATTAATGCAAATTATTATTGTCAGTTTGTCTTATATCTCCTCCTTCCTGAGGTAATTTTCTTTCTTGGGGAGTGTTGTTCCCATGTTGAGTACTTGATCAGAGCAAGATGCTTGTCTTTCAGATTCAATATCCATGCCAGGTTGATAACGTCTAGAGTATATCAAGCTGTTATTGCTATTTTTTTGGATTTAAATGCAAGCTACTTTTTGCTCTATTTCCCAATACCATTGTATATCTTTTGCAGTAAGTTTGCATTGATATTCACAGTCTGATAACAAATTAGGCAAAAGCTTTGCTAGACAATTCATGATTCCAAAAAAATCATTCCACTTCTTTCATATCTATTGGTCACAGCATCTTTACTACAGCAATCACCTTGCCAGGATCTGGGCAAAATGCTTTTGCTGTCAATACATTAACTATATACTTGACTTTGGGTGTCATCTTTTTTTAACAAGCTTTTTCTTCTGTGGTTTTGTGATGACTGATTCTTCTGCTTTCACTTGTTTATGATCAGCAGTCTGCTCCTCAAAGAATGATTCCTTGGCCTTCTTATCTTGCTTTCCTTTGTTCAGGAGGTCCTGGCAGCAGAGCTACTAGTTTCCCTATTTTGTCTTTTAGTCTTCACTTGTGGGATATTAGAGACCCTCATGACTGATGCTATGTTGATCTCATTCTCTCATTTACTTTTAAGATGATATTCACCAGGAAGACTTTCCCCCAGCTCTCAGCCCCCTATTTGTTTCTCAGCCTCCTTCCCCCTCCCCAGTTCAGATGAAGAGTCCTGCCTGAAACATCAACTCTCCTGTTCCTCAGATGCTGCCTGATCTGCTGTGTTTTTGCCAGGGCCATATTCTATCTACTCTGAATCTCCAGCATCTGCAGTCCTCACTATGTCCATATTCAAGACTTAGTGGAATATATTTATAGAGTAATAGAGATGTACAGCACAGAAACAGACCCTTTGGTCCAACCCGTCCATGCCGAACAGATATCTCAACGCAATCTAGTCCCATCTGCCAGCACCTAGCCTATATTCCTCCAAACCCTTCCTATTCATATACCCATCCAGATACCTTTTAAATGTTGCAATTGTACTAGCCTCCACCACTTCCTCTGGCTGCTCATTCCATACACATACCACCCTCTGTGTGAAAAGCTTGCCCCTTAGGTCTCTTTTATATCTTTTATATCTCACTCTAACACTATGCCCTCTAGTTCTGGCCTGCCCTACCTCAGGGAAATGACTTTGTATATGTATCCTATCCATGCCCCTCATGATTTTATAAACCTCTGTAAGGTTACCCGTCAGCCTCTGATATTCCAGTGAAAACAGATCTAGCCTATTCAACATCCTCCTTGAACTCAAATCCTCCAACCCTGGCAACATCCTTGAAAATCTTTTCTGAACCCTTTCAAATTTCACAACATCTTTCCGATAGGAAGGAGACCAGAATTGCATGCAATATTCCAAAAGTGGCCTAACCAGTGTCCTGTACAGTCGCAACATGACCTCCCAACTCCTGTACACAATACTTTGACCAATAAAGGACAGCTTACCAAACGCCTTCTTCACTATCCTATCTACCTGTGATTCCACTTTCAAGGAGCTATGAACCTGCACTTCTGTAATCTTCAATAGCCTGTGCAGCCGTTAAAGGTTTTGTGGCCTGTGAAACAACACAAGTCTTTTCTATCATCTGTAGAATTACCAGTCTGGCTTCAGATTTGCTCCAGATGATGAGTAAAGTTTGCTGAACATCTATTTCTGGAAATCCAGATCTTCATTCTTCTCATTACATTGGGCTCTTAGCGTAATTTGTCTTATTGGGATTGTTCCATCATGTAGCCTGAACCTTATCCTTGAGCTTCATTATTGGGTTACTATCTTGAGCTAGTTTGCATAGGCCTGTAAAGCTCATAATGTTACATGAAGCAGTAGTCTTCATATCATACTTCACATTCACATGATATTTTTCTTCTGTAATTGTCATTCTGATAATCACAAACCATTTATGACCTTCAGACCTGAAGATGCCAACTTGTTTTATGGTGTAAATTTGACAGAATTGTGAGCTTACATCTCTCCAGGAGCAATTTTTGTAGATTTGTTTCTAAACCTGTAAAGACTTTGATTCAAAATTACTTCGTTTCATGTATTCAGAGCATTATTTTCTCTATGCTTTCTTTTCTATTGCGAGGTGTCTTCCAGAATGTTTGCATCCTCTGGCTTTAATCTTTCTCTTGACTCTTCTGCAAATGTTTCTTGTTTTATCCAATATGTTGTTCTCATTAATTCTGAAATGCTTATTGGTATAATGGAAAGCTTCGCCTGTTCTTCCATTAAAATAGAGATAGTGAAGACTGCAGATGTTGGAGATTCAGATTAGAAAGACTGTGGGTCTGGAAAAAGCACAGCCTGTCAGGCAGCCTCTGAGGTGCAGGAGAGTCACCATTTTCGACAAGATCTTTCATCAGGACTGCGGAGGGGGAAGGCGGCTGAGAGGTAAATAGGGGTATAGGGTAGGGTTGGGGGAAAGGTAGATGGAATGGTGATAGGTAGATGCAGGTAAGACATCTTTACACCTTGGTCTACATAGTGCAGATAATACAGCACCTACAGTGATAGTAGACATTCCATCTCAATCAAAACCCATTCCCACATACTTTATCTATCAGAAAGCTAATTAACTTTAGAAGAGAGCATCAAGATTTCACAGCCACCTACAGATCTATGGGGAGAGATTGTTTGGAAACAAGTTTCTGCACAAACAACTTCTCCACAAGCTTCCGCCCCAAACCTGCAGCTTTGGAACCAAGGCTCAAGAGAAGCCAAATTGAGGGGCCGACCAGAGAAACTGAATTGGGAAGCTGAACCAAGAACATTATCAGAACAAACAACATCTGAGATGGGGTGGAAGCCAACTAAGGACTATCTCAACAAGAGCTTCCAGAAAAGGTTTGTTCCAAATCAAGAGAACCACCAGCAACAACTTCAGCAGCCGAATGCACTTCAGAACTGTGTTTTGAGTGATGAACATAAACCCCCGAGGCTTCAAAGTTCTGACATAGCTCGTAGGGAGTGGAAGGCAGGTGATGACAGTGTATTGGGACCCCAAGGAAAGGAATTCTGATTGAAACGCTGTAATTAAAATTGTTGTTTTCTGTGTGTGTCAATAGGATAAGGTTCTAATCGTGTTAATCTATTAATCGTGTTAATCATATGTTCTCTGTATTCGTATTTGTGTTAATTTCTTGTATATTACAATTACTTATTTTTCTTGTATTATACTTGGCTATGTATTTTAAATAAGTGCAGGCATTTTTTTTGTCCTGAATCACCTGTCTATGCCTTCTTCATTTCACATTCTTAATAAGTCCAGTGTCCAGAATCAGGGATTTGTGGGTGTTTTGACCCACTTAAAAATCAGAAAATAACTGATTGCAAACCAAACCTACACCTCTGAGCAGAAGAACTATCACAGTAAGATTTTCTATGTTTAAAACAATTGACTCTGATTAAATCATCTTTCATTTATCAAACCTCAGGATTCAAAGAGCTTTGTCATTCATCCTGGATTTTCTGATGTTGAAGCCGTACCATTCACAAGTAATTTTAATGTTGAATTGAAAGTATGTTTTCAAAGCTTTCACAATTTTGCCTGTCTGGATTTTCTACTTTTTAGTGAGGTTTAGGCCACAAGATCATTCACACCATTCTTTCCCAAGTTTGATAACTGGGCTGCTACTCTCATTTGCCACTCCAATGGTAAATATTCCAATTCATATCTTCTTTCATTTCCACAGTAGCAGAAAATTGAAAATTCACACCCTTTCTGCTGCAACAACACTCCAAAGTTACAGACTGCAGTTTTAATTATTATTTGTGTGTTTTCTTTGTGTAGTGGCTGGCTTTCTTCTTTGGTTTTGAAAATTAACTCAATCTCAGCTGAATATTTCTGAGATCTGTTTCAAGTGACATGTTTAATGATTGTCACAAACTAGAAATATAATCAGCCAAGTCAAATGGAACAACTTTGAATTTAATTAAAAATCAATTTTAACTTTGTACACCCTAGTCCAACATCAGCATCTCCAAATCACAACTTTGAATTAACTGACTGCACCCACAATTAATAAATTGCATGCATTGTGCAGTGTAAATTATTTTTCAAACTGCTACTTCGGTCCCAGTGCACAGATTACAGTGTGTTCCGTCACTCACAGCAAGGGGCAGAGGAAGAGGGGCAAATGATTAGAAGTATGAATGATCACTGACATGATTCTGAAAAAAATACATAAGACCCTGCTGTATTTGTTTCTTCCAGAAATCAGATTTAAATAAGAATAAAGTGAAACAGGTCTCAGAAAATCGTTTGATATGTTCAGGAGCTTCTGCTGCTTTCCAGTTAGTTTGTGATTTTTACAGGAAAAAAAGCCATTTTATTATTTGTTTTGCTTACTCATTTTGTATTGATTTCTAAGTCAGTCAGTCAAATATTGGATTGGCTTGTAAATAAATATGAATTTCCTTCATATTATTATTTTCTCTATAATGACATAAAACTTTTGAATGTACTGCCTCTGAAACCATATATAGTATACTTTCCATTGTAAGGCATATGTGCTGAGTGCATGTTAGATTCAAAGCTTTCAAATAAATCATCTTCTGTAATTTAGCCTATATTAGAAAAAGGGATTGGAGTATGAATAAATACAATTCTACAGGACCACGGACAACCACACCTGGAGTACACTTTAAGTCTCTGTCCTCACTGTCAGTCAAACTAGCAATGTTACTATCCTCTCCTAGTCTAGCCTAGATGTGGCTCTATACCCATAAAACTGTACTTGGCTTTTAACTGCTCTGAAATGACCTGGAAAGCTATTTCATCAGTTGCAGAATCTAGAGCCAGGATCACATTCTCAAATCAAAAAGTGGCTATTTAATACTGAGGTTGAAATTTACTTCGAGCTCAACTTTTGGAGACTGTGGATGTTCAGTTGTTTAGTGTATTGAAGTCAAAGACAGATATATTGAGAAATAGTAAAGGAATTAAGGGATGTAGCGATGGTATGGCAAGGTGTCTCTAGTTTAGTACATTGACCATGATCTTACTGAATGTCACAGCAGGCTTGAGGGGCTAAATAGCTTACACCATCTCTCTTAATGAATTTGCATTTGATTATCACATGTCCAAAGACTGAAAGTCACCAAATTTAATCCTACATAAATCTAAAATATTTTCTTTCTCTTTCATACATGGATTTATTAAAGACTTTTATCTATTCAAACATCTATGGTTCAGGGACTATATTACGCACTTCAGATCAGACTGTGGTAATAATATTCCTTTCTTCTTTCTGATGGACAAAAGCCACAGCCCATATTCCTGAAAAAGTTAATCAGGAACAACTAAAACAAATATTGTCATTTTAGGTATCAGGATGAGCATGATATTTGTACCTGTGGCATATTGTTCATCCTTCTCCCATTCAATAATGTTGGCCATTGGCCTTTGGCCTACTTAGCAAAGCTTTTCTGGGTGGCATGGTGGCTCAGTGATTAGCTCTGCTGCCTCACAGGATCAGGGACTCAGAATTGATTCTACCCTTGGATGACAGTCAGTGCGGAGTTTGTGCATTCTGTGTGGGCTTCCTTCGGGTGTTCCAGTTTCCTCCCACATCCAAAGATTAGGTAGATTGTCATGCTAAATTACCCATAGTGTCCAAGCGTGTGCCGGTTTGGTGGATTTGCCATTGGATATGCAGGGTGACAGCAGTAGGGTAGAAGGGTGGGTCTGTGTGGGACACCATTTAGAGGGTCAGTATGGACTTGATTGGTTGAATGCCTCTGCACTGTAGGGACTCTGAATCTTTTATATCCCTTGCTGCAAACCTAAGCTGTGTTGGTGGCCTTCAAGATTATTTGTCCTTCCCCTAAAGTAACCAACGCTTAGATTGTGCTGATAATTTGACAGCGGAGTAGAAATAAGGATTGATCATCAAAATGGCAGGCAGTTGCTTTGTGACATTGGGCACAAATGAGAATTGATTTTCCCACTGTTCAATCAATCCATCCTGAAACTGAAAGTTGACCCTTATATGTTTTAATGGCCAAAACAAAACCTAGTTGTAGGGAAATCCACGACATTTTAACCTTATAAAAGTCTTACTGCAGCTAAGAATATATCTAAAGAAATAGAACTTAAAAAGTTCCGTGAAAATTGGTTATCTGTTGCAAAAGACATAAGTCCTATGGAGCCTCAATCCTTTCCTTAATCCCATTTGAAACACATTGAAGTCCATTAGACTATTACCCATACAACTGTTATTCACTAAAGTACTTAATGCTTAAAGTTCTGTATAAACCATTATAGAATGTGCTAACAAACAGAAATGCTTTAATAACGATATTATGTGCAGGGAATGCCTAAGGGAGAATCTTATTTCACTTTGCCAGTAGAAATTAACACACTAAGTTGTGCAATAATTCCACAAAAGACAATGCTATAATCATAGATCCTCATTAAGTGAAACTGAAATTTACAAACTATGAACTTGAACAAGTTGACCATATTTGAAATTTCTCTCGTGTAGAATAAAAGTTATGTTTTCATTTATCAAAAATCCAAAGGGCAAGGTGACTTTGGTTGCTGATTTCTTGTAACTTCAGGTTTCTATGGCACTGTTCCTGGTATTAGACCTGGGATGTAGAGGATGTCTTCATCTTCATAGCATCCAAACTTGTAACTCCATTTACTTTGAGACCTTAGGGATTTTTTGAATACTTCTGATGACCTGAATAAGATTTGGGATTTTTTTTCATTTTATTCATTCTTGGAGTATTGACCATGTATCATTCACAAATAGAGACAGATTTGGAGAGATACCATCAGACTCGTAAACATTCATTTAGTCCTTGTGTCATGAATACTGTCAAAATTGGGATAAAGTGTTAGATTTCTTACTCCTTAATACCAGATATTCCTGAAAAGAATCTGAAACAAAAAAACAGAACGCGCTAAAGAAAATTAGCAAGTCTGGCAGCAACTGTGCAGAGCAAAATAAAGTTAACATTTTGAGTCCTTCGTCAAAAGGATGGGAAATTTGAAGAATGTCAAGGGAAATTTTGTTCTTTTCAATTCGGGTGAAATAACTCCACAGAGGCATCCTTTATTTACATATGGAAGTCCTTGACACTGGTCCAGCTCCCTCAGAGCCAGCTCTCAGACTGTCAGGATGTCTGACACTCTGGTTTTTTTGCTTTTGTTTTCTTTTTTTTTAAAAATACCCACACTACTGCCTAACTGTGGTAGTGTTTTTTTCCCCCAGCACCCAAGTTGTGTGTGTGCGCAGGTGTGACACTCGTTTTTTTTTCTTTTTATATTGAAAAGAAAAATTAGAGAAAGGACAGAATGTGGAATGAAGCTGCAGGAAGATCACGGCCAGATAAGGCATGAAATCACTCCAGCGAGGCTGGTATCCCATCACCAAGTCCCCCTTTATTTACATGTGGGGAGTTCTTGACACTGATCCAGTTCCCTCAGAGCCAGCTGTCAGAGTGAACAGAACCTCTGACACTCCTGTTAATTTTTAATTTTTTTTTAATTAACCCCCACACTACCACCTAACTGCGGTAGTGCTTATTTTTTCCCAGCATCCATGTTGTGTGTGTGTGCGCAGCTGTGACACTCCTGTTTTTGTCTGTTGGCCAGGAGACCCTGATTGGATCATATTAATAGCTCCAATTAGAGAACTCATATTCTATGAGGCCCACCCTAGCTGACCTCAGTACAATAACTACTTCCCTCTCCCCCTGAGTCCAAGGACACAGGCCCGTTCTTCATTTTGTAACTCCTCCTGGAGCATTTTAGCACTGGATCAGGTTCCTCTGACTCTGCATCCTATATGATATATATATATATATATATATATAATATAATATAGACCACTTCTTGTGCCTCGAGCCTCTTGGATGAAATTCATTCTCCTCTTCAGGCAACAAAGGCATTGATGTGGTGACATTCGCTGTGTTCATCTCAAATTTCGAGGTTTCTTCAATGCTTGATGGAAAAGGAGAACCCACAGGTTCCACCTGCCTTTCCGATTGTTCTGAGGAGCTGGGAATATTTTGTTCCTGCCCAATTTGTACTTACATTTTGAATACCATTCGACTTTAGGAAAGACTCAAATTCCTTGCTAGTAAACAATGGCCTGTTATTTGTGACTGACTCGTCTGGGAGAGAAGAGATGGCATACTTTTATTTTTATCATTATCCCCATGTTTAGTGAATAGATTCTATGAACATCCAACCACTTTGAGCAGGCATTCACAATGACTAAGAATATTAAGCCCATGAAAGGGCCTGTATAGTTGATGTGTAGCCAAGTCCAGTGTTTACGCATCCATTTCCACAAATATGAAGAGCTCCTGGCAGTAGCTTTTGTTTTTCTTGGCATGCTGGGCACTGTTGACCAATGCGGCTATATCTACCTCCAATATTGGCCGGCAGACGTAACTTCTCACCAACATCTTCATTTTGGAAACCCCTAGATGACCGTGGTGGAGTTCACCTAGCATCTGGCAGAAATCTTTGCTTTGGACAAGCACTCTTGCTCCCTACTGTGATCTAGTGTCTCCAGGTCCAAAAAGGTTTCAATTCTAGTTGTGATGGCCTTCCGGTTTCCTCCATCATCACCAGCAGTTTCAGTTTTGACAGGACTAAGTTTTTCTGGATACAAAATCTGGTTTTCTCAGCTGTGTCTGCAAGTGTATCCCAAAAATGTAAAACCATTACTGACATCTACAGTGGTGGGATCACCGTTTGTGTATCCAGCAAAAGGAGGTGATTCGATGCATCTGCATTTGCTACTTGGCTCCCGGACAGTGTTCCAACTTGTAATTATATGCACTTAGTATTAAAGTTTGCTGCTGAATTCAGCTTGAAGCTATGGATGGCACTACATTGTCCTCTTTAAGTAGACCTGGAAGAGGTTTGTAGTCCATTATCATTATAAACTTATGCCTGTAAAAGTATTGATGGAGCTTCCTGATTCGAGACATGACTACCAAACCTTCCTTCTGTATCTGGGTGTATTTACCATTTGTATTAGCTAAAGTCCTGGATGCATACGCAGTTGGGTGTTCCACTTCATTGAGCTAATAATATCCAATACCGTATGGGGAAGCATTGAATGTCAATACCAGATTTTGCTTGTGAACATAGGGTGCCAACACCTTAGACAATGATAGCTGCTTCTTCACTTCTCTGAAAGCTTTAACTTCGTTACATGACCATTTCCAACGCTGACCCTTTTTAGGAGTTGATGCAAATGTTTCAAGATGGAAGCCAGGTTATGCATGAACTTTCCATAATAATTCACCAGGAGCTGTACAGATGTGGGAGCTAGGACATCTTTGAAACCCTTCACTTTATCTTCCAACCAATGTAACCTGATCTTGTAAGTCAAAAAGGTCACTTGGGGTGCTTGGAACACACATTCATCCCTTCTAATATATATGCCCTCCATGGGAGAAATGTCTAAGAGACTATGTCAAAGTGCTCTCTAAGTGGTCCTTATTGGCCTTCCCTGTTATTAGTATGTCATCTGGATAAATGGTGATGTGGAGTAGACTTGTAAAATGTTCTCCATTATCTGCTGAACAACTGCACAGGCTGACAATACCCCAAATGGTCAACTATGGATATTGATCATAACATACTTATGGGATTTCTCATCTAACTGCAATTGCAACTATGCACGGCTCATTCCTAGCTTTGTGAAAAACATTGTCCATCTGCCAGCTTTGTGTATAAATCGTCTATGCGAGGAATTGGGTATTCAACAAGCTGCGAAAAGAAGTTTACTTTTTGTTTAACGTCACAACAAAGGTGAACTGACCCATCAGGCTTCTTGATTGGTATGACAGGTGCTGCCTGTTCTACAAACTGGACTGGTTTGATTTCTTCAAGCCTATCCAGCCTTTCGATTTAGAAACATAGAATCATAGAACATTATAGTGCAGTACAGGCCCTTTGGCCCTCGACTAACCTTCGCTATTCTATTCTCCGCCTTATGCCAATGCAATGACCATTTAAAAGCCCTTAAAGTTGGTGAATCTACTACTGTTGCAGGCAGTATATTCCATGCCCCTACTACTCCTAGAGTAAAGAAACTACCTCTGACATCTGTTCTATATCTATCACCCGTCAATTTAAAGCTATGACCCCTCATGCTAGCCATCACCATCCGAGGAAAAAGGCTTTCACTGTCCACCCTATCTAATCATCAGATAATTTTGTATGTCATTATTAAGTCACCTCTCAACCTTCTTCTCTCTGATGAAAACAGCCTCAAGTCCCTTAGACTTTCCTCATAAGAACTTCCTTCCATATCAGGCAACATCCTGGTAAATCTCCTCTGTACCCATTGCATTGCTTCCACATTCTTCCTATAATGCGGTGACCTGAACTGTGCACAATACTCCAAATGTGGCCACACCAGCGTTTTGTACAGCTGTAGCATGATCACATGGTTTCAAAACTCAATCCCTCTACCAATAAAAGCTGACACACCATATACCTTCTTAACAATCCTATCAACCTGGGTGGCAACTTTCAAGGGTCTATTTAGTTGGACACCGATTTATCCCTCTAATTTATTCGTAAGGCAAATGGCCCTGAGCAGGCCTTGCAGGATTGTGAAGTAACTTCCTGTTCAAATGCAAGGTAGCCTTGTCTCCTGTGATAGTCTTTAGACCTTCCTGAAAAGCTTCTAGACATGTAATTAGGACTTTACTCAGGCAACCGTTTTCTAATCAAAATGTTGCACCAGTCGAGATAAATCTTCTGCAACCAATTTTCCCCAACAAACTTGGGCCTGTGCCTTTTAGTATAGTCAATGATAACTGAACCAGCTGCTTCTCATAAGAGACCAGAACCAAAATTGTACCCTTACTATGTAAATGTTGCCTGGTTTAGATTCTCAGAATAGTGGAGGTCTTGCACAAACTTAAGAGTTAGAATCCAGAGCCAAATTTGTTAAGCACTGAAATGGCCATGCTGGTATCAACCTCCATTAAAACCGGATGCACATTTAATCAGGCGTTTATTTTGACTGGTTCTGATTTGGACATGGCTGAGCAATTTAGCTATTGCAAGCATGATGTAGATTTCCCAGGATGTGCATTCCTGGATAACGGCCTCTGAGATCTCTTACTCCATTCAGGTCCAGTGGAACTCTTCTAATGTCTCAAGTCTGCCACTGGCAGCAATGACTTGCCAGCCTGGATCCTGAGGAAAATTTAAACCATTTAACTGATGCTTGGCTTTGTTTTGGGAGAAAGTGAGGTCTGCAGATGCTGGAGAACAGAATCAAAGAGTGTGGTGCTGGAAATCCACAGCCGGTCAGGCAGCATCCCAGGAGTGGAATAGATAGATAGGAAGGAAGATTGACAGGTAGGATGGTTCAAGAGGGTGGGGCTGAATTGGAAGTTTGGATCTGGGATAAGGTGGGGTGAGGAGAAATGAGGAAACTAGTAAATCCACATTGATCCCGTGTGGTTGGCAGCTCCCAAGGTGGAAGATGGGGCATTCTTCCCTCAGCATCGGGTAGTTAGGGTTTGGCAGTGGAGGAGGCCTAGGACTTTGCATGTCATTGGCAGAGTGGAAGTGGGTATTAAATTGTTTAGCCACAGGGTGGTAGATTTGTTTGGTGCGTGTGTGCCTGAGATGTTCACCGAAATGGTCCGTAAGTTGGCACCCTGTCTCTCATACGTAGAGGAGACTACATTGGGAGCAGCAGACACAGTAGATGACGTGTCTGGAAGTGCAGGTAAGTTTCTGTTGGATGTGGAAGAATCCTTTGGGGCCTTGGACAGAGATAAGGGGGGCAAGATGTGGGCGCAGGGTTTGCAATTCTTGCGATGGCATGGGCAGGTTCCGAGAGTGAAAGGTGATTTGGTGGGGGATGTGGACCTAACAAGGGAGTCACGGAGGGAGTGGTCTCTGCGGAACACAGATAGGGTTGCGGAGGGAAATATATCCCTGGTGGTGGGGTCTATTTGTAGGTGGCAAAAATGGCAAGGATGCTGTGATATATCCGAAGGTTGGAGGGGTGGAAGGTGAGGCCAAAGAGAGTTCTGTCTTTGTTGTGATTGGAGGGATGGGGTTCAAAGGCAGAGGTACAGGAAGTGGAAGAGATGCACTGAAGGGCTTCATTGACCACATGGGAGGGGAAATTGCAGACTTTGAAGAAGAGGGCTATCTGGGATGTTCTATGGGTGAATTGGTCCTCCTGGGAGCAGATGCGGTGTGGGGCAGAGGAATTGGGAATAAGGGATAATGGTTTTACAGAAGGTAGGGTGGAAGGAGGTGTAGTCCAGGTAGCTGTGAGAGTTGGTGAGTTTGTAGTAGATGTCCATGTTGTGTCGATCACTGGAAATGGAGGTGGAGAGGTCCAGGAAGGGGAAAGAGGTGTCTGAGATGGTCCAGATGAACTTGAGGTTGGGGTGGAAGGTGTTTGTGAAGTTGATGAACTGTTCAACCTCCCCGTGGGAGCATGATGTGACGCCGATACTGTCATCAATGTAGCAGAGGTAAAGGTGGGGAATGGTGCCAGTGTAGCTGCAGAAGATGGACTGTTTCACATACCCAACGTAGAGGCAGGCACAGCTGGGGCTCTGAAGGTGCCCATGGCTACCCCTGTAGTCTGGAGGAAGTGGGAGGTTTCAAAAGATAAATTGTTGAAAGGGACGACCAGTTCAGCCATTTGAATGAGAGTGTCAGTGGAAGGGTACTGGTGGGGTTGGCCTGAGATGAAGAAATGGAGGCCTTGGAGGCTGTGTGTGGTAAATTCCCTGAGATGATGAGGATGGTCTGGGAGATGATGTTTGGTGATGGAAGGTGAGGTGAGGTCGTGGTCAAGGAGCAGTGGAAGGAGGTGTCCATGAGTTGGTGCCTGACTTTAGTGGTGTAGAGGTTGGTGCGCCAAACTACCACTGTGACCAGCCCCCCTTCCCAACAGCCAACCCCCTTGTCTGCTGGTTTGATGGTGAGGTTCGAGTTGGAGCAGAGGGAATGGAGAGCTGCACATTGCGAGGGTGAGAGATTCGATTAGGTGAGCGGGGTAGACAGGTTGAGGCTGTCAATGTTGAGGCGGCAGTTGGAAATGAAGAAATCGAGGGTAATAGACCGGCATGGGATGTCCAGATGGATGGAGTGTGTTGGAGGTGGAAGAAGGGTTTCCCAGGAGGGGGCGGGAATCCTGATAGAAAAATTAAGCCCAGAGGCAGAGGTGGCGGAAGATGAGTTCGATGTCGCAATGCATGTCAAATTAATTGATCTGGGAACATAGAGGGATGAGGGTGAGGTCTTTACTGAGAATCACCGCTCTGTGGCTGAACACTTTAATATCCCCTCCCACTTTGCCATTGAAATGCTAGTCCTAGGCCTCCTCCGCCAGAAAACCCTAACCACCTGATGCCTGGAGGAAGAACGTCTCATCTTCAGCCTTGAGATGCTCCAACTTCATGGGATCAATGTGGATTTCACTAGCTTCCTCATTTCCCCTCCTACACCTTATCCCAGATCCAACCTTCTGGCTTCACACTGCCCTCTTGTTCTACCTGTCCATCTTTCTACCCACCCTCCACCCTGGCCTATCACCTTCACCCTCACTTTCATCTAGCTATCGTATTCCCAGCTATCTACCCCCCCACCCCATGCCTCCCATTTATCTCTCAGCTCCCTTGAGCCACAAGCCTCATTCCTGATGAAAAGTTTATGCTCAAAGTGTTGATTCTCTGCTCCTCAGATGCTGCCTGACTGGCTGTGCTTTTCCAGCATTACTCTTGATTTCCTCTGTTCAATATATATCCTGAGTGAGGCTATGCCATTGACTTCACTCAATTGATGTTCCCCAAACTCAGTCATACAGGTGAGGGTGTTTCCTTCCATTGGAATGTTCCACTTGAAGCATTTTTCAATAAAAAACCCAGTTGTAGTGCCTGTTTGAAGTCCAATTGAACTTCAGCTAATAGATGCTTGGTTAGATTAATAATCCCACATACCAGTTGGTCTCTCAGTATTTCATGAAGGGTGAAATCAAAGTCATAATTCTCTGCCAGTTGTCTTAATCTAGTCAAAAATCCTGATGTAGATTCCCCTGGTTCTCAAAATGTTGATTAAAAATGTTAGCAACTCAGAATTACAGGAGGCTTGCAGACATAATATTGCTGCATGAAATCCCTCAACTCTTGAAAGGTTTTAGAATGTGGTGGCTTAGAGAAAGTTAGACTCCTAATAATCGAAAAGGCTATGGGTCCACAGAGTGTCAGGAAAATTAGTCATTGCTTTTCATCTGCCCCAATGTCATTTGCCTGGAAAAACAAACACACTTTTTTCTGCATGCTGGCCCAATCATCGATGGCAGAATTGAAAGAGTCAACCTTCCCAAATAACAGCATGATGCTAGAATGCTCCCAAATCAAAGACTGCTGTTGTAAATGAATTTCTTCAGGAGTGTGATTTGCTCTTGTCACAAACAGAAGTCATCAGTGATGGCTTTTGATCATTCACTAGTCAGATGATTGGTCTGTCAAAAACAAAACCACTTCATGGATAGTGTCAAAGTAGACTAATTAGTCATGTGGCTAACCATTGTCTGCTTTTAAAGGCTCTTGTTTTATTCAAACATTCATAATCAGATTGTTTATCTATTCATAATTAGGCCATAGTATAGTTGGTCAAAAGGAAACAAATCTATCTTCCCTAACCTTTCCTCGTAACTTTAATCCCAAATGTCTGAAATCATTTTGATCACTTATTTCACTGGGATATAAAATCTTCTTATAACTGTTTGACAAGTATTGTACACAATTATACACACCAGAATTTAATCAATAAATAATACAGCAGCAGTATTAAGCCATCCTGATCTATACTCTCATCCTCTGTTAAAATAACACTAATTCATTTTCCTTTATTACTGTCTCTGTGCTGAAAATGACATAGGTTAATGAAGGCATATTCACTCATCAAGGGTAATGAGTTCATTCTTCTAAAGTGGTTTAATGCATTTCTTTATAGAAATGAATATTAATCAAAGAATAATCACTTTGCAAGAAAATAAAGATGATGGTACTTTAAAAATCACGAGAATGTTTGCAATATGTTTGTATAATATTTGAAAGATTTTCATTTAAAGAGTAAACTTTTTAACAATCTCTTGCAGGGAATCCATAACAGGCCCTTAAACTATGCAACATTCTTATTTTGAGGCTTAACAAAATTTCTTATAGAATTGAAGAGGTGCCAATACATATAATGTGCATTCTAACCACAGAATAGGTTAACTGTAAAATATATTTTCAGTAATAAACTGCAGCTACATGATCATTTGCTACTAAACCTCTGTTGAGTCTCGCCTAAATTGTAATGGACCTAAATATTATTCAACCTTACATTGAATTTCTAAGATTTTGTCAGTACATTTCTTTACATCTGGTTATTCCCCTCTTCTTACAAATCTGTTGAAATGAAACAATTTTTTTTATTGCTCAGTGGCTGACCAAATGACTGCTCCAGACTGTTGTCATTGTTTTTGAACTCATCGATTGTATGTTTTATGCAACAATCTCAAGGCAATTGATTCTCTTTTTAAGTTAGAGTGTGACCTTCAATTTCTGGTCTGTGGATGGTGGGTTTTGCATCAGGAATTTGGGTGCAGACCAAATATTTTTGAAAAACTGTTTCTCTGGTGGAAAATAGTTCAAACTAGAATGTTAAATTTACCCAATAATCCAGACCTCATTCCTACTTTATAACTTCCATTTGTTGAAAGTTATCGCGGTAGTTGGGAATGCAGATTTAAGGTTACAATCAGATCAGCCATGATCTTACTGAATTGTTTGGCAGACTGAATGGCTTCCTCCTGCTCCATGTAGGAGTAGAGTACTGCTGATGCTGGAATCTGAACTGAAAACAAAAATGCTGGAGATCACATGGATGCTGCCTAACCCACTGTGATCTCCAACATTTTTTGTTTCCAGTTACTCCTGCTCCATGTTCATGTGTCCAAAGCTTCTAAATATTGGAACATTTGGTGAATAGTGACAGTGAAATAGGGAAATCTGCAATGAGTCTAGACAATCTCAATTCATTTTTTAAAAAACGGACTTACAACATAAAATTGCTTTAAGTTAGGGCTCACGGATGGCTGATATGGAAATTGGGATCAATATGTTACTAGTACAGTGATAATGAATTTCTGTGTATGGCACATTGTAGTGTACAGTGAGATTTATTTGAAGTTAGAAGTAAGATAATTGATGTAAAAGTGATTGGTGACTCATTGGATGCCTGAGACTACATTTCTCAGCATGATTCATCTCAATTAGTGTGTCTCCTTTCTCTTTAGATTTCTGCTAGAAGGCAGGATCCTCACACAGTGCCACAAACCTTCCAACAAATAGAACTAAAATGCAGGGTCTGAATCTATTCCAGTGTACCCTTCACTGAATAATAATGATAAAAGAGTCAGTTTTAATTTTATCATATTGCAGATCAGGAATCCTTCCCCCTCTTGCCACTTGTCACTTGTTGGAAGAGTTTCTAAGTTGATACTTAGCCTGTTTGACTGTGCTTATGGACTCAGCTATCTTAGTCAGCAAATCCTGAAGTAGGACTTGATCCAAGACTTCTGGCTTAGAATTAGGGATGCCACTACCCACCAAAGAGTCTCCAACAACGTATATAGATGCAATTCATCCCATCCCTATATTTGAAGATAACCTGTGTTTCCTGATATTCTGCTGAACTTTTATGCTTAATTCGACACCATTAAAGCATTTACCTCATTGCTTTTTGTAATATGAGTAATAGTTAATATAAAACACTTTAGAATGTATTGAGGATGAAATAAGTCATAAAATCTGGGATTTTAAAAATCTGCCGTGAAAACTAAGCCTTAAAATGTATTTTTATTAATGCAGTTATGATTTTGGAGCTCATCAATTGGATTGGATGTAATTTGTATCACACTTTGAAATCCAGAAGATCTTCATCCAATAATGATTTCTTAGATTAGAAAGTAAATTATGGCTCATAAAGCAAAAAATTCTAATACTCTCCAGAATAGAAGCTTTTGATTTTTGTTTTTGATAGGTTGGTCAACCTTCTAGTGAAAAGTTTTGTATTAGATTAGATTAGACTTACAGTGTGGAAACAGGCCCTTCGGCCCAACAAGTCCACACCGACCCGCCGAAGCGCAACCCACCCATACCCCTACATTTACCCCTTACCTAACACTACGGGCAATTTTAGCTTGGCCAATTCACCTGACCCGCACATCTTTGGACTGTGGGAGGAAACCGGAGCACCCGGAGGAAACCCACGCAGACACGGGGAGAACGTGCAAACTCCACACAGTCAGTAGCCTGAGTCGGGAATTGAACCCGGGTCTACAGGTGCTGTGAGGCAGCAATGCTAACCACTGTGCCACCGTGCCGCCCCCAAATCAGTTTTAAAACTGATTATGATATATTAAGCAGACAATACCTTCTCACAATTAGTGACGCAATGTCATATTATCTAGCTGTCCATTGTAGTCTCATGGCAAGATGAAGCCACAGTAACATATTGCTTAATAAAATTAATGGTTTCCTTTCTTTCAGCAGAGTCTATAAATATTCTTCAGCAACAAAGGGAGATCATAAATATTATAAGTCATTTGTTTGGAAGTTTGGCTTTTGGATCTTCTGTAGTAATGACAGATCCCAAAGACCTTTCTGCCTTGTGTTAAAGTAAATATCTGACAATGGGATAAATGTAGATAAATAAATAGATTAATATGTTGATTGTAACAGTAAGATACATCATAGACAGTTGGAAATGAAAGTCACATCCTTATTCAGAATACCATGTCTCAGTTAACAGAAATTGGAAAAGCATCAGATTGAACCTGGCCTTATCTTGAATGACAGAGGGAAAATCAGACCTGGATCAATTCATGCTAATTTTTGCTCGCCCTTTACTGAACATTTTTTAGTGAATTAAATCAGCATAGCTGTCTATGTGTGAAACCACAGGAGTTAGGAAAATTTTCAATGAATATTTCTCCTCTGTGTTTATGGAAGAGAGAACCGTGAATGCTAAGAAAATAAAGGAAACAAATAGTGATGTTTTGGATCACATACATATTACCAGAGAAGAGGTGTTTGCAGCCTTAATGCACATTAAGGTGGATAAATCCCCTGGACCAGATCAAGTCCATCCTCAGACATTGTGGGAGGCTAGGGAAGAAATTGCAGAGGCCTCTGCAGAGATTTTTGCTTTATCTTTAGTCACTGGTGATGTTCAGGAAGACTGGAGAATTGCTTATGTTGTTCCATTGTTTAAGAAAGGTAGCAAAGACAAGCCAGGGAACTACAGGCCAGTGAGCCTGATATTAGTGGTCGGCAAATTGTTGGATATTGAGGGACAGGATCAACCAACATTTGGATAGTGAAGGTTTGATTAGGGACAGCGAACATGGATTTATACGCAGAAAGTCATGTCTGACAGATCTTTTCGAGTTTTTCAAAGTGGTAACCAAGAGGATAGATTAGGGTAGGGCAGTGGATATTGTCTACATGGACTTCAGTAAAGTCTTTTACAAGGTGCTGTTTGGCAAACTAATCATGTAGGTTAGGTCGCATGGGATCCAGGGAGAGCTAACTAACTGAATTCAAAATTGACTCGGTGATAGGAAGCAGAGGGTGATGGCTGAAGGCTGTTTCTTGGACTGGAGGCCTGTGGCTAGTTATGTGCCAGAGGGGTCAATGCTGACACCTTTGTTGTTTATTATTTACATAAATGATCTGCATGTGAATATACAAGTAAGTTTGTGGATTATACAAAATTAGGGGGTATTGTTGATAGCAAGGGATGTTATCAAAAATTACAGATGGAACTTGATGAGATAGGTTAGTGGGCTGAGGATTGGCAAATGTAATTCAATACAGGTAAGTGTGAGGTGTTGTACTTTGGAAAGTCAAACCAAGGTAGGACTTAGTCATAGTCATAGTCTATACAACAAATGAAAGGTCCCGAGGAGTGTTGCGGAATAGAGAGACCGAGGAGTACAAGTACATAGTTCTTTGAAAGCTGTTTCATGGGTAGACAGGGTGGTGAAGAAGGCATTTATCATGCTGGGCTTCATTGGTTGAGGTACTGAGTACAGAAGTTGAGATGTTATGTTACAGTTGTATAAGTTGGTGGGGCTGCACATGGAGTATTGTGTACAGTTTTAGTCACCCTTTTATTGGAAAGACATAGTTAAACTGGAAAAAGTGCAAAGAAGATTTATGAAGATGTTGCCAGAACAATAGGCCTGAGTTATAGGGAGAGGTTTACGTAGGAGAATGAGGGGTGATTTTATTGAGGTGTATAAAATCATGAAGGGCATAGATAGAATGAATGCAATTCCCCAGGGATGTAGACATCTTGGCACACAATCAACTATTTCTTTCCTGTATCACAGCCAAAGCTTAGTTTATACCAATAAGATAGGTATCAGCTTTTGAAGATATTTCCTCACATAAGATAGTATGTTGTCAGACTTGGGACATAGATATAATTTTGTTTGCCTGTGTGAATCAAGGAAAGCAAGGATAAGATGTGGAAAAAAATAAGAAATTGCAGCATAATTGGATTTACAATCCTTTGCTGAATTAATGGCTGCAAGAATAAATAAAACTTTCTTATAAATGACCATTGGGTCATTTGAGCGCTGTAACCAAGAACATTATATGGAAAATGCATGTACAGATATGGCATTTATCTATAAATGAATGAATATTCTAAACTACTGGATTAAAATGATGTCATATTTGGAGGATCATTCATGGTGCTTATATATATATGGTGTCATGAAAATAGATCATAAGACTGAATTGCTTACGGAGAAACTGAACTTTTAAGAACAACATGTTTTCTTTAAATGACATCTGTCCCCTTTGAAGTGTTACTGAATGCATGAGCCAAGAGATGGCTCAGGATATGTATCCAGTGGCTGTCTGGAACACCTTTATGTGGATTACTGAAGGCTGTGGACTGGATAATACTCTAGCTCAAAGATGAGAGGTGGTACGGTGTCTCAGTGATGAGCATTGTTTCCTCACAGGACCTGGGTTTGATTCCACCCTCAGGCGACTGTCTGTGCGGAGTTTGCATATTTTCCCTGTGTCTGTGCAGGTTTCCTCTGAGTACTCTGGTTTCCTCCCACAATCCAAGGATGTGCAGGTTAGGTGGATGGACCATGGGAAATGCAAGGTTATAGGAGTAGGGTAGGGGAGTGAGTCTGGGTTGGATGCTCTTCAGAGGGTTGGTGTGGACTGATGAGCCAAATGGCCTACACTGTAAGTATTTTATGATTCCAATGATTACACTGACTGTTCAGATAAGACATGAAATGTAATATCTGAATGTGTCAAGTGAACTTCAGGCAATGGCTCTTCAATGGGAGAGATGTCATTTAAAATAAATGGAACTATGAATTCATGTTGTGAAAGGTGAGAGGCTGATCACCCCCTCCACCCCTCCATCCCACTGCCCCCACCCCACCAACAGAAAAGCATTTCCCCTAGGTTGGGATTTTTATGTAGGCATCATATTCCATTTGGTCATATGAAGTGGAAGGGAAAGAATGTTAACTTGATGGCGGGGCGCCCTAGAACCGGGAAAATTTATACATAAGCGTCATGCAAAGAATCTTAAACATTCTTTGTTGTTTGCTAATGTTTTAATTTGCCTTTAACAGAAAAATATTCTAAAAGGTTGTTTGTACTTGGATGACAATGCTTCCTTAGAATCGATATTTGTTCTTATTTTAATAGTCCAGTTACTAAAATGTGGCTTTGAAAACAGAACAAGGAACATGCCCTCGGTTCATCAAGATTGCAATGACACATTAGATTAGATTACTTACAGTGTGGAAACAGGCCCTTCGGCCCAACAAGTCCACACCGACCCGCCGAAGCGCAACCCACCCATACCCCTACATATACCCCTTACCTAACACTACGGGCAACTTAGCATGGCCAATTCACCTGACCCGCACATCTTTGGACTGTGGGAGGAAACCGGAGCACCCGGAGGAAACCCACGTAGACACGAGGAGAACGTGCAAACTCCACACAGTCAGTTGCCTGAGGCGGGAATCGAACCCAGGTCCCTGGCGCTGTGAGGCAGCAGTGCTAACCACTGTGCCACCGTGCCAGCACATGATACCTTTCTAAACTGAAATCCTTTTGTATATACATAGTCCCAATCCCTCTACTCCCTACCTATTCATATATCTGTCAAGATACCTTGTAAACATCGCTGTTGTATCCGCTTCCACCATCTCCTCTGACAGCACATTCCAGGCAACTACCAGCCCTTGTGTCAAAAAAAACTTGCCTTTCTCATCTCCTTTAAACTTACTTACTTTTACCCTAAAACAATTTCACTTAGTAATTGGCAGTTTTACCCTGGGAGAAAAAAATTCTGATGATCCATGCCTCTCATAATTTTGTAAACTTTAGGAAACCTTATGGGATATTTCTATGTTTATATGTTCTAACTTGCCAGTGGCTAGTAGAGTCATAGAGTTATAGAGATGTACAGCATGGAAACAGACCCTTCAGTCCAACCCGTCCATGTCGACCAGATATCCCAACCTAATCTAGTCCCACCTGCCAGCACCCAGCCCATATCCCTCCAAACCCTTCCCATTCATATACCCATCCAAATGCCTCTTAAATGTTGCAATTGTTCCAGCCTCCACCACTTCCTCTGGCAGCTCATTCCATACACATACCACCCTCTACATGAAAACATTGCCCCTTAGGTCTCTTTTATACCTTTCTAGTTCTGGACTCCCCAATCCCAGGGAAAAGACTTTGTCTATTTACCCTATCCATGCTTTTGTAAACTTCTATAAGGTCACCCCTCAACCTCTGACACTCCAGGGAAAACAGCCCCAGCCTGTTCAGCCTCTCCCTATAGTTCGAATCTCCAACCCCTGTCAACATTCTTGTAAATCTTTTCTGAACCCTTTCAAGTTTCACAACATCTTTATGACAGGAAGGAGGCCAGAATTGCATGCAATATTCCAACAATGCCTAACCAATGTCCTGTACAGCTGCAACATGACTTCCCAACTCCTGTACTCAATACTCTGACCAATAAAAGAAAGCATACCAAATGCCTTCTTCACAATCCTATCTACCTGCGACTCCACTTTCAAGGAGCTATGAATCTGCACTCCAAGGTCTCTTTGTTTAGCAACACTCCCGAGGACCTTACCATTAAGTGTATAAGTCCTGCTAAGATTTGCTTTCCCAAAGTGCAGCACCTCGCATTTATCTGAATTAAACTCCATCTGCCACTTCTCAGCCCATTGGCCCATCTGGTCAAGATCCTGTTGTAATCTGAGGTAACCCTCTTCGCTGTCGATTACACTCCAAATTTGGTGTCATCTGCAAACTTACTAATTGTACTTCTTATGCTCGGATCTAAATCATTTATGTCAATGACAAAAAATAGAGGACCTAGCACCGATCCTTGTGGCACTCCACTGGTCACAGACCTCCAGTCTGAAAAACAATCCTCTACCACCACCATCTGTCTTCTACCTTTGAGCCAGTTCTGTATCCAGATAGATCGTTCTCCCTGTATTCCGTGAGATCTAACCTTGCTAAGCAGTCTCCCATGGGGAGCTTTGTCGAACACCTTACTGAAGTCCATGTAGTTAACAATCTACTGCTCTGCCCTCATCAATCCACTTTTTGAAAAAACTCAGTCAAGAAGTACAATAACTGAAATACTTACTTGTTTTCAAAATTATATTAGTTATTTTGTCAGCAGAGTTAAAGAAACATCTCAATTTGAACACTAGTGAAATAGGTGGGAAATGCATAAGTTAAAGAAATGAAAAAAAATTACTCTAGACTGCTGGAATAAACACATTTGTCATACATTAAAGGAATGCTTTCATACCCAATCTTACGATTTCAGAATGTAATAGTAAGATGGTTATTTGTTTTAAAAGTACATCCCTTTCATCAAGAGGTGTAATTGGGAATTTTCTTTCATTTGTTTACGATTATGCACATTGTAAAAAAAAATTACATTGAAGAGGCAATACATTTTTTTGAGTGCGACGTGGATAAAACTATAATCTTTGCAGACCCTCTCTCTCATTTATTTAATGTTAGTCCATCAAAGATTGTTGTTATGGATTGTCCTCATTAAACTTGTTTTGACATTCTGATTTCATTCTGTTTTCTCTCCGAAATGATGTGAAATGGAAATGTAATTGTGAATACCGTGTTAATTTTGAGTTAAGGTCATGATAAAACTCAGATGCTGCAATTGCAATGTGAAAGAAGTAGTCAAAAAACATTTTTTTACAACATTCCACCAAAACAACCAAGGTGCATGATTACTAAAATTATGTTGGACCTACTTGAAATAATCAACAGAGGAGGTATAGGCACTTGATAGGGCAAAGGTGCAGTCAGTACGCTGGGTTGAAGTGTGTCTATTTTAATGCAAGAAGTGTCAGGAATAAGGGTGATGAACTCAGAGCATGGATCAGTACTTGGAACAATAATGTTGTGTCCATTACGGAGACTTGGATATCACAGGGGCAGGAATAGTTGTTGGATGTCCCAGGGGTT
This sequence comes from Hemiscyllium ocellatum, assembly GCF_020745735.1. Taxonomy (NCBI): domain Eukaryota; kingdom Metazoa; phylum Chordata; class Chondrichthyes; order Orectolobiformes; family Hemiscylliidae; genus Hemiscyllium; species Hemiscyllium ocellatum. The sequence goes on along the minus strand of NC_083416.1, from coordinate 23,393,871 downwards.
AGATGTTTCAAAAGGAATGGGGGACGGGTAAAAGAGGTAGAGGAGTAGCATTGCTAATCAATAGTATAACAGCTGCAGAAAGGGAGATAATCGAGGAGGGTTTGTCTATGGAGTCAAAAGTCAGGGTGAAAGTCAGAAACAGGAAAGGAGCAGTAGCTTTATTAGGAGTTTTCTACAGGCCCCCTAGTATCAACAGAGAGATAGAGGAGCAGATTAGGAGGCAGATTTTGGAAACATGCAGAAGTAGCAGGGTTGTTGTCATGGGTGACATTAACTTCCCTAATATTGATTGACTTCAAATGGTTTGGATGGAGCAGTTTTGTCAGGTGTATTTAGAAGGATTCCTGACGCAATATGTAGATGGGCTGACTAGAGTGGAGGCCATATTGGATTTGGTGCTTGGCAGGTGTCAGACCTCTCGGTGGGAGAGCATTTTGATGATAGTGACCACAACTCCCTGACCTGAGCAGATAGTATGGGAACGTATTTAATTGGGGGAGAGAGAATTACAATGTTATTAGGCAGGAACTGGGGTGCCTAAATTGGAAACAGATATTCTCAGGGAAATGCACAACAGAAATGTGGAAGTTATTTAGGAATCTGCTGATCATGCTGTACAGGTTTGTTGCACTGAGGGAAGGAATTGATGGTGGGTTGAAAGTACCTTGGGTGACAAGGGATGTGGAATATCTAGTCAAGAGGAAGAAGGAAGCTTACTTAATTAAGGTTGAGGAGTCAATTATCAGACAGGGCTTTAGAGGGTGACAAGATAGCCAAGAAGGAACTGAAGAATGGACGTACAAGAGCAAGAAGGGGAAATGAAAAAGCTTTAGCGGGTGGGATTAAGGAAAATCCTAAGGCATTCTACACTTATGTGTGGAACAAGAGGATGATCAGAGTGAGGATAGGGTCAATCAGGATACTGAAGGGAACTTGCACCTGGAATTGGAGGAGGTAGGGAGGTCCTTAATGAATATTTTGTTTCAGTATTCACTCCTGAAGGGACCTTGATGTTTCCAAGGACAGCATGACACAGAAAGATATGCTAGAACAAGTTGATATTAGGAGGGAGGATGTGCTGAAAACTTTGAAGATCATAAAGATAGATAAATCCCCTGGGCCAGATGAGATATAACCAAGGTTACTACAAGAAGTGAGGAAAGGGATTGTTATACCTTTTGCGATGAAGTAGTTCTAGATGATTGGAGGTTGGTAAATATTATTCCTTTGTTCAAGAAAGAGAATAGGGATAATCCTGGGAATTACAGACCTGTCAGTCTTACGTAAGTGGTGGGCAAAGTATTGGAGAAGATTCTGAGACAGAATTTATTATTACTTTGAAAATCATATTTGATTAGAGATAGTCAGCATAGCTTTGTGAGGGGCAGATCATGCCTTACAAACCTTATTCAATTGTTTGAGGATGTGACAAAGCACATTGATGAAGATAAAGCAGTGGATGTGGTGTACATGGATTTTAGCAAGATGTTTGATAAGGTTCTCCATGGTAGCTCATTCACAAAGTAAGGAGGCATGGGATACAAGGAAATTTAGTTGTCTGGATACAGAATTGACTGGCCCATAGAAAACAGAGGGTGGTGGTAAATGGAAAGTATTCAGCCTGGTGCTTGGTGACCGGTGGTATTCCGCAGGGATTAGTTCTGGGACCTCTGCTGTTTGTGATTTTTATAAATGACTTGGATGACGAAGTGGAAGGATGGTTTAGTTCATTTGCCAATGACACAATGTTGGTGGTGTGGTAGATAGTGGTGAGGGTTTTTGTAGGTTGCAAAGAGACATTTACGGGATGCAGAACTGGGCTGATAAGCAGCAGACATATTCAACCTGGAAAAGTCTGGATGGTTGAATTTGACTGCAGAATACAGGGTTAAAGGCAGGATTCTTGGCAGTGTGGAGGAACAGAAGGATCTTGGTGTCCATATCCATGGATCCCTCAAAGTTACCATCCAGGTTGATAGGGCTGTCAAGAAGCTGTATGGTGTTTTGGCTTTCATTGGCAGAGAGATCAAGTTTATGAGCCGCGAGGTTATGCTGTAGCTCTATAAAGCCCTTGTTAGATCACACTTGGAATATTGTGTTCAGTTCTGGTTATCTCATTACAGGAAACATGTGGAAGTTTTCGAGAAGATGCGGAGAAGATTTACCAGGATGTTGTCTGGACTGGAGGGCATGTCTTATGAAGATAGGTTGAGGGAACTAGGACCTTTCTCATTGGAGCGAAGAAGGATGATAGATGACTTGATAGAGGTTTACAAGCTGTTGAGAGGCATAGATGGAGTAGATAGCCAGAGATTTTGTTTTCCCATGGTGGAAATGTTTACCACGATGAAGCACAATTTTAAGGTAATTGGAGGAAGGTTCAGGGGAGATAGATAGGTTCTTTGCTCAGAGATTGGCGGGTGCGTGGAACGCACTGCCAGCAGTGATAGTCGAGTCAGAAACATTAGGAATGTTTAAGTGACCCTTGGACAGGCATATGGAAGTTAGTACAATGAGGCTAGTCTGATCTTAGAGTAGGCTAAAAGGCAGGCACAGCAACTAGGGCTGAACAACTGCAGATTGCTGTACTGATCTATGTTTAACGTTCTATGTAGAAGCGAACCCTCATTGTCAATTGAAGGAAAAATAATGAAAATCTTGCATTTGTATTGAGTTGTTTACCCTGATTCCAATTGACTTTTATTTTGTTGGGGTTCTTTGATGTTTGGAGTTCAGGTTTTTTATCTGTGTTTTGCCCAAGGCTAAATTGAGGCCAGGAGATGAGTTGCACCGGCAGAACCTAAACCGTGCATCATTGAGCAGGTTATGTGCAGTCATGAATGATATGTACATTTTGCAAATGTTTTCTTTTTGATAATTAGTGGCTCTCAAAATTATTTTTGCTGTAGGACCCCCTTTTCATACAGGTTAGTAATTCTTGATTTCCATCTAAAATGTGACCATTATTTCATTTTGCTGATTGGGAGCTTTGCTCACGAAATGGAAAACTGGTCATGAGTCAATGTCAGTTCCAATGGGGATGTCAGATGGAAGAAGTGCTCTTCAGGCATTAAAGGGGCCAACATTAGGCTTCCCTACATATGGAAGATGTAAGTCCTAACCGCAGAGAGCTACTGGTAAATTAGAGGCCTACAGCAATTCATCCCTGATCAAACATCAGAGGCAGTTGATCGCAATGCACCCATGTAAGATCCAGAATCATTGTCAAAACAAAGATGAGTTAAGATCAGTTGGGGATTGCTAGATCCCTTGACCAGGCACAAGCACCTGCCTATGAAAAGTCCACCCTCCAGGAGGTCCAACAGAGTGGCCTTGGGAGGTATGGGAAAGCTGCACAACTCACACTTAATCCCTGATATACCAATAAATTCTGCTGAGCTCATGGATAACGGGTTAAAAACTGATAGGATAGTGAAGAAAGCATGTGGTATGCTTACCTTTATTGGTCAGATCATTGAGTATAGGAGCTGGGAGGTCATATTGTGGCTGTACAAATTGTTGGTTCGACCACTGTTGGAATATTGTGTGCAATTCTGGTCTTCCAATGGGAAGGATGTTGTGAAACTTGAAAGGGTTCAGAAAAGATTCACAAGGATGTTGCCGGGGTTGGAGGGTTTGAGTTATAGGGAGAGGCTGAACAGGCTGGGGCTGTTTTCCCTAGACCATTGCAGACTGAGGGTTAACCTATTAGAGGTTTATAAAAGCATGAGGGGCATGGACAGGATAAATAGACAAGGTCTTTTCCCTGGAGTGGGGGGCATCCAGAACTAATTTAGGGTGAGAGGGGAAAGATTTAAAATGGACTAAAGTGCAAATTCTTTGTGCAAAGGATGGTGTGTGTATGGAATGAGCTGCCAGAGGAAGTGGTGGAGGCTGGTACAGTTACAGAATTTAAAATGCATCTGGATGGATATATGAGTAAGAAGGGTTCAGAGAGATAAGGGCCAAGTTTTGGCAAATGGGACTACGTTCATTTAGGACATCTGGTCGGCATGGACGAGTTGGACCGAAGGGTCTGTTTCCATGCTGTACATCTCTATGTCTCTATGGCTCATGAATAAGCCCAACTGACAGCCTGTTACTATTGTTCAGGAATTCTGCTTCAGCTACTTCTGCCCTTATATGATACTTTCCCAACATCAGGAGACTAGTATCTCCATTATTAGGTGAAGCTGCCAGGTTTCCTGCCACAGACACTGTACTATAGACATCCATGTTTAAGATTAGAATATTTTAATAATACATTTATGAACCTACTGTGAGATGTGCAGATTTTCCCAGCACTGCTTTCATGTAATTGATTAAGATGACGCTATTGATTTAATGAATTATTGAAATCAGAGGCATAAATGTTTGTCAGATCAGTGACACTATTTGATAGACACATTAAGTGGTAAATTTAATAACCTACTTACACCATGAGTGCTGGCGCTTTGAATTGCTGCAATTAAATCTATTCCAGTGCTCAACCCAAAGTTGCAAAAAATTAGGAGACAATCAGAGTTCCTCACATTCTAAATCTTTGTGCTGTTCTCATGCTGCATGTCTGCTTCGTAAAAAATAACTTATTCATTTGTGGGATTTGGGCGTCACTGGCTGGCCAGCATTTCTTGTTCATCTCTAGATGCCCTTGAGAAGATCTGCTTTCTTGAACAGCTGCAGTCCCCTACTGTGTGTTGACCCACAATGCCCTTAGGTAGGGAATTCCAGAATTTTGACTCAGTTAAAGTGAAGGATTGGCAATATATTTCCAAGTCAAGGTGGTGATTGGCTTGGAGGGAAATTCAAAGGTAGTGGCGTTCCCATGTATCTGCTGCCCTTGTCCTTCTGGAATGAAATGGTTGTGGGTTTGGAAGGTACTGTCTGAGGATCTTTGGTGAATTCCTGCAGTGCATTTTGGAAATAGGACACACTGCTGCTACTGAGCAATGGTAGTGGAGGGAGTCAATGCTTGTGAATGTAGTGCTAATCAAGCTTTGCCCTAGATAGTGTCAAACTTCTTGAGTGGTGTTGGGCTGCTTTCATCCAGGCAAGTGGGGAATATTTCATCACACTCATGACTTGTGCCTTGTTGATGGTGCATAGAAGTTGAGGAGTCAGGATATGAGTTAATCGCTGCAGTATCCCTACCCTCTGATCTGCTCTTGTAGCCAAAGTATTTATGTGGTGAGTCTAGTTGAGTTTCTGGTGAATGATAACCCCCACGATGTTGACAGTTGGGGATTCAGTGATGGAACACTATTCAAGAAAAAAGAACAAAAAAAACAAAGAAAATTCAGCATAGCAACAGGTCCTTCAGTCTTCCAAGCCTGCACTGGTCCAGATCCTCAATCTAAACCTGTCACCTATTTTCCAAGGATCTCGTTTCCTTTGCTCCTTGCCCATTCATGTATCTGTCTAGATATATTTAAATTTTGCTATCACCTCTGCAGGCAACGCATTCCATGTACCCACCACCCTCTGCATAAAAAAAAACTTTCCATGCATGTTTTCCTAAACTCCTCCCCTCTCACCTTGAACTTATGACCCCTAGTAACTGGGTCCCCCACTGGGAAAAAGCTTCTTGCTATCACCCTGTCTATATCTTTCATGGTTTTGTAGACCTCAGTCAGGTCTGCCATCAAACACTGTCTTTCTAATGAAAATAATCCTAATCTACTCAACCTCTCTTCATAGCTAGCATCCTCCATACCAGGCAATATCCTGGTGAACGTCCTGTGCACTCTCTCCAAAGCATCCACATCCTTCTGGTAATGTGGCGACCAGAACTGAATGCAGTATTCCATATGTGGCTGAACCAAAGTCCTAAACAACTGTAACATGACCTGCCAACTCTTGTACTCAATACAAGAGTCTGATCAAGAAAAGCATGCCATATGTCTTCTTTAAGTCTCTTGACCTGTGTTGCCACCTTCAATAGACCTAAACACCCAGATCTCTCTGAACATCAGTGTTCCCCAGGGTTTTTCTATTTACCCCCGAATTGGCTCTTGAATTGGATCTTTCAAAATGCATCACATTGCATTTACCTGTATTGAACTCCATCTGCCATTTCTTCGCCCACCTCTCCAATCTATCTATATTCTGCTACATTCTTTGACAGTTCCTTCACTATCTGCTACTACATCAATCTTTGCGTCATCTGCAAACTTGTTAATCAGACCACCTATACCTTCCTCCAGATCATTTATGTATTTCACAACAACTGTGCCCCTAGCACAGATCCCTGTGGAACACCTTTGGTCGCAGTTCTCCATTTTGAGAAATTCCCTTCCACTACTACTCTCTGTCTCCTGTTGCTCAACCAGTTCTCTATTGATCTAGCTCGCACGCCCTGGACCCCATGCGACTTTGTTTTCTCCATCGGCTTACCATGGGAACCCTATCAAATGCCTTACTGAATGTCAAGAGCAGTGGCTAGATTGTCTCTTGTTGGTGATGGTCATAGTCTGGCATTTTTATGGCTTGAAAGGCTGCATGCGGCCTTAAGGCTGCAGGTTCCCCACCCCTGGCTTAGGACACTACCCTGAGGAACTCCTGCAGAGATGTCCTGAAGCTGCAATGACTGACCACCAACAACCACCTTTTTATGTCCCAGTTTTGATTCCATCCATTGGAGAGTATGCCCTTGATACCCATTAATTCCAGTTTTGCTGGGCCTCCTTCATACCACCTCCATCAGATGCAGCCTTGATGTCACTCTCACCTCATCTCTGGAATTCAGTTCTTCTGTCCATGTTTGTCCCAAGGAGGTGTCCTGGCAGAATCCAGACTTGGCATCACTGAGAAGGTTTTTGCTGAGCAGATGCTGCTTGATAGCACTGTTGATGACACCTTCCATTACGTTATGGATGATTACGAGTAGATTTATGGGACCGTAATTAGTTGGGTTGAATTTGTCCTGCACTTATGTTGGGCAATTTTCCACATTGTTGTGGAAATGCTAGTGCTGTAACTGTACTGAAACAGTTTGGCTTGGGGAGCAGCAAATTCTGGAGTACAGATCTTCAGTCCGATTGCAAGAATGTTGTCAGGACCCATAGTCTTTGCAGTATCCATGTTGGCAACTGTTTCTTGATATCACGTGAAGTGAATTGAATTGGCTGAGGACTGGAATCGGTAATGCTGATGATCAGTGGACGAGGCTGAATTGGATCATCCTCTTGACGCTTTTGGCTGAAGATTTCTGTGAAAGGTTCAGCCTTATCTTTTGCACTGATATGATGGGTTCTTCCATTATTGAGGATGCAGATATTCGTGAACCCTCCTTCTCCTCCTGTGATCACCCACCATCATTTAAGACTGGATGTGACAGGAATGCAAAGCTTAGATCTCATCCTATGGTCATGGGATCACTTAGCTCTGTCTATGACTTGCTGCTTATTCTGTTTCAAAAGGTGTGGTGCTTGAAAAGCATAGCTGGTCAGACAGCATTCGAGGAGCAGAAGAGTTGACGTTTCAAGCATAAGTTCTTCATCACGAATGTGGGGGAGGCCCAAATGTTGATTTCACCAGTTTCCTCATCTCCCCTCCCTCCCCACCTTATCCCAGGTCCAACCCTCCAACTCGGCACCACCCGCTTGAACTGTCCTATTTGCCCATCTTCTATCCCACCTATCCGTTCCACCCTCTGCTCCAATCCAACACCATCATCCCTCACCTTCATCTACCTCTTGCATTCCTAGCTACCTGCCCCCTAGCCCCACCCCTCCCATTTATCCCCCAGCCCTCTTGGGCCTCCTCCACATTCCTGATGTAGTGCTTATGCTCAAAACATTCACTCCCCTGCTTCTCAGATACTGCCTGACCAGCAGTGCTTTTCTAGCTCCACATTTTTTTATTCTGATCTCCTGCATCTGCGGTCCTCACTTTCTCCCTGCTTATTCTGTTTGGCATGCAAGTAGTCCTCTTTGGCAGCTTCACCAAGTTGACATTTCATCTTCAGGTATGCCTGGTACTGTTCATGACATGCCTCCTGCACGCTATGTTGAACCAGGGTTGATCCATGGGCTTGATGGTAATGGTTGAGTGGGGAATATGTCTGGCCATGAGGTTACAGATTGTGCTGGACTACTATTCTGCTGCTATTGATGCCCCACATACCTCATGGATGCCCAGACTTGGGTTGCTAAATTTCTTTGAAGTCTGTCTCATTTAGTATGGTGATAGTGACACACAGCATGATGGAAGTTATTCTCAATGTGAAGGCAGGACTTCATGGTGGTGCTGGGTCAATGTGCAATGGTCACTCTTACCGATACTGTTATGGACAGATGCATGCGCAGCTGGCAGCTTGGGAAGAATGAGATCAAGTATGTTTTTCCCTCTTGTTGGATCCCTCACCTCCTGCTACAGACTCAGTTTAGTAGCTATGTTCTTTAGGACACTATCAGTTTGATCAATTGTATTACTGCTGAGTCAGTTGTGGTGGTAGACATTGAACTTCCCCACCCAAAGTACATTTTGTACCCTTGCCATCCCCAGTGCTTTGTCTCAGTGTTTAGGTGCAGAATTATTTCGGCGTAGCTCATATTTATTCCTTTACAGGCTTGGTTTAAAAGCATTAATCAAAGCAATAAAAATAGAAATAATGTTTATTCTCTTTAATAAAAATCTTAAAAAGAAAAAAAAAGAAATAAGTAAATTACGAAAAATCTAAAATATGACATTTATTCAAAATTATGGGCAGTCCCTCGTAAATGCTCAACATCATTTCTCTCACTAAATCTCCTTACGAGTGTTTTTATTCTAGCGTCTGCTTCCCTGAATTTCTTTAATTTCAATGAAATATCGTGCCCTGCTATGAGATGCTCATAATAAATGTCCCTTCCTCTCTGAACTTTTCATAAACTGTCAATACATTCCCAAATAACTGGATGTTCCACTCCAAGATTGCATTGTAATCTCCTATGGGCAGCTTCTGCATGATTGTTTGTTCTGTCCTCATTGTTTAAAGTTCTTTCATATAAATTCCACATTCCAACTGGAATGTCTACCATTTATTCTGCGTAATCTTCTACCTACATAGTTATCCTCGAACAAGTCCAGCAGTGGTTGCAGTTCATCTGGAAGCACATCAGCCAAATGTTCAATAGCTTCATCAATGTTTTCAATCAGAATAAATGCAAGACCAATTATTATTTTAGCTCTCAAAGGAAACTCTGAGTCAATGTTATACTTACTCAAGTGTCCCAGACTGGCAAGATGTTTTCTCATATTTTGAGCCAGGTGAAAAAAAACCCTGGATTTCTGCAGAAGGAAAATGCTGCTGTAAACTTTTGAAATTTGCAAGTTCAAAGTCACAGTTGATAATGTCAGGGCAGCATTCAGGCTGTATTTACTGAACCATTTCAAATAATTTATCATATGTTGTTCGTAACGTATGTGGAAGTAAAGCATACAACAGTGGGAACACACCTTTATGTATTTCCCCTAAATAACATAAACTTGTGAAAGGTGGGGAAATTTTGAATGTTCCATCAACATATAACTTTTTAATTGTTTCAGAAACTCGACATTCCTTTTTCTTCCAAATATAAGAATTCTGCAGATGGTGCTACCGCTGTCGACTAGTAAAAATTGTTCTTCATTGTATTCATTGACAGAATATGTTTTAAAGCTATCTGGAATTACAAGTTCTTCTAAATTTCTTGGATTTAGTGGGGAAGCAGCAGTTTCTTTCCTTGTCCTACGAACCATTTTCTTCAGCGCTCTGTTGTTAGGCATCGTTTCTTGGCAAGCTTCCGACAAATTTTCTAGGCACTCGTTAATCACTTGTAAAGTTCCCTCTACAGTTTCAGCAGCTCATACTTTTATCTTTGAAATGACGGTATCTCTTTCCACCTTAGATGCTGAAGCTGCATGCGAATGTTCATTAATTTGTTTCACTAGGTCACCATTTATAACATGAATTTGAGCTTTGCAAATGTCCTTTGTCACACATCTCTAAAACTTTGTTATCTTATCAGCAGCATATTTATCAAATGCGTATATATAGCCATCATATGAACACTTTTCCTTTCCATGCTTTAACAAAATTGTTGATGGCATTTTAATGGGTTATATTTTCTTTTTTTGTAGAAATTTTGAGGAACCATGGTTGATGACTAGTTATTTTAATAATAACTACAAACTACTGGAAACTACCCATTTAATAATTCTACTATTATGCTGATTTTTGTTGATGACTACCGTATATCTGCACCAAAGCAGTTCTGCACCTAAATGGGTCTGCAGCAAAATAGGCTGCGCCAAACAGGTCATGCCAAATCGCTCATGTCAAAATGGCTGTGCCGAATAGTCCTACTCCGGGTGAAGTTGGCAGATTTCCTGCTGTGAGGGACATTAGTGAACCAGATGGATTTTTCCAACAACTGACAATGATTTCATGGTCATCAATAGATTCTTAACTCCAGATTTTTTGATTGAATTCAAATTCCACCAACAGCCTTGGCAGAATTTGAAGCTGGGTCCCCAGAACTTTAGGAGAAAGTGAGGACTGCAGATGCTGGAGATCAGAGATGAAAATGTGTTGCTGGAAAAGTGCAGCAGGTCAGGCAGCATCCAAGGAGCAGGAGAATAGACGTTTTGGGCATGAGCCCTTCTTCAGGAATGTTGAAATGTCGATTTTCCTGCTCCTTGGATGCTGGCTGACCTGCTGCGCTTTTCCAGCAACACATTTTCATCTCCCCAGAACATTAGCTGTGTTTTGAGATTAATAGTCTAGAGATAATACCACTAGACCTTCCCTTACATTCCCAACTCTCAAACTCCTACTTCCGACCGAGGAATTTTACTTCTTATGGTCATTCATTATACAATGCAGCCTGAGGGCTGAATAAAAATCTCCCATGATCTGAGCAGGTTATAGTTTTCCCATTTCTGCTGTACATGTCTCCAGAGCAAATATTCAACACCACCAATACATCTGGGTGCACTCTGCGTCAGCAGGTCTTAACATTAAGATCTTGCCTGCCTTCTGTTTTATTATTGCACTTTATGATACTTATAACGAGTTATCCACCTATACATCTGTAATCCTTCTTTCTGTGCTGCCCTTTTGCCTGTTACCCTTCATTATACAATCCTAATCCCTCTTCACTACTCTCATTACCTACTACTCTGTCGTTTGAATTGGAGCCAGTTGATGTACAGCATCAGAGGAGGTCAGGGACCTTTGAAGTTTGACCATCTCCATCTTGGAGGTGGCCATGGAAGTGACTGTGCTGGTGGCAGTAGAAAGGAAGCACATTGCCAGGACTCTGAGGATGATGTCTGACTGTGGTGACTGGAGGAACAGAGAGAGTGAAGTCTACAGAGAAGGAAAAATGAACTTTTGAAGCAGCTTCAGTTTTAGTAATATATATTTAATACAAACTTTTCAGTATTTTACCATTTATACAATTTATTCAGTAATTTATTTTGTAATCCAAGATGACGTTGGAACATGGTGACATTATCCAATTTTCACTGCACGTAGGAGCAAGTGACAATATATTAAATAACTTAATAGATCTAATGATGTTACACCAATAGGATACTTTCACTCTGCCCTGTCTCACACTTCAGCTGCCTCAAGTATTTTCCCTCTGCTCTGTTTGATACTCCAATAGTTTCACTGACAGGCTGATCCCCCAATTTACCCAGACCCAATCATTGATCTGTTTGTTCTCATCATACATAATATTTTACACAACTTTTTAAATTTGACTCCTGACCTTTATTTCAAATCATTAATATGCAGTAATAACAGCCCTAGCACAGATGCTTAAAGCATTACTTAATCGGTTTTTAAATTCTGGTTTACCTTCATGTTTAACTACTTTAATTGAATCAATTTATGATTCTCTCACAGATTTTCTCCCTGTGTTTTCTCCTGTGTTTGACTGAGAATGATCACTACTCCAGATACACCTGATGTAAGAATAATCAGTTCCTGCTGTCACAAAGCATACAGCATGAACATAAGCTGACAATAAACGTAGATGCCATTTTATTTTACCTATGTTATGACCAAAGAGTTATTTCCCATTCAGAATGACAAAGAGCTTTGTGCTTTCACAAGTTTAGCTATTGTGAGAGAGCTTAGATGAGAGCAGAACATGAGAAAGAATGTTATCTCCACGTGATGCTCTACTGCTTTCTGACAGTTGAAGTGGTAAACAGTCTTACATCTCTAGAGGTATGAAGTAGATTTAGTTCAAACATATCTTTCTTCATTGTAACACTAATACAGCACTTATGTAGTGAGAGACATTTACTAATATCACAAATCTCATTCCATATTTCATCTGACAGCTTGGTTTTGCTGAAGAACCTCTCAGCATTAATGAGATTAGCTTCAATCTATTAAAAATGTTTATAACTGCATAAAATCAGCTGTAAGAACCACATGTGCAGAAGTATCAATAAACCACATTTACTTTAATCATATATTAAAAAAGATGAAGTCACATGGTATCAGGAGTGAGCTGGCAACATGGATACAGAACTGGTTTAGTCATAGGAGACAGAGGGTAGCGGTGGAAGGATGCTTTTCAGAATGGAGGGTTGTGATTAGTGGAGCTCCACAGGGATCAGTGCTGGGACCTCTGCTGTTCATGGTCTACATGAATGATTCAGAGGAAAACATGGCTCATCTAATTAGTACATTTGCAGATGATACAAAGATTTGTAGAGTCATGGACAGAGAGGAGGATTGTCAGAGGATACACAGGATATTGATCAGTTGGAGGCATGAGCAGAAAAATGGCAGAGAGAGAATAACCTGAACAAATGTGAGGTGATGCATTTTGGAAGGTCAAGGTGAAAATTATATTGTGAATGTCAGAACTGTTAGAAGTATTAATATACAGAGGGATTTGTGTGTGCAGGTCCACAGATCACTGAAGGTGGCAGTGCAGGTAGATAAGTTAGTAAAAAAGTCTTATGGTATGCTTGCCTTCATTGGGAGGGGCATTGAGTAAAAGGAAAGGCAAGTTACGCTGCAGCTTTATAGAACTTCAAATAGACCACATTTGGAATATTGAGAACAGTTATAGTGACCACATTATCAGAAGAATGTTCATGCCTTGGAAAAGATACAGAAAAGGCTTACAGAATGTTGCCTGGTCTGGAGGGTTATAACTGCAAAGAAAGGTTTGATAGATTGGGTTTGTTTTTCCTGGAATGCAGGAGATTACGGGGTGACCTGATGAAAGTTTATAAAATTGTGAATAATATGGAGAGAGTGGAAAGGATGAAGCTTTTTCTCAGTGTGGGGAGGTCAATTCCAAAGGAACACTGGTTCAAAGTGTGGGGGAAGGAGTCTAAAAGAGATGAGTGAGGCAGGTTTTTCACCCAAAGGGTGGTGAGTGCCTGGGACACATTGCCAGAGGAGTGGTGGAATCAGACACAATAGCAGCATTCAAGAAATTCCTAGATAAATATATGAATAAGAAATGAACAGAGGGATATGGATCCTATAAGTGAAGACAGTTATAGTATGGAAGGATAAAATGTGTCTTTGTAGGCTTGAAGGACTAAAAGGCTTGTTCTTGTGCTGCATTGCTCTTTGTTCTAAAGTACCTCAGGTTGACTGGAGGAGAAATTGGCTCCCCTTGGAAGCAGACATGGTGATCACAATGTACAACTATCATATCCATTCATTTTATTTTGAGTAGAATTGTGAATTAAGGCTATCTGCTACATCATGTGATTGCTGTGTGAAGTTAAAGTTTTTTGCGTTGATCATTGACTGCACACATTAACAAGGAATTGACATCACCAATGGCCAGCCAAACTTAACTATAGCTATAACTGTTTATGAGAATCAGTATATTATGGCTACAATAAGTGATGAGACTGAACCTACACTCTAATACTTTTGTTGTAATTGTTGTATCCATGAGAGTTGGCACCAAACTTTTCAGAGCATGTACTAGAAATCTTAGTGGAAGAAGAATGAATAAGGAGAGACCTCCTGTATCTGCAAAGTGGCCAGTGACCTTCCTGTCATTTGCTTAGGGGTCAATGGGAAGACCTCCAGGTGATGGATGTGTGCAGTATAAAAGGATGTTTCATGATCGTCTGCAGGTTATCAGAGTGAATAACCTGAACTTCAAATAGAATTTTCAATCGACTGCTGTCTTTATCCATAACTAAATTCACTACACTCCCAACATTCATCTAAAAACAATACTCAGCGATTGAATTAATGCTTCTCCCCATCTTTACACATTTAGCATTGTTGCAAGCTTCACACACACTACTTACAACTCATACACATAGACTGATTTTCCATCATGACAATGAATCACTGAAATATGATAAGGAAGTGGGGAAGGGGAAGGAAGTGGGAGGAGGAAGGAGAAGGGAATTAAGGGTGGGGGGGAGAAGGAAGTGAAGCAAAGAGGGTGTGGGGGGGCAAAGGAAATAGCATGATAAACTCCCCTCTTTTTTTTTGCAACAGAAAGTGGCACATACCAAAGGCAACAAATGGATGAGAACTGAATGAGATCAAGAACATCTAAATCTTTTAGCCCTTGTGAAGGAGATAGTGCCAGCTGCCATGCAAAGGAGCTTGAGGTGGATGCGGTAGGACTATTGGGGCAGGTGATTTGGATCTTTGCCAATTAATTCCTCCTCCTCACATCCCACATTTCCTGCGATTTTTAATTTATACTGGTTGAAAACTGTAGGTGCTTTAAGAACCGTTTTATATTTTCTCTTCCCCTCCTCTCACCCAGCCCATTTTAATTTCAGATAATCAAAATATGATACCAGATAATGGAGACTGGAAAATCATTGAAATGGAAGAACAATCAACACTTGATCTTACATTTGCAGTCATCAGCTCAGATACTGAACTGCATGTATATTTGGAGGATAGAATAAAGAAGTGTTCTGCACACCTGTCGAAGCTAAAGTGGGGAGATGGATAGAATGTATTAACACTTTCTGGAAGATGAGATTGCACAGTATTTCTGCAGTTTCATAGCAGGGGATTCAGTTGATGACTTTTGATGGACTAGACTACAGAAAATGCCTAAAGGTATGCGCAACAAAGTGCTGAGTACACTGTAAAACCTACTTTCATTGTCAAGGAGTACAACACTTTCCACCACCTACTTGGCACAGGGTTTAGCAGAGAACTTGGAACATACTCCTTCCAAAATAGGTTGGGTGTGAATTAGTACACCTGCTGTGCTGCAGCTTTTGATAGCTCCCATGATAACAGAAATAGTTTCCATAAAGGATCTCAGACAAGTGCCATTGTAACTTATGTGGCACCACAAAAACTCAGCATTCTGTTCACCCATAAGGATTGCTGGCAAGGATAGCACATGAAATATGACATTCTGCACCAAGGCAGGTGAGAATGCTCTTCTCAGGTTGGGTTGAGATACATTTTTGGTAATGGATATAGTGAGTTTAGTTGTATTTTTGGCTTATGACAAACATGAAGCATGAAAAGTCAACTCAAACATTTTCATATTTACTAAGGGAGGGAAATTTGATTTTGTAGTCTCACAAGACATTCCTCAGAGGCAAGCATTGACATTAGATAATGAAGAATCTAATTGTGTCATTTGAGAGAATGAACTTTGTGAATTGAATTTTGTTAGAAATTTGCTATTGTTCAGAACTAATTCATATTGGCAAATGCAGTAGGCTCCAACCACTCTGATGATACCACACAATTTTGGATGGAGAATTGAAGGGTACCATTCTAGGTGCCATAAAGGCAAAATATTATCTCTAACTTATCCTAACATTACTGGTTAAGCCTATTGAGCCACTGTAAGTTGTACCTATTGTTATTGACGAGTGCCTCTTCTTGTAAGGATGCAGCAAGGGTTAATTCGCTATCATTATTAACTAAACAAGCCCTTAGACCCAACATAAAAAAGACGATTCACGGCAGCGCTCACCACTAATCACAGCTGCCTATAGTTGTTTTCACAGACATATTCTTTTCTTCCCCAGTGAATTTGACTGGTGCAAATTCTATCAATATGTGTGTGTGTCTCAATAGTTTTTGTTAAGCTTGTTATGTAGAAATCATTAGTATAAGAAATCCTCAAAATACTGAAGCTACCAGTTGGTGAAAAACAGCTACTGTTATTTTGAGATTACTTACTGACATTTCATTTCTACAGTGGGTTGTACTGCATCAGTATTATCTGCATTGCTAAAGAACTGGTTACCATGGTGATACCATATAAGAGCTAAAGAGCATCTGGCCATTCTCCCAGTTCCATGGCTACTCTATATTGAAAAAAACATTGAGTTACACTCCCTTACCCCCATTGAAACAGATAGCTGTGCATGACTATGTAAAACATCAAAAGACAGATTCCAGATAAATATCTTTCAATATTAGCCCTGAAGCTTGTCCGTCTGCTTCACAATGTCCCCAAACAAGTGTTTTAAGTGCCAGCATATTTCTGAATAAATTGTACAAGGTTGCCAGTTAGTTATTCCATACATCATGCAAGGTGACCATTTAGCAAAACCATAAAAATTACAAAGACACAGTGCAGAATAGATGCTACAGAATCAGTCTAAATATTGTAGTGGAGTCCAAAATAATAAATATGTCTTAAGAAGTACACTGGTACTAAACTTAAATGATATGTATCTCTAATTGGTTCATAAAAATAAGGCAGGAGTATTCTGCAGAATAATCAGTTACGAGTTCTATTAACCTTGCGATGTCCTTCACTATTTTCTCTAAATGCGTGAACCAAC
Organism: Hemiscyllium ocellatum; assembly: GCF_020745735.1. NCBI lineage: Eukaryota > Metazoa > Chordata > Chondrichthyes > Orectolobiformes > Hemiscylliidae > Hemiscyllium > Hemiscyllium ocellatum. Next base: position 23,377,119 of record NC_083416.1, on the reverse strand, counting down.
ATTTGCACCTTTTGGTTCTGAAAAAATAACCCAAGTGACCAATGCGACTTCTTAAGTGGAGTGTTAAACGGCATTTGGACAGACAGGCTGTTATCATCCTGTGATTAATGCTTAAGAAAGAAATCTGAATCCCCAAAAATTAATTCATGGAACTACATTACAAGATTTCATTTTTTGGTAGCAATAAACTTGATTTTATCTGTGAAAAGAAGCTAAATTTAGTAAGTACTATTAATTTATCATTAAAGTTTGTAATTACTTACCCGACTTGGTTCTACTCCTCAGTCACCACCCCCACCTCACACATCCCCTTGTCTCAAAATCCTGGTTTCCTTATTCTACAATGTTTTGCAAGTTCATTCACTTTTCACAGAACATAGAACAATACAGCACAGAACAGGCCCTTCGGCCCTCAATGTTACACCAACCTGTGAACTATTCTCAGCTTGTCCCCCTGCACTATCCCAAAATCATCCATGTGCTTATCTAAGGATTGCTTAAATCTCCCTAATGTGGCTGAGTTGACTACATCAGCAGGTAGGGCGTTCCACGCTCTTACCATTCTCTGTGTAAAGAACCTGCCTCTGACGCCTGCCTTAAATCTATCACCCCTCAATTTGTAGTTTTGCCCCCTTGTACAAGCTGACATCATTATCCTAGGAAAAAGACTTTCACTATCTACCTTATCTAATCCTCTGATCATCTTGTATGTCTCTATCAAATCTCCTCTTAGTCTTCTTCTTTCCAATGAGAACAGACCCAAGTCTCTCAGCCTTTCCTCATAAGACCTTCAAAGACCTTTCCTAGGATCAACACAAAAATATGTCATGGCCCCAAGAATTTACTTTAATTCTCCGCAGTGCATTAGTCAATCTTCAAAAAACAAATTTCATGAGCATCCTTCCACAGCTTTTGGATGAGTGATCCTCCAATTTTCTTCAGAGTTCACAACTGTGAATGTTTCAGCTCCTTAGGATCATACAGCACAGAAGAGGTCCTTTAGCCCAATCAAGCCTGCACCTACACTAACCCTCACTTTCCAACAAGTATCCCATGGTCTTGAATGTCAAGTGCTCATCAAAGTACTTCTTAAAGATTGTGAGAGGCAGGACATTTCAGATTCCTACACCTACCAGGATGAAAAATAATTTCCTCAAATCCCCTCAAACCTTTTCACCTTAAAATTATGTGTCTTCATTTACTGACCCTTTAATTAAGGAGAATGGTTGTTTTTCCCATCTTTTCTTTGCCCCTCATAATCTAGTCAATCAGGTACTCCTCAGACTTCTCTGCCCAAGCCTATTCAGCTTCTCTCATGGGTCCAACTCAGTTAACTTCCTGGTGAATCACCTCTGCACCTTTCCATTGCAATCACATCAGTGTGACAACTAGAACTGCACAGCGTACTCCAGCTGAGGCCAATTTAAAACTTCATATAGCTCCAACATAACCTCACTGCTCTTATAAGCTATACTGTGATTGATAACAGCAAATGTCTGTATGCCTTACTAATCACCCTGTTGACCTTGTCCTGGCTTTTAAAATAGCTGGGTTGTTTTATTCTCCAAACTAATCTCACAGCTTTTGTACTGTTCTTTTCAAGCTAACTGCCAAGCTGACTGCTTTCTGCCAGAAGATTCATTAAGGAACATTGCAGTAATCTTCCCCTAGCTATCAGCTTGAGCAAATTCTCCATTTTTCAACAAATGGACACAGATAAACTAACCAAAAGACAGGCTCCAACTTTCAGCATCATTCATTTTTCAAAAGAAAGATCTTAAACTTGGTGCTTCTTTTTGTACCTGAACATCCCAACTAACACATCTCCCAAACATAATAAATATAAAGGCACCATCTCTCTACATAAAGTTGACATGCTCTTCTACACAGGCTTTAACATTCATTCTTTAACATTTCAACTTGAGCTGGTAAATACATACCATTTGAGCATATAACGTAAACATTAGAAATACAAATAATTTTGGAACTAAATTATCTCTCAGGCACAAGCAATATACTTCTTTGAAGAGCTTTCTGCAAAACTGATTTCCCAAGAACATTCAAGATATTTCCTACTTCCCTACTCCCTCAGGCTTTATTATGCCATGATGAACAAAGTAATTCTCTTTCAAAGAGTAAAGGAATGGTAATTTGTGAACCTTCTCCAGCTGGAGGCTATTCTCTTGAATGTCGTCTTAGTGTAAACTGGCCAAAAATATAAAAGAGGATAGTAAAAGCTTTTTTAGGTATGTGAAAGGCAAAAAAAATGGTTAAGACTAAAATTGGGCCCTTGAAGACAGAAACAGGGGAATATATTACGGGGAACAAAGAAATTGCAGAAGAATTGAATTGGTACTTCAGATCTGTGTTCACTGGGGAAGACACAAGCAATTTCCTGAGGTAACAGTGGCTGAAGGACCTGAACTTAAGGGAATTTATATTTGCCAGGAATTGGTGTTGGAGAGACTGTTAGGTCTGAAGGTTGGCAAGTCCCCGGGGCCTGATGGTCTACATCCCAGGGTACTGAAGGAGGTGGCTCGAGAAATCATGGATGCATTGGTGATTAATTTCCAGAGTTCGATAGATTTGGGATCAGTTCCTGTGGGTTGGAGGATGGCTAATGTTGTACCACTTTTTAAGAAAGGTGGGAGAGAGAAAGCAGGAAATTATAGACCACTTAGTCTGACCTCAGTGGTGGGAAAGATGCTGGAGTCTATTATAAAGGATGAAATTACGACACATCTGGATAGTAGTAACAGGATAGGTCAGAATCAGCATGGATTTATGAAGGGGCAATCATGCTTGACTAATCTTCTGGAATTTTTTGAGGATGTAACTGTAAAGATGGACAAGGAAGATCCAGTAGATGTAGTGTACCTGGACTTTCAGAAAGCTTTTGATAAAGTCCCACATAGGAGGTTAGTCAGCAAACTTAGGGTGCATGGTATTGGGGGCAAAGTATTAACTTGGATTGAATGTTGGTTGGCTGATAGGAAACAAAGAGTGCTAAACGGCTCTATTTCAGAATGGCAGGCAGTGACCAGTAGGGTACCACATGGATCAGAACTGGGACTGCAGCTTTTTATAATATATGTTAATGATATAGAAGATGGTATTAGCAATAACATTAGCAAATTTGCTGATGATACAAAGCTAGATGGCAGGATGAAATGTGATGAGGATGTTAGGAGATTACAGGGTGACCTGGACAGATTGGGTGAGTGGTCAGATGCATGGCAGATGCAGTTTAATGTGGATAAATATATGGTTATCCACTTTGGTGGCAAGAACAGGAAGGCAGATTACTACCTAAATGGAATCAATTTAGGTAAAGGGGCAGTACAGAGAGATCTGGGTGTTCTTGTACACCAGTCAATGAAGGTAAGCAGGCAGGTACAGCAGGTAGTGAAGAAGGCCAATAGCATGCTGGCCTTCATAACAAGAGGGATTGAGTATAGAAGCATAGAGGTTCTTCTGCAGCTGTACAGGGCCCTGGTGAGACCACACCTGGAGTACTGTTTGCAGTTCTGGTCTCCAAATTTGAGGAAAGACATTCTGGCTATTGAGGGAGTGCAGCGTAGATTCACGAGGTCAATTCCTGGAATGGTGGGACTACCTTACGCTGAAAGACTGAAGCGACTGGGCTTGTATACCCTTGAGTTTAGAAGACTGAGAGGGGATCTGATTGAGACATATAAGATTATTAAAAGATTGGACACTTGGAGGCATGTTTCCGCTGATGGGTGAGTGCCAAACCAGAGGACACAGCTTAAAAATACGGGGTAGACCAATTAGGACAGAAATGAGGAGAAACTTCTTCACCCAGAGAGTGGTGGCTGTGTGGAATGCTCTGCCCCAGAGGGCAGTGGAGGCTCAGTCTCTGGATTCATTTAAGAAAGAGTTGGATAGAGCTCTCAAGGATAGTGGAATCAAGGGTTATGGAGATAAGGCAAGAACAGAATAAGGATGATCAGCCATGATCATATTGAATGGTGCTGCAGGTTCGAAGGGCAGAATGGCCTACTCCTGCACTTATTATCTATTGTCTATTGTATGTTGATTTCTGAAGTGCATAATAATAAAGATGTGAATATGACAAAGCTGGCTAATCATTCCAATAGTTTATGATTGTAATTACCTCATTTTAAAAATAAAGAAAACTTGAAAAAATGCTATTCTTATTTTGATTAGTAAGCTCAAGATGATTTATTTGGAGAATGAAGTACTTAATTTACCAAGATATCAAATACATAAAAGAATGGAGCCAACTCTTATATTGTCTCACCTGTTACAAAAAGAAAGTTATACAGTTACTATTGAAGACACATTGTTTTGCTTTGATTCAGTGATCATTCTTTTGGTCAATAATACATTCAAATGTGGGTCTTGTACTGTTGTTAGCATCCAAATGCCATTTAATTGCCATGCACTGCTGCTTTTTGCAATCTATCTGCAAACCATGGCCACCACAGGTCAATGGTAAATAAAGGCTTCATTCATTGTAATTGGACAGAAGTGGAAACATAAGACAGAATCTTCCCAAGCTCTGAACAATGTGGGCTCTAGTAAGAAATTGAGGAAAATTATATGAGCTGTTAAGTGAGGCCCTTCTCAATGTTGAGATCATAAAGTTGCATTTTCCAATCAAGTCCCAGATGTTGAAAATGAGATTCTCATGAGTGAGTAGTGGTAAGGTCTGTTAACAAGAAGTATTGCTCATTATCATTCTCATTGCTACCTAATTTCATGTCATCACTACACAGTTTCCCATTGAGTTTTTATGTCAGTGTTAATGTCCTTAACTGTAAGCCAGGAGGCCTGTATTTAAGTCTCACCTGCTCCATAGGTGTGTAATAACATAAAAGAACAAAATAGAAGTACAGCACAGGAACAGGCCATTTGGCCCTCCAAGCCTGTGCCAATCATCATGCCCTAACTAGACTAAAAAACAAACCTTCTGCTCTTATTCAGTCTGTATCCATCTATTCCCTCCCTATTCATGTAACCATCTAGATGTCACTTCAACATTGCCAATGTGCCTGCTTCCACCAGCTCTTTTGGCAGTGTGTTCCAGGCTCCTACTACTTTCTGTGTGAAAAACATCCCTTGCACATCTCTCTTAAACTTTCCCCCTCTCACCTTGAACCTGTGCCCCCTTGTAACTAAAACTTCTACCCTGGGAAAAAGCCTCTGACTATCCACCCTATCTATGCCTCTCACAATTTTGTAGACTCTATCAGGTCATCCCTGAAAATATTGATTAGAAAATCCCTATAGTTCTCCCATTCACTGGCTAGAAGCTAGATGCCAAAAAAATCCTGACACGAAAATCAGAGCGGATTCCTGGAAAATCAACTTACCGTTCATCCTCCAGGCCACCATCCTGGGCATTTCATGCCAACATCTCAGTGTCCACTCTCTAACAGTGATAACACCTGTCCCGCATTCATGATTGATTTCCACAATCTATGAGCTTCTTCACATCATCACGGCACATCTCAGGTCCACTGAAAGTATGCTTTAATGCTGAACTTAAGTGTGCATGGCATCTTTCATTTGAATGTTGCAACAAGGATATTTTTATGCACTGGGACAGGTACCCAGTTCACAGGCTGCACCAGAAAGCATCTCAGACCTGATTGTGTGCTCTTTTATTATGTTCTCACTTGGCACTTACATGGATGCACACAGTAACCTGGCATTGCCTTGCTATTTTATGCTTTGACCCCTCAGCCAGAATATAAAGGCTCAGAGTACTTCTGCCTTGACTTGCTGTTTAGAACAAAAGAAAGCCAGCTAAGTCCGGGGGCTGCCATCACCAGGGGAGTTTCCTGTACAGTCAGTCAAGGGCATCCCCTGAAGTTATTCCATGGGTTTGGGGACAGTTATTCAGCTGCTTGGGGCAGAGACAGTCAGGATCCTTTCATTATCGGGGTGAGAAAGGAGATATTTGGCACCCTGTGACCCATCTTGGCTCTTCCTTACCTACTGTGGGCACTTTCTCCTGGAATGAAGCAAAGGGAGAATTAAGTGAGACGATGGGAAAGAGAAAATCAGGTGTCCTGAGTGAGTGAGTAAAAGGACAAGAGGTCATGGAGGGTTAATTATTAGGGGGATTGTGTAGGAGAGACTGAGCAAGGCGAGATGTTGCATGTGATAGTGAGAGTGGTAGAGCAAGAACCTTGGTGGTGATGTGGGTGCAGTAGAAGAGATTCAATGAGTGCAACTTAGCAGACAGGAGTTGGTGATATTTACCCTAGTGCAGTGGAAAGAACCAATGATCTTCTTGTGGCATTGCTGCAAATCAATCTGGATCTTTGAGACCATACTGATCCATCAACCTTGGACCTGGCTGGCAGGGTCTGGCATCGGAGCATCGGATGGCGATCCTCAGGGCAAGAGAATAGTCTTCCTTTGCACCTGGATGTCCAGGTCCACAATGCAGCATGTCAATTTTCCTTTCTTTCATATCCAGGGTAATTGTCAAGAAGCATGCAGGGTAGCTCTGGACTGCTGGCACTTGACTGAGTGCATGCTAATCTTTTAAAGAAGGCACCAGCATCAGAAATCCCAGATATTCCAGCATGACCAAGTGCTTCTGGCTGTGTTGAGTGGGAGCACCAGGTTACTATCAGATTATGGGGTGTCACAGATACTTGGTAAGTAGTAATGACACAATTTTGGAATGATAGTATGGGAAAACGCGTCACAGAGAAAATCCCCCCATGAAACTTGAAATGTCCTTTTATCAAAATAAAGAAAGTTCAGCCCAATGACTTGCCATATATTGATTTTAGGATTTTAAGCCTAAAAGATATACTGAAATTCAACTCTTCACTGCTTGAAAAGATATCACATTTGCTTACACTTTGCTGATTTCATTGAACCTTCCGCCTCTGAACCGTTCAGTCCTCCTCTCTTTAGGTACTTCTTACAGTGGCATTTACATTGGCTGATCTCTATTGCTTGTTCTCACAATGACTGTAAGTGTCAATAAACTTTTGGTTTTGCTTACATGATATTGCTGTCCATTGACTGAGAGAAATACACCATAGTATTATAACAGCACTGTCTTTGAAAAGCAAAGAAAATTAAGTAACATGAAAAAAATTTAACATTAAAAAAAATTGATCTAAATTACTCACTCATCCACATAAAATATATTTCACCTATTGACCCATTGAATACAAAATGTTTTTATAATTTTTGAAAGGTGGTTCTCTTTCTCGCTACAAATCCTGTGAAATTGGAAAATAAGTGGTTATTGTCCAGTGGAATCAATGGAATGTTTGAAACCAGGTGGTATTTGAATAACTAGTTTTCTGCGAGAATTAAATGAAATTATGAAATGCTTATTTTACCCCAACTCTCCAAATGCTATCATCGACTTCAACGGAATGAATGTTTGTCATCCGAGTGTGGGAATTGAGAAACCGTGAATTAAATAAAGAACAAAGATAATTCCAGAACAGGAACAGGCCCTTTGGAGGTCCAAGCCTGTGCTGATGCAGATCCTCTACCCAAACGTGTTGCCTATTTTCTGCTCCCTAGCCATTCATGTATCTGCCTAGATACATCTGAAATGAGGCTATCGTGCCAGCCTCTACAATCTCCGCTGGCAGCGTGTTCCAGGCACCCACCAACCTCTGCATAAAGAACTTTCCATACATATCTCTCTTAAATTTCTCCTCTCTCACCTTGAGCTCATGATCCCTAGTAATTGAGTGCCCTACTCTGTGAAAAAGCTTCTTGCTATCTACCCTGTCGAAACATCTCATGGTTTTGTAGCCCTCAATGATGTCGCCCTCAACCTCCGTCTTTCTAATGAAACTAATCTTAATCTACTCAACCTCTCCATACCATGCAACATCCTAGTGAATCTCCTCTGTACCCTCTCCAAACCATCCACATCCATTTGGTAATGTGGTGACCAGAACTGTATGCAGTATTCCAAATATGGCAGGACCAAAGTCCTGTACAACTGTAACATGACCTGCAACTCTTGTACTCAATATCCAGTCCAATGAAGAAAAGCATGCCTTCTTGATGATTCTAATGACCTGTGCTGCTACCTTTGGGGTACAATGGACCTGATCACCCAGATCATTCTGTACATCAATTTTCTCCAAGGCTTTTTCATTTACTGTAGAGTTCGCTGTTGAATTGGATTTTTCAAAATGCGTGACCTCACATTTGCCTGGATTGAACTCCATTTCTCTGCCCAATTTATCTGTATTCTGCTGCATTCTCTGACAGTCCCCTTCACTATCTGCTACTTCAACAATGTAAGTGACATCTGCAAACTTGTTGATCAGACCACCAATACCTTCCTCAAGATCATTTATGTATATCGCAAACAACAGTTGTCCCATCACAGATCCCCATGGAACTGTGGTCACAGTTCTCCATTTTGGGAAACTCCCTTCTACAATTACTCTCTGTCTCCTGTTGCCCAGCCAATTCTCTACCTATCTAGCTAGTACACATTGATCCCCAAGTGACTTCATGTTTTCCATCAGCCTACCATGGTGAACCCTATCAAGCGCGTTACTGAAGTCCATATATTTGACATCTACAGCCTTATCAATCAACTTTGTCACTTCCTTAAAGAATTCTGTTTTGTTGGTAAGACATGATCTTCCCTGTACAAAACCATGTTGCCTATCACCGATAAGCCCATTTTCTTCCAAATATCCCTCAGTATCTTCAACAGCAGCTTCCCTAACACTGATTCTATAATTACCTGGACTATCCCTGCTACTCTTGTTAAACAAGGGGACAACATTTACAATTCTTCAGTCCTCTGGTACCTCACCAGTGTTCAAAGATGCTGCAAAGATATCTGTTCAGGGCCCAGTTATTTCCTCTCTTACTTCCCTCAATAAACTGGGATTGATACCATCTGGACTTGGGGACTTGTCCATCTTAATGTCTTTTAGAATACCCAACATTTCTTCCCGCCTTATGCCATCTTGACCTATAGGAATCAAACATCCTTCCTTAATCTCAATATCCATCACGTTCCTCTCCTAGGAGAATACCGAACCAAAATACACATTAAGAATCTCACCCATTTTCTCTAACTCCACGCATAACTTTCCTTCTGAGTCCTTGAGTGAGCCAACTCTTTCTCTGGTTACGCTCTTGCTCCTCGTATACAAATAAAAGGCTTTGGGATTTTCCTTAACTCTGTTTGCTAAAAATATTTCATGACACCTTTTAGCTCTCTTAATTCCTCATTTCAGATTGGTCCTATTTTCCCGACATTCTTCCAGAGCTTCATCTATTTTCAGTCACCTGTATGCTTCCTTTTTCTTCTTAGCTAGTCTCACAATTTCACCTGTCATCCATGCTTCCCTACTCTTGCCATTTCTAACCCTCATTTTCACAGGGACAAGTCTGCATTCCAATTCACTCTAATCAACCTCTCTTTAAAAGCCTCCCATATATCAAATGTAGATTTATCTTCAAACAGCTGCTCCCAATTTACATTTCCCAGCTCCTGCTGAATTTTGGTATAGTTGGCCTTTCCCCAATTTAACACTCTTCCTTTACGACCACTCTTATCTTTGTCCATGAGTATTCTAAAACTTACGGAATTGTGATCGCTATTCTCAAAGTAATCTCCTACTGAAACTTCAACTACCTGGCCGGGGTCATTCCACAACACCAGATCCAGTGTGGCCCCTTCCCAAGTTGCACTATTTACATATTACTCTCTAAAACCCTCCTGGACGTTCCTTGCAAATTCTGCTCCATCCAGATTTCTAACAGCAGGTGAATCCCGGTTAATGCCGGGAAAATTAAACTCTCCCATCATCACTATACTGTTGCTCTTACATCTTTCCATAATCTGTCTACACATTTGTACCTCTATCTCACGCTCACTGTTGGGAGGCCTGTAGTAAAGCCCCAACATTGTTATCGCACCCTTCCTATTTCTGAGCTTTGCCCATATGGCCTCACTGCTTGATTCCTCCATAGTGCCCTACTTCAGCACAGCTGTGAAATCCTCTCTGACTAATAATGCAACTCCTTCACCAGAAGCATCAATATCCAGGGATATTTAGTTACCAGTCATGCCCTTCCTTCAACCAAGTCTCTGCATCCACATGAAGAGTCCAAGAAAGCTTGTTGTAGATGACCATTCCCGATAGCTTAACACTTTCCACATGTTCCGCCTTTGTGCTGTTAATGTGTGGGGAGCATCAGTAACATCCCGCTGCAAGTTAATAATAAGTTTCTTGATTTTGCTGGCATTGAGAGCTAGGTTGTTTTCAGTGCACCATTTTTCCAGGTCTTCCACCTCCTGTCTGTAGTTTCTCTGCCTTTTGGTCACCCATTCCCTTTCTCCATCAGCGATCATAATTTGCGGTGTGACCAATTCACTAAACATGCTATTCATGACCTCCTCAGCATTACGGATGCTCCAAAGTGAGTCCATCTGCAGCTCCAGAGCCATGATGCAGTCTGACAAGAGCTGCAGCTGGACACACTTCCTGCACGTGAAGGAGTCAGGGACATCAGCTGTGTCCCTGGGCTGCTACATTGAGCAAGAGGACCATAACACAGGTCTGAGATCGCCTACCATTTTTAATTTTAAGTTTGACTTAGTCCAGGTATAGCATCAAATAATAGATACATTAAAGAAAGAGATTTTTTTTTACCAATCACATGATTAAAAAGAAATAGAAAATCCTTACCTCATCAACACACCACAAAGTATTTTACTTTGGTTAGAGATGGAAAAGTGGTGTGACAGTTGTGAAACAGAACAACAGTATCTTGCACAATCTGCAAGATAAAAAAGGGAGAAGGCATCACATCCAATTGTTAGAAGGAGAATGTGATGATTGAGACTGACAGAGAGGTGACTGTGAGAGTTGCAGTGGAATGAACTTCTTTGGTTTCTAGAACATGGATGTCTTGGCATGCCTGCAGGATTGATCCAAATCATCTCCTGCTAGGGGCAGGATTCTCTCCTCAAAGAGGCTGAGGAGTTGAATTTTGGACAGTACTCCACTTTTCAGAGTCCTTTCTGTCCTATTGCGGGCTGCCTTCTCCTCAAATGAAAGAAAGGGAGGGAGAGAATAAAGTGAAATTGGATGGCATACTCTTTGGAGGTTGGGGTAATGGGGTGAGAGCAGGTGAGGGAGGACACTGCGGGCAGTCATAAGAATGGTAGGATATGAGCTTTGTTGTGAAATGGATGGGAAGCAGAAACAGAGTGAGTGTGAGGTACCACTGTGTGGTATTTAGGTACAGTGGAAAAAGTCATTGACATTCTTATGGTACTGCTTGCCATTCCTCTGGACCCTGAAGACGGCACTTACCTGTATGCTGACCTCACACCAGGCTGCCAGGAATTGGTGGTGTGGCCTTCTCTGCCAGTATTCCAGGAAGAGGAATCCTCTCCTTGCACCAACCTATCCACCAATACCTTAGGATAGGTTGGACAGGATGGGCTTGTTTCCTCTGGAGATTAGAACAACAATGGATTTGATGAATAAAATCTTGAATAATCTTGATGAGGTAGACATGGAAAGGATGTTTGTGGGTCAGTTCAGAAGTAAAGGGAACTGTTGTAAAATTACAGACTGCACTTTCAGGACAGAGATGGAGAGAATCTTTTTCTCTCCAAAGATTATACAAATTTGGAACTCTTTACCTCATAAGGCAATGGAGGAAGGGGTGGGGGTGGGGGAGCAGTTAATGATTATTTTAAAGTTTGTGGTGAATTCCAACTAGTACTGTTCTGTTAGCTTATATATGTCAAGTCTTCCTCGATGATTCCCATTTGTCCAAGTTTGAATGTATCACTAAATTTTGAAATTTGACTCATTTTTCTGAGAAGAAATTCATTTGTTTTTAGAAACAAAAACACTTACCCTTGGAAACACCATTGTCTCTGATTAATTCAAACATTAACAATTCATGATAACTCAGTTTTCTGCCACTACGCTTTTTTAATTCCAGTTGGATACCAATGCTCCTATTCCACTAGCCTGAGATTCGCATTACAGATGTTCGTCTTGGATAACAATGTGTATCCAAATGGTTCTTTTGGATTTGTTTAAATATAATTCGAAGTAGACTTGACAATAGTAATTTGTTTAAATGTGAATGTTGATTAAGTTGTAATAGTGATAATGATAAGAATAATAAATGAAAAAAAGGAGAAAAAGCAACGAGTCTCATGTCCACTTGATCAATGGCTAGTCTGGAGGTTTAGCTCTGTTCCTGACACCATTTGTGATCCGGCCCAAAACAAACTCCAAAATCTCAGAACTAATCCTCTCTCCCTTAGACAGTGTAACAAACAGACAGTGCAGAAACAACTACAGAACTGTTCACAGGACTCAATCAAGGTCATGTTGAATATCATCATTAGTTTTTCCAACCTATCTTCCCTTCCTATACAATCCACTCTGATGATATTTTATAGTGCATTTTGCAATTGTAAATGCAGACGCAAATCAGTGACAGCCATGTGAGAACATATATTAAGTGTGCTAACCTACATCAGATAATTAAAGCTGCAATGAAAATAACCATCATCAATATGAAAACTATAACAATAGGGTGTATCATCAAATTAATAACCGCAGTGGCCTTTTTTTGTAAGATTACATACAGCAGCTGCCAAATGATGAATTGTCCACAGTAGCAGCCGTCTGTAATAAATTCATATGGTCCTGTGAAGAAATCATTCCTTATCAGTTTTAAATCATTGACAATTCAAGCTGTTTTCATTAATATTCCCCTGTCTATACATTCTAGTGCTTCCTGCCCTACTATCAACAACTGATAGGTATCACCTCATCCACAGGCAAGTATCTCATCAGGCTTAGGCAGGTATTGTGGCTGATGTACCCAAACTTCTCCCCCTGTACAAAGGTCATCAGACATTGTGGGAGAATATAACTGGTCACCCGCTTTAAACATTGGGCATGCTCATGGGTATCCCTCCCTTCAGGAGCTAGTTATTCAGCTTATACAATGCATGTGGCAGGTCTTTGAGCCTCTCTTGTAATATATGATTAGGGGTCAATAATTTAACTTGGTGTTTTAATAACCCATTCATTTGTTCGACGGGCCAGCCGTTTGAGGGTAATAAGCAATGTGGAACATCCAATGTATCCCACTGTCTGCAGCCCATTGCTATAAAGTGTGAGCCATTATTTGATTGTATTTCTAAGGGTTCACTATAATAGGATATTAACTGCTCTAGGCCGTTAGTAATGTTACTCTGATTTGCTGTGATTGTCGAGAAAGCTAACATCATCCCAGAGTAAGTGTCCACTATGCTTAACAAATTGTTGTAGCAGTAATGGGCCAACATAGTCAATCTGCCACATTTGAGCAGGCTGATCTCCTTGCTTGATTTATGCCATTGGCTTTTTTGGCATATCTCACTTGCCAATGACTTCTTTCACCAGACCAGCAGATAAGTGCAAACCTCAAACTCTTGCCCACTGCACAGTGCCATGATATCCTAAATGTCCTGACTTTTCATGAGCCTATTTTCCAGTGGGATACTCTTCAGATGTGTCAACTGTTCTAGCATTTACTATTTTGCGTACAGTATTGTTGTGATCAGCGGATCCGGAACCATCCTTCACATGGGCATCAACATGATACACAGTAATTTTCATATTTGTGCCTTTGCTCATGTTTGTTTCCATAGTTCCGTTCTCCACAGGGGCTTTCCTGCAATCTTTCAGGCATATGACTGCCAGGTTAGCATCCATGCAGCAATTCCATTGGCCACCACCCACGAGTCAGTATAAATGTGCAGACACTAACCCTCCTCCTCCAACGGGAGGACTACAGCTCTAATTCAGCATATTGGCACGATACCCCCATCTCCCTCACTATGGGTAATCACATGTGTGGAAGGATTAAATGCAGCTACTCGCCACCGCTTTTAGCCATTCATCCAGGTGGCTGATCCATCAGTGAAATAAGCACAGCGACAAGTATCTTCAGGCATTGACCCAGAGATGCAGGTATGGCTAGGTTGGAAATTGGAGTTTATTCACTTAGTTGGTATTCAGCTATTTTTTCATAGACTTTGGTAACCCCTTCCTTTCCCTTCTTGGCTCGATCAGCTGTGTACCATTTCCATTTTACAATGAAGCTTTGTTGGGCTCTACCGACCTTGTGGGTCACAATGTCAGATAAGATCCACATCCGACATAGTCACTCAGGTCTGAGGAGCACTTTGTTCTCACCCCTCTGCCCTTCAGTTTCTACTAGGGCCCAGTAGAAGGCCAGAAGTTGCTTTTCAAATGGTGTGTAACACGTAGCTGCCTCAGTCAGTTTTCTGGTCCAGAAGCCCAAAAGTATTGCTTTCCCCTTTTCTCTCTGCCATAAGCTCCAGATGGCTGCATCTTGTACTATTGATACTTATAATTCAAAGGATAAATAGACAAAGTCTTTTCCCTGGGTCAGGAAGTCCAGAACTAGAGGGCAAAGGTTTAGAGTGAGAGGGGAAAGATATAAAAGAGACCTATGGTGCACCTTTTTCATGCAGACGTGGTACGTGTATGAAATGAGCTGCCAGAGGAAGTGGTGGAGACTGGTACAATTACAACATTTAAGCGGCAGTTGGATGGGAATATGAATAGGAAGGGTTTGGAGGGATATGGGCCGGGTGCTGGCAGGCGGGACTAATCTCTCTCATTCCTGATGAAGGGCTTATGCTCGAAACGTCGAATTCTCTATTCCTGAGATGCTGCCTGGCCTGCTGTGCTTTGACCAGCAACACATGTGGGCAGCACGGTGGCACAGTGGTTAGCACTGCTGCCTCACAGCGCCTGAGACCTGGGTTCAATTCCCGACTCAGGCGACTGACTGTGTGGAGTTTGCACGTTCTCCCCGTGTCTGCGTGGGTTTCCTCCGGGTGCTCCGGTTTCCTCCCACAGTCCAAAGATGTGCGGGTCAGGTGAATTGGCCATGCTAAATTGCCCGTAGTGTTAGGTAAGGGGTAAATGTAGGGGTATGGGTGGGTTTCGCTTCGGCGGGTCGGTGTGGACTTGTTGGGCCGAAGGGCCTGTTTCCACATTGTAAGTAATCTAAACATTTTCAGTTGGGATATCTGGTTGGCATGGACAAGTTGGACCTAAGGGTCTGTTTCCATGGTGTACATCTCTATGACTCTATGACTCTATAAATGTTGTTGAAGTACCTGCCTCAACCACTTCCACTGGCAGCTCATTCCATACATGTACCACCCTCTGTATGTTGGCCCTTAGGTTCCCTTTTATTCTTTCCCCGCTAACCTTAAACTGATGCTCTCTAGTCCTCAATTCCCCAACACTGGAGAAAAAACACTGAGTGCATTCACCCTATTCATGCCTCTCATGATCTTATACTCTGTAAGGGCCCCCTCAGTCTCTTATACTCTGAAAAAGAAAAGGCCTAGCTTGTATCATCTATCCCTATAACTCAGAATCTTGGGTCCTGACAACATCTTTGCAAATTTCTTCTGCACTCTTTCGAGTTTAATAACATCCTTCATATCACAAGGTGACCAAAACTGACAACATTACTCCAAGTGTGGTCTCATTAGTGTCTTGTACAACTGTAACATAACTTCCCAACTTCTATACTCAGTGCCCTGATTGATGAAGGCCAATGTGCGAAAAGCCCTCTTCACTGCCCTGTCTACCTATGAATCCACTTTCAAGGAACCATGCCCCTAAACGCCAAGGTCCCTCTGTTCTTAAGGACCTTTAAAACCTGTAAAATTTGCCATAAGATTCCGACCTTGATTTGACTTTTCTAAATGCAAGACCTCACACTTATCTGTATTAAATTCCATTTGCCATTTCTTGGCCCACTTCCCCAGCTGATCAAGGTCCTGCTGCAATCTCTGACAACTTTCCTCACTGTCCATGATACCGCTTATTTTAGTGCCATCTAAAAGCTTACTAATCATGCCTTGTACAGTCTCATCCAAATATTGAGACAGATAACAAGCAGCAATGTGCCTAGCACCGACCCCTGAGGTACACTCACAGGTCTCATCAGCCACTACTTCCTACCATCAAGGTAATTGTGTGTCCAGTTTGCTAAATTGTCCTGGATTCCATGCGATCTGACCTTCCACAGCAGTCTACCATGCTGGAACTTATCACAGGCCTTACTGAAATCCATATAAACTATGTCTACTGCCCTCTTAATAAGTACCTTTTAATCCGCCCATACAATTAATATTTTCTCATATATTGAAAATCAATACTGGGACCACTCAGGAGGGTCCATTCCCCAAAGCAATTCTAAGATTTGTTCTAATTGCTGGTGTTATCACCCCACCAAATTCATTAATAGTTGTTCTGAGCCTTACACGTCTTAATGGGTTACAATGTATAATATTAACTTCCGCCCCAGTGTCTAATAATGTGATCTCGTTGTACATTGCCCTTCCTACAATAAAACAGTAATAGGGACATGAGGCCTTGCTCTGGTCTTCCTACCAAGTGCCCTTATACAGACCCTAGAGTCCTGGCTCCACCCTAAGTCGATTGGCTGACTGACTTGCCACAACAGCCCAACCTTCTTGAGGCTGAGATATCGTGATTTTGTGGGAGACACTGTTGGCATGGATTCTTTTCCTCTGTTCACATCTGATTTAGTCTGTCTTACTTTGTTACTCTTTGGAGAACAGTGCGCCCTGCACATGTTGTACATGGCATCCATATTCTGTCTATCTTACTCCTGCCTATTGCTGCTTTTAGTGAACATTTCCTTTTTGTTTGTTATCTTTTATTTCACCTTCGAACCCACCCCATCTCTACCTTGTTGCCCCTATTTGTTGCTTGCTCAGTGAGCCTCACCCATTGTATACCAGCCTTCACATCCTACGACTGCCAGAATTACAAACATGCCTGTCCAACTGCCTGTACCTGGACTAATCCTAATAGCACTAACAGGGCACCTCTCATCCAGCTTGGACCACTTTGCTTTAGCTGGCTCCTCATTCCAGCTGAGGAAGCTTCCTTGTCTGGACCCTGAAACTGTCAGGAATACATACCCGTTTTCATAGCCAAATCCCTCAAACATTTTATGCCTTATGGAATGCTCTCCCACCTTTCAACATCACCTTTCAACAGAGTCAAGGAATAGGGAGAGAGAGCAGTTAAATGCGTGGCTACAGGGATGGTGCAGGAGGGAGGGATTCCCGTTTCTGGACAACTGGGGTCCTTTCTGGGGAAGGTGGGACCTCTATAAAAAGGATGGGCTACACCTGAACCTGAGGGGCACCAGTGTCCTTGGGGGGAGGTTTGCTAGTGCTCTTTGGGAGGGTTTAAACTAACTCCGCGGGGGCATGGGAACCAGGACTGTAGCTTTAGGGTACAGGACCTTGAGTGTAGGGAGGTTAGGAATAATGCAGCGATCTCGAAGGAGGGTGCCTGTAACCAGAAAGGAGGATTGAAGTGTGTATACTTCAATGCCAGAAGTATAAGGAATAAGGTAGGTGAACTTGCAGCGTGGGTTGGTACCTGGGACTTCGATGTTGTGGCCATTACAGAGACGTGGGTAGAACAGGGACAAGAATGGCTGTTGCACGTTCCAGGGTTCAAATGTTTTAGTAGGATCAGACATGGGGGTAAAAAAGGGGGAGGCGTGGCATTACTTGTCAAAGACAGTATCACAGCAGTGGAATGGACGATGGAAGAGGACTTGCCATCTGAGGTAGTTTGGGCTGAGGTTAGAAATAGGAAAGGTGAGGTCACCCTGTTAGGTGTTTTCTACAGGCCTCCTAATAGTCCTAGAGAAGTAGAGGATAATATTGCGAGGATGATTCAGGAAAAGAGTGAAGGTAGCAGGGTGGTAGTTATGGGGGACTTTAACTTCCCAGATATTGACTGGGAGAGCTATAGCTCGAGTTCATTAGATGGGTCGGTGTTTGTACAATGTGTGCAGGAGGGTTTCCTGACACAATATGTCGACAGGCCAACAAGAGGGGAGGCTATATTGGATTTGGTTCTAGGTAATGAACCAGGCCAGGTGTTAGACTTGGAGGTAGGTGAGCACTTCGGGGACAGTGACCACAACTCGGTGACTTTTACTTTAGTGATGGAGAGGGATAATCGTGCGCCGCAGAGCAAGAGCTATAGCTGGGGGCAGGGAAATTATGATGCAGTGAGGCATGACTTAGGATGTGTGGATTGGAAAAACAGGCTTCAAGAGAAGAACACTAATGAGATGTGGGGATTGTTCAAGGAGCAGCTACTGCGTGTCCTCGATAGGTATGTACCAGTCAGGCATGGTGTAAAGGGCCTTGTGAGGCAGCCGTGGTTTAGTAAGGAATTGGAGTCCCTTGTGAAAGGGAAGAAGGCGGCATATGTAAAGATGAGGCGTGAAGGTTCAGTAGGGGCGATTGAGAGTTATAAGGTAGCCAGGAAGGAGCTAAAGAGGGAGCTAAGAAAAGCGAGAAGGGGACATGAAAAGTCTTTAGCTGGTAGGATTAGGGAAAATCCAAAGGCTTTCTATAGGTATGTCAAGAATAAAAGGATGACTAGGGTAGGTATCGGTCCAGTCAAGGATAGTAGTGGGAAGTTGTGTGTGGAGGCGGAGGAGATTGGAGAGACATTAAATCAGTACTTTTCATCAGTATTCACTCAGGAACAGGACACTGTTGCTGATGTGAATATGGAATCACAAATAATTAGAATGGATGCCCTGGAAATATGCAGGGAAGAGGTTTTGGGAATATTGGAAAGGATGAATATAGATAAGTCTCCTGGGCCTGATGGCATTTACCCCAGGATCCTATGGGAAGCTAGGGAGGAGATAGCAGAGCCATTGGCCTGGATTTTTATGTCGTCATTGTCAACGGGAATAGTACCAGAGGACTGGAGGATAGCGAATGTGGTCCCATTGTTCAAGAAAGGGAGTAGGGATAGCCCTAGTAACTATAGGCCAGTGAGTCTGACTTCAGTGGTGGGCAAAGTCTTAGAGAGAATGGTAAGGGATAAGATTTATGAACATCTGGGTAGGAATAACGTGATCAGGGATAGCCAGCATGGTTTTGTGAAGGGCAGGTCGTGCCTCACAAACCTTATTGAGTTCTTTGAGAAGGTGACTATGGAAGTGGATGAGGGTAAAGCAGTAGATGTTGTGTATATGGATTTTAGTAAGGCGTTCGATAAGGTTCCCCATGGTAGGCTAATGCTAAAACTTCGGAGGTATGGCATTGAGGATACATTAGAGGTTTGGATTAGGAATTGGCTGGCTGGAAGGAGACAGAGGGTAGTAGTTGATGGATTATGTTCATCTTGGAGCGCAGTTACTAGCGGTGTACCACAAGGATCTGTTTTGGGACCATTGCTTTTTGTTATCTTTATAAATGATCTAGAGGAAGGACTTGAAAGCTGGGTAAGCAAGTTTGCGGATGACACGAAAGTCGGTGGAGTTGTGGATAGTGAGGAAGGAAGTGGTAGGTTACAGCGGGATATAGATAAGTTGCAGAGCTGGGCGGAAATGTGGCAATTGGAATTCAATGTAGCTAAGTGCGAAGTCGTTCACTTTGGTAGGAATAACAAGATGATGGATTACTGGGCTAATGGTAGGCTACTTGGTAGTGTGGATGAGCAGAGGGATCTTGGTGTCTATGTACACAGATCTCTGAAAGTTGCCACCCAGGTAAATAGTGCTGTGAGGAAGGCATATGGTGTACTGGGCTTTATTGGCAGAGGAATTGAGTTCCGGAGTCCTGAGGTCATGTTGCAGTTGTATAAGACTCTGGTGAGGCCTCATCTGGAGTATTGTGTGCAGTTTTGGTCGCCATACTATAGGAAGGATGTGGAAGCTTTAGAACGAGTGCAGAGGAGGTTTACCAGGATGTTGCCTGGAATGGTAGGAAGATCGTATGAGGAAAGGCTGAGGCACTTGGGGCTGTTCTCATTGGAGAAGAGAAGGTTTAGGGGAGATCTGATAGAAGTGTATAAGATGATTAGGGGTTTAGATAGGGTAGATACTAAGAACCTTTTACCGCTAATGGAGTCAGGTGTTACTAGGGGACATAGCTTTAAATTAAGGGGTGGTAGGTATAGGACAGATGTTAGGGGTAGATTCTTCACACAGCGGGTTGTGAGTTCATGGAATGCCCTGCCCGTATCAGTGGTGAACTCTCCTTCTTTATGTTCATTTAAGCGGGCATTGGATAGGCATTTGGAAGTTATTGGGCTAGTATAGGTTAGGTAGGACTCGGTCGGCGCAACATCGAGGGCCGAAGGGCCTGTACTGCGCTGTATCCTTCTATGTTCTATGTTCTATGTTCTATCACCTTCCCAGTCTATTGGGAAAGGGTACCTTTTTCTTACTGCTAGGGTCAATGCATCCCACAAAGATCCAGTTAGTCCTATATTTCTAAAATGCTATTCACATGTGAATCAGCACTTAATACTCCCATACTCCTTCTCTCTGTGGCACTGAGCATAATATGTGCAGCATCCTGGTCCCATGATCGCATCACCCAAGAGGTCAAGGGTTCACTCAACCTCTGCTTAAAGCTCGATGCCAAATCCTGCAATTTGGACATAGAGTAATATCTCACTAGTCTCGAATTTTATGGGTTTTGTCCTCCTACCTGTTTTGCCTTATTTGTTATTAGGGGTCATGCTATTAGTCCCTTCTCGAAACAAAACTCTCCCTCTCTCTTTTATACAGTGTAAGAAACAAACAGTCCAGAAACAGCTACAGAACAAAAGGCTGGTGCCGTCTTCGGCCGATAAAAGAATGTTCGCAAGGCTTAAGATCATGCAGCTGTCAAATATCATCACTAACATTCCCAGCCTATTTTTCCATCCTATAAATGTTTTATGTTGTACTTTGTTAAACGTTTTCTCAAAACAAAGCTGAACAGAATAATACCAAAGTGAGTTCTACTTTAGGAGATAATAAAGATGTCTTTACTTGGTATGGCAAATTGATTAACATTGGATAGACAGGTCAAATAAGCATGAGTTATAAACATTCAGAATACCAGACAAATTAATCTGATAGCAGAAAGAAGAGGAGATGAATTTCAATGTAAATTAAGAATGCATCCTTGCAACAGAAACAAAATAAATCCTGTTTGCAATATGTAAATACAGCATTATTAAACCAAATCCATTGGGAAAACATCATTAGCTTCCCTTTCCAAAATGAAGAGCTTCATTATTAGTTCAAAAGAGAGATACCTCATCCTATTGTAGACCAACACAGAATTTAAATCGGAAACTATGAGAATGATGAACTAGGAATGTGGAAAAAAACCTATTATCGCATAATTATTTATCAATCACTGCCAGTCTTCTTTAACATAAAATTGGTAGTAAATACAATCATCAAATAGGATATTACTTGTAAGCACTTTACCTTCAAGGGAAACTAAAATAAAGAGGAGAATTGTGAGCATCTAAATTAGGATGATTCCAGGTCATGAGGTCCAAAAAAGCTTAGGAGATGTTGTACTAACATCTGTGTTTTTGTTTGTTTCTTATGTACTTGTGTGTGAGACCTAATTATTTCCAATGGAACGAGTATGTAATCTCACTAGATTTCTTGAGGTGAAAGTCCAAGCATTGTTTAAATTGAGCATTATTATCTATCGATTGATTTTGGTGGATCAAACTTATGCTATTGAGAGATAACAGGGATATATCTGTGAAAGTGGTAACATGTTTTCTTTTTTGAAGGTTTTACTTGAAATTTTCTTGAGGACTACTCTGTAATTTTTAGTGGCTACTTTTCCATTCTCACCAGCTCATTTATTAGATGATACTGTCACATTGTAACAATATCTGCTGTGTTTGTGTTGACCCTTGCATGTAAACAAACTAGGATAA
This sequence comes from Hemiscyllium ocellatum, assembly GCF_020745735.1. NCBI lineage: Eukaryota > Metazoa > Chordata > Chondrichthyes > Orectolobiformes > Hemiscylliidae > Hemiscyllium > Hemiscyllium ocellatum. The sequence continues at coordinate 23,355,277 of NC_083416.1, read as the reverse complement.
CTTAATTAATCAATATCCTCAATAATTATTAACTCTCCATAAATTTAAAGACATACCTTAGGGAGGGCTGCGGCTTACTAATAATGCAAAGTAATCTAGAACGCCAGGCCAATATTTTTGGATCATGGGTTTACTCTCCAATGTGACACCAGGTGAAATTAAATTCAATTAAAATGTGGGATAAAATGCTCGTCTTAAGATGACCTTGTAAAAAACTGTTGATTGTCGTAAAAACACATCTAATTCATTGATGTCCTTCAGAAAAAGAAATCTGTGTCCTTACCTGGTCTGGTCTACATGTGACTTTAGACCCTTAACAATCAGATTTATTCTTAAATGTTCCCTAGCTAATTGGAGATTGGCAATAAATGCTGACCAAACAGTGATGTCTGTATCCTGTGAATGAATAACACATCAAACTAAGAAAGCATTAATTTCCTTGACATGATCATATTTGCATTTGTACAAGGTAGTAGGTGAAATTTATGAAGAAAAAAAAAATAACACATAAAAAATTATTACCTTAAATATGCATTCCACACACAGGTGAAGTAGCAGCTAATGGCTTTCCATTAGACATATACAAAGCAGAAAACTTTTACCAGACAATTATGACCTATTTATTCCATCTCCGATTTCTAGCTCAGACTTAATGATTGACAGTGTTCATTACATCAGATCCATTACATTTTTTCCAAGTAGATCCTGAAGTTCTACAGCCCTAAACAATGCACTCCCTATCTAGTTGCAAGGAATTCATTACCTCAGTGGTTTAAGTTGTCTTGGATCCCAGTTAGCTGCTTTTTTTTTTGTTGACAGGTCTCTCCTTTGCATTTGCCCTCTTACCTCTTGACACCTCTTGCAGCCACCTCCTCTCCTCATACATTTTCCAGCTTTCTTCCGACCACTCCTCACACCTCTTTGGTCTCCATTTTCCTCCCCATACCATTCTATAACTGCATCTTCATTCCACCCCAGCCATTCCTTAAATAGTGCCCCCACCTGCAACTCAGTAGTCACAAATCCCAGCACCAGCAAAGGGTCATTGTCATAGAGATGTACAGTTGAGAAACAAACCCTTTGATCCAACTCGTCCATGCCGACCAGATAGTCTAAACTAATCTAGTGCCATTTTCCAGCACTTGGCCCATGCCTCTCTAACCCTTCCTATTCAAATACCCATCCAGATGTATTTTAAATGTTGCAGTTGTACCAACCTCCACCACTTCCTCTGGCAGCTCATTCCGTACACACATCACCCTCTGCATGAAAATGTTGTCCCTTAAGCTCCTTTTATATCTTTCCCCTCTCACCCTAAACCTATGCCTTCTAGTTCTGGACTCCCTCACCTCAGGGAAAAGACTTTGTTTATTTATCCTATTCATGCCCCTCATGATTTTGTAAACCTCTATAAGGTCACCCCTCAGCCTCCGATGCTCTAGGGAAAACAGCCTCAGCCTATTCAGCCTCTCCCTATAGCTCAAATCCTCCAACCCTGCCAACATCCTTGTAAACCTTTTCTGAATCTTTTCACGTTTCACAACATCCTTTCAATAGGAAGGAGACCAAAATTGCACAAAATACTCCAAAAGTGGTGTAACTAACATCCTGTATAGCCGCAACATGACCTCCTAACTCCTGTACTCAATACTCTGACCAATAAAGAAAAGCATACCAAATGCCTTCTTCACTATCCTATCTATCTGCAACTCTACTTTCAAAGAGCTATGAACCTGCACTCCAAGGTCTCTTTGTTCAGCAACACTCCCTAGGACCTTATCATTAAGTGTACACATCCTGCTAAGATTTGCTTTCCCAAAATGCAACACCTTGCCTGCTTTGATAAAGACGGTGCTGGTAAAAGGCCCAATGGAGGTTTTCTGGCAGCATTTCCAGGCACCTCTGGCCTCAGCAGATGACCTTGATACTTGGTCTCAATCAAAAGCAGTTCCCAATCATTAAGGCCAAGTGCAAAGCAAGCCAGTCAAGTGGTCATTTTCAGGTAGTTTTCACAGAAGCAGGAGATGTGGAACAAAAATTTATAAATGAGCCATTTCAATTTGCAAGCCAAAGAAGTAGATGTACTTGTCACGGGAACCTGAATCATCCACATTGAAAAGCTCACTTCGGACACTTAACAAGAGGTCACGAGAACCTGAATCATCAACATTGAAAAGCTCACTTCGGACACTTAACAAGAGGTCACAAGAACCTGAATCATCAACATTGAAAAGCCCACTTCAGACACTTAACAGATAAACCTATTTGAAGTTTGCACACTAACCCTATGCTATTGTATGTGTTGGGACAGGTCTTCTGTCCCCGTGTTCGTTTGGAGGAGAGAGACACCGGGTCTGATTAAAAGTATAAACAGGTTTAATGAGAGAGAATCGTACACAGTACAGTGAGGTGTCTAGCTCACTGGAGAAGGCGCGTTCTGACTATATTTTTAATTTGTCTATCCTTTTGTTCTCTCACATTCCAGAGTTACATCCTTATTTGGTAAAATGCAGAATTTTGGTTTGTCATTGGTTCTCACCTGATAACATTCTATTACCTCAGTTTGAGCTACGTGCATTTAGACACGGCTCCAATGTCCTGTTATCTCTCACCCTCCCTGGGGCCTCTTCAGGCTATGCCATCAGCTTTTCAGTCTGTTCTTAGTGTAACATAATGGCTTACTGTTGTCTAGTGAAGCTAACAAGTTCCAGACTTGCTAATACTACCTTACGTGAGGACTACCTAACAATAAAGTTTCTTACACTACCTAACCTTAATAATGGATCCCAACATATGCTAACGATATTAAACGCGACCTTTAAACAAGCATGTGTTAAATGCTGACCGCGGCACGATTTTAAGCGGGTGTAAAACAGCTGATCCCAGTCCTTAGAACTAATGACGTAATTGCTTGACAAACTTTGTAAGGGATATAAGCAGAGCTTCACAGCAGGCAAATCGCTCCTGCCACTAGCTGACAGGAGACACTGAACCAATGTAGCTTCGGCTACTGAACCAAAACAGGCTTGCTACAAAAAACACATTTGTGCATATTGAACCAATATCAAAAGATCTCAAACAAGAGACAACTAACTTGCAGCCTGCTCAAAAGATCCCCTTGAGGGACACTTAGGGAACTAAGCTCTGCTTTATCCTAGGTAAACTCGAATCGCGACTTTGAATCGGAACTTTGACTGAAGAAGAATCTAAGAAACTAAAGTAATTTTGACTCGCGTCTTTAAATCGGGATTTTGAGCTAAGAAAACCATAAGGCTAAGAGTGAGTAACTGTAGATTGATTTCTTTTCTTATGTTTCAATAAATTACATTTTTAATTTACATACACACACGAATCGCCGAACAGTTATTTGATTAAGATATATTGGTATTATTATTGTGAAGTGTTAAGAACTACGAACGGTAGGAAGGTGCTTGGTTGGCCCAAGGCGAGCCGCTCTCACTCATAGGTGAAAGGGGTAATACTGAAGGATGACCTATAGACCTACGATAAAGCCTAACCGGGTTGGAAGTTTCTAGGACCAGACAGTAGTTAAAATTCTCGCCAAGGGTATTCACTACCGGTAACGGCCTCACTGAAGGTACGGAGGAATAATCCCTAGGCTAAGCGAGATAAACTAGAGTTACCCACCTAGATAACATAACAATTGGCGCCCAACGTGGGGCTCGAGAGATTGCACAAGCTTCACGACCAATATTATCTTATAACACCAAATAACTTCCCATCTGTACTGGGAACAGCTAACACAAACGGAGCTCCTATAAAAATATAAAATGGCCATTCCTCAAGATTACTTTAGAAATACTTGGGAGGAAATCCTGGCAGCAGGGGACCAGGACACAGTTTCACCACCGGCCCTGAGAGGACAGGTAGTGAGACTAGGAGCAGACGAATCAATACTCTAGGGATTAGACAGACAGGCAGGAGATCCTGTCCCCGTCGGAGTAAGATATAGGTTCAGGATAGAATATCAAGACGGAACGCACCATCACTATGACGGGGTCATAGGAAATGATGGGCAAGGAAATCGAGTAGAACCCTGTTTACATTCTGCAAGTGTACTACCAGAACAACAGGCAATAACAATAATCAGGGCAGAACCTGACCTTAAAGGCAGAGAAGTCCCGCATATACCAGGAATGACAGCACATGCCTGGGCCGAAGACATAGCATTACAAATTATAGTCACACCAGATAGAGTAAGACAGATACCGGCAAACAGAAGGATAGCAGCACAAGCATTAGTAGCCCAACACGCTGCGGACAAAGCCAGATGGTTAATAAATAACCCAAGACAGGGTTCAACAATTGGCAGCCAGATGAGTATATGGGGACCCGTCATTAAAAAACTTTAAGATATGCTTCCCCAACTTCCCAACTGAAGACAGAGCAGCAATAAAATACATAATAGCCAATTACGAAAAATTAAGAGCATTTTTGGAAGGACTAACTCCCAGGGAAATAAGTGACCTATTTAAGGCCGTAGATTGTCCTTGTTTAGATCAGGAAGAAAATACCACCATCAGCCTATTAACACTACTCCATGCAGCCCATTTTCGGGTATATGGAACTCAAAGGGCAGAAGCAGCAAATAGAATATTTAAAACACTTCTTGACTCAGGAAGAACCCTAATGCAAATAACTCAAGCGGCAGAGGATCTAGAAATAAATTTTGTACAGGTCCGAAACCAATTATTTAGGAGCCTCAGAAATGAGACCCACACTAACCATCTGAGAACAGCAGTAAATAACGCCCGACCAGGACAAAACCCTTGGCAAATATTTAGACAAACCTTAACGGAGTTAGGAGAATCATTAAATCTTTCACTAGATAGAATAGGAAAGGAAAACCCTCACGCCAATACCCCTGAAGAGAAAAGAACAGAAAAACCTAAGATTGAGCCTAAGAGACAGGGACAAGGTAATAAAAGACACCCAGGACCAAAAGGACAATGGACTTATCGACCACAATATGAACCACTAGGACAAATGGTAGAAAGGTTTGACTATCAGGGACCCAGACAAATAGGACCTCGGAACCCAGACTCCAGACCCTGGATAAGTCCTAATTATAGAGGGAACAACCCAATTCCAAATTACCAGCCCCAAGGACCAAGAGGGGGAAATAACCACCAAGGAAATAATTATCAGGGAAACAGGCAACAGAGAAATGAACATCCACAAAGAATCCCACAGGGACCACCACAACCAACCCATAGGTATAACCTCAGACCAAGAGACAACCAGAGAAGGGCTCAAACGTCAGGGAGTGTTAGAATACAAGCCCAGGGAGACGAAAGAAATAAGCAAAAACCTCACCAGACAAGAATGCTGAAAATAAACCCTAAACAACAACAAACAAGATATCCTGAAGAAAGAGGAAAGATAGAAGGCTACAGACCTAACCGAGAACAATGACTCACAATGATGCTAGATACTGGGGCAGAGATGTCCTTGATAGATAAGAAATTGGCAGATAAACTAAAAATTAAAATAATCAGGCAAGAACAATATCAGGGAATAGGATCTCCTATCCAACAAACAGATGTAGGGAAAATTAGACTCATTCTAGGAAACGGAAAACAAATTCAAGCAGAAGCCCTTATAGTCCCAAATTTGATTCAACATGGACAAAAATTAATAATTGGATGGCCAGAAGTACAAAAGTACAGGCTACTAGAAGAAACAGAAGACAATAGAGAAGCAGATAGGGAAAAGATACTAGAACAGGTTAAAAATCCAAAAATAAAAGCCAAAATTACTAACCTAATCAATACCCATTGGGAAATATGGCAGAAAGACTCATATCATTGTGGAAAGTTAAACATTGAACCAGTACCAACAGGCATGGGACACTTTGAAATAAAGATAAATATGGGATAAATAAACCAGAAATAGCTAAAGAAATTCAAAGGGTAATAAACAGATTGGAAGAACAAGGAGTTCTGGTGGAACAAGGATCACCCTATAATACTCCAATAATGGGAGTGCCAAAACCCGGCAAGCCAGGCAAATACCGCTTGGTCTGCGACTACCGAGACTTAAACTCCAAATCGCTGCCCTTTTCACCATACTTTAAAGGAGCTCAGGTTACTCTAAATACCTTAAAAAGGGAAAAATATAAGACTACATTAGATTTATCAAACGGATTTTGGAGTCACCCCATCCCAGAAGAAGAACAAAAATATACAGCTATAACAGATACCAAAGGAAGGCAACTGGTATGGACCAGGTTACCACAAGGGTACTTAAACAGTCCAGTAATATTCTTCGCAAAAGTCAGAGAAACGATACAGGACTTAGCAGAACCAGGACACATTGAATGCTATGTCGATGACATATACATTACCCATTCCGACTTGGATGAGCACTTTAAGTGTCTCCACAAAATACTAGAAAGCCTATTCCACACAGGATACATAATAGGACTAGGAAAATCACAAATTGCCAAAGAAAACGTCAAATACCTAGGGGTAGAATTAACTGATGAAGGGAAAGGACTTACAAAAGAATTCATGGAAAAATTAGGAGAAATAAAACCCCCCACAAAAATAAAAGAACTACAAGCCATATTAGGATTAATGAATTATGCCAGAGACTTTATCCCAGGGTACGCAGAACTGTCAAGACCACTCTACAAAAAACGAACCGAGAAGGTATTCTCATGGACGTCAGAGGATCAGTATGAGCTAGAAAAACTGATTGAAGTATTAAATACAGCAGAAAATATGGGAAAACACGAGCCAGGAAAAAATATAGAGATGGAAGTTATAGTAGGACAAGAAAGTGCCACAGTCAGACTAACCAGTGAAGGACAAAAGAAACCGTTTCAATATGTCTCACTAAATTTTACAGACACAGAAAAGAAATTTCCGAAATTAGAGAAAACTTGGGTGGCGATAACCAGAGCTATGGAGTCAGCCAGGAAATTACAAGAAGATGGAAAGATAGTAATCAAAACAGATCTAGCAGAACTACAATCCAAACAGCAGAAGATAGAAAAGAGTCAGAAAGTACATACCGCCAGATATGAAAAATGGGAAGTATTAAAAGCAGACCCCACTATAGAAATAAGACCACGTTTAGATAAAACAGATACCTGGTGGATACCTAAATTCCAGATTAAAGAGGAAAAACAAATAGGAGGCAATTCTAAACCAGATATTTACATCTATTCAGATGGAAGCGCACAAAAGGGACTTAACAAACATGGAAAAGAAGAAAAACAGACAGGAATAGGAATAGTAATAGGGACTAGAGTAGATAACGATTTCCAAGAAGAAAAAATATTAGAAATAGAAGGACCAACTGGGGGTTCCGCTCAGAAAACAGAACTTAAGGCCTTAGAATTAGCCTTAAAAGAAGCAAGCCAATATCCCCCTGAACTCCGTATACTCATTTGTACAGATAGCTTCTATGCCAGTCGAGGCTATAATGAGGAATTAAATAAATGGAGTGAAAAAGGATTTCATGATAATAGAAATCATCCCATACAATATAAACAAATATGGGAAGAAATAGCTAAGTACAAAGAAAACCTAGACAATACAAAAGTTATACACATAAGAGGACACCAAAAGGAAGGTGAGCACAAAAAGGGAAATGATTTGGCAGACAGGGCAGCCAAAGTAGCAAGCTCAGGCAGAATATATCAACAGAGAGTAATAACTAGACAGATGAAGAGAGAGAAGCAGGACAAAGAACTAGAAGCATTGCTAAAAGGAGAAAACCTGCCAGGGTTTCCAGTAAATCAGGAATATTGGGAAAAGGAAGATGGTATGGTTATGACCAAGATTAAAGGCCAGAAGAATGAACAGGGAAAAATAATACCACCAAAGTCAGAAAGAAAGAAAATAATAGAACAGGCACACACAGGAATAAAGACCACACAATCCCATTTACTCCAGAAATACTGGTGGCCAGGGATAAAACAAGAAACTAAAAAATACTGCCGAGAATGTAAAATATGCCTGAAATACAACATAAAAGGAGGAATTAAAAAAGAACCTTACATAATTAGGCCACAAAACATGGAACCAGGAGATAAATGGATAATGGATTTTATCGGCCCATTACCAACCTCCCATGGTAAGAAACCATTTAAAAGGCCTAATAAATATTGTCTAGTAATAATTGATGAATGTACTGGATTTACCACCCTGACACCGACAAAAAGTTGTAGAGCCCAAGATGTCATAGAAGCTAGTGAGTTGATGCTGGTCGCTAATGGACCTTCCAGAGTAATTCACTCAGACCAAGGACCTGGATTTAAAAACCAGGACTTTAACATGTGGTGTAACTCTCATGGGATACAGTTGCAGTTTAGCACACCTTACCATCCTGAATCGGCAGGAAAGGTAGAACGGAGAAACCAAGATGTCAAACTAGCCCTGGCAAAAATGTTGGCCTCTCGTGGAGGAAGTTGGAGTCATTGGTTAAAGGAGGTACAGCTGGCCATCAATAATACGCCCATAGACTTAGTAGGAGCAGAGAACCATATAACTCCACACTATCTAAAGTTTGGGGTACAAATGAACACTCAAAATAAACCAGAAACCCCAGAGCAGGGAAAGATGAAAAAAGAATGGCTGGACATGCTACAGGAAAAGAAAAAAGAAATGAGAGAAAAAAGATTAGAAAATATAAAAACAGAAAGAAAATATTGGGAACCTAAAATAGGAGATTGGATACAAGAGAAAAAACAGAACAAAACAAGCAAAGCCTTTAAACCTAGATATTATTTACCTCAACAGGTAATCAAAGTAGGAGACAGAACAGTAACAGTAGGAAAAGAAGGTAAGGAAAGGGTACTTTCAATTGACAATATTAGACCCGTCACAAAAGAATGACTGAATGGATAGAATTATACCTAAAGGAAATGGAAGAGGGAGAGAGTAAAACAGCACAAGAAAAATTTTCACCTCAGACAAAAAGGGTTAGCATAAATTGGAAGAAATGGTGGAAACAGTATAACACAAAAAAGGTGCAAAGCAAAGATTTAGAAAAAGCAATCAGAGCTAGAAAAAAGAAAGTAAAAAAGGAGAAAAAGAATAAGGACGAAAAAGAACACCTAACGAGGCAAAACACCAGATGTAGTATTTTCAACATAGGTCAACATATTCTCTTGATAACGGTCATAATATTCTTGACAGTAGGAGGAATACTAAAAGATGTAGTAAATAAAAATATAGAATGTGCCAAAGTAGATGAGACAAGCACAAACACAACATCTTTGACAGGCATGGCAACAATAATTACTGGAGGTACAATGCGGAGTTGGATAATAATAGGAATAGGAATAATGCTACATCAAGGAATAAATGCACAACTATATGAAGAGATACAAGATCCTAGACCCTCAGCAGAAGAAGTAGGAACAAAATTAGAAGGATATGAATTCTGGTTAGATAAAATAGCGCTAAAACAGGAACTAGGAAATGAAGACCTAGAACAAGACGAAGAAATTGACAAAATGCTAGATAGATGGCAAAAGGAACTAAAGAAATATAGTATACAAGGAATCAAAGGGAACCAGACAAATCAGACGGAATTGGAAAGGGAAAAATGGTTATACTGTATATACACCGAAAACCCAAGCACTCAGGCTACAGGAGACGAAACATATAATTGCTCATCTCCAGATCAGGGACGCCCCCTAAATAATAGAAACATTCAACATCCAATTATTATGGAGGCCATAGGAAAATGGAAATATCAGAAGGAAGGAGGAGCAATAAAAGGACAAAGATTATGGGCCCAAAATAATGATGACCAAGTATATATAACGTTACTAGGGGAAGATGATGCGACAGTACCCAACCTAGGAAGATATGAAGTAAGGAGGGAACCCGGCACTAATCAAATTCTCATCATTTGTGATCACTCCATTTTCCAGAGAAAGAGTAGAGAGATAATAAAAGAGGTCATGACCACAAATAATGGAAATAAGATAAGAAAACTTTTTAACCCATACTTAGACCCCTGTCACCATCATCGAATTGGAAAGGCGATAGAATATGCCAACTCCAAATCCGACATTTGGATAGAAGAGACCGAGGAATTCGATAGACAAACCAATAATGCCTGTTATCACTATTATAAGAATGAAACCCATATAATAGGATGCACTAGCAAAACCCACTGCTGCAAGGATAGATTCAGTAAGAAATGCACAAAGGAGACACAGTGTAAAAGAAACGAAACCCATGGACCATGGCATTGCAGGACACCCAATAGTGGAAAAGTGGTATATATACAAGATGGAATATTCAAATGCGATTATACTTATAAAGTCCCATATGACAACTATAAGAACATTAGCAACTAGGAACAAGAAGATCTTGATATGAATTGGAAATCAGTATATGCAGACTGGTATAAAAAGCACTTTAGTAAAATGTTAAAAAATATTACCAGAACTAATGCAGAAATAAAGGTAGAAGATGACACCGTCTGGTGTTTTCATTGGGGTAAATTGTACTGTTACAAAAACAAGAAAAATGGTTCATTTTGGGAACAATCCCCAGCGATGAGAATAGCTTTAATCAATAATGCTAACAATAATAATAATAACAATAATAATAATAACAACAACAGGCAACAGCAAGCAGAAGACTACATAAAAGATATGTTCCAAAGACAAAAAATCCAATGGGAGGCAGGAAAAGACATCATAAAGGAGCTAATTACAATTCAGAAAACATTGGCATGGGAAAAAGGAAAAAAACAGTCTTAGGCAACAATTAAGTAACCTTAAACAAAATTGGCTACACAATGTGATAAAATCAGAAAACCGAACTATAGAAGATTATACAGCCTAGGTAGTTATAACACAAATAGAGGAAAAAGAACAAAGCATTTATATTAGCCTGGTAAAAATAAGTAAAGTACTAAGAAACGTTAACATGAATATTAAAATACAAAGACCCATATGGATGAGCCTAAAAAATGGCTGGATGAAAAGAGAAAAATGTTCAAAGATAAAGGATAGACCCTATGAGATAATGGAAGGAAATATAATTACACTCAGACCTTGTAACAAGAATATAACGATATATTGGAAAAAAGATTGTTATGTAGAATATTTCCCCACAGGAAATACATGGCTAACCAATCAGTCAGGAGAATTTAAGGTCAAGACAGGAGATAAAGGATGTAATGGAAAACTGATTAAGGAAAATAAAAAACAGAAAACACCATACAAAAAGGAGATCAGACTAAACATTGATAGACCTGATCCAAACATAGCTCATCTAGAAAGGCTCCTAACAGAATACTCAGATCAGGAGTGGATGGAGATCCACTTTACAGGACAAACAATAGACGAACAGCTGAAAGATCTAAAAGGTAAAATAATGATAGAAAGGAGAAAAGAACAAAAAACCCTAAAGGAAGAACTGCAGATATGGGTAAAAGAACACACAAGTAATATAGCGTGTGTTCTATACAAGACACAGTCACATATGCAATGGGCAAAGCCGCGAATATATGGATACAGATATATGATTGGATTTATTGGATACTGAGTTGGTTCGGATTGGAAGATTTGGCCCCCTTCCTGGTAGGAGTAATGATTGTATGGATACTGGTAGTGGTGGTATGGCCATTCGCCAAACCACTAATTAAAGGCCTTATACCTACAAATAATCCCACTATTTCGATCACAGGAAAATAATGGATCAGAATTTACAAAAATACAATAAAGTAATTGAATTCCTAAAGAGCAAGAAACACCCACTACTCAAAACACTTTACTTGAACAAATTTTCTGAACAACCCAGGGCAAACATCGTCTTTGCCCCAGCATGGAACCTAAATCATCCACAAATGAAAGACATATGGATACACTGTAAGTCCTGTGGTAACATAGGAACAGGGGAAGGATATACAGAATGGAATAAGCCTTCAAATTTACACCCAAGAGGCCATCCCTGCTTACACCTAAACTTTCAAGAATCAGCAGAACAGGCAAAACCTGAATGGGAAAAAGTAAAGATAATTAAGTTTAAGACATTCATGGAGCAATTGGATTTCGATAACTTAAAAATAATTAAACAAAACCCGAACATCATGTGCACCCCTAGGGAAAGGAAGCTAAAAAGAAAAAGAATAACTGAATCGGATGATAAAGTACACCCTGAAACAAAAATTCTGAAATTGAGAGACAAATTAGACCTTAAGTAAAGGTAGGAAAATGATGCAATACATAGACCTCATTATTTTAGCATCAACTATGATAATCTGCTTACTAGCAGCCACATGGCTATTAATACTTAAGAAACGAAAAATTAAGATTAACAACCGAAAAGGAATAACAACTTTGGGCATAGGAATGATAATAGTAATGATACCAACACTTATAGATAGAGGGATAGAAGCATTGGAAGGAAATCATCATAATGAAACAGAATACCAAGTTGATAGAACACTAGGATGGTTTAATTTTGCTTCAGAAACTTGTTTTGCAATACATGAATGTATAGGACACCCAACAGTACTCCCAGTAACCCTCTAGGACATACTTAAACGTAAGATACCCATTCCCATATACATATTAGTTATAGGAGGACAAGTGCTATGGGACATAACAAATACGGAAACAGCTAGCCTAGTTTTAGGAATTATGATAGCATTTTTATTAATATTAGGGGCAGAGTATAAATTCAGATATTGGAGCAGTAATAGGCGAGGATATTCCACATGCTTAATTTTAATCATGGCCAGCATAACGGTTAGTATTCAATATCAACCGGGCTGGATGTATTATGCACTAAGCCTCTTTTTTGTGATAAAACTTTTAATAATTGGATATTCTATTTTACAAACAACCTCTTATCAAAACGATCCAAAAACCAATAAACCAAAAAACATGAACCAAAAGGATCTCGATCCAAAAACCAATGAACCAAAAAACAGAATCCGAAAGGATCTTGAACCAAAAACCAATAAACCAAAAAACATGAACCAAAAGGATCTCGATCCGAAAACCAAAAAGCCAAAATGGCTGAAACCAAGCAACAAACTCTTGAACCAAAAACATACGTTATCAGAATGGCAACAACTTGCGCAACACTTACAACGACCACCCCCTTATGCAGACGGCTAAGCAAAAAGGGATGGAAACGGATCATCGGTGAAAAATGACAACATCATAATAACCAAGGATGGTGAAGTAAACCCATCTCACTACTAGACGATTACAACCAAAACCAATGCATAATATGTGACTCTGACAAGATCACGGGTTGACTAACCTGCCTACGATATAACAGGATATGGACTAAACTAAGTTTGAACATTTTATTATGTATTGCAACAACTGATCCGAAAAAACCAGCACCGATGATTAGCCAAGGCTGAATTAAGTCGACATGAATTTAAGGAACCAAGTAGGACTAAAACTTTGAATCGATTTTTTCTACATGATATGTACATTAATTAGATTAATAAGAGAATTATACTTGAAAGCGATGTCGAGACACGGGAAATCAGCCTGTAACAATGCCAACAGTAATGAAAATGAACAACAGCCTTACCATTGTAATTGGGTATGGCTGGGAATGTTTAATATACTGTACAATTGTATGGAGACTTTATTATTATGGACTAAAAAACAATCGCTTGACCGAATCTCGCTTTTCAAGAGGGGGATGTCACGGGAACCTGAATCATCCACATTGAAAAGCTCACTTCGGACACTTAACAAGAGGTCACGGGAACCAGAATCATCAACATTGAAAAGCTCACTTTGGACACTTAACAAGAGGTCACAAGAACTTGAATCATCAACATTGAAAAGCCCACTTCGGACACTTAACAGATAAACCTATTTGAAGTTTGCACACTAACCCTATGCTATTGTATGCTAACGATATTAAACGCGACCTTTAAACAAGCATGTGTTAAATGCTGACCGCGGCACGATTTTAAGCGGGTGTAAAACAGCTGATCCCAGTCCTTAGAACTAATGACGTAATTGCTTGACAAACTTTGTAAGGGATATAAGCAGAGCTTCACAGCAGGCAAATCGCTCCTGCCACTAGCTGACAGGAGACACTGAACCAATGTAGCTTCGGCTACTGAACCAAAACAGGCTTGCTACAAAAAACACATTTGTGCATATTGAACCAATATCAAAAGATCTCAAACAAGAGACAACTAACTTGCAGCCTGCTCAAAAGATCCCCTTGAGGGACATTTAGGGAACTAAGCTCTGCTTTATCCTAGGTAAACTTGACTCGCGACTTTGAATCGGAACTTTGACCGAAGAAGAATCTAAGAAACTAAAGTAATTTTGACTCGCGTCTTTAAATCGGGATTTTGAGCTAAGAAAACCGTAAGGCTAAGAGTGAGTAACTGTAGATTGATTTCTTTTCTTATGTTTCAATAAATTACATTTTTAATTTACATACACACACGAATCGCCGAACAGTTATTTGATTAAGATATATTGGTATTATTATTGTGAAGTGTTAAGAACTACAAACGGTAGGAAGGTGCTTGGTTGGCCCAAGGCGAGCCGCTCTCACTCATGGGTGAAAGGGGTAATACTGAAGGATGACCTATAGACCTACGATAAAGCCTAACCGGGTTGGAAGTTTCTAGGACCAGACAGTAGTTAAAATTCTCATCAAGGGTATTCACTACCGGTAATGGCCTCACTGAAGGTACGGAGGAATAATCCCTAGGCTAAGCGAGATAAACTAGAGTTACCAACCTAGATAACATAACATACTGTTTTTAGAAGAAGTAGTAGACCTGCAAAAGGATTTCTGGCATGTAAATATTATGGCTAATGGCAGGAGTACAGATTTTAACTTAACATACGTATGTGAGAACAGAAGAAAAAGTGTAGGAGGAGACCAACTGACCCATCAAGCCTGCCCTTATAAATCATGGATGATCTATCCGATGCTTCAACTCCTTGGTATTTAAAAATCTATTTCCTTTCTCTTTCTCAGTGATCTAGCTTCTGCAACTCTCTGGGACAGAGAATCCCAGACATTCAACATATCTTGGAAAATAAATTCCTTTACATTTCAGATTTAATGGAGTGTCTCTTTATTCTATAATTATGTCCCATGTTCACGATTCTCCAAGTAGTGAAAACATCTTCTCAGCGTACATGCTGTCAAGCCTTATCAGAATGTTGTATTTTTCAGTTAGATCATTCCTTATTCTTTGAAACTCTAATCAATAAAGGCAGAACCTGTTTGGCCACTTATAATAAATTAATCTCTTCATCCCAGCAATGCCTTTTGAACAGCGTCTAATGCCAATACATCTTTCTTAAATATACAACCTAAAACTGTACACAATACTCCAGGTAAAGCCTCACCAACATCCTGTATAGTGTATCAAGACATCTTTATTTTTAAACTCCAAAACCCTATGGTTAAAATTCCATTTGCCTTCTTCATAACCTGCTGCACTTGTTTGCATGGGTTCTGTTCTTTCTGACAGCACAACACGGCTGAAACTTAAGTTTATCCTATCTTCTTTAAATCAACTTCATAGGATAGGAGGCATTCCATTCAGAATTTGAGGGTAGACGCATGCCATATTTTGATATTAGAGGAACAAACCAGCATTATCCTGTATTAAGCAAAGAAGCTTGTATGACTTTGAATCGTCTTTATTTGAAAGATACAGATGAAATTTAAGTTAACACAGTATATTGTGAAACAATCTTCACCGAAGAAAGTTCTTCTTTCATTTCTCTTTGAGGAGAGGCAAGAAGTAGTGAGACAGAAATGCATCAAGAAAAAAAGTGGCCGCAAGATAAAACTCTAGACCTTTATTTGCTTTCTCAGGAAATAATGGAAGTAAATGAAAATGCTACTGACACGCATTACTTATCACATGGGGAGAACTAGACCTTAGTTTTTGCTATTGTCCTGGGCTTGGCAAGCAATCTCAAACCATCAGGAAATGTGTGAATGTCAGGTTCATCAGCCGCACTCACAAAGCAACACAAACTGTCACCCAAGTGCAATGCAACGCTATCCATCCTCTCAAGACCAATTTCAATATTGTCATCAAACTAGTAGACAAAGGAGGAGCCATCATCATACAGAATAGAATGGACTACTGCAAAGAAATGCACTGACAACTGAACAACCAGAAATCCTACAGGCAACTATCTGCCGATCCAACCAAAGAACACACCCGTGAACTCAACAGAGGAATAAAGACTTTGATCCAGTCATTCAGAGTACCTATGCACTTTTATCCCATATATTTCTCACACAGGGGACTCCTATTGCCTTTTGACGATACACAAAGCCAACATACCTGGATGCCCCATCAGACAATGGAATCCAGTGTAAGAACCTCTCTGGCTATGTTGAGGATATCCTGAAACCCAGTATACAGGGATCCCCCGTTTCTGTTGTGACACTACAAATTTCTTACAGAAACTCAGAAACCAGTTGAACCAGTAACATTCTGTGTCACAATGGATTTTTTGGGCCTTTACATCAGCATCCCCCACGATGATGGTATCGCTGCAACAGCCTCAGCACTCAATACTGCCGATCTTCAGGCATCTTCCTACAACAGATCTGCTTCATCCTCAACCACAACATCTTCACCTTCAACAAACAGTTCTTCATCCAGGCATATGAAACAGCTGTGGGGAACCCAATATGTCAACATTTTCATTCACAAGTTTGAACAAATTTTTTTTTGTTGCATAGGATCTCCAACCAATGCTTTATATGCACCAGATATATTGATGACATTTTCTTCCATTAGACTCATGACGAGGAATCACGGAAACAACTACACAGTGATATCAACACGTTCCATCCCACTGTCAGACTTACCATGGACTACTCTTCTGAACTAGTTTCATTTTGGACGCACACATTTCCACCAATATCTCACTCTACCGCAAGCCCACGGATAACCTCACGATGCTGCACTTCTTTAGCTTCCAACCTAAACATATTTTAAAAATCATCTCCTGTAGACAAGCCTTATGCATATATAGAATCTGTTCAGACGAGGAGGAATGCAATGGACACCTGATGGTGTTGAAGGACACCTTAAGTATGGGATATTAAGCTCAACTCATTGATTGCCAGTTCTGACATGCTACAGCGAGAAACTGGAAGGACCTCCTCAGAAGATAAACACGGGATACAACCAATAGGACACCCTTCAATGTCCAGTACTTCCCAGTTCTTCACAGCCTGCAACACGTTATCGATGATGATGCCAAAATCTTCCCTATGCCTCCACTTCTCACCTTCAAACAACCACTAAACGTTAAACAGATCATTGTTCGCAGCAAATATCCAGCCTTCAGGAGAACCTTGACCACAACACTATATAACCTTGTCATAGCAAGCACTGCAAGCAATGTCAGAAGATCTACATGGATATCACCATTACAAGTGGGGACACCACCCACCAAGTCCATGGCAGATACTATTGTGACTTAGCCAACATTCTCTAAATCGCTCATTGCAAGCAAGGATGCCCTGAGACATAGTACATTTCAGATGCCACAACAATGGATGAATTGACGCTGTGCAACAATCGCCAGACAGGGATGTTTCTCACAGTGAGGGAACACTTCAGCGGCCAGGAACATTCAGTCCAAGGTTCACTTCAGGATACGCAACACGCAGAGTCGCTGAGCAGACTCTGAGAGCCAAGTTCATTACCCATGAGGACAGCCTCAACTGGGATCTTGGACTCCAGTCACACTACAGGTGACCCCACCACTCTATATACTCCCATTCACACACCCATGCACACATATACACACACTCTCTCACACACATACACACGTAAGCACACCCTCAGACACATATGCTTTCTCATTCTCACACACACACTCTCTCTCAAGCACACACGCTATCTCTTTCTCTTATACACACACACACTATCTCTGTCTCTCCCTCACACATACATTCTCTCTCTCTCTCCCTCTCTCTCATTCACATGTGCACACGTGCATGCACATACTTTCTCTCTCTTCCCCTCACATGCGCACATACATATAAATCTGTAGGGTGAATTTGCAAATGCATTCTATTTTGTGCAAAATGCACGCAATCCATAGACACTCAGTCAATGCAGCATTTTATAAATGCTTACTTTGGAATTAATACCAATGTGACTCTAGGTTAAGACACAGACAGACTCTAAACAAGGTGTTATACCAAAAATGCATTGTCTAACCTAAGATGTCACCTCTTTTATTTTGATAAAACTTTAAGTTATCGTGGGGCAGTGATTTGGAAGAAATTCGGGGATTTACATATTAATGAATTGAAACCAGCATCTCCAATCCAACTGATTAAAGACTTAAACTTGTTGGGCCGAAGGGCCTGTTTTCACACTGTAAGTAATCTAACCTAATCTAGGTTTGTTCAATGCATTTGTTTGTATTTGCATCAGTTGTTTGACCCTTTGATCTTTTACTCATAAATTATGTCCAATGTGTCGTCTCTCACTAACTACCTGAAGAAGGAATGAGGTCTGAAAGTTTGTGGTTTCAAATAAATCTGTTGGGCTATAACCTGGTGTTGTGTGATTTTTTACTTTGCTTTAAAGACAATGTAGAAAAGTTTAACTTGATTCTTTTGTTAGTGAAGGAACAGCATGGTTATCATGAAAGCAACAAAAATGCAAATCAATTATTTCCTTCTGAAGACACCAATGACATGCAACAATAATAACCTGATAGAATAATTCCTTTCTATGAAGATGCTCTATTGCCAAGGTAGCTGTTGTAGAACAATTGTCTGAAATTGTTGAAATGTCAATAATGTCTTGAGATCCAAAAACAATGGGAAAGATTATCAAGTATCATAATAGTGCTATAGCTGTACAAGAGGAAATAACATCTTTAAGTCTGCACGTTTTCTTTGCTGTTGATGCTGGTGACACCATTTTTCTTATTGATGTTTCAGAGATGCTATTGCCACTAGGAGCAGTCTCACATCAAAGACAGTGTGCAAGAAGAGCCATTATCTACATAAAAATAAATTCTTATAATATTAGCAGGAAGATCATAATTCTTTCTTCAGAATAATCTTTGTTCTTCTCTTCATTCACTTGATTTATTCATAGATAAGCCTTTACTCCATTCTTTGCTTCATGCAGCAGAGGAAGATATAGCTGTGCAGCCTCTCATAGGATCTGATAAGAGCTTCATTCATTCAAGAAGAAGCAGCTCACAAATTAATCTTTTCCCAGTGTGCTAGCAAGGAGAAAAGAAGGCAGTGAAGATGAAAATCTCAGTCTATCATCTTTCTACAGTGATTAAGATGCCAATGTTAATGTGATGTTAGTGAATTCCAAGTAAAAGACTGGAGAGAGTTCAGAGCTTACATGTCCTCCAGGAGCATCGCAGAAGCAGTTTAAAATTAATGCTTCTGGGTAGGTGACTTTTGTGGTGAAGAGTTTGGGACAGAAAAGAAGTAGGATAAAAGTGTAGTTTATGGATTAAGTGAAGGACTTGAATGGAGATGTTGTATAATGGGACAACAGGGGTTATTCTAAAGTTAGAGTGCAGCATCAGTGACATCAGATAATGTCATATCATATAGAGATGGAACCTAAAGATGTTGTCATGGTTTCCTACTAAAGCCTATCTCTATGAATCATCAATAAATATTCATTATTTTGAACTAGCGTAGTTTCTAGGCCCTTTCTATCAAGGGCACGCAGAGCTTGACAGTGATAGGTAAAGAGTATCAAGCTTGTAGTGCATCTCCTGTCTAGCCTGACAAAGTTATACCTAATTATCTACTCCTTTGTTGGTGTTACTCAACTTAATGATGACTCAGTTGATTGACCGTAAAGAATAAGGACAATATGCTAAATAACTTGTAATTGAAGATAAATTGCATCTTTCCTTGAATTATAAATTTTTAGTTAGACAGTTGCTTTCTTAATCAATTATATAGTATTTCCACTGATGCCTTTTTTTGATAACATGAAACTGCTTTGAAAATATATATTTGTCTGAGTTTATGCAATCAATTTCCCAGTTTTTATTTCCTCACCTTCTTTCAATTCAACTACTTGCAATATCTTGAGAATGAGAAAATTTCTCAAGGCATTTTGGTAAGGTGACAGCCAAGTGGTATTGTTGCTGGACTATTAGTTCAAATGTGAGCTGGGAACTTGGGTTCGCTAAATCAACAAAATTAGATATGGATGGGCAGAGCCTTAATTGAAAAAGGAGATATTAGGAGTACCTTAAAAGAATTGGAAGTAGATTGTCCAAAGAGGATAACTCTAGAAAAGGGATCTAGGTAGCTGAGAGCATGTCAAATGATGCTGTTGTGAAAGGATGGAGCATTTACCTGAGATTAGTATCAGAGAAACATGCAGGCAACCATTGCACAAATAGGGAGGATAAAATTGAAAGGATTGAAATATTTACAAGCATGTTTTCAGAGTTGGAGGATTTGAGCTATAGGGAGAAGCTGAATAAGCTGGGGCTGTTTTCCCTGGAGCATCGGAGGTTGAGGGGTGACCTCATAGAGGTTTATAAAATTGTTAGGGGCATGGATAGGATAAATTGACAAAGTCTTTTCACTAGGGTGGGCAGTCCAGAACTAGAAGGCATAGGCTTCAGGTGGGATGGGTAAGATATAAAAGAGACCGTAGGGGCAACTTCTGCACACAAAGGGTGGTGCATGTTTGGAATGAGCTTCCAGAGAAAGTTGGTACAATTGCAACATTTAAAAGGCATCTGGATGGGTATATGAATAGGAAGGGTTTGGAGAGATATGGTCTGAGTGCTGGCAGGTGGGATTAGATTAGGTTGGTATATCTGGACGAATTGGATCGAATGGTCTGTTTCCGTGCTGTATATCTCTATGATTGTATAACTCTATATGGATGGGATTTTTGACTTTTTGTTAGTTTGGTTGCCAATTCAGATCAGCAAGTATATTGTGACAGGTAAGTGAGATTAGGTAAAATGAAATGTACAGACTGCTAAAGTTTGTAGAGGATTAGTGACAGGAGGCTGAATTCAGATCTATAAGTGTATGGTGACAAGTGAGTGGGACTAGATAAAAGAAAATATATGGATCGTTTAAGTTTACAGAGGGCTAGTGATAGGAGGCTGGAGAATTGACCACTCGAATGACTGAGTCTAGAATTGGCAGAAGCATAAATAAGGGTCTCAGCTGAAAATCGGCTGAGGTGTGCAGTATTGAAAGATGGAAGTTGTTGCTTTTGTGATAGGAGAGAGTAAACATCAAAAGCTTTGCTCAAACTCAAATAAGCCACCAAGGTTGCGTACAGTTTGTTTCAGCCTGAGACAATAATAGAATGCAATATTTCAAAGCAGAAATATTAAAATCACAGCACCTATATTGAGCTTCTTGAACACAAGGTACAAATCCTAAGTTGTTTTAGTTTCATTCACAGACCTTTGAACAAACTAATACCAAAATACATAAGATTAGTAGCTTGGTACCTCATGGTGACAATCAGTTAGTCAACTGAAAGGTAATATTACAAACTTTGAATTGATATTAGATGGTGGTATTATTTTGTGATAAAGCTTATATAAATGCTTTTAAAGGATTCCTTGGTTGGGACAATTTGTTATAATGAGAAAGAAAAGTATGATTGTTTCTACTCAAGGCAGTGCTTAAATATTTGTTGGAATTTCAATTGCTGTTGGCAATTGGTAACATTAATCTACATAACTAAACTTGCATTGCCAATCCTGCGGAGCCAGCCAACATCAAACTAAAGCTGAAGAGTGTGGTGCTGGCAAAGCACAGCTGCTCAGACAACATCCATTGAGCAGAGAATCAATGTTTCGGGCATAAGCCCTTCATCAGAAATGATGCCTCATTCCTGATGAAGGGCTTATGCTCGAAATGTCAATTCTCCTGGTACTCAGATGCTGCCTGACCAGCTGTGCTTTTCCAACACCACACTCTCCGACTCTGAGGCCTCATTCCTGATGAAAGACTTAAGCCTGAAATGTCGATTCTTCTGCTCGGATGCTGCCTGATCAGCTGTACCTTTCCTGCACCACACTCTTTGACTCTGATCTCCACTATCTGCAGTCCTCACTTTCTCCTAACATCTAATTAAAGTAGTCCAAGTTTTTTCATTAAAGCAAGACCTCAAGGGTAGTAATCTCTGGATTACTCCCAGTGTCACATGCTCGTGAGAGTAGGAATAGGAAGATAGACAGATGAATGCTGAGGAGATGGTGCAGGGGATGGGGATTCAGATTTTTAGATCATTGGGTGATCTTATTGGCAGAGGTGACCTGTACAAGTGAGACAGTTGCACCTGAACTGAGGGGGATCAATATCCTGGTGGGGAGATTTGCTACAGCTACTCAGGTGGTTTGAAATCAGTCTGGCAGCAGGGTGAGAAGCTAAACAGTAGTCAGACAAAAGAGATGGTTGAGGCTATACAAACATTACAGAGAGAAAGTTAAATAAATAACACAGACAAAAGCATGACAGAGAACAAGGGAAAACTGATTATTTAAACCACATTTATTTCAATGCAAAAGATTGGCAGGTAAGGCAGATGAACTTAGGGCATGGATGAAATCATGGGACTGGGACAGGGAAGAATTTGTTAAGTGTTCAGGAATATTTTCTCAATCAATATATAGGTGGTCCTACTAGGAAAGGGGCAAAACTCAGTCTCCTCTTGGGAAATAAGGGTGACCAAGTAAATGAGGTGTTTGTGGGGGAACACTTTGGGACTGGTGATAATAATTTTATTAGCTTTCACAAATGAAAGTTCTAAATTGGGACAAGGCCAGTTTTGATTGTATGAGACAGGAACATTTAAAAATTGATTCGGGAAGGCTGTTCACAGATAAAGCAATGTTTGACAAATGGAAGGCTTTCAAAAATGAGATTACAAGAGTTCAGGGCAAGCATATTTCTGTCCGTATGAAAGACAAGGCTGACAGGAGTAGGGAACACTGAATCACTGGAGATATTAAGGGTTTTGTCAAGGAAAAGAAGGAGGCATATGTCAGGTCTAGACAACTGAGATCAACTGATTCCCTTGAGCAGTCTAGCGAGTGTAAAATTACATTTAAGAGGGAAATTAGGAAGGCAAAAAGGGGACATGCAATGGTTTGTACAGATAAGATAAAAAAGAATTCAAAGGGATTTCACAAGCATATTAAGGGCAAAAGAGTAACTAGGGAGACAATAGGGCCCCTTAAAGATCAATGTGTGGAGCCACAGATAATGGGTGAGAATATTTCACATCAGTATTTACCATAGAGAAAGACATGGAAGCTAGGGAACTCAAGGAAGTAAATAGTGATGTCTTGAAAATATTACAGAGGAGGAAATGATGGAGCTCTTAAAATGCATAAAGATGGATGAATCCATCAAGTATATCCCAGGACGAAGCTAGGGAAGAAATTTTGTATCATCAACAGCCAATGGTGAGGTCCTGCAAAACTGGATGCTGATGTTTTACTATTATTTAAGAAAGGCTGCAAGGAAAAAACAGGGAGCTATAGATCAGTGAACCTATAGTCAGCGATGTGTAGTTGTTGAAGGGGATTGTGAGAGACAGGATCTACATGCATTTCAATGGCAAAATCTGATTAGGGATAGTCAGCATTGCTTTGCACATGGGAAATCGTGTCTTACAAATTTGATTGAGCTTTTTTGAAGAGATGACCAAGAAGATAGATGAAGGTGGTATATATTTTCTACATGGACTTTAGCAATGCCTTCTGCATGGTTTTGCATGGTATACTGGTTAGGTTAGATCACATGGAATTCCAGGAGAGCTAGCCAATTGGATACAAAATTGGCTTGGCGCTAGGATACAGAGGGTGGTGGTAGAGGGTTGCTGTTTAGACTGAGGCCTGTGACCAGTGGTGTGCAAGGATTGATGCCAGGTCCATTATTATTCAGCATTTATATAAATTATTCAGATGAGAATGCATGAGGCATGGTTGGTAAATTTGAGGGATGACACCAAGATCGCTGGTATAATGAACAGTGAAGGCTGAGGCACTTGGGGCTGTTTTCATTGGAGAAAAGAAGGTTTAGGATAGAGGTGTACAAGATGATTAGGGGTTTAGATAGGGTTGAGCATGAGAACCTTTTTCCACGTATTGAGTCAGCTATTACGAGAGGGCATAGCTTTAAATTAAGGGGTGGTAGGTATAGGACAGATGTTAGGGGTAGATTCTTTACTCAGTGAGTCGTGAGTTCATGGAATGCCCTGCCAGTAGCAGTGGTGGACTCTCCCTCTTTATGGGCATTTAAACGGGCATTGGATAGGCATATGGAGGATAATGGGCTAGTGTAGGTTAGGTGGGCTTGGATCGGCACAACATAGAGGGCCAAAGGGCCTGTACTGCGTTGTATTTTTCTATGTTCTATGTTCTATGAAGGTTATTTAAAAGTATAACAGGATCTTGGTCAACTGGGCAGTGGACCAAGGATTGGCAGATAGAATTTAACTTAGACAAATGTGAGGTGTTGCATTTTTGTAAGACGAACCGGGGCAAGACTTGCACAATTAATGGTTGGGACAAGGAGAGTGTTATCAGAGAGACCTAGTGGTACAGGTACATAGTTCCTTGAAAGTGGCATCATAGGTAGGATGATGTAAAAGGTGTTTGGCACACCTGCCTTCATCGATCAGAGCAATGAGTACAGGAGTCAGGATGTCATGTCACAGCTGTACAAGATATTGGTAAGGCCACATTTGGTGTACTAAGTACAATTCTGGTCACCTTGCTGTAGGTAGAATGTTATTAAACTGGAAAGGGTGCAAAAACGATTTACAAGGAAGTTACCGAGAATAGAGGTTTGAGTTTTAAGGAAAGGCTGGACTGTCTAGGACTTTTCTCCCTTGAGCACAGGAGACTGAGAAGTGGCCTTCTAGAATTTTATAAAATCGCGAGGGAAACAGATATTGCAAATAGTCAAGGTCTTTTCCCTATGGGGTCCAAAACCAGCGGGAATAGGTTTAAGATAAGAGGAGAAAGATTGAAAAGGGATCTGTGGGGTTATGTTTATATGGAAGAAGCTGCTAGAGGAAGTGGTAGAGGTGGGTAAAATTACAACATTGAAAAGACATTTGGACAGATACATGGATAGAAAATATTTGGAGAGATATGGGCCAAATGCAGGAAATGGGACTAGTTCAGTTTAGGAATCCTGGTCAGCATGGATGAGTTGGGCTGAAGGTCCCATTTCCAAGCTGTTTGACTCAATGTTTCTATGACTCTAATATTTTACCTCTTTTGCATTCGATTAATTTGCCTGTTTTAAGGTTGGCTGCAATTTTGCTCATTAAAATGAACTAAATTGAAAATATCGACTCCCCCAATATCCAGAGTAATAAGTGATGTTGATTAAGAATTACATTACTTACATTTCCTGTTGATAGGTTGTTCTCTTTATTTCAGTGGATTTCTTCTTTGCATTTCCTTATGCTGTTTCAGAATAAATTTTAACCAGCACTTCAATACATGGAAATGTTGGATTCCATTTTACTTCTGTTTCTTCATGTACCTGATGTAATTGGTCATGATTAATGACTTTTGTGTTAACTGGGTCTAGAAGGAGTCTTTTGGAGTAGCGAGTTGTCATTTCCTATAAATAAACAAGCATTATGATATGACATAAAATTTGTGACTCTCATTCATTGATGATTGCAATTTCCAAATATAATTCATGTTTACTTCATTTAACACTTACACAAAGCATGCTACAGTATACTAGTGTAGCTGGTTTCCAGATCAAAATATCCCTTGATACAATTACTAAACTCTAAAATTACCAAATACCTTTCAGTTTAGTGATATGATATAGAGGCTCAAATTCATGCTTAAGAAATTAATGTACAGTCATAATCCAACCATGAAATAATTCTGGTCTCCTTCCTATCCGAAAGATGTTGTGAAACTTCAAAGGGTTCAGAAAAGTTTTACAAGAATGTTGCCAAGGTTGGAGGATTTGAGCTATAGAGAGAGGCTGAAGAGGCTGGAGCTGTTTTCCCTGGAGGGTTGGAGGCTGAGGGGAGACTTTATAGAGGTTTACAAAATTATGAGGGGCATGGATAGAGTAAATAGACAAAGTCTTTTCCGTGTGGTTGGGGAATCCAGAACTAGAGGGCATAATTTTAGGGTGAGAGGCGAAAGGTATAAAAGAGACCTAAGGGGCAACTTTTTCACGTAGAGGTTGGTACGTGTATGGAATGAGTTGTCAGAGGAAGTGGTGGAGGCTGGTACAATTGCAACATTTAAGAGACATTTGAATGGGTATATGAATAGGAAGGGTTTGAAGGGATATGGGCAGGGTGCTGGCAGGTGGGGCTAGATTGGGTTGGGATATCTGGTTGGCATGGACTGGTTGGACTGAAGGATCTGTAAAATAATGCCCCGATAATTTTGAAATATTTGAGTCGATGGTAAACTGCACATGATAACTCATGGCCAAAAATTAAATTGTACACATTTAGATTAATTTAATGAAGTGAGGATAACATAGGTGATTATGATTTTTGATTGTGATTTGTGATGTGATTTTCTTTTCCATCAGTTGATTACATTACTCCTGGTATTATCAAGTGCTTGTATTATCCACTGGAATGTAAGGGATGAGATATGGATAACATGTTACTGATGAATCTAACAATCATTTATTAAAACTGGCTACTATGCACAAACATTACATTCACAGACAAATCAATACCTGAGCTAATGTAGAGCTATTAGATTACAACTGAAGAGCATACCATTAATAGAATTTTATGCTTCAAGTGATCCGAGCCAAGATGGAGTATGTGATCTTTAAATGCTTAAATCACATCTCATGATATAGTAATGATGCCATGAGCGTGTCTCTTAAACGTGTATTGATAACTGTCTCTTAAAATATATCAATATACTGACTATGAAACATAACACAGATTCATTGCATAAATTTGTTCAACTGTTCACATTGGCCATTTTTAGGAATATGATTGACCTATTTATTTCAATCTGCTGTCTGCTGCTAAATGGAATAGTAGTTTTCAATTATTTCACTGGGGGCACACGTTGCATAGTTACTGTAATGAGTGGATGATCTTAGATACCAATTTTATCTATGCTGACAAGTTGAAAATTTTCATCTACTGGTGTCCTAACTATAAAATTGAATTGATAATTGCTCAGTCTGACAACATCAAGAAGGTTAAGTGATACAAGAAGATGTGCAGCTGGATACTCTTATGCAGATGCCAACTCTTTGACTGTGGACAGATGTGACTGAAGGGTTCTTTATAGATCAGAAAATGGACAGACTCAGAATTAATCTTCATTCATTCCTGGGATGATGATATAGGGAATGGAACAGTACAGACTCAACAGAAGAAACATAGTGTTTTGATCTTGATCAAAATTATTAATAAGAAGCAAATGAGGAAGCATAAAAATAAAGAACTGTTGGAAACTTGGTGCCTTTCAAATGCTGATATACACAACAAACCACGATGTGGCTGTGCCTGAAGCTATGTATAACAAACACTTCTGCTCTCTGGATGAATCACCTCCAAAGACATCTACACCTTGTATCAGGACTGGAAACCTCACATTTTATAGCTCATTAATTCAGCTATTCTGCTCACTAAATTGCATATATTCATAGAAATAAATGCTGACATTTATCGGGTTAATAAACTTTTATTTTCCAATGTAAAATTTTCCAAATGATTGCAGCAATTTTGCAAAACAACTATACTGTCTCTTACTACAACAATTACTTCTTGTTGCAGTTGGCCTACTTATTCCAGACCTGTTTTTTACACAATATTCCCTGAATGATAGGTTGAGAAATGGCTGTCTGTGAAAGTTCCTCTTGGAATTTGAGTTCTGAGGTGGCCTTGGTCTCAATGGAGTTGCTGCTGTAAATGACCTACTTCAAGTTGCTTTTATTTTGAAATATCAAAAGATACTTGTCCATTCCTGCAGCTTGCATTGGAAGGGGTTCTTAAGGTAGTATGCACATTACCATTCTGCTGAAAAAATGGTAACATCTGTTTATCACTCCTTCAAACCCACTGATACTGAACAGGACTCAGATATATGACAGGATAGTATGACAACAGATTGAAAAGTCTCGATTTAGTCAGTGTGTCAGCCTTAGCTCAGTTGGTAGCCCTCTCACCTCTGAGTCACAAGATTCCAGATTCAAGCCATTTTCCAGTGCTTGAGCACAGAATCAAATCTAACACAGTATGCAAATCTGAGAGAGTGCTGTATTGTTGAAGCTGCTATCTTCCATAGAGTTATTAAACTGAGGTTTCATCAGGCTGCTGAAATGGGTGTAAAGGATTTCATAGCACTATTTCAAAGAATATCAGGGGAGATTCTCACTGGTTAATTAGTAAATATTCATCTTTTAATAAATATCAACAAAACACATTACCTGGTACAACATTACATCGCTGTTTGTGGGAATGTGCTGTACCCAATTGGCTTTTGCATTCCATACCTCAAAATATTGACTATATTGCAAAAGTACTGAGAGTCATAGAGATGTACAGCATGGAAACAGACCCTTCGGTCCAACCTGTCCATGCCAACCAGATATCCCAACCCAATTGAATCCCACCTGCCAGCGCCCGGCCCATATACCTCAAAACCCTTCCTATTCATATACCCATTCAAATGCCTCTTAAATATTGCAATTATACCAGCCTCCATCACATCCTCTAGCAGCTCATTCCATACACGTACCACACTCTGCATGAAAAAGTTGCCCCTTAGATCTCTTATATATCTTTCCCCTCTTACCCTAAACGTATGCCATCTAGTTCTGGACTCCCTGACCCCAGGGAAAAGACTTGGTATATTTATCCTATCTATGCCCCTCATAATTTTTTAAACCCCTATAAGGTCACCCCTCAGCCTCCGACACTCCAGGGAAAACAGTCCCAGCCCATTCAGCCTCTCCCTGTAGCTCAGATCCTCCAACCCTGGCAACATCCTTGTAAATCTTTTCTGAACCCTCTCAAGTTTCACAACATCTTTGCGATAGGAAGGAGACCAGAATTGCACACAATATTCCAGCAGTGGCCTAACCAATGTCCTGTACAGCTGCAACATGACCTCCCAACTCCTGTACTCAATACTCTGACCAATAAAGGAAAGCATACCAAATGCCTTCTTCACCATCCTTTCTACCTGTGACTCCACTTTCAGGGAGCTATGAACCTGCACTCCAAGGTCTCTTTGTTCAGCAACACTCCCTAGGACCTTTCCATTAAGTGCATAAGTCCTGCTAAGATTTGCTTTCCCAAAATGCAGCACCTCGCATTTATCTGAATTAACTCCATCTGCCACTTCTCAGCCCATTGGCCCATCTGGTCCAGATCCTGTTGTAATCTGAGGTAACCCTCTTCACTGTCCACTACACCTCCAATTTTGGTATCATCTGCAAACTTACCAACTGTACCTCTTATGCTCGGATCCAAATCATTTATGTAAATGACAAAAAGTCGAGTGCCCAGCACCGATCCTTGTGGCACTCCACTGGTCACAGGCCTCCAGTCTGAAAAACAACCCTCTGCCACCACCCTCTGTCTTCTACCTTTGAGCCAGTTCTGTATCCAAATGGCTATTTCTCCCTGTATTCCATGAGATCTAACCTTGCTAATCAGTCTCCCATGTGAAGCTTTGTCGAATGCCTTACTGAGGTCCATATAGATCACTTCATTGTTTGTGAAATATATCTCATGGCCATGAAAAGCAGTTTATAAATGCAAGAATATTTTCTTGAATCTGCAAGAAAGAATTGCAGTTGAATAACAGCTGTGTTTTATATGCTGCTTTATTTTGTGCTTTACTGCTGCCAGCACTTTGAGATCATATACAGGTCTATACTGTAGTGCCTAAGACCTCTCACTTCACATGTTCATGCTAAACTAGGTTTCTTATCTCATGCTGATATTAGAATTGTAATTACAATTACATTTCCATGATTTAATGAATTTCATATTGATTTCAATAGTTTACTTTTACTGATTTACATATTCTTTATAATTATTAATATTATTATCATTATCACACAATTGCTACAGTGCAGAAGGAAACCATTAAGACTCTGTCATCTCTTGAAATGAACATCTTCCCTAATGCCATTCTTCTGCCTTCTCCCTGTAAAACCCTATATTGTTCCTTTTCAAATAATCACGTAGTTCCTTTTTGAATACCTTGTTTGAACCTACTTCTCCATATTCTCAGCCACTGCATTTCAGACCTTGACCACTTAGTCACCGAGACATAGAGTTGTACTGCATGAAACAGAACCTTTGGTCTAACACATCCATGCTGACCAGATATCCTGGATTAATCTAGTCCTATTTGCCAGCATTTAATCCTTTCTCTCGAAACCCTTCGTATTCATATACCCTTCCAGTTTCCTTTTAACTATTATAATTGTACCAGCCTCCACAACCTCTTCTGGCAATTCATATCCATACATGCACAACCCTCTGCATGAGAAAGTTGCCCTTTAAGCCCCTTTTAAATCTTTCCCCTCCCACCTTAAACCTATGCCTTCTAGTTTTGGACTCCCCTATTTTGGAGAATTGACCTTGACTATTCAACTTATCCATGCCCCTCATGATTTTACAGACCTTTATAAGGTCACCCCTCAGCCTCCGACACTCCAGGGAAAATAGTCCCAGCCTCTTTTTAGAGCTCAAACTCTCCAACCATAGCAACATCCTTGTAAATCTTTTCTGAACCTTTCAGGTTTCACAACATCTTTCCCAAAGCAAAGAGACCAGAACTGAATGCAGTGTTCAAATATTGCTGGATGAATAAAGTTTTTCTTCAAATCATTTTGTCATTGGACTAGTAATACAGAAGTAATGTTCTGGTAGGGGTTCAAACCTTACCATTGAAGCTGATGGAATTTGCATTGAATTAGTAAGTCTAGAATATAAATCTGACCTTCATAATGGTGTCATGAAACCACAATCAATTGCTATAAAAACTGACTTGTTTCTCTAATGCCCTTTCGGGAAAGAAATCTACCTTCCATACCTGATCTGGATGATATATAATTCCACACGCCGTGGAAATGTGGCTTTTCTATATTGTTCTCTGAAATGACTAAACAAGGAAAGGATTCTGGGTAATCTAAGATGGAGGATGAGAAAAAATTGTGGCTGTAGGAGCTATGCCTTTCTTGAGGCATTTTCACTGTTGGAGCTGAGTTTCTCAAATGTTAAGAGCAGTAATTACTATTTTACAAACTGTTGCAATGTTTTGAAACTTTGGGAAAGAAAACAATCAAAACTGTAGCACTCTATAAAGGAGGAAAGGAGACAAAGGCAATGACCACACGTGAAGTGATTAAAACGGAGAAAGAAACTGACCCAGCAGTAAATTTGCACAGCTGCTGCCCTTACTCTTCAGTTTCAAGTATCTCTGGAGAGTGGAGCTGATTCTAAGGAAAATAACCAAACACTGATATTCACAATTAGGAGATGCCGGTGTTGGACTGGGGTGTACAAAGTTAAAAATCATACCACACCAGGTTATAGTCAACAGATTTAAATGAAAGCACCTGATGAAGGAGTGGCGCTCCAATAGCTGGTGTGCTTCCAATTAAACCTGTTGGACTATAACCTGGTATTATGTAATTTTTAACTGATATTCACAGCTGACTTTGGAGAAACAGTTATATGGTGGAGCTCACAGCAGGGGAACAGTTAAGTGGTTAACTTCAAAGTGTAACTTTACTTGAATTTGTAAATCTACAATAGTGAGTAGAGTGTGTACTTTTTTTGATTATATGTTTTTATTGGGATCTGTCTCCCGATTAAATTTTTTTAAAAACTTATGTACTAAGCTAGCCTGGAGCAATGTTTTTAGAGCAATTAGACTGTGCTACTTTCTTGGTCTGCAGATTCTTAAGGTGCAAAGATGGTCTTTAGTAGAATGATGTGCTGTTGTTGGATGTGGGTGATAAGGGAAAGTTTCCATGTTACTTATGAGTATGTCTGCAGGAAATCTGTTTAGTTGTAAATCCTATTGGATTGTATGTATTGGTTGGAGCTGCAGTTAGAGGCAATGAGGAATTTATCGGAGTTGGGGGTATGATGGATGGTAGTTGCAGGGAGGGAGATCAATCTGAAGATGTAGTCAAGTAGTTGGATGACCTCCAGGAAATGTAGGAAAGGGAGGAAGGCAATGCAGGACTTTCTGTGGCTATTCCCATCTCAAGCAAGTATGCTGTTTTGGAAAATGTAGGGGGTGTTGGACTCTCAGGGGAATGTAGCACAGACAGCCAGGTTTCAGGTACTGAGACTGTCTCTGATGTACCAAGGGGCTTGCCAGGTTCCAAACAATCAATTGCAATGGAGGAGTCTGTAGTCAGAAGGACAGACAGATGTTTCTGTGCCTGACAACGAGACATCAGAATGGTATGTTACCTCCCTGGAGCCAGCATCAAGGATATACCAGAAAGGGTGCAGAATATTCTCAAAGGGGAGAGGGATCAGCAAAAGATCATTGTGCACATTAGAACTAATGATACAGGAAAAGAAAAGGGCAAGATTATGAGGAAAGATTATAGGAAATTAGGCAGGAATTTAGAATTAGGTCCTCTAGTGTAGTAACATCTATATTTCTGCTGGTGCCAAAAGTCAGTGAAGGTTGAAATAGGAAGATAGAATATTTTAATGCATGGTTGAGGAGCTGGTATAAGGGAGAAGAATTCATATTTTTGGATCATTGGAATCTCTTTTGTGTTAGAAGTGACCTGTATAAGAAGGTTGAATTTCACTGAATTGGAAAGGGACTAACATACTGGTGGGGAGATTGGAAATTTGTAGGAGCTTCTCAGCAGATTTAAACTAGTGTTGGGGACATGGGGAGAGGAGTAGGGGGTGATGGAGGGGGGATACAGGGAGATAGTGAAGAAAGACAGCAGCCTGAGACTGGTTCAGTTGGGAAAAAGAGACAGAAACAAAGTGGAGAATGAGGAAGGACTGATAAATTAAACTGGATTTATTTCAATGCAAGAGGACGAACAGGTAAGACAGATGAACTCAGGACATGGTTGGGAACATGGGTCTAGAATATCATAGCAACTATGGAGACTTGACTTTGGGATGGACTGACAGCTTAATGTTCTAGGGTATAGATGCTATAGAAAGGACAGAAATGATGATCAAGAGAAGTGCAAGATTTTTGAGTGGTATTTTTGATTAAGGATAACATTACAGCTATACTTTGGGAGGATATTCCTGGGAATATGTCCAGGGAAGTTATTTGGGTGGAACTGAGAAACAAGAAAGCAATGATCATCTTAATGGGATTGTACATTAGGCAACCCCGCTCCCCTGCCGCCACACACATATATACACACACACACACACACACACACACACACACACACACACACACACACACACACACACTACTCAGTGGAAAATAGGGAAACAAATTTGTAAGGAGATCTCAGTTATTTGTAAGAAAAATAGGATGGTTATTGTAGGGGATTTTAACTTTCCGAACAGACTGGGACTGCCATCATGTTAAGGGCTTGGATGAAGAGGAATTTTTGTGTGTATGAGGAAATTTTCTTGTGCTGTTTGTGGATGTACTTACTAAAAAAGGTGCAAAACTTGACCTACTCTAGGGAACTAAGGAAAGGCAGGTGACTGAGATGTCATTGGAGCAGCACTTTGGGACCAGTTACCATAATTCTATTAGTTTTAAAATAGCGAATAAAAAGGATAGACCAGATCTAAAAATTGAATTTCTAAATTAGAGAAAGGCCAGTTTATAAGGCAAAAACTTTCAAAAGTTGATTGGGGATGGATATTCACACGTAAAGGAGAACAGCTGGAAAATGGGAATCTTTCAATAATGAGATAACAAGAGTCCAGAGACAGGTGCAGGGCAGGGCTGGTAGGTGCAGGTAATGCTGGATGATGAGAAAAAAATAAGGTTTTGGTTATGAATAAGGAGGAAGCATATGTCAGGTATAGACAGCAGGGATCAAGTGAATCCTTACAAGAGTTTAAAGACAGAAGGTGTATACTTAAGAGGGAAATCAGGAGGGCAAAAAGGGCACATGAGATAGCTTTGGCAAGTAGGTTAAGAAGAATCCAAAGGGATTCTACAAATACACTAAGGACAAAAAAGGTAACTAGGAAGAGAATAGGACCCCTTAAAAATCAGCAAGGCAACCTCTATATGGAACCACAAGTGCTGAGGGAGATACTAAATGAGTATTTTGCATCAGTGTTTACTGTGGAGAAGGATATGGAAGCTATAGAATGCAGGGAAATAAATAGCAACATCTTCAAAAATGTTTATATTACAGAGACAGAGGTGCTGGATGGCTTAAAATGCATAAAGGTGGATAAATCCCCGGGACCTGATCAAATGGACCCTAAAACTGTGTGGTAAGCTAAGGAAGTGTTTGTTGGAACCCTTGCTGAGATATCTGCACCTTCGACAACCACAAGGTGAGGTGCCAGAAGACAAGAGCTTGAGTAACATGGTGCCACTAATTTAAAAAAGGTGGTAAGGAAAAGCCAAGGAATTATAATGAACCTAACTTTGGTAGTGGGCAAGTTGTTGGAGGGATTCCTGAGATACAGGATTTCCATGTATTTGGAAAACCAAGGACTGATTAGGGACTGATTAGCATTGGAGGCTGAGGGGTGACCTTATAGAGATTTATAAAGTCATTGAAGGGCATAGATAGGATAAATAGACAAGATCTTTTGCCTGGAGTGGGGGAATCTAGAACTAGAGGGCATTGGTTGAAGATAAAAGGAGAAAGATTTAAAAAGGATCTAAGGGGTAACTGTTCAACACAGAGGGTGGTGCATATATGGATATGAGCTGCCAGAGAAAGTGGTGGAGACTGATAAAATTACAACAGTTAGAAGGCATCTGGATGGGTATATGAATAGGATGAGTTTAGAGGGAAAGGGTCAAAATGCAGGCAAATGGGACCTAAATTAATTTAGGACATCTGGTTGGCAAAGATGAGTTGGAGCGAAGATTCTGTTTCATGCTGTACAACTCTATATCTCTATGACTAAGTGGTCAGGGTCTGAAATGCAGTGGCTGAGAGTGTGGGGAACTAGGTTCAAACAAGTTACTCAAAAAGGAATTACATGGTTATTTGAAAAGAAACAATATGGGGCTTTACAGGAAGAAGGCCGAAGAATGGCATTAGGGAAGATGTTCATTTCAAAAGATGACAGAGTCTTAATGGTTTTCTTCTGCACTGTAACAATTCCATGATAAAGATAACAATGATAGTATTGGAACTAGGCTAATTTACAATATCTGGTTGGCATGGGCAAGGTGGACTGAAGGGCCTGTTTCCATGCTGTTTATCTCTTTGACTCTAAGACTGTAAGACATTCAATTGAAAAGCAGTTAAGGTTGGGTAACAATTGTTGGCCCTTGTCAGAGACGCCTATGTCGATAAAGAGAAAATAAATACTTTCCTCAAATCTATACCCCCTCATTCTCAATCTTTCATGAATGGAAATATTTTCAAGCTATTTTGCTCTGTCTAGATCTCTCATAATATTGAATACTTCAACCAAATTTCTTCCCAGTCTCTTCTTCTTCAAGGAGAATAGTCCCAACTTCTCCAATCTACCTTTATAACTAAAATTCCTCATCTCTGGAACCAATTGTGTAAACTTGTATTCTTTATTTCATATTGACTATCTATGTTCTTCCTACCACAATGTATCACTTCACACTCCTCCATATTGAATGTCATCTTCCATCTACTGCATCAACTTGCTTTTGTCCTTCTGACATCTCATACTATCCTTGTCTCCACTTACAATGGTTCCAAATTTTGTAACACTTTCAAATTTTGTAATTATGACCTATACTCCAAGGTCTAGATCATTAATATACATTAGTAAAAGCAAGGATCTTAACACTAACTGCTGGGAACCTTCACTCAAAGCTTCCCAGACTGAGAAAAGTCCTTTAATAAGTCTCTGTTTCCTAGTACTCAGCCAAATTTTTATCTCCATATTGATATTGTTCCTTTTATTCCATTAACTCTAACCTAGCTCACAATTTTTATATGCAACACTGTATCAAATGCCTTCTCAAAGTCAATGTGTACATATCAACAGCATTGCCCTGAATAAATCTTTCTGTTACCTGATCAAAAAGCACCAGTAAGTCGATGTGTGCTGGCTCCCTTTAATTAAACTTCTTTTTTTGACAATTAATTTTATCGTGAATCATTGTTACTAGAATTTTTCCAACCACTGCAATTAAACTAATTGGCTTAACCTTACACCCTTTTTTGAACAAGCGTGTAATATTTGCAATTCTCTCGTGGGGCAGACCTTACAGGCTGAATGGCTCAATCCTTCTCCTACCCCTGAGACTAAGGAAGACTGAAAGATTACTTCCAATGTCTTGGCAATTTCCATTCTCATTTCCCTCAATATTTTTTGTGATATAACTCATCCAATGTCTTGTTAATTAAGCAGAGGCAGCTTAAATAAAATCTCCTCCTTATCTATTTTACATGTTCTTATACCATACCTTATATACATCTTCTTTCTTTATTAAAAAGAAACACATGCACATATTTGTTTAGTTCTTCAGCCATGCCCTCTATCCCCATGTGTTAATTTTTTTT
Source organism: Hemiscyllium ocellatum (assembly GCF_020745735.1). Lineage (NCBI taxonomy): Eukaryota > Metazoa > Chordata > Chondrichthyes > Orectolobiformes > Hemiscylliidae > Hemiscyllium > Hemiscyllium ocellatum. The sequence goes on along the minus strand of NC_083416.1, from coordinate 23,318,612 downwards.
CTTTTGTTCCCTAATTGGCCCCACACTTCCTATTCCACCCTGTTATTATTCCTTCATAATGGAAGACATATTTTCATATTGCATGTTTGCTTTTGTAATATGTATTCTCATTATCTGTCTGAACCTATTATATTGCACCTGATTCTCAGTTGTACTTTCTATCTAACATTGATCATAATCACAGTTATATAATTTCCTAGCAATGTTTGACTTTAATTTACTTAACCCAGATCCATGTTTACCCCATTAAAGTTGAATTTCCCTCAATTAATTATTCTTATTCTGGATGGTTCATGATCCTTTTCCAGAGTCAGTTCAACTTTATGATAGCTGAAAATGTGTTGCTGGAAAAGCGCAGCAGGTCAGGCAGCATTGTTATTCTCCAGTACTACAACATACTTCTTAATCACTGCCACCTCTCTCACCCTCCTTCCTTTTTTCCGCTTCCCTATCTTTCCCAAACTTTACATGTGCACATGTATTTAACACTCAGACTTGTTTTTTGAGCCAGTTCTTAGGTATAGCCACAAATCTATACTTCAACTGGCTGTTCAGCACCTACGACTCACCTGGTCTTACTTATCATGCCCTGTGTATTCACACACATGCAAACTGACATATTTAGGCTTCAGCATTTTCTGTCTTACTCTGACCCTACCAGTTCATTTACTAGTCTGTGTTGTAGTCATATCTATCTTTTCCAGTAACCTGTGCACTTCGGTAGTCTTTTATGTTACCTTCCGATTCCAACACTTTTGCCGCACTAGTTTAAACTCCCTCCCCTCACCCCTCCAGCAAAGTCTGAATCTCTCAAGCCCAGATGTCTGGAACTCTGACTGGACATCCTGAATTGTGTTGTTTGAGTTCAATAACAGGATAATGGTGTTGCACCCTGTTTAGAATAGTGTCTGAAGAGTGTGGATTCTGAATTTCTGCCCACCACACTTTCTGTCCTGGTTTCAAAGTTGACAGTTTTTGCCCTGTGTATAGAGATGCATAACCTCTGCTGCTTTTTGCTGTGACGTTTCTCTAGATGTTCCACATTCTACAATTTCAGCTCTGATCTCCAGCATCTGTAGTCCTCACTTCCTCCTTTTCCCATTGGAGCAAAGAAGGTTGAGAGATGACTTGATAGATGCGTACAAGATGTTGAGAGGCATAGATAGAGTGGATAGCCAGATTTCCCATGGCAGAAATGTCTATCATGAGGGGACGTAATTTTAAGGTAATCAGATGAAGGTTTAAGGGAGATGTCAGAGGTAGGTTTTTTACCCAGAGAGTGATGGGTGCATGGAACGCAGTGCTAGCAGTGATAGTAGAGTCAAATACAGTAGGGGCATTTAAGAGACTCTCGGATAGGCACATAGAAGTTGGTACAATGAAAGGTATGTAATTTAGTCTGATCTTAGATTAGGATAAAAGGCCAGCATAGCATTGAGAACTGAAAGGCCGATACTGTGGTGAACTGTTCTATATTCTATGTTCCATGTTCTAGGTATGAAAGCTGGTTAGCATGAATGAGTTGGAACGAAGAGCCTGTTTCCATGCTGTATGACTCTATAACGCTATAACTTTAATTTAATATGGGCCGTGATTCACTTTCTAATGATTGTTCTTCGTTTCATTGTTGTAGTAAAGTTCAATGTTTCACTTAAACGCAGTTGATATTGTGATTCAGTTATTGTGGCACCTTGACGATAAACACAGCTCACTTCCATATACAATAATTTTCAGCAGGGTCTGTAAATAGACAAACTGTATACTTTTTGCTTTAGAGCATAGAAATGCACAGGCTGCGTGTCATATATTGCATTTTAAACTCCTTTTGTAACTTGCAGGTACAAATGAGTGGAAGTCATATTGCTTAGCTTGTACATTTAATCCTTAAAGCCCATTTAATAATTTTTTTGGAGGTTTTGTGGGGCCAGGAGCTGGAACATTTGGGCTTCATGAACAAAACAAATGCCCTGTTGCCAACCAAGTGCTTATTTGCTGTCGGGACTGGGTCCCTAACTTTCAGATGACCTGGATAGGAAGCTGAGCATAGGACCCTGCTGATTTCTGCCCTCCCACCACTGGTATAGAAGCAGCAATTTGTTGATTTATGTTCAAATGGTGCCCAAATGCAAACATGGTTGGGATGCTCCCTGACACTTCAGGCATTGTCTTTGTGCATATTTCCAGTGGAAGAATTGCAGGTGGGATTCACTAATGCAACTTTCATAGTGGGGTTCCGTACCAACGTGGGGCACAAAAAAAGCTTTATTCTGTATCAGATCTGGGGAACAATTTCACTGATTGCCGGATATAAGATGTCCATGTGTCATTTTCCACTGCTAACACCTTCCAAACTGAGCAGAGAATAGAATACAGTTTGGAAACAATCATTTATGTTTGCAGCTTCTTACATTCATCGATGATTGTAGTCAATTTCCATAGTTCATGCAGATAATCCATAGAAATTTGAATGATTTTTCATTTGAATGTTTACACTCAAACTCAAATATCAGATTGCATTGCAATTAACCAAAACAAAAATCCCAAAAATCCCATTTCTATCCTTCAAATTACATCCGAAGCTAAAATGGTAAGGTCAAAAACCTGATTCTTAAACAAAATATGTTCAATTTGTGCATGAAGTATTTCTCCACTAGTGACTTTTCTTCTGTTTGAGATGAAGTAAAGTGAACTGTGATGATTTTGTTTTTGACTCTAAGGTTCTAACTTTGCCTTTTCAATGCAGGTTCCAATATTCTCACCATTAAGCTGCACTACTGATTTGTATTCTTAACTCACTTTTTAAAAGGCCCTGAAATATTTTCCATCCATCAGTGTCAGATTCAATAGATTTCTTTCTCAGACATTTTTTTGAAGGTTAGTACTGCTTTTCTAAACATTGTAATATTTTTGGCTTATCTTTTTAAACAGGGGAATGCGTTCAAAGTTTGCATAGTTACTTGGTGTTGAGTGAGGACCATCAGATAATTGTGAAATATTGTGGCCTTCCTGCTGTCATGTCAAACACTGATTTATTTACTTAGCATTTGTAACCGGAGTTGTCTACTGAGATGTAATATCTTGTAATTCACCAACCCTTTGTGACAGTGCAGTGAATAGATCCGATGAACACACATAGAAAATTATTTTTGCCCTCGAAAGACCATTTTCAAACTATTCTTGATAAACTGATCCATCTTTTCTGTGGATCTTTACATAAAAAGTAATGATTACTGTTGAGGTTCTGCATTGAAGTAAATGGTGATGAGTCAACTATCTCCTCTCACGGGACTATTACCTCGACGCCAAGATCCCCTAATGTGTTCCCTATCCCTAATTGTAAATCAGTCAGCCTGCTGTCATGAAATCTATAGTCCCTCAGCATAAGATGAATTTTGAACCCTGGGATAAGGCTGTGGTTGGTGAGCTCACACTCAGCAGCTGTTATGACTAGGCCAGACCACTCAAAAAATTCTTAAGTAGGCAGCCCCAGACCATAACTTTGCAATTTATTTCGGTAAGTGTACAGTGAAAATTACTCAAAGTAAGATAGCTAGGTTGACTACTAGATTTTAAAACAGACAAAAAATTATTCACAAAATTACACAAGTAAACACAAAGAACAGAATAAACAACCTGTATAGAACTCAACCTATCCAGCTAGACTTAATTATGCTGTTCCGAATATACACAACAGTCTCGATAAGCAAACTCCTTTTAGAAACCAGTTTAGAACACATGCTACAGGTTGAAGTTGAAGGGCAGAAAAGAGAGAGTTTCCACACAGCTCACTGTTGAACTTCCCAGTTCAAGACTGAATTAAACTGCTCAACTCAGCTCAACCTGAGAGCTGACCACTCCCATTTCATTCTACAGGTCACTTCTAAAACATGACCACTTTGGCCTGAAGCCTCATCTGTTTACATATAAACAAAAGGTCTCTCAAAGTCCTTTCCATCTTTGTAGCAAGCCAGACTGATCAAAGCCTGGCCCGGTTTATTGCTCCTCTGAAAAATATCAAGAACAGAGTCTCCTTGACCCGATGAACAGCTTTTAAACAAAAAAGGACTAGCTTTGTGACACCTCCCCCCTTAAAAAAAACCATCAATATCAAAATATGGCTTCATTTTTAACCCTTCAAGACCCTGTGAGTAGTCTAAACACACATATTCACTATACTAACTATAAACATGCAAACATGCACAACCACATGCAAATTCAGGCAACAGTACACCCGCCACCGAATGCCCCCGTATCTCTTTCGAGTCTCGATAACGCATCAGCAATCACGTTTTCATGACCTGCCACATGCACAATTGTTAAATTGAATGACTGCAACAGCAAGTTCCATCTAAACAGTCTGGCATTTTTGTCCTTAAATTTTTCCACAAACGTCAATGGGTTGTGATCAGTGTATACGATTGTCGCAGGTGCATTGTTTTATATAAACACCAAAATGTTGTAATGCCAACACCAAACCTAAAGTCTCTTTCTGCACCGTTGAATATTTCTCTTGATGAATGTTCAACCTCTTAGAAAAATATCCCATGGGTCTTTCTATTCCCTCATCATCCTCCTTAAGGAGCACCGCTCCGACACCCACATCACTAGCATTGAGAGCCACTTTGAACGGCTTTGTGTAATCCGGTGAGGCTAATATGGGGAAATGATTAACACAGTTTTTAGGCTGTCAAATGCCTTTTGAGAGTCTGCTGTCCACTGAAACTTCTCACCTTTTTTAACAATTTGGTGAGTGGGGCAGTCACACCGCTAAAGTTTGGCACAAATTTTCGGTAAAATTCACTCAACACCAGGAAGCATAGTGCTGATTTTTTCATCAATGGTGTGGGAAATTACCCAATTACTTTCATTTTCACACCCTGTGGGGCTAATTGTTCATGTCCAATAGCATGGTCCAAGAAGGTGACTTGGGCTTTGGCAAATTTGCTTTTAGCTAGGTTTACCACCAAGCCTGCCTTCTGAAGTCGATCGAACAAGTCCGATAAATGTTGTAATTGTTCCTTCCCATGAGTGACTAAAAATCACTAGGTCATCAATATACTCCTGCAAATGTGTTGCTGGTCAAAGCACAGCAGGCCAGGCAGCATCTCAGGAATAGAGAATTCGACGTTTCGAGCATAAGCCCTTCATCAGGAATGAGAGAGAGTAGCCAAGCAGGCTAAGATAAAAGGTAGGGAGGAGGGACTAGGGGGAGGGGTGATGGAGGTGGGATAGGTGGAAGGAGGTCAAGGTGAGGGTGATAGGCCGGAGTGGGGTGGGGGCGGAGAGGTCAGGAAGAGTATTGCAGGTTAGGAGGGTGGTGCTGAGTTGAGGGAACCGACTGAGACAAGGTGGGGGGAGGGGAAATGAGGAAACTGGAGAAATCTGAATTCATACCTTGTGGTTGGAGGGTTCCCAGGCGGAAGATGAGGCGCTCCTCCTCCAGCCGTCGTCGTGCTGGAGGAGGAGCGCCTCATCTTCCACTAGGGAACCCTCCAACCACAAGGTATGAATTCAGATTTCTCCAGTTTCCTCATTTCCCCTCCCCCTACCTTGTCTCAGTCGGTTCCCTCAACTCAGCACCGCCCTCCTAACCTGCAATACTCTTCCTGACCTCTCCACCCCCACCCCACTCCGGCCTATCACCCTCACCTTGACCTCCTTCCACCTATCCCACCTCCATCGCCCCTCCCCCTAGTCCCTCCTCCCTACCTTTTATCTTAGCCTGCTTGGCTACTCTCTCTCATTCCTGATGAAGGGCTTATGCTCGAAACGTCGAATTCTCTATTCCTGAGATGCTGCCTGGCCTGCTGTGCTTTGACCAGCAACACATTTTCAGCTGTGATCTCCAGCATCTGCAGACCTCATTTTTTACATCAATATACTCCACACAGTTGGGTAATCTGGCAATGACCTCATTAGTTAATCTCTGAAATGTGGTTGGAGTGTTTTCATACCAAATGGCATGATCTTGAACTGATATAGTCCATTTGACATTACAGAAGCCGAAATTGCCTTTGCCCTCTCTGACAGAGGTACTTGCAAGTAGCCTCTGAACATGGCCAACTTAGAAATGTAAGTTGCTTGTCTCACCTTTTAGAAACAGTCCTGCAACCATGGAGTGAGATATACATCACTCTTTGTGACGGCATTGATTTTGCAATAGTCCACACATAACCATTGGGTACCATCTGGCTTTGGCACCAACACTATGGGTGAACTCCAGTCACTGTAATTCACTTTGATTCTGCCATCTTGGAGCATGTGCTGTATCTCCTGAACCTGTGCGAACTTTAGAGGGTTATGCCTATAAGGATGCTGCTTAATCAAAACAGTATCTCCTGTATTTACATCATGCACAGTTAGTGTAAATTAGTGTAGTACTTGCCAGTTTATTTCCGCATATCTCCCCATGTGATAGTAATAACTCTTTCAGGTCATTTTGATTTTCTTGTGGAAGGTAATTCAATAATTTATCCCAATTTTTGACAATGTCTTCATTGTCCAATTTGATTTGAGGAATGTCCAATTCAGAATCCTCTGAATTTGGTTCTTTCTTCTGTGCTATAATCATGAACACCTTCTCTTGCTTTTCTTCCCTACCAAATACCTTCTGAGCATATTCGCATGACATGCTCTGTAAGATTCCTTCCTGTGTGGAGTCCTCATCAAGTAGTTCATCTCATTCAATTCCTTCTCAATTTGATATGGTCCACTAAACCTTGCTTTTCAAGGCTCATCTGTCACTGAAAGTAACACCAATATCTTATCACAAGTTGCAAAATTGCGAATTTGTGATTTCTTATCTGCTTCTTGTTTCATTGTATGCTGTGATACTTTTAAATACTGTCTAGCCAACTGTCCAGCTCTATTTAATTGTTTTCTAAAATTTCATATATTGTCCAAATGGGTGGTCTCTGAATTCTGATTTATTGATTTCTCCTTAATCAATTTTAACGGTCCTCTTACTTCATGTCCAAAAATTAATTCAAATGGATTGAATTTGGTCAATTCATTCGGTGCATCTCTGATCGCAAAAAGTACAAATGGAACTCCCTTATCCCAGTCATCTAGATAATCCTGAACATAAGCCTTCAATATGGTCTTTAGTGTTGGATGCCATCTCTCTAGGGCTCCCTGCGATTCAGTAGATTTGAATTGCTTTATTCCCAAATTATCCATAACCTTCTTGAATAGGATGTGAAATTTGATCCTTGATCTGACTGGATCTCTATTGGCAGTCCATATCGATTTTAAAAAAAATTCTTCTTTCAGCTGTGATGTTGCGCAATGGGATTGCTTCTGGAAATCTAGTCTACACATCCATTATTGTTAATGATGCTTATTCCCACTTTTTGTTTGAGGTAGGGGATCTATACAATCAATTAAGACTCATGTGAAAGGTTCCTCAAATACTGGAATAGGCATTAAAGGTGCAGGTTTTATTACTGCCTGTGGTTTTCTGATTAGCTGACATGTTTGACATGTCTGGCAAAATTCAGCTACCTCTTTGTGTAGTGCAGACCAGTAAAAATGTCTTTTTATTTTAGCCTGTGTTTTCCTCACCCCTAAATGACCTCCAAGTGGTAGCTCATGTGCCACTCACATCACCTCCTTTCTATCCCATGTTGACAAAACAATTTGATGGATCTCTGCCCATTTCTTATCTGCTTGAATGAGTGATGGTCTCCATTTCCTCATTAAGACAACATTTGTTAAGTAACAACACACAGCAATGCATTCACTTTCTTTCTCGGTAAATGCCTTTTGATATAATTGTTTTAACTGTTCACCTTTCTGCTGTAAATCTGCTTAGTAGAGCTAAAGACACTGGCATGTTTACCTATTTACTCCTTCTCTGTTCCACTTATCTGATCAAAGGAAGTTTTGGATAACTCTATCAGTGCCTTTTAACCTCTCCTGCTTCAACTTGTGCCTCTGTGATCTTGTGATCACACAATCAGGGAAAATTCCTGGATAAAGGTCCTTCATTTCTTCAGTTGCCTGTATCTCTGAAGGCTTTTCAGCTACAAAAGGCAGCATGTCTACTGGTGAATCAGCAACATCATTTGCAAAGACAAATTATATTCCTGGAGCTGAGAGTTTGTCCAGTTCTCCTACCACAAATTCTCTATTTTTCTCTGGACTCTCTAGCCTCACTTTACATAACTGAGCACTTTTTGTCTCACCATAAATTCCTGTTATCAGTACCTTTTCTGCCAATAGTCTCTCAGAGTGCATATCTCCTCATCCTTCAGCATTACAGACTGAGAGGATCCTGTGTCACTTAATATTGTAGCCTCCTATTACCTCACATATTAACTTTACCTATTACTCCTGGCCTTTGTGAATAAATATTATCCTTGCAAATATTTTTTAAGCAGATCTGGCACTTCCTCCCTAATCAAACTCTGATCATCTTGTACACTCTGAGGCAGTTGTCTAACATCCCTTGTGCTTTTTATTACTCTTCCAACAAAACTTCCAGGCTTGTCTGGTTTTCATACATCTGACTTTCTCCTTATCCACCAACACTGTGATTTTGTATGGCCCAGTTCATTACAATGAAAACACCAAAACCTTTTAACTTCATTATCCCCATCAAGAGTTTCTTTTTTACACTGTGGTAAGTTTTCCTTATGATCTTCACTGAGATATACCTTTCCTTTTCCAGACAGGATTTTTCTTTGCCCCAATTTCTATCTTTCATGGACTGAAATTGATTCAGGAAGCCAAAACTGAGTTTAATGGACCAGGTCATAATCATCACCCACTTCAGCTGCTAACCTAGCTGTTTTAACTCTCTGCTCCTCCACATGAGTTTTCACTACTTCAGGCAGTGAATTTTTGAATTGTTCCAAAATAATTACCTTTCTAACATCATAGGTTTGCTCAATTTTTAAAGCTCTTATCCATCTATCAAACTTATTCTGTTTGATCCTTTCAAACTCAATATAGGTTTGATCAGGGTCCATCCTTAGATTTCTGAAACATTGTCTCTTGGCTTCTGGTACAAGCTCGTATACACTTAAAATGGCTTTTTTCACCTCCTCATACTCCCCAGATGCCTAATCTGATAGTGACGCAAAAACCTCACTAGCCTTACCTGCAAGTTTTGCTTGGATCACCAGAACCCACATTGCCACAGGCCATTGCATTTGTCTAGCCACCATTTCAAATGAGATGAAAAAGGCTTCCATGTCCTTTTCATCAAATTTAGGCAATGCTTGAACATGCTTAAACAGTTCCTCGCTAGGGGCTTGCTCCTCCTCATTCCCTTCCTCACTAAGTCAACCTTCAGCCTGCATCTCCAGCCTTTTCAGCTGACTTTCCTTTTTAAGTGTCAGTTTTTGAAGTTCAAAGCTTTCTCTTTTTCTATCTCTTCTGTTTCTAATCATAACTCCATCTGTTTCATTTTTGATGCACTTTCTTTATCTCTCACCTCTAATTCAATCTGCTTCATTTGCAATTGAATTCTTGCCACCTCTATAGATTCTGATGGTTTCTCCAGCAAGTTTAAATGTTGAGCTACTGCTGTAAGTATTTTTCCTTTCCTCACAGAAGCAGACAGTTCCAATTCCAGCTTCTCTACTAATTCTTGCCACTTGGTCTTATTTACTTTTTGCAAAACTTGCTAAGTCACCGCATCCTCATCCAGAAAACTATTGGTGACTAAAAGAGCCATTACTATCCCAAGCTTTGTCTACACAACCAAACCAACACCTGAAATAAAGATGCTCATACCTATCACTCACTATTTAAAATCCTGCAAAGAACCCCAATCTGTTGTAGACTTGGCCAGACCCCACAAAACATTCTTAAGCAGGCAGCTCAGACTATAACATTGCAATTTGTTTTGGTAAGTGTACAGTGAAAATTACCCAGAGTGAGGTAGCTAGGTTGACTACTAGATTTTAAAACAGATAACAGCACAGTGGCTCAGTGGTTAGCCTCACAGCACCAGGATCCCAGGTTCGATTCAAGCCTTGGGCGATTGTCTGTATGGAGTTTGCACATTCTCCCCATGTCTGTGTGGGTTTCCTCTGGATGCTCCGATTTCCTTCCATGATCCAAAAATGTGCAGGTCAGGTAAATTGGCCATGCTCAATTGCCCATCATGTTAGGTGCATTAGCCAGAAGGAAATGGGTCTGGGTGGGTTACTCTTTGGAGGGTCAGTGTGAACTTGTTGGACCGAAGGACCTGTTTCCACACTGTAGGTAATGTAATCAATAAGCAAACTCCCTTTAAAAACCTGTATAAATGGAACATATGCTTACAGGTTGAAGTTGAAGGGCAGAAAAAAAGAGAGTTGTCACACATTTCTAGTTCAAGACTGAATTAAACTGCTCAGCTCGAAAGCTGACCATTCCTCTTTCATTGTACAGGTCACTTTAAAACATGTCCACTTTGGCTTGAAGTTTACATATAAACAAAAGGCCTCTCAAAATTCTTTTCACCTTTGTACCAAACCAGACTAATCAGAGCCTGACCTGGTTTATTGCCTCTCTGAAAAACATCAAAGACAGAGTATCCTTGAGGCAAAGAACAGTCTTGTTTTTTAAAAAAAGGGACTAGCTTTGTGACAACTCTGAGGGCATTGAGGAAACATTGGAGATATGAGGGGCAGGGAAGGTGTCCCTTATGAAATGATATGAAGGAATATGAGGACATGGAGTTGGCATTGTGACATACAGGGGAGAATGCAGGGGGTGTGGTGTATTTGAAGCATGAAGGTTTGACAGCTAGAGATTCATCCAAACAACTGAGCTTCCATTCCATTTGAAGGCAGCAGGCATTCTAGTCTGCTGGCCATGCCATCTCCTGGCTCATTTGCTGCTTCCCCCAGGCAGATCCGACTTCATTCCAGTCTGTATACCCGGAACAAGAACATAGTGGGCAGTGAACTGATCTGGAAATTTCCCAACTCAACTGACCCACTTGCTGCATGAAGATTTTGCGCAAAGATTCTGCAAAATGATACACACATGTGTTAAAATTTGTAGTGCAAAGACCATGTTTTTGTATTTTTTAAATAATTTTGATGATGGACTGAAATGGAGAAAGGACTATTTTCAAAACCAAACGTCATGAAAAGAACAGCTGCACTTTATAAAACCTAGCCACCAGCACTTGTAAGTGTTACTTATATTGTTGTTTGTTCAACCAATGTGCTAAGTTTATTTGCAGATGAACTGGCACCAGAGGACATGTATAAGGTGAGTTTCAACCAACATCAAATGGCTGATTAGTTGGTGGGAGTGGTGACCAGTTATTGATGACAAAGATCTTCTGCCTGCCACAAAATCTGATTGGCCTCAGATAGCTGAACAGTTTGTGACTATGAACAATCATAACCAAAAGCTTTTGGACCTCTGGAAGGGGAAGCTTTGTCCTTTTCTCATAGTTAACATCACTTAAAGTCTGAAGATTGCCTTTTTTCCACCTATCTGTTGCTTTAACAAATAAATCTGAGACTTTATAAGTTGTGAACCAGTCACCCTATGCCTCCTGAAGCAAGTGAAAGTATTTGCTGAAGTGAGATTGAAAAGCAGCAAGCCATGAGAAGCTGAAAGGATCATCTGAGTAAACCCTGTGGATAAAAGCGATTGAACTGTCATCCCAGTTTTTCTTTCTTTCTGTAACATTGATGTGTTTTGTATCTGTGTCTATCTGCATAAAGTGAGAGTTACAGAGGGTAAAAAAATTAACTTGTCGAGTTCTATGTCAACAGTTCATAATTTTATTTATTTGCAATAAATAATAATTCTTGTTAAGTACAGAAACCTGGTTTGTGCTCTTTGTTAACCTGCATCTGTAAAGAAAGGTAAATTGGGGAATTTTGAGTACACCTATAAAATTTCTAACTTTTTATAGTGTAATAAAGTAGAGGTGGACCCTCCCGAGAACTTCAGGGAAGGATGTCATTGAAATGTGGAACTTTTTCAAGGAACAGATACAATGTGTCCTTGATATGTATGTACTAGTCAGACAGGAAAGCGATGGTCGTGTGAGGGGACCTTGGTTGACGAGGGAGGTTGAATGTCTAGTAAAGAGGAAGAAGGAGGCTTACATAAGGTTGAGGAAACCAGGTTCAGACAGAGCGTTGGAGGGATACACGATAGTCAGGAGGGAGCTGAAGAAAGGGATTAGGAGAGCTAAGAGAGGGCATGAAAAATCTTTGGCGGGTAGGATCAAGGATAACCCTAAGGCCTTTTATGCGTATGTGAAAAACATGAGAATGACGAGAACGAGGGTAGGTCCGATCAAGGACAGTAGTGGGAGACTGTGTATTGAGTCAGAAGAGATAGGAGAGGTCTTGAATGAGTACTTTTCTTCAGTATTTACAAATGAGCGGGACCGTATTGTTGAAGAGGAGAGTATGAAATGGACTGGTAAACCAGAGGAGATACTTGTTAGGAAGGAAGATGTGTTGGGCATTTTGAAAAACTTGAGGATAGACAAGTTCCCCGGGCCTGACGGGATATATCTTAGGATTATGTGGGAAGCAAGAGAGGAAATTGCAGAGCCATTGGCAATGATCTTTTCGTCTTCACTGTCAATGTGGGTGGTACCAGGGGACTGGAGAGCGGCAATTGTTGTGCCCCTGTTCAAAAAAGGGAACAGAGATAACCCTGGGAATTACAGGCCAGTTAGTCTTACTTCGGTGGTAAGCAAAGTAATGGAAAGGGTACTGAGGGATAGGATTTATGAGAATCTGGAAAGACACTGCTTGATTAGGTACAACCAGCACGCATTTGTGAGGGGTAGGTCTTGCCTTACAAGTCTTAATGAATTCTTTGAGGAGGTGACCAAGCATGTGGATGAGGGTAGAGCAGTGGATGTAGTGTATATGGATTTTAGTAAAGCATTTAATAAGGTTCCCCATGGTAGGCTTATGCGGAAAGTCAGGAGGCATGGGATAGTGGGAAATTTGGCCAGCTGGATAGAAAACTGGCTAGCCAGTCAAAGTCAGAGAGTGGTGGTAGATGGTAAATATTCAGCCTGGAGCCCAGTTACACGTGGAATTCCGCAGGGATCAGTTCTGGGTCCTCTGCTGTTTGTAATTTTTATTAATGACTTGGAAGAGGGAGTCAAAGGGTGGGTCAGTAAATTTGTAGATGATACGAAGATTGGTGGAGTTGTGGATAGTGAGGAGGGCTGTTGTCAGCTGCAAAGGGACTTAGATATGATGCAGAGCTGGGCTGAGGAGTGGCAGATGGAGTTCAACCCTGTCAAGTGTGAGGTTGTCCATTTTGGAAGAACAAATAAAAATGCGGAATACAGGGTTAACGGTAGGGTTCTTAGTAAGGTGGAGGAGCAGAGAGATCTTGGGGTCTATGTTCATAGCTCTTTGAAAGTTGCCACTCAGGTGGATAGAGCTTGTAAGAAGGCCTATGGTGTATTAGCAGAGGGATTGAATTCAAGAGTCGTGAGGTGATGTTGCAGCTGTACAGGACCTAGGTAAGGCCACATTTGGAGTACTGTGTGCAGTTCTGGTTGCCTCACTTGAGGAAAGATGTGGAAGCTTTGGAGAGGGTGCAGAGGAGATTTACCAGGATGTTGCCTGGAATGGAGAATAGGTCATATGAGGATAGGTTGAGAGTGCTAGGCCTTTTCCCATTGGAATAGTGAAGGATGAGGGGTGACTTGATAGAGGTTTATAAGATGATCGGGGAATAGATAGAGTAGATAGTCCCGGGTACAACAGAGTGTTACAAGGGGACATAAATTTAAGGTGAAGGGTGGAATGTATAGGGGGGATGTCAAGGGTAGGTTCTTTACCCAGAGAATGGTGGAGGTATGGAATGCGCTGCCTGTGGGAGTGGCAGAGTCAGAATCATTGGTGATTTTTAAGCGGCAATTGGATAGGTACATGGATAGGTGCTTAAGCTAGGACAAATGTTCAGCACAACATCGTGGGCCGAAGAGCCTGTTCTGTGTGTATTGTTCTATGTTCTATGTTCTGTGTTTTAACTTAAACCAAATTGCCCAAAGGGGAGCGCTTTGCCCTATGATCTGTTAAAAAGAGCATGAGGAGTGGTGTGATCCATTTTTTAAGCAACTTCTAGTGGTTAAGTAAAAGAAATCTCTGACACTAACTTTATAATGCACAAGTAACAATTTATTTATCTAACTCTAACAGTGAACAAATTAACTAAACAATTAACAGATCGAACAATTCCCCTGTAACTGCTTATTCCCAAATAAAGCAAGATTCTAATTGTATGCTGTTCCAATAAATACAAATCCCATTTATATCCCAAAATAATAAAATTTAGTCTCTCGAAATTATAGCCAGGTTATGTGTCTTCTGGAACTTTCTGTGTCTTCTCCACTGATCCTTCTGTTAGGGCAGTACATGGTTAGCGCTGCTGCCTCTTAGCATCAGGGACCTGGGTTTGATTCCTGCCTTGGGTGACTGTCTGTGTGGAGTTTGCATGTTCTCCCTATGTCTGTATGGATTTCCTTTGGGTGCTCTGGTTTCCTTCCACATTCCAAAAGATGTGCAGGTTAGGTGAATTGGCCATGTTAAATTGCCCTTGGTGTTAAGTGCATTCTTCAGGGGGAAATGGGTCTGGGTGGATTATTCTTTGGAGGTTTAGTGTGGACTTGTTAAGCTGAAGGGCCTGTTTCCAAACTATAGAGAATCTAATCAAAATGTTTTCTCTGTAGATTCTTCTGTCATGAATTTATCTGGTGCACTACGAAATCATGGTAAATAGATGATGCTTCCTCTAAGGGCTGAGAGCTGCTATCTCTTAGCAGATGGCACTTAGCTCTGATGATTTTTCAGCTGCCCTCTTCTTTTATACCCTTGATGAACTATCAATATTTTTACAATAGGTTTGGTCCTAGGTTATCAAAACAGTAAAATTTAAATTTCATAGGTTTTTGGTAGCTAGGGGGCTGGTTTTAATTGATTGGCTAAATTTACAACCTGTTGTCTTGATAAAACTGCTGCTTGGCATTTTGATCCAAAATGTTTCAAGTTGGTTCCTGCAAACTTTATAGCAGCTCCAGACATCCATTTTAACTCTAATCACCAAAAAAAACCACTATGATTTAAAGGGACCACATAATGCTTTCCGCATTTTACAATTTAACAATCTTACACACATTGACTTAATAACCGTGCTGACTGTGGTGATACTGGGGCTTGATTTCCAAAATGCCCTATCCTAGTAAGGAGTGACAGATTGTTCTTGAGCTCCATTACTGCTAGTCTTGGCTGTGGAATTAGTGAGCCACTGTACACTGAAAGTTCTATCTTCCTGGTTTTTGTCATGGCTTTTCATGCCTGTTGATACATGATGTTAAGACATTATGAGATAGTTGTATTGTCAATCCTACCCAAAAATTAAGTCACATATTTTCTGAGGACAGATAATTTGAATTTTTGCCAATAGTCTGCTTGATCTGATGTATTCCACACAATTTTACTTTATTAATTGGTAGACCAGCACTTATTTTCTATCCTTATTGCCCAGAGGGCAGTTAAGAATCAACCACATTGTTGTGGATCTGGAATCACATGCTGGCCAGACCAGGTAAGGAAGGCAGTTTCATTCCCTAAAGGCATTTGTGAACAAGATGGGTTATCCCAGTAATCAACAATGGATTCATAGTCATCATTAAACTCTTAATTTCAGATTTTTATTGAATTAAAATACCACCATCTACCAGAGCAGGATTTGAATGCAATGTCCCAGTACATTACCTGGTTCTCTGGATTAACAGTTCAGCAATAATATCACTTGGCCATCACCGCCTCATTTTGGCAATATGAAATGTGTGCTCACTACTTGTCTCTTTCAAGTGTAGGCAGTCTCTATGTTACAAATGGATTATATTCTGGTATCCATTCACAAGCTGATTTATTTTCAAGTCAGAACATAATTCAGGTGCTGATTTTCTACTGTGACAGTGTAAAGCAGTCATTCATAAGTAAAGGAAATGTTCATATGTGGGTAAAGATCAGCTACCCTGCTCACCACAGCATGGCCACAGAAAAAAGACAGAAGCTGTCTTGTAAAACACAGAAGTCAAGCCAGACAACACATACAGAAACTACCCATGATTTGGAGATGCCGGTGTTGGACTGGGGTGTACAAAGTTAAAAATCACACAACACCAGTTTATAGTCCAACAGGTTTAATTGGAAGCACACTAGCTTTCGGAGCGATGCTCCTTCATCAGGTGATAGTGGAGGGCTCGATCGTAACACAGAATTTATAGCAAAAATTTGCAGTGTGATGTAACTGAAATTATACATTGAAAAATTGATTGTCTGTTAAGCCTTTCATCTGTTAGAATACATGATAGTTTCACTTCTTTCATGTGTAAATCACAAAACCCTTCTTTTTAAAGTTGCATTCTCGGGTTAGCTGCTAACAATGGTGATAGCTAGACAATATGTTGAAGGTGTTAGCCCCCTGTGTTCTCTGTCTATGACCTGATGTTCAGATTGATTCTGATCTAACAGTGTTTTACATAACTTCCTGCAGTTTTTGAGCTCGGAGTTCTACATGAATATATACAGTTTTTGAGCAATGTGCAATGTAACTCTGCAATACAAATTCACCCCACACAAAATATGTGTGTGCATGTGGGTCTTTGTCTGTTTGTGTGTTTGTGTCTGTCTGGGTGGGGGTTGTGAGTGTGAGAAAGTGTTTGTGTGTGTGTGTGTGTGTGTGTGTGTCTCAGTTTCGGCCAAACAGGCCAACATAAAAATCCAAACATGGCCAAGCCACTCCCAGACCAGAGAATACACTTCCGCAAACAGCTTTCACAATTAGCTCCCAGCCCAGTTTAGCACTGCAGTCCCAACACCCTAAGGACAGGCTCCTTTCCCATTGAAACCAATACCGCATAAACAAAGAGGCAGACTGAGAGACCCTGGAAGACTTCGCTTCCAGGAGGAACATAATGGACACACCTGAATGCCAGGACATATTTGCATGGACAGGAAATACAATGAAGAATCCTCTAGAAGACATTCACACCCACTCACAGAGACGGCTAGAATCTCCTGTGTCAAATACAAATGAATTGCCACTGCCTGACGTTTGATTAACTTCCACTCAGTTTGTTCTTGTTTTAATCTCTTTACAATTTTCACCATTATACTGTAACTGCTTTACAATTATCACCTTAATGTTGTCCCTTATAAACATGCCTACACTTTCTGTTCTGGGAAGGGTGCATTTCGCCATCTATGCAGAGAATCAGTTCTGTCTCAGCCTGGTTAATTTCTCTTCTGTGATATTGTTTTGTTTAATAAACTGTTTGTCAATTTCACTATGATTCTTGTTTATGATCTCTGATCAATTGGGCTCAATTCTCTGACAAAGGCCTTTAAAATTATACATGGGATTGAGCTTGAAGTATGAACTTACATAAGTCACACATTCATAAATCAAGGAATTATTGTAAATGATGAAATTCTGATTGGTTGATCACTTCATGGTCGTTATTCTGTGTGGATGATACTCCTTGTGCATAGTCTATTTAGGTCAGTATGCTCCTTTCTGCAGCTGCAGCAACTTTTGTTCTAGAACACTGCCTTTGCCAATCGAATTCTTGCCAAATGCTTTGCAATTCTTTGCTTGGTGCATGTACAACATTATACCTTCAACATATCTCATATTTGAAATGTTAATACTGCTTTCTTTCCAGAAGTGTGCCAGACTTACTGAGTTTCCTAAGCAATTTTTGTTTTTATTTCAAACCTTCCACTTCTTGTTATTTTTAAGTGTTTGAGTGATTGTGCAAACTAATGAGATTGTACTTAAGACCTCTAAGTTTCTCTGTCCAGTGAGCTTCATTTTGGATTTATGCCCATCCTTCAGTGACTCATCAAAACTAAATGTTTTTGTGTATTTTGAAAATCTTGCTGGAAGGCTTCCATCAGGTGGATATAATCATCAACTCAAGAATTCTGTTTCCCAACTTCCTAGAAAATCTCATAAAGCCCCTTTTTCACTGCATGCTCATGAAATAGTCTATGGATTCTGTAGGCTTCTGTCCAAATTACATAAATTCTGTCATTGGTCAGAGCATTGAGAATAGGAGTTGGGAGGTCATGCTGCGGCTGTACAGGACATTGGTTAAGCCACTTTTGGAATATTGTTGCAATTCTGGTTTCCCTCCTACTGAAAGGATGTTGTGAAATTTGAAAGGGTTCAGAAAAGATTTGCAAGGATGTTACCAGGATTGGAGGGTTTGTGCTATAGGGAGAGGCTGATTAGGCTGGGGTTGTTTTCCCTGGAGCGTTAGAGGATGAGGGGTGACATTAAAGAGGTTTATACAATCATGATAGGGCATGGATAGGACAAGGTCTTTTCCCTTGTCTGGGGAGCCCAGAACTAGAGGGCGTGGGTTTAGGGTGTGAGAGAAAAGATTTAAAACAGGCCTAAGCGTTTTATGCAGACGGTGGTGCATGTACAGAATGAGCTGCCAGAGGAAGTGGTAGAGGCTGTACAATTATAGCATTTAAAAGGCATCTGGATGGGTATATGAATTGGAAGGGTTTAGCGGGATGTGAGCTAAGTACTGGAAAATAGAACTAAATTAATTTAGGATATCTGATGGGCATGGATTAGCTGGACTGAAGTGTCTCTTTATTTGCTGTACATCTCTCTGACTTTTAAGACTCTATGAGAACAAGAGCGGAGATAAAGGAGAAGGAATACAGTCATACACAAAGTGCAATGAGAGAAAGCATAATTAAGGAAATTGTGTGTCCACGAACAAGCTAGACAGCTGACAGCTTATCCACAGAAGTGGTGAGGCCAGTGGTGGTCTAGGTGACTTGAAATTTAACAGTGTAGTTCAACCATTTCTGGGTATCTGTCCAGATTGCGAGCACTACATTGACCTGAGTCCATGTAGTGCTTCCGACCAAGCTGACTGGATCTGATATCACAGTTTCCTCTGGTGGTCCTGAGGAATGAGGATGGCCCTTCTTTGCACCATCCCATCCACTAGGACCTCTAGATCTTTATCAGTGAAACATGATACCAACTTGCTTCTGTTGGACATTTCTAGGACAATTATTCCAACATTGCAACAATGAAGAACAGCTCTAGGCTGCCAGCGCTTGTCCTAGTGCATAGCTGTGTTTTAATTATGGTGTCAGTGCCAGGAATTCTGGGAGATTTCAGCAGTAAGGTGTACAATGCTGCTAGTGAGCAGGTATCAGCATGAAGGGATGCAATAGAGGCATAGTGCATAGACAATAGGGTGAGCCCTAGAGAATTAGTTGAGAAAACTCTTTACACCTCCCAGAATGTAATCTTCTAGGATACTCCCTGAAATTTACATTTAGGTGATTTTTAATAAACTTCTACCCAAAAAATTACTGAGAAAAGGAACTGAGAAGAATTTAAATGAGACAGGCATCACCAAAATTACAGGAAGACCAGTGCAATTTTAAGAAAAACATATCTGTGGGTAACCACATGATGAAGGAACAGTGCTCCAAAAGCTAGTGCTTCCAAGTAAACCTGTTGGACTATAACCTGGAGTTGTGTGATTTTTATCTAATATTTTGAAAGATTAACTGGTAGTTGCATAAAATTTGACTAGCCTCATAAATATTGTGTCTGATAAAAATGAACTTGACTGTCATTGAAGAAACCTCTGCGCAAAAGCACAAAAGGACTAATAGTTGTTATTCAATTGTTACAAATATTCCATTTGTCTTGATTTATGAAATTCTCATTAATGCAAAGGGTAACATCTTGTTTTAATTAAACTACCTACAATAAGCAAATAATTTAATTATATATTGATGAGCAATATATCTCTGTTACTATCATGAAATATCATTAAATAATACTTGCATAAGTATGATTGCATGAAAATTATTGAATATTATCAGTGTTAATATAAGTTATTAAGTATTAATGTTCACTTTCAAAATTACAAACTCTACAACTTACTAAAGTTAATCAGTTTCATAGACACCTCAATTATATAATATCATTTCTAATTAACCTTGTTGAGTAGCTGATACCATTATTGACTTTACTATGTGTTATACTTTCTGCCCCAAAGTAAAATACATTAGGTAATATTCTAATCTCCGAGGACAGAAACATTTGTAATTTCAAATGAAGTGACAAGAAATTAAATGCTCAACTCTGCCAAGAAGAGCCTATTTGATTAAAATTGAGCCTATTAAACAAATTGATTATTAGATTTTTGTTAGCTACAAGGAGATGTCTGTCTTATGTGTTCTTATTATCTGGCTGTTGTCAGATTCTCTGTGCATCCTCTATCTCTGATGGTTATTCTGCAAGTCTCTAGCTTCAGAAAGGTTCAACTATTACCTGTATTTTAAATCATCTCTCTATCCACAGCTACATCACCATACAGGACTTGTCTGAATTTTTGCTGTAGCTTGGTTGGCAATAATGAACCTGTACAATTGAAAATAAATGTATAAAATTTGCATCTATATATAAACTGGAAATAAATGAAAGTGCAAAAGTGATGTAGCATGGAAAAGCATTTTATGTTGAAATGAACTACAGATATTACTGTCAAGTCTTCTCAGTTTCTGAGCTTTAGAGGCCTAAGCTTAACATAAAACTTAAAATAAAATACCTGACCTTGATAACAGCACTTATTTCAGTTGAGTTCATTGATCAAAAGGACATATTCAATATTTATTTGGAAGAAATTTATTGTCTGGGATACAGTTTCATGACTGCAGTGGGAAAGAAATGCAGAGTGAGGATTACATAAATCTACATCTGTCAGAGCTGTCTTTTGGCTCTCCTTTCTGCAAAATGAATTCAGACCCCCTTGAGTCAGGCTAGAGGGACCTAACACAAGACTAAATTCCACCTGTCACATTGGAAGCTGTCCCCTCATTACTATGAATAAGTTCACATCTGTGAATCTTAATAAATTGACAAGCTCAACACTGCTAAATACCAAATGCACGCATTTAACAAGTAAAAACTAAAAACTGAGAATTACCTTGTCCCCCAGTCATTTTTGGACATTAAAATTGAAATCTTATGCAGTTAGTTCCACTTAACAATTCTCAACATAGCTTCAAAATCAAACCATTTCAATGGAATTTTACTGGTATATTTCCAGGTCAAGAAAAGAATGCATTGTTTCTATACATATGTCACCAATTACTGAATACAAAATGTGGAACTGTCAACTATTTTATTGTTGTTTGAAATTAATTAAAGATTTTGCAGCTTTTCAAAGTATCCATTCAATGTGGGAATTGAAAGCCTATTATAATTGCAATTATCTTCAAATTAAGGTAGAAGAAAATTGCCTCTGTACTACTCCATTTCAGGTGAAAAAGCCTGAAACTGTGCAAAGCGCCAAGCAAAACACTTCTGGCATAGTACATGTGACACAGGCTGACTGTAAATATCTTAATATCTATATATGTTGTGCATGCACAGAAAGCATGTATACATTGTAGCATCAAACTGTACTTTCTGTTGATTTAGCATTCTGTCAGCCATTTTGGATCTGACAGGTCTTGTTGATATTGTTTCATAATCATTCCCAGGTGAACATGCCTTGAGCTGCCTGATAGACTCCCTCCAACAGTAACACTGCATAAAACTTTCAAGTAACATGCTTTTGACTCAATTTTGCTGCTGTGGAACAATTGGAGATATTGTGTTGAGTGTAAGCTGACAGACATATTTGGATTGACATGAGAGTAGTGGTGGATTTCATTAAGAAAAATGGAGGATTGGAAAACCTACAGGAGAAAGGCTACTTTTAGTAATGGAAAGTATGTTTGCAGCTTACTTGGATCACAATATCACTTGGAGATGGAGCAGAGGTGGAATGAGAGCAAACTGTATATAAGGGAGGAGGAGGTCTTTCAATAGAAGCCATACACTCCACGGATCTTTAGAGAGCACTTTTACCCTAATTCAGCCAAGAATTGTATCTGGGATGCCTAGATTGCACTAAAGAGTTGGTAACTACATTGTCCCCCTTCTAGAAATCGGACATGCAGCTGCATAGCAGGGTGCTGCTGATGGCCATGAAGCTAAGTATGGCCCTTGTTTTCTATGATGCAAATTGCTACCAGTTGGGAGCAGATGATATAAACAACAAATTTGAAGCTGCTTTGACAGAGGCTCTGTACAAAAAAATGAAATTCATTATCTTCTGTCTTACTACAGATCAAACTTGTGTCTTTGACAGAATCGTGTAACAGGATGCAATCAACTGCATAAACTCAGTTCTGTGAGTCCCACATAACAAGCAGAAGATGTATCACAACACTAAGAACTGTTAAATTCATAATCATTGAGTGAATAAATTTCTCCACCTAGGTAGTAAATAATCATTCCCTTATCTTGAGACTGTGCTCCCATTCTACAAATTTCACAGCATTGATTCTGTCAGTACTTACCCTATTACAACCCTTCAGAATTTTGTGTGGTTCAACGAGATCGCTTCAGATTCTTCTGAACTCCAGAGACTATAGGACTAATTTGCATAGTTACTTAACATTGAACAATCCTCTGCAAGAACTAATGAGTGTATCGAAGCTTTGTGTCATAGCCTTCAATGAAATTACATCCTTCCTTCAATGTGGAAGTCAGTACTGCTCACAGCAATCTTTCCAAAGCTGTGAAAGTTTGTAGCAACTGTCATGGAAAGGAAGGAGAGGTGAATTGAAATATTCTTACTTTTTTTTGTCCATCTCTGGATTTTAATTTCACAGAATCCCTACAGAGTGGAAGCAGACCATCCAGTCCACATCAACTCTCTGAAATGCATCCCAGCCAGACCCAAACACCTACTCTATTCCTGTAACCCTGCATTTCCCACAGCTAACCCACCTAGCCTGCATATCCCTGGATAATATGGGCAATTTAATATTGCCAATCCACCTAACATGCACATCTGTGGACTGTAGGAGGAAATCAGAGCTCCTGAAGGAAACCCACACAGACACGGGCAGAATGTGCAAACTGCACACAGTCCGACACTGGAATCAAACCAAGGTCCCTAGCACTTTGAAGCAGCAATGCTAACTACTGCAGTGCTAACCACTAAGCCACCATGCCACCCCTCTGTCCTTCTCCCACTTCCTTCTACTTTTTTAAAATAGGCAAAGGTGTGTTTCCCCAAGCTAATTTAAAATGATCCACAGCATATTCTTTAGGGTAAAAACAAATGAGGGTTTATTAATACATTCAAAACCAGCGAAATGGTTCACATAATGTGTCAATCCAAGAAAGAGAAGTTTCAAATGTCAAAATACTTAAAATAAAAGACATAGGCTCATGTGAATTAGAATCTAATAAGTCCATGTCCATTGCAAGTCCTTTCAGTCGGCTGTTCACAGTTGTATTAGCAGAAAAGTATGACACTGGAAAGGCGTAGCAAAATAGGCAGCATCCGAGGAGCAGGAGAATCAACATTTTGGGCAGAAGCCCTTCATCAGAAAGCCCTATTCACAGATGTCCCATTTGCTTAGATGCAGTGGAATTGCTCCTGAAGGTGCAGTGGTTGTAAACTGGAAATTAGTTTATTCTGAAAGCAATTGCAGGATCCTTTCTAGAAATTAGACTTCTGAAAAAGATTGAAGTGGGAGACAAATGTCAGCTAAGCATGGAGCTACTTGTGGGGTGTTCTTTTCTGTGGTGTTAGAGGAGACTAGTAGAATGATTCAAAGCTATACAATTAAAGCTGTTAAAAACTCAGCAGTTTCAGTCACGTGGTTGGGGTTTTAGACTGATCCTCTTCCGTTATGGGATTGCTTTGGTGCCCCTTTATCCAAACCCATTACTTGTTTAAGAGGCTGTTCACACTAAGTGAAGCATGATAGGTTTTGATGGCTTTCTTTTAAACCAACCAAACTGTAGAGACACATTGTCTAAAATTATTTTGTGTTATCTTGACTGGAATGTTCATTAAACAAATTTGTCACATTCCAGAAAAATGCTAAATTTGATATTTGCAGAAACTTCTGAACCAGCCAACTTGCCCATTCTGTGTATGATAGCAGCCAGTTTTAAATCCAGCAGAGATCTTTCTTAGAAAATAAAAGTTATAGCTTTAAAAGGTAGAGTCTCTTTCACACTTGTTTTTGTGATGGGGATGAATTGGAGCATATGAAATTTTGGGGTCATTGTTGATGGTTTTCATGGAATGTGGACATCACTAGCTAGGTAGCATTTATTGCCCATCCCTAATTTGAAAGACAGTTAAGAGTCAACCACATTGCAGTGAGTTTGGAGTCACACATAGGCTAGACCAGGTAAGGATGGCAGTTTCCTTTACTAAAGGACATTAGTGAACCAAATGAGTTTTCCCAACAATCGTTTCATAGTCATCATTTAGACTCTAAAATCCAGATTTTTTTTTCTCTAATTGAATTCAAATTCCATCATGGTGGGATTGGAACTCAGGTCCCTAGAATATTAACTGGGCCTCTGAATTAACAATCCAATGATAAAACCATCAGGCCATCACCTCCCCTAAGGTGACTGAAGTGATGTAGTTTATCACATGAAGTTGATGATAGATATGCTAGGACATTGCCAGATGCACTCACTGACCCTGTCACTGCACTTCTTCCAGGATCAGAATTTTTGGGTTCAGACCATTATGGTATTGACCACAATGGTATCTTCTCATTCTGCTGTCCCTGGGAGCAGTACTGGAGAGCTTCCTAGATCCCTCCCTATCTTCTCTCTCTTCCTTTCAAACGTCCAGTGCTGAGGTTGCCAAGACCACAACTGAGTATCTAAGAGATGACAGTCTGATCTGCTGTTTCATACTGAAGCATTCTCCAGTAACTTATGTGTTTTTTAGCCACTTGAATGAGCTGCAGCAGCCAGAATGCTCCTCCCTTTCAAGAGGTGCAAACTAATATTAAACTAGCCTTGTTGGAGTCAGTCTTGGATATACCTGTGCTTCTCACTGATAGCATACTTAGCAACCTGTATCCCAATGTGCTGTAGACCATATTCATTGAGCTGAGCCTCGGTTGAATGCTAATTAATTGTCCCTGGTCAAAGTTTCATCAGTGATATTCCAATAACACTCTGATCCATGCCCCTCCCCCCCTCCTTGCTACCCCCAGGTGTAATTGGGACGAAGAAATAGAGTTAGCTCATGTATCCTACTCCAAAACGCTACATTCATCTTTGTAATGTTTTTGGGACTAGGGGAAGGAGAGTATAGGTGAGTGAGGATTTGAGGGGAATATAAAATGAAAAACATATCGTGGGAGTCAAACAAAACTATCAAATTTTGATTATTTAGTAATGAGGTATAATTTAAGGGCTGTGGTTTAAAACAACATTAAGTAGTGCAACCTCATGAAGAAAACCACAGGTTGCAGCTGCAAGGCAAGGGGATTTGACGTGTTAATTGTCCAATTATCCTTTTTATTGTGCACAGCTATTGGAACATAAAACAATTTGTCATTCTGTGTTCAATGATCTAACAAACCAGTCATACTTACGACAGTGGTGAATCCTGTTTACGTGGAAACATAGCACCATGCAGTGCAGAAAGAGACTTTGTGGGCTAACATACTTTGCCAGCTCTTTAAAAAAAAGATGAGCCCAGTGTAGTATATGTACTCGAAATATAGACTTGTGAGTTGAGATAGCCAGTGTATTTTGACAGATACATACACAAATCTTCAGACAGTGGGGAGATCAAAGTCATTGAATATGCTCAGGAAGTATTGGGCAAAGTACAAAATAAAAGCAATTCTTGAACTAACAGTCAGCATTCAACCAATAGGTGAAAACCTGGTGAGCAAAGTTGGAAGATGTAGAAGACTCATTTTTGAAGTTTACAACAAGTAGTGATGTTCAAAATGAGTAATTGAGGTAGATTATTAAGAACAGAGATATGGATTATCATTTATTTCTCATTTTTCAGGGAGCTGTGTGAGATCAAGTGAAGCAAGTGGCAATTGCTTTGACTGATTTATTTTTGCCTGTTGCTTGTAAAACAAAATGGCTCAATAATTCACATCACCCTTTGTCTCATTCTGAGGGTGAATTTGGCCCCTGAGTGGGTTTGGGTCAGGTGGAATGTTGAAAAAATGAGAAGTCAGACTCACCGCCTCAAGCCCCCAACCTAACCTCTTAATGTATTTTCTTTTATTTGCTCATGGGATGTTGCCCATTCTTATTTATCCAAAAGAAATTAAATGTCAACCATTCTCCTGTGGATCTGAATTCATGTGTAGGCCAGACCAGGTGTGGGTGGTGTATTTTCTTCTCTGAAGGAAATAATATTCCCTAAATGAACATAAATGAACCAGTTGGGTTTTAACAATTGACTATGGCTACATGGTCACCATTTATGTAGCTTCCTATCCCATATTTTTAATTTAATCTACATGTCATCATCTACTCGGGGAGGGATTCAACTCCCAAGACCATTAGCTCGGGGTTCTGATTACTACCATCAGCTTTCTTTTAACAGAAGTGGGATGTGAGGAAGGGAACCAGACCATTGCCAGCAAATGGATTGATAAATTAACGATTATCATGAGGTTAACAACCTTTGCGGAAAGGGGTTGGAGAGGGAAATATATCCCTGGTGGTGGGGCCTGTTTGGAGGTGGTGGAATGTTGGCGGATGATGCGGTTTATGCGGATGTTGGCAGGATGGAAGGTGAGGACTGGGGGGGTGTTCTGTCCTTGTTGCGGTTGGATGGGTGGAGTTTGGGGGTGGAGGTGCGAGACGTGGATGAAATGCATTGGAGGGCATCTTCAACCACATGGGAAGGGAAATTACAGCCTTTAAAGAAGGAGGTCATCTGGCGCGTCTGTGGTGGAACTGCTCTTCCTGGGAGCAGATACGGTGGAGGTGGAGGAATTGGGAATACTCAGGAGAGAGGGTGGGAAGAAGTATAATCCAGGTAGCCATGGGAGTCGGTGGGTTTGTAAAAAATGTCAATGTTAAGTTGGTCATCATTGATAGAACTGGAGAGGTCCATGACCTGGACCAACTCTGACACCTTCCCACCCCTTTCCGCTTTCCGCAAAGACTGTTCCCTCTGTGGCTACCTGGTCAGGTCCACACCTCCAACAACCCACCCTCCCGTCCTGGCACCTTCCCCTGCCACTGCAGGAATTGCAAAATCTGCGCCCACACCTCCCCCCTTACCTCCATCCAATGCCCCAAAGGAGCCTTCCACATCCATCAAAGTTTCACCTGAACATCCACCAATGTCATTTATTGTATCCGTTGCTCCGGATGTGGTCTCCTTTACGTTGGGGAGACTGGACGCTTTCTTGCAGAGCGCTTTAGGGAACATCTCCAGGATACCCGCACCAATCAAGCCCACCGCCCTGTGGCCGAACATTTCAACTTCTCCTCCCACTCTGCCGAGGACATGCAGGTCCTGGGCCTCCTCCACTGCCACTCCCTCATCACTCGATGCCTGGAGGAAGAACGTCTCATCTTCTGCCTCAGAACACTTCAACCCCAGGGCATCAATGTGGACTTCACCAGTTTCCTCATTTCCTCTCTCCCCACCTTACCCCAGTTCTAACCTGCCAGCTCAGCATTATCCTCATGATCTGTCCTACCTGCTAATCTTCCTTCCCATTGATCTGCTCCACCCTGCTCTCTGACCTTTCACCTTCATCCACCTCCATCCACCTATTGTACTCTTGGCTACCTTCTCCCCAGCTCTTCTCCCCTCCCATTTATCTCTCCACCCCGGAGGTTCCCTGCCTCAGTCCTGATGAAGGGCTTTTGCCCAAAAAGTCAATTTTCCTGCTCCTCAGATACTGCCTGACCTGCTGTGCAGCACCACTCTAATCTAAACACAACAAACAAGTCATTAAAACAATACTAAAGAGAGAAAACAAAACAGAAATAAATGCTAACGCACAGTAGAAAGCATTTATGCTGAGCTGATTTATCAGACTTGCAAGACTTTATTGCAACTGTACATAAAAACATTCCATTTTTAGAAATGTACTGATTCTGTGAATAGCTTTTCTGTCTTACCAATGGTTCCCAGTTTGTGAACCAGCTGTATGCACAAGCTTTTATACCTGTTTATTGTTAAATTTCTTTTAGTTTAATGATCCAGCTAACTGAAAATATCAATTCATCTTTGAATACAGGAACACCAGAGATAGGAACAGGATTTGATCATATGGAGTGCTGAGTCTGCTTCACTATGTAATAGGATCATGGCTTCAACTCACTTTTCAATTCCATATCTATTGATACATTTCAATTCCATATCTTTTGATACATTGCAACTTCTAAAATCTATCTCATCTTAAAATATATGCTACACAAATGTCAGCAATGACCATCTTCAAGAAGAGATAACCTAACTATGGCTTCTTGGCATTCGATGGCATTACCACCTCTAATGCCCCACTTCCAGGGCAGGTGACACTTCAACCTAGGTGACTTGACCTAGAGGTTATCACCACACCATAAGACCGATAAGGCTGTGAAACACTTGGAACTAAGCTGACCAGTGATGAAACTGTGCCTTAAAGTACAATTCCTGATGTGCGTTGACAATGAAGATAGAGAAGTAGTGTGTCAGCATTAAGAGAAACAGACCTGAGGAGCCAATCATCACATTATCTTCATCCCCATAATAAATCTTTTAAGCTATTCTAAGATATTTTATAAGAAATTCTGAACCTTGAACAAAGGTTATTGTAGTCACCTTTTGAGTTTTGAGAAGAACATTTATTATTCTGCCCACATATTTATCTTTTAAATTATGTTTTTATTTTTGTCTTCTTATACATCCTGGCAAACTAATCCCTCAAACAATGCTACTGAACAAAATTAACTTGTCTTTAATATTAGTAGCATTTGGGACTTTAATGTAAACAACTGTTCTTACTAGTAAAAATTAATTGATATACTAAAGAGTGTTTATTGGATTGCTAAGGATACGAAAGAAACATTTTAAAGTATACTTCTTTACAATGTTTTGTCAGTAAATAGCATTTTTAGATGAGAAGAAAAAGTGAGTAAATTATTTTATTATGAAGTTTTTGTTGAAGAAGATGTTTCATATGTTATTAAGGCAAATGTTGCATGATGTAGGTGTATGACCAACAATAGAGTGAAGCACATAATTGTCTAACAACAATTGAAAAGTTTAACATTACTTGTGAGTGATGAGGACTTTTGTCTGTATATATATTGTTTCTTTTATCTTCAGTTAATGTAGGACTGAGAATGTAACCTTATTGTACAATTATAAAACATTAACTTTTCAAAAGCCCAAATTGCTCCTGCCTCAGCCTTCCACTTTCATAAGTTTTAATGGAAGCCTTTATTGGGCAACTATGCAATGCTATGAATCATTTTCTTTCACTTTAGGTTTTACAATAAATTTCAAACTCTACTACATCCATAGCCCTCTCCTCAGTGAATATCAATACTCATTAAGAAGCTCAACCATTTTCTCTGACTCCACGCATAACATTCTGTCTTTTTCCTTAAGTGAGTCAACCATTTCTCTCATTACCCTCTTGCTTCTTATATATGAATAAATGGCTTTGGGATTTTCCTTAGCCCTGTTTGCTATAGATATTTCATGACCATTTTAAGCCCTCTTAGTTCCTCATTTCAGATTGGTCCCTCATTCCTGATATTCTTCTCAAATTTCGTCTGTTTTCAATCACCTAGACCTTATGTATGCTTCCTTTTTCCCTCTTAATTAGTCTCACAATTTCATGTGTCATCCATGGTTCATTAACTTGCCATTTCTATCCCTCATTTTTACAGGGACATGTCTTTCCTGAACTCTAATCAACTTTTCTTTAGAAGCCTCCCATTTTATCAAATGTGGATTTACCTTCAAACAGCTGCTCCCAATCTACATTTCCCAGCTCCTGCTGAATTTTGCTGCAGTTGGCCTTCCCCCAATTTAGCACTCTTCCTTTTGGACCAATCTCATCTTTCTCCATGAGTATTTTAAAACTGATGGAATTGTGATCACTATTCCCAAAATAAGCCCCTACTGAAACTTCAACCACCTGGCTGGGCCCACTCCCCAACACCAGGCCCAGTATGGCTTCTTTTCGAGTTGAACTATTTGCATACTGTTCTATAAAACTCTCCTGGATTCTCCTTACAAATTCTGCTCCATCTAGACCGCTAACACTAAGTGAATCCCAGTCAATGTTGGAAAAATTAAAATCTCCCATTACCCTGTTGCTCCTACATAATTTGTTTCCATATTTGTACCTCTACCTCACACTCACTGTTGGGAGGCTTATAATACAGCCCCAACATTGGTACCGTACCCTTCCTATTTCTGAGCTCTGCCCATATTGCCTCACTGCTCGAGTCCTCCAAAGTGCCCTCCTTCAGTCAAACTGTGATATGTTCTCTGACCAGTAATGCAACTCCACCACTCCTTTTACCTCCCTCTCTACCCCACCTGAAGCATCAATATCCTGGGATATTTAGTTGCCAATCATACCCTTCCTCAACCAAGTCTCAGTAATAGCAATAACATCATGCTCCCTGTTTCTAATCCAAGCCCTAAGTTCATCTGACTTACCTTTTACACTTCTCGCATTAAAAAAAATGCAAGTCAGACCACCAGTCCCTCTGGGATCATCCTCTGCTCACTACCTACTCTTCCCCTTAGTCACACTGACTTCATTATCTAGTTCCTTACAGGCTTCAGTTACTATCTCCTTACTGTCCACTAACCTCCTCATTTGGTTCCCATCCCCCTGCCACATTAGTTTAAACCTTCCTCAACAGCTTGAGCAAAAGCACTCTCTAAGGAATTAGTTCCAGTCTGGCCCTGGTGTAGACTATCCAATTTGTAATAGTCCCACCTCCCCCAAAACCAGTCCCAATGTCCCAAAACTCTGAAACCATCCCTCCTGCACCATCTCTCAAGCCAGTCATTCATCCTGTCTATTCTTTCATTTCTATTCTGACTCACACATGGCATTGGTAGCAATCCTGAGATTACTTTATCTGACATCCTATTTCATAACTTGGCTCTGAACTCTCTAAATTCTGCTTGTAGAACCTCATCCTGTTCATTACCAATATCACTGTCTGCAGCACAACAGCTGGCTGTTCACCCTCCCCCATCAGAATGTCCCGCAGCTGATCTGAGATATCCCTGACCCATGCACATGGGAGGCAACTTACCATTCGGGAATCTCGTTTTCGACCACAGAACTGCCAACCTATTCTCCTTACAATTGAATTCCCTATGATTATAGCCTTTCCACTGTTTTTCCCGCTCCTCTGTTAAACAGAGCCAGCCACGGTGCTGTGAATCTTGTTACTGCTGCCTTCCCCTGGTGAACCATCTTCCTCAGTAGTATCCAAAACCGTATATTTGTTTTCGAGGCAGATGACTGCAGGGACACCTGCACTGCCTTCCTGCACTTTCTCTGCCTTTTGGTCACCCATTCCCTTTCTCCCTCAGCAATCTTAATCTGTAGTGTGAACAATTTTTTTAAATGTGCAATCCACAACCTCCCCAGCATCGCGGATACCCTAAAGTCAATCCATCCAAACTCCAGAGTAATCATGAGGTCTAACAAGAGCTGCAGCTGGGCACACTTCTTGCATGTGAAGGAGTCAGGGACATCAGCTGCGTCCCTGAGCTCCCTCATTGGGCAAGAGGAGCATAACACGGGTCTGCGATCTCCTGTCATTTTTACTCTTAAGCTTAACTTAGTCCAACTATAATACCAAATAATAGATAAATGATAAAAGAAAAAAATTTTTTTTTTAACCAATCACAAGTTAAAAAAAGATATAAAACCTTTATCTTATTAACACACCAGAGAGCTTGTTTTGGTTAGAGGAGGAGGGTGGGTGTGAGACACTTAAAGCTGTGGTGTCTCAGGTTCAGCCACTGCCCAAATATATCAGTTCACTTACCTTCCCAGACTGCAACTCGACCACTCTCACTCCACTCCTCACTCTCACCGTTCCTGCTGATGCTGAAAAAGGAGGCCGTTGACTCTCGAGCTAAGTCCTTTTAGAGGGAAATCTACCTTCCCAGCAGCCCCCGGTCCTCGCTCTCATCTCTCCCACTGCTGCTGCGAGTACATTGACACCCATCATATCTCCTGTTTGCCTCCTCCAGTTATTTAAATCACATATTGTGGGCATTATGTGCCACACTGTCTGAAGGGTATTACAAGGCTCTCTGAGGCCAAGTCAAACATTAGAAATACATCTTGAGGATGTCAATTGTCTGCTCCACCATGGCCCATGAAAGAAATTGGAAGCCATAGCAAAAAAGAACACAATTGTGCAGAAACCCCAAGTCATTATCATTAACTATATGAGTTGTCAAAGCAAATAATTGATTGCAAAATGCTTTTAGATGAGCTAAGGATGTGATAAGTATTTTGTAAATGCAAAATATTTTCTTTCTCATTGGGAAATGTGTTAATATCCTTACCTTGCAAAATAATTTGTCATTTGTGTTACTTACCTGTTAAGTATTTTCCCACAGTATGCCACACATCATGTAATAACTAACATTGTCATTATTTAACTTCATCTTTGAGCAAGACCACCCTCTGTGCAACCATATTCTTTCCAGCTCAAGCATGTATAGTATGTTTCTGATTCACTGAGCACAAATGAGACCAGAGGGGTGCATAGATTGGAATGGGTTAAGGCTGTTTGTAGCTGTAATTTACCTGGACAGATTAATTTTAGAAAGGAGAAGCAAGTACTTTCTTTGTGTTAATGTAGCATAAATAAACAGCATTGTTTAAATATGTACTCTAAGAATTCAGGTTAATGAGTTCTATTGTGTGAAATGTCAGCTGCAGAACACAATAAAAAAAGACAGCAAGGGATTCTGGGAAAAACATAGAATTTTCTTGTCAGATGTTGCAATGGTTGTTTTTATATTTCATTCCTAATGGAGCATGTCTTTGTATCTCTTCCCATGATGGCATCTTCAAATCTACAAGTAGCTTTTAATACTGTGTGATACTACAATGATTTCAAAGTCATTTACACAAATATAAGGAACTGCGTGTTTCCATGGCAAACAAAGATGCACAGGTTTCACTAATAGTGCAATTTCTTTGTGCCTGTGACTGAAATACTGTTTAAAAAGTAATGAATCACTATTGTAAGTAAAGATAGCTTTTAGAGAGAACAGATTTTCATTTGTAAAACTCCTTTCACAACCTCAGCATGTCCCAGAGCACTTTGCCCTTGAACTGGGAAATAATCGCAGGGCTGTACAGAAAGAGCAAGGAAGTTATATAACTCTTTGAAAGAGTCTGTGCAGGCATGATGGGCCAAATATCCTCCTGTATTGTAACATTCCATGCTTTTTTGATTCATGCATTTGTAATGAACATAAGAAACAGCCTTGGCCTAATGATGAGAAAAATAATTTCAATAATGCAAAATTTTAAATGATCAAAAGCATATATTTTGTGTTTTTAAACATTTCTGTTGAATCCTAAGCACTACACACTTAGAGTCATTGGGTCATAGAATCCTACAGCACAGAGACAGGCCCTCTGGCCCAAACTGATCCATGCCGACCAAAATGTCCATCCATGCCCCTTCACTTGGCCATATCCTTCCTTCTAATCCTTTCCTACTCATCTATTTGTCTATAGCCTGTTAAACTTTGTTAATATACCTCCTCAACCACTTCCACTGGCAGCTCATTTCTTATGCATACCACCCTCTGTGTAAAAAGGTCGCCCCTTGGGTTCCCTTTTATTCTTTTCCCTCTAACCTTAAACTGCTGCCCTCTAGTCCTCGATCCCCCAATCCTGAGAAAAAGACTGAATGCACTGACCTATCCATGCCTCTCATGATCTTGTCCATTTCCATAATATTCCTCCTTGTTGGTGTTGAATAGTTTGTTTTCAGATTAATCAGAATCATCAGCATTACTATAGTTTTATTTGCTTTCAGAATCTAATGTAAAGTTCAGTTTATTGCCAGTCTTTCTCTCCGGGTTGTTATGCTTCAGTGCAATTTCTACTGTGTAGCCTGCTGCCATTTTACTTCAAATCTGAGGCTTCAGATCAAGTTGAAGTGGAAGAAAATGAGCTTTGCTCTGTTCTCCATTTGTGCTTATCCTTATTTATAATGGTTAGAGATATCAGTGTGAAAGCCAGGTCTCAGATCACTGCTGCAGCATAATAGCTTATGAAAGCTTAATGCAGTCTGCAATTTTGTGATCTTGTTCATCTATTGAGACATTCATTTAAATATTATGTGGACAGTCAGTTACAAAGCTGTAAAGTGTGCAGGGCATCTTCTGTCCTTTCCCATTATGTGAACCAAAATGCAGTGCCAGATAGCACAGCATCAGTGAAGTGGTACAATCCAATTGCAATTTAAATTGAGAAACAAACATAATACAGAATAGTCTCTCCCAGTCGTGCTGTAGCTAAATGCATTCACTGCCTGCTGTGCTAAATGATCCATCAGACCAGGTTCCATCCATAGGCTGAAAGTAAAACAGAAAGTGCTAGAAATATCGGCAGATCTGGCAGTATCTATGGAGAGAGAGAAACAGAGTTAATGTTTTCAGTTAAATTTGACTTTTCTTCAGGACTTCTTACCATCTTTTCTGATGACAAGTTATATTCAACTCAGTTGGCTGGATGGCTACATTGTAATGCAAAATGATTCCAACAGCACAGATTCAATTCCTGCACCAGCTGATGTTACTGTGAAGGTCCTACTTTCTCAACACTGCCCTTGTCTGAGATGTGGTGGCACTCATGTTAAATCCACCACCAGTTGCTTCTACTATAATGGCCATAAATGACCTTAATATCCCTAGGCTGGACAGAGGACAATCAGATAGATTTCTTCTTCATGATGATTATTATTTTATTATTCCTTAGCCAGGAATTGCAGACAAAATGTAGAGTCAAGATTAAAGTGGTGCTGGCAAAGCACAACAGGTCAGACAGCATCCGAGGAGCAGGAAAATCAACGTTTCAGGCAAAAGCCCTTCATCAGGAAGCTTTTGCCTGAAACGCTGATTTTCCTGTTCCTTGGATGCTGCCTGACCTGCTGTGCTTTTCCAGCAACACTCGAATCCAGACACTGATTTCTAGCATTTGCAGTCCTCACTTTTGCCAAGATGTAGATACTGGCAGGGAGCAAAAATTAAGAATCATAATCTTCCTATGAGTAACTAGTTCATTAAATAGACTCAAGACTATTTCATAATTCAGATCTTGGGATAGAAATCACTGTCTATAGAAGAGGAGGGTTAAAATGATTTGTCATGTTTAAAAATTAAGGAATAGAACAATTGAACCAAAAATTACACTGATGTCACTTTGAGTATTACTGTTTTAACCCAAAGATGTTGCCAGAGATGCTGAGTTTTTCTAGCATTTTTTATGTTGGTTTTCGATTTCCAGAATGCATAGTATTTTTCTTTTATTTGGTAATATTTTGATTCAACAGATATCCATTTACATAACATTAAACATAATATCTTTCATAGACCAGTGCAAAAGAATAAAATATTCAAACTAAATCATTTGTTCATTTTCCTTCCCTTGCAAAATATCCCTTGATGGATTTAAGATAGATATCATGGAGCAGTTAAATTAGTAAATATTTATAAATAGTGATCAGCCTTTCACCTGAGTGTAACTTAGTTTTGCCATCACTAATGGCTTGGATTTATTTCAGAATCAGGAAGAAATTTCAAAAATGGCAAATGCGAACCACATTGAGAAGTTTCACAGCAATTCTTGGTACGTGGGATTCATGATATAACCATGCAAAAACACTTATTAGCTGAAAATCACCTCACCTTCAAACAGGTACTGCAACTGGCTTTATCATTAGAAAATGTGACAAGTGGAGCTAATGAGTTACTAGATATTTTGACAGAAATGGACATCCTTGGCAGACTGATTGAGCTTGGGGAACACCTCTCAAGTGAAGGTAATTGCAAGCCTCACTCAGGACATATTCTGAACAAGGACAATAGGTCAGCCTATGGCAAAACTCCAATGAAATCCAAGGCTCGGTAAAGAATAAAAATTTTCTTTAGTTTCTGGGCTGGCAAGCTGTCAATATGCAGACTTGAGACAGCAAAAGAGTCTTGCTACGCCTGAATTGGTTAAGGACTAGTATCCAAGAAAGTGAACACCCTGGAAAATCCACCGACAACTGGTTTGGAACAGTTAAATTGCTTGAAGACAAAAACTGCAGATGCTGGAATTCAAGGTAGACAAGGCAGGAGACTGGAAGAAAACAACAAGCCAGGCAGCATCATGAGGTGGAAAAGTCAGGCGTAGGACTGGTGGTGGGTATAAGGGGAGCTGCAGATAAAGGGGGAGCGGGAGTGGGGAGATGGGGTGGTGAGGTAGGGAAAGGTTAACACAGGCAAAAGGTACGGCCTGGTTGGTTGATGGGAGGAATTAATCTTGTTGGTAGCTGGAATGAAGGGTTGATGAGAGGAATGGAAGGGAGATGGAGGGGTTGGGAAAGGAGACTGGAGATGGGAATGGAGGTCATTTGAAATTGAAGATCTCAATGTTGAGTCTTCCAGGCTGGAGGCTGCCCAGGCAGATGATGAGGTGTTGTTCCTTCAATTTGTGGTCTGATTAAGTGTGGCAATGGAGGAGGCCAAGGGTGAACATGTTAAAAAGGGAGTGGGAAGGGAAATTAAAATGGGCAGTGACAGGGAGGTCAGTTTGGCTCCTGTGAGCCAGGCTGAGTTGCTTGGTGAATTGTGTCTTGAGTTTGTTTTGTCTCCTGAAAGAACTCCAGTTTCTCCCAATTCCTCTGTCTCCACCATTTCTGCTCAGAAGAGGAGACATTCCACTCCCAAGCATCCTTGATGTTCAGCTATTTTGAACAATGTGCTTTTCCCCATCTGTCATTCAGACAGCCCTCCACCTCCATTCACTGCACCACTGCTCTAAACCCCTCCCCTTAATTGCTATAAAGACAGGGTCCTCAACTACCACTAGTCTCCACATCCAATATATTATTCTTAAACACTTCCGCCAACTCCAATTGGACCCCATTGCCAAGAACACCTTCTCCTCTCCATCTCTTTCTGCTTTCTGCTCCCTTAGCCAATCCTTAGTTTCTGCCATTCCCCCCACCAACCACAACACCACCCATCCGCCACCTGAATCCCCAGGTACCTTTCCCAGCAACTGTAAAAGATGGAAAACCTGGCTGCACAACCCCCCCACCTCCACCCCCACCACCGCCTCACCTTCATCCAGGGTCCCAAGTATCTCAGCTGGGCCAACAGCTGAGCTCCCAGTCTTTGCCCTTTCCAACATCACCATCATTGACACCCTCCATTGCCACACTGAATCAGACCATAAATTGGAGGAACAACACCTCATCTTCTGCCTGGGCAGCCTACAGCCCAGAGGACTCAACATTGAGATCTCCAATTTTAAATAACCTCCCTTCCCATTCCCCAGCTCCCTTCCCAGCCCCTTCCCCTCCCTTCCATTCCTCTGATTGACCCTTCCTTCCAGCTAAGCCACAGCTTTGTGAGGATTTCAAACAGACAGTAAACTGCTTTTCACAGCACAGTAAAATCCAATCCCTCACATAAGGGACTTATACGCAAAACTAGCATGGCAGCTCTCCTTTACAAAGCTGAACATGAGGCATGCATATCTGCAGTTGTGATTAGATGAGGATTCTCAGAAGTATGCTACAATTAAAACCTATAGGGGTTTGTTCCAATATACGAGACTGCCTCTTGGGCTTTCATCAGCCTATGCCATTTCCTAACGGTATGATGGAAAACATTTTACAAGATCTACCCCAGGTTGTCATTTATCTGAATGAGGTGCTGACAACCGGGAAGATCAATAGAAAGTATTTAGAGAACTTGGATGTAGTGGTTAAATTT
This sequence comes from Hemiscyllium ocellatum, assembly GCF_020745735.1. NCBI lineage: Eukaryota > Metazoa > Chordata > Chondrichthyes > Orectolobiformes > Hemiscylliidae > Hemiscyllium > Hemiscyllium ocellatum. The sequence continues at coordinate 23,280,745 of NC_083416.1, read as the reverse complement.
TTCTCCAAGGCATGTTATGGCTAAAGAGGCAAAAATGTGTGTTCCAGGCACTCCCGGTGCTACAAGCTAGTGAGAGTCTGAATAGACAGATAGAACAGATGAACGCGTGGCTGAAGCGCTGGTGCATGGGAGCGGGATTCACATTTTTGAATCATTGGAATCTCTTCTGGGGTAGATGTGACCTGTACAAGATGGATGGATTGCACCTGAATTGGAAGGGGGGCTAATATACTGGCAGGGAGATTTTTCTAGACCTGCTCGGGAGGATTTAAACTAGTGAGGTGGGCGGGGGTGGGGAGTTGGGGCCCAGGTAGTTAGCGAGGATAGAGATCAATCTGAGACTGGTACAGTTGAGAAAAGAAGCGAGTCAAACAGTTAGGCCAGGCAGGGACAAAGCAGAGAACAAGGTAGGACTGATAAATTAAACTGCATTTATTTCAATGCAAGAAGCCAAACAGGGAAGGCAGATGAACTCAGCACATGGTTAGGAACATGGGACTGGGATATCATAACAATTACAGAAACATGGCTCGGAGATGGACAGGACTGGCAGCTTAATGCTTCAGGATACAAATGCTACAGGAAGGATAGAAAGTGGGGCAAGAGAGGAGGGGCGTGGCATTTTTGATAAGGGATAGCATTAAAGCTGTACATAAAGACAATATTCCTGGAAGTACATCCAGGGAAGATATTTGGGTGGAACTGAGAAATAAGACAGGGATGATCATCTTATTGGGATTATATTATCTTGTAAGGAGAAGTCAGTTATCTGTAAGAATAATAAGGTGGTTATGGTAGGGGATTTTAACTTTCCAAACATAACTGGGACCGTCATAGTGTTAAGGGTTAGATGGAGAAGAATTTGTTAAGAGTGCAGAAGAAAATTTTCTTATTCAGCATGTGGATGTACCTATTAGAGAAGGTGCAAAACTTGGTTTACTCTTGGGGGATAGGGCATGGTAGGTGACTGAAGTGTCAGTGGAGATGCACTTTGGGGCCAGCAACCATAATTCTACTAATGTTAAAATAGTGATGGAAAAGGACAGACCAGATCTAACAGTTGAAGTTCTAAACTTGAAGAAATCCAATTTTGACAGATTAAGGCAAGAAACTTCAAAAGCTGATTGGGGGCAGATGTTCGGAGGTAAAGGGACAGCTGGAAAATGGGAAGCTTTCAGAAATTAGATAACGAGAATCCAGAGACAGTATATTCCTGTTAGGATGAAAGGAAAAGTTGGTAGGTGTAAGGAATGCTGGATGACTAAAGAAATTGATGGTTTGGTTAAGGAAAAGAAGGAAGAATATGACAGGTTAGATTGAGTAAATCCTTAGAGTATAAAGGCAGTAGGAGTATACTTGAGAGGGAAATCAGGTGGGCAAAAAGGTGACATGAGATAGCTGTGGCAAATAGGGTTAAGGAGAATCCAAAGGGTTTTTACAAATACATTAAGGACAAAAGGGTAACTAGGGAGTGAAAAGGCCCCTCAAACATCAACTAGGTGGCATTTGTGTTGAGCCCAGATGGGGGAAGATACTGAATAAGAAATTTCGCATCAGTGTTTACTGTGGAGAAGGACATAAAAGGTATCAAATATAAGGAAATAGAAGGTGACATCTTGAAATATGTCCACATTAGAGAGGAGGAAGTGTAGGATGTCTTGAAATACACAAAAGTGGATAAATCCCATATGACCTGATCAGATGTACTCACGACCTCTGTGGGAAGCTAGGGAAGTGATTGCTGGGCCTCTTACTGAGATACTTGTATCATCAATAGTGTATTGAGTACAGGATTTGGGAGGTTATGTTAGACCATAAGACATAGGAGTGGAAGTAAGGTCATTCGGTCCGTCATTGGGCATTTCAATTCCACTTACCAGCATTCTCCCCATAGCCCTTAATTCCTTGTGACATCAAGAATTTTTCAATCTCTGCCTTGAAGACATTTAGCGTTCCGGCCTCCACTGCACTCTGCGGCAATGAGTTCCACAGGCCCACCACTCTCTGGCTGAAGAAATGTCTCCGCATTTCTGTTCTGACTTTACCCCCTCTAATTCTAAGGCTGTGTCCACGGGTCCTAGTCTCCTCGCCTAACGGAAACAATTTCCTAGCCATGTATTATCTTGTAAATATGTTGCGGCTGTACAGGACATTGGTTAGGCTATTTTTGGAATATTGCATGTAATTGTGGTCTCATTCCTATCAGAAGGATGTTGTGAAACTTGATAAGGTTCAGAAAAGATTTACTAGGATGTTGCCAGGGTTGGAGGATTTGAGCTATAAATAAAGGTTGAATAGGCTGGGGCTATTTCCACTGGAGCGTCTGAGGCTGAGGGATGACCTCACAGAGATTTATAAAATCATGAGTGGCATGGATAGGCTAAGTAAACAAAGCCTTTTCATCGGGTTGGGGGTGTTCAGAACTAGAGGTCATAGGTTTAGGGTGAGGGGAAAGATATAAAAGAGACCTAAGGGGCAACTTTTTCACAGAGGTAAATGTATGTATGGATGAGCTGCCAGTGGAGGTGGTAGAGGCTGGTACAATTGCAACATTTAAAAGGCATTTGGATGGGTATATGAATAGAAAGGGTTTAGAGGGATATGGGTTAGGTGGTTGCAAATGGAACTAGATTAGTTTGGGATATCTGGTCAGCATGGAGACATTGGACAAAGGGCATGTTTCCATGCTATACATCTGTGAGACTCTAAGACTCTAAGTGACCAACTTGGGATACAGAGTTGACAAGGCTAGGTTTCACCCATTGGAGGATAAAGTGAGGGTGATCAAAGTGCCCAGTTAACACGCCTCTGTACGAGCTTGTGTCTTTGTTTGGGTTGGTGAATTATTATAGAATATTAATCTGTAATTCAGCTTCCATCCTGGCATCCTTACGTCTGCTATTGAAAAGGGGTTAACTTTGGAAATGATCTCATCACCAGATGCATTCAATTCTGATCTCCCTGCTGTAGGAAGGATGTTATGAAACTTGAAATGGTTCAGAAAGAATTTAAAAAGATGTTGCCAATGTTGGAGGATTTGAGCCAAAGATAGACACTGAATAGGCTGGGGCTATTTTTGCTGGAGCATCAGAGGCTGAGGGGTGACCTCATCGAAATTTATCAAATCAGGAGGGGATTGGAAAGGGTGATTAGCCAAGGTCTTTTCCCCAGGGTGGGTGGGGGGGTCCAAATCTGGAGGGCATAAGCTTAAGGTGAGGGGGGAAGATTTAACAAGGACCTCAGGGGCAACTTTTTCACACAGACATTGCTGCCTGTATAGAATGAGCTTCCAAACGAAGTGGTGGCAGCTAGTACAATTACATTGTTTAAAAGGTATCTGGATGGATATACAAATAAGAAGTATCAAGAGTGATATGGTTCAAATGATGGCAAATGGGACTAGATTAATTTAGGGGTATCTGGTTAGCATGAACAAGTTGGACTGAATAGTCTGTTTCCATGCTGTATAGCTCTTACAACTCCATGATTCAATGTACCCTTTAGGGAATGAAGAAGCAACTATTATCATCTAATTTGCTGGGACACTATGAGCTCAAGTGAGATGTGGTGCTGATGTGCAATATCTCCCCATATGGTATTGGAGTAGTGATGGTACAGCAGAGAGGAACGCCCAATAATGTATGCCTCCTGGACTTTGGCTGATGCCAAATGAAGGTACGCCCAAATGGATAAGGAAGACTTGCTGGTCATATTTGTTTGAGAAATTTCCATCAATACTTTTATGGACATAGATTTGTAATAGTAATGGACCAAAAACAACTGCTAGTGCTACTCAAAGAGGTCAAGGGGATATCACCCATAGCTTCAGGCCAAGTACAGCAGTGGGCTCTTATTCTGAGTGCATACACTTACAAGTTGGAAAACTGTCTTGGAGGCCAACTTGCAACTGCGGATGTCTTGAACCACTTCCTGCTAGCAGATACATCGCTGGTGGTGTTGCCACTGGAGAAGTCCGCTCTGGTTTTAAATTTCTGGTCATCAATGACAATATCAGACTGTGGATGCAAAATGATCCGGTCTTGGCTAAACTAAAACAGTTGGTGGTGATGGGAGAAACAGAAAGATCATTGTAACCAGAATTGAAACCTTTTTGGACCCAGTGATACCTGATCACCATAACGGTCAAAATTTCATTTTGGAGAGTGGGAATGATTGTGTTCAGCTGACCTCCACCAGGGAAGATGTTGTTGAGAAGTTATGCCTGGTGACCAGATTGGATCTGTAGGGCTTCTGATTTGTGATAAGCAATTTGCTGATTTTTAGGTTCAAATCATCCCTGATCCCTGGTTCTGACACTGGACTAATTTAAGGTAAGTGAAATGAAGAAAGTAGTAGACAGGTGTTTCACGGCAAAAGAATCTTTATTTAACCACAAAAGATAAGTATACTAAAAGAAATAAAAATCTGTGCTCAATGCTACAGATGTCAACATAGCCACTTGGGCGGAGCAGTGGCCAGAGTGCCAAAAAGGACAAATATTACCGCCAGCAGCTCCTCCACATTCGTGGGAATAGTCAGGCATACTGTGGACTTGGTTATACATTGACTATGTCCTTTCTGTTGTCAGTCATTGTGGACACCCATCAATGTGGTTGGACATGCATAGAGTTCATTCGTCAAACATGGGGATGACAATTGAAAAATAACAAACATCTTTTGCAATATGCAAACTTCCAGAAGTGTTGTTCACAGAAAACAGGCAATCATTTATGTGCAGGGAATTTGAGTATTTTCTAAAGTTGTATGGTATTCAGCATTTATGGAAAGCTTCATCCATAGATCTCATAGAAAGAGCAGTTCAAGCTCTGAAGCCAAGCTTAAAAATTCCAAACCTGCATTGCCTGTTTCGATCTTCTCCCTAAAATTCATATACCAAACTGCCTGGTCAATTAATCTCTGCCTGCTCCTTCCCCACTGAACTCATCTCTTCAAATCCTGATTCCGTCCTGTCCTCTTTGGTCCAGAGGCTCCCCATCTCAGCCACCCATCCACCTTCTGCACAACTTTCAGTTCCCCGGCCTCTAACACTTCTTTTTCACCATGGATATCCAATCTCTTGATACCTATATCCCTCATGAGGAAGGCCTCAATGCCCCCTGTCTCTTCCCCTCTTGCAGTCCCATCCACTAACATTCTCATCCACCTGGCAAAACGAGTCATCACCCTTAACATCTTCTCCTTTCAATCTTCTCACTTCCTACAAACCAGAGGGGTGGCCATGGGTACCCACATTGGTCCAAGCTATGTCTGCCTCTTTGTAGGGTAAATGGAATAGTTCCGCGTCCACAGCTACACTGACAGTATCCCTCACCTTTACCTGTGCTACATTGATGACTGTATCACTGCTGCCTCGTGCTCCCATGAGGAGCTCAAACAGTTCATTCACTTCACTGGGAGGGTGAAACAGCAACAGGTGACTTCAAATTCATATGGATCATCTCTGACACCTCCCTCTCCATCCTGGCTCCCTCCATCTCCATCTCCAGCAACCGACTCAGCACCGACATCTATTACAAATCTATTGACTCCCATAGCTACCTTGATTACACCTCCTCCCAAACCTCTTCTGCAAAAATGCGATCCCCTATTCCCAATTCCTCCACGTTGCCTGTATCTGCTCCCAGGATGAGTGATTTCACTCTAGGACATCCCAGATGTCCTCTTCTTCAAGGGCTAAATTTTCCCTCCCCTGTAATCAACAATGACCTCAACCATATCTCCTCCATTTCCTGCACCTCTGTCCTTAAACAAATACCTCTCAACCACAAGTGCAAGGTTGCCCTGATCCTCACATTCTACCCCACTAATCCATCCAAGGCCCTAAAGAACCATTCCAAGTCTGGCAGAGATTCAAGTGCAATTCCTCGAACCTGATTTACTGTATCTGTTGCTCCTGATGTGATCTCCTCCACATCAGAGAGACTGAGCTCAAACTCGGGAACCAGTTCATGGAACATTTATGGTCTGTACTTTCCAATCAACCCCACTTTCCAGTTGCCAGCCATTTCAATACCCCCTCACACACTCCCAACAACATGTCCATTCTGGGCCTTCTCCGTCAACAACACAAGGCCACGCACAAATCTCATCTTCTGCCTCAGGAGCTTTCATACTGCTTTAACATAGAATTAACCAGCTTCCAAATCTCCCCATCTCTCACCTCATCCCAAGCCCGGGTAACCTGACCTTACCTGTCCATCTTCCTTTCCACTTATCTGCTTCACCCATCCCAATGACCAATCAGAGCCACCTCCTACCTGTATCCACCTATCAACATCTTGCCCACCTTTTCCCCAGCCCTGAACACCTCCCTCTATTTATTTTGCAGGCCTCTTCCTGTTCCACAGTCCTGATAAATGGTTCTGATCTGAAACATTGACTCCCCTTCTCCTCTAATACTGCTTAACCTGCTGTGCTTTTTCCTGCTCCACTCTTTGTCCAGGCTTAAAGAAACAGACTACTTATTCACTTGATACTAAATTGTCCCAGTTCCTGTTTGGGTATAGGACCACCTCTCATACAATTACAGAGATAGCTCCTGCAGATTTGCCAATAGACAGAAGACTTTGCACCAGGTTAAACCTGATCTTACTTGACTTTGGGGTGGGGAAGCAATGATGGGAGGATGAAACAGCATCAGGAATGCCAATGTCAGACATAAGACTCATCTAACTGAGAGAGGCAATTTACGTCAAAACCATGGGAATGGCCCTTTATGGGTAACAGGCATGGTCAATGTGAGGTCAAGTCTAATGATGTCCAAATTTCGGGTAGGAGAGGTAGTCCTGAACTAGCAGATGAAGCACATGAAAGCTGCAAACTTGCAAATGGGGCTGGAGCAAAACATGCCTGGCCCCTCAGAACCTCCAGAAAGTCTCTCATCCTCCATCTGGCATCAAAGAAACTTCTGAGGATGAGATGAACATGACAGGTGCTGCAGCCTCAAAGCTGTTACTGTCTGAAGAAGAAGAGGAGTTTTAGCTGAGATATTCTGTGTGCAAGAGTTATGCCACACAAAAATGCGCCAGGAGAAGCTTCAAGAAAAAGAACAGGCCAACCTCCCAGGACTTAGAGGCAGAGAGATATAATGTTTGGAACAAGATCAGCCAGGTGGATCTCAAAGAATATGGGTTCCCTGATTGGACCAGGTTAACAGCCCCAATCAGGGAGTCCTGGCTAACAGATATAAACTGGAATTTCAGGGATTTTGTTCACTCTTGGAGCCAGCTCTGAAATAGCTGTGTCTTTGTCATTTACGGTGTATGTGTAAATAAAGGGTGACTTGGTGATAAGATACCAGTCTTTGTGGAGATATTTCAGGCAATATTTTTTGTTTCCTTAATTGGATCGGTAAATCTTAATATTAATCAATGGATAATGATGCTGTCTCCTCTGAACAATAAATTTTTGATTTGTTTTGGGCCAAGTAAAAGCTTGTCCAAATGGAATATTTGAAATACAACTGCATTGTTTCATGATTTGACGTGTTCAGTGGCCCAAAAGTACTTTGGTATTTTGCTCCATAAATTGTGTATAATCATGAAATCAAGTAAATCTCAATAAATATAAAAGAGCCATGTTGATAATGAAATGCAACGCTTTTAATTATAGATTCCTATAATATACAGTCATGAGTCAGATTAATGTGGTAAGGATACTAAATCACTCAAAGGACTTTTTGCAATTTGCATTAAGTCAAAAGGAGGATACAGAGGAAGGATAAAACGAATCTCTTTTCAGTTTTTTTAAAGTAGAATCATAAATTTAAAGAAAACACTGTAGCCAGGTGATGCATGCACAAACTTGCAGCTCTAGTGGATACAAAGATGTGGCACCATGTTGTGAATACTTATAGTAAATCCTCTGAATCTGCGAGATCAGGACTTGTGAATTTGCCTATATATGCCAAAACGTAATAATAAATCACGTATCTGCAATTTTTAACCCATTCTTAATGAGCTCGGAGCTTGCAACTTTCATTATTCAAAGGTGATTTTAGGAATGGAACCCTCGTGCACATAGAGGAATGACTGGAACATGGTAGACAAAGTATTTATTACTTATCCTTCATGACCTTAGAAAGCATGATAAGCTGATATTTTAACTATTGTCATTAATAGCTTGTTAAGATGCCAACTGATTGTAATACTGCACAAATTAGACCTGATTTGATATATGTTTTCTTTCCCGTGGTGGTCGATCACTGAAAATATTCATACGCAGCTGCCGATATATTTTCAACAGAAGATCAAAGTTATCATTCAAAAGAAAATTACAAATTTTGTACATGAGTTAAGTACTATTTGAAATAATCTATGTGCAGAAATAAAAATGAAAAGTTTGACATTTCTCCCCCCATAAGAACCTTATAGGTGCTCAAACCTCAATACAGGGTGAACCCTGTCATCATACTAAAGCTTCCGGTGTAGCTGATATTTTGTAATCAATTTACTTTCCAGAAATATTTAGTGTATAATTCGCTACTTTATTTAGTTAATTTTACTTCCTGTAAACTTTTAACAAGCTGATTACCTAGCTCACTTACTGTTTAGCATAAGTTCTTCAAATTCATAACAAAACAAAGAAATGTGTATACTGGAAACCAGAAACAAAAACAAAATTTGCTGGAAAGTTTGAGCAGGTCTGGTAACATCTGTTGAGAGAAAACAGATTTTTAAAAATTTCAGTGGCTCTTTTTTAAAACTGATTGTAGCTAAGAAACGTTTGGTATTTATGCTAAAGGTGGGGTGAGGGAGTGGGAAGGAGTGAAAGGTAGGATGCTGGACAGACAGATATGTACTTGGGAAGACAAAGGAATAAGTAAATGTCAGCCTGGTAGAATGAATAGCTGCTAATGAGGACCATTATTGTCTGACAATGGGTTTGTATGCGATACCATATGATGAGAAGGCCTGCTATATGGGATTGGGATAAAGACATGGGAGAAGGTGGTCAAGCCCTACAATTGGTGAACTAAACATTGGGTCCAGAAGGGTGCAGAATTCCCAAGTGAGAAGTGAGGTGCTGTCCTTCCAATTTGTATTGAGTTTCTCTGGAGCCCGAGACAGAGATGCTGGCCAGGAAACATGGTGGTGAGTTGAAGTGGCAGGGAACTGGAAGCTCAGGGTCTTTTTTGCAGACAGAATGTAGGTGTTCTCCAAAGCAATTGTCCAGTTTATTCTTCATCTCCCCAGTGTAGAGGAAAACACATTGTGAGCAGCAATTACAATAAACTAGATTGAGTCAAGTTCAGGTAAATTACTGCTTCACTTGGAAGTGATGAGAAAGGAAGTAAATGGGTGGGTTACATATTATGCAATCCAAGAGAAAATGCCATGTGCGACAATCCTCCAGCTTTAAGAGATGCATTTTGTCCAAGTCTTTTTATGCTAAAAGGTTGAGGTAGAGGTGATGTTCAGTCTTCTCAAAGCCAGTAAAATAAACAATGTGTGAAGCTTTGTTTTTTCTTTAAAGTTGTATTAATAGAAGCAACCTGAATGGGTGGGGTCAAGCTCACACAGAACCAAGACTTTAATACTAACTTTCTGCAGTTGTTGGGTCTTGAAACTGCTTTACAGGAAGCAGGGTAGAAGTACGTAGAGGAAAGGTAACTGTGGGATTTGATGGATTTATGGTGGATATTCATGGCCAACCTATCCCCAGAAATGGAAACAGATGTTGAGGAAATGAAGGAAGGAGTCAGAGATGGACCAGGTGAAGGTGAGAGCAAGATGGAAATTGCAAGCAAAATTGATAAATTTATCCAATTCCAGATGAGAGGGAAGCAGCACTGATGATGTCATTGATGTACCAGAGAAAGCATTGTTGGGAGGGTATGTTTCACATAACTCACAAAGAGACACAAACCCGTGGCCATAACTTTGACTTGAAGACAGTGAGAGGAGTTAAAGGAGAAGTTGTTCTCCTTTGAAGTTGGAGGAGGGTGATGGTGCACAGGAATGGTTCAAGCCTTTATTCCATGGAAGCAGAGGGCCCTGAGACCATCCTGATAGGTGTCAAATATGTAAAGGGATTGCACGTCAATGATAAAGAAGAGGCAGCTCAAGCTTGAAGACTGAAAATTCACTCTGTGGAGTAACCATCTCTGGTTCAGACTCACATCTCATGGATTCCAAATGATTTTTCATTTTTTGTGTTTTGCATCCACGCAGGATCATAGGTAACTCTGTGATATACAACACTTGTCAGACAGCTGAAAATGTGTTGCTGGTTAAAGCACAGCAGGTTAGGCAGCATCCAAGGAACAGGAAATTCGACGTTTCGGGCACAAGCCCTTCATCAGGAATGAGGAGAGTGTGCCAGGCAGGCTAAGATAAAAAATAGGGAGGAGGGACTTGGGGGAGGGGCAATGGAGATGTGATAGGTGGAAGGAGGTCAAGGTGAGGGTGATAGGCCGGAGTGGGGTGGGGGCAGAGAGGTCAGGAAGAGGATTGCAGGTTAGGAGGGCGGTGCTGAGTTGAGGGAACCGACTGAGACAAGGTGGGGGAGGGGAAGTGAGGAAACTGGAGAAATCTGAGTTCATTCCTTGTGGTTGGAGGGTTCCCAGGCGGAAGATGAGGCGGTCCTCCTCCAGCCGTCGTGTTATTATGTTCTGCCGGTGGAGGAGTCCAAGGACCTGCATGTCCTTGGTGGAGTGGGAGGGAGAGTTAAAGTGTTGAGCCACGGGGTGGTTGGGTTGGTAGGTCCGGGTGTCCCAGAGGTGTTCTCTGAAGCGTTCTGCAAGTAAGCGGCCCATCTCCCCAATATAGAGGAGGCCACATCGGGTGCAGCGGATGCAATAGATGATGTGTGTGGAGGTACAGGTGAACTTGTGGCGGATATGGAAGGATCCCTTGGGGCCTTGGAGGGAAGTGAGGGAGGAGGTGTGGGTGCAAGTTTTACATTTCCTGCGGTTGCAGGAGAAGTTGCCGGGAGTGGAGGTTGGGTTGGTGGGGGGTGTGGACCTGACGAGGGAGTCACAAAGGGAGTGGTCTTTGCGGAACACTGATAGGGGACGGGAGGGAAATATATCCCTGGTGGTGGGGTCCGTTTGGAGGTGGCGGAAATGACGGCGGATGATACGCTGTATACGGAGGTTGGTGGGGTGGTAGGTGAGAACCAGTGGGGTTCTGTCTTGGTGGCGGTTGGAGGAGCGGGGCTCAAGGGCGGAGGAGTGGGAAGTGGAGGAGATGCGGTGGAGGGCATAGTTGATCACATCTGGGGGGAATCTGCGGTCCTTGAAGAAGGAGGCCATCTGGGCTGTGCGGTGCTGGAACTGGTCCTCCTGGGAGCAGATGCGGCGGAGACGAAGGAATTGGGAATATGGGATGGAGTTTTTACAGGGGGCAGGGTGGGAGGAGGTGTAGTCCAGGTAGCTGTGGGAGTCAGTCGGTTTATAGTAGATGTCTGTGTTGAGTCGGTTGCCCGAGATAGAAATGGAAAGGTCTAGGAAGGGGAGGGAGGAGTCTGAGACAGTCCAGGTGAATTTGAGGTTGGGATGGAAGGTGTTGGTAAAGTTGATGAACTGTTCAACCTCCTCGTGGGAGCACGAGGCAGCGCCGATACAGTCATCGATGTAGCAGAGGAAACGGTGGGGGGTGGTGCCAGTGTAGTTGCGGAAGATGGACTGTTCCACATATCCTACGAAGAGACAGGCATAGCTGGGGCCCATGCGGGTGCCCATGGCAACTCCTTTACTTTGGAGGAAGTGGGAGGATTGAAAAGAGAAGTTATTCAGGGTGAGGACCAGTTCAGTCAGTCGAAGGAGGGTGTCAGTGGAAGGGTACTGGTTGGTGCGGCGGGAAAGGAAGAAGAGGAGTGCTTTGAGGTCGGGCCCCCCAGGTCATCTCCTCTGCACAGAAGCTCTTCAGCCACGTTCTCAAACAGACTCGTTACCACAGCCACATCTCCTTCCTCAGCACCTGCCCCCCTCCTCAACACTTGTCAGACAGCTGTTCTCGTCATATCCTAAAATCTACACTCAGTGCCATGCATCGCCACAAGTCTACTCTTGACCTCCCTCTGCATCAGCACCACTTTGTGCAGATCAGACCCACCCTGCTCCTGAGGTTCCAATTTTTCCTCCGACTTATTCAACTTTCCAACAAGAAACTTTTTTTTCCTTTCAGGCATTAAGGAACACAACATGCAGCAATTTAGAGATATTCACACCCCTCTGGAATGTTCCTCCCCTTTCCTCTGACAGCAACCCCTCTCCAAACCCCACCTCCTGTCATGTATTTACCATCATTTCTGATCCTCTGCTCTCTGATCCTGAATGTTCTGTATTCAGGAAAGATCTTAGTTTTATCCTTTTACACCCCTCCCTTAATGAATTTCAGACACTGCATGACATTGACCTCTTGCCTTTGCCTCCATGCCCATTTCTTTGGATACGTTTCCTCTGCCCATCCTGCATACCCCTCTACACACCTCCACAACTCTCCCTCCACCAGGACCCCTCTTTTACCCAACTTGACAGGTTACTCGAGAACAGTCGACATGACATTGGTAGTGTCAATTTTCCCCCACTTACAAAGTTGAATCAACTCCCCCTGAACTGATGGCATTTCATGTTCTCAGATCCAACTCTGACTTTGTAATCAAGCCTGCCAGAAGGAATGATGCATTTGCTGTCTGGCATACTGATCTCGATTTGGCAGAGGCTGAGCACCAACTCTCAGATACCTCCTAATAACTCCACCTACTATGACTCCACCTCTACAAATCCGTCAACTTCACAAGTACCTTGACTATACATCCTTAATGCTGCACCCTGCAAAGGCCTTAATCCATTTTCCCAGGAGACCCATGTGAAATAAAAGATGCCATCTGTGTTGAAAAGATGGCATCTTTAAACATGGCACCATTTTTTAATCAAAAGACATTGAAATCAGGCAACTGAGTCCCTTAAGAAGCTCACATTGCTTCATTCAACCAATTGGCTTTCTGCACCACTTCAAAGGACCAGCAAGAATCAAGCACAATTGTTTGGACTGGAGTTACATAGAAGCTGAGCTATTAAGAGTGGCATGACTCTTCCCAAAAGAACAGAAATGAAAAGGTTAAACTTTTGATGACATCTACTTCATGGCTGCTTGTACAGAGACCACCTTCTCCTTTAAAATGTTCCAACTTTTTTTTCAAATTAAATTCAGCTTCTCAAACTTTATGTGGTTCGATTTGAACTCCCGCTTCTGGCTGATTAATGAAATAGTATAGCCATAGTACAATCAGGACACTGCATTCTTAATTGTGTTGCTATAGGACTGACTGCGTGGAGGCCAAGGGTTTCATAAAAATGAGAAAAGGAAAACAATAAGTTACCTTGGTTGCAGCTATAGTGTAGCATGATTAAAAACTGTAGATATAGAAGAGTCAAGTGAAGGTTAGCACAAACTGACCCCAGTATTAGAACATCCTTTTAACTTTACAGTTTTGATTACTTTTGGCAATAATCAAAGTGAAAGAAGTCAGTAATGGGCATAGCAAATCAAATTAAAAATGATAGTCATAAAGATTGGAAGAAGTAATTGTGGGAATCCAAATGTCAAAATAAATGGTTAACAGTTGGAACAGATTTCACAATTTAAGTACCTACAAAGTGTCTTGTCAGAAGATGGCTACTGCCATAACGTATTTAGATCTAAAATAGCAATGGCAAAGAATACATTCTCCAAATATAAAACATTTCTCATCATACAAATTATGAAGTCTGTGATCTTTGGTATCTTCTGGTATGAGGTAGAAAATGGACTTTGAGAAAAGCAGGCATACAAAATTAAGATGTTGTGAAATGAAAGTTAGAGTAGGATGGTAAAGGAGACAAATTATTAGTGAACATTATACTATACACTATATAGTATAGCCATGTTGTGCTGCTAAAAAATAGTCACAGACTACTGAATTATGGAAATCATGAAACATATTACTGCCAAGGGGCTGCAAGAGAGAACAAATCAAGAGGCATTGCATCACTTCTTCCAATGATGTCTGCTGCCTTATTTGTATAAAATGCAATAATCTGTCTGTAAATTAGCTTGCTGAGCTTGATGGTTTGTTTTCAGATGTTTTGTCACCATACCAGGTAATATCATCAGCGAGAGACTCAGGTAGGTGGGTAATGTCATTTCCAGTTCTTTTCTTCAAAGAAAGGTAGATAGGATCTAAATCAATGTGTATGTTGATGGAGTTCTGGTGAGAATGCCATGCCTCTAAGAATTCTCGTGTGTGCCTTTGTTTCACCTATCCTAGGATGTGTGTGTTGTCCCAGTCAAAGTGGTGTCCTACTTTGTCTGTACATATAGAAATGAATGATAGTGGGTTGTGTCTTTTTGTGGCCACTTGGTGTTCATGTATCCTGGTGGCAGATTTCATCCTAGTTTGTCTGATGTCGTGTTGTTTGCAGTTTTTGCATAGTATCTTGTAAATGATGTCAGTTTTTCTGATGGTATCTAATGGATCCTTTAGGTTCATTTAGATCCTATCTACTTTCTCTTGAAAAAAAGGACCAGAAATGACATCACCCACCCTAATAAACCAAGACCTATAATAGAGAGGCGTGACATACCACTAGCGCTTCACCAGAGATTCTCACTGATGATGTTATCTAGTAGGGTAACAAAATGTCTGAAAACAAACATTCAACCTTAGCAAGCAAACTTACAGACTTATCAATCTTCTCAAAGCTATAAATCTTCTCAAAAATCGGTAATGCAATCATCTCTTTTACTATAACATCATTAAGGATTGTTCATATTCTAAGACATAAGAATTTGCTGAAGCAGGTAATTGAAAGAAGATTTGAAGAATGGAAACAAAGCTGAAAAAGAGAATTATGATGTTAGACATCAAAAATGTAACTGAGGAGGAAACTGGAAGCCTTTGTGGCTTGGGGAAATGAGCAGAGGAGCTTCCTTCAGTCAAACCTCTATCACTGCAATGAGCACTTCTCTTGTTATCTGATGTTAAATATAAAAAGGATCAATTATGGGAAAAGATTATATTGGCTTTGGAACAACAATTCCTTAATTATAATGTCAGAAGGGAATATTGACACAGCAGCTGAAATGAATAAAAACAATAAATGGTCAGTAGCTGACGTGTTAGCAGCAAAAAGGTGAATTTAGCATTCCAAGGACAAACCTTTAGCAAGAAGCTGATAAGAGGCACACTGACAGCAATCTGCACTCAAGGAAGAAAACAATCAAGGTCTTGGCAAAGGAGGCTCTGTAAGGAGTGTAGACAGCCCCAGGAGTAAAATTGGGGATCATTGTTGAAATGGGGAAAGTCTTTACAAAAATGGCACAAAGACAAGAAAGGAAATCTAAGGAAATTAGAAGTGTTCTCACCTTTTAAAAAATGAGCCACAGTCACGATTAGGATTCAAATTGCACAACTGCAAAGGACAGTGAAACTGGCAAAATAGGAGTTTATTATAATAAGTACAAAATACTACAAATTCTGGAAATCTGAACTGAAAATAGAATATGCTAAGAAATTCAACAGATCAGACAGAATCTGTGAAGAGAATAACAGTTAATGTGTTGAACCCAGTATCCCTTCTTTGGAACAAAACAGTAATTTATTCTGGAGCTGCAATATTGAGAATTCTTCAGAGTTTAGTAGACAGAAAGGAATGACCTTTGATAAATTTTGGTAAAAAGTTTAACATTGAAAGAAAAGTCAGATGAAACTTAACATTTAAAGATTGGTGGAGTTGCGGATAGTGAGGAGGATTGTCAAAGGATGCAGCAAGATATCGATCCATTGGAGGCAAGGGTAGAAAAATGGCAGATGGAGATTAATCCAGACAAATGTGAGGTGATGCATTTTGGAAGGTCAAGTATGAGTGGAAATTGTATAGTAATGGCAGAACCCTTAGGATGTGCAGGTTCACAGATCACTGAAGGTAGCAGTAGAGCTAAGTAAGGTAGTAAAAAAGACTTATGGCATGCTTACCGTCATCGGAAGGGGCATTCAGTATAAGGATAGACAAGTTAGGCTGCAGCTTTATAGAACTTGTTAGGCCACACTTGTAATACTGTGTACAGTTCTGGTCACTATCCTACTAGAAGGATGTGGATACTTTAGAAAGAGTACAGAAAAAGTTTACCAGGACATTGTCTGGTTTGGCAAATTTTAGCTATGAAGTAAGATTGGCTAGATGGGTTTGCTTTCACTGGAAAGCAGGAGGTTTAAGGGTGACCAAAAAGAAGTTTATAAGACTGTGATTGGCATGGACAGAATGGAAAGTATGAGGCTTTTTTTCAAGGTGGAGGGATCAATTATGAGGGAAGACAGGTTCAAGTTGCAAGTGGGGGGAAGCTTAAAAGAGATGTGCGAGGCAAGGTTTTGGCACAAATAGTGGTGAGTGCATGCAAAGTGTTGCTAGAGGATGTAGTAGAAGCAGACAAAATAGCAGCATTCAAGAATCATCTGGACGAATACGTGAATATAAAGGGAATAGAGGGATATGGATCCTGTAATTGAAGACAGTTTTAGTATGGAAGAACAAAATGTGGCGGCAGAAACTTGGAGGACCGAAAGGCATGTTCCTGTGCTGTATTGCTCTTTGTTCTAATTGGATCTCAGCAGTAAAACTATGATTTTGGCAAGGTGATTTTAAAGTTTGTAGCCAGAGTACCTTTTTAAAAAAAAATCCTGAGAAGAAAGTATGTTGTGGTTTGGACTGATAATGATGGAAAAACATCCATTTTGTACAGGTAATAATGGACATTATGACTCAGAAAGATGGGAAAACACTGAAATAAAGCATGAAGTTACTACTTAAATTGCTTACAAGATTTAGGAGCAGAGTCAGTAAATTTACCATACTGAGCATTCTATATTTCATCCTTCATCAATTGATGAACTAGATAATGTCAAATGCTCAATCAATGGCTGAGAATAATATAACTGGGAGTTATTTCCAATATCGCCACCTAACCACTCCACTCCTCTCCCCAACCATGACCCTCCACCCCCCCCACCCCACTTTATCTGCAAATCTCTCTACCCCACCACCTCCTTTCCTGAAGAAGGGTTGGACCTGAAATGTCAGACTTCTCCATCTCCTAATGCCGCCTGGCTTGCTGTGCTCTTCCAGCCTCCTGTTTATCTCCTTTCCCTTCCTTACATCATTGGTGGGCTATCTAAACCACATGGTCAGAAATGGTTTATGAACGGCAGATTACCATCACCTTCTCCAAAGCATGAACGAATAGACAACCAAATGTTGGTCTTGCCAGTGATACTTGTATCCCATGAAAGAATTTTTAAAAATCTTCATGTTAAAGTCAATGAATTTCTGGAGTTGAAGCCAATTAAAGTTAATAAGATCAGGACAAATGAACATGATTTGCGGGTGAATACAAGGAGCAAAGTTCTGGATGAGCTAATTTTATGCAGAATTGAAGGTAAGAAGTTGGGCTGATGAGTATTTAATTAAGCAGATCTAGAAATAACAGACATGAAATAGAGTTTCAGCAGGAGAAAAGCTGAAGCAAGGGCAGAAGGGAGACTTAGAGGCTCAGTTGTTAGCACTGCTGCCTCACAGGGCCAGGGACCCAGGTTTGATTCCATCACATTCAGTAATGTCTTACGACCTTAACTGGATCATACATTCAAGTTTCTGTACTTGTATTTGACCCATGAACTTCTGACTAAGGTGAGAGAGATACTAATGGTTCAAGACTCAGTTTATGAAGATGTAATCCAATGGTTTGAAATTGAAATGTTAGCGATTTGACTGGAAAAAGCATACTTCCATTACAGCTTAACTGATGCCTTCACTATGCAAGAAAAGCCAAACAAACCTATTGGAAAGAAACATTAAAAAAAATTGATATAACCCAATGTACTGTGAATGGACAATGAACTCTCCATCAATTTTGCCAGTCCTCCTGAGTTTTTTTCAGAATTTTCTACATTTTTGAAAAACAACAATACTTATTTTGGTTAATTTGGAGATAATTGCAAAATATATTGGCTGCAAAACTGGACTCAGCCGTTAGAATAGATTCAGTGCCAAGAAATCAGATTAAAGGAATAATGGAAGACACTCTGTTCCTGTTTTCTGGGCATCGTCTATCTACCTCCACTGATTCAGAGCATGATATGTCAGTGGTGAGGAGTACCCAATTTAAATGTGTAGGATTGAATTATTTTTCAACTTGATTCAGAAAGTGAAGAATTAAATTATATTTTGTTAAAGTGTAGATTAGATTAGATTACTTACAGTGTGGAAACAGGCCCTTCGGCCCAACAAGTCCACACCGACCCGCCGAAGCGCAACCTACCCATACCCCTACATTTACCCCTTGCCTAATACTACGGGCAATTCAGAATGGCCAATTCACCTGACCTGCACATCTTTGGACTGTGTGAGGAAACCGGAGCACCCGGAGGAAACTCACGCAGACACGGGAAGAACGTGCAAACTCCACACAGCCAGTCGCCTGAGGCGGGAATTGAACCCCGGTCTCTGGCGCTGTGAGGCAGTAGTGCTAACCACTGTGCCACCGTGCTGCCCACAAGGTTAGTTATAAAAAATTCTAAAAAGAAGAAAGTTATATCACCAAATCAAAATCAAAAGCATTGATCTATGGTGTTATAATTGTTTTATAGTCCACCCAAGCTAACATATCAGAATTTGTTGAGATGAAAGACCATTACTGAGGTTAAAGACTGCCTTAAGATGGTTTAGTTTTGTAAATTTAGTTATGTGGTTGGCTCATATGCATTAAGTTGCATACTTATTTTGAACTTCAATTTGTCTTAGGAATAAACAGTTATTGTGGAGTCACACCTGGTTCGTGTAGTTTCAGGATTCTGACAGGCTTTGAAGAACATTCAACTGTGTCAATTGGAACATTTAGGAAGATAGTTGATCAGTAGAAAGTGATATTACCTTTTTTAGGCAGACTCATAAATGTTCTGAAGAAGGGCCATTGGACTTGAAATATTAATTCTGCTTTCTCTCAAGATACTTCCAGGCCTGCTGAGTTCCTCCTCCAGAAATTTCTGTCTTTGTTTCAGATTTTCAGCATCTGCATTTCTTTGGTTTAATTCCCATAAATGGCTTCACTGGTACCGTCTTATCTTGATAAAAACTATGGCATTTATAAGTTTGAATGGAAAGCTGTTACAAAAGGGATAAAGTTTCAAAAGTGATTGATGTGTAAAGGAATGAATAAAGCGACAATAGAACGTGATGTTAGTCAGATTACCAATACTTTTAAAAAAGCCAATAAAGAACATACTGTAGACTATGTAACCAATCCCAGATTGACCATAATCTATTCATGCACTATCCATGCATTAATAAGCAACTACTGATCAGGGTAGTGGCTAGTAAAGGCTAATAAGGCTGTGTTTTGTGGTTTGACACACAGTAAGGAAGACCAAAGACAGGAGAATTAATTTGGCCAACAAAACAAAATAGGAGGCATGCTTTCCTTTGTTGGTCAGAGTATTGAGCATAGGGGTTGGGAGGTCATGTTGCAGCTGTAGAAGATATTGGTTAGGCCACTGTTGGAATATTGCGTGCAATTCTGGTCTCCCTCCTATCGAAAAGATGTTGTGAAACTTGAAAAGGTTCAGAAAAGATTTACAAGGATGTTGCCAGGATTGGAGAATTTGAGCTACAGGGAGAGGCTGAACAGGCTAAGGCTGTTTTCCCTGGAGCATCGGAGACTGTTGAGGATAGAACAGAGCCCCATTATAGAGGTTTATAAAATAATGAGGGGCACAGATAGGATAAATAGACAAAGTTTTTTTCGCTGGGATGGGGGAGTCCAGAACTAGAGGGCATAGGTTTAGAGTGAGAATGGAAAGGTATAAAAGAGATCTAAGGAGCAACTTTTTCATGCAGAGGGTGGTACATGTATGGAATGAGCTGCCAGAGGAAGTGGTGGAGGCTGGTACAATTGCAACATTTAAAAAGCATCTGGATGGGTATATGAATAGGAAGGGTTTGGAGGGATATGGGCTGGTTGCTAGCAGATGGGACTAGATTGGGTTGGGACATCTGGTCAGCATGGACGATTTGGACCGAAGGGTCTGTTTCCATGCTGTACATCTCTATGACTCTGTGACTCTAAGAGGTGTGTGCTGAGTAAGCTAGTGTCATGCACTGGCATCCTGGAGATAGGTGTGAAATTTCAGCTTTTATTAAACATTATTTCTTTTGCACTTGTTATGATAAACGGAACAAATTCCATAACACTGGGAAAACATACTTCTACCTTGAATGGGTCTTGTATTTAATCATGACTAGTAAACTTTAGATTACCTCTTTCAAACTTAGTCTATAATTGTAATTGTAGGTCTTACAATTAAACCTAAAATGAATATCAAAATTTTACATATACATGTGAAAACTACCCTCTGTACTCACCCACATGTGGATAGCTTTTATACCAGCAAAGCCATACAGCAACTCAGAATATCATACAACAGATAACCAATATCCTGAAGCAATGATTCTGATTTCTGGGCCTCCAGCATTTTTAGAACATAATGGGGGCTGGATGGGATGCTGGTCAGAGGGTCAGTGTGGACTTAATAGACTAAATGGCCTGCTTCCAAACTATAGGGATTCTATGATTCGGGTTTCAACTCTGGGAAAAAACTTCTGCCAACCCTATTTATATGTCTCATAACTTTATAGACTTTAATTTATTCTTCCCTCAGCCTCCGGCGCTTAAAGAAAACAAACCTAGTTTTTCTACCCACTCCTTTTGGCTCATGCCCTCTAATTCAGGCAGCGTTCTGGTAAACCTCATTTGCACTCTCTCCAAAGCCCCTGTATCCTTCCGTAATGTGGCTAAATGTGGCCTAACCAAAGTTTTATAAAGCCACAACAGGACATCCTGGCAATGCGATGGCATCCGGCATGCTTTCCTTCTTCGGATTGGGTATTGAGTACAAGAGTTCACAGGACATGTTAAAGTTGTATAGGACTTTGGTTCAGCCACAATTGCAATACTGGATATAGTTTTAGTTGCCACATTATCAAAAGGATATGGATGATTTGGAGAGGGTGCAGAGCAGGTTCACCAGGCTGTTTCCTAGTATGGAGGGTACTAGCTATGAGGAGAGGTTGAGTAGTTTAGGATTATTTTCATTAGAAAGATATAGCTTGAGGGGGGGGACGATTGAGGTCTACAAAATCATGAGAGATATAGACAGGATGGATAGCAAGATGCTTTTTCCCAGAGTGGAGGACTAAATTACTAATGTTCATAAGTTCAAGGTGATAGAAGAAAAGTTTAAGAGACCAATGCATGGAAAGTTCTTTATGCAGAGGGTGGTCGATGCTTGGAACACATTGCCAAGGGAGGTGGTAGAGGCAGGTATGATAGCGTCTTTTAAGATGTATCTAGATAGATATAGGAATGGGCAGAGAGCAGAGGGATGCAGACCTTTAGAAATCAGGCAATAGGTTTAGATAGAGGATCTGGATCGGTGAAGGCTTGGAGGGTTGAAGGACCTGTTCCTAAGCTGTAATTTTCTTTGTTTTCTGTTTTTTGTTCTGACTCTTGTACTGAGTTCCCTGACTAATAAAAGAAAGCATTCCATATGCTTTCTTTACTGCCCTATCAACTTGTTTGACCACTTTCAGGGAGCTATGGACTTGAATTCTAATATCTCTCAGTACATCAATACAATTCAGGATCCTGCCATTAACTGTACACTTTTCTTTATCATAATCTCGCAAAGTGCAGCACCTCACACTTACCTGGATTAAATTCCATCAGCTATTGCATCAACTATATCTGTTTCTTGCTATATCCTTTGACAACCTTCGACATTATTTACAACTCCACTGATCTTTGGAATGTGTTTTATGATTCATGGGGCTCTGTTCTCAACAACATAACCATCCTGAGGTTGAAGCCTAAGTCATTAGACTTATGGCATGAAAACAATGAGGAAGACAAGCAGCCATTGGCACATTTTTGTTCCAGATGGGATGTCCATGTGATTCTTATTGGAGTCTAGTTACCGTGAGTCTAGTGACCCAGATCCTGTTTGCTGAACATTTGCCTACCTTACAACGCCTTTGTTAGGGACAATCACAGCTTTAGTTGGTCACAATCTTAAAACAACAGATACCACGATGTTGATACTACTTGTGTCTATTTTTGTCCTAGTCTTCTTACACACTAGTACTCTCTGGCTGCAGTACAGCTGGCGAAATGCTGTTGACTGTCAACAGAGAAGATTGAAATGTTCTAAGTCTAGAAGGCCCAGATTTGGGCTGCATAAATCAGACATGGGTAGGCGTTATCTGGGTTGGCTGATTGGGTGATAGCCAAAAAACTGCACGAGGTTCAAATGTTGCCATTTTGATGGGGAGTTTTAGTTTGTGGTGTATGGAGCAAGACCCACTTCCATGGGTAATACTTTAATAACTCAAGTAAATCAGTGGAATATAGAATGCTGGACTGCTCTGAGAGATGCCTTTGATTTCTGCTATCTGTCATGACAATAGTGACAATTTGGCTTTTCACAGCAACAAACCAAGTGCTTATGACCTCAGTTTGACCTTTCATTGCAGCACGCAGACATCATTTGGCTGCAATGAAAGTTGGAGCTTACATCAGGTGCAATGTCATTGATTGCAGCCACAAATGTTCTTCTGCAGTTGGCCACTATTTGCACATCAGAAAAATTGGGCTCCAAACTCTATATAAAGGCCTGTTCTAAGATATAACTGGATTCAACCATGCCCACCTGACAGTGACAAGATATAGCTGGCAGACATGCTACTGTACCAAGAGTCTGTGAATGGCCATTAACACTTGCCCATGCGTTGTTCTGTCAAAGTCATCATCTGACTTTTCTGCATCAGAACTGATCTGTGCCTTCCAGTGGCATGACAACTTGACAATCTTTAGATCCAACCTGACTGCAGCTCACTTGTACTCCATAACTCATTGTTTGCTGATCCCAAATTGATGACTCTCAAGAAAGAATGCACAATACAGGCTTCTGAGCTGGGGGATGCATTTTCTAGGTCAAGTCAAAGTGCTTATTTCTCAGAATCTTCAGTGTCTGGTACCCCATCTTGGCCAATTCTTGACATCTGAAAGTGAGGGGAGTTGGGGTGGGATGGGGTCATTTACAAGCTAGTGGTTCATAGTCACTCCAATTTTAACTTGTATGTCACACCACATTGCTGGTTGCATGTTAATGAGATTTGCGAGGTCCATTAGGTAGGAACAGCCGCCATCCTGGATCGTTTCAGTGTTGCCAAAGACAATGACTTCACTGAATTGACAAGCCTCCTTCCAGTGTCTGAGAACATGGGCTTGTACCCTACATTCTGTGTGAAACCACTTTGTCCTGTGAGAGAGACTATCTGTCACTGAGTGTATTGCAAAGTCTGATGTGCTAGTCATACTGAATAACTGGCACGATACTGAAGCAGTGAGATGTGGATGTGAGGTCGGCAGCAGTGGTAAGGCAGTGATAATGAGGTGGAGTTATTGAATGGTAAACATAAGTTCTGATTGCTAGAGACTGTTGATGAATGAGTGATAGTGACATGGTGCATTGTGCAATAAGCTTAGAAAGTTGGTCAGATAAATCACTGGAAGGTGCAAACGCTGATCTTGATTATCCCTGTGTGAGGGCTTCTCTTAGTCTATCTTCGGTGGTGACCTGCTTCTTCTGCCTTCACAACGTCTATTTGAAAGGCCTCTGTGAAATGATCACCCTATTTCCATCTTATAATCTCCTGAGCTAAGGCTTCCAGAGTTGCATCCAGGAACCTAGGACCTTCTCACTGGTCTGCTGCGCCCTTAATCAGTTTTCTTCCTGCTTTTACTGCTCCAGCCAGTTATCTGTACTGCAACAATCAGAAAGCACCCCCCTACTTTCAGAGGGGCGGATGGCTTGAAGAATGTTAGTCTATGGTATTTGGTGCTAGCCTCACATAAATATGGAAATCTTGCTAAAATCATTCACCAAGAGCAAACACAGGCACAGACTGTTCTATACTCTTTGTTAAGCAGAAGTAGGTACAAGTGACTGGAACATTGTTCCCTTTATGAAAAGGTATGTAATTATCTGTGTGAAGTTCTAGTTTGGCCTCAATGAGCTGTAATTTTAATCAGACTATATAACAGACTTAGCACAAATAAAGAAGAACTCAGAAAACAGTGCAGACTCTGAATTTGAAGTTAGCCCATTTCATTCATGCATCCTAAATGCCAATCTGTTTCCCAATGACAATTTTGTTTTTAGGCATTTGCACTGTTAAACAGAAATTGCCCTATAAAAATGTTTTTTCTTGTGTAATTAGATCACAAGATTGTTAATTGTTTTTAGAGTAAATGTGAAAGCAAATCATACTTAGGAAGCAGCTGTTTCCCTTTCTTTCCTGTTGAATAAAGTAACTATATAACACAAAATTTTTAGCTAACAACTTGCATTTTATAGTACCTTTAATGTAACAAAACACACAAAGATGTTTTACAGGGGCCCTTACAGAACAAAATTTGATGCCAAGCCACAGAAGCAGGTCATAAAACATAGGATCACAAGTCCTATAAGATTAGATTACCGACAGTGTGGAAACAGGTCATTCGGCCCAACAAGTCCACACCAACCCTCAGAAGAGTAACCTACCCTCCCCACCCTACATTTACCCTGATTAGGGCACCTAACACTATGGGCAATTTAGCATGGCCAATTCATCTAACCTGCACATCTTTGGACTATGGGATGAAACCCACACAGACATGATGAGAATGTGTGCAAACTCCACACAGGCAATCGTCCGAGTCTGGAATCGAACCCAGGTCCCTGGCACTGTGAGCCACCATGCCGCCTGAGAGTAAGAATGATTGGTTTTGCCTTAAAAGACAAAAGAGAGATTGAGAGCTGGAAATATTTCATGAGGAAATCGCAAAACTTAGGTGTTAATTGCATATTAATTCTTTTTGATTGGGATTCATTTCTGCCCTGATAGAACATAACACACTGAAACTCACTGCCGAATGAGAATGTGCATGTGCATTATATGTAAATAAATGCTGTTCGAAAGCTGTAATGATTGGATCTGTCACTTTCCCTGGTCCATTAGTTTTAGTCTGGCTATCAGTAATGCAAAGCAGTTCTAACAATGGAATATATCCAATATTCTTAAAGCAAAGTACAGTACAGAAATTATTTCCCCAAGCAATCTTTACAATCAGAAGTGAATCCTTTTGCATGAACTTGTTCAAAGATCAGATCTGAACAGATGATCAGCCTGCTTTGTCCCAATTTTCAATCATTGATCAGTTAGCCTTTTCAAATGGTTCATTCCTTCGTCACTTGGCATTCTGGAATATAAGACTGTGGTCTAGGCTGAGGGATTCCTAACAATAATGGAGTGATTAAAATCAGGAGTTCTGAAGAGGCCAGAATAAAAGGACTGCAGACATTCCTGAGGCATGTGAGACTGGAGTAGATCACATTGTTCAAAAATGGCAAAGCCACAATAGATATTTGATAATATGCGATTAAGAATTTTAAAATTGAGTCTTTACTTGTCTGGGGCTCCGTGTAGGTCAGCATCGCATAGGAGTACAGAATCAGAGAATGTCGATAAATACAACTACTCAACCAGCAAATATACTACCATGTCGGTCATTAAAAATGAGCTTCATAATTTTTCCCACATTTTCAGCAAGTTAAATTATTAGCTGTTGAGCCTTTGTAACTAACGACATGTAAGCTAGTCAGAAATCATCAGTGGAATTTAGTTCAAGTAATAAAGCTACCCGACTCTATTAAAAAAATGAATGATCCTGTAATCCAGAGACAAAAATAGAAATTGCTGGAAAAGCTCAGCAGGCCTAGCAGTATCTGTGGAGAGAAACCAGAATTAACATTTCAGGTCAAGTGACCCTTCCTCAGAACTGCTAGGACATTGGGATTTGAGAACACTGAGTAGGTTTGGGGAAGTGAAATGCAAGACCAGAGGGGTAAATTTCATTGGTGCTTTCCCCTTCCCATTGCCAATTGTTCAATTGGGCACTCAATGTCTATTGACTGGGAAACCACTCCATCTCATAAGATGCTGCAGGCAAACTCGATAGGAAAATGCTTGATTGTTGTACCTTTGAGTTCACATGAGTGTGCCAGCATGTGGACTGTAGCACATCCCAAGAGAAGACATTGAGAGTTTTTTTAAAAAAAAATCACTCAATTGGATATGAGTGTTGCTTGCTGGCTAGCATTTATTGTCTGTCCTTATCTGCCCTTGCTAGGCCATTTCAGAAGCAATTGAGTATCAAACATATTGCTGTGAGTCACATGTTGGCCAGACGAGGAGAGGATGGCAGATTTCCTTCCCTGAAGGACATTGGTGAGTCAGATGGGCTTTTCCTGGCAAAGATAGATGACTTTATAATTAACTGTGGAGTTGTAATTCCATATTTTTAAAAATTGAATTTAGATTCAAACCTAGGTCACCAGAGCATTAGTTGAGCTTCTGGATTTAATAGTCTCGCAACAATGCCATGAGACTGTCACCTTCACTTCTACATCACCCCCTTACTGACCAGACACAATGATATTCCTACAACCCGATAATCCTCTTCCATCAAATAAATATTTGCTGTATTGGGAAGTAATGTGTAATGTGGAGACTCTGAAATGTTAGAAGATATTAAAAGTGGAAAGATTGAGAAATATCTTATTATTGTGTTATTCTAAAGTTACTTTATTTCAGGTTTCCTGCCAACCTTTTGGGTTGTACTAGAAACAAGACTACTTTGTAAGAATTGGTACTGCTGTTGTTATGATCCTTATTCTGACTTGTTAAAACATCATTGCAGCCTGGCTTTGAAGCTGCAGGCTTAACCAGCGATAGACAAGAACAGAAAGGAAGGATAATAGGTTGAATAGTTTAAGTGTTCTCATGGCCCTTGTAATTCAGACCATTTAAGTGGTCCTATGTGAGAACAGTCCTTCACAATATGGTAGTAGACCAATTCTCTCTCTCTCTCCACAGATGTTGTCAGACCTTTTGAGTTTCTTCAGTATTGTCTGTATTTGTTTCAGATTTCCAGCAGCCAATGTTTTGCTTTTACTTAACATTATGGGTTTCCTAAAGAATACAGAGTTAAGGCACAAAACTAAATAATGGATATCTTTCTAATGCTAACACCTGGTTTACAGCTCCCACATTGGGCAGAATCTTTGAACAGGCTACAAACTGCACTTAAAGTAATGTTAGTTTTCAAATGCATTTTTTTTCAATTTGTTTGTATATAATCAAATGCACACCCCACCATGACACAGTACAATTTGTTAGCATTAGAATATAATTTTAATGAAAAAGTGTCATGTTATAAATATTCTTTGAGACACATAAGATTGATAACTTGTTTAAGGCTGATTAATACATTTGAAAGTTGACTTACCGTAAAATATAAGTATTTATATCAGTGTTTGGTGCACCACCTGAGTATCCTAACTTTAAAGATAATGTGCAAAAAAATGTTGAGGTACAATAGTGATTTAAAAGAAACAAAACTGTGATCTAAAGATTTTAAATTTGCCTATTAATGTTGTAGATGTTGAAAGTCTGAAACTAAAATAAAAATGCCAGAAATACTCAAAAGGATCATGAAGTTAGGACAGATTTAACATCTCAGGACAATAATGAGTCTTCACTAGACCTGAGAAAAGCTGGAAATGTGATAAGTTTTGGACAAATGTAAATGATGAGAGAGAAAAGTAGAACAAAAGAAATCTGTGATAGGATGGAGGGCAGGAGATATAAAATTAGAAAAGCATTTTTTTAATGGAGAAAAAAATTGTTGGGTGAGATGTGGATGGCTAGAGAGCAGCTGATTGAATCCAAAGTGAAGGAACAAAGAAAGAAATTTAAAAAACTACCAACAAAAATAATCAAAAACAAAATGGAGGTAGAGATTATGATTTAAAATTATTGAACATTGCTGAATGCAGAAGTTGGAGACTGTTAAATTGAATGGTAAGGAAAAATATTAATTGAGCCTTTGCATTGAGTCTATGTTCTTCCATCTATAAGATGCAGTTTACTTTTCAGAGTTAGCACAAGAACCTGAAAACAACTGCAATTAATGGAAATTGCCAATGGGGACTAATTTGGTTTGGGTTTGGTTCGTCGGGGGCTACTTCTTGGATAGTTTATTTAAAAACTAGTTCTTATGTTTGGAGGACTTCTGATCATGCTTTTCCTGAGTTGGGAGACATTGCAGCATAATACCCAGCACAACTGAGCAGAAATGTCAGCCTCCTATCTTTTAATATTTATAGAAATATGTGAGTATGGAAAAATAAAACTTGACACAGACAGTTTGCTAGTCTTAGGTCAGCTTTGATTTCTTATCAAATACATTTTAGCAGTTCAGCATGCTGACAATCAAAGTGAGTGCACAGTAGACACCTATCAGTAACATGCTAAAAGCTGAGGTTAGGTAGTGAAAATCAATTCCATTGAAGAGGAACATGGCCTAATCTCTGGAATCTGTCAATGGTTAATGTGACTTTATGGTGTTAGTCATCAGAAAAAAATTGACTTTTCACCTCTGAGTCACTGTACATAATGTTGTCTTTTTGAAGTCTTTCACTTGTTTGATTATCACCAGTGCTTTCCCTATTGCATTCAATATTTCTGTATCCATCTGCATGAATCGAACTGAATTTGAAGATATTCAGTTAAGGTAGATGATAGTTGAAGTTTATATGTCTTTTGATTGATTTCAAGTCAGAGAGCAAAGTACCTGAGCTTTCTTGTGCTTTATGTGTCATTTCAGCAACTCATAACTTTATAATGCCTTTATATAATAAAATATCCCAAGGTGCTTCGTAGGAATATTATCAAACAATAATACTGACCCAACTAAACTCAGACAATCAAAACTTAGGATGAAAAGGCAGGTTTAAAGGAGCATTACAAAGAAGCAGAAAGGAGAGAGGTTTAGCACAGTAATTCCAGAGATCAGAGTCTGCAGAGCTGAAGGCTCATTCTCCAATACAAAGCCATTATAATCAGGATGCATAACAGGCCAGAATAAGAGCAATGCAGACATCTCAAAGAGTTGTAGGGCTGGAGGATGGAGGTGGTGATACGCTTGAGGAATTTGAATGTGTGGGACAAAATTTTGCCATACCAGTGGTAGACTTAAGTTAACAAGCCATGGGGCAATTAATGAATGGGACATGGTGCAAGTTAGAATGCAGTCAACAGAAGTTTGGATGAGCTCAAATTTATGTCAGGTGAAAGATGGGAAGCTAACCAGGAGAACGCTGGAGTAGTCAAATCCAGAAGTAACAAAGGCATGGGTGAGGACTTAGCAGCACATGAACTGAGGCAGAGGTAGCATTGGATGATGCTACAGAGATACATTGGTTTATAAAGTAATATTCTATAGGGGTTAATGTTCATGTTACTTTGACTTCATCCATTCTACTAATGTTGCACAGTCTGTGGGTGGAGCCAAAACACAATATTTCTCACCTGAAGCTAAGCATCATGATGGGCCCTAAAGCAGGAAGGACCTATGACAATATCTTATCATTATAAATTTGTCATTGTACAAGACCAGTTAGACAACACCAGTTGATAGACATCTCCATTACATACCGTATGTAAGATGGCAGCGGAGTAGGGCTTCTGAGACGAGAGCTTGCCAGCTCTGCCTTTTTTTGTTCCTTTAATTTTTCTCTTGCTTTTCTCTTTTTTTTGTTTGTCTTTTATCTTATTTTACTTATCTCTTGGTGAAGAGCTCAGTCCCGGAAATGTCATCGGTGACAAGTAGGCCCAGCGGTGTGGACTCGCAGCAGCAATGCAGAGGTGAGTTTGGGTTCCTGGGGACTTCTGGCGAGGCAGTCTTAGCACTAGCTCAACACCTAATTCAGGTAAGGAAAATGTTTCGGGAGGCTGCAGCAGTGAATGGGGCCAGCCGGTTCTCATGGCTCCTTTGGTAGTGACTGAACATGAGGCCTTTCAGAATCCTCAGCATCTGCAGTCGGCATCGGTCAGCAGTGACCATACAGTAGCCCCAAATCAATACTCCTGTGGATTGGCAGGACTGGCAGTAACTTCCATGGATGCCTGGTAGGCCCAGTGTGGAGACTCCTGGAATGGACTGTGTGGGGAAAGCACAGTAAAGAGAAAGAAATTTAGCCCTTGTAAGATGTGCAGTGCCAGCAAGACTAAGCACTTTCGAAAGACTGTAATGTTTGACCTTTATTTTTATTTCTTTATTTCCCTACTTAATACTAATAATTACTGAAATTTTAAATTTTTAACTTTATTCTTTCTTTCTACCTCGTTCTTATGGTTTGTACCTAGGTATTTCCACCTACAATAGCACTTTGTTTGGTGACATGATACATTTCTCATTGTACTCTTGTACTTTTGTACTTGAGTACACATGAAAATAAAGTTATAATCTAAATCTAAATGTCTAATCAATATCTATCATTTTATTCCATGTACCAATTGCTAAACTAATGCAATGTAGTGATATTACACCTCACACATGGTTTCCTTTCAAGCAGGAAGGGTCCTACAGCACTCAGCAGTTCACACTGTACCAACTTGCACACCTTTCATCACCGTTAAAAATCATACAACACCAGGTTATCGTCCAACAGGTTTAATTGGAAGCATTAGCTTTTGGAGCACTGCTCCTTCATCAGGTGGTTGTGGAGTATCTTTCATCACAGCTAGGATAACCTACATATCACATACTTTCTTACTAAGGGCTTGAATAGGACAAGATCAGCACTACAAAAGGTCAATGAACAGCATACTTCAGACAAGTATATGAACACATAATTTGAAGCTTAATTGAAATCCATCAGTTTCAGTTGTTCAATTACCAATAACTTGCTTTCATTCAGGACCCTCTCAATAACATCTTCTCCTGAATCTTCTGCTTCTTACTTAGAAGAGTCATGGACAATCAGAACTCTGCAAATTCACTTCTGTCACCTGGAGCTATTAACACAAGCAAATTTTTCATGTATCCACAGTAATGGTCCTTATGCTTCTTCAGTTCTGCAGGAGAGGATTCACACAACCAGTGATAGCATGCTTCAACTCCATGTCATCAGCATGTTTGAGGAACAGCCTGATGAGTAAGAAGGAGAGCATGGGGGGGGCAGGGTAAGGTGCGATTAAGGATGTTATGAAACTTGAAAGGGTTCAGAAAAGATTTACAAGCAAGTTACCAGGGTTGCAGGATTTGAGCTATAGGGAGAGGCTAAATAGGCTGGGTCTGTTTTCCCTGGAGCATTGGAAGCTGAGGAGTGACCATATAGAGGTGTATAAAATCATGAGGGGCATGAATGGGGTAAATAGAGAGTCTTTTCCCAAGGGTGGAGGAGTCCAGAGCTGGAAGGCATAGGTTTAGGGCGAGAGGGGAAAAATTTAAAAGGGACCTAAGGGGCAACTTTTCACGCATAGTGTGGTGCATAGTGTGGATTGAGCTATCAGAGGAAGTGATGGAGGCTGGTATAATTACAACATTTAAAAGGCATCTGGATAAGTATATGAGTAGGAAGGGTTTAGTGGACATAGGGCGAGTGCTGGCAAATGGGATACCTGGTCGGCTGATGGGCCTGTTTCTATGCTGTACATCTCGACCACTCTATGACGCTATGTTCAGCCATCTCGTGAGAAAACCTACAGGCAGCCTCTGTCATCTAAACTTGGTGGTGCCTTGTGATACACACCTTAATAGTTTTCTCTATAGCCTCTGGATGATAATCAATGAACCTTTGAGGATGAGGAAGAACCCTTCCCCTGGATCTCTCTCTCTGGGGTGCTTACAGCACACCTCTGAAGAGAAGCAACTAGGACCCTCATAGGAAGCACAGCCCTCCACAGTTCCAGCCCACCTTCCACTAGTGCAGAGATGATCAATTCAGTGGATAATGTATCTAGAGTAAGCTTAGGGCTACATTCTTGTGGGCCTTGCACTGGTACTGGCTGGAAGCGAGAGCAAGAAGAAAGGACCAAGATTTATTACTCAGAGGACCGCTAGAGAAACGGCTCCTACTTGAGTTTAGTACAGATGGTGAGACTCTGGAATCCGCCATTAATGAACTGGCATAGATGAAGATGTAAGCAACAGAATATTTGGCAAAAGTCTCAGAAATGATATGCAGATTAGAATGGAGTGTAAAGGAGTCTGACCATACTTTGCTTGATGCAGTAGCTCTGCCATGCAAACACAGTAATTAGATGGCTAGTCCAGTCAGTTTCTGGTCATTGGTAACCTTCAGGAAGTTGAACTTGGCACAAAGGAAGATAGTTGTGGTTTCTGGAGATCAGTCATCCAATCTTCAGACATTTCTCCAGATCTCAACATAGCATCATTGGCCTAATCATCTTCGACTGCTTCATCATGACTTCCTTTCCACCATAAGATCAGGAGTGAGAATACCTGCTTATGATTGCATAATGTTTGGCACTATTTGTCATTGACTGGAAAGGGAACTGGACTGACTATCTAAAGATTGTGGCTACAAGAGCAGGTCAGTGGCTAGGAATAGTGTAGCTCACCTCTGAACTCATCAAAGCCCATCCTTGATCTACAAGGCAGGATTGTGATGGAATAATCTCCACTTGCCTGGATGACTGCAGCTCTGTCAAGACACAATTGGATTGATACCCTCCAGATCAGAACAGTATACTTGATTAGCACCACACTGTCTTGCATTCAATCCCTCCACCACTGACACTCAGTAGTAGCAGTGTGTACTATCTACGAAATGTACTGCAGAAATTCTCAAAGGCTCCTAAGACATTACCTTCCAAATCACAACCACTACTATCCAGTAGGACAGAAATCCTTCAGACATCTGCAATTATTTTATCTTTCCAAGTTAAAAATGTGCTAAATTTTACATTAATTTGTTAAAGATTCCACCTGAATAGTCTCACATTTCAAGTTTTAGGTAAGAATATTGTGAGTATCCAGATTGGCTCAAAGTGAGTGAGTGCTGAGATAGTAAGCAAACAGCCCAGTGATGCAGCCTGAGGTGCAATATTGGAATATTGAAGCATATTATAAGTGAATTGGAAATGTGCCATGAGGGTTCTTAGAAGCTGGCACACATTGAATGTCAATGCCCCTGGACTATAGCTGCATGTAGCTAGTGCCCTTGGAGTGTGCCCTGAGTTGGTGGTACCTTGTGTCAAACATGGAAGTCCTTTAGAGCAATTGGCAAGCTGAACTCACCAGGAACTCCTCTGACACCCATGTTGAGAATTGTCAGCATCTAGTTTGCTCTCAGTGAATGGTAGAACAGAAACTTGCATATTCATAAGATTTGATCTGCAGTTCAAAAGGTTATTAACAAATAATAATCCCACTTAAGAGGTAACTCATTGCTGCCTAGCATGAATCTCATCTTGATGTCCGAAACCTAGTTAAAAAGTACAACAACTTTCTCATGATGTTGAGAAACTCCTTATTGTACTTTTCATGCAATTGTACCAGATTTTTTGATCCAGCCCAATTCATTCAGATCTCTATAAGACTCAGTCCTATGTTTCTCTCCACAATTACTACTAGACCGACTGGGCATTTCTTGTGTTTTCTGTTTTTATTGATAACGGTACCAACATTAGTTTGAAATTTTGTCTGGACATGAACTCACTTAAAGAAGATTGTCTCATAAAATTTCCATTTTTTACTGATTGTTGTAAAACTCAATAGTAACTTATTAAATTTTAGGACTATCATTGTGTTTTTTTTTATTCTAATTGCCTTTTCCAGTGTTTGCATTCCTAGCTGATTTTCTGAAGGAGAGTTGCCTTGTGGCATGTAAAGAAGGTCATGAACCACTGGCTCATCATTATGAAACTAAGTCATGGTTTGGTGTGATGGCAAACAGATGGTCTTAAGGTATGTCCCAAAATAAACATGACAGATTGCAAATGGTATTCTGATGCCTCAATTTCTGCTATTGAATTATGAGAATCTCTCTGTGAAGAAACCAAATTGGAGGAACCTCCTGTTTGAAGGGATACAACTCATCGAGAGCACGCTTCAGCAAGAGGAGGTATAGAAAAGAAGCCTGAGAAAAGAATGTCGGTGATTTTGTGTCCAGGGTCCAATTTCACTTTCCGGAAATACCAGCTAAGTGTACAATTAGAGATGAAGCTGGAAGATCTGGTTTATCAGCCATGCAAGGAGCCTCAGAACCCTTGACCAGTGACATGGACTTTGTTTATGAACGATCACCGACAATAGGCATTGTAAATTAATGTGTCTTTGTTTTGGTATTCAATAGAACCCCCCCTGGCTAAGGTTTTCTTACACCAACAACTTTTGATGTGGCACTTTCTCAAACGCCTTTTGGAAATCCAAGCACAGTACAACTATCATCCTTAGTCAAATGAATTAGTTATACATGAATTCCCTTTGACAAAACCATGCTGATTATTCACCATTACCTAGGGATTTTCAAAGTGTGCAGGCATAATCTCTTTAATGACTGATTCTAACATCTTCCCCATCACCAACGTCAAGCCAAATTACTCACAGTTTCTTAATTCCTGCTTTTCTCCCTGCCCGAGTGGTGGGATTGTATTTGCTACTTTCCAGTCCCGAATCTAGAAAATGTTCGAAAATGAACACCAAACCATTTAGCACTTCTCTTCACGGCCCTTTTTAAGACCAGAGGATGAAATCCATCTGGATTCAAACATAAGTCAACATACTACTTTATCAATTTCTTTGTATCACTTCCTTTGAGAATGTAATTTCACGAAGATTTTCTTTCCTTTCCCCTGCTTTGTTTACAGCTATTACTGGAATATATTTTACGTCCTCCCAATTCTCTCTAGAGTAAGAATGGACAACATTTTTTTCTAATCAGAGTCCAGTGACATGTGGATGAAATTTATTGAGGGCCACACAGAAAAAAAAAGCTGCTTATTTTATTTTCTAAGTGAAAAAACTGAAGCAGCCAATTCAACCCTGTTTGAACATGATAGCCGAATGATCTTATGTCTTCCAGAAATGAAGGTGCTATTACATGTGACTGCTGGCACAAGTTCCTGTCTGTTAATTTTGAATGCAGATGATTCTTTGCTGGAGAAAGATTTGAAAACAATTGTTGACAACTGCATGTAATACCTAAGTGATGCAATTCTCAAAGCTTGCCTCTCCAACTTTGGAAAGTCAGCAGTATCCGTATAGAGCATGTTAAATTCCAGCAGAGGCAGTTTACTCTATTTGACCTTCAGTTGCTTTGCAGTTCTATGATTTCAAGTTGAAGGTTTTCTCTTAAAATATTCCAGCCTCATTATTGAACAGTGTGGCAAAAATATTTAACATTACTTCTTTCATTTTTAGAGCTTGAAATCACACACAACATTTCTGACGCAAATTTGCATACACCCTAACGTATTCTTTTGTTGCCGCATAGATTAATTCAAAGTCTTCAGTAACTCTTTAAACTGGAAGTTGTTTAAAAGTGTACTTTTAATAAAACTGACACATGATACTATTTATGACATTATATTGCTCAGCTGTAGGGATAGCGTGCACAAATTCTCTTGATAAATGAAGCACTGGCATAAAATTAAATAATTTAGATCGAGGTTGATGTGATCTATTTCTTTTTTGACTAAAACAACTAATCTCTTCTAAGATCCAAGCATGTCTAGAAGATTCATCAGTAGTAGAATGAACTAATTTTTTCGATGAATTCTATAAATTTTTTCCAGGTTATTACTGCCAATCTTGTTTTCCAGTTTATATGCAGATTTAGGTAACTATGATTCTAGGCATCACTTTATCTCAAAAATATCTTTTTCTTTAGTGCTGTCATACATTGTCACTCAAAAACACAAATCCTGTCTAACCTTAAAAATGTTCCTGAAGAAGGGCTTACGCCCGAAACGTCGAATTTCCTGTTCCTTGGATGCTGCCTGACCTGCTGCGCTTTTCCAGCAACACATTTTCAGCTCTAACCTTAAAAACTGCAGTGATTCCACACATGATAGTGTGGACTGTATGTCCATTGAAGAATCATTAAGATACTTTCCAATGTCCTGAGCCATCTGTTATTCTGATCTGACAGGGTCCTGGGACCCAAGCTCATGCCCTGGAATAATGTTAAGTTTCTCAGGAGCAAATAACACTGCAGTTGTAAAAATGCACTTTTTCACAAGCTCTCCCTCAGAATGAGCCTACATTTTTTGCGATGAGTTCACTCACCACTCAAATGGCATGAGTAACACTATTCACATCCTTTCTTAGCCTTGTGAAATTTGCTTGCTGCATGTCCAAATTCTTTGCAAGTGTTCTGTTTTAATTTACACACACCTTCTCCCTGAAATTCTTCATATTTGATGTGTTCTGTTGGCTTTTGTCATAAATTAGGCATGCAAGCTTGTATTTCACCTCCACAAAAAAGTATTTTGTTCATTTTTTAATTGTCCACAGAATACTCCCTATCCAACTATCTTATTTTGTTTACAGGAATAATTTTTGTGGTCACTCTATAATAGGTTATTTAATTCCAATATTAGACTGGTGTTTCTCTGATAGTGGCACCTGCACTGTGTCTTTGTCAATAGGTCCTGGTTTTTCAAGTTGCTGTCCTCTGATATACATCTTTGTGGATGGTTTGTACTGTCTCAAGTTTCTCCCTGCAAGTGTCTTTTTTGCTGCTTCTTTGGCAATGTTTTCTGTACTTTCAAACTTCTCCCCACAATGCGTAGTGCTGCTGATGTTCAATGTGCCATTTGTCCCAAGATCCTGCTGAAGGACATCAGACAGACTCAACCCAGCAATTGGCCAGATTTAACCCCTAAACTTGAGGTTCCCTGCGCCTGCTCAAGAGGTCCAATATTCACTTTAATTTTATAGATATATATCTGTAGAAACTTTTGCTATCTGTTTTTGAATTCCAAGCTAGCTTCTTGCCAAACTCTAATTTCTTCCTCTGATTAACCTTTTAGATATTCTCTGTTGTTCTTTGTATTCTTACCAATCATCTGATCTGCTATTCATCTTTGTGGAATCATATGCTTTTTCCGTAAGTTTGATGCTTTTCCTAAGTTATTCAGTTAGGGATCAATTTCTATTGTCTGCAACCTCGGGGTACCTTAACCCCAATGTTATTGATTAATTCTGTTATATTGCACCACACCACATTGAATATAAATTGTTTTCTGATCATACCAAAGCACACTGCTCTAAGTAACATTGTCAAAAACATTCTATAAATTTTTTCCAGGTTATTACTGCCAATCTGGTTTTCCAATTTATATGCAGATTTAGGTAACTATGATTCTAGGCATCACTCTATTACATGTCCCCAATATTTCTTCTTGAATACTTTGTCCCACACTATGGCTACAGTTAGAGGGTCAGTAGACCACTCCTACTCATGAATTCTTTCCAGCATTATTCCTCATCTTCCCTTAAACTGATTCTATCTCCTGATCTCCTAAACCAAGATTATCTCTAATTATTATACAAGTCCTGTCCTTTATTAATGATGCTACCTAAAATAACTCCACATAAGCTGATATCCTGTTATCCTTTATTTATATGTGGAGATTCCTCAACGCTGATCTAGGTTCCTCAGAGCCAGCTCTCAGAGTGAACAGAACCTCTGACACTCCTGGTTATTCAAAGTTTGTGAGAAGATTTGTAGCTCAGGTGCTCGTTGTTGTAGTTCTGTTCGCCGAGCTGGGAGTTTTTCTTGCAAACATTTTGTCCCCTTTCTAGATGACATCTTCAGTGCTTGGGAGCCTCCTGTGAAGTGCTTCTGTGCTGATTTCTCCAGCATTTATACTGGTTTGAATCTGCTGCTTCCGGTTGTCAGTTTCTGTCCGCTACAGTGGCCGGTATATAGGGTCTAGGTCGATGTGTCTGTTGATCGAATTCGTGGATGAGTGCCATGCTTCTAGGAATTCCCTGGCTGTTCTCTGTTTGGCCTGTCCTATAATAGTGATGTTGTCCCAATCGAATTCATGTTGTTTGTCATCTGAGTGTACATGACCATGCAAGGACTGCACAAAACACTACATAGGACAAACAGGAAGACAGCTAACAGCCCGCATCCATGAACACCAACTGGCCATGAAACGACATGACCAGCTATCCCTAGTAGCCGTACACTCGGATGACAAACAACATGAATTCGATTGGAACACCACTATTATAGGGCAGGCCAAACAGAGAACAGCCAGAGAATTCCTAGAAGCATGGCACTCATCCACAAATTCGATCAGCAGACACATCGACCTAGACCCTATATACCGGCCACTGCAGCGGACAGCAACTGACAACCGGAAGCGGCAGATTCAAACCAGTATAAATGCCGGAGGAATCAGCACAGAAGCGCTTCACAGGAGGCTCCCAAGCACTGAAGATGTCACCTAGAAAGGGGATGAAACGTTTGCAAGAAAAACTCCCAGCTCGGTGAACAGAACCACGACAACTCCTGGTTATATCTGTCAGCCAGGGATTGGACCAGGTTAGCAACCTCAATCAGGGAATTCATATTCTATGAGGTCCACTTGGCTGACCTTGTTACAATCATTACATTACCCCTCCACCTTTCCCAATCTTCCTGTATTTCTTGACGTCATACATCCCTCAATAATCAGGACCCAATCCATTTCATCCTGAAGCCATGCCTCTATAATAATTATGAAATTGTATTCTTTTAATGCAATGTGTTCTGTTAAGTTGTTTACTTATGAATATTATGCGTATTCAGAAAAAAAAAGCATTTAGTTTTTGCTTTTTATTATCATTTTAACATCTAGTCTTGACTGTTGGCATATTTCTTTTTTTTTCTCTTTGTCCCTTCCTGCCATTCTGTGGTTCTTATTTTCCATTTTATTATGCTCATCTCTTACCTTTTCTGTACCATTTATTATACCAAATTTGAATCCTTCCATTTTAGTTATTTTGTTGGAAGTAATGGAGTCGTGGCTGAATTTGTAATGCATTAAATTCACAATCAGAGATTAATAAGTCTAATTAACCTCATAGGGCCTCTTCATATTCATTGTGTTATACAATTGTTTGAGCCAATTTGCTAATATATAAGATTCATGTTGTCAAATGCTGGCTAAATGTTGCACACTGGAGGCAATAAACATGAAAGTTAATCATTTTTCAAATGAGGAATATCA
This sequence comes from Hemiscyllium ocellatum, assembly GCF_020745735.1. Classification (NCBI taxonomy): domain Eukaryota; kingdom Metazoa; phylum Chordata; class Chondrichthyes; order Orectolobiformes; family Hemiscylliidae; genus Hemiscyllium; species Hemiscyllium ocellatum. The sequence continues at coordinate 23,241,549 of NC_083416.1, read as the reverse complement.
TTTCTTAGTATAATTTAGTGGTCTTCATATTCGCAATCATGAAGAATAATCTAATAATGTCTCTTTTTTACAATCAGTCTTCAATTTTGCAATTCTAGTGAACGTGTCAGCAATCTAAGATCTAGCCATTGGGTGAAGCTTATATTAATTGTTCTGACTGGTTGAGATAAGAAAAGAAAGCTTAATTAGTTTGAGGAAGAAAGACCCCAGCAGGCTAATGAAAACTGGAGAAAATAATGTGCAGAAGGATTACTTTCTGAATGCAGGATGGTTGAATCAGCAGAGGATAACTAAAGAGCAGTGAAGGGAGGCAAGATGATAGTTAGCTAGCAAACAATATAAAAGAAGATTGCATAAGTATTTTAGATATCTAAAAGGTAAGGGAGAGGCAAAACTGGACATCGAACCACTGGAAAATGGGATTGGAGAACTAATAATGGGGAACAAAAGTAATGGTAGAGGAACTGAATAGGTACCTCAATCGGTACATCAATTTTTACTGTGGAAGGCACCAGCTGCATAGGAAAACCTCAAGACAGTCAGGAGATACATGACAGTGTAGTGGACATCACTAAGGAGAAGATGCTGGGGAAGCTGAAAGGTCTGAAAGTGAATAAATCACCTGGACCAATTGGGCTATAATGCAGAATTCTGAAGGAGATCTTTCAGGAATCATTTGAGTCAGAGAGGATCCCAGAGGACTGAAAAATGGCTCATATAACACTCTTTACTCAGAGAGTAGTAAGGGTATGGAATGCTTTGCCTGTGACGGTAGTAGATTTGCCAACTTTGAATGCATTTAAGTTGTCATTGGACAAACATATGGACGTACATGGAATAGGGTAGGTTAGATGGGCTTAAGAATGGTATGACTGGTTGGCGCAACATCGAGGGCCGAAGGGCCTGTACTGCACTGTAATGTTCTATGAGATAAAATGGTCTATTACAGGATGGCAACTGGTGACTATTGGAGATCTGCTGGTGTCTGTGTTGGGACCACAACTTTGCACATTATACATTAATGATCTGGATGAAGGAATCAATGACATTGTTACTAAGTCTGCTGATGACACAAAGATAGGCGGAGAATAGGTAGTGTTAAAGAAATTATGATTTGGAGATGCCGATATTGGACTGGGGTGCACAAAATTAAAAATCACACAACACCAGGTTATAGTCCAACAGGTTTAATTGGAAACACTAGCTTTCGGAGCGTCACTCCTTCATCAGGTGGTTGTGGAGTACACAATTGTAAGACACAGAATTTATAGCAAAAGTTTACAGTGTGATGTAACTGAAATTATACATCGAAAAATACCTTGATTGTTTGTTGAGTCTTCCATCTGTTCGAATACCACGATAGTTTCACTTCTTTCATGTGTAAATCACAAAACTTTTTTAAAAAAAGTTACATTCTCAGATTAATTGTAACAATTGATGTCAGCCAGGCAATATGTTGAAGGTGTTAGCCCCTGTGTTCCCTGTCTGTGCCATAATGTTTAGACTGATTCTAATCTAAACTGAGTTAACAGAGTCTTACATGGATCCATGCAGCTTTTGAGCGAAGTACAATGTAACTCTGCAAGTACAAATTCACCCCATAAATGTGTGTGTGTGTGTGTGTGTGTGTGTGTGTGTGTGGTGGGGAGTTGTGAGTGTGAGAGAGAGTGTATATGTGTGTGTGATTTTTAACTTAAAAAAATTAGGGGGCTATACAGAAGGACTTGGACAGACTAGGAGAGTTGGCAAAGATGTGACAGATGGAGTACAATGTGGGAAAGGTTGAGATTATGCACTTTGGTAGGAAGAATAGAGGTGTAGGCTATTTTCTAAATGGATAAAGGCTTTGACAATCTGAAGTACAGAGGAACTTGGAAGCTGAGTTCAAGATTCTCTTAAGGTTAGATTGGCAGGTAGAAAGACAATTGCAATGTTACCATTCATTTCAAAATACAAAAGCAGAAATGTACTGCTCAGGCTGTGCAAGACTCTGGTCAGAGCACATTTGAAATATTGCGAGCTGTTTTTGGTCCTGGTATTTGAGGAAGGATGTGCTGACAAAGGAAGGAGTCTAAAGGAGGTTTACAAGCATGATCCCGGGAATGAAAGGCTTATCATTAAGCAAATGTTAAGGACTCTGGATTTGTAGTCGATGGAGTTTAGAAGGATCAGGGTTAAAACTTACAGAATACTGAGACACCTGGATAAGTGAATATGGAAAGATATTTCCATCAATAGGTGATACTAGGATGTGAAGGCATAGCCTCAGAGTGAAGGGAAACTCCGTTAGAACAGAGATGGAGGAGTGGGGGTGTGGGGGTGGGAGTTCTTCAGCCAGAGGGTGGTTAATCTGTGGAACTCATTACTGCATAAGGCTGTGAAGGCCAAGTCATTGACTGCATTTAAGACAGAAATAGATAAGTTCTTGATGAGTAAGGGTATCAAGTTTGTGGGGAGAAGGCAGAAAAATGAGGTTGAGAAACATATCAGCCATGATCAAATGGCAGTGCAGACTTGATGGGCCGAATGGCTCAATGCTGCTTCTATATCTGATGATATTATGATCTTATCATATATTTCAGGTTCCAGTTTATATTTTTAGACCTTCAATAATGTAATTTGCTAGAATTAAAAAAAGCTTATGTTCTACCTGGATAGTTTTGGCTTTAATAATTAATATCGCTGGACAAATACTTCCATCTCCAAATTTAGCTTTTTTGAACTGACGGATTTTTACCTGCTCCTCTATCTGGTATTTTGTGCTGAGTTAGTAATCGGTGTGAATCAATGTAACACTGAACGCACTAATATCACATCTGTCCCTGTAAGCATTGTTGTGTAATTATCGAAGTTGGTAAGATCTGAGTGATGGGTGGCAGGAATTTTAAAATTTAGGATATCACATATGGGCGGCACGGTGGCAACAGTGGTTAGCACTGCTGCCTCACAGCGCCTGAGACCCGGGTTCAATTCCCGACTCAGGCGACTGACTGTGTGGAGTTTGCACGTTCTCCCCGTGTCTGCGTGGGTTTCCTCCGGGTGCTCCAGTTTCCTCCCACCAGTCCAAAGATGTGCGGGTCAGGTGAATTGGCCATGCTAAATTGCCCGTAGTGTTAGTTGAAGGGATAAATGTGGGGGAATGAGTCTGGGTGGGTTGCGCTTCGGCATGTCGGTGTGGACTTGTTGGGCCGAAGGGCCTGTTTCCACACTGTAGGTAATCTAATCTAATCACTTGCTTTCAGTATATCTGGAAACCAAATAAATTGCTGGAGGATAGAAAGGTTGCAGTCAAATATGTCGGACATCAGAGAAATGATACTGTGCTTTTTAATTTGCCAACCGTTTCTTTTTCTAGAATGGGATTCACTGATCTTCGAACAGCTCTTGAGAAGCAGCTTACCTGGTAAGAAATAAAGTGTTTTCTTTTGAAAGTCAGAACTCTGAAAAAGAATCATATCTAACTGAATATCACCAATTCTGATGGACAAGTTATGAAGAAGAGTCATACGAGACTCAAAATATTAGTTCGGTTTCTCTCTCTGCAAATGCTTCGAAACCTATTGAGTTTCTCTAGCATTTTCAGTTTTACTTCAGATTTCCAACATCCACAGTATTTGCTTTTACCTGGAGTGAGGTTCTTTCCTCAGTCAGTCACATATTTGTGTCAGATGAGAGCTATTTTCAGTGATTGGTGGCTAATATCTTGTGTACCAAAATCTAAGCGAAGAAAGCCTCTCACCATCGCAATGTGCAGCCCTCCACACTCTCTGCTCCAACCCCAATCTCACCAAAAAAAAAAGCAGACAAGGGGGTGGATAGTGGTAGTATGGCACATTGACCTCTACCTCACTAAAGCCAGGCACCAACTCGCTGACACCTCCTACTACCTCCTTGATCATGACTCTATCTCTCATCACCAAACCATCATCTCCTAGTCCATCCACAACCTCATCACCTCAGAAGATTTCCCATCCATAGCCTCCAACCTCATAGTTCCCAACCCCGCACTGCCCAAAATCCAAAATTCACAAACCTGACTGCCTCAGTTCACCTATTGGCTTTGCCTGCTTCTGCCCCAATGAATGCATATCCTTGTATCGTGACTCTGTCCTGTTCCTCCTTGGTCCAGGAACTCCCCACATACATTCGGGACACCACCCAAGCCCTCCACCTCCTCCATGACTTTCGATTCCTCTGCCCCCAACACCTCATCTTCGCCATGGACATCCAGTCACTATACATCTCCATTCGCCAAAACAAAGGTCTACGAACACTCCATTTTTACTTGTCCTGCTGATCTGATCAGTCACCCTCCACCGACACACTCATTCGATTGGCGGAACTGGTCCTCACTCTCAAAAACTTCTCCTTCCACTCCTCCCACTTCCATCAGACCTGAGGAGAGGCCATAGCCACCCGCATGGGTCCCAGCTATGCCTGTCTCTTCACAGGGCACATGAAGCTGTCAATCCTCTGTAGTTACACCGGGATTATCCCCCACCTTGTCCTCCACCACATCGATGACTGTATTGGTGCAACCTTGTTCTCCAACAAGGAGGTTGAACTGTTCATCAACTTCTCCAATATTTTCTATCCTGATCTCAAGTTCATATGGACCATCTTTGACGCCTCTCTCCCCTCCCTAGACCACTCCATCTCCATTTCTGGTGCCCGACTCAACATAGATATCTATTTCAAATGCACCAACTCCCAGAGTTACCTGAACTACATCTCCTCCCGCCCGCCTCCTGTAAAAACACTATCCCTTACTCCCAATTCCTCTGCCTCCACATCATCTGCTCCAAGGAAGAGCAATTCCAGTCCAGGACATCCCAGATGTCCTCCCATTTCCATGACTACAATTGCCTCTCCCACATGATCAACAATGCCTTCCAGTGCATCTCCTCCACTTCCCACACCTCTGCCCTTGAACTCCACCCCTCCAATTGCAACAAGGATAGAAACCCCCAGTCCTCACCTTTGAGTTCACTAACCTCCAGATACAACACATTATCCTCTGCCATTTCCACCACCTACAGTCAGACTCCACTACAAAAGAAATATTTCCCTCCTCACCTCTAAGGGTATTCCACAGAGACCATTCCCTCTGCAACTTTCTTGTTAGATCCACAATTTCTACCAACCCCTCTCCACACCCAGCACCTTCCCTTGCTGCCACACAAGGTATAAAACCTGTGCTGACACCTCCCCCCTCAACTCTGTCCAAGGTTTCAAAGGATCCTTCCACACCTGACATCCTGCACATCCACCCACCTCATCTTGCGGTCTCAAGATGTGGTCTCCTCTACATCTGGGAGACAGGTCATCAATGTGTGGAGCATTTCAGGTGGCGGCACGGTGGCACAGTGGTTAGCACTGCTGCCTCACAGCGCCAGAGACCCAGGTTCAATTCCCGCCTCAGGCGACTCTCTGTGTGGAGCTTGCACATTCTCCCCGTGTCTGTGTGGGTTTCCTCCCACAATCCAAAAATGTGCAGGTTAGGTGAATTGGCCTGGCTAAATTGTCCGTAGTATGAAGTGAAAGGGTAAATGTAGGGGAATGGATCTGGGTGAGTTGCGCTTTGGTGGGTCGGTGTGGACTTGTTGGGCCGAAGGGCCTGTTTCCACACTGTAAGTAATCTAATCTAATCTAATCTCTGGGACACCCGCACCAAACAACCCCACCCACCTGTGGCTAACTACTTCAATTCCCCATCCCCCAAAGACACGCAAGTCCTGGGCCTCCTCTACAACCAAATCAAAGCCACCTGCCAACTCGAAGAACGCCTCATCTTCTGCCTTGGGACTCTTCAACCACACGGCATCCACACTAACTTCACTAGTTTCCAAATCTCCCCTTCCCCTACCTCATCCCAGATCCAACTCTCCAACTCAGCACCACCCTCTTGACCTGTCCTACCTGATCATCTGCCTTCCCACCTATCCATTCCACCATCCCCATTGACCTATCACAATAACCCCTCACCTGCATCCACCTATCGCCTTCCCACCTATCTTGCCCCAAGCCCAAGCCCCACCTCCCTATTTATCTCTCATCCACCTTCTGTTTCCACATTCCTGATGAAGAGCTTATGTCCAAAATGTCACCTCTCCTGCTCCTCAGATGCTACATGACCTCCTTTCTAACATCATCTTTGTGACTTTGAATCTCCACCATCTGCAGTTCTCACTTTCTCTTAAAATGTTTTTTATTGCAAACATCTTTAGCTGAAAGTGCAGAGTGGATGATTCATCTGAGCTTCTCCTGAGGTCCCCAGCATCATAAATGCTAATCATCAGCCAATTTGATTCACTTCATGTGATATCATGAAACAGTTGAAACCACTGCATACTGCAATTCTATGAGCCCTGACAACCTTCCGATAATAGTTCTGAAGATTTGTGCTTCAGAATTAAACATGCCCCTGAGCAAGTTATTCTAGTACAGCTACAACATTGGCATCTAACTCACAATATGAAAAATGTTCCAGGTATGCCCTGCTCCTAAAAATTGGGACAAATCTCAACAGGGCAATTACTGCTCATCTGCTTTCTTTTAATTATCAGTTAAATAATGGGAGACATTGCCAAGAGTGCTATCAAACGGCACATCCTTAATAATATCTGTTCACTGATGCCAATTTTGGGTTCCACCATAAACACCCAGCTTCTTACTTCACTACAACTTAGGTTCAGACACAGAAAAAAGAACTGAAATCAAGAGATGTTGTAAAAATGAATGCCCTTGACATCAAGATTGCATCTATCTGAGTGTGGCATTAAGGACCCCTAGTAAAACTAAAGTTGATGGGAATGGGGGACAAAACTCTCTGTTGTTTGAAATCATATTTAACATAAAGGAATTTGCAGATCAGTCATCTCAGCTCCAGAAGCTCCTCTGAGTAGTATCCTAAGCACAACAATCTTCAGCTCTTTCATGAATGAGCTTCCCTCCATCATAATGTCAGAAGTAGGGATGTTTGCTGATGAATGCCCAATGTTTAGCACCATTCATGATTCCATAAATACTAAAACATACCTGGTCCTTTTGTAACAAGACCTGGTCAACATTCAGGTTTGAGCTGATAAATAGCATTCAATAACATTCAAACTACACTTCAGTGGATATGCAAATAATCTGTTCTATCTTTCTTCATATGATAAGCTTGTGATCCAAGGAATGAGTCCAGTGAGCCTTGTTTGAACTATTTCCTAAGTAAGTACATCGATCATTTTTCAATAAAGGGATCATAACAATACAGGTTACTCCAGGTAGGATAGCACCAATGTCCTGCACAGTTAAAGTACAGTTTCCCTATTTTTGAAATCCATTCTTTGTGCAATAAGCACCTTTTTACTTGCTTTCCTAATCACCTACTGAACCTGCATAGTAAAGTCTGTACCATGAGTTCTGGGCTCTCTCTCTACTTCAATGCTAAATTACTTTTCTCTTTACAAAATGAACTGGTTGATATTAACCCATGTTAACAAATCTGCCAAATTGTATTCACTCACCAAACCTGTCTAAATCCCTTTACAGACTTCCTACCACCTCTCACCAACTTACTTTCTTGCCTATTTTGATGTCACCTACAAACTTAGCTAACATCCATACCATCCCTTCATCCAAATCGTTGATGTAAATCACAAATAGTTGCAGACCCAACACTATTCTTCGTGCCATTCTATGCGTGAGAGCTTGCCAACCTTAAAACAACCCATTTTTGCCAAGCCAAAGTACAGATACTGTTTGCAAAGATGATAACAGAGAACTGAGGAAATATGAAGAGGCTGGGATTCCTTACTGTAGCAAATAAAAGGCTGAAAGATAACTCTAAGATTGTGAAGGGTTCTTTTTTCGGACAGATATAAAAGAAAGTGTTTCCATTTGTAAAGGAATGTAAAATGAGGATGTATAAATGCAAAATATTTATGTAAATCACAAAATTTTAAACTAGGAAATGGTGATAGACTGCAAATGTAAAGTTTAGTGGAATAATACTTCAAACACACCTGATAGGAGAGTAGAGTAACACAGAAACTGAGCCTGTAGGACCACATGTAAAGGGAAAGCCAAAGATGTAAATAAATTAAACTAAGAATGAGACATGTGAGTAAAAGGTAAGAGCAGAAGGACTGGTTAGGGTGCAAAGGCAAAATAAACATTCTTTTAATAATGGAGAGACTGGCTTCTAAGGGCTAAAGGGAAGGGAGGGAAAATGACAAAGGGGGAAGTAGCCTTGGTGATAATGAATTAAATCACTTCAACAATAAGGATATACTGAAAGGTGAGCAGACATTGAATACTTTATTGGTACAATTAATACATAAAGGATTTAAGACAGTTTAAAAAGTTGTGTACAGGATATTAGATAAGTATTCAGTAGGGTCAAAATAGTTTTAATGGAGGATTTTAAATTTAATATCAGTTGGGATTAGTAGATTGGTCATGTCAGAAAGACAATGAATTTATTTTGCATCCTAGAAAGTTTTATGCTCAATTATGTTCTTAAACCATCACAGTAACAGGCTAGAGAGTTTGATGACGAGTCACCAGACTTGAAATGTTAACTCTGCTTTCTTCCCATAGATGGTACCAGACTTGCTGATTTGCTCCAGCAATTTTTTTTTTGTTTTTGTTTCAGATCTCTGGAAACCACGGTTCTTAGCATAATTAACGAGCAGGCCATGTTGGATTTAGTGTTGAATAAGGAACAAAATTTAGCTGACATAATAACGGTGTGTGAAAACAAATCTAACAGAGAAAAGTTAATATAACATTTGAAATAGCGAAAAGTTAAACAACTGCTATGATTTAGATAAAGCTGACATCAACAGCATGAGACAAAGATTGCCCACAGAAAACTGTGAAAATCTATTATAGGGTAAAATAACAGAGAATCAATGGGATATGTTTGAAAATAATTTATTCTATCACAGAAGTGGTTTATATGACTAATGTGTAAGAACTCCTCATGCCAAAAAAAAGTGAAGAGACAACACAGAACTGAAAGAATAAGGCATGAAAAAATGTTTAAGAAAACACTGACACATACACTCACACACAAACACACACCTGTACATCCTCACACACTCACGCAGACTCTCTCACATACACAAACTCTCCCTCAGACACACAAACATACACCTCCCACACTCACACCCAAGTGCACTCCCTCTCACAGGCTTATACTCTATCCCGCTCACACACGTACTCTACCAAGTAAGCACACACGCGCGCGCACACACACACTCTCCCTCTCTCTCTCTCCCACACATATAAGTCTGTCAAGGAAATTACTTCGTCCGAGACTTCAAGTCTTGTTTCAAGAAGTTTCATTTTTCATGAATTCATGGAGAGACTGACACACAGTCCTCACTGTCTGATGGCACTCTCCCGAGCTGAACAATCAGCCTATATTATACAATGTTACAAACAACTTTGCTTACTTTACAATAATTCAAGATAAAAATAAACACTGTTGGCTATCACCTTGTTGGCCAAGGACAGAGAAGCTAACGAGCTGAGGAAGTATCCCCACTAATGAGACTATGATATAGTCCCTTTATTTCGTCAAATTATAATTACACAATCTCAGTCTTTATCTCCAGCAGGAACTTTCTACTAGAGCAAGAGGCTGAAATGCAAGATAGCTTTTACCTTGCTCAAATATCCCATCATGCAGCATTATGCCAAGTTCTTACTACTTCCACAAAGTCTATGGGGTAAATTTGCACTTGCAGAATTATATTTGCAGATACATTCTAATTTGCTCAAAAAGCGCATAATCTACAGGCAGTCAATGCAGGCAGTCAGTCCATGTGACATTTTATAAATTCCTTCTTGGAAACAGAACCAGTCTGACTCAAGATTGGAATACAGACAGACTCTAACCTCACACCTTTAATGCATCATCTGAGCTGAGATGTCACCTTTTTTTAATAAAACCTTAAAGTTATCTCAGGAATGTGACTTGAAAGAAGTTCTGGGATTTACATATTAATGTCCGAAAGCTGCAATCCATTCTAAAAGATGAAAGACTTAACAGCAATCTACGTTTGTTCAATATATTGTAGCAGTTGTGTAACACTATGATCTTGTGCTAAACATTCTGGACTTATGCCCGAAATGTCAAATTTCCTGTTCCTTGGATGCTGCCTGACCTGCTGCGCTTTTCCAGCAATACATTTTCAGCTCTGATACTCCAGCATCTGCAGACCTCACTTTCTCCTAAAAATTCTGTGTCTTGTGATCCTGCCCACCAGGTACCTGATGAAGGAGTAGTGCTCTGAAAGTTAGTACTTCCAAATAAACATGTTGGACTATAGCCTGGTGTTGTGTGATTTTTAACTTAAAGAAAAATGGACACTGCCAAATGGAAGTGATACAAAGAGCAAAAGGTGACAAAAGAGACAGTAAAAATGACAAAATGAGTATGAAAATAAAGAACAAAGAGAACAAAGAACAATACAGAACAGAAACAGGCCCTTCAACCCTCCAAGCCTGTGCCGACATATTTCACCCTTCCATACTAAAACTGTCTTCAATGACCAGGATCCGTATCCCTGTACTCCCTTCCTATTCCTGTATTTGTCCAGTGCTTCTTGAATGCTGCTATTGAATGCTGTCTAATTTCACCACCTCCTCTGGCAACAGGTTCCAGGCACTTGCCACCTTTTATGCGAAAAACGTACCTCGCACATCTCTTTTAAACATTCCCCTTGCACCTTGAACCTGTTTCCCATAGTAATTGAAGCCTCTACCTGAGGATAAAGCCTTTCCACTTTCCACTCTACCAATGTCATTACAATCTTATAAGCCTTTATCAGGTTGTCCCTCAATCTCTTCCATTCCAGTGAAAACAAACCCAGCCTATCCAACTTTACTTCATGCAAAAGAGATCAAACTGGACTCAACGTTTTACAATTATATCAGCAGCAATGTGGGCCTTTGAAAACTGATATTGTAAAAGTCATACTGGTTTAATTTTACAATATTTTGTCAAGTTACACATAGGGTTTCTGGTATAATTTAGAACATAGATCTTAGAACAGTACAGCATTAGAACAGGCTCTGTGCTGACCAAAATGCCATTCTAAACCAATTACATGTACTTGAATGTGGTCTGTATTCTTCTTTTTCTTGCCTGTTCATATGTCTGCCTAAATGCCTCTTAAATATTGCTCTCATATTGGTTTCTACCACCTTCCCAAGGCAGCATGTTCTAGGCACCCGCCACACATTTTTCAAAAAACGTTGGGGGTTTACACATCTCCTTGAAACTTTCTCTTCCCTTAAACCTACATTCCTTGATACTTGGCATTTCTAACCTGGGAGAAAGACTCTGAGTATCCATACTAACCATACCTCTTGTAATTTTATATGTTGTGGTTCTGTTCGCCGAGCTGGAAGTTTTTGTCGCAAACGTTTCGTCCCCTGGCTAGGCGACATCATCAGTGCTTTGGAGCCTCCTGTGAAGCGCTTCTTTGATGTTTCTTCCGGTATTTACAGTGGTCTGTCCTTGCCGCTTCCGGTTGTCAGTTTCAGCTGTCCGCTGTAGTGGTTGGTATATTGGGTCCAGGTCGATGTGTTTGTTGATGGAGTTTGTGGATGAATGCCATGCCTCTAGGAATTCCCTGGCTGTTTTCTGTCTGGCTTGCCCTATGATAGTAGTGTTGTCCCAGTCGAATTCGTGTTGCTTGTTGTCTGCATGTGTGGCTACTAGGGATAGCTGGTCGTGTCGTTTCGTGGCTAGTTGATGTTCACGTATGCGGATTGTTAGCTGTCTTCCTGTTTGTCCTATATAGTGTTTTGTGCAGTCCTTGCATGGTATTTTGTACACTACATTAGTTTTGCTCATGTTGGGTATCGGGTCCTTCGTTCTAGTAAGTTGTTGTCTGAGTGTGGCTGTTGGTTTGTGTGCCGTTATGAGTCCTAAGGGTCGCAGTAGTCTGGCTGTCAGTTCTGAAACGCTCCTGATGTATGGTAGTGTGGCTAGTCCTTTTGGTTGTGGCATGTCCTCATTCCGTGGTCTTCCTCTTAGGCATCTGTTGATGAAGTTGCGCGGGTATCCGTTTTTGGCGAATACCTTGTATAGGTGTTCCTCTTCTTCTTTTTGCAGTTCTGGTGTACTGCAGTGTGTTGTGGCCCTTTTGAATAGTGTCCTGATGCAGCTTCGTTTGTGTGTGTTGGGGTGTTTACTTTCATAGTTTAGGACTTGGTCTGTGTGTGTTGCTTTCCTGTATACCCTTGTGGTATACCCTGTATACAATTTACTAGAACGAAGGACCCGATACCCAACATGAGCAAAACTAATGTAGTGTACAAAATACCCTGCAAGGACTGCACAAAACACTATATAGGACAAACGGGAAGACAGCTAACAATCCGCATACATGAACATCATCTAGCCACAAAACGACACGACCAGCTATCCCTAGTAGCCACACACGCAGACAACAAACAACACAAATTTGACTTGGACAACACTACTATCATAGGGCAAGCCAGACAGAAAACAGCCAGAGAATTCCTAGAGGCATGGCATTCATCCACAAACTCCATCAACAAACACATCGACCTGGACCCAATATACCAACCACTACAGCGGACAGCTGAAACTGACAACCAGAAGCGGCAAGGACAGACCACTATAAATACCGGAAGAAACATCAAAGAAGCGCTTCGCAGGAGGTTCCAAAGCACTGATGATGTCGCCTAGCCAGGGGACGAAACGTTTGCAACAAAAACTTCCAGCTCGGCGAACAGAACCACAACAACGAGCACCCGAGCTACAAATCTTCGCACAAACTTTGTAATTTTATATATTTCTATCAAATTTTCCCTCAGCTTCTGACGCATTAGCAAGAGCAATTCAACTTTGTCCAAATTCTCCTTATAGCTAAGCATGTTGGTAGATTTGTGGGCTACCATGATGCCAGGCGGTTGGAGTAGTCTGGTAATGATTGGGCCACAATAGACTGCAGCACCCCAGAACTATGAGCAGCAGAAGAAAAATACCTATACAACGTATTCGAGAAGAACAGGTACTCGACAAACACAGTCCACTGATTCTTAATCATCAATCTCAAAAAAGTAGACACATCCAGAAACTCTAGCCACACAACCATACTTTAAAGACATCTAGGAGATGACGACCAGACTACTCCGGCCCCTGCCATCATGGTATCCCACAAACCTATCAACACACTGAAACAGCTATTGATGAATCTAAATGATCCTGTACCAACAACCAGCAAAACTAATGTCATTTACACATTACCGTGCAAGGACTGTTATAAACACTACATCAGACAGACAGACAGAAAACTAACCACCAGGATACACAAACACCAAATAGCCACCAAAAGATATGACCCATTGTGGGTGGCATGGTGATACAGTGGTTAGCACTGCTGCCTCACAGCGCCAGAGACCCGGGTTCAATTCCCGCCTCAGCCGACTGACTGTGTGGAGTTTGCACGTTCTCCCCGTGTCTGCGTGGGTTTCCTCCGGGTGCTCCGGTTTCCTCCCACAGTCACAAAGATGTGTGGTTCAGGTGAATTGGCCATGCTAAATTGCCCGTAGTGTTAGGTAAGGGGCAAATGTAGGGGTATGGGTGGGTTGCGCTTTGGCAGGTCAGTGTGGACTTGTTGGGCCGAAGGGCCTGTTTCCACACTGTAAGTAATCTAATCTAATCATTATCATTAGTATCCTTACATACAGTTGAAGAAGGACACCACTTCGACTGGGACAACACATCCATCCTAGGACAGGCTAAAAAGAGACACACGCATTCAAACTGGAATTTCATCAACATCGATTTGGAGCTGATTTACCAACTTCTGAGAAAAAGAATCGGAAATGAAAGCACCCACTTAAGAGACCAAGACACACGAATAGAAAGTGGAACAGAATACCAGTGCTTAACTGGAGGCTCACTGATGATGTTACCTAGCATGGCAAAGAAACGTCTGAAAACAAACTTGCCATCTCAGCGAGCAAATTTATAATCTGAACTTCAACCTGAGCTACAAATCTTTTCAAAAATTGCAAACCTACCACGTTATTCAGTTAGATCTTGGCTTATCTGCAGCCAGGCCATATTTACCTGCATTTGGTCCTTGCTTGACATCTCTACCTAACAAAACCCCAGTTAGTTTATAATCAGGGGCATAATGCAGAGATTTCATGACTTGAGTTTTAGTTTAAATATTGTGACAAGCTAAAGATACACATATGAAATTGGATTTTAAAGGTAACTTTAAAATTTTTAGTTAATAAAGACAACTAACTTTCAAGAGTAGCGATTATTTTCTGTTGAAAACGTGTTAAACAAAGAACAGACTTAGCTGAACAGAATTTTTTTTACCTTGATTTTACATTAGCAGAAAAGATGTGATGTGCCTTTATATTGCTTCACAATGCTGAAATTAAAATGTGAGAGAGTGAACTGGGTGGCATAATTTATCAAAACATTGTATTTATTGCTTAGGTTTTAATCTGGGTCAGGCAGATGAATTGAAAGCTTTTTCTCCTTCTTAACTAGCATTTAAAATATTTATTGAAGAAAAATAATTGTTGTAACTTAACTCATATTAGGCACAAGCTGCAGAGCAAAAAAGAATTAGATATACAAATCTGGATGTTTGCAGAGTTGGGAAGACTCAGTGGAGGCTAAATAATGTTGAATGGAATAAGGATTTCTAAATCCTCTCTTGTTTCTGGCTTATGGAATGTTTGTAGATGGGATGGACGGTGAAGCATCTCAAGACCACTGACAAATCAGCTGGATCAATCAGAATGCAAAGGAGAATGAAACATGTTTTTCACTAAAAAATCCATTTTTAACTTAGTGTGAGTTCCAGACTTTGTCTAGGAGCTGTGAATAGTTTTGAAGGCCTGAATTAAAATATTGAATGTCTTATGTAGAAATGTGGAAGGCCATAGCTTAAAACTGCACTTGCTATCATGAATTGCAGTAGTTGACCCCTGACAGTGTGTGGTTGGATTAGACCCTGCCACAAATTCATCTTTCTACTATTTTAAAATGTTGAAAATTGACAATTTCAAATCACAAAGGAAATGTATCAATTTAAATTAAAATACCATTAAGAAGGATGATACTGCACCCCAGCCCCTGCAGCAACCACGGGTCGTGGAAGGTCTGAGATTTACCTGCAGATGACAAACAGGCTGTCAGATGTATTGACCATCTCCATGGCATACTGCCTGCATCAGTTATTGGCCACATTGGGCCAGGCCAGGCCCAGGAGCAGACTCATAGAGATACGCAATTTACTTGACCCTCTTCGCAATTGGATGCCTGAATATTTAGAGTAGATTACTTACAGTGTGGAAACAAGCCCTTCGGCCCAACAAGTCCGCACTGACCTGCCAAAGCGCAATCCACCCAGACCCATTCCCCTACATTTATCCCTTCACCTAACACTATGGGCAATTTAGCATGGTCAATTCACCTAACCTGCACATTTTTGGATTGTGGGAGGAAACCGGAGCACCTGGAGGAAACCCACACAGACAAGGGGAGGATGTGCAAACTCCACACAGAGAGTCGCCTGAGGCGGGAATTGAACCCAGGTCTCTGGCGCTATGAGGCAGCAGTGCTAACCACTGTGCCACTGTGCTTTCCACTAAGAGCCTACTTAAGAAACCAAAAAGAGGCTGTACATGTATACGTAAAATTGATATGGACCACATGACCACAACATTTGCGGTGTGTGCAATACCCTCCATCCTAGAACCCCAATGTTAAGCAGTAGAACTCTCATTCCCCGTTGGGGAAAATCACCATTTCTGGAAGGTGGAATGGTACGGCAGGTTGTACATAGAACAGAGAACATAGAATTGTACAGCATAGGAACAGACCCTTCAGCCCATGATATTGTTCCAAACATGTTGTCAAATTAAACTAACCCATTCTGCCTACCTTGATCCATATCCCTCCATTCCTTGCATATTTATGTGCTTGCGTAAAATTCCCCTAAACGCTCCTGTCTTATCTGCCTCCACCATCACCCCGGCAGAGTATTTCAGACCCCTCCCACTCTCTGTGTAAAAAACTCGATTCTCAAACCTCCTTTGAGCTTTCCCCTCTCACCTTAAGTGCATGCCTCCTAATTTTAGATGAGATCCTGGGTAAAGGCAGAGAAGTGCAAGGCATAAAGCAAGAACCAATACAAGAAACTCTTCTGTGCTGAATGGAAGGACATGGAGGGAATGACTTTGAGATAGCAAAAGATGTTGGGCATGAGGTTCAGGTCTAATATAAAATTTTGCACAAACTGTTCAGGCAGAATTCCGCCACAGGCTTGAGCCACCTCAGCACCATGGGTATTGACAGGGCTGAGCACCACTGTTTTGAGGTTTGATGGTTTTGAGTACTAGCAGGACATCATCTGAAGCAGACCTAACAAGCTCTTGCCTGCTCTTCCACCAGAAGCCTGAGCTCTCTCCTCAGCCAAGCACTAAAACTGTACTGATGGAGGTGCAGAATCCTAGCAGCATTTCTTCCAGAGGTTATCTCTATCTCCTGTACCTTTGTGACAAAGATAAGTTAAAATGACAAACTTATCATTGCCACCACAATGTGGTGGCAATCAGTTGGCTCTACATCTTTAGGACAGCAGTCAGAACAGGAAGGTGCTGTTGATGGTTAAGGTCATGGGGAAGGTGATGTTTCATTCTCCTCTGGGATAGCCAAAGACAGTGTTCACTACAAATGGGGCTTGCACACCTTCTTCTTTCCCCTCCCCTAAAATGCCGGCATAGTCTTCAGTGTGAGAAGTCTGTCAGGTACAGTATTGTTACAGTACAGAAGGAACCCTTCAGCCCTTGTGTCTGCACTGAGTCTTTGTTGGAAACTGTCTTTGATGCTTTTTTTTTGTCTTCTTCCTTTCTTCCAATGGTTTTCAAAGCCTCCTTTCCTCCTGCAGCAAAAGCTAGGTGTTATAATTGTTCCTTGTCCCCCTCCATCTCTACCAGGCTCCAGGCACAAGCCTTCAAGCTAAGTTTAGGTACATTGCTTCAGTTTTCACAATGGAAGACACCAGCAACACACTGAAACTTCAAGACAGTCAGGTGGCAGAGATGAGTGCAGTGGCCATAACTAAGAAGAAGGTGCTGGGGGTTGAAATGTCTAAAGATGAATAAATCACCTGACTAGATGGACCACACTCTTGAGTTCTGAAGGAGATAGCTAAGGAGATTGTAGAGACATTTATGATGATCTTTCAGAAATCACTGGAGTCAAGAGGTTCCAGAGGACTGGAAAATGGCAAATGTAACACGCTTGTTAAAAAAGGGATGGAGAAATGAAGACGTGGGAACTTGAGGAAATTAGTGGTGATATCTTGGGGAGAGTCCATATTACAGTAGAGGAGGTGTTGGATGTTTTAAATGTTTGAAGGTAGAGAAATCTCTTCATCCTGACCAGGTATATCCAAGAACACTGCAAGAGGCTAGAGAAGAAATTGTGGGAGCCCTGGGTGATATTTTTGCATCATTGTTAGCCATAGGTGTGCTCCCAGAAGACTGGAGGGTAGTGAATGCTGTGCCATTATTCAAGAAAGGCTGCAAAGAAAAGCCTGAGAACTATAGACCAGTAAGCTTAACATTTGTGATGTGTAAGTCACTTGAGAAGACTCTGAGAGATAAGATATATATACATTTGGAAAGATATGGTTTGATTAGGGGTAGTCAGCATGGCTTTGTAAGTGGGAGACCATGCCTCACAAATTTGATGAAGTGACCAAGAAGGTTGTGATGCCAGGATGGTAGATGTAGTTTACATGGATTTCAGTATGGTCTTTGATAAGGTTTCATGTGGTAAATTGCTCTGGAAGGTTAGATCGCATGGAATCCAGGGTCAGCTGGCAAATTGGATACAAAATTAGTTTGATGTTAGGAAGCAGAGGGTAATAGTGGAAGGATGCTTGTCGGACTGGAAGCCTGTAACTAGTGGAGTGTCTCAGGGGTTGGTGCTGGGCCCATTGCTGTTTGTTATCTATATCGTGATTTGCATGAGAATGTACAAGCCATGATTATTAAGTTTGCAGATGACACTAAAATAGACGGTATTGTGGACAGTGAGGGAGGTTATCAGAAATTGCACCAGGACTATGATCAGCTGGGGAAGTGGACTGAGAAATGGCAAATGGAGTTTAATGTAGATAAGTGTGAGGACTTACATTATGGAAAGTCAAATCAAGATATGAGTTTCATGGTGAATAGTAGGGGCTTGAGGAGTGTAGTGGAACAGAGGATCTTGGACTTCAGGTTCACAGTTTTCTGAAAGTGGAGTCACAGGTAGATAGGGCAGTGAAGAAGTCTTTTGGTACCCTGGCCTTCATCAGTCAGGCCATTGAGTATAGAAGTTAGGAAGTTATGTTGCAGTTGTACAGGACGGTGGTGAGGCCACACTTGGAGTATTGTATTCAGTTTTGGTCACCTTGTTATCGGAAGGATTCCATTAAACTGGAAAGAGTGCAGAAGAAATTTACAAGGATATTGCCTAGATTCAATAGTCTGCGTTATAGGTAGAGGTTGGACAAGCTAACACATTTTTTTTCAGAGCGTGGGAGACTGACAGGGGACCTTATAGAGGTCTATAAGATCATGAGAGACTTGGATAGGGTGAAAGCATTCAGTTTTTTTCCCCCAGGGTTGAGGAATCAAAAACTAGAGGGCATCAGTTTAACGTTAGAGGGGAAAGAATAAAAGGAAACCTTTTTAATACAGAGGATGGTACATAGATGGAATAAGCTGCCAGTGAAAGTGGATAAGGTGGGTAAGTTAACAACATTGAAATGGAATTTGAACAAATAGATGGATAGGAAAAGATTAGAAGGATATGGGGCCGAGTGCAGGGAAATGGGGTTAGCGTAGATGATTAGCATGGACCAGTTTGGGCCAAAAGGCCAGTCTCTGTGCCGTGGGACTCCATGATTCTATGACTCTATGGCAGAAGACAGGAAACTATAGGCTGATTAGCCTGACCTCGGCCATTGGGAAGATTTAGAGTTCATTATTAAGGATAAAATTGTGGAGTACTTGTCACTGCATGGTAGACAAGGACTTAATAAGCATGGCTTAATCAAGGGGATGTCATGACAGACACATCTATAGAATTCTTTGAGGAGGTAATGAGCAAGTTAGACAAAGGACAGCCACACAGGAGGCTGCTAAGTAAGGTGAAATTCCTTTGTGCTAGGGACAAGGTTTGGCACGGATAGAGGATTAGTTGACTGGCAGAAGACAGACTGAAGATAAAAGGGTCCTTTTTGGATGGCAACAGATGATTAGTTTCATTGTATATTGATGATCTGGACGAAGGAACTGAGGGCATTGCTGCTAAGTTCACAGTTAGTGTTGAGGAAGCAGGGAGACTGAAAAAGGAATTGGACAAGAGAGGACTGTGGGCAAAGAAGTAGCATATGGAATATGGTGTGGAAAATCGTGAAGATATGCACCTTGGCAGGAAGCATAAAGATGTAGACTGTTCTATAAATGGGGAAAGGCATCAGAAATCTGAAGTATAAAGGAACCTGGGAGTCTGTGTTTAAGATTCTCTTAAGATCAACATGTAGGCTCATCTGGCAGTCAGGAAGGCAAATGCAATGATTGCATTTGTTTCAAGAGGGCTAGAATACAAGAGCCGGGATGTATTACTCAGGCTGTATAAAGCTCTAGTTGTACAACATTTGGAATATTGTGAGCAGTTTTGGACACAGTATCTAAGGAAGGATGTGTGGGTGCTGGAGGGTGTCATAAAGTCAGGGGGTCCTA
This sequence comes from Hemiscyllium ocellatum, assembly GCF_020745735.1. Lineage (NCBI taxonomy): Eukaryota > Metazoa > Chordata > Chondrichthyes > Orectolobiformes > Hemiscylliidae > Hemiscyllium > Hemiscyllium ocellatum. The sequence goes on along the minus strand of NC_083416.1, from coordinate 23,221,743 downwards.
GAGTAATACAGCATGGAAACTGCCTCTTCTGCTCAAACTGGTCCATGCTGACTATGCGACACACTCAGCTAGTTCCAAATGCCTGTATTTGGTTCATATCCCTCTAAACCTTTCCCATCTATGTATCTATCCAAATGTCTTCTTTTAAATGTTGCTATTTTACCTTTCTCAACCAATTTCTCTAGCAGCCCATTCCATATATGCACCACTCTGCATGAAGAAGTTGCCCCTTAATTCCTTCTTAAATATTTCCCCTCTTCTTTTAACCTATGTTCTCTAGTCTTCAGTTCCCCATCCTTGGGAAAAAGACTATATACATACATCCTATCTATGCCCCTCATAATTTCATACACCTCAGTAAGGTCAGCTCTTATTCTCCGATGTTCCAAGGAATAAACTCCTATTCTGGCCAACCTGTCCCTATAACTCAGGCCTACAGGCCCCGGAAACATCCTTGTAAATCTTCTTTGCATTCTTTCCATAGCAGGTTTACAAAAAGGATCCAGGACTGAAGGTATTGTCATAGAAGGAGTGGTTGAGGACTCCGGGTCAGTACGCTATTGGATATTAGAACATAGAACATGGAACAGTACAGCATAGTACAGGCCATTTGGTCCACAGTATTGTGCCAATCATTTATCTTAATCTAAGATCAACCAAACCTACACATCTTCAATTTATTGCCATCCATGTACTTGTCCAGCAGTCGTTTAAATATTCGTAATGTATCTAACTGCACTATCACTGCTTGCAGTGCATTCTACATACCCACCACTCTCTGCGTAAAGAACCTATCTCTGATATCTCCCCCATAACTTCCTCCAATAACCTTAAAATTATGACCCCTCATGACAACCATTTCTGCTTTGGGGAAAGATCTCTGGCTATCCACTCTATCTATGCCTCTCATTTCCTTGTACACCTTTGTCAAGTCACCTCTCTTCCTTCTTCTTTCCAGTGTGAAAAGCCTAAGCTCACTCAGACTCTTTTCAAAAGACAAGCCTTCCAATCCAGGCAGCATCCTGGTAAATCTCCTCTGCACCCTCTCCAAAGCATTTACACCCTTCCTATAATGAGGCAACCAGAACTGGACACAATATTCCAAGTGTGGTCAAACCAGGGTTTTAAAGAGCTGCAGCACAACCTTGCGGTTCTTAAACTCAACACCTTGTGGTAATTTTGAGAGATTTATGTACATGGACCCCAAGATCCTGCTGTTCCTTCACACTGCCAAGAATCTTGTCTTTAATCATGTATTCAGCATTCAAATTTGACCTTCCAAAATTAATCACTTCGCCTTTATCCAGGTTGAACTCCACCTGCCACTTCTCAGCCCAGTTCTGCATCCTGTCAATGTCTCGTTGTAACCTGCGACAGCCCTTGACAATATTTACAACACCAGCAACCTTTATGGCATCAACAAACTTACTAACCTACCCTTCTTCTTCTTCATGCAAGTCATTTATAAAAATTACAAAGAGCAGAGGCCCAAGAATAGGGGCAAGCAACAAGGTTCAGGCCTCTGGCACGGATCCTGGCCCCGTTGCTCAGAAGGGTAGGGTGGAGAAAGGTAGAGCAATTGTTCTTGGGGACTCGATAGTGAGGGGTACAGACAGACGGTTTTGTGGGGGCGACAGGGACTCACATTTGGTATGTTGCCTCCCAGGTGCAAGGGTACGTGATGTCGCTGATCGTGTTTTCCGGGTCCTTAAGGGGGAGGGGGAGCAGCCCCAGATCGTGGTCCACGTCGGCACCAACGATATAGGTAGGAAGAAGGGTGAGGATGTCAGACAGGCTTTCAGGGAGCTAGGTTGGAAGCTCAGAGTTAGAACAAACAGAGTTGTAGTCTCTGGTTTGTTACCCGTGCCACGTGATAGAGAGTCGAGGAATAGGGAGAGAGAGCAGTTAAATGCGTGGCTACAGGGATGGTGCAGGAGGGAGGGATTCCGGTTTCTGGACATCTGGGGTCCTTTCTGGGGAAGGTGGGACCTCTATAAAAAGGATGGGCTACACCTGAACCTGAGGGGCACCAGTATCCTTGGGGGGAGGTTTGCTAGTGCTCTTTGGGAGGGTTTAAACTAACTCCGCGGGGGCATGGGAACCAGGACTGTAGCTTTAGGGTACAGGACCTTGAGTGTAGGGAGGTTAGGAATAATGCAGCGATCTCTAAGGAGGGTGCCTGTAACCAGAAAGGTGGATTGAAGTGTGTATACTTCAATGCCAGAAGTATAAGGAATAAGGTAGGTGAACTTGCAGCGTGGGTTGGTACCTGGGACTTCGATGTTGTGGCCATTACAGAGACGTGGGTAGAACAGGGACAAGAATGGCTGTTGCACGTTCCAGGGTTCAAATGTTTTAGTAGGATCAGACATGGGGGTAAAAAAGGGGGAGGCGTGGCATTACTTGTCAAAGACAGTATCACAGCAGTGGAATGGACGATGGAAGAGGACTTGCCATCTGAGGTAGTTTGGGCTGAGGTTAGAAATAGGAAAGGTGAGGTCACCCTGTTAGGTGTTTTCTACAGGCCTCCTAATAGTCCTAGAGAAGTAGAGGATAATATTGCGAGGATGATTCAGGAAAAGAGTGAAGGTAGCAGGGTGGTTGTTATGGGGGACTTTAACTTCCCAGATATTGACTGGGAGAGCTATAGCTCGAGTTCATTAGATGGGTCGGTGTTTGTACAATGTGTGCAGGAGGGTTTCCTGACACAATATGTCGACAGGCCAACAAGAGGGGAGGCTATATTGGATTTGGTTCTAGGTAATGAACCAGGCCAGGTGTTAGACTTGGAGGTAGGTGAGCACTTCGGGGACAGTGACCACAACTCGGTGACTTTTACTTTAGTGATGGAGAGGGATAATCGTGCGCCGCAGGGCAAGAGCTATAGCTGGGGGCAGGGAAATTATGATGCAGTGAGGCATGACTTAGGATGTGTGGATTGGAAAAACAGGCTTCAAGAGAAGAACACTAATGAGATGTGGGGATTGTTCAAGGAGCAGCTACTGCGTGTCCTCGATAGGTATGTACCAGTCAGGCATGGTGTAAAGGGCCTTGTGAGGCAGCCGTGGTTTAGTAAGGAATTGGAGTCCCTTGTGAAAGGGAAGAAGGCGGCATATGTAAAGATGAGGCGTGAAGGTTCAGTTGGGGCGATTGAGAGTTATAAGGTAGCCAGGAAGGAGCTAAAGAGGGAGCTAAGAGAAGCGAGAAGGGGACATGAAAAGTCTTTAGCTGGTAGGATTAGGGAAAACCCAAAGGCTTTCTATAGGTATGTCAAGAATAAAAGGATGACTAGGGTAGGTATCGGTCCAGTCAAGGATAGTAGTGGGAAGTTGTGTGTGGAGGCGGAGGAGATTGGAGAGACATTAAATCAGTACTTTTCATCAGTATTCACTCAGGAACAGGACACTGTTGCTGATGTGAATATGGAATCACAAATAATTAGAATGGATGCCCTGGAAATATGCAGGGAAGAGGTTTTGGGAATATTGGAAAGGATGAATATAGATAAGTCTCCTGGGCCTGATGGCATTTACCCCAGGATCCTATGGGAAGCTAGGGAGGAGATAGCAGAGCCATTGGCCTGGATTTTTATGTCGTCATTGTCAACGGGAATAGTACCAGAGGACTGGAGGATAGCGAATGTGGTCCCATTGTTCAAGAAAGGGAGTAGGGATAGCCCTAGTAACTATAGGCCAGTGAGTCTGACTTCAGTGGTGGGCAAAGTCTTAGAGAGAATGGTAAGGGATAAGATTTATGAACATCTGGGTAGGAATAACGTGATCAGGGATAGCCAGCATGGTTTTGTGAAGGGCAGGTCGTGCCTCACAAACCTTATTGAGTTCTTTGAGAAGGTGACTATGGAAGTGGATGAGGGTAAAGCAGTAGATGTTGTGTATATGGATTTTAGTAAGGCGTTCGATAAGGTTCCCCATGGTAGGCTAATGCTAAAACTTCGGAGGTATGGCATTGAGGATACATTAGAGGTTTGGATTAGGAATTGGCTGGCTGGAAGGAGACAGAGGGTAGTAGTTGATGGATTATGTTCATCTTGGAGCGCAGTTACTAGCGGTGTACCTCAAGGATCTGTTTTGGGACCATTGCTTTTTGTTATCTTTATAAATGATCTAGAGGAAGGACTTGAAAGCTGGGTAAGCAAGTTTGCGGATGACACAAAAGTCGGTGGAGTTGTGGATAGTGAGGAAGGAAGTGGTAGGTTACAGCGGGATATAGATAAGTTGCAGAGCTGGGCGGAAATGTGGCAAATGGAATTCAATGTAGCTAAGTGCGAAGTCGTTCACTTTGGTAGGAATAACAAGATGATGGATTACTGGGCTAATGGTAGGCTACTTGGTAGTGTGGATGAGCAGAGGGATCTTGGTGTCTATGTACACAGATCTCTGAAAGTTGCCACCCAGGTAAATAGTGCTGTGAGGAAGGCATATGGTGTACTGGGCTTTATTGGCAGAGGAATTGAGTTCCGGAGTCCTGAGGTCATGTTGCAGTTGTATAAGACTCTGGTGAGGCCTCATCTGGAGTATTGTGTGCAGTTTTGGTCGCCATACTATAGGAAGGATGTGGAAGCTTTAGAACGAGTGCAGAGGTTTACCAGGATGTTGCCTGGAATGGTAGGAAAATCTTATGAGGAAAGGCTGAGGCACTTGGGGCTGTTCTCATTGGAGAAGAGAAGGTTTAGGGGAGATCTGATAGAAGTGTATAAGATGATTAGGGGTTTAGATAGGGTAGATACTAAGAACCTTTTACCGCTAATGGAGTCAGGTGTTACTAGGGGACATAGCTTTAAATTAAGGGGTGGTAGGTATAGGACAGATGTTAGGGGTAGATTCTTCACACAGCGGGTTGTGAGTTCATGGAATGCCCTGCCCGTATCAGTGGTGAACTCTCCTTCTTTATGGTCATTTAAGCGGGCATTGGATAGGCATTTGGAAGTTATTGGGCTAGTATAGGTTAGGTAGGATTCGGTCGGCGCAACATCGAGGGCCAAAGGGCCTGTACTGCGCTGTATCCTTCTATGTTCTATGTTCTAATAGATCATTGCAGTACATCACTGGTCACTGACCTCCAGCAGAATACTTTCAATTCTCTATCCAGACGGCCGTATTTCCCTGTATCCCATACCTCCTAACTTTCTGAATGAGTCCACTGTGGGGAACCTTATTAAATTACTTACTGAAATCCATATACACCATATCCATTGCTTGACCTTTGTCAAGTTGTCTCATCACATCCTCAAAGAACTCAATAAGGCTTGTGAGGCGTGACCTGCTCCTCACCAAGCAATGCTGACTATCTTTAATCAAAACTTTATTTTCCAAATAGCCATAAATCCTATCTCTTAGAATGCTCTCCAATATCCTTGCTTACCACAGATGTAAGACTCACAGGCCTGTAATTCCCAGGGATTTCCCTATTCTCTTCCTTGAACAGAGGAACAACATATGCCTCCCTCCAATTAGCCGGTAGAGAATGGGGAGTGAGGATGCAAAGATCATTGCCATAGGTGCAGCAATCTCATTCTGCACTTCCCAAAATAACCTTGGATATATCTGGTCTGGCCGTGGGGACTTCTCTATCTTTATGCTTCCCAGAATTTCCAGCACATCCACTTTCTTAGTATCAATCTGTTCAAGCCTATTAACCTGGTCCACGGTATTCTCACTATCAAAAGGACCCTCTCTCTAGTGAATACTAAAGCAAAAAACTCATTTACGAGCTCCTCTACCTCTTCAGACTCCAGGCACAAATTCCCTCCAGTATCCCTAATCAGACCACCCCTCTCTCTGATTATTCTCTTATTTCTCATACATGCAGAATGCCTTTTGGATTTCCCAACTTCTTCCTGCCAAAGCTTATTCATACCTCCTCCTACCTCTCCTCAGTCTACGTTTGCAGAAAGAATGGAGATGTTCTGTGAAATGGTCACCCAGTCTATGGTTCATTTCCTCACTGTAGAGGAGACCACAGTATGAACAGCAAATGCAGTAGACTAGATTGTGTGAAGTGCAGGTAAAAGTGCTGCTTCACTTGTAAGGTGGGTTTGGGTCACTGGATAAAGTAAACGGACAGATGTTACATAGAACTTAAAACATAGAACATTACAATGCAGTACAGGCCCTTTGGCCGTCGATGTTGCACTGACTTGTGGAACAATCTGAAACCTATCTATCCTACGTTATTCCATTTTCATCCACTTGTTCATCCATTACTGTTGCAGGCCAGGCATTCCACGCCCCTACTACTCTCTGAGTAAAGGAACTACCTTCGACATCTGTCCTATATCTATCACGCCTCAATTTACCATTATGTCCCCTCATGTTGACCATCACCATCTGAGGATAAAGGTTCTCACTATCCACCGTCTGATTACCTTATATGATTCAGTTAGGTCACGTCTCAACCTTCTTCTCTTGAATGAAAACAGCCTCAGTCCTCTCAGCCTTTCCCCATAAGACCTTCCCTCCATACCAGGCAACATTCTCGTAAATCTCCTTTGCATTCTTTCCAAAGCTTCTACATCCTACCGAAAATGCAGTGACCAGAACTGTACACAATACTCCAAGTGTGACCACACCAGAGTTTTGTACAGCTGCAGCATGACCTTGTGACTCTCAATCCCTCTACCAATAAAACTTAATATACCGTATATCTTCTTAACAACCCTATCAATTTGGGTGCCAATTTTCAGAGATCTATGTACATGGACACCAAGATCTCTCTGCTCCTCTACACTACCAAGAATCTTACCATTAGCCCAGTACTCTACATTCCTGTTACTCCTTCTAAAATGAATCACCTAACACTTTTCCACATTAAACTACATTTGTCACCTCTCAGCCCAGCTCTGCAGCTTATCTATGTCCCTCTGTAGCCTGCAACATCCTTCAGCGGTGTCCACAATTCCACTGACTTTAGTGTTATCCACAAATTTACTAACCCATCCTTCTATGCCCTCATCTAGGTCATTTATAAAAATGACAAACAGCAGTGGACCCAAAACAGATCATTGTGATACACCACTAGTAACTGAACTCCAGAATGAACATTTCCTATTAAGCACCACCCTGTGTCTTCTTTCAGCTAGCCAATTTCTGATCAAAACCATTGAATCACCCTCAATCCCATGCCCACAAATTTTGTGCAATAGCCTAACATAAGGAACTTATCAAATTCCTTTCTAAAATCCAAATACATCAATCACTTTACCCTCATCCACCTGTTTGGTCGCCATCTCAGAAAACTCAATAAGGTTTGTGAGGCATGACCTATCCTTCACAAAACCATGTTGACTATCCCTAATCAACTTATTCCTCTCTAGATGATTATAAATCCTGTCTCTTATAACCTTTTCCAACACTTTTACCTACAACTGAAGTAATGCTCACAGGTCGATAATTACCAGGGTTGTCTCTACTCCCTTTCTTGAATAAGGGGACAACATTTGCTTTTCCTTTAGTCTTCTGACACTTTTCCTGTTGTCAATGATGACAGAAAGATCAAATCCAAAAGCTCTGCAATCTCCTCCCTGGCTTTCCAGAGAAGCCTTGGATAAATCACAGCTATAGAAACGAAGTTGTTGAGGAAGATTTGTCTACTGAGTCAGTATGGGTGGAAGTTAGGAACAGCAAGGGAGCAGCCACTGCATTGGGGGTTTTCTACAGACCACCTAATAGCAGTAGAGAGATTGAAGAACTCATAGGTAGGCAGATTCTGGAAAAATACAGAAGTAGCAGGGTTGTTGTTATGGGTGATTTCAACTTTCCCAATATCAAGTGGAGCCTCCTAAGTGCAGATGACTTGGATGGAGCCGTTTTTGTCAGTGTGTTCAGGAGGGTTTCCTTAGTCAGTATATAGACAGACCGACGAGGGGAGAGACCATTTTGGATTTGGTGCTCGGCAATGAGCCAGGAGGGATGTCAGATCTCATGGGGGGAGAAAACTTTGGTGACAGTGATCACAACTGCCTCATATTTACCGTAGCCTTGGAGAAGGAACGGAGCAGTTACCGAGGGAAGATATTTAATTGGGGAAAAGGAAATTATGACGCTATAAGACAGGAGTTGGGAAGTACAGACTGGGAACATATTTAAGGAGCAGCTGTTGCAAGTGATGCACCAATTTGTTCATCTGAGACAGGTAAGAAGGTGTAAGATTAAGGAACCTTGGATAACGAAAACAGAGGAGCTTCTCGTCAAAAAGAAGAAGGCAGCTTACGTAAGGCAGAGGAATCAAGGATCTAGCACAGCTTTAGAGGATTACAGGCTTTCTAGAAAGCAGCTCAGAAATGGACTGAGGAAAGCCAAGAGGGGGCATGAGAAAGGCTTGGCAAGATGGATTAGGGAGTACCCAAAGGAAATTTACTCATATGCTAGGAATAAGAGAATGATCAGGGAGAAGGTAGGGCTGGTCAGGGATAGCGTAGGGAACTTGTGCGTGGAGTCTGAGCAGATATGGAAAGCCTTAAATGAGTTTTTTGCTTCCATTTTCACTAGCCAAAGGGAACTTGTTGTGAATGAAAACTTTGAGGAACTGGAATACAGTCTTGACCAGATCAAGATTGATGAAGTTGATATGCTAGAAATTTTGGAAAACATAAAGATTGGTAAGTCCCCAGGACCAGAACAGATTTATCCTAGGCTGTTCCAGGAAGAGAGAAAGGAGGTTACTAAGCCGCTGGCGAGGATATTTGCTGCCTCACTCTCCACGGGAGTTGTACCGTAGGATTGGAAGGAGGCGAATGTTGTTCTTCGTTTCCAGAAGGGTAATAAGGAAATCCCTGGCAATTACAGACCAGTCAGTCTTACGTCTGTGGTCAGCAAAGTTTTGGAAAGATTTCTGAGGGATAGGACTTATGACTAGTTGGCAAAGCATAATGTGATTAAAGACAGTCAACATGGCTTTGTGAGGGGCTGGTCATGCCTCACAAACGTTAGAGTTCTTTGAAGAGGTGACAAGACAAATCGACAAAAGTCGAGCAGTGGATGTGGTGTATATGGACTTTAGCAAGGCACTTGATAAGGTTTCCCATGGTAGGCTCATTCATAAAGTCAGGAAGTATGAGATACAGGGAGATTTGGCTATCTGGATTCAGAATTGGCTGGCTGACAGAGGCAGAGAGTGGTTGTAGGTGGAAAGTATTCTGCCTGGAGGTCAGTGTTGATTGGGGTCCCACATGGCTCTGTTCTTGGGCCTCTGCTCTTTGTAGTCTTTATAATGACTTGGATGAGGAGGTTAGGGGGTGGGTTAGTAAATTTGCAGGTGACACAAAGGTTGGAGGTGACGTCGATAGTATCAAGGGCTACTGCAGGCTGCAATGTGACATAGACAGGATGCAGAGCTGGGCTGAGAAATAGCAGATGGAATTCAACCTGGATAAATGTGAAGAAATGCATTTTGGAAGTTCAAACTCGAATGCTGAATATAGGATTAAAGACAGGATTCTTGGCTGTGTGGAGGAACAGAGGGATCTGGTTTGCGGAGAGGACTCGATGGGCTGAATGGCCTTACTTCCACTCCTATGTCTTATGGTCTTAAGTACATAGATCCCTCAAAGTTGCCACCCAAGTGGATAGGGTTGTTAAGAAAGCATATAGTGTTTTGGCTTTCATTAACAGGGGGAATCGAGTTTAAGAGCTGCAAGGTTTTGCTACAGCTCTGCAAGTCCCTGATGAGATCACACTTGGAATATTGTGTCCAGTTCTGGTCTCCCTACTATAGGAAAGATACAGAGACTTTGGAGAGGGTTCAGAGAAGGTTTACCTGGATGTTGCCTGGACTGGAGGGCTTGCTTTATGAAGAAAAGTTGAATAAATTTGGACTTTTCTCTCTGTAGAGAAGGAGGAAGTGAGGAGACCTGATTGAGGTGTACAAGATAATGAGTGGAATAGATAGAGTCAATAGCCAGAGACTTTTCCCAAGAACAGGATTGAGGAGTCATAGTTTGAAGATATTAGGGGGAAGGTATAAAGGAGACGTCAGAGGTTGGTTCTTTACACAGAGTTGTGAATGCATGGAATGCGTTGTCAGCTGTGGTGGTGGAAGACCAACTGTCAGATACGCACATGGATAGCAGTGAGTTGAGGGGTGCGTAGGTTAAGTTAATATTTTACATTAGAGTTAAACCTCGGCACAACATCATGGGCCAAAGGGCATGTTCTGTGCTGTACTTTTCTATGATCTTTTCTATGTTCTAAATCCCATCCAGCTCAGGGGGCTTACCTATTTTCATACTTTTCAGAATTTCTAACACCTCGTCCTTGTGAACCTCAGTCCCATCTAGTCTAGTAGCCTGTATCTCAGTTTTCTCCTCAACAACATTGTCTTTTTCAGTGTCAATACTGACGAAAAATATTCATTTAGCGCTTCCCCATTTCCTCGGACTCCACACAGAACTTTCCATTGTTATCCTTGATTGGCCCTAATCTTTCTCTAGTCATTCTTTTATTCCTGACATACCTTTAGAAAGATTTAGGGTTTTCCTTGGGCCTACCTGCTAATGACTTCTCAAGTCCCTTCCTGAGTTTTCTTAGCTCACTTTTTAGGCTTTCCTGGCTAATGTGTAGCTCTCAATCACCCTAAATGAGCCTTCAACATCTCATCCTCACATAAACCTTCTTCTTCCTCTTGACAAGAGATTCAACTTCTTTAGTAAACCAAGGCTCCCTCGCTCAAACACTTCATCCCTGCCTGACAGATACATACTTTTCAAGGACACACAGTAGCTGTTCCTTGAATAGGCTCCTCATTTCAATTGTGCCTATCCCCTGCAGTTTCCTTCCCTATCCTATGCATCCTAAATCTTGCCTAATTGTATCATAATTGCCCTTTTCCCAGCTATAAATCTTGCCCTACGTTATGTACCTATCCCTTCCCATCGCTGAAGTAAACGTAATTGAATTGTGGCCACTATCGCTAAAGTGCTCACGTACCTCCGAATCTAACACCTGGCCAGGTTCATGACCCAGTATCAAATCCAATGTGACCTTGCCCCTTGTTGGCTTGTCTACATATTTTGTCAGGAAACCATCCTGCACACATTGGACAAAAAATGACCCTTTAAAGTACTCAAACTATAGTATTTCCAGTCAATATTTGAAAAGTTGAAGGCCCCCATAACAACTGCCCTGTTATTCTCACTCCTATCCAGAATTATCTTTGCTATCCTTTCCCATACACGTCTGGAACTACTCGGAGGCCTGTTGAAAACTCCCAAAAGGCTGACCTCTCCTTTCCTGCTTCTAACCTCAGCCCATACTACCTCAGTTAACGAGCTATCAAATGTCCTTTATGCCACTGTAATACTGTCCTTGACTAACAATGTCACACCTCCCCCTCTTTTACGATCTTCTCTGTTCTTACCAAAACATCTAAATCCTGAAACCTACAACAACCATTACCATCCCTATTCTATCCATGTCTCCCATATGGCCACAACATCAAAGCCCCAGGTACCAAACTATGCTGCAAGTTCACCCACCTTAGTCTGGATGCTCCTGGTGTTGAAGCAGACACACTTCAAACCACCTTCCTGTTTGTCAGTGAAGTCTTGTGACCTTGAAACTTCATTTCTGACCTCACTACTCTCAATCTCCTGGACACTGGAACTATAATTTAGGTTCCCACCCCCCTGCTGAATTATGTTAAACCCTCCTGAAGAGCTTTAGCAAATTTCCTCCCAAGATATTGGTGCCCCATTGGTTCAGGTGTATACCATCCTGTTTGTAGAGGTCCCACTGACCCCAGAATGTGCCCCAATTTTCCAGGTATCCAAATCCCTCCCTCCTGCACCATCCCTGTAACTACATGTTCAACTCCTCTCTCTCCCTATTCCTTGCCTCGCAAGCACTTGGCACAGGCAACAAACCAAAGATAACAACTCTGTTTGTTCTAGCACAAAGCTTCCACCCTAGCTCTCTGAAGTTCTGCTGCAAATCCCCATCCGTTTTCCTACCTATGCCGTGAGTTACATCTTAGAGTTATAGAGTCATACAGCAGAGAGATAGGCCCTTTAGCCCAAACTGGTCCATGCTGATCAAAATGTCCATCCACTTTAACCTCACTTTCCTGAACTTGGCTCATACTCTTCCAAACTTTTCCTGTCCATGTATTTGCCTAAATGCCTTTTAAATATCCATGTACCCACCTCAACTACTTCTGCAGGCAGCTCATTTTATGTGAGTACTATCCTCTGTGTAAAAAAGATCCCCCTCAGATTCCCCTTTGTTCTTTTCTCTCTAACCTTAAACTGAGTCCCTCTAGTCCCTGATTCCCCAACCCTGGTAAAAATAAACTGAGTGTTTTCAACCTATCCATGCCTTTCATGATCTGATATACCTCTGTAAGATCCCCCCTCAGTCTCCTGCACTGTAAAGAAAGAAGTTCTAACCTCTCCCTACAGTTCAGCCTGTTGAGTCCAGCAATATCCTTGTAAATGTCTTCTGCACTCTTTCCAGTTTAATAACATCCTTCCTATAGCAAGGTGACCAAAGCTGAACACAATAGTCTAGGTGCGGCCTTACCAACTTCCTTTACAATTGCAACATAACTTCCCAATTTCTATAATTAATGGCCTGACTGATGGATGCCAGTTGCCAAAAGCCTTCTTTACTGCCCTATCTATCTGTGACTCCATTTTCAGAAAACCATGTACCTGAACTCTAAAGTCTTTCTTTTCAAGGACTTTAGAGTTCACTCCTGAAAGCCCCATATTCACCATGAAACTCAAATCTTGATTTAACTTTCTAAAATGCCCACTTCCCCAGCTGACCAAGGTCCTGCTGCAATTTCTGACAATCTCCTTCGTTGTCCATGATACCACCTATTTTAGTGTCATCAGCAAATTTACTAATCATGCCTTGTACATTCTCATCCAAGCAGTAATGGGCCCAGCACCGACCCTTAAGGCACTTCATTCACAGGCCTCCAGTCTGACAAGCATCCGTCCACTAATAGACTCTGCTTCCTACCATCAAGCCAATTTTGTATCCAATTTACCAGCTCGCCTTGGATTCCATGCAATCTAACCTTCCAGAGCAATCTACCATGTGAAACCTTATCAAAGCCTTTACTGAAATCTATGTAAACTACATCTACCGTCCTGGCTTCATCAACCTTCCTGGTCACTTCACCAAAGAACTCTAATAAATTTGTGAGGCATGATCTCACATGCACAAAGTCATGCTGACTACTTCTAATCAAACCGTGTCTTTCCAAATGCATGCATATCTTAGCTCTCAGAATCTTCTCAAGTAAATTACCCACTTGTAGTTGCATGTTGTGAGCAAGGTTCTGTGGGGCTGCTGAGGAATGGGGAGTTGGGAGTGAAGGGACAGTGGCCCAGGATGTCCCGGAGGGCAAAGTCCCTGCGGAAGGCTGACAAAGGAGGGGAGAGAAATATATGTCTGGTGGTGGTATCTTGGGGGAGGTGATGGAAATAATGGTTAATAATCATCCCAAAAGGGATGTGGATGCTGATGGATTCTAGGTTGGATGGATGAGGGGAACCTTATCGTAATTATGGGAGGGAAGAGAGGGGGCGAGGACTGAAGTGCAGGAGATGGGTTGGACCTAGCTGAAGGCCCTATCAACAACAGTGTTGGGAAATCCTCAGATAAGGGAGGAGGCCCCCTTGTTGAAGTTGGTAATATTTGGAACAGATATGTTGGAAATAGATGAAATGGGAGAATGGAATAGAGTCTTTATAGGATGCAGGGTGTGAAGATGCATTTTCAAGGTAACTGTGGGAGTCACTTGGTTTGTATTAGATATTGGTGGCCAGCCTATCCCCAGAAATGGAAACAGTGATCCTGAGGAAGGGAAAGGAGAAGTCAGAGAAGGACCAGGTGAAAGTGAGGGCAGAGTGGAAATTGGAAGCAAAATTGATAAACCTTTCCAATTCTGGGCGAGAGCGGGAAGCAGTACCAATGATATTATCCATATACTGGAGACAGAGTTTTGTGAGTGTGTGTGTGTGTGTGTGTGGGGGGGGGGGGGGGGGGGGGGGGGGGGGGAGGGGGGCGCGGGGCTGGGATAGACCTGGAACAAGGAATATTCCACATACCCCTCTCAAGAGACGGACATAATGAGGCCCAAGCAGGTTTCCATACCTGTCCCTCTGACTTGAAGAAAATGAGAGGAGCTAAAAGAGAAGCTGCTCAGGGTGAGGATGAGCTTGACCAGGTGGAGGAGGGTGGTGGTGGAGGGAGGGGGATTGTTCAGGCATTTATTGCAGGAGCAAGCAGAGAGTCTAGAGACCATCTTGGTGCAGGTGGTCCTGTAAAGGGATTGCACATCCATGGTAAAGAGGATGCTCTGGAGCCCGCAAACTGGAAATTCTAAAACTGATGTAAAGTTCAGAGGAATTGCTGATGTAAGTGCACAGGAACTGGACCAGGGAGAAAAGACCAAGTCAAGGTAGGAAGAGAAGAGTTCTGTGGCGCAGAAGCAGGCAGGAACAATAAATCTTTGGATCAGAATGGTACTGGAAAAGCACAGCAGGTCAGGCAGCATCCGAGGAGCTGGAACATCGATGATTCAGGCAAAAGCCCTTCATCAGGAATAGAGACAGGGAGCCTCCAGGGTGGAGAGATAAATGGGGGTGATGGGGCTGGGGAGAAGGTAGCAAAGAGTATAATAGGTGAATGGAGGTGGGGATGGAGTTGATGGGTTAGAGAGGAGGGTGGAGGAAGGTAGTAAAGGTACAATAGATGAATGAGGAGATAGGTCAGAGGGGAGGGTGGAGCAGATCAGTGGGAAGGGAGATTGGCAGGTAGGACAGATCATGAGGACGATGCTGAGCTGGAAGGTTGGAACTGGGGTAAGGTGTGGGGAGGGGAAACGAGGTAACTGGTGAAGTCCACATTGATGCCATGGGGGTGAAGTGTTCCGAGGTAGAAGATGAGGCATACTTCCTCCAGGCATCAGGTGATGAGGGAGCGACGGTGGAGGAGGCCCAGGACCTGCATGTCCTCTGCAGAGTGGGAGGGGGAGTTGAAATGTTCAGCCACGGGGAGGTGTGGTTGATTGGCGGGTGTCCCTGAGATGTTCCCTGAAGTGCTCTGCGAGAAGGCGTCCAGTCTCCCCAATGTAGAGGAGACCGCTTCCGGAGCAATGGATACAATAAATGTGGATGTGCGGGTGAAACTTTGATGGATGTGGAAGGCTCCTTTGGGGCATCTTCAAGAACGTGGGAAGGGAAATTGTGATCTCTAAAGAAGGAGGCCATCTGGTGTGTTCTGTGGTGGAACTGGTCCTCCTGGGAGCAGATACAGCAGAGACAGAAGAATTGGGAATATGGGATGGCATTTTTGCAGGAGGTAGGGGGGAAGAGGTGTAATCCAGGTAGCTCCCTGCCTCTCTTCCTGATGAAGAGCTTTTGCCTGAAGCGCAAAGGTTAGGACAAACAGTCCTACCACAAATTCAACCCAAACTCTGGGTCAGATATGTCAATGACACGTTTGTAATCATCAAAAACACGGAAATAGAAAAAACACACCGGATCATCAACGTCACACTCACAGGAATCCGATTCACAAGAGAAGAAGAAAAGGATAGCCAACTCCCATTCCTAGACGTGATAGTACAGAGAACACCAAACGGAGAATTCACCACAATGGTACACAGGAAAGCAACACACACAGACCAAGTCCTAAACTATGAAAGTAACCACCCCAACACACACAAACGAAGCTGCATCAGGACACTATTCAAAAGGGCCACAACACACTGCAGTACACCAGAACTGCAAAAAGAAGAAGAGGAACACCTATACAAGGTATTCGCCAAAAACGGATACCCGCGCAACTTCATCAACAGATGCCTAAGAGGAAGACCACGGAATGAGGACATGCCACAACCAAAAGGACTAGCCACACTACCATACATCAGGAGCGTTTCAGAACTGACAGCCAGACTACTGCGACCCTTAGGACTCATAACGGCACACAAACCAACAGCCACACTCAGACAACAACTTACTAGAACGAAGGACCCGATACCCAACATGAGCAAAACTAATGTAGTGTACAAAATACCATGCAAGGACTGCACAAAACACTATATAGGACAAACAGGAAGACAGCTAACAATCCGCATACGTGAACATCAACTAGCCACGAAACGACACGACCAGCTATCCCTAGTAGCCACACATGCAGACAACAAGCAACACGAATTCGACTGGGACAACACTACTATCATAGGGCAAGCCAGACAGAAAACAGCCAGGGAATTCCTAGAGGCATGGCACTCATCCACAAACTCCATCAGCAAACACATCGACCTGGACCCAATATACCAACCACTACAGTGGACAGCTGAAACTGACAACCGGAAGCAGCAAGGACAGACCACTATAAATACCAGAAGAAACATCAAAGAAGCGCTTCGCAGGAGGCTCCAAAGCACTGATGATGTCGCCTAGCCAGGGGACGAAACGTTTGCAACAAAAACTTCCAGCTCGGCGAACAGAACCACAACAACGAGCACCCGAGCTACAAATCTTCGCACAAACTTTGAATTTTAGAATATATAGTTGGTATGGATGGGCTAGACCAAGGTCTGGATTAGTGGTGCTGGAAGAGAACAGCAGTTCGGGCAGCATCCAAAGTGCAGCGAAATTGACATTTCGGGCAAAAGCCCTTCATCAGGAATAAAGGCAGTGAGCCTGAAGCGTGGAGAGATAAGCTAGAGGAGGATGGGGGTGGGGAGAAAGAGTGCGGGAGGGGATGAAGGTGATAGGTCAGGGAGGAGAGGGTGAAGTGGATAGGTGGAAAAGGAGACAGGCAGGTAGGGCGAGTCCGAACAAGTCATGGGGACAGTGCTGAGCTGGAAGTTAGGAACTACGAAGAGGTGGGGGAAGGGGAAATGAGGAAACTGTTGAAGTCCACATTGATGCCCTTGGGTTGAAGTGTTCCGAGGCGGAAGATGAGGCGTTTCTTCCTCCAGGCGTCCGGTGGTGAGGGAGCAGCGGTGAAGGAGGCCCAGGACCTCCATGTCCTCGGCAGAGTGGGCAGGGGAGTTGAAATGTTGGGCCACAGGGCGGTGTGGTTGATTGGTGTGGGTGTCCCAGAGATGTTCCCTAAAGCACTCTGCTAGGAGGCGCCCAGTCTCCCCAATATAGAGGAGACCGCATTGGGAGCAACGGATACAATAAATGATATTGGTGGATGTGCAGGTAAAACTTTGATGGATGTGGAAGGCTCCTTTAAGGCCTTGGATAGAGGTGAGTGAGGAAGTGTGGGGACTGTTTCCAAGCTGTACAACTCTATGAAGTCATGATAATCTAGAATAGCTAAGTGAAGCTTATCAGGATTGGGTAGAAACTGTTTTAAAGTATAATTATACCATAAATCTCTCTGAAAACAGCAAAATATAAACTGTAGAATTTTTAAAGCCTTGAAGGTATGTTTTGAATCTCAAATGATTATGAATTCAATATTTGAGTCCAAGGTGAAAAATTGATCAATATTTGACATCATTAAATCAGCTTGCATATTCATGTCATTTTTCACAACCAAAAGATGATCTAATTATTGCCAGAATTGTATTCGTCATAAAAGTTCCTGCAGTAAAAGGACATCTATTGAAATTGGAGAAAGCTATTGACATGTACTGCAGCTCTGGAATTGTAAATCAGCAACTAAAACAGATTCATGACAGACAGACAAATGTCTTGCATAATGCTGATAGATATTCCAGCCTCACATCGCAGAATAATCATGGATAAAGCAAATACTGCAGAGGAGTATCATGCAAAGGATAGATGGCAAGAACAGCATAGGGAATGCAATGTTCTCATTGCAATTTGCTGAATTATTTTCACACAAGTTATGGATAGAGGAAAGTACAACAAGCAACTGCTGACAGTTAGAGGGAAGACATCACCTAAATATTCTGAAGAATCAATTTACGCCAGACAACACCGCCCGTTTCTACCTCCTGCCCAAAATCCACAAACCTGACTGCCCCGGCTGACCCATTGTCTCAGCCTGCTCCTGCCCCACCGGACTCATCTCCGCGTACCTCGACACAGTTCTGTCCCCTTTGGTCCAAGAACTCCCCACCTACGTTCGGGACACCACCGACGCCCTCCATCTCCTCCATGATTTTCGCTTCCCCGGTCCCCAAAGCCTTATCTTCATGATGGACATCCAGTCCCTGTACACCTCCATCCCCCATCTCGAAGGACTCAAAGCCCTCCGCTTCTTCCTTTCCTGCCGCACCAACCAGTACCCTTCCACTGACACCCTCCTTCGACTGACTGAACTGGTCCTCACCCTGAATAACTTCTCTTTCCAATCCTCCCACTTCCTCCAAAGTAAAGGAGTTGCCATGGGCACCCACATGGGCCCCAGCTATGCCTGTCTCTTTGTAGGATATGTGGAACAGTCCATCTTCCGCAACTACACTGGCACCACCCCCCACCTTTTCCTCTGCTACATCGATGACTGTATCGGCGCTGCCTCGTGCTCCCACGAGGAGGTTGAACAGTTCATCAACTTTACCAACAACTTCCATCCCGACCTCAAATTCACCTGGACTGTCTCAGACTCCTCCCTCCCCTTCCTAGACCTTTCCATTTCTATCTCGGATGACCGACTCAACACAAACATCTACTATAAACCGACTGACTCCCACAGCTACCTGGACTACACCTCCTCCCACTCTGCCCCCTGTAAAAACTCTATCCCATATTCCCAATTCCTTCGTCTCCGCCGCATCTGCTCCCAGGAGGACCAGTTCCAATACCGTACAGCCCAGATGGCCTCCTTCTTCAAGGACCGCAGATTCCCCCAGACGTGATCGACGATGCCCTCCACCGCATCTCCTCCACTTCCCGCTCCTTTGCCCTTGAGCCCCGCCCCTCAACCACCACCAAGACAGAACCCCACTGGTTCTCACCTACGACCCCACCAACCTCCGTATACAGCGTATCATCCGCCGTCATTTCCGCCAACTCCAAATGGACCCCACCACCAGGGATATATTTCCCTCCCCTCCCCTATCAGCATTCCGCAAAGACCACTCCCTTCGTGACTCCCTCGTCAGGTCCACACCCCCCACCAACCCAACCTCCACTCCCGGCACCTTCCCCTGCAACCGCAGGAAATGCAAAACTTGCGCCCAAACATCCTCCCTTACTTCTCTCCAAAGCCCCAAGGGATCCTTCCATATCCGCCACAAATTCACCTGCACCTCCACACACATCATCTATGGCATCCGCTGCGCCCGATGTGGCCTCTTCTATATTGGGGAGACAGGCCGCCTACTTGCAGAACACTTCAGGGAACACCTCTGGGACGCCCGGACCAACCAACCCAACCACCCCGTGGCTCAACACTTTAACTCTCCCTCCCACTCCACTGAAGACATGCAGGTCCTTGGACTCCTCCATCGCCAGAACATAACAACACGATGGTTGGAGGAAGAGCGCCTCATCTTCCGCCTCGGAACCCTCCAGCCACAAGGGATGAACTCAGATTTCTCCAGTTTCCTCATTTCCCCTCCCCCCACCTTGTCTCAGTCGATTCCCTTGAACTCAGCACCGCCCTCCTAACCTGCAATCCTCTTCCTGACCTCTCCGCCCCCACCCCACTCCGGCCTATCACCCTCACCTTGACCTCCTTCCACCTATCACATCTCTATCGCCCCTCCCCCAAGTCCCTCCTCCCTACCTTTTATCTTAGCTTGCCTGGCACCCTCTCCTCATTCCTGATGAAGGGCTCTGGCCCGAAACGTCGAATTTCCTGTTCCTTGGATGCTTCCTAACCTGCTGTGCTTTAACCAGCAACACATTTTCAGCTCTGATCTCCAGCATCTGCAGACCTCACTTTTTACTCCAAGGTAAACAGCAAGCCTAGGAATAGTAGCAGGTCACTGCAGAGGACAAGGGCCACCCAGCTCAGGGTGAAGTCACAGCCACAGGATACTTGGGATGCATCACGTATCTAGGAGCACCAGAATTAGATTAGATTAGATTACTTACAGTGTGGAAACAGGCCCTTCGGCCCAACAAGTCCACACCGATCCGCCGAAGAGCCACCCACCCATTCCCCTACATTTACCCCTTTTACCCAACACTACGGGCAATTTAGCATGGCCAATTCACCTAACCTGCACATCTTTGGACTGTGGGAGGAAACCGGAGCACCCGGAGGAAACCCACACAGACACGGGAGAATGTGCAAACTCCACACAGTCAGTCACCTGAGTTGGGAATTGAACCTGGGTCTCTGGCGCTGTGAGGCAGCAGTGCTAACCACTGTGCCACCGTGCCGCCCACAAATATTTGGCCTCAACTCCATTTCCGAAGGTCAAGTGAGTTCAAATGGGTTCACTGTCTGATGCCATTTGTGTAAGGTCACGCCACTTTATTTTGTTTCCTGATAACAAGGTCAGTGCAGCAGCCCAGGCGGTAAGATTCGGAAACATAATCGGATCTACAGTGCAGGTTGTCATTGATTGTTTACATGTGACACTGAGAGGACCATATCACAATGTTGCAGAATTCATCAACAGGAAAGGGTTCCATTCCATTCATTTTCAGGTGATCTATGATCACAGTCACCACTTCCTGGGGGGTAATGCCTGCTATCCTGACAGCTGTCTTGATGCCAATATTTCAGAATGGTCTTGTGTACCAGATGTATTTGAGGGTCCATTGGTCCTTATAAAGCTAGTTACTTACTGAAGCCAAGGGCTATCCACCATGACCGTGCAACCCCAGACTGACAAAGAGCACAGATACGCTGCTGCCCATGCTTCAAACAGATCCATGGTGGAACAGAATATATATCTTCTGAAGCTGTTTGGACCACAAGACAAAGGATGAAATTATGTTGACTTTGACCTACTTTACCATGTATTTCCAAGTATTCAGAAATCTGATCCATCACAATGGACTCTAAAATCTAACCAGCCACTGAAGTCAGGCTAATCAACCTATAATTTCCCATCTTTTGCCTTGGTCCCTTCTTAAATGGGAGGTTACATTCGCAAATTTCCAGTCCTCTGGGACCCTCCCTGACTCCAGTGATACCTGAAAGATCACTACTAAAACCCCCACTATCTCTTCAGCTATCTCCTTCAGAACTCGAGGGTGTAGACAAGATTGGGGGTGGGGGTCTAGGTGGGGCTCCATCAGGGTGTGCTGCATCATCCTGGCATTCTGTGGTCTGAACAATTGGAGCAAACTACATGGTGCTGTGCAAAATATTGAGTGACTGGGGGAGCAGGATAAATCAACTGAGGAGGATGACGAGGAGGTCAGAGAGGGAAGATATTGTCCTCGTCATTGACAGAACTCATTTGCATCAGGTGCTACAAGATGGGCAGGACCTGATTATCAAATCATTTCCAATAAATAAGAGCTGAGTGTAGCAGACCATCATGGACTATAAAATAGTCATTGGTTGAAATGACAGGATTTGCATTTGATTGCCTTTATTAGCTTTGCAGTGTTTCTTTTTGCTGGATTTGAATTAAAGTTTATGTTTGAAATTGCGTAATTGTATGTTCATATGTGATGTTCCTCTACTGAACAATCACAAGCTGAGTGGCTGCAGTGGGTGTTGGAGACAGAGTTGCAGTGAGTTACAGAGAGCATTTTTGGATGGCTGTAGCTAAACTGTAACGTGGTGGTTAAACGTGACAAGGGTGAAATTTATGCTGTATACTGTGGGTAGCAATGCTTTTTGGCTGCTATGCCATTGCACTGCTAATGAGGAGTAATGCCTGACTGCCTGCTTGTCTGGATTAACAATGGCTTTTCAGAAATGGTGTAGATTCAAGGAATGTGAGAGTTTGGGCAGAGATCCACTGAGTGATGTGTTATTCCAAGAACAGAGTGTGGTGAGATGGGGCTAGAATCGATGTGAGGTATGCCCATTGAGGCAGGGTCAGTAGTTAATGAGATGAGGTTGGTAAGATACTGCTTGGCCTCGCAACACAAAATCCTTAAAAATATCAAGGCAATTCAAACTTAGGCAAAAAAATAGTTTCGGGTCCTATGAGTGCAATACATTTCAGAAATTGATGAGAAACCTGTTTAATGTTGTTTGATGTGAATGTGGGATATTTGGCTTGGGACTTGTAAAAATGTCCTTTCTGACCTTTTGTAACCATGTGATATCTACCACATGGGGGCAAACTTCTTTGGGAAAAACCATTTTCCAGGCACTTCAATAGACACTCGAGACAGATGGGCCTATAATGTAGTGAACATAGAACAATCTGTATTTTACATTTGTCAAGTGTGTGTAATTTGGGACATGCTGTGGAAAATATAACATGCTTGCTAGGGAAAAAGGAAAGATTTTGGAGCAATGGATTATTATGGAGTCTGTTCTAGACTATTTGATAGAGATTAATTGCTGTTTAATTGACTTATCTAAACATATTGTACCACGTAACTAGATAGAAGGTTAACTATCTGGATCTTAGCCTTTCCTCAATTCCGATGCGGTTAAAATGAGTGAAACGCTCTCTATTCCATTTTACTCTCTTGCGCTAAGTGCTTAGTCATAATTAATATTAATCTTTGTAAATGAACACATGTAGTGCATGTTATTTATTTCAAAACATTCACCATTTATAGATGACATTTTGCAAATTTGCAAATATTTTGCACATAGATAAGCTTTAATGAACAATTGATTATATAGAATATATGAAATAGTTGTGCATTTCAGAATGTACATGGATTTGAACCATCCTTAGATTAACTCAGTGAATAAGGGAATAAACAGCTTAGAGAACATCATCTATTAAGGAGCTTATTAGAAGTTGGAAGGCATTCTTATTACCACAATGTCTCACTGGCGTACATTAACAGACTCTTCAAATAAAATACATTGCTCAACCCAGCACTGGAAATGAATGTTCTTTTTCCTTGAAACAATTCATGACATTTCTTTGTGCTCCAGGCTATGTAAAGGAAATGAAATGTACCAGCAAATGAAGAGTGTGAAATTAAACGTATCCAAAGGTACAGTGTCTATAAATCCTTAAATTTATTGAAGTTTGGTCCAGTGCTTCTGAGATTTGATTTAATGTTGGGTGAATTTAGAATTTTTACAAAGTGTAGTGTTTTTTAGTTTCAAAATGTAAGCCTTTCTTTATGTATTACCCAGACTAGCAACAAATGCATTACAGCTGTTAATTTTCATTGTAAAGTTATCTCAGAATATTTTCTACAAATATGTCACTTAAAATCAATCAAAAATTGGCCTTGGAGCGTGTGAAAATATGCAGTGTTTATTGCAGATAAGACTTGAGTATTGGCTACTGCATCAACATGCTGGAAAGGATAAACTCCCAAACTCTGTATATTACACCACATTGTTCTGAATGAGGGAATGAAGTGTGTGTGTATGGAGTGCAATATGTTCAATTGATGTGGCTGTCATGATTGAATCGTTAGCAGTGTGAACAAGTTGTAAATTGGGAATGTGTGGATTGTAGCAGCATCCAGGGTGAGATGGAATGTATTATCAGTTACATATCCTGGTAGATTTTTGACAGTGACTGATGGGGATGTGGTGAATTGAACAGTGTCTGAGAATAGTGATACTTTTAGCCGAATGTGGCATTTGATAATACACCTACTGACCTTAATCACTTGTATGAGGACATATAATTTCTTGAGATACTGCATTCACATTCTCAGGGCTTGATTCTTGCCATTGGCATAGAGTTTTGCAGCATGGAAACAGACCCTTCGGTCCAACAATTGGTCCAGACATCTGCTTCCAATGTATTCAAAATGTGAAGATACAAGGCACTTCTCCACCCTTGTACCTCATGAATTAGCTTTGTTGTCACATGTAGTCAAATGAGTACAGTGCAAAGTTTACAGTTGCCACATTACAACGCCATCTTAGGTACAGATACTTAAGATCAAATTGTTAGGAAACAACAAAAATTAGGCAAGTAAATAGATAAATAGTCCAGCATTATAGGTTATAAGAATAAATTACAAAAATTAAAGAAGTAAGAAGTTCAGAATATCTGTCCTTCCAAGTCAGTCCAAATAGGCACCTAGCCTCAAGGGAGACCTCCAATGCCTTGACACTGCCAGCGCCAGACCCACCAACGTAGGAGTCACCCACTTTAGTCACCATCACTTCACTGCTGAGCCCACTTCAATGACACTGCTGAATCCACACTCACCCTGTGACCAAGAGTTCCTGGCTCTGCTGTCAGGCCAGGCCACAAGTCCCAGTTTGGCTGCAGACGTCACCTTGCTGATGCCACCAGCTTAAAGAGTCCACTGCAGCCAATGCCACTTTCCCCGGTCACTGGAGGAGCTTTGCTGTCATCGCACTGACCACCAGGAGAACGGCTTTGCTGCCACTCCCACAGGCCCCGAATGGCAGGGGAACACAGATGTCTGCCACTGGCCTCCTGTTACTTGGAGAATGTTCTTGTTGCTGCTGTCGCCACTTCCAATCGCCGGGAGAAGCTACATCTGCCATTCCAAATGCGGACCACTCTTGCTGCTGTGCAGATGTTGCCAACCAAGCCAAAACAGAAAAGAAGAAAAAAGACAGATGAAAAGGAAAATATAGAGCATAAGCAAAAGTAAGACAAAGAAAGAAAGTAGTTGGGAGTGAACAGATCTTGGGCAAGAGCCTACATGCAGCCCTATCACTCTGCCACCACCTTGCACCAGAATGTCTCCAGTGCAGTGTCTGACAATTTTGGAGCCCTTTTTCTCCATGTTGTGCTATGATTCATTGCTTCCTAGTTGAAATTTGGCTCTCAAAAAGAACGCTGAGGCCTGCTCCAGCCACAGTACACCTTTCCATTCAGAGCTACAGTCTGGCTTTCAGGATTATAGGCTGACTTACATTGGTGCTACCCATGCACAATATCAGCTCTGAGCTTGGATACCTAGTCAATTAACATCACAATTTACACTGGCTGGAAGCTGCAAATACTTAAAACAGCAGAAAGCTCAGTATTGCCATTTTGCGTGAGCAAAAGGCATGGATACACCATACCATGCTAGCTCTGCTTGCATGGGAGGGATCAACTTTTAGCTCTTTGTCCCCGTGAATAGGAGCCGTTCATATCCATTAATCAATATTTTGTACTTTGTGAAATGAGTGGGACAGTAACTATTATACTGGTGTAACCTCACAACGCCATTAAAGTCCTGCTGATATACTATACGTCAGATACATATGCATCTTTCCGCAATTCACTTTTGACAAACAATTTAACTGTGAAATATTATTTTTAGATGCTAATAGACCTGCTCCTAGCATTTCTTTTTCTTTGAGTGAATAAAGTTGACTAAAAAGCAGCAAAGCCAGTCCATGGCTTAAAATGGTTTACCATGTAACTTATTGACTGGATTTTCATCCTTGAGGTTACTAGGAGTTTTGAAATTTCCTTACTTTGGTCCACCTGCCTTGGGAGAAAGTATCAATAAGGATGGTATCTTCATTGCTGGAAGCAGATGCCAGGTGCCATCGGGCCATCTGACCTGGGATAACATTTGAGGGCAGCTGTAGGGGCTATGGAACTTATTCCCAGTTAGAATAAAACTATAGTTCTCTACTTGTCAGCAGGGATAGCATTACAGCTGTGCTGAGGGAGGATATTCCTGAAATTACATTCAGGGAAGTTATTTGGGTGGAACTGAGAAATAAGAAAGGGATGATAACCTTATTGAGATTGTATTATAGACCCCCTAATAGTCAGAGGGAAATTGAGAAATAAATTTGTAAGGAGATCTCAGCTATCTGTAAGAATAATAGGATAGTTATGGTAGGGGATTTTAACTGCCATAGTGTTCAAGGTTTAGATGGAGAGGAATTTCTTAAGTGGGTCCAAGACAATTTTCTGATTCAGTATGTGGATGTAGCTACTAGAGAAGGTGCAAAGCTTGACCTACTCTCGGGAAATAAGGCAACCCTCAATTTAAAGTTATGCCCCTCGTGCTCGCTGTCACCATTCTTGGAGAAAGGCTCTCCCTGTCCACCCTATCTAACCCTCTGATTATCTTATATGTCTCTATTAAGTCACCTCTTAACCTTCTTCTCTCCAATGAAAACAGCCTCAAGTCCCTCAACCTTTCCTCATAAGATCTTCCCTCCATACCAGGCAACATCCTAGTAAATCTCCTCTGCACCCTTTCCAAAGCTTCTACATCCTTCTTATAATGCGGTGACCAGAACTGTACACAATAGTCCAAGTGCGGCTGCACCAGAGGTTTGTACAGCTGTAGCATGGTTCCGGAACTCGATCCCTCTATTAATAAAAGCTAAAACACTGTATGCCTTCTTAACAACCCTGTCAACCTGGGTGGCAACTTTCAAGGATCTGTGTACATGGACACCGAGATCTCTCTGCTCATCTACACTACGAAGAATCTTACCATTAGCCCAGTACTTTGAATTCCGGTTACTCCGACCAAAGTAAATCACCTCACACTCCATTTGCCACCACTCAGCCCAGCTCTGCAGCTTTGTCTCTCTGTACCCTACAATATCCTTCATCACCATCCACAACTCCACAGACCTTAGTGTCGTCTGCAAATTTACTACACCCTTCTACACCCTCATCCAGGTTGTTTATAAAAATGACGAACAACAGTGGATCCAACACCGACCCTTGCGGTACACTACTAGTAACTGGTCTCCAGGATGAACATTTCCCATCAACCACCACCCTCTGTCTTCTTTCAGCAAGCTAATTACTGATCCAAACTGCTATATCTCCCATAATCCCATTCCTGCGCATTTTGTACAATAGCCTACTATGGGGAACCTTATCAAACACCTTGCTGAAATCCATATACCCCACATCAACTGGCTTACTCTCATCTACCTGTTCAGTCACCTTCTCAAAGAACTCAATAAGGTTTGTGAGGCACAACCTACCCTTCACAAACCACGCTGACTATCCCTAATCAAATTATTATTTTCTAGATGATTATAAATCCTATCTCTTATAAGCTTTTCCCAACACTTTACCAACAGCTGAAGTAAGGCTCACTAGTCTATACTTACCAGGATTGTCTCTACTCCCCTTCTTAAACAGGGGAACCACATTGGCAATCCTCCAGTCTTCTGGCACTATTTCTGTAGACAATTTAAAGATCAATGCCAAAAGCTCAGCAATCTCCTCCCTGGCTTCTCTGAGGATCGTAGGATAAATCTCATCCAGCCCAGGATTTCTAGTTCCTTGTGAACCTCAATCACACTTTGTCTAGTAGCCTGTATCTCAGTATTCTCCTCGACAAGATTGTCATTTTCTAGAGTGAATACTGTCGAAAAATATTCATTTAGTGCTTCCCCTATCTCCTCTGACTCCACACACAACTTCCCACTAATATCCTTGATTGGCCCTAATCTTAGTCTTGTCATTCTTTTATTTCTTAAATACCAACAGAAAGCCTTAGGGTTTACCCTGATCCTATCCGTCGCAACTTCTCATGTCTCCTCCTGGCTCTTCTGAGCTCTCTCTTTAGGTCTTTCCTGGCTACCTTGTAACCCTCAAACACCCTAACTGAGCCTTCACATCTCATCCTAACATAAGCCTTCTTCTTCCTATTGACCAGAGATTCCACTTCCTTCGTAAACCACGGCTCCTGCACTCTACATCTTCCTCCCTGCCTGACAGATACATACTTATCTAGGACACACAGGAGCTTTTCCTTGAATAAGCTCCACATTTCTAATGTGCCTATCCCCTGCAGTTTCCTTCCCCATCCTATGCTTCCTAAATCTTGCCTAATTGCATTGTAATTGCCTTTCCCTCAGCTGTAACTCTTACTCCTATCACTTTCTATCACTAAAGTGAACATAACAGAATTGTGATCACTATCATCAAAATGCTCACCTACTTCCAAGTTTAACACCTGGCCGGGCTCATTACCCAGTACCAAATCTAATGTGGCTTTGCCCCTTGCTGGCCTGTCTACATACTGTGTCAGGAAGCCCTCCTGCACACACTGGACAAAAACTGACCCATCTACAGTACTCATACTATAGCGTTTCCAGTCAATATTTGGAAAGTTGAAGTACCCCATGACACCTACCCTGTCTCTCTCACTCCTATCGAGAATCATCTTTGCTATCCTTTCCTCTACATTTCTGGAACTATTCGGAGGCCTATAGAAAACTCCCAAATGGTGACTTCTCCTTTCTTGTTTCTAACTTCAGCCCATACTCCCTCAGTTGACGAGTCCCCAAACATCCTTTCTGCAACTGTAATACTGTCCTTGACCAACAATGCCACACCTCCCCCTCTTTTACCATCTTCTCTGTTCTTCCTGAAACATCTAAATCTTGGAACCTGCAACAACCATTCCCGGCCCTGCTGTAACCATGTCTCCGAAATGGCCACAACATCGAAGTCCCAGGCAACAACCCATGCTGCAAGTTCACCCACCTTATTGCAGATGCTCCTGATGTTGAAGTAGACACACTTCAAACCAACTTCTTGCTTGCCGGTGCCATTTTGTGTCCCTGAAAAGTGATTTGGATCTCCCTACTCTCAACCTTTTCTATACTCAAACTACAATTATGGTTCCCATTCCCCCTAGTTTAAACTCAAATCAATAGCGTTAGCGAATTCTCTCCCCCAGGATATTGGATTTGGCAAACAGAATTAAGGAGAATCCAAAGGGTTTTTACAAATATATTAAGGACAAAAGGGTAACTAGGGAGAGAATAGGGCCCCTCAAAGATCAGCAAGGCGGCCTTTGTGTGGATCCATAGAAAATGGAAGAGATACTAAATGAATATTTTGCATCAGTATTTACTGTGGAAAAGATTATGGAAGATATAGACTGTAGGGAAATAGATGGTTACATCTTGCAAAATGTCCAGATTACACAGGAGGAAGTGTTGGATGTTTTGAAAAGGGTAAAGGTGGATAAATCCCCAGGACCTGATCAAGTGCACCCAAGAACTCTATGGGAAGCCAGAAAAGTGATTGCTGGGCCTTTTGCTGAGATATGTGCATTATCGATAGTCTCAGGTGAGGTGTCAGAAGACTGGAGGTTGGCAAACGTGGTGCCACTGTTTACGAAGGGTGGTAAAGACAAGCCAGGGAACTATAGAATGGTGAGCCTGATCTCGGTGGTGGGCAAGTTGTTGGAGGGAATGTTGAGGGACAGGATGTACATGTATTTGGAAAGGCAAGGACTGGTTAGGAATACTTTATGCTTTATGCTTGGGAAATCATGCCTCATAAACTTGAATGAGTTTTTTTGAAGAAGTAACAAAGAGGATTGATGAGGGCAGAGCAGTAGATGTGATCTATATGGACTTCAGTTCGACAAGGTTCCCCATGGGAGACTGATTAGCAAGGTTAGATCTCATGGAATACAGGGAGAACTAACCATTTGGATACAGAACTGGCTCAAAGATAGAAGACAGAGGGTGGTGGTGGTGGAGGGTTGTTTTTCAGACTGGAGGCCTGTGACCAGTGGAGTGCCACAAGGATCAGTGCTGGGCCCTCTACTTTTTGACATTTACATAAATGATTTGGATACGAGCATAAGAGGTACAGTTAGTAAGTTTGCAGATGACACCAAAATTGGAGGTGTTGGGAAAGCGAAGAGGGTTTCCTCAAATTACAACAGGATGTGGACCAGATGGGCCAATGGCTGAGAAGTAGCAGATGGAGTTTAATTCAGATAAATGCGAGTTGCTGCATTTTGTGAAAGCAAACCTTAGCAGGACTTATCCAGGTCCTAGTGAGCATTGCTGAACAAGGAGGCCTTGGAGTGCAGGTTCATAGCTCCTCGAAAGTGGAGTCGTAGGTAGATACAATAGTGAGGAAGGCGTTCGGTATGCTTTCCTTTATTGGTCAGATTATTGAGTACAGGAGTTGGGAGGTCATGTTGTGGCTGTAAAGGACATTGGTTAGGCCACTGTTGGAATATCGCGTGCAATTCTGGTCTCCTTCCTATCGGAAAAATGTTGTGAAACTTGAAAGGGTTCAGAAAAGATCTACAAGGATGTTGCAAGGGTTGCAGGATTTGAGCTATAGGGAGAGGCTGAACAGGCTGGGGCTGTTTTCTTTGGAGTGTCGGAGGCTGAGGGCTGACCTTATAGAGGCTTACAAAATTATGAGGGGCATGGACAGGATAAATAGACAAAGTCTTTTCCCTGGGATCGGGGAGTCCAGAACTAGAAGGCATAGGTTTAGGGTGAGAGGGGAAAGATATAAAAGAGACCTAAGGGGCAATTTTTTCACGCAGAGCACATTACGTGTATGGAATGAGCTGCCAGAGGAAGTGGTGGAGGCTGGTACAATTGCAACATTTAAGAGGCATTTGGATGGATATATGCATACGAAGGGTTTGGAGTGATATGGGCCAGGTGCTGGCAGGTGGGATTAGATTGGGTTGGGAAATCTGTTCGGCATGGACGGGTTAGACCGAAGGGTTTGTCTCCATGCTGTACATCTCTATGACTCTATGACTATCACACCTTTTCAGCCCCCATACCACAACTCCAATGCTCCTCCATGCCGATTCATGTCCCTTTGCACCTCTTATGTTCGCTTTTACACAGATCAAGGTATGCCCCTCTTCTCAATCCCCAGAGACACACACACACTGGCCATGTCAATGTATAGAGTTTCCATTTACATTCACCCTCTGTACACTGTATAGATGCAATGAACCTCAATGTGACAGGTAAGAAAATATCTTTCACTGATAACTTGTTTTTTACGATAAGAAAAGTCCCTTCTCTCTGTAGGCTAATAAAAAAGTCTCAGGTAGACAGGCAGGGGGCTGGAGGAAATGAGCTATCTGGGCAGAATCAGGAGGTGGAGAAGTCAATGCTTTGGGTGTAATCCTTCTTCAGGCTTGGGGGTAGGTATAAGGGGAACTATAGATAAAGTGGGAAGAGGTGTCTGGGTCATGAGAGGGGTGGAGTCGTAAGGTAGTGATAGGTGAACACAGGTAGAAGGCACAGCCTGGTTGGTCAACAGGAGGAACGGCGAGGGTGGAACAGTGGCTCAGTGGCTAGCGTTGCTACCTCACAGTGCCAGGGACTCGGGTTTGAGTCCAGTCTTGGGCAACTGGCTGTGTGGAATGTACATTCTCCCCGTGTCTGCATGGGTTTCCTCCGGGCGCTCTGGTTTCTTCCCACATTCCAAAGATGTGCAGGTTAGATAGATTGGCAATGCTAAATTGCCTGTGGTGTTCAGGAATTTGTAAATTAGGTGTATTAGTCCGGGTAAGTGATGAGTAGTAGGGAAATGGTTCTGGGTGGGTTGCTCTTTGGAGGGTCAGTGTGAACTTGTTAGGCCAAATGACTTGTTTTCCACTGTGCAGGGATTTTATGATCAAGAACAAATCTGGTTGGTAGCTGGAAGGAAGAGTCGGTCAGAGGAATGGAAGGGAGAAGGAGAGACTATCAACTGGAAGCCTACAGCCCAGAGGACTCAACATTGAGTTTTTCAATTTCAAATAGCCTCCCTTACCATCCCCTGATTCCCTTTCCAGCCCCTCCTTTCCTCCCTTCCATTCCTCTGACCAACTGTTCCTGCCAGCTACCAACCAAATTGATTTTTCCCATCGACAAACCAGGCTGTACCCTCTACCTGTGTTCATCTATCACTATCTCACCAATCCACCCCTCTCCCCACCCAAAACCCACCCCATTCCTCGCTCCATCCCCTTTCTATCTGGAGCACCTTTTACACCCATTCTGGTCCTGAAGAAGGGCTACACCCAAAACGTTGACTTCTCCACCGCCTGATGCTGCCTGACCTGCTGTGTTCTTCCAGCCTCCTGCTCGTCTACCTTGGATTGCAGCATCTGCAGCTTTTTTGTCTTGAACTAAATAAAATCTCTCAGTCATCTCAATCATTTTAAGTCTCTGTAACTGAAATCACAAAGGAGTTGACACCACTGTGCCATATCTAAGTAAACTTGTGAAGTTGATAGCAGAAATCAGCTGCCAATCAAGCAAGTGTTTAGATATTCCAAGAGGCTAATGATATTTGGGCTCTCAGTCAAAAACTCGGGCAGAGGGTAAACCTCATACACACATATACACATATATATATATATATATATATCATATATGTGTTATAAGGATTTTGACTGCATAAAGAATGTACTTGTTACGGTCATTAGGTTCTGAAGTGGGATTTGAATCTGGAACTCCTGGAAAGCCACCAAACACCACAACACCTTCCCCACATTCAATATACATTAAATTTATCCATGGAGTGGGGGAGAGTAGTATAATATATCCAATAAATGAGGATAATTTCATAACTTAATATATATTTATTGCATTTAGAATAAAGTGGATACTGTGCTGTATCGATCATATATTTAATCAACAAGTGTTAGAAGTGTTCAAAAGATCGAAACGTATGCCTTTGTGTATGTAAATATTCCATTTTTGTACTGCTGCCGCTTCCACACATTGTTTGACTGAAACAAATTCTTCAGACTGTATCTAATAGTTTGAAGAGTAAGTAATAGTTTTGTCTGTTAAGCCAGCCATTTTTTTTTCAAATGCTGTGAAGCACTGGTGTTAGGCCCAGCTTTCTATTTATGTATTTTGTTTCTTTGGGTTGGTGGTGTCATTTCCTGTGGTGATGGCATTTCCTGTTCAAGCATCTCCAAATCATGATATAATGTGAGACTTGCACTCCTGTTAGTGAACAGCAACAGGTTTTATTGAACTTGACTGTATAGGGAGGATAGGAGGAGAGGACATGTTATCTGGCACTCGACTGACCTAAGCTTAAGTACTGCGATCTGACATCACTATGATATAGCTTTGCTTGCCACATGCTCAGCAAATACAGAATCAAGGTTCAGTTCCCTGTAATCTACACTACGTAAATAGTGTGGGATGGCTGGGGTCTGTTGAGCAGCCCCAACATTGAAGTGGGTGAGGCAACAACCCTGGGCTGAAGCTCAAGGGCCACACAGACCCACATGACATTTCAGGCCTGGTGGAATGACAGAAGCACTGGGTTGAAACTTTTTGTGTTCCTTGTTAGTATATGTAAGGACCTTTACCTTTTTGTGGAAATCTGCATGGATTCTTCATCCCCTGATGAGGTCCCCTCCACTTTGTGACTCTTTTTCCATTTCAATTTTAGTTGTCTTTCAGCTTACTTTCAGGAGTGGGGATGAGGTCAACAAATTTCAGTCAATGTTTCAGGTACATGAAAATTCATTTCCTTCATTTTTGCAATGTTCTTTAAATGGTACAGAAATTTTGAAATCCTAAAACTACTTCGACCAGCATTCTGTATCTTATTGCTGTCCAGAGTACATAAAATGTGTATTCATAAGTACTTTTATAGCCTGTATGTCAGCCTTTCACATTGGCTTATTCTCTTTCAGTGCTGCAGAATTACTTCCTTTTCCACCAGGACTATTAAATTCTTCTGTTTGAGCTATTTGGTGTGTTTCCCAGGATCATTGGATAGGGTGCAGGAACTCTAATTCTTATTATTATATCTGCCAAAACATGGACACTGTGCTGTCATCCTTTATGTACACATGCACATTTTGCATGAGAGATGAGACCCACTACTTGTATGCCATGTTAAGGTCAATGCAATGGCTTTCATTACATCAGGTTATATTATACTGTAGCCATCACATAGAGTCATAGAGTCATAGAGATGTACAGCATGGAAACAGACCCTTTGGTCCAACCTGTCCATGCTGAGCAGAAATCCCAACCCAATCTAGTCCCACCTGCCAGCACCTGGCCCATATCCCTCCAAACCCTTCCTATTCATATACCCATCCAAATGCCTCTTAAATGTTGTAACTATACCAGCCTCCACAACATCCTCCACAACTATACCAGCTCATTCCATACACATACCACCCTCTGCATGAAAAAGTTGCCCATTAGGTCTCTTTTATATCTTTCTCCTCTCACCCTAAACCTATGTCCTCTAGTTCTAGACTCCCCGATCCCAGGGAAAAGACTTTGTCTATTTATCCTATCCATGCCCCTCATATTTTTACCTCTGTAAGGTCACCCCTCAGCCTCTGACACTCCAGGGAAAACAGCCCCAGCCTGTTCAGCCTCTCCCTATAGCTCAAATCTTCCAACTCTGGCAACATCCTTGTAAATCTTTCCTGAACCCTTTCAAGTTTCACAACATCTTTCCGATAAGAATGAGACTAGAATTGCACGCGATATTCCAACAGTGGACTAACAAATGTCATGTACAACTGCAACATGGCCTCCCAACTCCTGTACTCAATACTCTGATCAATAAAGGAAAGCCTTCTTTTCTATCCTTTCTACCTGCGACTCCACTTTCAAGGAACTATGAACCTGCACTCCAAGGTCTCTTTGTTCATCAACACTCCCCAGGACCTTACCATTAAGTCCTGCTAAGTGTATAAGTCCTGCTAAGATTTGCTTTCCCAAAATGCAGCAACTCACATTTATCTGAATTAAACTCCATCTGCCACTTCTCAGCCCATTGGCCCATCTGGTCAAGATCCTGTTGTAATCTGAGGTAACCCTCTTCGCTGTCCACTACACCTCCAATTTTGGTGTCAGCTGCAAACTTACTAACTCTACCTCTTATGCTCACATCCAAATCATTTATGTAAATGACAAAAAGTAGAGGACCCAGCACTGATCCTTGCGGCGCTCCACTGGTCACAGGCCTCCAGTCTGAAAAACAACCCTCCACCACCACCCTCTGTCTTCTACCTTTGAGCCAGTTCTATATCCAAATGAGATACTGTATTCCATGAGATCTAACCTTGCTAATCAGTCTCCCATGG
Organism: Hemiscyllium ocellatum; assembly: GCF_020745735.1. NCBI lineage: Eukaryota > Metazoa > Chordata > Chondrichthyes > Orectolobiformes > Hemiscylliidae > Hemiscyllium > Hemiscyllium ocellatum. Next base: position 23,186,966 of record NC_083416.1, on the reverse strand, counting down.
GGAACCTTGTCAAACACCTTACTGAGGTCCATATAGATCACATCTACTGCTCTGCCCTCATCGATCTTCTTTGTTACTTCTTCAAAAAACTCAATCAAGTTTGTGAGGCACGATTTCCCATGCACAAAGCCATGTTGAATATGCCTCATCAGTCCTTGCCTTTCCAAATATAGTTCCCTGGCTTGTCTTTACCATCCTCCTTAAACAGTGGCATCACGTCTGCCAACCTCCAGTCTTCTGGCACCTCACCTGAGACTATCGATGAGACAAATATCTCAGCAAAAGGCCCAGCAATCACTTCTCTAGCTTCCCACAGAGTTCTAAGGTACACTTGATCATGTCCTGGGGATTTTCAAAACTGTTTTCTCATGTTTTAATCCTTTCTCATTATCCATACCTTCTTTGCCTTTTCAGTCATAAACAAACTCTAAATATCTGCACTAGTGTAACAGAGTAGAAAAGGCCTTCCTAGACAATCTAGTCTTTTCTATAAACTTACAATGTTTTGTACGTCATGATACATGTTTCCCTCACTCAATCTCAATGGTGATTAACCTCAGCCAAGGTGACCAGATATGGCCGAAAAGATGTTTACACTTTAAGACAATCATATAGGTTAGAGGACTACGTGCACTCCTGATTTATTATATTGCAGCCAGAAATAGACCTAACCCTCTCTCGAATGTACACCCGATCAATATTCATGCATGAATTGTTCATTTATTCAATGGGTAAAGAGGAAGTACATGACATCTAACTCAGCTCTCCTTTTACATAACTTGCAAATCTGACCCTTTCTAGGGTGTGACTTTTATCCCCAACTTGTTAGAGAAGTCCTCCTTGTGGAGCTTCCAGCCAATAGGCTGGCTGACCAATCTGTTGTATCAGTCTGGAATGGTGTGGCTGCTGGAATGACTGCATGCAGGCTCACTGCAGTGAGAAGCCAGATTTAACTGGGCTTCAGGGTTCAGTGAAAGGAGTGAGAAGAGTGGAGAAGAGTTCACGAGGCTGAAGGTTGAACAGAGGGGTGAGTAGTTATATAGACAAATAATTCTTAATGTGTTAATGTTTATTTTGCATTGAATTTTACTCACTGTTGAGATCCCACATAGTCTGGGTGGAGAGAGTGAACGTGGCACTAACTTTTTAATATTTTATAATCAAGCTGTTTAGAGATAATATCACATGTCCCTAGAGTAGGTAGGACTTGACCTTGGCCTCCTGGTTCAAAGGCAGGAATGCTACCACTTGCAACAAGGATCTTCTCTGAAATAGTGACTTAAGGATGATAACTTGCATTTCAGAATTATGAGTCCAGTGACATTATTAGTCTTTGACACTAGCTTTGCTTATTTTTAAACTAGTAACCACCACCAATAAAAACATTCATATATCCAATTGAGTATTTACAAACAAAGCCCATTATGGACAGTGGAAAACCTCAGAAGTGCGGAGGGGGGGCGTAGTAGGGAGAGCAGGATGGGACGAAACAAATAGATTGGGAGGAGGAAATAAAACACTATATTCCCCAAGATGTTTACCTGCCTCTAAAAGATGCGACATTAGCCTTTGCTTTTATTTCTACCCAGAAGTGCTATCACACACAACTGAATGCTGTCTCATCACCAAAACTACTGTGACTTTCTTTTGTCTTTTTTTTTAAAACGAGCAACCGCCACCAGTATAAATACCTGAGTAGTCCATTAGATATTTACAAACAAAGCCCATTATGGATAATGCAAACCATCAGAGATGAGGTGGGGTTGGGGGTAGCGAGAGCAAGGATGGAATAAATCAAAATGGAGTTGGAGGTGAAATAAAGCACTATTACCCTCATAGTGCCCAACTCTATCAAAAGGCATCAAAAACATTGATAGACACCACATTCTCCTTCTCCAAGGACACCCAGGTGCAACACTAGCATTTGTTGGAGGCAGATATATTCAATACAGCTGCCAAAACTTGTAATTGTTATGTTGACTAGCAATGTAATTAGGAACATATAACTTGTTGACCTTACTCCGTCATTCAGTTATAACTGATCATTCACTGTTGTGCCTTTACCCCATATCATCCCCATATCCTTTTATACTATTGATATTTAAAATTCTGCCAAACATTACTTTAAAAAGATTCAATGACTGAGCTTCATGGGTCTCTGGGATAGAGAATTCCAAATATACAATTCCATAAGTTAAATAATTTATCTTCTTCATCTAAGTCCTCCCTATTATTTTGTGGCTCTCCAACCAGGAGAAAAAACTTAACCTGCATCTACCCTGACTATTCCCTGGCCACATGCCCAGTATCCCCAATTTCTGTGCATGGACAGTCCTCCCATCATAGGAACAAATCTGATGTATTTTCATTCTACAGTCTCAGTAGCAGTAACAGGGGACCAAAACTATACACAGTACTTCAGCAGTCTATGTAAGAATCTATACAATTGAAGCAACACTTTGTTGCTCCTGTACTCAAATTAAATTGTAATAATTGCTATCATCCAAAACAATCTTGTTAACAAAGAAATGTCCTTTTTCTCTAAGGAGTCTATACTGGTCTCACCTCAATCACTAATCATAAGGTGGAGGAGCCTGTGTTGAACTGGAGTGGACAAAATTAAAAATCACACAACACCAGGTTATAGTCCAACAGGTTTATTTGGAAGCACTAGCTTTTGGAGAGCTGTGCCTTCATCAGGTGATTGTGGAGTATAAGATCGTAAGTCACAGAATTTATGGCAGAAGATTACAGTCATACTAGTAGGTATTGCAGATAAAATCAAAGACCAGTAGTGGTAATCAGGTGAAGTACTATATGGTGTGCAGCAGTACTGATTTAAATTCCATGCATAAACTCCTGATCACAAGGAAAGGAAGATCCAGAAGAAAAGTAAATTTTGAAGGCAAGTGAATTTACCACTTTAACAATACACAGGTAGCAGCTAAAAATTGATTTACTGACCTTGAGAGAATCTAGCATCCAATAAAAGCAGCAAAAAAAAAACAAGCTTTGCACTCAAAAGTTAAAACTTCATTTAGAAACTGGGAAAACATGTTGGGATCACCATGAAGCACTGCGTTGCTGGGTCAAAATTCTGGAATTTCCAGTTTGTAAGCTGCAGCAATTCGAGCAGGCAGCTCATTACCACCTTCTCAAGAGCAACTAAGGAAAGGTAATAAATACTAGTCCAGCCAGCAATGAGAACATCCAATGAGTAAATTTAAAATAAAAACTCTTACCCCAGCACTTTTCCAAAAGAAAGGAAGGCTATGGAGTGTGAAAGAAAGCTCTTGCCTCTTATGAAAAACATTGTCGTTAGGGTAGATGAGGCATAGCTGCAAGAAACAGAGAGAGGGCCAGAAAAGAAATTTACACCAGGGCTACAGAAACAGGAAGGCCTCAGAATTTAAGCTGTAAGCTAGCAAACTTGAAGCAATCTAGTGAAAGAGTATTGCTGAAAAAGAAAATTCAGTATTTAAGCCCTGATTTCAAAAGATAAAGTCTGTAGAACTTAAAAATTTGTACAGACAAAAGTGTTTGGTGTATTAGACAGTGAAAGGTGGGAAAACGTTCATTTTGCTGAAGATGAAATGGGAAAAATCAATCTTCGCCACAGAAGAGGAAACCACTAAAGAAGTAGTTATCTACCAATTTGGTCATTAAAAAGATGGGAAAATTCAATAAACAATATAGCCCCACACAGTATCAACTTTGAATAGTGAAAGCAATAAACCACTATGGAACGGTGAGTTGATAGAATGTAAAACCTTATTGAGCAATATAATGCAGGATTATTGCAAAATGAAGTTCAAAACAAACTTGCAAAAAATGTATTAGCAAAATGTTAATGTAACTTAGAGTTTAAAAGAAACTGGAAAAGAAAGGATTGCACAGAACCTAACAAAATCCCCTGGAACTGAATTCAAAATGATCTTTATGAATGCAAAAATACAAGCTTAAGCAACAGCAGATAGAGATTGAATATTCTTTTACAGTGTCCGGTTCACAGTTGATGTTAATACAGGACAAATCAGATCCCAGAGTGACTTATGATTTACAAAGATAAAGAACTGCAGATGCTGAAAATCGGAAACAAAAACATAAATTGCTGGAGAAACTCAGCAGGTCTGGCAGCATCTGTGGAGAGAAAACAGAACCACTGTTTCAGTTTCAGTGATCCTTGATAAGATTAATGCTTGCAACTTATTTGCCATAGTGGTCAATCACTGTATATATTCATACATGTATTTTAACAAAGTAACACAAGTTTATTGTACAAAAATAAATTAAAATTAAGCTGCATACATGATGAAGTGGAAATATCTTACAATAGAAAGCAAAAAGCATTATCTCAGCATATCCTTATTGGCCATGGAACCCCAAAAAAGTATCATTCCTATCTTCACTCTAATTTCTTACTGATATGTCATAAGATGCAGAGGTAGAATTAGATCATTCAGCACAATGAATCTGCTTTGAAATTTGATCATGGTTGATATGTTTCCCAACGCCAATCTTTTGCCTTCTTCCAGTAACACTTGATCCCCTTACTCACCAAGAACCTATCTACCTCTGTCTTAATTACACTCAATGATTAACCCTTCACAGCCTTCTGTGGTGATGAGTTCCACTGGTTTACCATGCTCTTACTGAAGAAATTCCTCCTCATCTAAGTTCTAAAGCATTGTCTCTTCACACTGAGACTACATCCTTGGCTCCTAGTCTCCCATACTCATGGAGACATCTTGTCCACGTCCACTATATTCAATTAAACTCTAAGTTTTAATCAGATGCCTCTTCATCTTTCTAAACTCTATCGAGTATGGGCGCAGAATCCTCAGCCGCTCTTCTGTGGCAAACTTTCATCCATAAGATCATTCTTGTGAAACTCGTCTGGAGCTTCAAGGCCAAGACATCTTTCCTTTAGACATGGGCCTAAACTGCTTCACATTTCAAATGCAGTCTGACTGGCGTCTTACACAGCCTTAGCAGTACATCTGTCATTTTGTATTCTAGCCCCTCAAAATTAATGCTAACATTGTGTTTGCCTTCCTAACTGCCAACTGAACCTGAAAGAACCCTACAGGGTTCTGATTTGCAACCAGTCATTTGAGGATTTTTAGGTGGTTTGCATTCCTGATTCGAGACATTGCACTTAATTAGGAATGTGAAATGAAGAAGGCAGTAGACAGGCGTTTCCAAAGGAATCTCTCTATTTATTAAATATAAAGTGTAAGTATAATACAAGAAATGAAGTCAAATGTACTAAACAGTGAAACTAGCACAATCAACCATAGAGAACAGTAATTACACTATTAAATCAAATACACTATTAGAACTAAACTGCAGTTTTAATCACAGAAAGCTTTAATCAGACTTCCTATCCTTGGGGTTCTTGTACTGTCATGAACCACCTTCCTCTCCCTGCTAGCTAGATTGGAAGCTTTGGAGTCTAGAAAGTTTAAGCTTGCCACTGGGGAAAATGAAGTTTTGAAATTCCTGCTTGCCATACCCAGTGCCTCGATGAAGACTTTGGACTGTGTAGGCCTTCAGTGTGGGTTGAGTCTGCTGATGCAGTGTGATGCATATTGGATTTATCAGGAGAGTACTTGGTTTTCCTTACTTTCTGGTGATTTTGCAGGCCAGTTCACACCTCGGGATTTGTCTGAAGCCTTGTGGTGTTGGTTGGATCAGTAATATTTGGAGATTGTTTGTTCTCAGGTCTGCTCTGCGTGCTCAGTTGCTGTTGGTTCCCCTGGTGCAGAATAGGATTGTATCAGTAGGTTTTGGAACTGTTGTCAGGATCACCCTTCCAGAGATAGCTCTTGGAAATAGTTGCTGGAATTTTCAAATTCTTCCTCTGGGGATAGCTGTTTGGAATGCTTCCTGGGAAATAGCTGCTAGGGGATTGCTCTTGAGGAGATAGCTGTTTGAGATCCCTGTTCTGGAGATAGTTCTGGGAAAATAGCTCTGTCAAGTGAGATCGGGGCCTGCAATTATACTAATTGTGGGTCTCTTCTCTTTGTATCAAATCTGTGCGAGCCATTGTGTTCCTTGTGGAGTCAATTGGCTTTCCAGCACTTAACGATTATGTGTAAATATATTTTGATTGAAGGTGAATGCCTGATATCACTATAAGTTCTGGTCTGGATAGCCAGAGGTGTAAAAGTTAGTTTCAGTCTAGAGTGTTAGGTCTGGTTGACTGTTCTCTTAGAGTAGAGATGTAAATTGAACTTTCAGGGTGAACAATGGTTCCAAGCGGCTCTCTCTCTCTGTATCTGTGTATTTTTTGCAGAACTCAGCCCAGCTGACCCTTTTCTTTTAAAAGCTTTTGAGAAGTCCAGGGTTTTGGTCCAGTATTATAGAATATGAGGATTTTTGTTCAATCCTACATATCCTCACTTTGATACTCTACATCTTAGAATATCATTCTGGGTGAGCAAAAATCATCGAGAGCTAAAAGCCCAATCCCCAAATTACCTAAATGCCAACACAAACACTTCCTCCCTTGAGATACACTGCATTTTCCCCTGAAAGGAAAACACAAGGCAGGATCAGGGGAAATCAAACCATACAGGGACAGAGTACACAAGGCACATACAGGACACTAGATTTAAATCTTAAATACATTTACAAAGTTTGTCTTTATCTGACAAACAAGGTACATCCGCATCAAAGTTTCTCCACCCCCAAGAACACAACTTTCACACACGTTACACCTCCAGCCTGCTGTTCACTCTCTGTGTGCCTCCAATCCAATCCCCCTTGGATTACTGTCTCCTAATGTGCTTCATGTATATGCCTGCTGATTTGTGTTCCCCAAATTCTAGCTTTTGGAACCCTTGGAACATCTCCTGGCGTAAGGTTTTAAGCAGTCACCTTGTCTCCCTTGGGTACCATTCATGAACAGGAACTTCAGTTTAAACTTCAGTGAAATGAAGGCCACAGCCTAGTGACCTCACTCCACCTCAACCACACCCTGGTTCCCTGGGAGTGGCAGGACACCCAACTAGTGACGTGTCTCCCTTACCACTGCGGCTTTCCCGTATCCTCTCCCATTAAGTTAACCCAACAATGAAGACCTTGTCTGTCTGACTGTCCTTTCCTGTAGACATAAAACACAGACACCGCTTTGCCCTTCAGCATTATTCAGGCTCTGCTCCATGTTACAAAATTCTGACATCAGGCCATCACCATAACACTATGCACACTCCTAAACTAGCCTTAGAATTTAGTAATAGTTGTACAATGCCACCTATCCTCAGATGGTGAGGCTAAAATCTACTAGGCCTACCCTTGCTGCAGCATTTCAGTGCCCAGTACCCCAGGAACCTCCACATCTGGATTCAGAGGGTTCTCTACAGTGCTCCCTGTTTGCTTAATAGAAGCCCTCCTGAACGAAGACTCTCAAGTCCCTTTATGCTTCAGATTCATGAAGCCTTTTCCTGTTTAGAAATTAATCTATGTCACCAGTCTTCCACCAAGATTCGTAATCTCATATTTTTCCACGTTATATTCCATTCAATATTTGTTTGTCTACTTTCCTAGACTATCAAAGCCTTTCTGCAACCTCCCCGCCTCCTTGTGATTTTTATAAAAGACTTGGATGAGGAATGGAAGGGTGGGTTAGTACATATGCCGATGACATGAAGGTTGGTGTAGTCGTGGATAGTGTTGAGGGCTGTTGTAGTTGCAACGGGACATTGTCAGGTTGCAGAACTGGGCTGATAAGTGGCAGATAGAATTCAGCCTGGAAAAGTGTGAAGTCATTCACTTTGGAAGGTCAAATTTGAATGAAGAAAACAGGGTTAAAGGCAGGATTCTAGGCAGTGTGGAGAAACAGGAATCTTGGGGTCCATGTCCACAGATCCCTGAAAGTTGCTACACAAGTTGATAGGGTTGTTAAGAAAGCTCATGGTGTGTTTGCTTTCATTAACAAGGGGATTGAGTTACCGGCTGCCATCCTGAAATAGACCCTTGTATCCCAACTGTCTGCCATCTTCCAGTCAGCCAATCCTATATCCATGCCATTATCTTGTCCCTAACAAGATAAGGCTCTTATCTTATTTAGCAGCCTCCTCTGCAGCACCTTGCCAAAGGCATTCTGGAATCCAAATAGATCATGTCCACAGGCTCACTTTTAAGTAACTTGCTTGTTATCTCCTCAAAAAATTCTAAAAGATTTGTCAGGCATGTCCTCTCATTAACAAGCTGAGCTGTTTCAATTATATTTTACCATGCACTGTCACATTCTCTGCAATCTTATCCTTAATAGTAAACTCAAAAATCCTAACAACAACTGGAGTCAGGCTATAATTTTCCATCTTCTGCCTCTTTCTGTTCTTAAACAGAGTGATACTTTAGCTATTTTTCAGTCCTCTAGGATTCTCCCTGACTCCACTCATTCCTGAAAGATCCCCACCCAATGCCTCCACAATCTCCTCAACTATATCCTTCAGAAACCTGAAATGTGGTCAATCTGGCCTGGGTGAGTTATCTATCTTAGTGTTAGCCATTACTCTCACTTCTGCCCCTGGCCATCTTGAAGTTCTGGTATGCTACTGGTATCTTCTACTTATGAAGACTAATACTATACATCTCTAGTTCCATTGCCATTTGTTTGTTCCCCATTACTACTATAACCTCATTTTCCAGCAGTTTAATGTTCATTCTTGCCTCTCGCATATCTTTTGGATATGAAACAAAAACTCTTGAAATCTTATACAGGATATATAACAAGCCATCTCACTCTCATATTTCATCTTCTCAATTCCACCTTTTTGCTCTTTTAGTTGTCCTCTGTTAGTTCTTTAAAATCTTTCAATCCTCTGGCTTCTCCCTAATCTTCATCATATTATATGCTTTTGTTTTTGCTTTTATGCCATCCCTGACTTCCCTTTTCAGCCATGGTTGTCTTGTCTTCCCCTTAGTATGTTTCTTTTTGCTTGGGGTGAATCTCACTTGTGCCTCCTGTATTACCCCTAGAAGCTCCCTCTATTGCTGCTTCATCATCTTCCCTGATAGACTTCCCTTCCGATTAACTTTGGATAGTGCCTCTCTCATGTATTTGTAGATACCTTTACTCATTTGAAGTTCAGGTATATTTGATTCCAGCGTTTCCCTCTCACATTGTAGGGATCATTCTATCAGACTATCATTAATGCCTCATCAGGGCTCCTTCACCTTAAGTTCCCTAATCAAGTCTGCTTCATCACACAACATTCAATCCAGAATTTCCTGTTTGGTATTGGGCTCTACCATAATCTGCTCCAAAAACCATCTCATAGACATTCCACAAATTCCTGTTCTTGAGATTTACTACCAGTCTGATTGTCCAGTCCAGTTGCATATTGCAGTCCTCTATGATTATTATAAAAGAGCCTTCCTTACATGCCTGATTAATTTATTGTCCACATCCTATCAACTACTGGATCGTGGTATTTAGTTCCTAATCATGATTACTTTGTAGCCGTGACTCTCTGATACCCCAAAACATCATCGCCATCATTTCAACCTGCGTTACAAGATCTTTCACCTTGTTTTGTATAATGTGTGCATTTAAGTACAATACTCTCAGTCGAGTGTTGATCTTACCTGCTGTGGTTGAAGTTAGATTCCTGACCCTTTCCTTACTCTATCATATTAGTTGTTCTGGAAACTTTAATAACCTTCCACTGAGCCCTCTATTCCCCTCCCCCCGTTAACATTTTTCCATAATTTTCCATGTAACTGGACCTCACCCACCTCACTATTTAATTTCAAGCCCCATCTGCAGCCTTGATTATGCAATTCCCCAGGACTCCGATCCCAGTGTGATTCAGGTGGAGTCTGTCCCATAGGAATAGTCCCCTCCCTTCCCAGTAATAATACCAATGTTTCATGAATTCAAACCCATTTTTTCCATACTAATCTTTGAGCCATGCTTTTACCTCTTTAACTTTGTTAAATCTGTACCATTTAGTTTACGGTTGTAATCCTGAGATTATTACCTTTCTGTTTCTGAGATTTAATTTAGCCCTTAGCTTCTCATATTTCCTCAGCAGAACTTCTTTCCTCGCTCTACTTATATCATTGGTAGCTACTTGGACCACAACAATTGGATCTTTTCCGACCCATTCCAAGTCTGCAACTCAGATGAGATATCCTGAAACTGGGCACCAGGCAGGCAATGCCGCATTCACTCTATCCTGGCCACAGAGAACAGTTTCTATTCCTCTGACTATACTATTCACAATTAAATTTCTCTTTTCTCTTCCTCTTGGATGGCTCCCTGTACCATGGTCAGTTTCTCATCCTCCCTACAGCCTCAGTTCTCTTCCACACAGGGACCAAGAATTTCAAACCTGCTAGACAAGCGCAAGGGCTGGGGCTCCTTTTGCACTACCTCTTGAATTCTTCTATCTGTCTGTTCCAGACCAATGACCAAATTTGAGGTGGTTAATCTTAAGGATGTGACTGCTTCTTGAAACATAGCTTCAATGTATCTCAACCCTCCCTCACGTGTCAGTATTTGAAACTCAGACTAGAGCTCATCCACTCTGAGGCGGAGTCTCAATGAACCAATGCTTGTTACAGCTGAGGTTACTTTGAACTACAATGATGTCCAGCAGCTCCTACTTAATGCAGGTACAACACATCATCTGGCCCTTCATCTCTTTTTTTAATTTAATCCTTGTTTTAGATTTCCTATTATTCTGTTAGGTTTTAATTCATGAATATTTCTTCTATTTACCTTTAATCTGAAAGAAACCAATAATAGAATCCCTACAATATGGAAACAGGCCATTCAGTCCAACAAGTCTATAGTGACTCTTTGAAGACCATCCCAGCCAGACTCTCTCCCTCTTCCTCCGCCCCCCCTTACTCTATCCATGTAACCCTGAATTTCCCATGGCTATTCCACCTAACCTACACTGGACACTTTAGGCAATTTAGTTTGGCCAATCTACCTAACCTGTACATCTTTGGACTATAGGAGGAAACCCAAACAGACACAGGGAGAATATGCAAACTCCACACAGTCACCCAAGACTGGAATTGAACCCAGGTCCCTGGCACTATGAGGCAGTAGTGCTAACCATTGAGCCACCATATCTCATCAGTTGCCATTACCAATTAATGAACTTACAGTTTTTCTATGCTGCCGCTCTTCTTTGATGCTGGGTTCCTGATCCTGTGCTCTATTTTATCCTGTTTAAAAAGACCTGATAAACAATGAGCAAAAAAAAGCCAAACAAAAACAAAAATCACCTCTCCCCTCACCACCAAATTCCCACACAAATTGCCTCCAAAGTCCCTGAACTATATACTCACTTTGACTGTCTCACTCCAGATGTGATCTCTCCTCCCAACTGTGAAGCTTACTAACAAGATTGCAAACATTTCCTTACAGTGACTTTGTGTACATTCACCAGATGTAATTTTCTCTGTCTCTCCTAGGGACACACAAACAGGCTAACTCATTGTCTTTTCTCTGACTTTGAGCACTTTAAGGCTGCTAAGAAATACATCTACCAGAATGGATCTTTTCATCCGAATCTGGTGTTTGGACCCTCTTTCTTGTTTCTTAAAAACTGAACTCAGAAAATATTTCAGCACTTTCCTCAACAAATATCTTCTCCAATCATTTATCTTGAGTCACATGGTTTCTTGGAAATGCTGTTTTGAGTCACTACTTTAGAAATTGATTTCCTGACCCTCAAATAAGCAATCACATTCGCAGAACTGATTACCAAAAATCCAATTAACTTTCAACTAGAATCCAAGCTCCCAAATAAATATATATTATAAAGTGTCATCACAAGTAATAAGAATGAAGGCAAACAGTGATAAGAAATGAAAGGAAATATAATACCTCTTCAAACATTCAAGGTCAGAGATGGACCATATGGCATTGTCTCAAAATCCAACAGTGAGTGCAGTCATTTGGCACAGCTACAACACACACACACACACACACACACACACACCTCAGTATGGCCAAACAATCTCTTTAGAAAATGATGCGTGATCAGGTAGAAAAATTGTGATCCCAATGTTCTGGCACTTGTTGAAACTGTTTATGTCAATGGACGTGCTGTTAAATTTAAGGTTACTGAAATACAGTCGTAACGTCTGATCATACCAATTGCTGTGGCTAAAGGAGCAAATGCCAAGGCCTACATAGATGTGTCAATGATATTAAGGTGCTGGTACTGGACTGGAGTGAACAAAGTTAAAAATCACACAACACCAGATTATAGTCCAACAGGCTTATGTGGAAGCATAAACTTTTGGAGCACTAGCTACCTGACGAAGAAGCATCTCTCCGAAAGCTTGTAATTCCAAATAAACATGTTGGACAATAACTTGATATAGTGTGATTTTTAACTACGTAGATGTAAACATTGGCAGAGGTGAAAAGCTATTAAGAGTAGAGGAATGCAACAAGAGGCATGCAACAGCGGCACAGGGAGCATAAGGTAGATAAAAATATCCGCAAAGATCATAATTGACATTCTTAACTTTTGAACTGACATGCATGTTTGGACCTTGATGTGTAAAATAAATTCCACTGCAGGGTTCCCCAATTTACGAAGGTCTGACTTATGAATGCAATCTTATTCAGGGGTTTAATTTTAAATACCTGACGTAAGAATATTTCCTGTACTTGGGAATAGCTACTTTACATTTTCCTGCATTGTGTTCCAACTAACAACTCCAGTATGAAACCTGTTTGTAACCTATTGTTCCAAGAGAATAGATGATCCAGAATTAAATAGTTGTTGAACCACAAGTCCAGAAGTAAACTGTTATCAACCAGCCAATCACAGGGTACACAGTAGAATGTTTCATTGAGTTTCCAATGGACTCATGGTAAAATGCAAAAATAAGAAATGATCTGTTGAGATAACCTGTGATGGCATAAAATAAATGTTTCTTATAGTAAGAATGAAACAGTGGTCAACAAGCTAAAAGAGGCTCAGGTAAGTTCAAGAAGAAGAATAGGATTACGAAGAATGTACTTCCATTCACTTGTATTGTTCTGAGGGATGGCCAAGATAAAGGTCGAGCAAGTTCACCAAGAGTGCATTATTTAAGTATTATTTAGAACATAGAACATAGATGATGACAGAGCAGTACAGGTTGTTTGGCCCTTGATGTTGCACCTAGGTGTGAAACCAATCTGAAGCCCTCAACTTACAGTATTCCATTATCATCCATATGTTTATCCAATGACCATTTAAATGCTCTTAAACTTTGCAAGTCTACGACAGTTACAAGCAGGGCATTCATGCCCTTACTACTCTCTATCACCCCTCAATTTAAAGCTATGCCCCCTTGTGCTAGCCATCACCATCCGAGGAAATAGGCTCTCACTATCCACCCTATCTAATCATCTGATCATCTTGTATGTCTCTATTATGTCACCTCTCAATCTTCTTCTCTCTGACAAAGACAGCCTAATGTCCCTTAGCGTTTCCTCATAAGAACGTCCCTCCATATCAGGCAACACCCCGATAAATCTCCACATTCTTCTGATAATGCAGTGAAGAGAAATGTACTGAATACTCCAAACATGACCGCACCAGATTTTTGTACAACTGCAACATGACCTCATGGCTCCAAAACTCAATCCCGCTATCAATAAAACTAACACACTGAATGCCTTCTTAACAACCCTATTAACCTTGGTGGCAACTTTCAAGGATCGATGTACATGGACACTGAGATCACTCTGCGTATCTCCACTACCAAGAATCTTATGATTAGCCTAGTGCTCTGTATTCCTGTTACTCCTTTCAAAGCGATACACCTCACATTTTTCTGCATTAAACTCCATTTGCCACCTCTCAGCCCAGCTCTGCAACTTACCTATGTACCTCTGCAACCTACAATATCTTCCTGCACTGTTCACAACTCCACCGACCTTAGTGTCATCCGTAAGTTCACTAACCCAACCTTCAATGCCCTCATCCAGGAGATTTACAAAAATGACAAACAACAGTGACCCAAAATTGATCCTTGAAGTACACCACTAGTCACTGAACTCCAAGATGAACATTTCCCAATAACCACCACTCTGTCTTCTTACAACCAACCAATTTCTGATTCAAAATGCGATATCACCCTCAATCCCGTCCCTCCATATTTTGTGCAATAGCCTAATATGGGGAACCTTATCAAATGCTTTACTAAAATCTATATATACCACATCAACAGCTTTACCTTCATCCACCTGTTTGATCACCTTCTCAAGGAACTCAATAAAGTTTGAGTTATTTATCATTTCAAAATCATTGGTGATTTAAGAGTGAAGATAATTTATTCCAGCCTCTCCCTGGGAAGGTATGTTGGAAAGGATGCACCGGTGACACGTAAGCACTGTCAGGTATACAGTTAGGGCTCAGTCCAAAGTATGGTGGCCAGATATCATAAAAAAGATCGAAACTCTCACAACCCGCTGTGAAAACTTTTCAAGATTATCAGGATTGTCAGATCTGGAAAACAATTATATCATAAAACATTCATACATTGAAGCAGCCGGTGGAGGTACATAAAATTCAACCCATTGTTATTTATGGGTCAACTGAACAGTAACTTTAATGGAGCAGCACATAAGTGGTTGTATATGAATGATGAAGTTCTCAAACCACTCAATCAGTAACTTTTCAGAAATGATAGTGTGCTCTTGGTATTCCATTTTACATTTTGTATTTTGCTTTAAATTTTATTAAACGTAACACATAAAGTTAAGCTATGTCCTTGCAAGTAGCAACCATTTAATGTTGTGATCATGATTAATGGCGCAAATCGAGATCTCTTGTCCTGAAATTAATACAACCGTGTAATAAGATTATAGAGTCAGAGATGTGTGCAGCATGGAAACAGACCATTCAGTCCAACCATACCGACCAGATATCCCAACCCAATCTTGTCCCACCTGCCAGCACCCGACCCATATCCCTTCAAACCTTTCCTATTCATATACCCATCCAAATGCCTCTTAAATGTTGCAATTGTACCAGCCTCCACAACATCCTCTGGAAGCTCATTCCATACACGTACCACCCTCTGCGTGGAAAAGTTACCCCTTAGGTCTCTTTCATATCTTTCCCCTCTCACCCTAAGCCTATGCTCTCTAGTTCTGGATTGCCCGACCCCAGGGAAAAGACTTTGCCTATTTACCTATCTGTTCCCCTCATAAATTTGCAAATCTCTATAAGGTCACCCCTCAGCCTCCAATGCTCCAGGGAAAACAGCCTTAGCTTATTCAACCTCTCCCTGTAGCTCAACTCCTCCAACTCTGACAACATCCTTGTAAATCTTTTCTGAACCCTTTCACGTTTCACAACATTTTTCCGATAGGAAGGAGACCAGAATTGCATGCAATATTCCAATAGTGGCCTAACCAATGTACTGTACAGCTGCAACATGACCTCCCAACTCCTGTACTCAATAATCTGATCAATAAAGGAGAGCATACCAAATGCCTTCCTCACTAACCTATCTACTTGCAACTCCACTTTCAAGGAGCTATGAACCTGCACTCCAAGGTCTCTTTGTTCAGCAACACTCCTGAGGACCTTACCATTAAGTGTATAAGTCCTGTTAAGATTTGCTTTCCCCAAATGCAGCACCTCGCATTTATCTGAATTGAACTCCATCTGCCACTTCTTAGCTCATTGGCCCATCTGATCCAGATCCTGTTGTAATCTGAGTTAACCCTCTTCGCTGTCCACTACACCTCAAATTTTGGTGTTATCTGCAAACTTACTAACTGTACCTCTTATGCTCGCATCCAAATCATTTATGTAAATGACAAAAAGTAGAAGACCCTGCACCGATCCTTGTGGCACTCCACTGGTCACAGGCCTCCAGTCTGAAAAACAACCCTCCACCACTACCCTCTGTCTTCTACCTTTGAGCCAGTTCTGTATCCAAATGGCCAGTTGTCTCTGTATTCCATGAGATCTAACCTTGCTAATCAGTCTCCCATGGGGAACCTTGTCGAATGCCTTACTGAAGTCCATATAGATCACATCTACCACTCTGCCCTCATCAATCCTCTTTGTTACTTCTTCAAAAAACTCAATCAAGTTTGTGAGACATGATTTCCCATGTACAAAGCTATGTTGACTATCTCTAATCAGTCCTTGCCTTTCTAATTACATGTACATCCTGTCCCTCAGCATTCCCTCCAACAACTTGCCCACCACCGACATCAGGCTCACTGGTCTACAGTCCCCTGGTTTGTCCTTACCACCCTTCTTAAACAGTGGCACCATGTTAGCCAACCTCCAGTCTTCCGGCACCTCGCCTGTGACTATCGATGACACAAATGTCTCAGCAAGAGACCCAGTAATCAATTCTCTAGCTTCCCACAGAGTTCTCGGGTACACCTGATCAGGCCCTGGGGATTTATCCACTTTTATACGTTTTAAGACATCCAGCACTTTCTCCTCTGTAATATGGACAGTTTGTAAAATGTCACCATCTATTTCCCTACAGTCTATATCTTCTATATCCTTTTCCACAGTAAATACTGATGCAAAATACTCATTTAGTATCTCCCTCATTTTATGCAACTCCACACAAAGGCCACCTTGCTGATCCTTGAGGGGCCCTATTCTCTAGGAGAAAGTGAGGACTGCAGATACTGGAGACCATAGCTGAAAATGTGTTTCTGGAAAAGCGCAGCAGGTCGAGCAGCATCCAAGGAGCAGGAGAATCGATGTTTCGGGCATGAGCCCTTCTTCAGGGGCCCTATTCTCTTCCTAGTTATCGTTTGTCCTTAATATATTTCTAAAAATCCTTTGGATTCTCCTTAATTCTATTTGCCAGAGCTATCTTATGTCCTCTTTTTGCCATCCTGATTTCCCTCTTAAGTAGACTCCTACCTCTTTTATATTCTTCTAAGGATTCATCTATCGATCTATCCTGTATTTCCTCATAACATAATCCCTGAAGTCCAGGCATCATTCTTACAAACTTACATAGTGCTCGCTCCAAGTACAATATTTGCTTCCTAAGGTGTGGTGCTCCGATCTGCTCACTATACCCTAAGTGAGTCTAACCAGGGTTAGTATAACTGCAGCATAACTTCTGCATCCTTACTCTCTGGTCATCTAGATAAAAAGGGCAGCATTCCATTGGCTTTCTTAATTATTTTCTGCACCGTTCATGATTTTGGGACCAAAGCTGAGCGGGAACGAACAGAGAGCAGTCTGGGAAGGCAAGAGGTTATAAAAATTTAACTCGCGGATTTGTGGCCATCACTTCAGAAGTGGAATTGGGCAGGAGCAAACAGAGAGCAGTCTGGGAAGTTATGAGTTTCTGATTCTGACATCACAGGAGGGCTGTGATTTGATTGGTTAATAAGTAGTGTACTAAATTTGAATCTGTGTTATATTGAATCTTGTTAGCTTGTTGTTTACAACTTGCATATAAGCAGAGAAACAAAAACAGTTAAAAATTTAAAACGCCAAATTCAAAACTGATTAAATACAATTAAGGATGTAGGGTCAGGTGATGTGTTGTATGTGCATGATCTGGGAGTTGGTCGATCCTAATGTGGTTCCCAGTAACCATGCCTGTCTATTGCTGGCAGAATTCTGATTCAGAGGAGCTGGAGTCAATTCTGCTTGGATCTGCTGTCCGTGCACAGACTCATGTACATATGTGACCAGTTCGAACGGGCTCAGGGGCCAAGGTAAACCGAGGCAAGAGCGAGGCCATGCTCTTCGGGAAATGGGCCGACCAATCCTCGATCCCCTTCACTGTCAGGACCGACCACCTGAAGGTGCTGGGTATTTGGTTCGGGGGGCTGGGGTGTGTGCCAAGTCTTGGGAGGAGTGTATCAGCAAAGTGAGGCAGAAACTGGGCAGATGGAAGCTACGGTCGCTCTCCATTGTGGGAAAAAACCTGGTCATCAGGTGTGAGGCACTGTCATTGCTATTATACGTGACACAGGTCTGGCCTATTCCCAGGCCATCTTCCGGTTTATATGGAGGTCAAAGATGGACCGTGTCTGAAGGATCTCGCTGTACAAAGATCTGGGCAATGGGGGAAAAAAATACACCCAATGCCACCCTCACCCTGATGGCCACCTTTGTGTTGTGGCTGCATCAAGCTGTGCATGGATCCCCGGTATGCAAGCACCAAGTGCCACAACGTGCTGAGGTTCTACCTGTCCCCGGTGTTGTGAAGGATGGGCCTGGCCTCGCTGCCGCGGAATGCTCTGAGTAGTTGGACTGTTCCATATCACCTGTCCTTCGTGGAGAAGTTTATGAAGAAAAACACCTTTGACGACAAGTCCATCAGGAAGTGGTCAGCACATAGTGTCCTTGAGACCCTTCTGGAAAAGGAGAGGGTGGATCCTATCGAGCGGTTCCCTGAGCAGACTGTCAAAGCCATCTGGCAGAATGCCTCATCGCCAGAACTTTCCAACACACACCAAGACATGGCTTGGCTGGTGGTGAGAAAGGCTCTGCCTGTGAGATCCTTTATGCACGCCCGGACGCTCAGCCGCACTGCATGCTGCCCTCGAAGCGGCTGCGGGGAGGACAAGACTGTCACACACCTCCTTCTGGAATGTGCCTACGCAGAAGAAGTCTGGAGAGGAATGCAGTGGTGTTTGTCGAGGTTCGTCCCGAGCAGCGCAGTGACACGGGACTCCCTGCTCTACAGCCTATTCCCCGAGATGAACATCAAATGTGCCTGGTGGATCGTCAACTCAGTGAAGGATGCTCTCTGGGTGGTCCGAAACCTGCTGATCTTCCAGCTGAAGGAGTTGACCCCGACTGAGTGTTGCAGACTGGCACATTCCAAGGTCCAAGACTACATGTTGAAGGACGAGCTGAAGCTTGGGGCAACTGCCTCCAAGGCGCAGTGGGGAAAGACCACGGTGTAACATCTGCCTGCCTAAAGAAGAACAGGGGACCCATGCAGTCATTTGGGCTCTGCTGACACCTCAGCAAAAAATGTAATTGTACAGACCAGTAAATAGGAACAATTACTCTGTTTCGGTAGGCAAAGAAATGGAATGTTTACATTCGTACAGCATGTCCACTTGTATAGATCATCAAAGGATTTTATGGATAAAGTATATTTTTGAAATATAAAAAAAATCAGAGAAGAATGCTCATGGTCAGATCCACCGACGTCGAGTCGGTGTTCTTCTCTGATCACCGCCTCTGCTGGCCGACTGTCACCTACAGGATGAGCAGCGGGCTGGTAAGGGAACATGGAAGCTCAACACAAAGCTGTTGACCCCGGGAAATATTGAGGAGCTCAAGAGGGATTATGCAGGTTAGAGAACCATGAAGCCCCTTTTTGAGTCTCCAGCCGACTAGTGAGAAACAGTAAAAGGGAACATCAAGAGGTTCTTCATCCTCAAAGGTGTTCAGGAGGTGAGAGAAAGGCGGGGAAAACTGTCCCAGCTCCAGGAAAGTATGCACAACCTGCTCCTGCTGCAGACGATGGGGGTCGATGTCACGGAGGACCTCCAGGAGATGAAGGGCCAGCAAGTATCGCTCTTTGCTTCGGAGGCCTCCAAGATAATCTTCTGGTCCAGGGTCCGCTCCGCAGAGCAGAACAAGATGTGCTTACGTTTGTTTTTCCAGAAGGTGCACAAAGAGAGCTCCGTGCTCAGCAGCCTGTAGGAAGAAGATGGCTCGATAACGTCATCTCAGGCCGACGTAATGTGGATCAGCAAATCCTTCTATGCCAGTGTGTATGACTCGAAGCCAACCAACAGTGCGGCCTCCCAGTCATTCCTGTCCTCTACCACGGATGTCCTAGATGACAGAACACGGGAGAGGCTGGACCAGCCGCTGTCTCTGAACGAGCTGACCAAGGCCCTTGAGTCCTTCAAAAAGAATAAAACTCCCTGAAGCGACAGCCTACCAGTCAAGCTCTATTCTGCTCTGTGGGACTTGATTGGCCAGGACCTGCTGGAGGTGTATGTCATATGCTTGGGGCAGGTACCATGAGTGAATCCATGAGGAAAGGCATCATCACCCACATCTACAAGCAGAAGGAGGAGAGGGAGGAACCCAAAGATTGGAGACCAATCTCACTGTTGAATGCGGATTACAAAATTCTGTCAAAAGTTATCGCCAACTGGGTCAGATCTGCTCTAGTGTCAGTGATTCACCCTGACCAAACCAGTGCTGTACCGGGTAGGAAAGTTGCTGAGAGTCTCGCACTTCTCAGGGATATGATCGCCTACATGCAGGACAGAGGGTTGGACACCTGCCTGATCAGCCTGGACCAGGAGAATGCTTTTGACAGGATATCAGACACGTATATGAGAGGTGTTCTTTCCAAAATGGGCTTTGAGGAGAGAATCCGCAATTGGATTAGACGGATCTACACCAACATTGTCAGTGCAGTCTCAATCAATGGGTGGGAATCAGATAGCTTCCCAGTCAGATCTGGAGTCAGGCAGGACTGCCCTCTCTCTCCTGCCTTGTTTGTGTGCTGCATAGAGCCATTTGCTGAGTCCATCAGGAAGAATGCGAGGCTGAGAGGGGTGACTATTCCTGGCAGCAGGGGCCTGCAGGTTAAGGCCTCCCTGTACATGGATGAGGTTGCAGTTTTCTGCTTGGATTCACTGTCCTAGCGCAGACTCATGTGCATATGTGACCAGTTTGAACGGGCCTCGGGGGCCAAGGTAAACGGAGACAAGAGCGAGGCCATGCTCTTCGGGAACTGGGCCGACCAATCCTTGATCCCCTTCACCATCAGGACCGACCATCTGAAGGTGCTGGGTATTTGGTTCAGGGGGGAGCTGGGGCGTGTGCCAGGTCATGCCTGACAAATCTGCTAGAACTCTTTGAGGAAGTAACAAGCAGGTTAGACCAAGGAGAGCCAATGAATGTTATCTAGCTGAACTTCAAGAAGGACTTTGACAAGGTGCCGCACAGGTGACTATTGAGTAAGATAAAGTCCCATGGTACTAGAGGCAAGGTGTTAGCATGGATTGAGGTTTGGCTGTCTGGCAGAACACAGGGAGTGGGAATAAAAGGGTCCTTCTCAGGATGGCAGCTGGTGATAAGTGGTGTTCTGCAAGGCTCAGTTATGGGAGCACAACTTTTCACTTTATACATTAAGAATCCAGATGAAGGAACTGACGGCATTCTGGCTAAGTCTGCAGAGAACACAAAGGTAGGTTGAGGGACAGGTAGCATTGAGGAGGCAAGGAGGCTGCAGAAGGATTTGGACAGGTTAGGAGAGTGGGCAAAGAAATGTAGTACAATTTATGAAAGTGTAGGTAATGCACTTTGGTATGAAGAATAGAGGAATGGGCTGTTTTCTAAATGGGGAGAAAATTTAGATGTCTGAAGTACAAAGAGACTTGTGATTCAAGGCCAGGATTCTCTTGAAGTAAATTTGCAGTTTGATTGAATAGTTAGGAAGGCGAATGCAGTGGTAGCATTTATTTTGAGAGGACTTGAATAAAAAAAGCAGGGATGTTCTTCTGAAGATCTGTAAGGCTCTGGCCAGACCACATTTGGAGTATTGTGTGCAGTTTTGAGCCCCATATCTCAGGAAGAATGTACTGGCTCTAAAGCATGTCCAGAGGAGGTTCACAAGAATGGTCTTAGGAATGAAAAGCTTAACATATGAGGAATGTTTGAGGACTCTGTGTCTATATTCGATGGAGTTTAAAAGAATGAGGGGGCATCTAATTGAAATATACAGAATACTGAATGGCCTGCACAGAATAGATGTTGGGAAGATGTTTCTATTGGCAGGAGAGACTGGAGATAAGGAGAAGCTTCTTCAGCCAAAGAGTGGTGAATCTATGAAATTCACTGTCACAGTGTGCTGTGGAGGCCATTGAGTATATTTAAGACTGAGGTAGATAGGTTTTTGAATATCAGTGGGATAAAGGGTTACAAGGAGAAAGCAGGAGGATGAGGTTGAGAAACTTATCAGCCATGATTGAATGTTGGAGCAAACCTGATGGGCTGAATGGCCTAATTTCTGTTCCTATGCCTTATAGTTTATTTTAAACATCAATGCAGCCAAACCCACAAATCTCTTTGAACATCCACTGCATTTAATTTCATACCATCTAGAAAGTACACTGATCTGTTCTGTTTTGGTCCAAAATGGACAATCTGACATTTGCATACATTTAGCTCCATCTGCCACAGTTTTGTCCATTCTCTTAGTTATCAATACTCCTCTGTAGTAGTTTACTAGTTACTAATAACAGATTCTGATTTATGCTCTGCTACAGCAAGTTCTAGCGCAATATGGGACAACAAGAATAGGCTAGATCAAAGGCAAGAGCTGATAGCATTTGTTAAATCTTCAAAAGACACAGAAAACTCTGTTACTGAAATATTTATTGAAATACATTACCAATGTCCCATTGACAGAACATGTAGGAGATCAATACCTGGTCACACAATCAATAGTGTAGCTGAAGCCTAGGAGGCTGTAAACCTGAAGCATATATCTGAAAGGCATTGATCGACATTACATTGTTAAAAATCACACAACACCAGGTTATAGACCAACAGGCTTATTTGGAAGCACTAGCTTTCGGACTGCTGCTCCTTCATCAGGTAGTTGTGGAGTATAAGATTGTAGGACACAGAATATATAGCAAAAGTTTACAGTGTGAGTAACTGAAATTATATATTGAAAAAGACATGGATTATTTGTTAAGTCTCTTATTTTTTATAATGGGCATGTTGGTTTCAGTTCTTTCGTATGTAAATTCCTTTCTTAAAGTTATATTCTCAAGTGAACTTTAACAATAGGTGCCATGTTGGTCCAGATAATGCATTGAAGGTGTGAGGCTATCTCTGCCCCAACTTTCAGACTGATTCTAATCTAAAAAATGGACTTACAGAATCTTACATGGATTTAAGCAGTTTTTGAGCAAAATAGAATGTAATTGTGCAAGTACAAATTCACCCCACAAACTTATATGTGTGTTTGTGTGTGTAGTGCAGTGGGGCCACCTATAGTGTGACATGAATCCAAGGTCCCGTTTGAGGCCATCCCTGTGGGTACTGAACTTGGCTATCAGACTCTGCTCGGCCACTTTGTGTTGTTGTCTGTCCCGAAGACTGCCTTGGAGGATGGCCACCCAAAGGTCCAAGGTCAATTGTCCCAGACCGCTGAAGTGTTCTTCGACTGAGAGGGAACACCCCTGTCTTTGATTGTTGTGTGGTGTCCATTTATTCATTGTCGTAGCCTCTGCTCGGTCTCACCAATGTACCATACCCTCAAGGATGCCCTCATAAGAACAGGGTATCTTGCTCAACTTATCGACTGCCACTTCTGATGTGCAACAGTGAGAAACCATCAGGACCTCCTTAGGAGACGGACACGAGCTACAACTGACAGGGTACATTTCATTGCCTAGTATTTCCCAGGAGCCGAAAAACCACACCATGTTCTTCACAGCCTGTAACACATTATCAATGATGATGAGCACCTCGCCAAGACCTACCCCCTACCTCCACTTCTTGCCTTTAAACAACCACTAAACCTCAAACAGATCATTGTTCGTAGCAAACTGCCCAGCTTTAATGACAATACCATACAACCTTGTCATGGTAAACACAGCAAGACATGTCAGAGTGTCGACACAGATACCACCATTACATGTGGGGATACCTCCCACCATGTACAAAGCAGGTAGACATGTGACTGGAGCTGAAAATGTGTTGCTGGTTAAAGCACAGCAGGTTAGGCAGCATCCAAGGAACAGAAAATTCGACATTTCGGGCCAGAGCCCTTCATCAGGAATATGACATGTGACTGGGCCAACATGTCTATCTCATATGCTGCAGGCAAGGATGCCCCAAGTTATGGTGCATTGGTGAGACCGAGCAGAGGCTACGGCAATGGATGAATGGACACCCGCACAACAATCAACAGACAGGAATGTTCCCTTCCAGTTGGAGAACACTTCAGCGGTCTAGGACATTTGACCTCAGACGTTCGGGTGACCATTCTCCAAAACGGACTTTGGGACAGACAACAATGCAACGTGGCCAAGCAGAAGCTCCAACCAGGACCTTGGATTCATGTCAAACTGCAGGTGACCTCACTACCACACATGCACACACACTCCTACACTCCCTCGGACCCCCTCTCATACACAAGCTCTCTCTCCTCTGCTCACACATACACTCCCACACTCACGCACAAACACATATCTCTCACAGACACTCATAACACACCCCTGCGCACACACACACATACACACACCAACATGCACACGCACACACACACACATTTAAGTTTGTGGGGTGAATTTGTACTTACAGAATTACATTTTATTTTGCTCAAAAACTGCTTAAATCCATGTAAGATTCTGTAAATTTTTTTTTAGATTAGAATCAGTCTGAACATTGGGGCACAGACAGCCTCACACCTTCAATGCATTATCTGGGCCAACATGGCACCTATTGTTATAGTTCACTTGAAAATGTAACTTTAAGAAATTCTGGAATTTACATATGAAAGAACTGAAATCAGCATGCCCATTCTAAAAGATGAGAGACTTAACCGACAATCCAAGTCTTTTTCAATGTATAATTTCAGTTACATCACACTGTAAACTTTTGCTATAAATTCTGCATCCTATGATCTAATACTCGACACTCCTGATGAAGGAGCAGCATTCCGAAAGCTTGTGCCTCCAAATAAACTTGTTGGAATATAACCTGGTGTGTGAATTTCAATTTGGTACACCCCAGTCCAACAGCTGCACCTCCAAGTCATGACATTTAATTGAACCATAATCAGAAGAATTAGGAAAGGCTAGATAAACTCAGGCTGTTTTCTCTGTAGCATCGGAGGCTGAGGGGAGACTTAATAGAAATCTAGAACATGCATATAAGATACATAAATAGAATTGACAGTCAGAACCTTTTTTCCAGAGTTGAAATGTCTAAAATGGAGGGCATGCATTTAAGGTGAGAGGGGGAACGTTCAAAGGAGACATGAGGGTCAGGTTTTTTACACAGAGTGGTAGGAGTGTGGAATGCGCTGCCAAAGATGATGATAGTGGTGTTTAAGAGACTTTTAGAAAAGCACATGAATATGCAAGAGATGGAGGAATATGGACCAAGGACAAGCTGAAGGGATTAGTTTAATTTGCCATTACATTTGACATAACATTGTGGGCTGAAGGGCCTTTAACTGTGCTGTACAGTTCTATGTTCTAATAGATATTAATTGATGACAAGTGAAAGACATCAATGATAAACAAAAAAAAAGTACGGATCTCTGTGAACCACTGAATTAAGAAGAAAAGAATCACAATGAATATTGCTGCTAACTCTTTCTATTACTTATTCCCTATATATTCAACTTAGGTTTGGTGTTGTGAGCTTTTCATAGTTTTCTTATGGCAAATGTTATTAAATGTTTCACAAGATGTACGTTCAACATTCATGATAGACTTGAAAGTAAGCTCTTTGTATCTCAACATTTGTTTACTTAATACATTTCTATGAAATTCTTTACTTTAGCAGTCACTGACCCCTTTAAAATGAACAAGTTAATGCTTCTGCTAATGTAATGCTGTCTGAATGCATTAAAAATTCATGCGCTAGTATTTAAGTAGTGCATTTTTAAAAACATTAGCTATTACCTTTCAAAAATATTCCAAAATGTTTTTAAGTACAGCTTGCTTTACATAAGCTCAGTATAGTTGGCATTTATGTTTTGTTTATTTTCAGCTGCTCTTGAGTTGTTTCCTTTATAGTCGTTCCATTAGCTACTTCTTGTAGGCTCTCTCAACTATAATATCCAGAATCTAACCCACAAAAATTGAAAGAAGATTATCTATTTTCTGATCATCTGGAATCAAATGTGTACTCATTGTGCTTTAGAACATTTCCTTCATATTCCTTTTCACTTACTTCCAGCCCATTTACCTTCAGCACACTCCTTGTGCTTTATCAAGCATTTTTTCTTCTCCAAAGAGTTGTTCTTTTGTGTTTGTTACTAGTAAATTACAAAACACAGAAAAATAAGAATTACTGGAGAAACTTAGCAAGTCTGGCAGCATCTGTGCAGAGAAAACAGAGTTAACGTTTCGAGTCCAGTGACCTTACTTCTATTTCTCTCTGCATTTTCTATTTTTGCTTGTTTATTTTACCTCTAGCATCTACAGTGCTTTATATATTTTAGTAAAGCATTACAGTACAAAAATCATTAATGATTGCAAAGTGCAATGTATCAGAAGCTAACAGGTCAACAACATTTAGTGAATACTGCAGCAAGGTCCCTTGAAATATTTTATTTGGGAATCAATCTATAAAAAATGGAAGCAAGAAGTTAAATGCTGAAAGAAAGTTAGTGTAGGGAGAAGAGAAGACAATAAAAGTCCTCAAAGTGAGTGGAGTATGACACATACAACTGACTTGTTCAACCTACTTTGGAAGCCTAACATCTACAATATCTGTTTCCAATTGATGCAAGTTTCCTTTGTGAGTTTAAGTAGTAGGCTTATATCAACAGTTTTCTTGATTTAAACTCCATATTCAATAGAACTATCAAACAATAAATGAAAGCTTTTTTCCTTTCACCGGTTGACTGCAACAATAAAATAACCTGGAATTCTTACTTTCAAGACCAGGCAATTTTCAAAATTCACATTTGGACTCTGCTCATGATTTTAAGCCTTCCATTTCATCTGTATTCTATAATTTTCAATCTTCCTTCAGATTAACTTCTGAAATGGTGCATTCAATTGGTACCCAATCTTTCAGTTTGTTAACGTATCCTGCTCTGGAAGCCATTGTGCATATTTATGTCCAAAGATTTCTATAGAAATTCACAGTTCAATAATTTCATTTCAGTGTACTAGGCTTATCATTAGGAGGTTACCAGCAAAACCAGGTAAATCATTTTCACTTGCTAGAGATGATGAGGTTAGGTTGTGTGAGATCAAAGGCTTTGTTAAATAAAGGTTGATGTATAAAACCTCTCAGTTTTCAAAGATACATTTTCTAGATATCACAGCTTTGCTTTGACAAAGAAGATCATGACTTTAAATTCATTATTTCTCATCTTTTCTACTCTCCTGGTGCCACTGATTCTTGTTGGGGTGCACACAGTAGCAGCAGTGTGTACCATCTACAAAATGTACTGCAGAAAATCATTCAGGCTCCTTAGACAAACCCATTACAAATACCACCTAGAATGACAAGGCAACAAATAAATAGGGACATGACCACCTCCACTCCAGGACACTCACCTTCCTGACTTGGAAATATCTTGCCATTCCTTCCATGTTTTTGAATCTAGGTCTTGGTACTCCCTCCCTATTGTCACTGCAGCTCTGCCTAAATCAAATTGACTACAACTGTTCAAGGAGTAGAGTGGTGCTGTAAAAGCACAGCAGTTCAGGCAGCATCCGAGGAGCAGGAAAATCATTTCAGGCAAAAGCCCTTCATCAAAAATAGAGGCAGAGTGCCTGCAGAGAGGAGAAGTAAATGAGAGGAGGGTGGGGGTGGGGAGAAAGTAGCATAGAGTACAATAGGTGAATGGGAGTGGGGATGAAGGTGATAGGTCAGAGAGGAGGTGGAAAGGAAGATAGGCAAGTAGGACAGGTCTTGGGGACAGTTGGTGAGCTGGAAGTTTGGAACTGGGGTAAGATGGGGGAAGGAGAAATGAGGAAACTGATGAAGTCCACATTGATGCCCTTGGTTTGAAGTGTTCCGAGGCGGAAGATGAGGCGTTCTTCCTCCAGCCGTCGGGTGGTGAGGGAGCGGCAGTGAAGGATGCCCAGACCTGAGTGGGAGTGGGAGTTGAAATGTTGGGCCACAGGGCGGTGTGGTTGATTGGTGTGGGTGTCCCAGAGACCACATCGCGAGCAACGGATACAACAAATGATATTGGTGAATGTGCAGGTAAAACTTTGATGGATGTGGAAGGCTCCTTTAGGGCTTTGGATGGAGGTGAGGGAGGAGGTGTGGGCACAGGGTTTGCAATTCCTTCGGTGGCAGGGGAAGATGCCGGGACGGAAGGGTGGGTTGTTGGGGGGCATGGACCTGACCAGGTAGTCATGGAGGGAATGGTCTTTATAGAAGGCGGAAAGGGATGGGAGGGAAATATATCCCTGGTAGTGGGGTCCGTTTGGAGGTGGCGGAAATGTCATCGGATGATTTGGTTTATGTGAAGGTTGGTAGGGTGGAAGGTAAGCACCGGGGGGGGTTCTGTCCTTGTTATGGATGGAGGGGTAGGGTCTGAGGGTGAAGGTGCGGGATGTGGATGAGATGCATTGGAGGACATCTTTAACCATGTGGGAAGGGAAATTGCGGTCTCAAAAGAAGGAAGCCATCTGGCGTGTTCTGTGGTGAAACTGGTCCTCCGGGGAGCAGATACAGTGGAGGTGGAGGAATTGGGAATATGGGATGGCATTTTTGCAGGAGGTAGCGCGGGGACAGGTGCAATCCAGATAGCTGTGGGAGTCAGTGGGTTCGTAAAAAATGTCAGTGCCAAGTCGGTCGTCATTAATAGAGATGGAGAGGTCCAGGAAGGGAAGGGAGGTGTCAGAGATGGTCCAGGTAAATTTAAGGTCAGGGTGGAATGTGTTGGTGCAGTTGATGAATTGCTCAACCTATTCGCGGGAGCACAAGGTGACGCCAATGCAGTCATCAATGTAGTGGAGGAAGAGATGGGGAGTGGTGCCGATGTAACTACAGAAGAGGTCAAGAAGACTTCACTATCACCTTCTCAGGGGCAACTAGAGATGGGTAATAAATACTGACCAAGACAGAGATGTTCATATCTTAAGAATGAATAAAAAAACTCCTAATTTAGCAAAACATAGCTTGCATCTGTGTTTGTACACATATTGTGATTTCTCCTGGACCTTGACATTTGATGGAAGAAACTGAGTCTTTGAACAATGTGATGGAAATCTGACAGAATGGATGCACTTGCCTTGTATTAATTGCCTTCCCATTAAAGGTGCATGCTAGGAATCATCTTGTGAATTTATAATTTCTTCCGAGAAGAATGTATCCTGTTCCTCAGTAGTTCCTCATTTACTTCTTGGGGAGCTGCTGCCTGAAATGGCCTGCTTTTAAACTTCCATGCAGCAGATAGAAGTTTCCTATTGTTTCAGCACACTCATAAAAAAAGAAAACTTATGACAGCCATGACTCTCTGCTTAGGTAGCTGGGCAGTGACCTCTGATGTTGAGCTTTACCACCACAAGACACACAGGAAACAATGGCAGCAATGCTACTCTCTTCTCATATTGTGGCTGTTCTCCTCTTAATTGGCACAGTTCTGATTAACAAATTGAACTGAGTCAGTGACAGTACTCTAGCCTCAGGGAAACTTTCTGTCCCCTTGAATAAAATGTTAATTATTTTTATGAATGTGTGCCTATCCAGAAAACTGCATTGTTTTTATATTTTAAGATCATCCTTATATGGTCAAGTTCTAAGAATCATGGAATCCCCACCTTTTGGCCCTTTAAGCCTCTGAAAAGTATCTCACTAAGACCCAGCCCTCCACTCTGCCTCCAAAGCCCTGGATTTTTTCATAGGTAATCCACTTAGCCTACACTTCCCTGAATACTATGGGCAATTTAGCAAGGACGATCCACCTAATCTGCACATCTTTGGAGTGTGGGGGGACCTGGCAGAAATCCATACAGGCACAGGAAGAATGTGCAAACTCTACACAGACAATTAACCGAGGCAGCCATGAGAACCACAGAGCCACCACCCAGCTTCCCCACAGACTGGCTTCTTTCTTGATACAAGAACATAATCTTGGTCCACAATGAAGTTTTGTTTTAAACTAAAACAGGATTCAAAAGCTTGCACTACATTGTCACATCATGTAATTTCTCTGAATTAGTTCTACAAATTTGCAATGCTCCATCACTAACCTTGGTGAATAAGAATAACATTGGAATTTTTACTGATTTAAATCAGTTTATCCAGTTTATGATGTGGTCAAGGCCCTCTGCACAAGCTAAAATCAAGGCTTTTTCCATCATTGACAGATTTACTATATAGCCTATGGTGACCAAAACATTTTCTTTTTCTTTCCTTTGGGCTTTCTCTTTTGCAATGATTCTTTGCTATGTAAAGATTTCTGATTTATTGTATTTTGACTCCACTGTATCATCTGATTTATTGCAGCTTGACATGTTCCTTGTTGTGGGCTTTGTCAGCATTAAGAAGGGATTCCCCTTTCGTGGCCTGGTGCCTTTATTTATTTTTGCCAGCAGTAATATAGTGTTAGTGGGCTACTTCTTCATATTTTTCACCACCTCCTGTGGTCAGATGGCTGAATTTATCTTTCCTTCATCCTTAGTACTATATCAACATTGGACTTCACTGCAGGTACTCCTTGCTGCTTGCTTCCAGCCCTGTCGTTCTGGTTATCATTACTACCATACAGTAAGACTTGGGTAAATGATCAGGGAGAACTAGCCATTTGGATACAGAATTGGCTCAAAGGTAGAAGACAGAGGGTGGTGGTGGAGGGTTGTTTCTCAGACTGGTGGCCTGTGACCAGTGGGGTGCCATAAGGATCGGTGCTGGGCCCTCTACCTTTTGTCATTTACATAAATGATTCAGATGCGAGCATAAGAGGTACAGTTAGTAAGTTTGCAGATGACACCAAAATTGGAGGTGTAGTGGACAGCGAAGAGGGTTACCTCAGATTACAACAGGATCTGGATCAGATGGGCCAATGGGCTAAGAAGTGGCAGATGGAGTTTATTTCTGATAAATGCGAGGTGCTGCATTTTGGGAAAGCAAATCTTAGCAGGACTTATACACTTAATGGTAAGGTCCTAGGGAGTGTTGCTGAACAAAGAGACCTTGGAGTGCAGGTTCATAGCTCCTTGAAAGTGGAGTCACAGGTAGATAGAATAGTGAAGAAGTCGTTTGGTATGCTTTCCTTTATTGGTCAGAGTATTGAGTACAGGAGTTGGGAGGTCATGTTGCGGCTGTACAGGATATTGGTTAGGACACTATTGGAATATTTCGTGCAATTCTGGTCTCCTTCCTATTGGAAAGGTGTTGTGAAACTTGAAAGCGTTCAGAAAAGATTTACAAGGATGTTGCAAGGGTTGGAGGATCTAAGCTACAGGGAGAGGCTGAACAGGCTGAGGCTGTTTTCCCTGGAGCGTCGGAGGCTGAGGGGTGACCTTATAGAGGTTTACAAAATTATGAGGGGCACAGATAGGATAAATAGGCAAAGATTTTTCCCTGGGTACGGAGAATCCAGAGCTAGAGGGCGTAGGTTTAGGTTGAGAGGGGAAAGATATAAAAGAGACCTAAGGGGCAACTTTTTCATGCAGAGGGTGGTACATGTATGGAATGAGCTGCCAGAGGAAGTGGTGGAGGTTAGTACAATTGCAACATTTAAGAGGCAGTTGGATGGGTCTATGAATAGGAAGGGTTTGGAGGGATATGGGTCAGGTGCTGGCAAGTGGGACTAGATTGGGTTGGGATATCTGGTCGGCATGGACTGGTTGGACTGAAGGGTCTGTTTCCATGCTGTATATCTCTATGACTCTATGACTCTTTCACTAACAGACTTTATTAAGCATTGTTTTAAAGATAGGACATCTTCTGGCAACGTACATGTTTCGAGTTGCTGTTCCACATGACCTGACATGATTATACATGCTCTATATACACATGCTCATTAGCAATTCTTTGAGTTAAGGTCTAGTTAACCTTATATTCTACATAAATTATAAATGTTTGTGTGTCAGTACTGTAGTGCTTGCATTGTAAAGTTTTTAAAGTTTGAGGATGTATGTTCCTAAAAGTAAATATATTCATTTTAGCATTTGGAATCGTCACATTACCACATTTATAGTTCACTTGTACCAATTATGTAATACCACTGTCATTAATTCTATTAAGTTTTCACTATGACGTTTGTACAAAATTACTATAAATATATTAGATACTGGATGTTTTTCATTGATTAATACTCATATGTAATTTCTTATGAAGATTTTTCAAATATTCATAATCTATTATGCTTTCAACCTCACAGCTATTTTGAATGGAAGTTTAAAACACTGGCAATCATACATGCTCAGTGGTGTTAAAGTGTTGATATTGTACAATATTTCTTGAATCAGTCACTCTTTATTTTCGAGAAGGAAAGCTGATAAGTGTACCTAGGCAATATACTGAGGCCTCCAAGATTGAGAGATTATGTAAAAAGCATTCGCACATTCTGGGAGTTCACAGAATAAATGGTTTTAACAAAGTAAGGTTCTACAATAAAAAGGAATAATAAGTAAGTGGTCATGGCAATGCAATAATAGAAGTACTTGCTTTCAGTAATGTTAATATAAATTGCAGATGGCTTCCCTGGTGTCCATAATTCTAACACCAATCCTCTGCACTTCAGAAATGTCAGTATTAACTGTAAGAATTTTGCTTCCCTGATTTAAATTCAAACTCAATAATTGGGGGCACCAATTGCCTCAAACTCAATTATTGAATCCTTAGGTTTATTTGACAATACAATACCCAGTCCTGCAACCTATTCAAAGATCCTACTATAAATTTGCAACACAATGCTCCATCACTTACCTTGTGTCGGATATGACTTAGAATCACTCACAAGGGATTTTGAATGCAAAGTTCAGGTAGATCATCAGTCTGCCTCAGCTGTACCAATGAACCTTAGAGACTGCTTTCTTTTTATCTCATTTCATTATCAAGAATTTAATAGTGAAGATTCTGTACAGCAAGTTAGGTGTCTGCGCAAAATCCATGTCTGAAATCCAAAAGGCTTTTCCATTATTTTAAAAGTTAGCGATTCAGCTGTGATTTTGCAGTTTTGCTTCAACTGATCATATCTTAATATTTTTCATCATGTCTGGATTCTGAAATTATACTGCTAGCATGTTTTGCCAATTATTTGGCTCAAGTTGGGTTTACAGTTAGCTTATATTGCAGTGTCATGAATTCAGTTACAGGATGCATCTCCTGGAGTATTTTGAATATAACAATCAACTTCCATTTGAGTTTGTACAGTGTTGATTTATTTTCTAATGTTAATAGATCATGTTGGCCAATGGTCTTCTGAATTTTAGGCTAATGCTTTCCAACCCAGACAGTTTGATAACACCCAATTGATGTATTTTAGGAAGCAGGACAACTATTCCTTTCAAGACTCTAACTGACTGGCTAATGTCTCACTAGCTGTAATGATGCTAATGCGTTTCATGAATGACTGTGTTTCTGAGCAAATAGTTACTGTGGGCACTAAATAATAAAGGACAATGTAAAGTATTTGGACAATTTCAATCTTGCAAGTCATTTAGAATCTTCCACTACTTGCTCACTAATTATTCCAAGGTAATTAATGATAGTTTAAATATTTGCATGTAAAAATGTTAATTAATGGCTTGAAAACACACATTATGAGCATTTAGTGTATGATTCATGTTTGAGTTTTCAAAACCATCATGAGTTGGCTGGATAGAGTTGATGGGGTGAAGCTATTTCCACTGATAAAAGAAACAAAAACAACAGAGCATAGATTTAAAGTGGTGTGCAAACAAAGCAGGAGTGATGTCAGCAAAAAAAAATGTTTTCTCACCGTGAGTAGTTAATGTATGAAATAGACCTCATGAAAATGTGGTGGAGACAGTTTCAATTGAGGTCATCAAGAGACATTGTATTGGATTTTGGACAGCAATAGTATGTAGGATGGGAAAACAGGCAGGAGATTGGCAATAAGTAATAGAACTGGTGAGGGCATGATGGGCAGAATGGCCTACTACACTGTAATAGTTTTGTGATTCTGATTCTGTGAGTCATTAAATTTTTATGATTTGGAGATGCGGGTGTTGGACTGGGGTGTACAAAGTTAAAAATCACACAACACCAGGTTATAGTCCAACAGGTTTAATTGGAAGCACAATAGCTTTCGGAGAGATGTTCCTTCATCACCGGATGAAGGAGCGTCGCTCCAAAAGCTCGTGTGCTTCCAATTAAACCTGTTGGACGATAACCTGGTGTTGTGTGATTTTTAACTTAATAAAATTTTTAGGTTGGTTTCTTTAATGAAGACACCGATCGTTGTTTTCTACATTTGTTTCAAAAGTTTGCAGTTTATTCTTAGTTCAGTCTTTCTTCAAGGTCGAGGAACTTTCTAAGTTAATAGAAGGACTTTTGTAATTTGCTCCTAAAATGTCTCAAGTAAAAATTAACGAGTTTACTCTTTAAGTCCAACAGAAAATATTAAAAACCAAGAACTATTTGCAACTCCTTTCTCTTAAACCTGTGTTTTACCTCCCACTCTACTGGTCCGATTAAAAATCCGATTAAGATTTGCAAAAAAAAACTTTTCGAAACCAGTCAGCTTTGCCGAGTCTCCTTTGTAGATTTTCCTCTGTAGATTCTCTCCAGGTCAGCTTCGATGTTTTGCTGTGCAAACTCCTTTCCCAGACAGGCAGCCTTCAGTGAGCTCTTAAGCTCGCAGTCTCTATGGCAGTTCTCTCTCAACTGTTCAAAAATGTCTGGTTTTATACCCAAGACATCAGATTGTTTCAAAGGTTTTAACATTATCAAAATACTAAATTCAAACTTAATTGGATTTTGGAA
The DNA here is from genome assembly GCF_020745735.1 of Hemiscyllium ocellatum. Taxonomy (NCBI): domain Eukaryota; kingdom Metazoa; phylum Chordata; class Chondrichthyes; order Orectolobiformes; family Hemiscylliidae; genus Hemiscyllium; species Hemiscyllium ocellatum. Next base: position 23,152,383 of record NC_083416.1, on the reverse strand, counting down.
TCTTGGAGCATAATTTAAACTGATTGGTAGAATTTGAATTTGTTTATGTCTCATGGTAACCCTACTGCTGCTAGCTGTTTTGACCAAATGTTACATTGTTACCTTGTTCAGAACACTTTGTGCTGTGTCAGGCCTTGCTAGCTTTTCAACTCTCTTAAAGGTACAGGACCTCTACACATCAACACATCATTGTATGTTCATATCAACACATCCAAGTTATTGTTGTTAATTCTAACCATGCATTGTATCAACAGACAATACAATAGTGCAAAGCATTACAGGTGAATTGTTCTAAACCTTATACATTCAGAGCCAAGTGCTGGATTGACCTGGGATCTAGATTCCCAGCTATTTCCTTCACATAAGCTCATGGGGACAGAGGCAAAATGCTAGTTTCTGATCTTCTCTCCCGGAAATGAACAGGAATGTTGCACTCTAAAAGTACCTGTCAGTGCAACAGATTGCTTCGAGTCTGGAAAGTAGAGAGGAAGCAAGAGGCCAACTTTAAAACACTGTAATGGACTTCAGTCCTGTGCATGCACAACTCTTACTGATTCCATTCTCTTCGATCAGCCTGAAAATGGTCCCTTTATTGTTTCACCTACTTCATTCTTGGTGTGTTGCCTCAGACAGAAACAACCAATTTCTGCGTAATTTTAATTTTAGCAGTGCTGGATTTGGACAACTGATGGAGAGGCTGGTGGCACAACGCAATGACACTGGACTAGTGATCCCGAAGCCCCAGGTAATTGCCTGGAGATCCAAATTCAGATCCCAGCATGGTAAGTGATAAATCCAGTTAATAAATTTGGAATTTTAAGCCAGTCTCTGTAGCGGAGAAATTGGCATCATTTGTAAAAGTTGAATTACTTCACTATGCTGTAGGGAGGGAAATTTGTTGTCTTAACCTTGCCTACATGAAACTCCAGAACCACAAGAATCTGGCTGTTTCTGAATTGCCCTTTCCAATGGCCTACCAAGCTGCTTGCTTGTGATTGTAATTAGGGATTGGCAACAAATTGCCAGCGAGGTCAACATCCTATCACAGAACGTGTTAAAACAATTTGAGTAAAAAGTGAGGTCTGCAGATGTTGGAGATCAGAGCTGAAAATGTGTTGCTGGTTAAAGCACAGCAGGTCAGGCAGCATCCAAGGAACAGGAAATTCGATGTTTCGGGCATAAGCCCTTCATCAAGAATGAGGAAAGTGTGTCCAGCAGGCTAAGATAAAAGGTAGGGAAAAGGGACTTGGGGGAGGGGTGATGGAGATGTGATAGGTGGAAGGAGATCAAGGTGAGGGTGATAGGCCGGAGTGGGGTGGGGGCAGAGAGGTCAGGAAGAAAATTGCAGGTTAGGAGGGCGGTGCTGAGTTTGAGGGAATCGACTGAGACAAGGTGGGGGAGGGGAAATGAGGAAACTGGAGAAATCTGAGTTCATCCCTTGTGGTTGGAAGTTTCCCAGGCGGAAGATGAGCGCCTCATCTTCGGCCTGGGAACCCTCCAACCACAAGGGATGAACGCAGATTTCTCCAGTTTCCTCATTTCCCCTCCCCCCACCTTGTCTCAGTCGATTCCCTCGAACTCAGCACCGTCCTCCTAACTCCGGCCTATCACCCTCACCTTGACCTCCTTCCACCTATCACATCTCCATTGCCCCTCCCCCAAGTCCCTCCTCCCTACCTTTTATCTTAGCCTGCTGGACACACTTTCCTCATTCCTGATGAAGGACTTATGCCCGAAACATTGAATTTACTGTTCCTTGGATGCTGCCTGACCTGCTACGCTTTAACCAGCAACACATTTTCAGCTAAAACAATTTGAGGTAAAGTAATTGTAAATATAGCATGCTTCCATTTCTCTGGGGAGTTTCTAACTTTGTACTTGTTTTTCATTTACGTTCTGCTGATTCTTTGTAGGTAATATTGTGCATCACAAATACTAAAAGATCTGGATGTGATTTGCTCAGTGAAATGGAAGGTTTGTTTTCAGATATTTTGTCACCATTCTAGATAACATCATAATGAGCCTCCAGATAAAACACTGGTGACATGGCTGCTTTCTATTTATTTGTTTAGGTTTCCTTGGTTTGTTGATGTCACTTCCTGTTCTTTTTCTCCGGGTTGGTAAATGAAATCAAAGTCAATGTGTTTGTTGATAGAGTTCTGTTTGGACTGTCATGATCTAGGAATTCTTGCGAAATCTGTTTAGCTTGTCCTAGGATGGGTGTGTTGTGCCACTCGAAGTGGTTTCCTTCCTTATCTGTATGTAAGGATACTAATGTGAGTGGGTCATGTCTTTTGGTGATTAGTTGATGTTCATGTATCCTGGTGGCTAGTTTTCTGCTTGTTTGTCCAATGTAGTGTTTGTTGCAGTTCTTGCAAGTTATTTTGTAAGTGACGTTAGTTTTGCTTGTTGTTTGAATAGGGTCTTTCAAGTTCATTAGCTGCTGTTTTAGTGTGTTGGTGGGTTTGTGGGCTACCATGATGAATAGTCTGGCAGTTATTTCCGAGATGTTTTTGATGTCAAGGGGAGTGGCTCGGGTTTCTGGACGTATTTCGTCTCTTTTTTTTAGATTAGACTTACAGTGTGGTAACAGGCCCGTCGGCCCAACAAGTCCACACCGAGCCGCCGAAGCGCAACCCACCCATACCCCTACATTTACCCCTACCTAACACTACGGGCAATTTAACATGGCCAATTCACCTGACCCGCACATCTTTGGACTGTGGGAGGAAACCGGAGCACCCGGAGGAAACCCACGCAGACACGGGGAGAACGTGCAAACTCCACACAGTCAGTCGCCTGAGTCGGGAAATGAACCCGGGTCTCAGGCGCTGTGAAGCAGCAGTGCTAACCACTGTGCCACCGTGCCGCCCACAAAAGAGTACTGTTTGACTACAGTCTATGCATGACCGCTCCATGATGAAGGCTGCTGATACCATTCTCATTAAGAGCTTTGAAGAGGAAAACAACTTCCTGGTCTACCAAGCAGAGTTTATTTTACTTAACAAGGTCCAATTTATTACGTGTTAGCAAACAGTTACAAGTTAAGTTCATTTGATGGACATTGGTGTAGAGACTTTGAGGAGGTTGTCACTCTTTTGAAATATTAAACTGCTCTGTCCACAAATCCAATTTAAAACATCCTAGTATGTGATACTTATGACACTTCTCACGATGGACCCATTTAGACCCAAAAATAACTTTCCCACCCCAATCTTTTTTCACTTATTAGTAATATTATACGTTTCTATATGTAATTACATTTACCATTGCTCCAACTCTACCAAAGTCTCTAACTTTGCAAATTCAAAACTTTATTTCTTTACTCATGAAGAAGTTCAGTAATTATTTAGAAAGAACTGACCTTTAAATTATTAATACAAAAGCTTCATAACTGGTCAGCTGAATCATCACAACATACAGGACGTCACACTATACTTTGAGAAAGAATTCACTTGGACTTGGAAAACTGATAATTTGATGGCAGTGTAGACATAAATATGGATTCAACTGCTTCAATAAGATGTGGATCTGAGATTTCAGCTTCCTGCTATCAGCAATTCTGGCAGTAGAACACTTGAATGCAATGGGTCTGTAATTAAGCTATGCCATTTGAAAGTGGCAATCTCTTTCAAGTGTGATTTAACTATTCTGGCATATGTGCTCATATTTTCCATATGATTGTGGGTATATCTTAAGGTCAGAAATGGGGATGTCCGCCAATTGTTCGCATTATGTTCAGCACCATTCGCATCTCTTCAGATACTTAAGAATCAATGTTCAAATGCAACGATACTGGGCTGACATGTGGCAAGTAACATTCACACCACACAAATGTGAGGCAATGACTATCTCCAATAAGAGACAATCTAACCTTCACTTCTTGACAGTCAATGGTGTTACCATCACTGAATCACTGACCAGAAACTGAACTGAATGCACTGCATAAACACAGTGGTTACAAGAACAGGTCAGAGGGTAGGAATTCTGCAGTGAGTAACTCTCCTGACTCCCTGAAGTCTGTCCATCATCTACAATTCACAAGTCAGGAATGTGATGGAATACTCCCCACTTGCCTAGATGGGTACAAGTCCAAAAACCCTCAAGAATCTTAACACCATCCAGGACAAAACAGCCCATTTGATTGGCACCACATCCACAAATATCCATTCCCTGCACCACTGACAATAAATAGTAGCAATGTGTTATGTTTACAGATATTCATTAAAGAACCTGAGAGAGCACCTTCCAAACCTATGACCATTTCAAGGACAAGGACAGCAGATACATGTGAACACACCACCTACAAGTTTCCCTCCAAAACATTCACCATTCTGACTTAGAAATATATTGTTGTTCTTTCACTTGTTGCTTGGTCAAAATCCTGGATACCTTCCCGGTCGGCACTGTGGGTCATCGTGGGCGGCAGTGGTTCAAGAAGTAGCTCACCATCACCATCTCAATTACAACTACAGATTCGCAATAAATTCTGACCAGCCATGATGCCCAAGCCCCATGAATGAATAAAAATAATTGGTGAGCTTGTGGCAGGTTTAGATTCAGAACTAGTAGCAAATCACCTGGAGCAATTACTGTATTAGTGAGCTGTGGTCTGTCATTGTGCTTTGCAATTAGCTCATGTATGATTCTGACAACTGATTCTATTGAGAAAAAACAAATGCCAGCAATCACAGTGGATCAGACAGCATCTAGACACGAAATGTTAGCTTGATCTCTCTCCATGCATGCTGTCTGCCTTGCTATGATCTCCAACATTTGTAATTTTCAATACAGATTTCAGCATCTGCAGTAATTTGTTCCTATAATTGCTTCCATTGTCAAGTAATACAACTTTTGAAGTTCTTTCTATCAGGGCAACTAATCAATGACAATAAGATGAAACCTTCTATGGAATAGAAATAGACCTGTGCTACCAGATTGGCAGAGAAACTGGTGGGGAACATATTGGGGTATCAAAAACTTTTTTTATTCTTTGAATAGTTCAGGTCTTACAATTGGTGTTTAGACTGTCAATCATCTAGGAGATCTTAATCCACCACACCACTGATTGATCTTTGACTCTGCACTTGCTGATCCACAAGTGTCCTTTGCACAGTCTCCCTAGGGCATCTGCTCAAAGTAGACCAAAATCAGTTAATTTTATTTGGTTCTGATATGTTGTCAGAAGTTTATCATGGGATTAAATATTATAGAATCCATACAATGTAGAAACAGGCCATTTGGTTCAACAGTTGGCACCAATCCTCTGACGAGTAACCCACCCAGACCCATTATCCTACTCTACATTTACCCTGACGAATGCATCCAACCTACACATTCCTGAACACTATAGACCATTTAGCATGGCCAATTCGCCAAACCTGCACAACTTTGGATTGTGGGAAGAAAATAGAGCACTCAGAGGAAACCCACGCAGACACGGGGAGAATGTGCAAACTCCACACAAACAAGCTGGAGTCAAACCCAGGTTCTCGACGCTGTGAGGCAGCAGTGCTAACTATTGAGCCATCATACCACAAGTCTGTAAACAATTTGATTCAGTGACACAATCACTAGGGAGAGGAATAAACTCAGTGGTGAGGGAACAAAGTTTAAGGTAGGGACTAAAGACAATGGCTTCAGCCTTTTGAACATCTATTTTTGGAATTTTTTTCTTATCTAGTTCTGGTAGTCAGATGAAGAGCCCACCAATCCAAAGACACCTCAAAATCTAAGGCCACAAATGCATTCCATAACCACTTCCCAATCACTTCAACACTTTAGAAAAAAACTCAAAGAACTGTGAATGCTGGAAATTGAACAAAAAATAGTAATTGCCAAAGAAACTAGTTCTGAAGAATAGTCATTATACCTGAAATGTTAATTCTGCTTTCTCTCCATAGATGCTGCCAGGTAAGTTTGTTTTCCAGGAATTTCTGTTTTATCCCTGCAACATTGCAATCTTTTCAGTAACTACTGATTTATAAACATATATAAGTAAAAACAAAACATGTATACTTATATATGTCTACACAAAGCCTTCAAGGCTTTTTCTTGAAGGATTCTTGAATATTTATTTCAATTTCAAAGAGTTTTTTTCTCCAAAAAGGAATTAATTTAGTGCTCCCAGTTCTAAACCAAACTGTAAACTCTTGTATTCAGCTCCCTTTCAGGAACACAGCTTATTGGAGAATTGTATAGAAGCGAATTAGGCCTATCTCCTCATTGTGCCTGTGTTTGCTCTTTGTAAGAATCATTCAATTAGTCCCACTCACCTGCTAATTTATTCACATTGCCCAGATAGTACCTAACAATTTCCTTTTGAAAGTTATAATTGCATCTGTTTCCAATACACTTGCAGATTGTGCATACCAGCTATTCATAACTGTACAAAAGGGAAAGAAAAAGAATGCCACAAACTTCTCACTTTGAAAATGTCTGTTCTATGATGGAGCTCATTTTAATTGCAGGAGATAAGCTAACTAACATTTTTTATCTCTAGCTGGAGTCAAGGCACTGATCTTCCCCTACATGGCACAATATCTTTGTCTTTGGCTTTTTGACTCTTAATGAGGAAACATAAATTTCAATTTCTACTACTATGAGCATACATATGAAATCTGAAGAGTTGATACAAGTGACAAGGTCTCTCTGATTTTTATCGTTGTGGTTAAGTTATGAAAGAAAGAGCAAAAGCTAGGAACAAGAACTGCACATTCGTGCTACAACTCCCCTAATTATCCTCCTATCTAAGAAATGACAGTAAAATATGCCACATTGTGCAAAATATGTGGTCTTCCCTTTAAAGTTTTCCTATACGTAAACCACATTGGTAAAGATAAGGCCCAGGTACTTAAGACAAAATTTTATTCTATTGTAAAGAGAACCTTATCATTACCCAAAGAATTTAATGGCAGAAACAGTGTATCATAATATTGAGTAACCACTTGCACTTATTAAAATAGCTTGAACATGAAGAAAAAAAATCCCTAGGCACTTGTCATATTTCAAATGTTTTCATTGTTTTTCGGCAGAAACAATATGGAAGTTATTTGAATTTAGATATCTGGGTTTGGAAAGGAAGTGCCTTTACCCAGGTTTTTAAATGAAAGGCTTCAATGGTACACTTTCATTAGAGTCAGGAGACTAGAATATAAATAAGTTATTTTGTTTTAACCAAGCAAGATGGCTTGCTGATAAAGGGAAATGGAGCATTTTCATTCATTTGTTTTATTACCCAAAGTCCAATTGTACTAATTGTCAGGTCCAAGTTAGTTCAGTCATGTCTTGTTATTTATGAAATAAAGCATATTAATTTCTAACCAGCCTCGTATGATAATTTATATAAGAATTTACTTTCAAGATTTGAATGCATCAAAGATACTTATCTGTTTCAAAATGCAAGTGCATTTTGTTATACTCCTGAATAATACTCTTAGTTAGTTAAATATTTGACTCTATGGTTGCACCAGTAAAGGAAAGTGGCTCAGGCCATTTGATGAACTGATTAGAGGCAACAAACCTGACTAAACATTAAAAGCAAGACAGGTATTTGCAATGGTAGCCTTTCAGCATTAATGGAAAAACATATGCCAAGTGAAAGGATTTTCAAAAGATGGTTATCATGGAGATGCAGAAGGATAATGGGAAGGAATTCCGTACCACTGGGGCTAGGTAGTTGAAAGTAATGGTGTCAGTAGTCGAAATGTACAAGATGGCAGAGTCAGAAAACAGCCTTGAGAAAGGGGGTTTGGGACTCTTAATTAGATTAGATTACTTACAGTGTGGAAACAGGCCCTTCGGCCCAACAAGTCCACACCGACCCGCCGAAGCACAACCCACCCATACCCCTACGTTTACCCCTTACCTAACACTATGGGCAATTTAGCATGGCCAATTCACCTGACCCACACATCTTTGGACTGTGGGAGGAAACCGGAGCACCCAGAGGAAACCCACGCAGACACGGGGAGAACGTGCAAACTCCACACAGTCAGTCGCCTGAGTCGGGAATTGAACCCGGGTCTCAGGCGCTGTGAGGCAGCAGTGCTAACCACTGTGCCACCGTGCCGCCCACGGCTTAGAAAAGACTCCAGAAATGGAATGGTTGAAGTGATGGATTAACTTGAATAGACATACACTCACCTATCTCTTGATTTGGAGTCTAACACCAGTCCAACACCGACATCTCCAAATCATGACTACTATCGACACCACTAACTGCCGAATTAAATTGAAGAGGATCTCCAAAAAGATCGCACATATCAACACAGGCAGCAAGTTTCTACAGAAATGCAGGCAAGCAGGAAATATCCCAAAAATATTATGGATCACGAACCCGCTCAAGTCGACCTACAACACAGACTACGCAGAGAAACTTTGCCACTGTACCTGTTGCAAACTCTTCAATCCTCTTGTGCACCAACTCTACAACAGGCGCCACAACCTTAAAATTCAGATAGAGTTCACACTCTCATCCTGCGCTCAGGATACAGCAGTACAATTAAGTGACTGCCAAACAGACAAGGTGACAAAATTGCATCACTTACATGTACACCAAGAACAAAAAAAACTGAAGAAAATTGGCATTCTGACCAGTAGTAGTGAAGGCCACCTTGGCACCACAGTGGATAACATTATCACCGTGGGGAAGTCGATTATTAACTTATCGGACAACACCCTTCGACCGGAAGAGATTGAAGTCCTGAGCAAGGGTCTCAATTTCTGACCCACCACCAAAATGGACCCCTTAGGTCTTGCAGCAGATACGGAGGAGTTCATCAGATGAATGAGACCCTGAGAATTCTTTCAAGGTGCCAGCAGTGATCTCAACGAGCCCACTGATGAACCAGAACAGTCATCACAGGGATTTGTAGAGGAGCGACCAAAGAAAGAGTCAACTTGGACCCCACTGGAGGGCTGCTGCCCTGGGCTTGACATGTATACTCAAACCGTCAGGAAATATATAAATGCCAGATTCATCAGCCGTACCCACAAGGTAGAGCATAACATCACCCATTCACAACACAACGCCATCCATGGTTTCAAAACCAATCACAACATTGTCATCAAACCAGCAAATAAAGGAGGACTCATTGTCATTCAGAATAGAACAGATTACTGCAAGCAAGTGTACTGACAACTAAGCAACCAGGAACACCACAGGCAATTGCTGGCTGATCCGACCAAAGAACACACCCGTGAACTAAACACATTGATCAGGACTTTGGATCCAGTCCTTCAGAGTTCCCTACATGCCCTCATCCCATGTACCCCTCACGTAGGTGACCTCAATTGCCTTCCAAAGATACACAAAGCCAATATACCAGGATGTTCCATCATATCAGATAATGGGACACTGTGTGAGACTTTCTCTGGCTATGTTGAAGGCATCTTGAGACCCATTGTACAGGGGATCCCCAGCTTCTGTCACAACACTGCAGATTTCTTACAGAAACTCAGCACCCACGGACCAATCAAACTGGGAACATTCCTCATCACAATGGACGTTTCAGCACTCTACAATAGCATCCCCCACAATGATGGCATCATGGCAACAGCCTCAGTACTCCATACCAACAACTGCCAATCTCCGAACACTGTCCTACAACTCATCCGCTTTATCCTTGATCACAATATCTTCACCTTTGACAACCAGTTCTTCATCTAGACATGTGGAACAGCCATGGGGACCAAATTTGCACCCCAATATGCCAACATCTTCATGCACAGGTTCGAACAAGAATTCTTCTCTACGCTAGACCTCCAACCAACATTATACACCAGGTACATTGACGTCATTTTCTTCCTCTGGACCCACGGTGAGAAGTCACTGATAAAACTTGGATAAAACAGTGATATCAACAAGTTTCATCCCACCATCAAACTCATCAAGGACTACTCTCTACTATCTGTCTTAGACACATGCATCTCCATCAAGGATGGGCACCTCAGCACCACATTCTACCACAAACCCACAGACAACCTCACAATGCTACACTTCTCCAGCTTCCACCCAAAATATATTAAAACAGCATCCCCTATGGACAAGCCCTACGTGTACACCAGGTCTGTTCAGATGAGGAGGAACACCTGGAAATGCTTAGGGATGTGCTCATAAGAATGGGGTACAATGCTCAACTCATTGACTGCCAGTTCCAACGTGCTACAGTAAGGAACTGCAATTACATCCTCTGGAGACAGACACGTGCTGCAACCGACAGGGTACCCTTCGTTGACCCATACTTCACAGGAGCCGAAAAACAATGAGAATGAGCACCTCGCCAAGACCTTCCCCACACCTCCACTGCTCACCTTTAAACAACCGCCAAACCTCAAACAGATCATTGTTCTTAGCAAACTTCCCGGCTTTCAGGACAACACCATACAACCCAGTCACAGTAGGCGCTGCAAGACATGTCAGAGTGTGGACATAGATACCATCATTACGCGTGGCGACATCTCCCACCATGTACGTGCCAGATACTCATGCAACTCAGCCAACGTTGTCTATCTCATACATTGCAGGCAAGGGTGCCCTGAGGCATGGTACATTGGGGAAACTGAGCAAATGCTACGGCAAAGGATGAATGGGCACCGCACAACAATCAACAGACAGGAGTGTTCACTTCCAATTGGAGAACACTTCAGCGGTCCAGGACATTCAACCTTGGACCTTCGTGTGACCATCCTCCAAGGCGGACTTCGGGACAAGCAGCAGCGAAACGTGGCTGAGCAGAGGCTGATAGATAAGTTTGGTACCCATAGGGAGCGCCTCAACCGGGACCTAGGGTTCATGTCACATTACAGATCACAGATCATAGAGATGTACAGCATGGAAACAGACCCTTCAGTCCAACCTGTCCACGCCGAACAGATATCCCAAACCAATCTAATCCCCCCCCAGCCAGCACCTAGCTCATATCCCTCCAAACCCTTCCTATTCATATACCCATCCAAATGCCTTTTAAATGTTGCAATGATACCAGCCTCCACTACATTCTCTGGCAACTCATTCCATACACGTACCACCCTCTGCTTGAAAACGTTGCCCCTTAGGTCTCTTTTATATCTTTCCCCTCTCACCCTAAACCTATGCCCTCTAGTTCTGGAATCCCTGACACCAGGGAAAAGACTTTATCTATTTATCCTATCCATGCCCCTCATGATTTTATAAACCTTGACAAGGTCACCCCTCAGCCTCCGACACTCCAGGGAAAACAACCCTAGCCTGTTCAGCCTCTCTCTATAGCTCAAATCCTCCAACCCTGGCAACATCCTTGTAAATCTTTTTTGAACCCTTTCAAGTTTCACAACATCTTTCCGATAGGAAGGAGACAAGAATTGCATGCAGTATTCCAACAGAGGCCTAACCAATGTCCTGTACAGCTGTAACATGACCTCCCAACTCCTGTACTCAATACTCTGACCAATAAAAGAAAGCATACCAAATGCCTTCTTCACAATCCTATCTACCTGCGACTCCACTTTCAAGGAACTATGAACCTGCACTCCAAGGTCTCTTTGTTCAGCAACACTCCCTAGGACCTTACCATTAAGTGTATAAGTTCTGCTAAGATTTGCTTTCCCAAAATGCAGCACCTCGCATTTATCTAAATTAATCTCCATCTGCCACTTCTCAGCCCATTGGCCCATCTGGTCAAGATCCTGTGTAATCTGAGGTAACCTTCTTCGCTGTCCACTACACCTCCAATTTTGGTGTCAGCTGCAAACTTACTAACTCTACCTCTTATGCTCGCATCCAAATCATTTATGTAAATGACAAAAAGTAGAGGACCCACCACCGATCGTTGTGGCACTCTACTGGTCACAGGCCTCCAGTCTGAAAAACAACCCTCCACCACCACCCTCTGTCTCCTACCTTTGAACCAGTTCTGTATCCAAATGGCTAGTTATCCCTTTATTCCATGAGATCTAACCTTGCTCATCAGTCTCCCATGGGGAACCTTGTCAAACGCCTTGCTGAGGTCCATATAGATCACATCTACTGCTCTGCCCTCATCAATCTTCTTTGTTACTTCATCAAAAAACTCAATCAAGTTTGTGAGACATGATTTCCCATGTACAAAGCCATGTTGACTATCCCTAATCAGTCCTTGCCTTTCCAAATACATGTACATCCTGTCCCTCAGGATTCCCTTCAGCAACGTACCCACCACTGAGGTCAGGCTGGTTTGTCTTTACCACCCTTCTTAAACAATGCCACCATGTTTGCCAACCTCCAGTCTTCCGGCACCTCACCTGTGACTATCAATGATACAAATATCTCAGCAAGAGGCCCAGCAATCTCTAGCTTCACACAGAGTTCTCGAGTACACCTGATCAAGTCCTGAGGATTTATCCACCTTTAACTGTTTCAAGACATCCAGCAATTCCTCCTCTGTAATCTGGACATTTTGCAAGATATCACCATCTATTTCCCTACAGTCTACATTTACCATATCTTTTTCCACAGTAAATACTGATGCAACATATTTATTTAGTATCTCCCCCATTTTCTGTGGCTCCACACAAACGCCGCCTTGCTGATCTTTGAGGGGCCCTATTCTCTCTCTAGTTACCCTTTTGTCCTTAATGTATTTATAAAAACCCTTTGGATTCTCCTTAATTCTATTTGCTATCTCATGTCCCCTTTATGCCCTCCTGATTTCCCTCTTAAGTATACTCCTACTGCCTTTAGACTCTTCTAAGGATTCATCAATCCTGTCTATACCTGACATATGCTTCCTTCTTTTTCTTAACCAAACTCTCAATTTCTTTAGTCATCCAGCATTCCCTATAGTTACCAGCCTTCCCTTTCACACTGACAGGAATATACTTTCTCTGGATTCTCGTTCTCTCATTTCTGAAGGCTTCCCATTTTCCAGCTAAGCCTTTACCTGCAAACATCTGTGTCCAATCAGTTTTCGAAAGTTCTTACCTAATACCATCAAAATTGACCTTTCTCCAATTTAGAACTTCAACTTTTAGATCTGGTCTATCCTTTTCCACCATCATTTTAAAACGTGATCACCATTGCACTATATACACGCACAGACACACACACACACACACACAGGCAGTCCTATACACAGATACGCACACAGACACTCACACACACTCCTACAGGCACACACACTCCTACAGGCACACACACTCATACACACTCGTACAGACACACTCATGCATACATCCTCTCACAGACTTAGACCACTTTACATCTTATACACACACATATATACACTTTCTCTCGCAGACACTCACAAACTCCCACCACAGACAGACAGACAGACACACACACAGACACACAAAATGTCATTTATCGCTTCACTCTGCAGGGATTCTGCCTTTATTCCTGATGAAGGGCTTTGCCCGAAATGTTGATTTTCTTGCTCCTCTGATGCTGCCTGAACTGCTGTGCTTTTCCAGCACCACTCTAATCAAGAATCTGGTTTCCAGCATCTGCAGGCCTTGTTTTTACCTGTACTGAATTTTGTGAAACTACTTCATCATGCTTTACCTGGTTCGGCATCAAATATTTTCAATGTCTTTCCAAAGCCCATCCATGTTGAATACTGAGGTCTGTATGTACAGGCCTTTGATTTGTTCTTGAAACTTTTCTTATATTTGTCTGAGTACCAATGTCATTCTGTGGGGGTATTTCTATTGGCTCTGAAACCACACTAGCACTCTGGGAGGTTTTCTTCCACAATGGGAGACACAAGGCTGTTCAGGCGTATTTAAGCCAAAATCATCCCAGCAATAGAAAGAAAGGTGATTGCACAGTAGTTGAAGACATCTGACTGATCACTTTTGATTTCGTACAAGGTGAGGATAACAGTATCTCAAAACTCCTGTGGAATATTGCCCTTTTGCCAGCAACCCACAAGAAACTCATGGGTTTAGCAAGGAGTCAGGGCCACTGTGCTTCAATCATCTTCTCAGGGGCTTGCTGCTCTTCATCTGATTGATGTTGAATACAGTTTCTCCCAGAGTTGGACTCTCATTCACATCTTTTCTGACAGGCAATTGTTTGCAGTTGATGACACGATCATGAGCCATGCAGTTGGCGTTGAAAAGTGATACAAAATGCTCTGCCCAACAATCAGGGACTATCTCCTTTTTTGTGTGAGCAGCATCTTGCCAATAGTGTTCTATAAGATTCTGTGGTTTAATATTCAACTCTTTGGACAGATTTAAGGGCTTCATAGAGCTTCTTTAGTTTCTCTTATTTATGAACAATTGACTTGGTTTTCCACAAATGCAATGCTTCAGTAATTTGGAACATTCCTCAATTTATGTTGAAAGCTGTTGCATGCTCATCTTTTTCTCTAGGCTGCCTGACAGAGGAGGTGATCCTGATCAGCTGACTGTTTCATTGCTCACAGATCTTGGGGTTTCCTTGTCATTTTCATCAAACCACTTTCTGTTCTTCTTGATGCTGGGTGCCATGTCTTTATTGGAAGTATTCAGTGCAGCAGCTTTGGTGTGTTCTAGTGCTCTTATTAAGCAGAAACAGCTATGAGATCAGGATTGTAGGGTTGCTTGAAATCTATCTCTGCAGGGTAAGGTTCACAGGCTGCTTCCTTGAAATTTGAATCATTTTTTGTAGATATGCCATCGGACTTAGGTTTGAAAGAGGATTTCAGCTTTTGATTGAACAGTCTTGTGCTCTGTATGATTATTAGTATTATTCATAACTCTGGTATGCAGGATGTCCTTTCAATCACACTGGCACACCAAGATATAATCTATCAGTTGCTAGTATTAAGAGAGATATTATGCCTCGCTGGGGTAGCCTGCTGGAAGTCAAGTCCCTACAGTTCCTGTAGTCATCATGAAAGTTTAAGATTTTATAAAAGTATGCAAATTTCCCAAAATAATCTCTCTTTTAGATGCAGTTTGATAGAAAGTATGGTCCAGGTTTCATAACTTAACAATGATTACCATTTTTTATGTATAAATACATTCTAACTACAGGTAAAGAATCATGAAACTTCAATACATAGCTCCACTAGTTAAAACTCTTAACCCCCTTACAAAATTCCACCTGCACACCAAGACAGATACACACAAACAAAATCGGGTTTCATGGATGGAAGGAAACACTGGGAAGGCAGTTCACTGGCCTCTGTTCACAGACTTTGCTGAGATTGTCCTCTGGCTGATCAGAGTCTGCTGCTCCTTCATTTTCCTTCTCCAAGAAATTTCATTTGTTTGCAGTCTGTGATCTGTTGGTAACAGCCACAGCAACTGACGAAGAAAGTAAACTGGTTTTTCTTCAAGCTTGAGGATTTTTTTTTATTTCAAAGAAATGGCACTTTGTTCCCTTTCAGAGGCCTGTTGGCTTCTGTCCACCCACAAATTTTTCAGCTACCTGAGAATCAATCACAAGTCCTAATATCATTGGTAGCTGGTCATCATTCCCCACACCAATATGGCTGCTTTTGCCAGCTGAATTTCTTTTAGTTCACATTCCTTGGTCCCAGCATATTTGAAATTAGATTTCCTCTGACTGCTTGAAAAACAGCAATGTAAACAATGCTTCTCATAAGTGTCAGATAACGTGCTTTAAACAATGCAGCAATCCCTTCCATAATCCATGATTTTTAAAACAGGTCTTTTCTTATTCTAGTCCACAATCAAAAATACAGAAAGAAAAGATGTATTCTTTACAGAGGGAATGAACCCATGCGGTTTTGAAGCAATTTTTTGTTGTTCAAAAAAGATGTTGGCTATGGACAGCTTTTCTGCATGAAGTTCTGGAAGTAGATGTGTATTTTAATTTCCATTTCCGACCATATGGTTTCTGAGAGCTCCCTTCCATGAAATCAGCAACTTGGGCAGAGGCATTCTGGATGAGTGTACGCAGATTAATGTAGAATATTAGAACTTATTTTTGTCAACTGCGATAGCCATTAGGGTTGAAGCATAAATTTTGACAAGGGTAGTCTTGGTCTTTGGAGGGAGAGATGCAAGGATATGATGTGTTTGGAATGATCAATTGTCAGGCTTCAAAATTCAGTGACAATAATCATCTGCATCATGAAGCTGACAGTGAGGAAGTGTTGTCCACTGTCAGGTCTACTTCATGAATAGACAGCGTAGCCAACAATCTGTTCTGCCACAAAAAACAGAAATTGCTGGAAAAGCTCAGCATGTCTGACAATATCTATGGAGATAACTCAGAGTTAATGTTTTGGGTCGAGTGAACCTTCCTCAGATTTCTGAAGTGATTTGATCTGAAATATTAACTCTGATTTCTCTCCACAGATGCTGCCAAATCTGTTAAGCCTTTCCAGGAATTTCTATTTTTGTTATTGATTTTCAGTATCCACAGTTTTTTTTGTTTTTTATTCTGTTCTGTCAGGCTGTCTTGGTCAAAAAATACCACTTTAGACTGCTATGTTGATGTCTAGTCTGCCTAGCTCATGGGCTACCACGGCTGAGCATTTTTGAGCATTATAATCATCATCAGAGTCAAGCTTTGGTCTCATGTTAAAATCAATTAGTTCCATAATTTCATTTCTCTTTCCACCTTTGGAATTGAAGTTTGGAGTACATGGTTTCTTCCCTGTCACAATTTGGTCACATTAATAGCTATTAACTGCTTCAAGCTAACTGGCTGATGATGAGACAAGCATTTGTTTAAGCCACATTTTCTAGTCCCCTCTCCAATTCAGGAGCAAAGGTTGCTTCGTCACTCGTACTAATGAGTGATGATCTCTGTACCATCGTCAAAATAAATAATAATGTGAACGGCTTACTTGCAGACTTGAAGCTGTGGCTGCTGTTGTCATTATCATTGCAGCTGATATTTTCATCCTATTCTCAAGATCAAAGGACATACTTTTGAATTTAAGTAGGAGTGAATCATTTATTTTCTTCCTATCTGTGCAGTGGGCACACTAAGATAAAATGTAGTTTGTTCTGGTGGACATCACCCTTTAGTCTCGAGCTTGTCTGTTATGGCCCAATGAACTCAGATGGCATCAATAAGATCTCTAAGCCATAAGTCTGGATTCATTATTTCCCTTTGTTATGTTGATCAAGGCTTAAGGGGACCCTTCTTCCTCTGCTATGTCATCCATAATTAGTTTACCAATAACCACACATACTCTGGCCGCTTTTGGTCCAGAGAATGATTATTTGAGCCATTTGGAACATTTTTAGTCCTGATCATTATCTTTGTCAAGAAAATATACAACTAAGTCATGTTATATCTATCATGATTCACCTTACAATGTGTGATACTTGGATATAACTCTGGGAATTGGGATGAGGAGCAGTGATTCCAATCCATTCTTCAACTTGAAAGCTGTTGACTGAAATTACAAGGTCAGCATCTCTACCTGAACATTCCTGAGGAAGGGTCACTAGGCCTGAAGCGTTAGTTTTGATTTCTCTTCACAGATGCTGCTAGACCTGCTGAGCTTTTCCAGCAATTTCTGTTTTTATTTCTGATTTACAGTATCCACAGTTCTTCCAAATATTTTTCAGTATTTAACTCCCGACACTCCAATTGGTAAAACCAACATCAGAAGCCATCTCTAATTATGTTGACTCGTGTCATCAGGCCTACATTCCTGGAAATATATATCACTATTTTTCATTCTAAGTGAAGAGTGACATTTTCTACAAACCCATCCAGTATTCTACCCTAGTACATGAAACCAATCCAACAAACCTGGATAACTGTTAAGTAATAGATGCTGTGAACTTCTCTTAGAATCCTCAAGAAGGTAGAAACTCTTGTTGTAGGACATTTAATTCCCCCAAAATGATGCACTTCTTCACCCTTGATAGGTATGCAGTGTGTGTACCTTGGAATTTGTAAATTTCTGGCATGTAATAACAAAAAGAAGTTAGATTAGTGGGTACTATTGGAAGTAAACATTAAATCAGAAGATCCAAGTATTCAGCTCTACAATTTATCAGACTGATTTTTCAGATTGATCACAAACAGAAGACTATCAGTATGAAGGAAGCTTTGATGGGTGCTAATGTCTATATGGACCCTTTATCACAGAATGATATCACCTCTGACCAATCTAAGAACTCATGCATGGCTTTATTGTTTTACACAAATTAAACCATCCTTTAAATATTTACATTAATAGCCTTTGTAACTATATCCTATCTTATTCTTTGTGTTCACAATGATAAATCTTTCCTATTCACTCCTATTCTCAGTAATATTTTTCAAACGGAACAGGATAATTTGGCTAATTCACATTTAAGTGCATGCAAATGTTTAAATAAACTTGAAGATAATGATCTAATTTGTTACTATCCACACAAAGAATGATCATTTGTGGTTTCAAGTAAATTTATCTATTCTCAAATGTTCTAAATTAATAATGCCAGATTCCACAGTGTATGATATTTTCTGAACCAGTTGACTTGCAGTCTCAATTTTGAACAAACAACATTAGTGAATGTGAAGAACTTGCACTAAATCCTGTCGAGATTTAAACGACTTAAACTGTGCTAATGTTGTCAGTTTCTGTCGTTCAGGCCTCACATGGCATTGACAAACTGAAGCTGGCAGTCGAGAAGACTTGGCTTGAAATTTACATTTTCTTGCCTACTGTCTGAGTGAATATAACATGTTGATGTTAGTCATTGTTGCGTGAGACTCATGGAATGGAACCTTGTGAGATGAACAGAGCACTAATGCAATATAATAGTGACTTTACTGTTTCCAATAATATCAAGAAACTCACACCATCCAAATAGAATTGCAGCACAATATCATTATAAAAATGGCTTGTAGCTATTTTTGTGCCTTGAACATCACTATACAGGATATTGATTTAGCCAGTTTTGGAATTCTGCATTCAATTCTGGTTCCCCTGCCAAAGGAAGGATGCTGTGAAAATTGAAAAGGTTCAGAAAAGATTTACAAGGATGTTGTCAGGGTTGGAGGGTTTGAGCTATGGGAAGAGGTTGAATAGGCTGGGGCTATTTTCCTTGGAGCATCAGAGGCTGAGGGTTGACCTTCGAGGTTTATAGAATCATGAGGGGTATGGGTCAGGAATAACTAAGGCTAGGTTTAAGGTGAGAAGGAAAAAATATAAAAGGGGCCTAAGGGACAACATTTTCCCACAGATGGTGGTGCATGTACGAAATTAGCTCCCAGAGGAAGTGGTAAAAGCTGGTAAAACTACAACATTTAAAAGGCATTGGAATAAGTATATGAATAGGGAGGGTTTGGAGGAATTTGGGTCAAATGAATATAGGTCAGATTGGAATATCTGGTCAGCACAGACAACTTGGACTGAAGGATCTGTTTCCAGCTGCAAAGCTCTATGATTATGATGTTTACATCTCTGAATGGCCTCTTAATATAAATGATTAACTCAGATTCACATAACAGACTGATTATGGCATTTAGTTTGTCCAACGTAGATGTGCTTGAAGTATTCTTCAGCTGTCTGCTAATTGGAAATTTGGGGAAATAATTGGTGACTGAGAAGAAATTGTCTCAATTCATTGTACATAAATCAGTGATGATTTTGGATGCATGGATTGACGGGATCTCATAATGATATAGAGATTCTCTATGTTGCTGTGGCAGATGGCTATGGCATTGCTTGCACATCCTCACTGACATTTCATTGTCATCGCGTGCTCATTGTCTCATCCAGTTAATGTCCATTTTTCTTGGTATTGTTGCAATTGGCACAGAGCTTCAGACACAAGTACTTGTTTTCCTTTGAGCATAATACAAGCTCATCTTTGTAAAGCCAAATTATCCAAGATGTCTGACACCACTTTAATCATGTCAGGCTATATATCACTGATAGCTTTCCTCAGGGCCTTTGATTGTGGGTCATTAGTTGTTTGCAATTGAAGCTGGCTGTTTCTATAATGAACAAAAATGCAGTAAATTAATCTTTAAGCACATCTTTCACCCCAATGTGCATGCTGTTGATTTGTAGATCCTGCTAAAAACTTGTATCCTTGCAATGTTTGACAATCTGCTTAACACACCCGAAGTGACCATTTTAGCACCAGACTTGCAGCAGTTATCAAAATTATATTCCTGTACTTTTACAAGAAGTTGTTGCAATCTAGCTATTGCACTTATTACTTTGAATGGTTTGTGATCGGTTTCCACAGTGAATTGTTTCCTAAACAGTTATATATGACATTTTCGGATATTCCACGCTAGAACATGTGTTTTAAGCACTTTGTTGAAAAAATAGATTGTGCTTGTGATAAACGTTTTGATCCAAATGCAATTGGTTTGCCATCTTGGCCAATGCATGATCCTAGCCTTTTCTGCAGAGAGTCACCTTCCAGGATTGCTGACTTCTTTGGGGTGAAGCACTGTAGGGGTTCAGCTATCTGCTGATTGTACTTGTGTGAGACTCGAGCATATTGGTACTTACTTCTTTAGGAGCCCATTCAATGTTGCTGCCAATCAGCAAAATTCAGAATTTTAAAGGCTCCAAGGCATCGCTGTAAGTTATCTTTGTCTTGTTGTACATCATCTTTGCCTGGCCCAAGCCAGATTCTGCAAGCTGAATATTTTCAGCCAAAATAAAAAGATCGGACATATACCTCCCCGGCACTTCTTGCATAGTTGAAAGTGAGTCCTTCACACAATTCTACTACCATCAGTGAGTGAAGTTCCAGTCATTTTGTTTATTTGTGTTGCTTAATACACTATCACAGCCAGTGTATACACATCCAGGCACATTGTCTGTCATTCTGTATATTTGTTGCTGGAACAGATGCTGTTTGGTAGACAAACCAAAAATAACTCTCCGGAAGTAATATTTCTTGATAGATTGCAAGTTTTAAGTCAAATCTCTTGACTCGGTCTCACCAGCTGTACATAAGCAAATTGTTATTTAATTTTTATGCTTCTTATTGAACAGTGGGGTCATATTTTTCCCATTCTATCTGATGGCGGGCTCTAACTTTGCAAGGACTGTAAACATTGAAGTACAGTTAAATTGGAAATTGGTTTGATTAGCTTTTTAGCTGTGGAGGAGTTGTAGCAGTTTCTTCTCCTTGAAAATCCCCATGAAAGTCTTCTGAGACCATTCATCTGAAATGTAATTTACGCTTCATTGTTTTGATGAAAGTCAGTTTACTTGCCAAATGCATGAGTTCAGGTTGGTGGCTGCATTTTAAAGGCCAGAGGCTGTTTCTTTGTAGCAAAGAAGTAGGAGTGTTGATTATTGTTAGTAGATGTTGTATGGAGCACTGCTGACCCCATAACAACTTGCCATTTCAAAATTGTGTTGTTAAAAAGATGATTGTGTTCAATAATGTGGGGGTAATCAAGCTTCCAGGAGAAGCAGTTACAATTGAGATAAATCTTGCATTGTAGGGTGCCAACTGTCATTTTAGGTTAAGTAGAAAGTCTTTAACACATCATCTTATAAAATGTTGAAAGGTGCAATTCTGTTCTGAGTAGTTTTTCTTGGAGGTTGTGGATGGAATCTTCCCAGTCCCTAAATGAAATGGGCCAATACAGGAAATTTGGGAAGATTGAGTGAGAAGCAAGGACCAAAATGTCTCATTTTCCAATCAAGTGTTGAATGGCAATATGCGATTCTTACTCATGATTGGCAAGAGGCCTATTATTAGCCTGAATTATAACTTATTACCAGCCTGACAATTACTTTGTCTCACTTCCTTAACATGCAGTTTTCCCATTCGACCATCCAACAGATAGAAATTAGATGTGAGAGTTATCCACGTGGAAATCCAGAGTGGCCACTTGATGACTCTATAGCTCACCACTCGCTCCTCTGGACCATCACCCTGAATGCCTGGCATGCCTTTATAGAACATAGAACATAGAAGGATACAGCGCAGTACAGGCCCTTCGGCCCTCGATGTTGCGCCGACCGAGTCCTACCTAACCTATACTAGCCCAATAACTTCCAAATGCCTATCCAACGCCCGCTTAAATGAACATAAAGAAGGAGAGTTCACTACTGATACGGGCAGGGCATTCCATGAACTCACAACCCGCTGTGTGAAGAATCTACCCCTAACATCTGTCCTATACCTACCACCCCTTAATTTAAAGCTATGTCCCCTAGTAACACCTGACTCCATTAGCGGTAAAAGGTTCTTAGTATCTACCCTATCTAAACCCCTAATCATCTTATACACTTCTATCAGATCTCCCCTAAACCTTCTCTTCTCCAATGAGAACAGCCCCAAGTGCCTCAGCCTTTCCTCATACGATCTTCCTACCATTCCAGGCAACATCCTGGTAAACCTCCTCTGCACTCGTTCTAAAGCTTCCACATCCTTCCTATAGTATGGCGACCAAAACTGCACACAATACTCCAGATGAGGCCTCACCAGAGTCTTATACAACTGCAACATGACCTCAGGACTCCGGAACTCAATTCCTCTGCCAATAAAGCCCAGTACACCATATGCCTTCCTCACAGCACTATTTACCTGGGTGGCAACTTTCAGAGATCTGTGTACATAGACACCAAGATCCCTCTGCTCATCCACACTATCAAGTAGCCTACCATTAGCCCAGTAATCCATCATCTTGTTATTCCTACCAAAGTGAACGACTTCGCACTTAGCTACATTGAATTCCATTTGCCACATTTCCGCCCAGCTCTGCAACTTATCTATATCCCGCTGTAACCTACCACTTCCTTCCTCACTATCCACAACTCCACCGACTTTCGTGTCATCCGCAAACTTGCTTACCCAGCTTTCAAGTCCTTCCTCTAGATCATTTATAAAGATAACAAAAAGCAATGGTCCCAAAACAGATCCTTGTGGTACACCGCTAGTAACTGCGCTCCAAGATGAACATAATCCATCAACTACTACCCTCTGTCTCCTTCCAGCCAGCCAATTCCTAATCCAAACCTCTAATGTATCCTCAATGCCATACCTCTGAAGTTTTAGCATTAGCCTACCATGGGGAACCTTATCGAACGCCTTACTAAAATCCATATACACAACATCTACTGCTTTACCCTCATCCACTTCCTTAGTCACCTTCTCAAAGAACTCAATAAGGTTTGTGAGGCACGACCTGCCCTTCACAAAACCATGCTGGCTATCCCTGATCACGTTATTCCTACCCAGATGTTCATAAATCTTATCCCTTACCATTCTCTCTAAGACTTTGCCCACCACTGAAGTCAGACTCACTGGCCTATAGTTACTAGGGCTATCCCTACTCCCTTTCTTGAACAATGGGACCACATTCGCTATCCTCCAGTCCTCTGGTACTATTCCCGTTGACAATGACGACATAAAAATCCAGGCCAATGGCTCTGCTATCTCCTCCCTAGCTTCCCATAGGATCCTGGGGTAAATGCCATCAGGCCCAGGAGACTTATCTATATTCATCCTTTCCAATATTCCCAAAACCTCTTCCCTGCATATTTCCAGGGCATCCATTCTAATTATTTGTGATTCCATATTCACATCAGCAACAGTGTCCTGTTCCTGAGTGAATACTGATGAAAAGTACTGATTTAATGTCTCTCCAATCTCCTCCGCCTCCACACACAACTTCCCACTACTATCCTTGACTGGACCGATACCTACCCTAGTCATCCTTTTATTCTTGACATACCTATAGAAAGCCTTTGGGTTTTCCCTAATCCTACCAGCTAAAGACTTTTCATGTCCCCTTCTCGCTTCTCTTAGCTCCCTCTTTAGCTCCTTCCTGGCTACCTTATAACTCTCAATCGCCCCAACTGAACCTTCACGCCTCATCTTTACATATGCCGCCTTCTTCCCTTTCACAAGGGACCCCAATTCCTTACTAAACCACGGCTGCCTCACAAGGCCCTTTACACCATGCCTGACTGGTACATACCTATCGAGGACACGCAGTAGCTGCTCCTTGAACAATCCCCACATCTCATTAGTGTTCTTCTCTTGAAGCCTGTTTTTCCAATCCACACAACCTAAGTCATGCCTCACTGCATCATAATTTCCCTGCCCCCAGCTATAGCTCTTGCCCTGCGGCGCACGATTATCCCTCTCCATCACTAAAGTAAAAGTCACCGAGTTGTGGTCACTGTCCCCGAAGTGCTCACCTACCTCCAAGTCTAACACCTGGCCTGGTTCATTACCTAGAACCAAATCCAATATAGCCTCCCCTCTTGTTGGCCTGTCGACATATTGTGTCAGGAAACCCTCCTGCACACATTGTACAAACACCGACCCATCTAATGAACTCGAGCTATAGCTCTCCCAGTCAATATCTGGGAAGTTAAAGTCCCCCATAACAACCACCCTGCTACCTTCACTCTTTTCCTGAATCATCCTCGCAATATTATCCTCTACTTCTCTAGGACTATTAGGAGGCCTGTAGAAAACACCTAACAGGGTGACCTCACCTTTCCTATTTCTAACCTCAGCCCAAACTACCTCAGATGGCAAGTCCTCTTCCATCGTCCATTCCACTGCTGTGATACTGTCTTTGACAAGTAATGCCACGCCTCCCCCTTTTTTACCCCCATGTCTGATCCTACTAAAACATTTGAACCCTGGAACGTGCACCAGCCATTCTTGTCCCTGTTCTACCCACGTCTCTGTAATGGCCACAACATCGAAGTCCCAGGTACCAACCCACGCTGCAAGTTCACCTACCTTATTCCTTATACTTCTGGCATTGAAGTATACACACTTCAATCCTCCTTTCTGGTTACAGGCACCCTCCTTCGAGATCGCTGCATTATTCCTAACCTCCCTACACTCAAGGTCCTGTACCCTAAAGCTACAGTCCTGGTTCCCAGGCCTTTGTTCCTCCATTGAGCAGAAACAGTTTCTCCCATTTATTCCATACAGTCCACTCATGACTTTGAAAACTTCTATCAAATCTTATTTCAGCTTTCTTCTCTCCAAGAAAAAATGTCCAAGTGTCTTCAGTCTATCTTCATAACTGAAAGCTCTCATAACTGGAGTCATTCCTGTAAACCGACTGTGGACTCTCTCCAAAGAGTTCATATCCTTCCTATAATCAGTGTACAATATTCCAGCTGAGGTCTAACAAGTGTCATGAACATGCTTACCATTACTTCCTTGCTCTTGTACTGTATGCCCGTTCTAATAATACTGAGGAGACTGTATGCTTATTTACTGCTTTCTGTACCTGTTCTACCATTTCAAGGATGTTTCTGCACACAAATCCCCTGCTCCTACAATTCCACACCCACAAATAGAACTGTGACTCCATTTTATATTATCTTTCAATGTCCTTTCTGCCAAATACATCTCCTCACATTTTTCTGCATTAAAACTCATCTGCCCACTCCACCAACTTGTCAATGGCCTCTGGAAATCTGCACTGTCCTTCTTGCAGATTATAATTCTTGCCAGTCTTGTGTCATTTGCAAACTTTGAAATTGCCTCCTGCATACCAAGATCTAGATTATTAACAGGGAAAGAAAGCCAGTACTGACCCTTGAATTCAACTGCAAACCTTCTTCCATTGGCCATTACTCTCTGTTTTCTATCACTCAGCTAATTTTGTATCGATGTGACTACTGAGCTCACACTGCTTTATGACTCTGCCTCAAAAGCCTTCTGAAAGTTCATCTGAAACACATTAATAGTTTTATCCTCAAGTTTGTCGCTACTTCAAAAAATCTCAGCAAATTAAACACAATTTCCCCATTTAGATATCCACACTAACTCTTCCTAATCTATCCATTTTTTCCATGTAACTACAAATCTTACACAAAATAATTGTGTCTAGAACCTTCCCTGCCACTGAAATTAAACAGATTGATCAGTAAATGCTGGGATTATATTTGCAACATTTTTTGAACAAGGCCATAATATTTGCAATTTTCCAATCATCTGGCATATTCCCTGTGTCTCATGAAGAGCAATAAGTGAATTCCACTAATGTGAGGAAGAAATTGGCTTTGGTGAATTGAAAAAAAAAATTTAAAAAGTTTTGACAGTCATTAGGGAATGACAAGTATTTAAAGAATAAATATTTAGTTTTTAAAAAATTGAAGCAAACAAATCCAATAGAAGTGATAAAGCAAAGGTTAAAAAGGGAAGTTAAAGAAAGTGTTAGATCATAGGAGGAGGCTTATAACAATGCCAAAAAAAGGTGTAAAGGTTAGGGAAATTTTGGAAGTTAGCAAAGGAGGGCCAAAAACAAAAATAAGGAAGAGAGAAGCAAATATGAATGTAAAATTTAGAAAAGAATAAAAATGGATTACAAAAGTATTTTTAGATGTGCAAAAAATGAAAGAAAGGTGAGTAAGGTATTTTCATTGGAGACATGGAAATTAAGAACATAAGAACTAGGAACAAGAGTAGGCCGTCCGGCCCTTCAAGCCTGCACTGCCACTCAATAAGATCATGGATTTTTTTCTTGTGGCCTCAGATCCACTTAGCCGTGCTCTCACCATATCCCTTAATTCCTTTATTGTTCAAAAAAAATCTACCTTAACTTTAAAACAAACATTTACTGAAGTAGTGTCAACTACTTCACTGGGCAAAGAATTCCATAGATTAACAACCCTCTGAGTGAAGAAGTTCCTTCTCAATTCCATCCGAAATCTGCTTCCTCTATTCTTGAGGCATGCTCCCTTGTCCTAGCCAGTGGAAATATCCTCTCGACTTCTATCTTATCTATTCCCTTCACAATTTTATGTGTTACAAAAGATCCCTCCTCAATCTTCTGAATGCCAATGAATATAATCCCAATCTACTCAGTCTCTCCTCATAAGTCAACCCCCTCAACTCCAGAATCAACCGTAGTGAACCTCTTCTGCACCCCCTCCAGTGCCAGTGCATCCTTTCTTAAGTCAGGAGACCAAACTTCCACACAGTACTCCTGGTATGGCCTGACCAGCACCTTGTACAGCTGCAACCTTACCTCTCTGCTTTTAAACTCAATCTCTTTAGCAATGAAGGACAACATTCCATTTGCCTTCCTAATTACTTGTACCTGCAGACCAACCTTCTGTGATTCATGCACAAGGACACCCAGTTCCCTCTGCATAACAGCATGCTGGAATGTTTTACCATTCAAGTAATAATCCTTTTTACTATTACGCTTTCCACAATATATGACTTCACATTTATTTACATTGTATTCCATCTGCCAGACCTTTGCCCACTCACTCAATGTATCTATGTTCCTCTGCAAAGTGCAAAAGCCCTCTACACGTTTTGCTCTGCAACTCATCTTAGTTTCATCAGCAAACCTTGACACTCTCCACGTGGTCTCCAAATCCAAATCATCTATACAAATTGTAAATAATTGCGGTCTCAACACTGATCCCTGAGGCACTCCACTAGTCACTGATTACCAGCCAGAATAGCACTCATTTATCCTCACTCCTTGCTTCCTGTTTGTCAGTCAATCCTCTGTCCATGCTAATACTTTACCCGTAAATGCATTCATCCTTATCTTATGCATCAGCTTCTTATGTGGCACCTTGTCGAATCTCAGTACATCACATCCGCTGGATCCCCGTTGTCCACTGTAATGTCTTCATAGAATTCCAAAAGATTTGTCAAGCATGAACTGCCCTTCTTGAACCCATGCTGCGTTTTCCCAATGGGACAATTTCTATCGAGATGCCTTGCTACTTCTCCCTTGATAATAGACTCAAATATTTTCCACACTACAGAGGTTAATTTAACCAGTCTATAATTCCTATCTTTTGTTTACCTCCCTTTTTAAACAACGGTGTCACATTTGCTGTTTTTCAATCTGCTAGGACTGCCTCAGAATCTAGCGAATTTTGGAAAATTACCATCAGTGCACCCGTTATTTCCCCCACCATCTCTTTTAGTACCCTGGGATGCATTCCATCAGGACCAGAAGACTTATTAATCTTTAGCTCCATTAGTTTGCCCAACACTACCTCTTCTATAATAATGATTGTTTCCGGATCCTCACCTACCTTCGCCTCTTTGTCAATTATTGGCACACTATTAGTGTCCTCCACTTCATTTCCCCTCCCCCCACCTTATCTCAGTCCAAACCCCCGGATTCAGCACCGCCCTCTTGACCTGCAATCTTCTTCCTGACCTCTCCGCCCCGACCTCCTCTCCGTCCTATCACCCTCACCCTCATTTCCTTCTGCCTATCGTATTCCCAGCGCCCCTCCCCCAAATTCCCTCCCCCCCACCTTTTATCTCAGCTGCTTGGCACACCAGCCTCATTCCTGAAGAAGGGCTTATACCTGAAACGTCGATTCTCCTGCTCGTCGGATGCTGCCTGGCCTGCTGTGTTTTTCCAGCACCACATTTTTCAACTCTGATCTCCAGCATCTGCAGTCCTCACTTTTACACTCTCACTAACACAGACACACTCTCACTAACACACACAGACACACACAGACACACACACACACACACACACACACAAACACACACACACACACCTACAGACACACACACACCTACAGACACACACACAGTCCTACAAACTCATATACTCACACAGACCCTCTCTCATACACAAGCTCTCTCTCTCATACACTCACACCTATACTCCCACTCTCATGCACACACACCCTCTCACTTATACCCATTTACACTTAGACACACACATATACACATACAAGCACTCTCTCGCACACAAACACACAAGTTTGCGGGATGAAGTTGTACTTGCAGAATTACATTTGATTTTGCTCAAAAACTGCATGACTCTGTGTAAGATTCTGTAAATTCCTTTCTTAGTTTAGAATCAATCTGAACTTTGGAGCCAGAGAACCTCACACAGGGCACCTCATACCTTCAATGCATTATCTGGGTGAACATGGCACCTATTATTAAAGTTCACTTGAGAATTCAACTTTTAAAAAGTTCTGGGATTTGCATATGAAAAAACTGAAATCAAAATGTTCAATGTAAAAGATGAGAAACTTAACAAACAATCAAGTTCTTTTTCAATATATAATTTCAGTTACATCATACGGTAAACTTTTGCTGCAAATTCTGTGTCTTACGACCATATACTCCACAACCACCTGATAAAGGAGCAGCACTCCGAAAGCTAGTGTTTCCAAATAAACCTATTGGATTATATCCTGGTATTGTGAGAATTGTGATGATCACCTTATTGGGATTGTATTTTAGAAAAAACAATAATTGGTGGCAAATTGAAAAACAAATTTGTAAGGAGATCTCAGTTATCTGTAAGAATAATAAGGTAGTTATAGTAGGAGATTTTAACTTTCCAAACAAAGACTGGGACTGCTGTAGTGTTAAGGGTTTAGATGGAGAGGAATTTGTTAAGTGTGTACAAGAAAATTTTCTGATTCAGTACGTGGATGTACCTACTAGAGAAAGTGCAAAACTTAACATACTCTTGGGAAATAAGGCAGGGCAGGTGACTGAGGTGTCAGTGGGGGACCACTTTGGGGCCAGCGTCCATAATTCTATTAATTTTCAAATAGTGATGGAAAGGTATAGACCAGATCTAAAAATTGAAGTTTTAATTGGAAAAAATTCCAATTTGATGATATTAGGCAAGAACATTCAAAAGCTGATTGGGGGCAGATGTTCGCAGGTAAAGGGACGGGCTGGAAAATGGGAAGCCTTCAGATAACAAGAGTCCAGAGAAAGTATATTCCTGTTAGGGTGAAAGGAAAGTCTGGTAGGTACAGGGAGTGCTGGATGATGAAGGAAATTGAGGGTTTGGTTAAGAAAAAGAACGAAGCATATGTCAGGTATAGACAGGATAGATCGAGTGAATCCTGAGAAGAGTATAAAGGCAGTGGGGGTATACTTAAGAGAGAAATCAGGAGGGCTAAAAGGGGACATGAGATAGCTATGGCAAATAGGGTTAAGGAGAATCCACATGATTTTTACAAATACACTAAGGTCAAAGGGTAACGAGAGAGAGAATAGGGCTCCCCAAAGATCAGCAAGGCAGCCTTTGTGTTGAGCCACAGAAAATGAGGGAGATACTAAACAAGTATTTTGCATCAGTATTTACTGTGGAAAAGGACATGGAAGATATAGAATGTAGGGAAATAGATGGTGACATCTTGCAAAATGGGAGAAAGTGAGGACTGCAGATGCTGGAGATCAGAGCTGAAAAATGTGTTGCTGGAAAAGCGCAGCAGGTCAGGCAGCATCCAAGGAGCAAGAGAATCGATGTTTTGGGCATAAGCCCTTCTTCAGGAATCCTGAATCAGGCCTAAACATCGATTCTCCTACATCTTGCAAAATATCCATATTACAGAGAAGGAAGTGCTGGATGTGTTGAAATTGGTAAAGGTGGATAAATACCCAGGACCTGATCAAGTGTACCTGAGAACTCTGTGGGTAGCTAGGGAAGTGATTGCTGGCCCTCTTACTGAGACATTTGTATCATCGATAGTCACAGGTGAGGTGGCGGAAGACTGGAGTTTAGCAAACGTGGTGCCACTGTTAAAGAAAGGTGTTAAGGACAAGCCAGGGAACTGTAGACCAGTGAGCCTGATGTTGGTGGTGGGAAAGTTGTTGGAGGGAATCCTGAGAGACAGGATGTACATGCATTTTGAATGGCAAAGACTGATTAGGGATAGTCAACATGGCTTTGTGCGTGGGAAATCATGTCTCACAAACTTGATTAAGTTTTTGAAGAAGTGACAAAGAGGATTGATGAGGGCAGAGCAATAGATGTGGCCTATATGGACTTCAGTAAGGCATTTGACAAGATTCCCTTGGGAGACTGATGAGCAAGGTTAGATTTCATGGAATACAGGGAGAACTAGCCATTGGATGCAGAATTGGCTCAAGGCATAAGGTGGTGGTGGAGAGTTGTTTTTCAGACTGGAGGCCTATGACCAGTGGAGTGCCACAAGGATCAGTGCTGGGTCCACTACTTTTCATCATTCATAGAAATGGTTTGGATGTGAGCATAAGAGGTACAGTTAGTGAGTTTGCAGATGATACCAAAATTGGAGGTGTAGTGAACAGTGAAAAAGGTTACCTCAGATTACAACAGGATCTGGACCAGATGGGCCAATGGGTTGAGAAGTCACAGGTAGAGCTTAATTTATATAAATATGAGGTGCTGCATTTTGGGAAAGCAAATCTTAACAGGACTTATACACTTAATAGCAAGATCCTATGGAGTGTTGCTGAACAAAGAGACCTTGGAGTGCAGGTTCATAGCTCCTTGAAAGTGGAGTCATAGGTAGATAGGATAGTGAAGAAGTCGTTTGGTATGCTTTCCTATATTGGTCAGAGTATTGAGTACAGGAGTTGGGAGGTCATGCTGCAGCTGAACAGGACACTGGTTAGTCCACTGTTGGAATACTGCATGTAATTCTTGTCTCCTTCCTATCGGAAAGATGTTGTGAAACCTGAAAGGGTTCAGAAAAGATTTACAAGGATGTTGCCAGAATTGGAGGATTTGAGCTATAGGGAGAGGCTGAATAGGCTGGGGCTGTTTTCCCTGGAGTGTTGGAGGCTGAGAGGTGACCTTATCATGGTTTATAAAATCATGAGGGGCATGGATAGGATAAATAGATAAAAGTCTTTTCCCTGGGGTTGGGGAGTCCAGAACTGGAGGACATAGGTTTAGGGTGAGAGGGGCAAGGTACAAAAGAGACCTAAAGGGCAACGCAGAGGGTGGTACGTGTATGGAATGAGCTGCCAGAGGAAGTGGTGGAGGCTGGTACAATTGCAACATCTAAAAGGCATCAGGATAGATATATGAATAGGAAGGATTTGGAGGGATATGGGCTGGGTGCTGTCAGGTGGGACTAGATTGGGTTGGGATATCTGGTCGACATGGACAAATTGTCCGTGCTGTACACCTCTTTTACTCTGTGACTCTAACTGTGGACTTGGTGAGTCTGGGTTGCTCCTGGGACCAAGGATGTTCTGCTTGTGTACTATCCCATCAAGCAGGACCTGGTCAAGCAACACTGATTTTATCCCTATCTGCCATGTCTGGGACAAGCTTTGGACTAACAGTTCTTGTCCAGCTTCAACCAAGCTTTTAAAAATAATGCTGACTAATTCTGGGGCATCTAGCCAATGGCGAGTTGATTTGGAATGGCATATAGTGCTCCCAGAATTGGAGGTGGGAGTGCCACAGGGGCAGGGTAGGTGGTTAATGAGATGTGTTTGGAAAAATATGATGAGCAAACCTGTGAGGCCTCATGATGGAAATCTCTCCCAATACTTAACTCAGATTTTTTAAAAAATGGTTCAGTCCTTTATTTCAGTGTTCAAATTGGAAGGCATGAGAAGTGTCCATTAAGTAATAATTAAAATCAAAGCATCTCAAAAGAGTGCAGATCTGAAAGAGAAAAAATAAAAAGGCATTGAAGAACTTAGTGGAAATAAAAGCTGACACATCCTTGGGACTCGATGACTTTCACCCTGGAATGTTGAAAAAGACACTGGATGCATTGGTGATCATCTTCCAGATTCTTTTAAATTCTGTAATAATTCCTGCAGAGTTGAAAGGTTATAAATATGATACCCAAATAGTTAAGAAGGGAAGGAAAGAGAAAATCACTACATTTCTGTCAGTCTAATTTTAGTGCTGGGGAAACATGTCAGTCTATTTTAAAGAATGTGACCACTGGATATTTGGAGAATAATTATCTGAGTGGACTGAATAAATGTGGAGTTATGAAGGGGTGATCACAACTGACTGTTATTAACAGAGTCAATAACAGTGAATCAGTGGATGTGGAGTTTTGAGGTTTCAGAAGACTTTTGATAAAGTCCCACACTGGAGATGAGTAAATTAGCAAATTTGAGCACATAAGAAAGAGAGAGAGACAGAGAGAGAGAGAGAGAGTGTGTGTGTGTGTGTGTGTGTGTGTGTGTGTGTGTGTGTGTGTGTGTGTGTGTGTGTGTGTGTGTGTGTGTGTGTGTGTGTGTGTGTGTGTGTGTTGGGGACAGAGAGGGGGGTGGTTGTGGTGGTGGTGATAGTCTAACATAGAGTGATGATTGGTTAATAAGCAAAAATAAGAGATTCAGAATAAATGGGTCATTCTCATGATCTGTAAATGTAATACCAGTGCTTGTATCCCAGTTGTTCA
Organism: Hemiscyllium ocellatum; assembly: GCF_020745735.1. NCBI lineage: Eukaryota > Metazoa > Chordata > Chondrichthyes > Orectolobiformes > Hemiscylliidae > Hemiscyllium > Hemiscyllium ocellatum. The sequence continues at coordinate 23,119,387 of NC_083416.1, read as the reverse complement.
CAATTTGTATCGATGATTCAGATGTGGGGGCATGGTCTGTTATGGTGTCATGGTAGTGTCTCTATCTCTGAGCTGAAGACCCTGGTTCAAATCCTAATTTCTCCAGGGGTGGTTCCTAACATGTCTGAACAGTTTGATTAGAAATATGGTTGAAGGCCATTTGTTTTTCTGTGTTGTGGTATAGTCCCTACTGCTGGATCAGCAAACATGCATTCAATCATCTCCAAGCTATTCACCATCCTGAATTGGAAATATATCACTGTTCCTTCAATGTGACTGACACAAATTCTTGGAATTTCCTCCTTTATCAGAATCTACCTACACCAAACAGTCTTCAACACTTTAAGGAAACAGCTCACCAATATCTTCTCAAGGGCAGCTAGGAATGGGCAAAAGATACTGTCCCAGCCAGTGACATCCATAGTCTGTGAATGACTTTTTAAAAATCTGTTCTTCATTAACGTTGTGCATGAATCCACATCAAGTCACAAGTGGAAGACTGAAGGGATCTTTCGAGTTGCATGATATTTCATGGTCTAAGTTGTGAAGTGAGCAGTTCCTGTACGGTATACTGGCTTTAAGTTAATAGCAGGTGATTGCAACTTTGGCAATTGGATTTAATCTTTCCAGGCCTCAAAACATTTTTAGTGCATCACAGGCTTACGTGAGATTAATTCATAAAGTTGCATGATATAGTTAAGAATGCTTATGCTTAAGTATTTGGACAGCATGCAGTAGGTTAATGCCTAAAGTTCACAAAGCATGTAGGGTCTTCAGCTTTCAATGGATGGAGTCTGTGGAATGCTGTTGCCCCTTAGAAAAGACTTCACTTCACTCAAAAGTGAAGCCTTCTTCCTCATACAATGAGACATTTACCTTACCCAGGTGTGGAAGCAGCTATTTTCATCTCCACTGGGAACTTGTTGTTTTACAGCATGATGGAAGGAAGCAACAGTTGCTACTCACTTAGTGAGTTTCAGGCTCAGTGTCTTAACATTGGTGAACTCCCAACTGTATGCATTCCTTCTTGGTAACTATTCCTGTCAAACCCAAGGCCCTAAACTTCCCTAAGGCCCCATAAAACCCATCTAAACAAATCTTCATCTCCATACCCTACCAACAACTAACTCTCCCACCCCCAGCAACCCGAGGCATACCATCTATATGTTGTGGTTCTGTTCGCCGAGCTGGGAATTTGTGTTGCAAACCTTCCGTCCCCTGTATAGGTGACATCCTCAATGCTTGGGAGCCTCCTGTGAAGTGTTTCTGTGATCTTTCCTCCGGCATTTGTAGTGGTTTGAATCTGCCGCTTCCAGTTGTCAGTTCCAGCTGTCCGCAGCAGTGGTCGGTATATTGGGTCCAGGTCGATGTGCTTATTGATTGAATCTGTGGGTGAGTGCCATGCCTCTAGGAATTCCCTGGCTGTACTCTGTTTAGCTTGTCCTATAATAGTAGTGTTGTCCCAGTCGAATTCATGTTGCTTGTCATCTGCGTGTGTGGCTACTGTACGTGTAGCCACACACGCAGATGACAAGCAACATGAGTTACATTGCACTTTGCTCAAAAACTGCATACATTCATGTAGAACTCTGAGCTCAAAAACTGCATGAATCTATGTAAACCTCTGTTATCTCACTTTTTAGATTAGAATCAATCTAAACATCAGGTCATAGACAGAGAACACAGAGGCTAACACCTTCAACATATTGTCTAGCTATTGTTAACAACTAACCCGAGAATGCAACTTGTGATTTACACATGAAAGAAGTGAAACTATCACTGTGTTCTAACAGATGAAAGGCTTAACAGACAATCAATTTTTCAATGTATAATTTCAGTTACATCACACTGCAAATTTTTGCTATAAATTCTGTGTTACGATCGAGCCCTCCACTATCACCTGATGAAGGAGCGTCGCTCCGAAAGCTCGTGTGCTTCCAATTAAACCTGTTGGACTATAACCTGATGTTGTGTGATTTTTAACTTAGTTTCAAAACTGTACAGCTCCTGACTTTGCATGACTCCTCAAACTGGTTTCATTGGACACACAGGGCATTCATGGCCAACCTCTTGGACTATAGATGTACGGACAACTGATGGGACTAACCCGGCCAGTGCCCAAGTTCTGGACTGATATTGGAGGTTGTCCTTGACTTTCTGTGCCAGCACTTCCTGCCTGAAAGGTGTATCCCTTGTTATTATTGAAGACTACTCCTCCAGAACCTTGAGATTTGGCTGTTAGGTTGAAATACATATAGTATGTTTGGTGCATATGTAACTGGCACATGGCTCTGGTATGAGATTGATGTAGACATGCTCACTCCCTTCATCACCAGTCACTGCTGACAACCAGGACAAGCTGCCTGGCTTTGTGACTGCACTTAAAGGCTGGTGAAGAAAGAAGGTCCAGGAACTTGAAAGTTTGACTAATGGGAGTAAGAGAAAGAAAGGGCAGAGATACTGTGAGCATCAAAGTAGGCAGCAAGTGTGAGTAACTATAAGTAAGAACAACTAAGATGCAACTTGGTCCAAACCATAAGGGAGGTGTCCATCCCTGTGCATATTGTTCTGGCAGCCTCATTACAATGAAAAGTGCCAGTGTATTCTAAACTGCTGCATTGAAGGTCAAACCGTACTGCAAATGGATCAGAAGTGTAGCATGATGATATAGTAAGGATATCAAGGTGTCTGGATGTGGCATGCATATGTTCACTGTCCATGGAGTGTGCCGATTGGTGTTAGTGCCAGGTATCCACGGTGATGGTCCAGAGGAGCAAATGGTGAACTGAATCACTCATTCTGGATTTCCATGTTGATATTAGGAGAAAAGCCTATAATAATTTGAAGTACTGAGCTGATTAAATTACAAAAGAAATGATAGGGGAGGGGAAATGTTAATGGATCAAATAAAGAAACAGCAGATGGGACCAGAAGAGAATTTTTCCAGGATGAGCAGAATCATGGCTGAGAACGAGCTGCTGCATGCAATGTAGCATCTCTATTCAGTCTATAAGTGTCAACTTCCCCAAACCTCAGTTCATGCATTGTTTTAATTTTCCACATCATTCCCACCCTTACATCTCTTTTTGACGTCCTACACCTTTCCAATGAAACACAACATAACATGAGGAACAACATCAGATCTTTTCAATTCAGCACTGCACAACCATCCTTATGCTAAATATTAAGTTCCACAATTACAAATTGTAACCTCTGTACCTATTTTTATTGGATGTCATTGACTTAAAACATAAATGTATCTGCTCTCTCCAAAGGTGCTGCTTAATCTGCTGAGAATGTCAGCCTCAAGTAGTTTTATTTCAGAATTCCAACTTCTAAAGCATTTTGCTCTAATAGCACTGTACCTTGCATTCACTTTTTCAGTTGATTTGATGCAAAGAAATTGAAGATGAGCAAAAGAGAAAGGTGACCCAGAAATCTGCCTCTTCAAATTCACAAGGCAATACATCATCAAGGTGTAATGCATTAGTTAGCTGCCCTTACCCTCTGTTTTGTTTTAGCTTTTAAATATTTCAAGTTTTCATTTGATTTGTTCTGCACTTCATTAGTTTTGGATAGTGGTCATTGCTCAAAAATGTTATTTAAGAGACATAACTGAAGCATTTGGCTCACTTGCTAAAACTATCTGAGTGATTGAGTGCAGTCTTACACATATTTAAAGTTCAATTATTGAAAACACTGCTAACAGCAGATGTATTGACCCAAAGTGATTGATTCCCTTCTTTGTAGTTGTGATGTTATATGTCCTTTAAGGCACTCAATTGTCAAACTTTATGTTTGTTTCAGTGATAAGGCAACAGGATTGACTCGGAGGAAAGTAAATGTTGCTTCCATGGTGATCATAAATAATATTTTTTAACTTGTACATGACTGTCTTAATTCTTTTCCATGAGGAAAAGAGAACTGCCATTCCATCGAAGAATGACTTCTCAAAGTCTCTGTAAAACTGTCACATTGATCAGAAAAAAATAATGAATTACAGCAAAAAATATGAACCACATCTTTCTGTAGAGTTAAAACCTTATCTGGTCATAGAAAAAACAAATTTAACCTTTTTTACTTCATGCTATAATTTTTAGGATCTGCCTTTACATTTTATTCCAGTTTGTAGGGAATAGAATTAGTGTCAACAACTGTAAACAACTCAGCTCCACCCATCCCCCTTCCTGTGATTAACTGATAGGTCTTATACTACAATCTTCTTTACCTCTGATTTACCCCACAAAGAAAGTGACACCACCAATGACATTCCTTGCTTTCTCTTTGGTACGAATGTGCTTCATGTCTATAAACTCACGTCTGCTAGTCAGATAGTTCAGACTTCAAGAAAATCTGGAGATACTCATACTCTGATAATTTATAGTTCCACATGCTGTTTTCTACAATGGTCAGTGTGTTTATACTCTTCCATCAGATTTTTTGTTGCTTAACTCCTAACTTTTACATATAAGCAATATTCCCTACTGTCGTGTTACGAAAGCAATAAGTGAACAAAAGAACCAAAATCAATTTTTACTCAAGTCTATTTATAGAGTTACACATTGCATGTCTTGTAATCTTACCTGCTAGAATTTTTAGCTATTGTTTATTTATAAGGACAAAAGCAAATCCTGTGTTAAATCTCGCTAACTACTTAGAATTAATATATAATTTGCATAGCTGCTTGGTTGTTGAGTACACTCAAGACAGAATTCCATAGACTTGTAGGAATTGTATGGGTTAGAGAACATGGGGACAATGTGGATGAATGGGATTGAAGTAGATCATCCATGATGTCCCTCAGTGCTCATTTCTCCACAAAATAGCCATTTCCTAATCCAGTTGACACCCATTTCTCATCAACTTTTATATACCTTCATGATAGCTTATTCTTAGAGTCTTAAGAACTGTACAACATTGAAACAGACCAATTGGACCAACTCATCCATGCCAACTAGATATCGGAAATAAATCTAGGTTCACTTGTCAGCAGTTGGCCCATATTCTTCTAAACCCATCCTATTCATATACCCATCCAGATGCCTTTTAAGTGTTGTAATTGTACCAGCCTCCACCACTTCCTCTGCCAACTCATTCCATATAGGTACCATCCTCTGTGTGAAAACATTGCCCATTAGATCCCTTATAAATCTTAACCCTCTCATTGCCTTCTAGTCCTAGACTCCACCACCATTGGGAAAAGACCCTGTTAATTCACCATTTTGAATATCCCTTATGTTTTTGTAAACCTCTATAAGGTCACCCCTCAGCATCCCATGCTCCAGGGAAAATAGCCCCAGCCTATTCAATCTCTTTTGGAATATTGCATGCAATTCTGGTCTCCTTCCTATTGGAAGGATATCATGAAACTTGAAAGGGTTCAGAAAAGATTTACAAGGATGTTGCCAAGGTTGGAGGATCTGAGCTATAGGGAGAGGTTGAATAGCCTGTGGCTGTTTTCCCTGGAGCATCAGAGGCTGAGGGGTGACCTTTTGAGGTTTATAAAATCATGAGAGGCATGGATAGAGTAAATAGACAATGTATTTTTCTTGGGGTGGGGGAGTCCAGAACTAGTGGGCATAGGTTTAGGGTGAGAGGGGAAAGATATAAAAGAGACCTAAAGGGCAACATTTTCTTGCAGAGGGTGGTGAGCATGTGGAATGGGCTGCCAGTGGAAGTGGTGGAGGCTAGTACAATTGGAACATTTAAAAGGCATCTGGGTGGATATATGAATAGGAAAGGTTTGGAGGGGTATGGGCCGGGTGATGGCAAGTGGGACCAGATTGGGGTGGGATGTCTGGTTGGCATAGATGAGTTGGACCGATGGGTCTATTTCCATGCTGTACATGGGCGGCACGGTGGCACAGTGGTTAGCACTGCTGCCTCACAGCGCCTGAGACCCGGGTTCAATTCCCGACTCAGGCGACTGACTGTGTGGAGTTTGCACGTTCTCCCCGTGTCTGCGTGGGTTTCCTCCGGGTGCTCCGGTTTCCTCCCACAGTCCAAAGATGTGCGGGTCAGGTGAATTGGCCATGCTAAATTGCCCGTAGTGTTAGGTAAGGGGTAAATGTAGGGGTATGGGTGGGTTGCGCTTCGGCGGGTCGGTGTGGACTTGTTGGGCCGAAGGGCCTGTTTCCACACTGTAAGTCTAATCTAATCTCTATGACTCTATGACTCTCCCTATAGCTCAAACCCTTAAATCCTGTTAACATCCTTGTAGATCTTTACTGAACTGAAAATGTGTTGCTGGTTAAAGCACAGCAGGTTAGGCAGCATCCAAGGAACAGGAAATTCGACATTTCGGGCCAGAGCCCTTCATCTGAACCCTTTCAAATTTCATAACATCTTTCCTATAGCAAGGAGATCAGAATTACACACAGTATTCCAAAAATAGCCTAACCAATGCCCTGCACAGCCTCAACATGGCCTCCCAACTCCTATACTCAAAGCACTGACTAACAAAGGCAAGCATATCAAACATCATCTTCACCTACTTATCTACCTGTGACTCAATTTTCAAGGAACTGTGAACCTGCACTCCAAGGTCTCTCTGTTTAGCAACACTCCTCAATACCTTACCATTAAGTGTTTAAGTCCTGCCCTGATTTGCATTTCCAAAATGCAGCACTTCACATTTTTCTAAATTAAACTCCATGTGCCATGCTTTAACTCTTTGGCCAATCTGATCAAGATCCCATTGAACTCTGAGGTAACTTTTTGCACTGTCCACTACACCTCTAATTTTGGTGTCATCTGCAAAAGTACTAACCAAACCTCCTATGTTCACATCCAAATAATTTATTTCAGTTTCCATTTTTGTGCAGAAGAATTCTTCTTACTTCTTGCTTTGTAAAAATAAAAATATTTGAAATTCCATCAATGAACCTTTAGAAGAAATTCGACATGAATAAATTCTGATAACACTGGTTGATGTAATATACAAATGGCCTGGAATATATTTTTGGTTCCCAATCTGGGTGCAGGTTGCTTATCAGGAAATTCTGTAATCCAAATGTTAATGATTTAGGCATTTATGTTGAAATTTTAAAAAAGAAAAAGCTTTTTGTATTGAAATGCATTCAGAGAAGAGGAATTGAGTAAAAGGAAGCTTTGGAACCCACTAACCTATACCATAACAAAATATTCTGAATACTGGAAACTCAAAATTAAAATGGAAAGGCTGCAAATATTCAATAGATCAGGCAACTTTAGTGAAAAGAGGGAAAGAGTTAATGTTTTAGGTTGGTAATGGTTGAATAGAAACAGGAAAATGTAACTGGCTTAAAGTGAGTACAGAAGTGGGCAAAAGGTGTTATGGCTTGGGGAAGATCTGTTATAGTGTGGAAAGTAAGAAATTAAATGGCATTAGGGATGGCAGTACAAGTGAAAAGGAGGTGGTAATAGGGCAAACAAACAAAGAACAGATGGATCTAGAGGAGGTGAGCCTGGCAATCTCCCAATCATCACCAACAGCTGCTGTCTGAACAAAATGGAGCCTCTGATTACAATGTGAAATTATTGAACCAAGCAGTGAGTTTGAAAGGTTGTAAAATATTTAATCCAAGGATGAATTGCTGTTCCTCAAATGTCCAGGGAGCTTCAGTAGGAAGTGAAGTTCAGAGAAGTTAGAGTGAAATTGGGTCAGCAAGTTAAATTAAGAAGTGACCCAAGCCTCAATAGTCATCCTTACAGACTGTGCAGAGGTGCTCTAAAAATTGGTCAATGTTAGATCTCCCCACCATTAAGGAAATTACTTCATGAGTCATGAATATAGTATACTGAAATGAAAGAAATACAAATAAAACAGTTTTGTCTGGCAGGAAGGTTAGGTTCCTGACTTTTGAGAAGGGAAAGGTAAAAAGATGATGCATCACCTATGTGCAAATGTGATTTTTTTTTGCTTATGTTCTTGTCCTATTACAATCTCCTTTTATGTTGTACCATTATGCCTTTTAACCACTCCTGCTTTTCTCACCCTTACCTTTATTTTAACCACCCTGCTTATTTATTTACATAAAACCTGTTACATCTCAAATGTTATCTAATTCAACGTAAGATCTTCAACCTAAAACATTAATTCTGTTTCTCTCTCTACACCTGTTATCTAACCTGCTGAATATTTACAGCATCATCTGGTATATGTGTCATGTCTATTTTTCATTTCCCATGTATATTAACATTGATTCATAATATGCAGCTTGTGCCTCAGGGAAAAGTTGGCACTTAGGATGCCCTTTCTGAATCTCTTAGTCTGGAAAATATAATTCCTTCAGGGGTGAACAAGTCTGTACTAGAACCAAATAGCATTAAAGTGCACAGTGGATGTCTGCACCATTAATAATCTGAGAAAACAGGGCTATTTTTAACATGATTGTAGCAATTTCAAACTAAAAAATTGCATGTCTCGCTATAGGTGATTGCAGGATACTGACTATATACAGTACTTTCTGGCAGTAGAAATAAGTCAAATAAATCAAAGCATCTTCTATTTTTTGAGCAAAATATGAGTTCAACCAAGTTTTTGGAGCAAGTCCCTCAGTGAGGCCTAGTAGGTTATCTCATTGTACCACGCTTGTCTCCTTAACAATTTATTCCACCTTTACGGCATCCCTTTCATTCAGTTGTAGCCCCATTTTGCCATATGTGCTGTTCCTAGAATAATTTGTCACCCAACAGATATCTAGAATTCACTGCCATCTCTTGCACCCATGCCTCTATAAAAGCCAGCTGTGCATGTAACAAAAACCGTCAACATGAAGCTGCACTGTATGTTTCCTGACATTTGCTCTGGACAGGGCAGGCAGGGGAAACTCATTGCCTGTCTTCAGCTGATCATAACAGGGGCAAATCCATTGAATGGAATTGCAATACAGTTCTCTAGTTTGACATTTTCAAGCTTTCGAAGACAGACACTTCTAGTAATACAGGCATTGTTATGTATGTAATTTGAATTGAATTAGGTTTATTGTCATATAATCAAATGAGTATGGTGAAAAGTTTAGAAGTTGCCACTTATGGTGTCATCTTAGATAGAAAGTACCTAGGTATAGATTCTTCAGTACAAGTTCTTAAGGAAACAAAAATAGGAAAATAAAGAAATAAAAGTCCAGCATTACAGATTATAAGAATAAATGAGAAAATAAAGAATACAAAATGAAGAACAATGGTCCTTCCAACCCAGTCGACATGATTACCTAGCCTCTGACTCCAGACCATCGGTCTTCATCCAGAGGCTCTTGAGGCCAGAAGACTGATCTAGAATCACCTTGGCAGTCCATGCTGAGGCCATGCCAGGCCAAAAAACTGCCATATGCCACTGAGAGACAACCATGCTGGATAACTGCCATGCTAGACGAGGACACTGCCTCACCAGGTCCACACTGAAGCCAGGTCTCCGAGTCCGTGCCAAAGCCAGGACATCACCAAGAAGAAAGAAGGAGAGGAAAAAGAAACAAAAGAGAAGAAATTCAGGTGTGTGTTACCCGTTTAAGAGAGTAGGTCAGGTGATCTGGAGGTGGAAGGTAAATAGACTGTCTAAGAACTATTGCAAAGGATGTGCAATAGAGTTTTCCCTATTCAAGTCTATCATTCATCTACACACATACACAAATAGAAATTGTTGTAAAAGCTCAGCATGTCTGGCAGCATCTGTGAAGAAAAATCAAAGTTAACGTTTCTGGTCCAGTGACCCTTCCTCAGAACCCCACTTCCTCACTACCGTTCATCTACCTTGTGTTCTAGTTATGTTCTAGTGAACCACAAACATGTTAAGCAAGAAACAGGATCATCAACTAGAAAACATATTGTGATATTAATCAATGCAGATTTAAAAATAAAGGCAGCTTTGTAAAGGACATTTGCTCCCATTTCTTTCATACTATTCCTGATATAGATACAATACAAAGAAATTATTATTTCAAAAGCATTCTTTAATATTCTTTCTAACACCTTGTTACTATGTTTTGATCCTCATTTCGTTTTCATTCTTAGGCAGAGTTGTGTGGGACAACAAAGTGGAACTGCCTGTCATTTGTATATGGATTGTGTGGGGAGACAGTGTGGGTGGTGGTGATGGGAAGATATGTAGGGTTGTGTGGGGAGACAGTGTGGGTGGTGGTGACAGGGAGATCTGTAGGATTGTGTGGGGAGACAGTGTGGGTGGTGGTGTTGAGAAGTATGTAGGGTTGTGTGGGTGGTGGTGAAGGGAGGTATATAGAAGTGTGTGGTGAGACAGTATGGGTGGCGGTGACGTGTGTTGGGGTGGGAGGTATGAAAATAGCCCAGAATGAAAGTACCTTCAATTTAGGAACCAATTTTGAGAGTCTTGGTCCGACAGCTAGTTGAGACCTGGAAAGAAATAATGGTGAGAAAGTGCTAAAAATCTGGGAACCAACTACCATTTTGTGTACACCACTAGCATTAGTTGATGGGTTACCTTAGAGATAAAGAGAAATGGGCTATCGATTATTTGTTTAAGGAATAGTTAGCCTGGCTATTTTGATGGCCAGATAGTCATTTGGAGTAGCATGGATTGGCGTTTTCAGACAAGACCTTCTGGAAGTTTCCAAAAAAAATTAAAGATTCCATGGGACAAATCCCCTACATCTAGAATCCTCTGGAAACCTGTTAATGTCAAAGACTTCAAAAGATTCTACTTCTGTTATTCAGGAAATGTTAAAAACATAGTCTAACTCCTGGGTTAATATTAAGCTGACACACTCAGCTTACCATCTCCCCACTAACAACTGACCCCTATAACTCCTGCTGTCCTAACAACAACCATCAAAACATCTCCCTGGAACCCAACATCACATTTCTCACTGTAGCTGGCTGTGATAGCTCTCAGCTACCGACAATGGCACCCATCTCCTGACACATTACCAATATATTTACCCTTTCCCAGCAATTGTCCAAGTAGCTGGCTGTGCTGCTGGTCACTTACAACATTGCTTGCTATGACCTGTTTGAAAAACTGTGCTGAATCTCAAGTTCCACTATTCACAAGATTCAGCACAAAAGCTCATCAATGTATGCAAGTCCCCAGTTTACCATTTTGATGGTTAGATCCATAGAAAATACAGACCAGGTTTCCATACTTAACAAGAAATAATGTTTGCTACAAATAAATAATATCTAGTCACAGGTAAACAAGCTGAACGAGCAGCATATACCTGTTCTAGTTGAAACTTTAATTCCCTTCTAAAATAGCTGAACCATATAGGTAGGCACAGGTAAATAAAAGCAATGGTGTTGTGGGTGGAGTGAAAGTTACTGTAGAAACAGTTCATAGCACTAATCCATAGGATTCAATGAGATGTTCCTTTTGCAACCCAAATTCTTCTGTTCTTCAACCTCCTTCTCTAGTTTCTTTCACTTCCTTGCAGGAGGCATAGAGTGTTTGGTACACACATTACAAATTCTCTTACTTATTGGGTAAAGATAACAGCTTACAGCAACCAATGGGAGAAAATAACTGGCTTCCTTCAGGCTTTACATATTTTATTGCAGAGATATAGGGACACAGAGCCTGTTCTTCCAATAGTCCTGACACTACTCCCAATTTAATGTCAACTCCCAAGCAGTTCACCTGTATAGGAGCCAATCAGAGAACCATCATCAGGCTGATGACCTCCGGTATCTACAATTGTACAAACTAATCACGTTAGAAGTTGTGGCATTGATAGCCAGAGACTATTTCCCAGGGCAGAAATAACTAACATGAGGGGTCATAGTTTTAAGCTGGTTGGAGGAAAGTATAGAGGGGATGTCAGAGGCAGGTTCTTTACACAGAGTTGTGAGAGCATGGAATGCATTGCCAGCAGCAGTTGTGGAGGCAGGGTCATTACGGACATTTAAGAGACTCCTAGACATGCAAATGGTCACAGAAATATGAGGGTGCATACATGAGGATCAGTGGTAGGCACAACATTGTGGGCTGAAGGGCCTGTTCTGTGCTGTACTGTTCTATGTTCTAAAAGCACAGTAGGTCAGGCAGTATCCAGGGATCAGGAGAATTAACATTTTGCGCATGAGCCCTTCATCAGGAATGTGATGAATTAGTCACGTTGCCAGCTGAATCTCATGGTTAGAATGTGAAGCTCACTATTAAAGGAAAAAAGTAACTGCTGAGTTGCAATCTGTGCTTTCCATGTCTCAGAATATTTGAGATATAATTGAATGAATTAGCTTTATTGTCACATGTATTCAAATAAGTACAGTGAAAAGTTTATAAGTCGCCACTTACAGTGCCATCTTAGAAACAAAGGTACCTAGGCACATTACTTGGTTACAGAATAGAGAAATGAAGAATAAAAAGTATACATTACCACTATACACAGTATTTCCATAGATCAGGAAAAGCAAGAAAACAAAGTTAAAAAGACAAACACCTATGACTCTATGACGCAGTGTCCCTCCTTAGGCTCTCCTCAGTAGACCTACATAGTGGACCTCCATGTAGTCTGACAGCTGGCTGCCATCATACCCTGCATTGGGCCACTATCCCCGGCTCACACTGGACTGCTGTCAGTATGCTCCCCCTCCAGACTGCTATCCCAGCTCTGAGCTGGGCCACTGCCAACACACTTTGCAGTGGGCCACTGGTTGCTGGTGTCCCTACTCTGGCTGCTGTTGTCTCCACCAACCACTGATCTTGCTTTGGAGGCCAGGAGTTGAGGCTGAGAGAAGGGAGAGAACAGAGGAGACAGGGAAGATAAAAAAGAAAAACAAGAAAACAAATCGATTGAGCGGAGCAGATCTGGCTGGAGCGTCCTACTCCTCTGCCATCTCTTGGACTCTGTGAAGTCTAAGATTGTCTAGTGAACCTTCTTAACTTGTGAAGTCTATGTATGCATTTTAGAATAACTTTATAGTTTTAAATTCATACTATTTGAAGATCATAATTCAAATGTTTTTCATTCTTAAAAAGGAAGAAATATTGTAAGTAACCCAGACTGCACAAGTTATCCCCTAACTATCCGTTGACTTTGATTCCATTTGTGGATGAATTGATGAATTGCAAGCTCTGCAGTTCCACCTTGTTCAATTTCTTTTGTAAGTAATGGGTGTTAGTATGAGTGTCACAACATGAGTTGCTCTGTCTGGGGAAAAGGGGCAGATTGGACGCTGTGAGCGATTCACAATTATTTCAAAGCAAAATAGATTTCTATATGCTCATTCCTGATGAAGGACTTATGCCCGAAATGTCAATTCTCCTGCTCCTCAGATGCTGCCTGACCGACTGTGCTTTTCCAGCACCACACTCTTCGACTAGATTTGTATATGTGCATGTTTTTGGAAAAGGCATTCCAAGGTAGTGTCTAAGTTCATCTAACAAAAACAAGCTTGCATTTATACAGTGTCTTTTATAAAACAGTTGGACATTCCAAAGTGCTTCAGTCAATATGTGTAAAAGTTAATACAATTTGTTGAGTCTATATAGTTACTTTTGACCAATGCTTGTTGTACAAAAATAATGAAGAATGACCTGTATTTTACTGAATCTAAGCTTTTTTTTTGTATTTAATACTGTTCCTCGTGGATCTGCTTCTTGAAAGTATAAAAAGGCACTTACATTTTTTACAGCTCTAATGGACTGGTTATCTTGCATGCCTTATTCAGGACGTGAAGCATTTTTCAAGCTACAGTGATATATGAGCAGCATGTCTCATTTTGTTAGGATTAGGAGACCAGCTAAATTAGATCGTTCCATACCTTTTTGGCTTTGTATGGACACAGTATATCTGCTGTGACAAATTTCAAAACATTTCAAGCATTTCACTGAATTGCCTAAAAGCTTAATGTTACGTTGGTCATAAATTTTATCCAGAAAGGAGTTGTAATGAAGTGCACAAAACTGCAGATAGCATTAATGCTGGTTGTTATCTTTCAAGGATTCTCCAAATTAGATGCATGATACTTAATAAAAGTATATGTCTTTTAAAAGAGAAATCATGAAGTGGTGGATGGAGAGGTTTGTCCCTTCTCCCAAGGTTCTGTCTGATATAATCACAGACAACTATAAGATCATCTGCAGAATTTCACTCTCTCCTGTAGGATCATGCTAGATAGTGTATAATTGAAGGAAATGAAATTTCAGGTTAAGTGATATAATCAAAGTTAAGAGTTTCACCAGTGAATACAGAGGTGAATCAGTGACTATCATAATGCAGCAGTCAAATTAATGACGTAGAAACAGCAGCTATGCCTACAAAAAGCCGAATGTGCTCCTTACTGCCTGTGATCACTCTCACCTGGATAAATGGGATATTTCATCTTTCTTTTCAGTAAGAGTCTTTCTGCCTGTTCATTCCTCGAAGCATTAGACCAATGTAATTGAGACTGATTGATTGATTTAATGCTTTGCTTATGGTTATACTTATACTAAACTCATAAAGTCGCCATAAAGTTCGAGAGGATCATAAGAATGTTCTCTTAACTAGTGCAGTTTAACCTGAGTGTCACCATACATCAAGCAAGGGGTTGAGAAGGTGGATCTTCATGGTAACCTGCCAGTGTGGGAATTGAAGCTGCACTGTTCATATCACTCAATATTGTCAACCAGCTGTCCAACCAGATGAATTAACAAACCCCTTGTGATTGTAGTACGTATAGACCAGGTTACCAAAAGAGTGTGCAATCTACTTAAGATGGAGAGGTGAGAACCAGAAATTATTTAATCACATGCAGGAGAGGTAAGCTGCGAGTGAAGGTTAGAAAAATATTTCATTCCAACAAGCCAGATAAAAGACAGTTAAGAAGATCTTACGAAGCTTGATGAGCTTCCAGAGCTCTGACAGGAGGTCGGCAATTGGAGTTGTGTTTCGATGCCTCTCTGTTGGAGTTGAGCAGCTAGTGAACACTTCTTGGCAGTGGAGGTGTTACATCTCACTTGGAGTAGTGCACTGGAAATAAAGCCTCACTTTTCCTGGAGCCTTTACAAAAGTTAAAGATTTTTATAAATACAAAGAATTCTTAACTTGTCTTTTAGATTGAAACAAAGCACTGACCAAGTTTTTGTAATAAACAATATTTATCATTTATTATAAATAAATAGATTCTAGTTACAGGTAAACAAGCATGAACAGCCATAAATGAAAACTTTATTATTTAAAACTCTATTCTTTTGCTGATCAGAATTCTCTTTCTCAATCTTCCTTCTTCAGATACTTTCACTTCATCAGACTGGCCAATGGACTAAGGAGTGGCAGATGGAGTTTAATTTAGACAAATATGAGATGTCACACTTTAGTAAGGCAAATCAGGGCAGGATTTATACCATTAATAGTAGGACCCTGGGGAGTGTTGCTGAACAAAAAACCGAGGGGTTCAGATGTATATTTGTTGAAAGTGGAGTTGCAGGTAGACAGGATGGTGAAGGAGGCATTTGGCATGCTTGCCTTCATTGGTTATAACATTAATAGTATGAGTTGGAATATTATGCTGTGGCTGTATAGGACCACTGTTGAGGCCACCTTTGGAAAATTATGTAGAATTCTGGTCATCCTTCAATACGAAGGATGTTGTTAAACTTGAGGGAGTGCAAAAAAGCATTTACAAGGATGTTGCTGCGAATGGAGGGTTTGAGTTATAGGGAGAAGTTGAATAAGCTTGGGCATTTTTCCCTTGGAGCATCAAAGACTGAGGGTGACCTTATAGAGGTTTATAAAATCAAGAGGGGCAGAGAAAGGGTGAATAGCCAAAGTCTTTTTTCCAGGGTGGGCAAGTCCAAACCTAGGGGCCAAAGGTGAGAGAGGAAAGATTTAAAAAGGACCTGAGGGGCAACATTTTCAAGCAGAGGATGGTGCATGTATGGAACAAGCTGGCAGAGGAAGTGGTGGAGGCAGGTACAACATTAAAAGACATCTGGATGGGTATATGAATAGGAAGAGTTTAGAGGAGTCTGGACCAACGCTGGCAAATGGGACTAGGTCAGATTGGGATATCTAGTCAGCATCATGGAGTTAGACCAGAGTTCTGTTTCTGTGCTGTGTGACTCTGACTTGTTTGTAGGAGGTACTTGTACTAGGAGGATGAAATAAAGTAGTTATCTTTTGGCTTATAAAGTCATAGAGTCATAGAGATGTACAGCATGGAAACAGACCCTTTGGTCCAACCCATCTATGCCGACCGATAACCCAACCCAACCTAGTCCCACCTGCCAGCACCCAGCCCATATCCCTACAAACCCTTCCTATTCATATATCCATCCAAATGCCTCTTAAATGTTGCAATTGTATCAGGCTCCACCACTTCCTCTGGCAGCTCATTCCATACATGTACCACCCTCTGCATGAAAATGTTGTCCCTGAGGTCTCTTTTATATCTTTGCCCTCTAGTTCTGGAATCGCTGACCCCAGGGAAAAGACTTTGCCTATTTATCCTATCCATGCCCCTCATAATTTTGTAAACCTCTATAAAGTCACCCCTCAGCGTCCGGTACTCCAGGGAAAACAGCCCCAACTTATTCAGCGTTTTCCTAAAGCTCAAATCCTCCAACCCAGGCAACAGTTTTTTCTGAGCCTTTTCAAGTTTCACAACATCTTTCTAATAGGAAGGAGACCAGAATTGCATGCAATATTCCAACCGTGGCCGAACCAATGTCCTGTACATGACCTCCCAACTCCGGTACTCAATACTCTGATGCCTTCTTCACTATCCTATCTACCTGTGACTCCACTTTCAAGGAGTTATGAATCTGTGCTCGCATCTAAATCATTTATGTAAATGACAAAAAGTAGAGGACCCAGCACCGATCCTTGTGGCACTCCACTGGTCACAGGCCTCCAATCTGAAAAACAACCCTCCACCATCTCCTTCTGTCTTCTACCTTTGAGCCAGTTCTGTATCCAAATGGCTAGTTCTCCCTGTATTCCGTGAGATCTAACCTTGCCAATCAGTCTCCCATGGGGAACCTTGTCGAATGTGATATAGATCACATCAACCATTCTGCCCTCATCAATCCTCTTTGTTACTTTTTCAAAAAACTCAATCAAATTTTTGCAACATGATTTCCCACACGCAAAACCATGTTGACTATCCCTAATCAATCCTTGCCTTTCCAAATACATGTACATCCTGTTCCTCAGAATTCCCTCCAACAACTTGCCCACTATCGACATCAGGCTCACTGGTCTATAGTTCCCTGGCTTGTCCTTACCATCCTTCTTAAACAGTGGCACCACGTTAGCCAATCTCCAGTCTTCTAGCACCTCACCTGTGACTATCGATGAAACAAATATCTCAGCAAAAGGCCCAGCAATCACTTCTCTAGCTTCCCACAAAGTTCTAGGGTACCCCTGATCATGTACTGGGAATTTATTACTTTTATGCGTTTCAAGACATCCAGCCCTTCCTCCTGTGTAATGTGGGCATTTTGCAAGATGTAACCACCTATTTCCCTACAGTCTATATCTTTCATATCCTTTTCCACTTTAAATACTGATGCAAAATACTCATTTAGTATCTCCTCCATTTTCTGCGGCTCCACATAAAGGCCTCCTTGCTCATCTTTGAGGGGCCCTATTCTCTCCCTGGTACCCTTTTGTCCTTAATGTATTTGTGAAAACTCTTTGGATTCCCTTAATTCTATTTGCCAAAGCTATCTTCTGTCCCCTTTTTGTCCTCCTGATTTTCTTCTTAAGTATACTCCTACTTCCTTTATACTCTTCTAAGGATTCACTCGATCTAACCTTTCTATACCTTTTTCTTACTGCAGAGAAAAAAGACAGCTTCTGCCTGTCTGGAGATTGATTGCTTCTCCCAAACAATCACATCCACAAGCTGTTCGTTCACTTGGAGCCAATCACATTGCTGTTGGCAAGCAGAAGGCCTTTGTCATTGATTTGTTATTTGCTTGCGAAAGCTCCATTCATAAGCACCTATTGGCCTCAGCTTATCTATAAATTAGACTTCAACAACAGCTTTAAAAAGCAATTATGTAAACATAACTTTAAATGAGTGTCATGTTACTTGCTTTTCAAAAGCAATAATCACCCTGCAATAGTATTTGTTTTAGAAATCATAGAGTCATAGAGACATACAGCATGTTTCTAAAACGGTTTTATTTTGCCATTTCAGTCTAACATCGAAAACCCAGAATGATGAACAGATATGGTCTGTACGTGCCAAGCACTCAGAGTCATAGATTCCAATAGCGTGGATGCAGAGGCTTTGGTCCAACACATCCATGCCGACCAAGTTTCCCAAACTAAATTAATTCTACTTGTCTACATTTGGCCCATATCTCTGTAAACCTTTCCTATGATGTGGAGGGCAAGATGGAGACATGACTGCAAGGGGATCAGGACTGGAATCTAAATATCCAAAGATACACAACCTATCAAAAAGACAGGCAGGTCGGAAAAGGGGTTGGGTTACCTGGTTCGTAAAAAATGAAATTAAATCAATAGCAATAAACAAAGTAGGGTCAGATGATGTAGAATCTGTGCGGGTAAAGTTGAGGAACCTCAAAGGTAAGAAAACTATTACGAGAGTCATCTACAGATCTCCAAACAGTAGTCAAGATTTGGGGCATAAGATACACAAAGAGATAGGAAAGGCTTGTAAGAAAGCAACATTACAGTGATCCTGAGGGATTTTAATATGTCGGTGGACTAGAAAAACCAGGTTGGTAGTGGATGACGAGAAAAGGAATTTGTGGAATGTCTACGAAATGGCTTTTTGGAGCAGCTTGTGGTGGAGCCCACTAGAGAACAGACAATTCTGGATTTAGTGTTGTAAAATGAGACAGACTTCATAAGGGAGCTTAAGCTGAAGGAACCCCTAGGATGTAGTGATCATAATGCAGTTTGAGAGGGAGAAGGTGGAATCAGATGTAACCATATTACAATTGAATAAAGCAACTACAGAGGCATGAAGGAGGAGAAGAAGAGCCGAGCAGGAAAGACAGCA
Source organism: Hemiscyllium ocellatum (assembly GCF_020745735.1). NCBI lineage: Eukaryota > Metazoa > Chordata > Chondrichthyes > Orectolobiformes > Hemiscylliidae > Hemiscyllium > Hemiscyllium ocellatum. The sequence continues at coordinate 23,100,475 of NC_083416.1, read as the reverse complement.
ACAGCAGGATGTTTGGTGAGTAATTCAAGAGAAACAGCAAAAATTCATCCCAAGGATAAAGAAGCATACCAAAGGGAGGATGAAGAAACCATGGCTGACTAGGAACGTCAGCGATAGCAAAAAAGCAAAAGTGAAAACACATGATATGGTGAAGGGCAGTGAGAAGCCAGAGGACTGGTAAGCCTACAAAGACCAACAGAGGACAATGAAGAAAGAAACAAGGAGGAAGAAGATTAAATATGGGGGGAACCTAGCTGGTAATGTTAGGAAAGATTGCATGAGTTTCTTTAGATATATAAAGAGCAAAAGAGAGGCAAAAGTGGACTTTGGGCCACTGGAAAATGAAGCTACAGAAGTAGTAATAGGGAACAAAGAAATGGCTCAGTAACTGAATAAGCACTTTGCGGCAGCTTCATGGTATAAGACACAGGTAACATCCTAAAAGTTCAGGAGAGTTACTGGGCAGAGATAAGTATGGTGGCCATTACAATGGAGAAGGTGCTAGAAAAAAACTGAGAGGTCTGAAAGTTGATAAATCACCTGGACCAGATGTGCTACACTTTAGAGTTCTGAAGGAGATAGTTGAATCGACAGTGGAGACTTTAGTACTGACGTTTCAAGTATCACTGGAGTAAGGGAGGGTCCCAGAGGACTGGAAAATTGCTAATGTAAATCCCCTATTTAAGAAGTGAGCAAGACAACAGATGAAAAATTATAGGTCAATTAGCCTGATCTCAGTTTTTTTTTAGATTAGACTTTTTTTTAGATTAGACTTACAGTGTGGAAACAGGCCCTTCGGCCCAACAAGTCCACACCGACCCGCAACCCACCCTTACCCCTACATTTACCCCTTACCTAACACTACGGGCAATTTAGCTTGGCCAATTCACCTGACCCGCACATCTTTGGACTGTGGGAGGAAACCGGAGCACCCGGAGGAAACCCACGCAGACACGGGGAGAACGTGCAAACTCCACACAGTCAGTCGCCTGAGTCGGGAATTGAACCCGGGTCTACAGGCGCTGTGAGGCAGCAGTGCTAACCACTGTGCCACCGTGCCGCCCACCATGTTGTTGAGATTTGGAGTACATTGTGAAGGATGAGATTACAGAATATTTGGAAGTGCACGGTAAAATAGGGCAAACTCAGCCTGGTTTCATCAAGGGGAGGTCTTGCCTTGCCTTACCTGTCTGTTAGAATTCTTTGAGGAGAACCAATAGATGTTATCTATCTGACTTCCAAAAGGCCTTTTATAAGGTGCTGCACAGGAAGCTGCTGAGTAAGATAAGGGCCCATGGTGTTCGATGCCATGTTCTAGTCTGGATAGAAGACTGATTGCCTGTCAGAAGATAGAGAGTGGGGATGAAAGGATCTTCTCAGGATGGAAACCAGTGACTAGTGGTGTCTCACAAGGGTAGTATTGGGACCACATCTTTTCACTTTATACATTAATGATCTGGATGAAGGAACTGAGTGCATTCTGGCTAAATTTGAAGATGATACAAAGGTAGGTGAAGGGGCAGGTAGTATTGAGGAGGCAGTCAGGCTGCAGAAAGATTTAGACAGGTTAGGAGAGTGGGCAAAGAAGTGGCAGATGAAATGCAACATGGGAAAGTATGATGTCATGCACTTTGGTAGAAAGAATAGAGACATGGACTATTTTCTTAATGGGGAGAAAATTCACAAATCTGAAGTGCAAAGGGGCTTGGGAGTCCTAGTCCAGATTTCTCTTAAGGTAAACTTACAGGTTGAGTTGGTATTTAAGAAGGCAAATACAATGTTGTCATTCATCTGGAGAGGACTAAAATTTAAAAGCAGGGATATACTTCTGACATTTTATAAGCCTCTGATCACACCACATTCAGAGTGAGCAATTTTGAGCCCTCTGCATCAGGAAAGATCAATTGGCCCTGTAGAGGGTCCAGAGGAGTTTCACAAGAATGATCTAAGGAATGAAAGACTTAACATATGAGGAATGCTTGAAGACTCTGGGACTATACTCGATGGAGTTTAGAAGGATGAGGGGAATCTGACTGAAACTTACAGAATACTGAAAAGCCTGGACAGAGTGGATATTTCCATTGGCAGGAGAGATGAGGACCTGGGGGCCCATCTGAAGAGTAAAGGGAAGACCTTTTAGAACAGAGATAAAGAGAAGTGTTTCTAGCCAGAGAATGGTGAATCTAAGGAATTCATTGCCACTGAAGGCTGTGGAGGTCAGGTCATTGAGTATATTTAAAACAGAGATAGATTGGTTCTTGATTGCCAAGGGGATCAAAAGCTATGAGGACAAAACAAGAAAGTGGGGTTGAAAGACCTATCAATCATGATTGAATGGCGGAGCAGATTCGGTGGGCTGAATGGCCTAATTTTAGCTCTTGTGTCTTATGGTCTTATGGTCCTATTCATGTACTTATACAAATGTCTTTTAAATGTTGGAACTGTACCTGCATCCACCACTTCCTCTGGCAGATCATTCCACACAGAAATCACTCTCTGTGTGAAAAAGTGGCCCCTCAGGCCCCTTTTAATTTTTCTCCTCTCACCTTAAAAATATGTCCCCTAGTTTTGAACTCACTCATCCTCGGGAAAAGACTTTTGCTATTCACTTTATCTGTGCCCCTCATGAATTTATAAATCTCTGTAAGGTTGCTCCTCAACCTCCAACAATCCATTGAAAAAGTCCTAGTCTATCCAGCCTATTCTTATAACTCAAACCGTCTAGTTGCAGCAGTATCCTGGTAAATCTTTAATAATATTTAATAATATCCTTCCTATATTAGGACGACCAGAACTGTACATAGTACTCCAAAAGTTGTCTCACCAACATCCTGTACAGCCTCAATAAGTCCCAACTCCTATACTCAATCGTCTGAGCAATGAAAGCAAGAATACCAAATATCTTCTTGACAAATTTGTCTACCAGTGATCTAATTTCAGAAATTATGTACCTGAATCTCACGGTCTCTCCACTCAACAACATGACCCAAGGCCCTACCATTACCTTCATAAGTGCTGCTCTTGTTTGTTATACAAAATGCAAAACCTTGCATTTATCCAAATTAATCTCCAATATTCCTCCTCAGCCCATTGGACCAATTGATCAAGATCCCTTTGTATTTTGAGATAACCTTCTTCACCACTGACTATATCATCATTTTTGCTGTCATCCGCAAACTTACTAACCATGCCTCCTAAATTCTCATCCATCACGTATATAAATTACAAACTAATATGGACCGAGCACCAATCCCTTGCGGAACATTGCTGGTCACAGGCCTCCACAAAACAACGCTCACCACCGCAATCTGTCTTCTATAGTTAAGTCAACTTTATATCCAATTGGCAAGTGCTCCCTGAATCCCAGGTGATTTAACATTACTAGTTAGTCTACCATATGGAATCTTGACAAAGGTTTTAGTAAAGTCCAGGCAGATAACGTGCATTGCTGTGGTCTCAGCAATCTTTTGGTTACATCCTCAAAAATCTCAATCAAGTTTGTGAGACATGCTCTCCTATACATTTGTGAGACACGACTACCCATTCCTGTCCTATCACTAATCAGTCTTTGCCTCTCCAAATGCATGTAAAGCCTTTCTCTCAATAGCCCCCTACAACAACTTATCCACCACTAATGTCAAACTCGGAGGTCTGCTGTCCTCAGACTACTCCTTACAGCCTTTCTTAAATACAATCACAATGATAGCCACTTTTGGAATACTGTGTGCAGTTCTGCTGATCGTAACATAGGAAAGATATTATCAAAATGGAGAGGGTTTAGAAATAATTCATGAGGATATTGCTGTGACTAGAGGGTTTGAGTAGTAAGAAGAGGCTGGATAGACTAGGACGTTTTCACTAGATTGTAGGGGATTGAGGAGTGACCTTATAGAGGTATATAAATTCACGAGCGACACAGATAAAGTGAATTGCAAAGGTCTTTTCCCTAGGATGGGTGAGTTCAAAACTAGCCACCCCCAGTCATCTAGCACCTCACCTGTGGTTGTAGATGGTACAAGTATCTCTGCTAGGGGCCCTGCAATTTCTTTCCTCAATTTCCACAATATCCTAGGATACACTTGATCAGTTCCCGGAGATGTTTTTTAAAGACCTCCAGCACTTCCTCTTCTGTAGTTAGTATTGTTTTCAAGACATCATTTATTTCTCCTAGTTGCCACTCTACATTTCTTTCTACATTCATTTAGTATCTCTCCCATCTCCTATGGTTGCACACATAGTCAACTTCATTAATTTTAAGGTGCCCTAGTCTTTCCCTAGTTGCTCTTTTGCTCTTAACGTCCTTATAAATTCTCTTTAGATTATCCTTAACTTTACCTGCCAAAACAATCTCATGTCCTCTTTTTGCTTTCCTGATTTTCCTGTTATGAATGCACCAAGACCCCTTATACTCTTCAAGAGGTTCACTTGATTCCAATTGTCTATACTTAATATATGACTCCTCCTTATTCTTGATCAGAGCCTCAATATCTTTATTCACCCATTGCTCCTTGCTCTTATCAACCTTACCTTTTACTCTAACTGGAACATAATGAGTCTGAACTCTTGTTATCCCACTTTGAAAGCCTTCATCTTGCGAGTTGTCCCTTTACCTGCAAACAGTCTACTACAGTCAACTCTTGAAGTTCTTATCTCATACCATCAAGATTTGTTTTTCTCCAATTAAGAGCTTTAACTTTTATACAAGGCCTATTCTTTTCCATAACTGTTTTAAAACTACTATACAATCATGCTCAATGGTCAAAAGTGCTTGTCCAATAACACTTCAATTACTTTCCCTGCCTTATTTCCCAAGAGAAGGTCAAGTTTTCCTCCTCCCCTAGTAGGTACATGTACATATTGATAAATAAAGATTTCTTGAACACGTTTAACAATTCATTACCTTGGCTTTTTGCCTTCCTTTAACTATCCCATTTTCTATCCCTTGCAGATTTATGTGGTTGATGGAAAAATAGTTTTGTTTATAGATTGACTCACCCACCTGCTATTATTGCTGCTTGTCTTGCAATTGTAACCTTTTGGTCCCCTAAATGGATTCCTCTTGCTGGAAGTAGTGAGCTTGTGAACTCCCCTGGAAAATAATCTGTCTAAGAGCTTCATACATGAACTCAATTTCTAATACTCATATACATGAATCAAAATACTTTGCTTCACCCTTTCAAATGCAGTAAAGGATTACCTAGCTGTTTATTTATGTTCCAGGACCTTTGGTGATATACCTCAGGCACTAATCATTTACTTTACAATCCAGAGCAAAATAGTGGTAAAACATAAATTTCCTATGCTTCACCCATTAATCTTCTTTGCATGAGCAATGTGTAGTCCTATTTTTGCCAGTTCATTTGTCGAGCCATTTTCTTACATGACATGAAGAATGCCTTGATACCCTTTTCCTCAAATTTCAGTCTGGCATGTGTAAACTTAAATGTTTCCTGTTTGGACTTTAAAAGATGATGCGGATTGTCCCCCCAAGGCCTGCAACAATATCTGATGACTCCAGTTTCAACTGTTACCTTTTAAGCTGAAATTCTCTCACTGTCTGTTCTTGGCAATTCTAATTCGGGTCTTCTGATTTCCATTTTTCTTCAGTCCATTTCTTTATCTTTATCTTTTCCTTCCTTTGGAATTCCATTCCTGATATTTCATTTCCTTCTCATGCTCAGATTGCCTTAACAATAACCAAATAACACCTGATTCCAATCTTTCACTAGTTGGAGTAGCTGATGTCTCTCGTATTTACTCTAAATTCAAATGCTTTGCTAGAACATCAACTACCTCTGCCTTTGTAGTTCTGCCAGGCAATGCTATCTCCAGTTTAATTGCCAATTCAATCAATCTGTGTTTTGAAAGTTCTTAAGACTGTTGGCAACAAACTCTGTCACTTGCAGGAAATTCTTTTGCCGTTTTTAGTGCTGTATCTTCAATATAATTCAGAACCTAGCATTTTCCTTCACCTGTATTTTTTAGCAGTGTCAGATGCTCATTGTCTGCTTCAAGTAAAATCCGGGATGAGAGTTCCCAAACTTTAACATGAATTATGCTCACCTTGAATGTTAATGCTGTTTACCCAAAGATGTTGATTGACCCAGTTCAGTATTTTGTTGCAATTTCCAGAAGAATTTTGCTCATCCATTTGTTCCATCCTTTGTAAATCAACTAAACAGATGCATCTTTATTTATTAATTTACAAGCTGTGGGAGTCACTGGCTGAGTTTTCCTTGAGAATATGGTAGTGAGCTGCCTTCTTGGACTGCTGCATTCTATTTGGTATAAGTAGACCCAAACGAGCATTAAAAAGAAAATTCCAGGATATTTCCTGACAATACTTCAGCAGCTGTGATATATTTCCAAGTCAGGATGGTGTCTGGTTTAGGAACTTTGTAGATGGTGGAGTTCTCGTGTATTTGCTGACTTTGTCCTTTTTGTTGGTAGTGATCATTGTTTTGGAAAGTGCTCTCTAAGAAACCTTAATGAAGCCTCTTTGCAGAAGGAAAGGAATAAAAATCTGAACATTGTTATTGTTGGAAATTTGATAACTGCATAATTAGCTCTCACCTGATTTTATGAAATCCCCAGCATTTGGAAGCGAGGGTGGAGTGCTGCACAAGTGTTTAGAAAACATTAGAGCCCAGCTTGGTCTGATGAGAAAGTGGTGTGAACTGGGCTGCACGACTGCACCATCTGCTTGTATGACATGAAATGTGTAAATTGCAAGGGTTGAAAACAACTCTAAGTATTGCACAGATAGCAATCGTAAACTGATCCAACTGAATGGATCTAATGATGTGATCACAATGGGACTGAAGCTTCAGATGTATATAACTATCACTAAAAATTCCAAGATTGCATCCTGTTATGCTATTGACCACAGTAGGTGCTATTTTCTGCTTTTTTGTAATATTCTGCAGATTGGGTTTTCAATCCAAATTTAGGAAACTGATTCCTCAGGATCTTGATCACACTATAATTCTTCATCATTGACATGGTGCATAGTCCCTAATTAGCCTGGAGGTGAACAGTTGGTGGCACTACTTGTCAAGTAATTCGATTAACACCAGAAACATCTGCAGTAATGATATATAGTGATGTGATGAAACCACAGTTTCATGATGAATGGAAAGAGCTGGCTGGGGATTGAACTCTAATCTCATGCTCCTTATTCACTGCTTGCTGAATGTCCATGGAGTTCAGTTGCTGTGGCTTGGAAGACAACTTGCAGGTGATGATTGAAATACCTTCACAGAAGCCCATTTCCCATCACCAAGTCACCCTTTATTTACACTTAGGAAATGTTTGACACTGATTCAACTCCCTCAGAGCTAGCTGTCAGAGTGAACATGGTGTCTGTAACAAAAACAGAAGTTGCTGGAAAAGCTCAGCAGATCTTTTCTGTGAAGGGAAATCAAAGTTAATGTTTCAAGTCCAGTGACACTTCCGCAGAAGAAGGGTCCCTGGACTCAAGTTTGATTTTTGTTCACAAATGCTGTTAGACCTGCTGAGCTTTTCCAGCAACCTTTGCTTCTGTTTCTGATTTACAGCATCCATAGTTCTTCTGGTTTTCATTTAAGATGTTTGACGCTGCTGGTTTCATCTATCACCCAGGACTCCCTTGGACCAGATTAACAGTTCTAATTAGGGAACTCATCCTATGAAATCAACTTGGTTGACCTCAGTACACTCACTACAATGATGTTCGCATGCATCCTGTCCTTCTGGATTGAAGTGGTTGTGGGTTTAGAAGGAGCTGTTGAAAAGAACTTTAATGAATTTGACAGCGCATCTTGTAGTCAGGACACATTGCTGCTACTGAGTGTTGGTGGTGGAGGGAATGGATGTTTGTGGATGTCATACCAGTTAAGCAGGCTGCTTTGTCCTGGATAGTGTCAAGCTGCTTGAGTGTTTCTCGAGTTACATTCATTCAGACAAGTGGAGAATATCCAATCAACTATTCCCTAGTTAGGGGAAATTGAAGACAGAGAATAGAAAATATTTCTTATGTTTGCCAAGTCTGTGACCTGGGGCATTATCTAAAGATTAGAGTCAAGCATTTGGAATGAAATGAAAAAAAGACTGTTTTACACACACAATGCTGTTGAAGGTTGGAACTCTCTTTTTCAGATGACAGTTGATCTGGATCAATTAATCTAGATCTGAAATTGGTGAGTTTTTGTTGACCAAAGTATTAATGGGTAAAGTCATGGAGCTGCCAAGCTCACCAAACTATGAAACAGACAAGAAAGACTATATTTGCCTACTCCTGTACGGACATTTCTTTTTTCCTATAATTTGGTAGACCCAGCAATTAAAAGCACTTCTGTAATGTAAAACTATGGATTAGATTTCTGTTTTGTGCTGGCTGACACTGATTTATGTAGTGGTAGGGACACTACATTTGTCCTGAGTACTCTGACACCAAGGATACAAGGAAACTGACCGGTGATCCTGCGTGATCACTACTTAATGATTCTTTTTGGGTATCGAATAGGGTAGGGTATGATGTGTTCATGGACCAATAATAAAGAGTGGTGACTAAAGAACTGTAGACTCATGCCCTAGCAAGTGTGAAGAACTTGGGATGTGCTATTTAGGAGTGAAATTTTATTTGGCATCATTCATCAAAGTGATCTCTTTTTCTTCACAATCTTGTAGGAATCAAACTCTGACTTGGTGCCTGCATTAAAATTTTACTCCTATATGTCACACTGGAAATGAAAGCAGAATACTGCATAATAATCTGATGAAAACTGGTTTGAAAATACTCTGGAGCTTGGCATTTATGATACATGCTCAGGGGTGGGGATGCGGAGTTAGAGGTGGCAGAGATGCAAGACTTTGCACTGAAAAATGGTCAGATAATTACTCCTTTTAAATCATTTTTCCTAAAAGCCAAATGTCGAGGTTGCAATAATGGTATAAAAAGGCCATGACTGAATCGAAAAGTAATGCTGCCTTCATGATCCATTTTTTCTTTAAATTGCCAGTGAATTTTGAGCTCATCAAAATGAGGAAAGTGCTTTGAAAAATGGAACAAATTTTGTGCTGTGTCAAAAACCAAGTACTCCCCTGTTGGTTGAGCACCTGTTACAAGAAGAATAAAGATTATTTTTGAGTGCCTTAATAATGTGTTTTAACATTAGAAGAGCAGCTTGTACTGCCCCAAAGAGGCAATTATATATTATATGTGTCCAGCTGCAGCTTTCTACATTGCAAGAACATATCAAACATGGTTCTGTTGATCACAGTTTCAGCCCTATTTTGATTAACCCTCAAACCTCTCTTTTATATTGTGAGGCGTTTTCATCAACTGTCAATAGAAAACTCATTCACTATTTAGCTGAGATCTTCTCAGAAGTCTGGCAGTATACTTAGGAGGTGTGTATTCATAGAAATTTGGATCCAAGACCTTGATTGCTGGGTGTACTTGGTTTTCTGCATTTCTGCACCCAAGAGCAGTTAGCTTGGATATTTCTTTTGTTTATATATTATTTAAATGTGTTTCTCACTGTTTTATGCTGGAGGCCTGATAGATTAAAGATCCTCTGTTTGATTTAAATGTGTTGAGTACATTAAATTTAGTATCTAGTTTCTGTTTTAATGTAACATAAACATAATTCTGGAGCTTAGTGCGGAAATCAATGAAAACTCCAGATGCCAAGTGACACTCAACAGCAAGATCATTTGCAGTTATTGTTATACGCTTTATGATCCAGCTGGATCCTGCTTTAACCTATTTCCTATAACTGCTCTTGAGAGCAACTACTGTTAATCGTGACTCGCTTATTTATGGTTGCATTTCCGTATCTTTATTTATGGATGCAGGCAGATTAACCTGTATTCATATGCATGATCACTTTTGAAGCAGCTGTTTGGTATTAAAGCTGCCATGCCTGATTTAGCAGGAGCCAAGGGAAGGTAATTTTCTCACTCGCACATCTCTCAATGGATAGTGTGCTGCTTCCTGTTGGCATGGCTATGATATGATGCAGACAGTGTAAATCCTGGAGCATCTAATGTCTTCTTTTCCCTCTTCAGGTCCACCTTCCTACTTCTTTGGGAAGTTTCCAACTGATTTAACTCTGTTCCACACATGGTAAAGAGGTGTGCATGATTGTGAGTTTTGAAGTCAGCAAATGACCCTTGACCAATATTTATTTCTTCAAGTCATGCTCGCTCAACTGAATTGAATGAAGATTATTTTATGAAAGGGATTATTTTGTTTGGGTTTGCACCAACTTTCATAAGTTTGCCATTAAAGACAGATGAAAAAAAATTCTGTGAGGCTGGTGAATCTATGGAATTCTTTACATGGGGTCTGCTGAAGTTGGATCATTAAGTGTATTCAAGGCTACAATAGATGGATTTTTATTCAATTGAAGATTATGGGAATAAGGCAGGAAAGTGAAGTTGAGGGTTATTAGATCAAACATGATGTCATTGAGTAGTGCACCATATTTGATGGACTGAATGGCCTATTTCTGCTCCGATGTCTCTGGTCTTCAGCAGCTTGTGTCAATGGGTAGACTGATTTGCTCTAAGACTAGACTACTATTAAAACACTTGTGTTTTCTCTGTGAAGGTTGTAAGAGACATTGAAAACAATATCCTACCATTAAGATGGAGCAGGGGCCTTCCAATGCTTGGCAGTCAACATTAGCATTTGCATAACTGCAATTGACTAATAGTCACTGTTTCCTCCTATAAGCACACCAGTGAGTTTTGTCACATTTAACTATTGTATATTATAATTTCATGTTTAGATTAAGCCTATGATGCGTTTATTTGACGCATTTTAAACTACATTCACATTGAGCCATCTGTATATTGCAATATGATACTTCCAGAATACATTTGATTTGATTTGGTGCCACATCAAAGTTTGTGTGGAAAGCAAAAGAATCAGCTGTTGGGGGTAACAAATTGGCATGGATAGAGGATTGGCTGTCTAACAGAAAGCAGAAAGTAGATTGTCAGTCTTTTTCAGGATGTAATGTTTGGTGTGCCACAGGGTCTCAACTCTTTACAAGTTACATAAATGCTTTGGATGAAGAGACCAAAGGTATGGAAGCTAAGTTGACAATGTCGCAAAATTGGATAGGAAAGTAAGCTGTGAAGTGGATATAATAAGCCCCCAAAGGGCCATAAGTAGGCTGTGAATGGGCAACATCCGGCAGATGGAGAACAATATGGGAAAGTGTGAAACTGTTCATTTTGGTAGAGGAAAAAAAGAAGCATATTATCTAAATGGTGAGAAGATTGCAGAGCTATGAGATGCAAAGAGAATTAGGTGTCCTAATGTATGAATCACAGAAGATTATTGTCCAGATACAGTAAGTAACAAGGAAAGCAGATACAATGCTATGGTTTATTGTGAGGGGAATCAAATGAAAGTGGGGAGATTGTGCTTCAGTTATACAGGGCATTGGTGAAACTGCATCCGGAGTATTGTGTACTGTGCTGATTATTGTACTTAGATAAAGATATTAATGCATAGGAAGCAGTTCGGAGAAGTTTTGCTAAATTAATATCTGGAAAGAGCAGACTTCCTTGCATTGGTAGTTGTGAAGAGTCAGAGGCTACACAACTGAAGCATATAATATCCAGAAGGGACTGATGGATATAGAAAGGGTGTTTCCTTTTGTTGAAGAATCTAGAGGTAGGGATCACTTTTAAATTTAATGGAGAGCAATTTTAAGACAGATGGTGTTTTTATCTTTCAAAAGTTGACAGCCTTTAGAATTTCCTTCCACAAATGCTGTGCATGCAGAATCTATAAATATTTTTAAGGTACATGTGGATAATTCACTACAAAAAGGATGAAGGATTATTGGGAACGTAGGGTTGAGGTTAAAATCAGATTCACCCATAATCTACTCGAATGTCAGAGCATCATCAATCGGTCGAGTGGCTTGCTCTTTTTCCTTCCTCGTACATACTTTTCCACGGAAGTAGTGTGAATCCCTTTCGTAAAGATGGTCTAAATTATGGAAGTCAATCTTTCTACAAATAGCGTGAAATGTGTCTTCATTTGAAATATAATGCATTTTAAGAAAATTTCATTGAATTTATAAACTGTATTTCTTTTGCTAATAAATATATTTCATCGCCATCAATCAGATACTGCCTATGCAATTAGGACTGGAAGAACTCATCAACAGTTCAACATTCTTAAGTCATTTCTGTCAGTCTGTTCTCTCTGAAGGAGAGAATTAGCTTTTCATCTTTGTGTATACCATTTACAAACATTTTGGTAGGGATAGAAATTTGAAGGTGGGTAGCAAGTACTTAGAAAAGTATTGAAAATTGTTTAAAGATAAAATAGTTGTAAGTAAATAGAAAAGATTCTTACATAGTTAAGTTAGAAAGCTATTTTAATAATCCTTTTTTATAGGAGTGGCAAGTATCAATCTTTGCTGAGGAAAAGGTCTTGCAAGGTCTCAAACTTGCTATAGAATTGTTTAACTGACCTCAACCATGGGCTGCTATTAGTGAGAAACCTCATAGAATCCAAACAAGTCAATATTCTTTTAAATCATGGATGCCAATTTCTATATCAGATGGAAATGTAACCGAATTTGGGGAAATAAATACATTTTGAAAAATGCCCATATTGCAGAGAAGGATGTGGTAGATGTCTTAAAACGCATAAATAAGAATAAATCGCTGGAACCTGATATGAGGTCCCCTAAAACTCTGCGGTAAGCTAGGAATGATTCCTGGACCCCTTACTGAGATATTTGCACCATGGATAACCAGAGGTGAGATGCTGGAAGGTTGGCTAATGTGGTGACACTATTGAGGAAATGTAGTAATGAAAAGCCAGGAAACTATAGAGTGGTGAACCTGACATTATTAGTGGGCAAGGTGTTGGAGGAATCCTGAGGGACAGGATGTACATGTATTTGGAAAGGTAAGGACTGATTAGGGATAGTCAACATGGCTTTGTGCATGGGAAATAGTGTCACACTAACTTGATTGAGCTTTTTGTAGAAGTAACAAAAAGGACTGGTGAAGGCAGAGTGGTGGATGTGATATGTATGGACTTCAGTAAGGCTTTCAACAAGGTTCTGCATGGTAGATGCATTAGCAAGGTTAGATCACATGGATTACAGGAAGAACTGGCCATTTGGATACAGAACTTATTCAAAAGTAGGAGACAGAAGGTGGTGGTGAGGGGTCGCTTTTCAGAGGCCTATGACCAGTAGTGTACCACAAGGATCAGTGCTGGGTCCTCCATTTTTTGTCATTTATATAAATGATTTAGATGTGAATATAGGTATAGTTAGTAATTATGCAGATAACACCAAAATTGGAGATGTAGTGGACAGCAAAGAAGGTTACATCAGATTACAATAGGATCTTGATCAGATGGGCCAATGGGCTGAAGTGTGGCAGGTGGAGTTTAGATTAGATTAGATTACTTACAGTGTGGAAACAGGCCCTTCAGCCCAACAAGTCCACACCGACCAGCCGAAGCGCAACCCACCCATACCTCTACATTTACCCCTTACCTAACACTACGGACAATTTAGCATGGCCAATTCACCTGACCCGCACATCTTTAGACTGTGGGAGGAAACCGGAGCACCCAGAGGAAACCCATGCAGACACGGGGAGAACGTGCAAACTCCACACAGTCAGTCGCCTGAGTCGGGAATTGAACCCGGGTCTCAGGCGCTGTGAGACAGCAGTGCTAACCACTGTGCCACCATGCCGCCCATAAATTTAGATAATTTAAATAAATGTGGGGTGCTGCATTTTGGGAAAGCAAATCAGGGCAAGACTTATACACTTAATGGTAAGGTCCTACGGAGTGTTGCTGAACAAAGAGACCCTGGCATGCAGGTTCATAGTTCATTGAGAGTGCAGTTGTACGTAGACAGGATGATAAAAAATGCATTTGATATGTTTGCCTTTATGCATTGAGTATAGGAGTTGGGAGGCCATGTTGCAGTTGTACAAGACATTAGTTCGGCCATTTTTCAAATATTTTGTGCAATCCTGGTCTCCCTGCTACAGGAAGGATGTGAAACTTGAAAGAGTTTAGAAAAAATTTACAAGGATATTGCCAGGGTTCGAAGGTTTGAGCTACAGGAGAGCCTGAATAGGCTGGGGCTGTTTTCATTAGAGTGTTGGATGCTGAGGGGTGACCTTATAGAAGTTTATAAAATCATGAGGGGCATGGATAGAGTGATTAGCCAAGGTCTTTTCCCCAGGGTAGCAGAGTTCAAAACAAGAGGACATAGATTTAAGGTGAGAGGGGTAAGATTTAAAAGGCACCTAAGAGACATTTTTTTCACAAAGACGGTGGTGCGTGTATAGAATGAACTGCCAGAGGAAGTGGTGGAGACTGGTACAATTACAACACTTAAATGATATTTGGATGGGTATATAATATGCCATGTATCTGATGCCTTTGTCCTTCTAGATGGTAATGTTTGTGGTTTGGAAGATTCTGTCTAAGGTAACTTGATGAATATCTGTAGCACATCTTGCAGATGGTGCAACACTATTGCTTCTGAGTGTCAGTGATAGAGGAAGTGAATGTTTGAGGATACGGTGCCAATTAAATGTGGTGCATTGTCCTGGATGATGTCAATCATCTTCTGTGTTGTGGTAGTCACACTCAACCAGGCAAATGAGGACTATTCCATCATGCTCGGACCTTATAGTTGGTGGACATGCTTTGGGGAATCAGGAATTGAGTTATTGTGACAATATTCCTAGCATCTGACCTGTTCTTGTAACCACTGATGTGACTGGTCCAGTTCAGTCTCTGGTCAATGATAGTTTCAAGGATGTTGATAATGGAGGATTCAGTGATGGTAATTTTATTAAAACTCTCTTCATTTGTAAGAGTGAAACAACACTGTTAAATTATGTTGCTTCCTAATCTTTCACAGCCAGTTGTTGTTGTCATTTTCCATCTTTTTGGTCTTTTGAAGTTAACTTTGTTTATCTTTGCTGCTTTGGATCTTGAAACATGCTGTAATGTTCCCTCTAACTTCCCTTTGGTCTATGTGGTCTGTTGGATTGCACAGTCCCTTTAGGATTGCACCATAGCTGCACATTGGCAAGGGAAAGTCACCGTCCTTGGATTGTTTGTACCCATGCAGCTTAGTGGAAACATCACTATGTTAAGTAGACATGGAATTACAATCTAAAGCACAGGCATAGGTCACTTGACTGATCACACCTCATGTCGACCTATTGAATGTATTCAATCTTCTTCAGTCAATTTTTTTTCTAAATACTCCCTTTCTTCACCGCACAGCATGTTTCTATTATGAGACTATGTGTGGCTCAGTTATGCAGCCACTCATTCAGTGTTTGTTAATTCATTGCGGTTCATCTAGAAGGCATGACATCATATTGTTTTATAGGCGAATGGCCTATTACATTGCCTTCTCAAGAAGCTGCCTACAAATCTCCTGGATTTGCAACGGTTTGTTGAAGGAACCATGCTCATTGTCACGGACTTGGCAGGCACTGCCATTGGGATTTCTGCCAACAATCAGTGATTTAAAGATTGTTAGTAGGACTTTCTGAGCCTGATGTAAAAATATGGCCCATTCCTCTCTTTCCAGAAGTTAAAAACAGATTGGTTAATCAAACATAGAGCCAGGCATCTCATTTAGGTTTGTAAACTCTTACAATCATTATAGTTTTAACACTATAATGATAGTCTCACAATCAGAGAAATCCTGCTTTGGGAGTAATTCCAGAGGATCAGTTGCTGTGAAGTATGGAAGTTAAGGACAAGTTGATTTAGATTCCAATAGTTTTTATTAATCAAAAGAGGGGATAGGAAGAACATTTTTGCTCATCCTGACTGCTCACTTGATTAAGTAGATTTCAAAAATGGACATTATTTGTTTCAGGTAGTCACATTTCCTTGTGTAAAGTTGATTCAGACTTCCTCAGGGAAAATCAGTCTTGCAGTTGTGGCTTCAAAGAAGCAAAAGACAAAAGGAGCCTAATACCTTGGTCACTCTAACTTTTGTCCTTTTTTAAATATACCAGGCAGAGTTATTGTAAGGGGGAAATGCATTTGCACCTCCTGCCTCTTAAAGTGCTTAAATACACTGGTAACTACTTTAATAAGAAATTCAGTCTTATTATAGTTAATTTTATTGATTTTCCTTTCATTTTTTCATGTATAACCATCAGTGCTTGTAATTAGCAGCAACTCACTTACAGCTTTGTGCTTGTAGCATTTATAATAAAGCATCTTCTGAATTGTCATATTGCTGCTGTGTTGGACATTCCTCACTCAATGCTGCATTTCTTCTGAGTCTCTTGATTCTGGCATTCACAAATGCATAGACCATTAGAGAGATCTGTTGGAGTGGTTTCAAATCAGGTGAAGATCGGCATGTTCTTCTTTTACGTACTAATTTCCATATGGTCATTTTAAAGATATAATCTACTGGTAGTGAATGAATGAGTGAATGGGTGAGTGAGTGCAGAGTGGTTAGATGAGAGGTGGTAGGTAATGGGTGAATGGATAATTGATTTGGGGTATAACTGGGATGGAACTTGGGATTTTGCATTAAATTGGATTGAGTCTGCTGGATTACTTGGGTCAGCAGGGTAGTTGGGTTGCTGGAGTTAATTCGATAATTGCAGTCAGATTACATCAGTGGTCATTGGGTGGTCAGGGGGTGGTTGGGATCAATGGGATGGTTGGATGATTGCGGTATATGATGAAATCCAGTTCCAGTTGTACTCAGTTACAAGAGATCCTATCCTATGTTTGACTGTTGCAAAATTTCATTAACATTCTGTTTTTCCCAGCAATAGGGAAGGGTTAGATTATGAGTATTATTATTATTATTATTGCAATAGATTATTGCAAGGTTTTTGGTCGGTCATTCAGGGTAGTTCATGTGTTACTGCAGAGGAGTTCAAAGGTTATAGAAAGTCAGTGCATAAAGGCCAAGGATGCAGGGTTCTAGATTCTATGTTAGGAGTTGCAGTAAGCTGTTCTGCTGGGAAGAGAGATTCCCTATGTAGGTTCTTTGTAAGAGACTTGGTGAGAGGCCAAGTGTATTTGTGTGCCTCTGTGCTGTCAAACTAGTTTCTCAGAACTAGTAGATAATTAAGTGTTATAATCAGGACTTGGAAGAAGTTCTGGGGAGCTGAAAAAGGAGATGGTCACTGGCTCCATGTTGGGGGACCTGTGAGGGGTTCAGAAGAAACCCGCAGTCATTAATAATTCACTGTAACTAAGAACAAAGGAGATGAAAAGAATTTGCTTGATGCAACCAAGCAAGACTGGTGCTAGTTGGAGGTAGGGCTGGGAGGTGGCCATGGTGGTGGATGGTGAAAGCTCAGGGTTAGGACTCACTTGATAAAGCTAGCTGTCACTGAAGAGCACTGGAGTACTCTTCCTAACTGCAGAAGAGCATAGGCCCAGGAAAGGAGAGATAGAAAACTGAGCCAAAACAGGCTTTTTATGTCTATTCACAACACAGTAAAATGTAATCCTTCAAAGACCTTCAAATTGACTTTAATGGTTCCTAAGCAAACTTTGGAATAATCAATTTCAAGCTGTGCAAATGATCAATTCAAGACAACTGTTTGGTGCTTAAACAAAAGACTTAGCAATTTATTAACAACATATTAACATTAGCAGAGCAAAAATTAAACAACAAAATAATCTAATTGGTCTCCACTTTAAAATGAGAACCCTCAGTGTTCAGCTGCAGTCAGATGGAAGATAAATAAATATAGTTAAAGGATAAATAAAGAAAATATCAAAAAGGGACCAGATCACTTAAGTGGCTTCCACAAGCATAGATGGTTGCTTCTTGATAGATTTTCTGAAGACATGGTCACCTTTTACAGTTTACTCAGATAAAGGCAGTAATACTTAAAATTAGTTTTCTATCTCTGAGTTTTCAAGAGCTATTCATGGGAGGTTAAGCAGAGAACCTTCAAGTCTTAATGCTGTAGCATCAACAGCCCAACACTTTTTTTTTGCACAAAAAGCACAGTCCAGAACCCAGTTCAAATTCTGAATACTCCCTAGAAGAACATGGGGACTGCAGATGCTGGAGATTAGAGTCGAAAAGTGTAGCGCTGGAAACGAACAGCAAACAAGCAGCATCTGAGGTGCAGGAGAGTGGATGTCCTGGGCATAAGCCCTTCATCAAGGATGTAGGGGGAGGAAGGGGGTTGTGAGATAAATAGGAGGGTGGGGGTTGGGGGTGACGTAGCTGGGAAGGTTATAGGTAGATGCAAGTGGGGAGTGATGGTGATAGTCAGAGGGGAGGGTGGAACAGAAAGATGTGAAGGAAAATGGACAGGTAGAACAATTCAAGAGTGCGGCACCAGGTTGGAGGGTTGGATCTGGGATGAGGTGGGGGGGAGGGGCGATGAAGGAACTGATGAAGTTGCAGTTGATGCCATGTGGTTGGAGGAAGAGCTGGCATTATTCCTCCAGGCGGGGGTGCCTTGGATTTGTAGTGGAGGAGGACCAGGACTTGTAAGTCTTTGGTGGCATGGGATGTGGATTTGAAATGATTGGCCATGGGCAGTGAGGTTGTATGGTGCAAGTATCCCAGAGATGATCCCTTTAACTTTACACAAATTGGCATCCTGTCTCATACATGCAGAGGAGACTGCATTGAGAGCAACAGACATAATAGATGTGGTGTTTGGATGCGAAGGTTAATCTGTGCTGGATGTGGAATGATCCTCTGGGGCCTTGGATGGAGGTTTTTTTTTAGATTACTTACAGTGTGGAAACAGGCCCTTCGGCCCAACAAGTCCACACCGACCTGCCGAAGCGCAACCCACCCATACCCCTACATTTACCCCTTACCTAACACTACGGGCAATTTAGCATGGCCAATTCACCTGACCCGCACATCTTTGGACTGTGGGAGGAAACTGGAGCACCCAGAGGAAACCCACGCAGACACGGGGAGAACGTGCAAACTCCACACAGTCAGTCGCCTGAGTCGGGAATTGAACCCGGGTCTCAGGCGCTGTGAGGCAGCAGTGCTAACCACTGTGCCACCGTGCCGCCCACGAAGGTGAAGGGGGTTATGTGGGTTTTGTGACGGCAAGAGAAGGCGTCAGGAGTGGAGGGTGGGTTGGTGTGGGTGTGGACCTAATGAGGGATTCATGGAGGGAATGGTCTCTACAGAATACCAGTAGAGCTGGGGAGGAGGAAAATATATCTCTGGTGGTGGGGCCTGATCGTAGGTGATGGAAATGGCAGAAGATAATGAGCTATATCCGGAGATTATTGGGGTGGAAGGTGAGGACCGGGAGGTTCTATCCTTGTTGCAGTTTGAAGGGTGGGGTTCAAGGGTGATGGTGCAGGAATTTGATAAGCTGCACGCTGGAGGGCATTGTTGATCACGTGCGAGGGGAACTTGCAATCCTTGAAATTGGAGGCATCTGGGATGTCCTGGAGTGGAATTGCTCCTCCTAGGAGCAGATACAGCAGAGGCGGAGGAAATAGAAGTAAGGGATGGCATTTTAACGGGGGGGGGGGGGGGGGGGGAGGGGGGAGGTGAGATGTTATGTAGTCCAGATAGCTTGGGAGTTGGTGGGTTTGATGGAGATGTCATGTTGAGTTGGTCACCAGAGATGGAGACGGAGAGGTACAGGAAGAGGAGGGATGTGTCCAAGATGGTCCAGGTGAACTTGAGATCAGGGTGAAATATGTTCGTGAAGCTGATGAACTGTTCAATCTCCTCATGGGAGCATGAGGTAGTGCCGATGCAGTAAGCAATGTAGTGGAGGATGGTGCCAGTGTAGCTGCGGAAGATGGACTGTTCCACATGTCCTATGAAGAGGCAGGCACTGCTGAGGCACATGTGAGTGCCCATGGCAACTCCTCTGGTCTGAAAGAAGTGGAAGGATTGGATGGAGAAGTTATTGAGAGTGAGGACCAGTTTTGCCAATTATATGCGTGTGTTGATGGAGAGATACTGTTTGGGTCAACGGGAGAGGAAAAATGGAAGATTTGCAGACCTTTGCCATGGTGGATGAAGGTGTATAGAGACTGGATGTCCATGATGAAGATGAGGCTTTGGGGGCTGGGGAAACGAATGTCATAGAAGAGGTAGGTTTAAGTAGTATCTCAAATATATGTGGGGGATTCCTGGACCAAGTAGGACAGGATGATGTCAAAATATTAGGAGATAAGTTTGGTTAGGCAGGAGCAGGCAGAGATAATGAGTTGACTGGGGCAATCAGGTTTGTGAATTTTGGGTAAGCGATAGAACCGGGAGGTGCAGAGTTGTGGGAGGATGAGGTTGGAAGCTGTGGATTGGAGATCCCCTGAGGTAATAAACTGGTGGTTTGTCTGGGAGATCATGGTTTGGGGAGGTCATGGTCAAAGGGCAGTAGGAGGAGGTGTCTGTGAGTTGGTGCCTGGCTTCAGCAGTGAAGAGATCAGTGTGCCAAACTACTATTGGGCCCCCATTTGTCAGCTGGTTTAATGGTGAGATTGGGGTTGGAGCAAATGTCATTGTAATCAGAGATAGTATAATCAAGGGAATGGATTTTATTCTCTGTGGCCAGCATCAAGAGTTCCAAAGGGCTTTGTTGCCTGCCTGGTGCCTGATTTTAGGATATCTCATCTGAGCTGCAGAGGAGCTTGGAGTGGGAGAGGAAAGATCCAGTCGTCATGATTCATTTAATTACCAATGCTTCAAGTAGAAAAAGGAAAGAAGTTCTACTTGAGGAATACAATCAGTTAGGGGCTAAGTTATAAAGCAGAACAAAAATGGTAATAATCTCTGGATAACGACCTGAATCAAGAGCATATTAGCACAGTGTTGACACATTACAAAGCTAAAAAGCGCAGCTCAAAGATTGGTATACAAGAAATGGGTTCAAAGTCGTGGGACATTGGCACCAGTACTGGGGAAGGAAGGAACTGTTCTGATGGGGTGGGGTCAACCTGAATCATGCTGGGACTAGAGACCTTGCAAATCACATAACTGGGCCTGTAGCTAGGACTTCGAACTAAATATTTTGGGTGGGGCGAGGGTGGGTGGGGAATGGGGGTGGATTCAGTTTATGAAAATGAGTTGGTGGGGAGGGGAGGGGAGGTGAGGGTTCAGCAGAGATTAAAGTTTCTAGAACAAGTAATAGGATGAACATTATGGAAAGAGTCAAAAATCTAACTTCAAGCATAGCAGGTAAGGGGACAACCGATACCAAAGGGGCAGTCAATGCAGTTCTGAGGGTGTTATACTTAAATGATCATGGTTAACAAAACAAGATAAATGAGCTTGTAACACAGACTGACATTGGTGGGTATGATGTTGTGGACATCACAGATTTGGAGCTGCAAGGGGATCAAGGCTAGAACTAAATATCAAAGGATATATGTCCTATCAAGTGAACAGGCAGATTGGCAGAGGCAATGGGGTTGTCTTGTTTGTGTAAAGTGAAATTAAATAGGAAATATATGGTACTCTTCTATGAAGTCATTAGAAACAAGCGATATAAAGTCAGAAGGCCTGGAATATGTGTGGGTAATGCTGAGGAACCACAAAGAAAAAAATGATCATGATGATCCCTATGTACAGGCTTCCTAACAGCAGCCAGGAAGTGAGGCAGAAAATAAATCAGGAGATAGAAAAGGCATGTAAGAAAGGCACTATCACAATAATCATAGCGACTTCATTATGCAGGCGAACTAGGCAAATCAGTTTGGTAGCGGGTCTCAAGAAAAGGAATTTGTAGAATGTCGACAAGATGGATTTTTGGAGCAGCTTATGGCACCAGGATGCTCTGGATTTGCTGATGTGTAATGATGAGGAGGCTGAATATGAAAGAAACCCTAGCAGGCAGTGACCATAATATGATAAAATTCACCCTGAAGTTTAAGAGAGAGAAGATTGAATCAGATGGTATTATAATTAAGTAAAGGTAACTACAAATGCATGAAAAGGAGCTGGCCAGAGTTGATTAGAAAAGAAGCCATGCAAGGAAGACAGTACAGCAGCAATGGCAGAAGTTTCTGACGGTAATTTGGGAGGCACAACAGAAATTCATCCCTAGGAAGAAGAAATATACTAAAGGAAAGATGTGGTGATTATGGCTGACAAGGGAAGTCAGAGACAACATGAAACAAAAAGAAAGAACATATAATGTGGTGAAAATTCGTGGGAAGCCAGAGGATTAGAAGCCATTAAAATCAGCAGAGGATAAATTAAGGAGCAATAAGGGAAGAGAAGATGAAATATGAGAGTAAGTTACCTAATAATATAAAAGAAGACAGCAAAAGTGTTTTGTATATCTACATGGTAAGAGAAGGGCAAGAATGGATATGGCAAAAGTGAGGACTGCAGATGCTGGAGATCAGAGTCAAGATTAGAGTGGTGCTGGAAAAGCACAGCAGGTCAGGCAGCATCTGAGGAGCAGGAATTCCTGATGAAGGGCTTTTGCCTGAAAAGTTGATTTTCCTGCTTCTTGGATGTTGCCTGATCTGCTGTGCTTTTCCAGCACCACTCTACTCTTGACCAAGGATGGATATGGATCACTGGGAAATGAGTCTGGAGAGAGATTAATGGAGAAGAAAGAAATGGCTGAAGAACTGGCGCTTTGCATCAGTTTTCACAGTGGAAGACAACAGTAACATACCAGAACTTCAAGAGAGTCAGAGGGCAGTGGTGAGTCTTTTAGCCATCACCAAGGAAAAAGTGCTGGAGAACTGGAAAGGTCTAAGTCACCCACACTGGATAGACAACACCCCAAAGTTCTGAAGGAGATCGTTGAAACGATTGTAATGGCAGTGCTGGTTATATCTCAGGAATCACTGAAGTCAGGGAGTATCTGAGCGGAATGGAAATAGCTAATGTAACATCTCTGTTTAAGAAGGAAGGAAGGCAAAAGGCAGGAAATGAAAGGCCAGTTGGTCTGACCCGAGCTATTAGTCAGATTTTAGAGTCCATTATAAAGGATGAGCTTGTGGAGTACTTGGAAGTGCATGGCAAAATAAGATGGAGTCAGCAGGGCTTTGTCAAGAGGAGGTCATGCCTGACAAATGTGTTGGAATTCTTTGAGGAGGTAACAAACCAGTGAGCATGATCTACTTGGATTTCCACAAGGCCTTTGACAAGGTACCACACAGGACACTGCTAAACAAGACAACAGCCCAATATACTGGCATGGGTAGAGGATTGGCTAACTGGCAGAGCGGGGATAAAGGGGTCTTTCTCAGGATGCAGTCAGGGACTAATGGAGTACTGCAGGAATCTGTGTTAGGACCACAATTTTCATGCTATATGTTAATGATCTGGCTGAAGAAACTGAGCAGATTGTTGTTACGTTTGCAGGTGACACAAAGAAAGATGGAGGGGCGGGTAGTGTTGAGGACATGGGGAGGCTGCAGAAGGACTTGGACATGCTAAGCAAGTGGGCAATATGACAAAGTGTGAGGTTATACATTATGGTAGGAAGAATAGAAGCGTAGATTATTTTCTAAGTGGAGAAAGGCTTTGGAAATCTGAAGCGCACAAGGATATGATTCTGTTAAGGCTAACATACAGGTTCAGTTGGTGGATAGGAAAGTGAATGTAATAGAACATAGAACATAGAACAATACAGCACAGAACAGATCCTTCGGCCCACGATGTTGTGCCGAACATCTATCCTAGATTAAGTACCCATCCATGTACCTATCCAATTGCCGCTTAAAGGTCGCTAATGATTCTGACTCTACCACTCCCATGGGCAGCGCATTCCATGCCCCCATCACTCTCTGGGTAAAGAACCCACCCCTGACATCTCCCCTATACCTCCCACCCTTCACCTTAAATTTATGTCCCCTTGTAACACTCTGTTGTACCCGGGGAAAATGTTTCTGACTGTCTACTTTATCTATTCCTCTGATCATCTTATAAACCTCTATCAAGTCACCCCTCATCCTTCGCCGTTCCAACGAGAAAAGGCCGAGAACTCTCCGCCTATCCTCGTACGACCTATTCTCCATTCCAGGCAACATCCTGGTAAATCTTCTCTGCACCCTCTCCAAAGCTTCCACATCTTTCCTAAAGTGAGGCGATCAGAACTGCACACAGTACTCCAAATGTGGCCTAACCAAAGTCCTGTACAGCTGCAACATCACTTCATGACTCTTGAATTCAATCCCTCTGCTAATGAACGCTAATACACCATAGGCCTTCTTACAAACTCTATCCACCTGAGTGGCAACTTTCAAAGATCTATGTACATAGACCCCAAGATCCCTCTGTTCCTCCACCTGACCAGGAACCCTACCGTTAACCCTGTATTCCGCATTCTTATTTGTCTTCCAAAATGGACAACCTCACACTTGGCAGGGTTGAACTCTATCTGCCACTCCTCAGCCCAGCTCTGCATCATATCTAAGTCCCTTTGCAGCCGACAACAGCCCTCCTCACTGTCCACAACTCCACCAATCTTCGTATCATCTGCAAATTTACTGACCCACCCTTTGACTCCCTCTTCCAAGTCATTAATAAAAATTACAAACAGCAGAGGACCCAGAACTGATCCCTGTGGAACTCCACTTGTAACTGGGCTCCAGGCTGAATATTTACCATTTACCACCACTCTCTGACTTCGACCGGTTAGCCAGTTTTCTATCCAATTGACCAAATTTCCCTCTATCTCATGCCTCCTGACTTTCCGCATAAGCCTACCATGGGCAACCTTATCAAATGCCTTACTAAAATCCATGTACACTACATCCGCTGCTCTACCCTCATCCACATGCTTGGTCACCTCCTCAAAGAATTCAATAAG
Source organism: Hemiscyllium ocellatum (assembly GCF_020745735.1). Lineage (NCBI taxonomy): Eukaryota > Metazoa > Chordata > Chondrichthyes > Orectolobiformes > Hemiscylliidae > Hemiscyllium > Hemiscyllium ocellatum. The sequence continues at coordinate 23,075,698 of NC_083416.1, read as the reverse complement.
ACTTGTAAAGCAAGACCTACCCTTCACAAATCCGTGCTGGCTGTCCCTAATCAAGCAGTGTCTTTCCAGATACTCATAAATCCTATCCCTCAGTACCCTTTCCATTACTTTGCCTACCACAGAAGTAAGACTAACTGGCCTGTAATTCCCAGGGTTATTCCTATTCTCTTTTTTGAACAGGGGCACAACATTCGCTACTCTCCAGTCCCCTGGTACCACCCCCATTGACAGTGAAGACGAAAAGATCATTGCCAGCGGTACTGCAATTTCCTCTCTTGCTTCCCACATAATCCTACGATATATCCCATCAGGCCCGGGGACTTGTCTATCCTCAAGTTGTTCAAAATGTCCAACACATCTTCCTTCCTAACAAGTATCTCTTCTAGCTTACCAGTCCGTTTCACACTCTCCTCTTCAACAATACGGTCCCTCTCGTTCGTAAATACTGAAGAAAAGTACTCATTCAAGACCTCCCCTATCTCTTCCGACTCAATACACAATCTCCCACTACTGTCCTTGATCGGACCTACCCTCGTTCTCGTCATTCTCATGTTTCTCACATACGCATAAAATGCCTTGGGATTATCCTTGATCCTATCCGCCAAGGATTTTTCATGCCCTCTCTTAGCTCTCCTAATCCCTTTCTTCAGGTCCCTTCTGGCTATCCTGTATCCCTCCACTGCTCTGTCTGAACCCTGTTTCCTCAACCTTATGTAAGCCTCCTTCTTCCTCTTTACTAGACATTCAACCTCCCTCGTCAACCAAGGCTCCCTCACACGACCATTTCTTTCCTGCCTGATAGGTACATACATATCAAGGACACGTCGTATCTGCTCCTTGAAAAAGTTCCACATTTCCACCACATCCTTCCCTGACAGCCTATGTTCCCAACTTATGCTCCTCAAATCCTGTCTTACAGCATTGTAATTTCCCTTCCCCCAATTGTAAAATCTACCCTGTTGTGCGCACCTATCTCTCTCCATAACCAAGGTGAAAGTCACAGAATTGTGGTCACCATCACCAAAATGTTCACCCACTAACAAGCCCATCACTTGTCCCGGTTCATTACCGAGTACCAAATCCAATATGGCCTCCCCTCTGGTTGGACAATCTACATACTGAATTAGAAAAGCTTCCTGGACACACTGCACAAACACCGCCCCATCTAATCTACTTGATCTAAAGAGCTTCCAATCAATATTTGGGAAGTTGAAGTCGCCCATGACTACGACCCTGTGGCTTCTGCACCTTTCCAAAATCTGTTTCCCAATCTGTTTCTCCACATCTCTGCTGCTATAGGGGGGCCTATAGTAAACACCCAACAAGGTGACTGCACCTTTCCTATTTCTGACTTCAGCCCATACTACCTCCAAAGGCAAATCCTCCTCAAACTTCCTTTCTGCAGCCGTTATACCATTTATAATTAGCAATGCCACCCCCCCTCCTTTTTTACCATCCTCCTTAATCTTACTGAAACATCTGTAACCAGGAACCTCCAACAACCATTCCTGTCCCTCATCTATCCACGTTTCCATGATGGCCACAACATTGTAGTCCCAGGTACCGATCCACGCCTTAAGTTCACTCACCTTATTTCTGATACTCCTTGCGTTGAAGCATACGCACTTGAGCCCATCTCTGTGTCCGCAAGTATTCCCTGTCAGTGCTACCTTCTCCACAGCCTCCCTACCTTTTAGATTAGACTTACAGTGTGGAAACAGGCCCTTCGGCCCAACAAGTCCACACCGACCCGCCGAAGCGAAACCCACCCATACCCTTACATTTACCCCTTACCTAACACTACAGGCAATTTAGCATGGCCAATTCACCTGACCCGCACATCTTTGGACTGTGGGAGGAAACCGGAGCACCCCGAGGAAACCCACACAGACACGGGGAGAATGTGCAAACTCCACACAGTCAGTCGCCTGAGGCGGGAATTGAACCCAGGTCCCTGGTGCTGTGAGGCAGCAGTGCTAACCACTGTGCCACCGTGCCGCCCTACTGTGCCACCGTACCTTCTTGGACATCCTGACAAACAGCTAGCTTATGTTGGTAATGTTGGCATTCATTTCAAAAGGGCTAGAAAACATGAGCAGGGATGTACTGCTGAAGCTGTATACGGCTCTGGTCAGACCATATTTGGATGTTGTGAGCAGTTTTGAGCCCCATATCTAAAGAAAGATGTATTGACATTGAAGGGGTCTCAGAAGAGGTTTGCAAGAATGATTCTGGGGATGGAGGGCACATCATTGGAGGATCAATTGAGAACTCTGGCTCTGTACTTGGTGGAGTTTAGAAGAATGAGGGGAATTCTGAGTGAAACTTACAAAATGCTGAGAGGCCTGGATAGAATGGATGTGGAGAAGATATTTCCACTGTAGGAGAGTCTTAGACTGGGAGTACAGCCTCAGATTGAAAGGATAACCTTTTAGAACTCAAATGAGGAAAAATGTCTTCTCAGAGAGGTTGGTGACATTGTAGAACTCATTGCCGCAGAGAGCTGTGGAGGCAAAGTCATTAAATGTATTTAAGACATATGGATAAGGTTTTGATTAATAAGATCAAGGGTTACAGAGAGAAGGCAGGTGAATGAGTTTGAGAAATATATCAGCCATAATCGAATGGTGGAGCAGACTCAATAGGCTGAGTGGCCTAATTCTGCTCTTACAGTCTTATTTCCTTTTGTTTTGAATGAACGACTGAATTTGATGAAAGAGAACATAATAGGAAAATCTGTCAGAGATATAAATGTTTGCAGTATCTTGTAAGCAGGGTAGCAGCACATCTCTGCAAAATGCAAACTGGTAAAATGAAAATTTCACAGATGATAAATGCAATTTAAGATGGATCAAGGCGAAGTGAAGCAATTTGGGAGGAACACTGTAGAGAGGTAATGAAATATAAATGTAAATTTTGAGGAGGTTGTAAGAACAGAACAATTATAAAGGGCTGAACTTCCTTATCCTTTGGCAATGTGTTGATTTTGGAGAGATTCATGCAGGGAATCTTGTTATGTTGACTTTTTCAATGAATGCATCCAATTTGTGGAAACGTATGACAGGAGTGGTGAAAATGCATGCTGCTGCTGGAACTTTATGATATTTTTGCTTCTGGTATCCAAATTGAAAGCCAATTCTATGTACTTCACATACTGCAAGGCAAAAAGTTTGATGGTCCACTTCTGTCACTGAGCAACCAGCCCAGAAAGGGAAGCTGGTACATTGTTTCAATGATAGAGACTTGGAGGTGATGATGGATGTGAAGAACAAAAGAAGGACCCTTGAGACCACTCATATAAAAATCTAGCACCTTCAAATATCAAGGAAAGCAGTGCCAGAGTTTCTCAGCTCCATGTCCACCTCTAAGGAGGAAGCCATTCAATCTTCAAAGGATGTACCGGCAATGGTTTCACCTGAATTTTTCACCAACTCAGAGCTTTCACATTAGTGGGTATTGTATTCAGATTAAACTTGGGAGTACAATTTAGTAAGCCCATCACTGATTCTGCAGGAGAAAGAAAGAGCCTTGATCTCTGGCACTCAGGGTGACCACCAGTATCAAGCAGAAAATTATTCCATATTCTCAGTCATGAGTCACACTGCTCAGGGATGCTCAGCAACAGCAGGCAGGTATCTCAGAAACATGATAAATTAGAATGAAGGTTAGTGCAGTTCACCAGCATTGTCAGTCCTGTGCTGTGCTAGTTCTGGCATGTAGTGCCTGGCTATCTCCATGAATTAGCTGGAAACATCCATGGATACCCAAGTCCAACACACTTAGTGGCTGCTGGATAGTGTACAGATCTGTACTTCATTGCATTAGCCACTGGTGCTCAGCATGAATGGCAACATAAGGAACTTCAGCCACACTCCAGGTACCTCTCAGAGAAAAAGATTGATGCCTGTACATACCCAGTCAGGGATGGAGTCACATTCAGGTATCCTTTTTGACATTTGCTCTTGGGACAATCTAGAGGTACCTGGCCCCTCTTCCTTCCCTCTGCCTCTGATGCCAAAGCCTTTGAAAATTCAAAGCTGAAAATAGTGAACTTTGCTATGGACAGGATTCTCTCAGCAGGTTTGGGTCCTCTTGATCCAAAACCACAAACAATGACCTGCCAAGTCTTCCGGAAAAGTAAGGTCAACTCTACTCCAGTTGCAGACCCTGGAATTGCACTAAGATATAGTAGAAAGGACAGAAGATAAAAAAAAACCTACTGAAGGCGTTTAAATGGCACAGATGGCACTTTGTAAAGATACACACATTGACACTTTTGAAATGTACTCCCTCATGTTTTCATTGCTGTCTGATCTGGTAAGATCTTAGTCATGTGAGAGATGAGCAAAATCTTCAAATATCCAAAGAATGGAAGAAGTTGTAATGGCTAAGTATTGCCCATCTCTCACAAGCAACTGACTGCTTGACTGTAGATAACCTCAGACATCGGAGATCCTTGAACAGGCATTGCACTTTATTTTAGACAGCACTGAGATTATGAGGTATGTGAAGAATGTAGTGACACCTGGACTGTACAGCATCTATTCTTACACCAGCCCTATAAGTAAAAGGACAGAACAAGTGATAATTTCACAGATGCCTGAAGGTAATATTGTTTTCTGAGTCTCAGCTTTGAGAGGGAATGCACTGCTGTTCAAGACTGGAATGTATATGATGGACAGTTCACATCTAAACGTTACGTCAGGCCTTTTGAGCTTGGCAATGCATACCTCTAACGAGGTCTCTTGCATGTCTCTCCAGGTCAATGTCCTCATCCTTATTTGCAAAGAATTGCTCTTGTTTTCCCCATTGTATCTGACTCCAGGATATTCCTTATTTGGCTCCAGTTATGGAGGGCAAAATATATAATGATGATTTGGTACACTTTTATATTATGCAACCCCATTGGCATGATTGTGGGTAAATGACTTAAGCAGTGAATTGATGCAAATATGTAGTGGTCATGATTGTGTAAGGTCATAACTTGTAATGTTCATGGTTGGCAAAAGAATGAGCTTTCAGTAGAACCTAATTTGATGGTAGATGTATGCCATCATGGATTCAGTGGCAGGTTCCAGTCATGATGCATATAGTTTCATTCAGATTAGTGTGGATAAAATGTGTGTGTGTATATATATATATATATAAAATTATATACACGTGTGTGTATGTGTGTGTGTGTTTGATGACCTTTAACAGACTGTCACACAGTCCTCTTCTATGGTGAATAATGGAGCAAGTGTCGAGGTGCAGAGTGTTGTTGCAACAGTGACTCACTTGGTGAATATTCCTGGTTTTGCCATTAGTTGCCATTTTCTTTAGATCATTCCAAAAGGACAAAGACCTATCCCTCATCATGTATGTTGAGTCGTTATAATGGTTTAGTGGATATGCGATTTTGTTTTGGCACTGGTATTATGGGGATGAAACGCAAAGGACATATGAAACACTGCATGTGTAATAACTTACAGATTCCATCAGTGATTGCTGAAATATGAGGACAGCTAGGGCATTGTGTTTAACTAAACAAAAGAGGAACATTTTATTTTAACTTCCAATCATCATAGATTAATAGAATGGTTATGGCATACAAGGAGATCATTTCACCCATTGTGTCGATGCTGTCTCTCTGCAACAGCAACTCAGCTAGTTGCATCTCTCTGCTTTCTTTATAGCGCTGCAACATTATTCTCTTATTATACAATTTCCTTTCAAAAGCTGTGATGATTAAATTTGCTTCCACTATACTCTCAGGCAGTGCATTTCAAATCCTGAAGCAATAAGCTGCTCTCTCACTGCTGAGTATGTTGGCAGCGTGTGTTTGCAAATGCAAAATCTATGTTCCCTGAGATGTATGGATATGCATTCTGGTCTGTATTAATCAAACTTGGATTAGTTTGACGATGTTAAAATACTACAGATTAAAAATTCCAGAGCATCTCTAATGCTCATCTCCAAGTGTTATAGTCAAAATGAAGTCCAGGCACTTGACTTGATAAAAAAGCTTGTAGGGAGCTGTCCAAATGGATGTTCATAGAAATGAAGTAGAAGGTCTATCTTTCCAGTCCTGATACAATGTTATTGTTAAGAATGTGGAAGAAAGCAATTTATCAGCATGATAGAAAAGCTATCACTTTTTAACAGACTTTTTATGCACATGTAAATTACCTGCATATCCCAGGATGAAAACTATTTCTGGTATGAACACAGCTTAACAATGTGATTTCTTTCTGATTTTGTTGCCTGAGCACTCCAAATGTCAAAGATGGTCTTTTGTTCACAGCAAATTTATGTAGTTTACGTTCAAACATTTGCATGCCTACTCGTTTCCTTTGCTGTCTTCTGCAATATTGAATTTGAAACTCAGTGGTCCCACTTTTCATAATTCTATTTCTACATTATCTGACATTCAAACTCCAACAAAAAGAAGAAAGTTGGACTGATTTGTGTTGTACGTTTGTCCATTACATCAGCAAGATTACTCAACTATCTAACTAATGACTGATATTATACTTCTGTTTACTGTTTCAACTGCACTTCACAGTTACATTTTGATGTATATAATTTGGACCACTCTTTGTCACAAGATCCATTGTCACAAGCTGTGACTGGTCAGTGAACAACCTTTTTTAAAACTAGTGGAAAGTTAGGCTGAGTTTTAAAATACAGGTTTTTAAGGCAAATTGTTCCAAAAAATAAAATCTGGTTTCTTTACACATAAAGAACAGTGACTGCATAATTTAGCTGTCACATTCTTTCTCAGTAGGGCTTGATAATGCATCTCAGATCTTCCAAAGCATTTTCCAGCTGGTGTAGTCACTTTTCTAAGTCTAAGAGTTAGCACCTCAGAAGTACATCATTGGATGTAAAGCAATTCCTGATATCCTGAGGTCATGAAATGTGTAAAATCATTGCAAATTTATATCAAAAATTCTATGGTAGTTTCCCACCGTGTTTTTCTTGCACTATGCAGATGAATGCAAGTAATTCTCTTTTTGTTGCCTCTGGCTCAAGAGCAGTCTTGAGAAATATAACTAGGCTATTGTTATCCAATTATACCCTGCATTTCTCAGATAATTAAGAAAGAGCTTGAAATTATGTATAGTCTCATAAGCTCAGAAGCCTCAAAAGTATACTTATGAAGTGTAATTACTGTTATGATCTAGGAAATTTCACTACATTTATCAATGCATTGAATTCTCAAGTCCATTCAATATTTTATATAAAAAAAACTAGATACTAGCTATATGTAATTAATCCTCAATTACTTAAATATGCTTAAATACATAAATAGTTTAATTACAAAGCCACTGAAGAATTAGGGATTCACTGTGTTAATATAATACCCAAGGAGTTTTGTTTTTGGTATGCAAGAGTACAACTCAGCTATTTCTTTTAAAAAAAAGGTAATTCAAGTTTATTTTCCTAGATAGCAACAGTACATGTTTGATGTCACAATGACCGGATTAAATCATGATAATCCCAAACTGAACCAAGACTGAAGTGATACCGGATCCCATACAAAATGTACTCTATCCTCAGCCTCAGCCAAAGAAATAAATTTGGAATATTGTATTATGCATATGGATCATAATATCAGCTCATTGCCTTAAAGTTAAGACTTAAAATATGGAAAGACAGAATCGCACAAAAGCCAGAAAACTAGAGGCCTGGAATGCAACCAACATGCTTTTTTTTTAATCTAAAATTTGTATTTTACCTTTGGCACTACATTATGAGAGACTGCTTAATGAAAATTGCTGCTTCACAGCAAAACCAATAAATAAGGTGGCAGGATCCTTGCAGGATTACCTGTGAATGCAATAAACAGGTCCTGATCTTGGCTCTGATTTATCTAAAATGGTGGAAATTACTTGACATGGGGGACATTTTAAGGACATTTTGAGAATGGGACCTATGATGACTTCATTAGGCAGGATGTGAGATTTTGATTTCCTGACGATGAGTTGAGTTGCGGTGATAAAGCTAAAGATGTTTAAAGCATGTTACAGATTATGTTAGTCCATGCTTTGACTACTAATTAGAGTGAAACAATTTATACAAAAAAACCTGAGGTATAAAATCAGTGTTACATGAAAATCTTATGCACCAGTTAGCTTTGTGCAGTTGGGTGTAAGATTTCCTTGTAGAATTTCATGCACAAGAGAGACTGGGTGGCATGGTGCCTAGGTGGTTAACACTGCTGCCTCACAGAGTCAGGGACCCGGGTTTGATTCCAGATTAGATTACTGTCTGTGTGACTGTGTCTGAGTGGGTTACCTCCAAGTGCTTTGGTTTCCTCCCACAGTACAAGGATGAGCAGGTTAGGTAGATTGGCCATTGTGTCCAGGGATGTGCAAGATAAGTGGATTAGCCATGGGAAAATGCAGAGTTGCAGAGAAAGGGTAGGGTGGTAGCTCTGGGTGGATGCTCTTTGGAGGTTAAGTGTGGACTGAATGGGCTGAATGGCTTGCTTCCACACTGTAGGATTCTGTGATAATGGCAGATTACTTGGAGAATTATTACTGACCAGGATGAATCACTGGATGAGGGGAATTGTGCGTGGTGTGGCATTATGTATGAGGAGCAGGAGAAAAGAGCTCCAAGTGAGCAGAGAGTTGAACAAAGGGTGGAATCGGTTGCATGGAGGAGTGAAATTGGAAGGGCCCAATAATGTGGGTATAAGTGGGAGGATGATGGTGGGTACAGTCAGTACTATCCACATATGTGTCAAGGGTGTTGGCTAGCAAGTTACAATATATCAGTTATTATGAAAAATCTTTCAATTTATTTGTTCATGCGATCTGGTGGTCACTGGCTAGGCCAGCATTTATTACCCATCCCAAATTGCCCTTGAGAAGGCAGTGGTGGGCTGCCACTTTGAGCTGCTAGTAAGGGATTTCAGGATTTTACTCATAGTTAGTGAAGGAACAGTGAGATACTTCCAAATGAAGATATTGTGCAGCTTGCAGAGGAACTAATGCTGTTCTTATCTTCTGGATGGTAGAGGTTACCATATGATGCTGTGGTTGACACATTGCTTCCACTGTGGGGGAAGTGCATGTTGAAGGGGGTGGATGAGGTGATAATCAATTGGGCTTTTTTGTCCTGTTGATGTCAAAAGTCTTGATGTTGTTGGAGCTGCACTCATCTAGACAATTAGAGAATATTGTATCTTACTCCTGACCTTTGCTGGACTGGCTCCAGGAAGTCACTTGTTGCAGAACTCATAACCTTTGACTTGTTCTTATAGCCACAGTGTTTATGGATTTAAGTTTGCTCGCTGAATAGGAAGTTTCGTTTTCAAACATTTCATCACCATATCAGGTAACATCATCAGTGAGCCTCTGCTGAAGCACTGGTGGTATGGCCCACTTTTTATTTATGTGAAATAAATAAAAAGTGGGCCATACCACAGTGCTTCACCCGAGACTCACTGATGATGCTACCTAATATGGTGATGAAATGTCTGAAAACGAACCTTCTAGCTCAGCGAGCAAAACTACATCCAGAACCTCAATCTCAGCTACAAATCTTCTCAACTCTCACTAACAGTATTTATGTGGCTGGCCCTGTACGGTTTCTTGTCAATCTATACCTCTCAGGATGTTGATAGTGAGAGATTCAGCAATTTATGTTAAATTTATTTTAAAGCTTCTCTCCTGTTGGAGGTGGTCATTCATATTATGGAAAGTTGATTATTCATGAAGCAGCTAAAGATGTTTGGACCTAGGAGACTACTCTGAAGAAGTCCTTATGTAAGATTCTACGATTGAGATGATCGATCTCTGATGACGAAGGCCATCTTCATTTGTGCTTTGTGTGACTTCAACCAGTAGAGAGTTTTTCTTTGATTCCAATTTTGCTAGAATTCCTTGATGCTATATTTATTTAAATGCTGTCTTAATGCCAAGGGCAGCTGCTCTCCATTCTCCCCTGGAATTCACCTTTTTTGGACATAGTTGAACGAAGACTATAATGCGGTCAGGATCTGAGTGGCCTTCAGGGAACTTACATTTATATCAGTGATCAGATTATTATTCATCACATGCTGCTCGATCACACAGCTGAAGATCTCTTCCATCCCTTCACTGATGATCAGGAGTAGCCGAATGAAGCTTTAATAGGTTGGATTAGGTGTCTTCTAGTTTTTCCAGAAATGACTTAAATATGCAATTTTTCATAATGTCAGGTATTGTTGTCACTATACTGGGACAGCATGGCTAATTTTGGTACAAAATTCTTCAGCCTTGTTACCAGAGTGTCAGGGCACATACCGTATATGCTTGTGTAAAAGCTAATCTCATGTGAAAGTTGATTCCTTATTTTGGCCAAAGAATCTTGTATTTTCCATAGATCTTGTGTAAAGGTCAACCCTACTATATCAATTATAAACCTCTTATAAAGGAAACTACATGTTTGAAGAAGTAAAAAAGAAGATTGATGAGGGCAGAGCAATAGATGTGATCTACATGGACTTCAGTAAGGCGTTCGACAAGGTTCCTCATGGGAGACTGATTAGCAAGGTTAGATCTCATGGAATACAGACTGGAGGCCTGTGACCACAAGGATCAGTGCTGGGCCCTCTACCTTTTGTCATTTACATAAATGATTTGGATGAGAGCGTAAGAGGTACAGTTAGTAAGTTTGCAGATGACACCAAAATTGAAGGTGTAGTGGACAGCAAAGAGGGTTACTTCAGATTACAATTTGATCTGGACCCGATGGGCAAATGGCCTGATAAGTGATAGATGGAGTTTAATTCAAATAAATGCCAGGTGCTGCATTTTGGGAAAGCAAATCTTAGCCGGACTTATATACTTAATGGTAACGTCCTATAGGGTGTTGATGAACAAAGAGACCTTGCAGTGCAGGTTCATGCCTCCTTGAAAGTGGAGTCGCAGGTAGATAGGATAGTGAAGAAGGCATTTTTTGGTATGCTTTCCTTTATTGGTCAGAGTATTGAGTACAGGAGTTGGGAGGTCATGTTGCGGCTGTACAGGACATTGGTTAGGCCACTGTTGGAATATTGCATGCAATTCTGGTCTCCTTGCTATTGGACTTATGTTGTGAAACTTGAAAGCGTTCAGAAAAGATTTACAAGGATGTTGCAAGGGTTGGAGGATCTGAGCTACAGGGAGAGGCTGAACAGGCTGGGGCTGTTTTCCCTGGAGCGTCGGAGGCTGAGGGGTGACCTTATCGAGGTTTACAAAATTATGAGGGGCATGGATAGGATAAATAGGCAAAGTCTTTTCCCTGGTGTTGGGGAATCCAGAACTAGAGGTCATAGGTTTAGGGTGAGAGGGGAAAGATATAAAAGAGTTCTAAGGGACAACTTTTTCACTCAGAGGGTGGTATGTGTATAGAAAGAGCTGCCAGAGGATGTGTTGGAGGCTGGTACAATTGCAACATTTAAGAGGCATTTGGATGTGTATATGAATAGGAAGGGTTTGGAGTGATATGGGCCAGGTGCTGGCAGGTGGGACTAGATTGGGTTGGGATATCTGGTCAACATGGACGGGTTGGACTGAAGGGTCTGTTTCCATGCTGTACATCTCTATGACTCTATGTTCCCATTAACCCACGTAAATGAAATTGTGTTCATTCATTCATACCGGTAACTCTACTCATCGCTCTTTGTTTGCAATATTGCACCTCCATTCATTAAATGATAACAGTACTTAGCCCACTTGGTTTACTACAGCACGTTTTGATTCATTCATTCATTCAAACTGGTACTAAGTCTATTGGTACTTATCACACTTTGTCCACTATACATCCAAAAGTTAATATCATTTAAAAGTTAATCATTTTAATTCTGCCATTATATCGGAATAAATGCAAGATATATTAGCTTCCTATATCTTTAATTCTTTGACAAATTTGTTAATGTTGCTGAGTTTCATTACACACAAGAGTAAATGGGTGGGAAACAGAAGAATTTGGCGGGTAGGTTCAAAATGCTTACACATTCAGAATTCAATAAATGTTTAATTTGAAGTGTGCCATTATACCAGGCCATGACGATGTTGAACAGTGTGAATTTGCAGGATTTCAACGAATCTTTGATATGTTAGATTTTCTTAACAGTATGTGTAAATAAAATTTATTACCAGTAATTCATTCTTGTCTCTCTTGCTTTTATCTGGTAATTGTCTTTACCATTCATTGTGTTTTTCTTCTTCACCCAGGATTAGTTGAACAATCAAATTGACTTCTGCTAATAATATGGTATTTTAAACTACAGCATGAATTTCAACACATCAAAACAAGTGCCTGTGTAGTAGTTGATCCGATAAATTGAACCATTAAAAATAGTCTAAAAAATTTGACTTTTACACGAGTATATACGGTAGTCTTTGCGGGATTCAGCATCTTCACCTGTTTCTTGATGTTATGTGGAGTGAACTGAATTAGCTAAAGACTAACAGGTGTGATGCTGGGGAATTCAGAATGACATCAAGATGGATCATCCACTCAACATTTCTGGCTGAATATGATTGCAAATGCTTCAGCCTTGACTTTTGCACTGATGTGCTAGGCTCACCTATTAGATTCAGCTTTCATGGATAAAATAATGGCAAAGACTTTCAGTACTTCTTCAAGAGTAACTTTGTTTCCTTTGCACCTTGGAAGACTATAGTGTTATCAGCTATTCACCCAATTGTATATGGAATTGTATTTACTTGTTCAGCTTCTGATTTAGAATATAATTTGGATTGTTTACTGATTGTAATGATTGTTTTCTCTAAGGTGTCCAATTCAGTGTTCTATTTGGGCCATATCTGAAAGAAAATTCTCCTGGAAACATTATTTATTATATCACACCTCCTTAATGTGTTTATTTCTTTCCTTTCTCAAAAAACAAATGCTGTAGTAACTATTCCACAAAAGGAGTTTCCTAAGTTTTGAGGCAAGAATAGAGGATTCTAGTTCTTTTCAGTTTAAATTATTCCACCCTTTATCACAACTTTATTTCAGAGTCACCAGCCTTTACTGTGACACTAATAAAGATTCCGAACGTTCCTCTTTCATTAGACAAAGGTTGTTTAGACACTAACCTGACCTTTTGTCATTTTAGTACTGGCTGTGCAACATGTTTGGGAAGGAGAGGTTGGTTTGGATTGTTCTTTTGGTCTTTATTTTCATTTACTGTAGCCCTGCCTCATGCCTGTCTGCTATGGCAATGATGCTCAGTTTGCCCTGCCAATATCTTCCTCATTTTTCATTATTCCAACCTGGAATCACATGTCATTCTTCAATGATGCGTCTTGCCCACCCAAGGCCTTTTATTTTGGTCATAGACCCTTCAATGTCTGTTCAGTCACCAATTGACTACTGATATTAACTGCTCCTACAGATCACTGTTCCTGGGTTTCTTTTTTTGAATCAATTGTGGGATGTTAGCACTGCTGCTTCACAGCGCCAGAGACCTGGGTTCAATTCCCGCCTCAGGCGACTGTCTGTGTGGAGTTTGCACATTCTCCCTGTGTCTGCGTGGGTTTGCTCCAGTTTCCTCCCACAGTCCAAAAATATGCAGGTGAGGTGAATTAGCCATGCTAAATTGCCTGTAGTGTTAGATGAAGGGTTAAATGTAGGGGAATGGGTTTGGGTGGGTAGCGCTTTGACGGGTCAGTGTGGACATGTTGGGCCGAAGGGCCTGTTTCCACACTGTAATCATTTACTGGTCCAGCATTTTTTCCCAACCCTAGCCATCTTTGAGAAAATAGTGGTGAGCTGCCTTTTTCAACTGGTACAGTCCATGTGCTGTAGGTAGACCCACTGCTATTAGAAAGGGAATTCCAGGAAGTTGACCCAGCAACGATGAAAGAACAACAACAAATTTCCAAGTTAGGATGATAAGTGCTTGGCAAGCAATTTTCAGGTGATGTTGTTTCAGTATATCTGCTGCATTTGTCCTCCAAATGGTAATGGCTGTGAGTTTGGAAAGCACTGAGTAAGGATTTTTGGTGACTTACTGCAATGCATCTTGTAGACAGTACACATTGCTGCACTTGATTGGTGGTGGAGCGTTTGGAAGTTTTTGATCTAGTGCCAAACAAACAGGCTGCTTTGTTCCAAATGTCATCAAGATTCTTGAGTGATTTTGAAATTGTGTCCATTTAGGCAAGTGGGCAGTATTCCGTTACAGTCCTGACTGGTGCCATGTATATGGTGGGAGTCAAAAGATGGACTGGAGATGGATTCTGGGTAATCTAAGATAGAGGACAGGAAAACTTATGGCTCTAAAAGCTGTTTCTTTGATGAGGTATTTTGAGCATTGGAAATGATTCCTCGAATTCCAGGTGCAGCAATTATTGGTTTTTATTGTTCTGGAACTTTGGGGGAATAAAGATCAAAATAACAGCACTTTAAAAAGGAGGAAGACAGACAAAGGCACTGACCACATGGTCAGAGAAAGAAACCTACATTGCTTTCTGACACAGTAATGAATCTGTACTGTTACTACCCTTACTGTTTGAGTTCAAGTATCTCTGGACATTGGAGTGCATGTATGAAAAGCCAACAAATAGCAAAATTTACAGCTAGTCTTGGAGGAAACTATGTAGAAAAACACACAGCACAAGAACAGATAAGTGCATAACATTTAAGTGTAACCTTGCTGGAAATTTATAATAGTGAGTAGATTGGGTTATTTCTTGATTATATGTTTTATTGAGATCTGCCTCTTGATTAACTTTTAAAAATATAGACAATAAGTATTAAGTTAATCTGGAACAGTGTTTTCTTTAGAGCAATAAGGCGGTGCTATTTTCTGTGTCTGTAGATTATGAAGGAGTAAAGAAAGCCTTTAGTAGAGTGATGTGCTCTTCCTGTTGGATGTGGGAGTTTAGGGAGAGGGTCCATGTTAGTGATGATTGTGTCTGCAGAAAGTGTCTTTGGTTGCGAATCCTATCAAATCACATGGATCAGTTGGAGCAGCAGTTAAAGGCAAGGAGGATTTACAGGAGGTGGGGATGTGATGGATGACCATTATAAGGAGGGAATGCAGATACGGTCAGATAGATGGATTAACTCCAGGTAAGGTAAGAGGAGTAGGCAGGTATTGCAGGAGTCTTCTGTGGCTATCCCCATCTCAAACAAGTATGTTTCTTTGGAAAATATAGGGAGTGATGGACTCTCAGGGAATGTAGCTTGAACAGCCAGGTTTCTGTTACTGAGAATGGCTCAGTAATGAGGGGTACTTCTGGTTATAAGCCATTGATTATGATAGGGGACTCTCTAATCAGAGACATGGGCAGATGTTTCTGCTGCTGACAGCGAAAAATCAGAATGTTATGTTGACTCCCTTGTGCCAGGATTAAGGATATCTTGGAGAGGGTGCAGAATGTTCTCAAAGGGGAGAAGGACCAGCAGGAGGTCATTGTACACGTTGGAAGTAACAACATAAGAAGGTAAAAGAATGAAATTCTGAAGGGAGAATATAGAAAGTTGGGAAGGAATTTAAAATGGAGGTCCTTGAGGGTAGTAATATCTGGATAAATCCTGGTGCTACATGCTAGTGAGGGTACAAACAGGAGGATAGAGCAGATGAATGCTTGGCTGAGGAGCTGGTGCGGGGGGGAAGGGTTTATATTTTTGGGTCATTGGAATCTCTTCTGGGGTAGCTGTGACCTGCACAAGAAGGGCAGATTAAACTTGAATTGGAAGGGGGCTGATATACTCACAGGGAGATTTGCTAGAGCTGCTCAGGATGTTTTAAACTAGTAAGGTGGGGTGGGGGGGAATGGGATGCAGGGAAATAGTGAGGAAAAAGATCAATCTGAGACTGGTACATCTGGGAAAAGGAGCCAGTCAAAGATTCAGGGCAGGCAGGAACAAAGCAGAGAACAATTAATTCAACTGCCTTTATTTCAATGCAAGAGGCTCAATGGAAGGCAGATGAACTCAAGGCATGTTTACGATCATGAAACTGAGATGCCTTAGCAACTACAGAAATGTGGCTCAGGAATGGACAGGACTGGCAGCTCAATGTTCCAGGATGAAAATGTTGTAGGAAGGATAGAAAAGGGGTGTGGGAGGGAAGCGGGATAGGGTGCAAGAGAGGAGGGTGACTGTTGTTTTTGGTAAGGGATGGCATTATGATTGCACTTAGGAAGGATATTTCTGGGAACACATCCAGGGAAGTCATTTGAGTGGAACTGAGAAATAAGAAAGGGATGATCATCTTATTGGGATTATATTATAGATCTCCTAATAGTCAGTGGGAAATTGACAAACAAATTTGTAAGGAGAAGTCTGTAAGAATAATAAGGTGGTTATGCTCAGGGATTTTAACTTTCCAAATACAGACTGAGATCGCCATAGTGTTAAGGGTTTAGATGGAGAGGGATTTGTTAAGTGTGTAAAAGAAAATTTTCTGATTCAGCATGTGGATGTACCTTTTAGAGAAGGTGCAAAACTTGACATATTCTTGGGAAATAAGGCAGGGCAAGTAATTGAAGTGTCAATGGCAGAGCACTTTTGGGCCAATGAGCATAATTCTATTAGCAGAGGAAAAGAATAAGTAGGATCTAAAAGTTAAAGTTCTAAATTGGATGAAGGCCAATTTTGATGACATTCCGCAAGAACTTTCAAAGTTGTTTGGAGGCAGATGTTCGCTGGTAAAGGGGTGGCTGAAAAATTAGAAGACTTCAAAAATGAGATAACAAGAGTCCAGAGACAATGTATTCCTGTAAGGGTGAAAGGAAAGGCTAAGGGAATGTTGGATGACAAGAAAAATTGAGGTTTTGGTTAAGAAAAAGAAGGAAGCATATGTTGGGTGTAGACAGTAGAGATCGAGTGAATCCTTAGAAGAGTATAAAGGCAGGAGAAGTATATTTAAGCGAAAACTCCAGAGGGCAAAAAGGGGACATGAGATAGCTTTGGCAAATAGGGTTAAGGAGAATCCAAAGAGATTTTATGAATACATTAAGGACAAAAGAGTCACTAGTGAGAGAATAGGGCCCCTCAAAGATCATCAAGGCAGCCTATGTGTGGAGCCACAGGAGATGTGGAAGATACTAAACGAGTATTTTTCATCAGTGTTTACTATGTAGAAAGACAAGGAAAATGTAGAATGTGGGGAAATGGATGGTGATATCTTGAGAAATATCTATATTACAGAGGAGGGGGTGCTGAATGTCTTAAAATGTGTAAAAGTAGATAAATTCCCAGGACCTGATCAGGTCTGTGGGAAGCTAGAGAAGTGATAGCTGGGCCTCTTGCTGAGATGTTTGTGTCATCAATAGTCACAGGTGAGGTACCAGAAGAGTGGAGGTTGGCTAACATGGTGCCACTATTTAAGAAAGGTGGTGAGGAAAAGCCAGGAAACTCCATACCTCGGTAATGGGCAAGTTGTTGGAGAGAATCTTGAGGGACAGGGTATACATATATTTGAAAAGGCAAGGGCTGATTAAGGATAGTCCACATGGTTTTTTGCATGGGAACTTATGTCTTTCAAACTTGATTGAGTTTTTTGAAGAGTAACATATAGGATTGATCTATACGGATGTAAGTAAGATTTCCTGAAGAAGAGCTCATGCCCGAAACGTCTATTCTCCTGCTCTTTGGATGCTGCCTGACCTGCTGCGCTTTTCCAGCAACACATTTTCAGCTCTTAAGTAAGGTGTTCGACAAGGGTCCCCAAGGGAGACTAGTTAGCAAGGCTAGACCTCATGGAATACAGGGACAGCCATTTGGGTCTCCATTTGGATACAGAACTGGCTCAAAGGTAGAAAACAGAGGGTGGCAGTGGAGTGTTGCTTTTCAGACTGGAGGCCTGTGACCAGTGGTGTGCTACAAGGATCAGTGCTGGGTCTATTGCTTTATGTCATTTATATAAATGATTTGGATGTGAACATAGGATGCAAAGTTAGTAAGTTTCCAGTTGACACCAAAATTGGAGGTGTATGGACAGTGAAAATGGTTACCTCAGAATACAATGGAATCTTGATCAGATGGGCCAATGGGCTGAGGAGTGGCAGATGGCATTTAAATTAGATAAATGTGAGGTGCTGCATTTTGAAAGGCAAATTACAGCAGGACTTGTACACTTAATGGTAAGCTCCTAGGGAGTGTTGCTGAATAAAGAGACCTTGGACTGCAGATTCATAGTTCATAGTCACAGCCAGATAGGATAGTGAAGAAGGTGTTTGGTATGCTTTCCTTTATTGGTCTGAGTATTGAGCATAGGTGTTGGGAAGGGTCATGTTGCAGCTGTACAAGACATTGGTTAGGCCACTTTTGGAATATTGTGTGCAATTCTAGTCTCCCTACTATCAGAAGGATTATATTAGATTACCACAGTGTGGAAACAGGCCCTTCGGCCCAACAAGTCCACATCGACCCTCCAAAGAGTAACCCACCCACACCCATTTCCCTTTGGCTTATGCACCTAACACTATGGCCAATTTAGCATGGCCAACTCACCTGGCCAGCACGTCTTTGGATTGTGGGAGGAAACCGGAGAACCCGGAGGAAACCCACACAGGCACGGGGAAAATGTGCAAACTCCACACAGACAGTCGCTCAAGGCCGGAATCAAACCTGGGATCCTGGCACTGTGAGGCAGCAACGCTAATCAATGAGCCACCATGCCATGAAACTTGAAAGGGTTCAGAAAAGATTTACAAGGATGTTGCCAAGGTTGGAGGATTTGACCTATAGAGAGAGATTGAATAGGCTGGGGCTGTTTTCCCTGGGGAGTCGGAGGCTGAGGGGTGACATTATAGAGGTTTATAAAATCATGAGGGACATGGATAGGATAAAGGTCTTTTCCCTGGGATGGGGGAATCCAGAACTAGATGGTATACTAGCTTAGGTTGAGAGGGGAAAGATATAAAAGAGACCTAAGGGGCAACTTTTTTCATGCAGAGGGTGGTATGTGTATGGAATGAGCTGCCAGAGAAAGTGGTGGAGGCTTATACAATTACAACATTTAAGAGGCATCTGCATGGGTAGGGCTTAGAGGGATATGGGCCAAGTACAGGCAAATGGGATTAGATTAATTTAGGATATCTGGTCGGCATGGATGAGTTGGACCAAAGGATTTGTTTCTGTGCTATTGTCTTTATGAGTCTATGAGTTAATTGTTGCAGGACTTGCTTTTGTAGCCTCTGTGTTTATGCATTGAAGCCAATTGAGCTTCTGGTCAATGGTAATCACATGATATTGATAGTAGGGGATTCAGTGATGCTAACACCATTGGACATAAAGGGACAGTGTTCAGATTATTTTCTAATGAAGATAGTCATTGGCCTGCATTTGTTGTGGAAATGTTATTTGCCACTTTTCAGCCCATGTCTGAATATTTTCTAAGTCTTGATGTTTTTATATGTAGGCTCCTTCAGTATCTCAGGAGTCAAATTATGCTGAATATTGTGCAGTCATCTGCAAACATCTTCACTTCTAACTTTATGATGCAGAAAAGGTGCAGCTGAAAATGATTGAGCCTAGGACACTACCCTGAGAAACTCTGGCAAAGTTGTCCTGAAGTACAGATGACTGACGTCCAGCAACCACAACCATCTTCCTTTGTGCCATGTCTATTCAATGGAAAGTTTTCCCCCAATTTTCATTGATTCCAGTTTTGCTCAGCGTCCTTGATGCAACACTTGATCGAATGTAGTCAATGTGGTCTGTTTCTGAATCTTGCCATGTGGGTCTCTTTCATTGGGTTCGTAAATGGTCAGCACTTCCTGTTTGCTGACTGTATACATGAGCAGTGATTTAAAACTGATATAAAAATGCTGGCAAATGTTTGTGTTGTACGTGACAGCAAAATAGAATCTGCACTGCTGTCCATCATATTGCATTCTGGATTAGTGGTGCTGGAAGAGCACAACACGGTGGCACAGTGGTTAGCACTGCTGCCTCACAGCGCCAGGGACCTGGGTTCAATTCCCACCTCAGGCGACTGACTGTGTGGAGTTTGCACGTTCTCCCCGTGTCTGCGTGGGTTTCCTCCGGGTGCTCCGGTTTCCTCCCACAGTCCAAAGATGTGCGGGTCAGGTGAATTGGCCATGCTAAATTGCCCGTAGTGTTAGGTAAGGGTAAATGTAGGGGTATGGGTGGGTTCCGCTTCGGCAGGTCGGTGTGGACTTGTTGGGCCGAAGGGCCTGTTTCCACACTGTAAGTAATCTAAAACAGTTCAGGCAGCATCCAAAGTGTAGCGAAATCGACGTTTCGGGCAAAAGCCCTTCATCAGGAATCTTATGTCTAGTCTGCATCTCACTGTTGGGTAAGTTTTGCTGCCATCAACCTCTTTAAGTGGAGAACCTACAGGGCCTACTTGGTCTTTTGTGCTTGAGGAAAATGACTTAGTGGTGTAACTGCAAGACATTTTTGTGTGGGCTAAAAAGAAGTATATTTCATATTAGCAACTATTTATAAGTTATATTGTTGTTATGGTTTCTGAAGACAAATTAGATGTGATGTTATACTCATCTGCAATTCGAAGCCCACAAATACACTTGACATTATCATGGTGGGTTGTGCTTAAGACACTCCTCTGTATTAACACATTTAGTCCCTTACACCCTTATACAACAAATCTGTAATCCCAGTGGAACAAGATATTCCCAGTGATGTTGATGCTAATGTTTGGAACATTGCCACACAAAGTATGATATGTGACTATGTTTTCTTGTTTGAGCAGCCTATGGGCCAATTTTCTCTTTCTTATTTTAGCTTGTATGCTAGCAACGATGATTTTGCTCGGTCAACAGGTCAAGGTTGTCATTATCATTTCCAATGCCTTGGTCATGGTCAGTGGCCCATATAATTTCATTACTTTCTTTAGGCTGAACGAGTGAGTGGCTTGCTAGACTCTTTCAGGGTATAGGTAAGAGTTAGTTGCTTTGCTTTGGTCCAGAATCACGTGTTAGCCAGGCCAGGTAAAGGTGGATTTCCTTAGTGAACTAGATCGGCTTTTGCAACAATTGACAATAGTTTCATGATTATCATTAAACTAATTTTAAGTCCAAATGTTCCCATTGCAAAGATCTTGTCTTTTTAAAGGATTGCAAGGTTTGAAAATAAATAAGTAGATACTCATTGGGGATACTTTATAGAGTTATTGGTAACAGACAGGAGTGCTTACAGATGAACTGAAGCTGAAAGTTTGTGAACAAATGTAGTTTTATTGGCAATAAAGAACGGATTAGTTTGTGAACAACTGACTAGTTACCAATGACAAAGGTCTTTTTGCCTACAGGCAGTAATGTGGTTGGTTCTCAGGTAGCTGAATAGTTTGGAATGATGAACAAGATCATGAGAAGTGTTTGGATCACCATCAAAATAGGTATGCATGTTCTCTCTCTCGTCAGCAGTATGTAACTTTAAGTCCAAAGAAAGCAAGTTCATCTTTTGTTCAGCAGTTGCTGTAAATTATGACTTTGTGTCAAGAAGTCAATAATCTTATTTTAGTGAATCAGCCATTCTGTGCCTCTTGCAAACCAAAGAAAGCAGCCAGACAAAGACAACTGATATGTAACTTTCTGACCAGCACATGAATCATAAGAATTATCTCAATAACCCTTGTGAACAGAAACCACTGAATCGCTCTCTTAAATTTTCCCTCCATCCATAACCAAAGTAGTTTTCTTGTATGTGTATGTAAGGGGCAGCTTATAAAAGGATTATACATTTAATTAATCTTGGTGTCCATATACAAAAAGTTGCCACCCTGGTTGATGGGGTTGTTAAAAAGGCACACAGTGTGTTAGCTTTTGTTGGTTGAGGAATTTGAGGTCATTGTGCAGCTGTACAAATCTCTGGTGTGGCCGCACTTGGAGTATTGCATACAGTTCTTGTCACCGCACTATAGGGAGGATGTAGAAGCTTTGGAATGAGTGCAGAGGAGATTTATCAGGATGTTGCCTGGTATGAAGGGAAGATCTTATGAGGAAAGGCTGAGGGGCTTGAGGCTGTATTTGTTAAAAAGAAGAAGGTGACTTCATTGAAAGAGACAAGATAATCAGAGGGTTAGATAGGGTGAACAGTGAGAGCCTTTTTTCCTAGGATGGTGTTGGCTAGCATGATAGGACATAGCTTTAAATTGAGGGGTGATAAATATAGGACAGCAGTAGTTTCTTTACGTAGCAAGTAAGTAGGGGCATGGAACACGCTGCCTGCAACAGTAGTAGACTCGCCAACGTTAAGGGCATTTAAATGGTCATTGGATAAACATATGGATGAAAATGGAATAGTGTACAATAGATCAGCTTCAGATAGGTTCCACAGGTCGGTGCAACATCGAGGGCCTAAGGACCTGTATTGTGCTGTAATGTTCAATGTTCTATGACTAATGGCTTTAATGCTAGGTAAGTTATTTGGGCAAATTTCATCTTTTTGATAATTGGTAAAGCTGATCAAAGAGGACTTAATTGACATTTTCGTATTTTAAAAATAACTAGAATTATAGTTTGAGATTAATTATTTTTCAAACTAAAATGACAATCACTGTATCATGAGATAGCAATTGACTTCAACAGATCTAATTTCAAAGGAATGGGCATTTTCCTAAAATTCCTTCTGAGAATGTGAGTATCACTGACAAAGATAACATTAAAAGATAACCAACAACAGAGGAAGAAGATAAAGTTTGAGGATAAACTTGCAAGTAATATCAAGGCAGGCACCAAGAGCTTCTTATGTAACAAGGAAGTGCGACACCAAAGTGAACATAGGGCTCTCAAAAAAATGAGGCTGGGGCGTAATAATAGAGAATAATGAATAAATACTTTGCATCAATCTTCATAGTGGACAATGTTAAAAATCACACACCACCAGGTTATAGTCCACCAGGATTATTTGGAAGTACAGAACAACCTGGGTTATTCAAATGTCAATTTTCCAAATTTCAGATTATCTGAACAAGATCTCAAGCTCCCGTAAAACATTATCCATTATTTGAACAATCAGTTATCTGAACAATCAGTTATCTGAACAGAATACTCCTCGCCTGTCTCGTTTAGATAATTGAGGTTGTTCTGTACTAGCTTTCAAAGTGCTGCTCCTTCGTCAGTTAGCTACTGGGGCAGGATCATAACACACAGAATTTATAGCACAACATCATAGTATCATGCAACTGATACAATATATTGAACAAACCTAGATTGCTGTTAAGTCTTTCATCTTTCAGAATGGATTTCAGGTTTTGATTCATTAATGTGTAAATCACAGAACTTCTCTCAAGTCACATTCCTGAGAAAACTTTAAAAGAAAGATGACATCTCAGCTCAGACAATGCATTAAAGGTGCAATGTTAGAGTCATTTTGTATTCCAATCTAAAGTCAGAATGGTTTTATTTCCAACGTAAGAATTTATGAAGTGTCACATGGTTTGACTACCTGCATTGATTGCCTGCAGATTGTGTGTTTTTTGAGCAAATTAGAATGTATCTACAAATACAATTCTCCAAGTGCAAATTCACCCATAGACTTTTATGTGTATGCGTGCATGTGAGGGAGAGAGATAGAGAGTGAGTGAGTGTGTGGGAAAGGGTGTGTGTGTGTGTGTGTGTGTGTGTGTGTGTGTGTGTGTGTGTGTGTGTGTGTGTGTGTAAGTGTATATGCATGAGTGTGACAGAGTATAAGCATGTGAGAGGGTGAGCACAGGGGTATGAGTGTGTGGGGTGTATGTGTGAGAGAGAGCATGTGTTTGACAGTGGGTCTACATGAGTAAGTGAGTATGTAAGGGTGTGTGTATGTGTGTATGTATGCTTGTGTGTGAGTGCGTATGTGAGAGGGTTAAGGCCATTCTCATGTACATCGAACTTAGCTATCATTCTCTGCTCGGCCACTTTGCATTGTTGCGTGTCTTGAAGTCAGTTAATGAATAACATTCCAAAACTATTAAATGATCAAGGGACAAAAGGAGAAGAGGAAATAAATGCAATTATTATCACTAGAGAACAAAAAGAGCTAAAGATCAATAAATGGCCTGGACCTGATAGGATGAATTCTAGGATATTAATGGAAATAGCTACCAAAATAGTAAATACACTGGTAATAATCTTTCAGGAATCTTTAGATATGGAAAGGTCCAAGAGCAGTGGAAAACTGCTAATGGTTACCTACTGCCAACTACCATTATTTAAAAAAGGAAAGAGAAAAATATGGTAATTATAGGCTAGTTAACTTAAATTTATTATTTGGAAACTATTAGGTTGTACTATAAAGAGTGCATTAGTTGAACATTTTGAAATCCACATGATCAAGTAGAGTCAGCTTCGTGAAGGAAAATTATGCTTGACAAATTTCCTGGAATTCTTTGAGGAGAAAACACATAGGATAGATATAGGGGAAGCAGTGGATATAATACTTTTGGATTTTCAGAAAGTGTTTGATAAGGTATCACACATTGGACTATTTAATAAAATAAGACCCCATGGTGTTAGAGGTAGTTGACTGGGAAGGATAGAGATTTAATTTAAGACAGAGAGTTGGGATATGGGGGGGCATCTTCAAGATGATAACTTGTATCTATTGGCTTGTCACAGGGATGAATACAAGGATCACAGTTATTTATAACATTTATCAAGGACTTCAATGAGGAAAGTAGATGTACCATAGCCAAATTTGCAGATGATACAAGAATATGTGGAAATGCAAATGGTGAGGATGATACAAAGAGTCTGCAGAGGTTAAGTGAGTGGGCATTAACTTGGCAGATGGAATATAATGTTAAAAAATGTAAAATGTGTACTTTATCAGGAAAATTTCAGGAATAAAATATTAATCAAATTGAGAAAAACTGCAGGATGCCATAGATAAGAGGGATTTGGGGGTGCTTATTTGAGAATCAAAAAAAAAATAGTGTGCAATTTTCAGTGAGTATAGGAAAGCAATAGAATGTTGTCCTTTATTTCCAAAGGAATGGAGAAAAAAAGGTAAGTGAGAGCATGCTTTATCTATATCAATGTTACTGAGGTGGAGGTGGTTTAGAGCTTCTCATTTCTAGGAACCAACACCAACAGTCTATCTTGGTCCATCCATGTTGACGCTACAGTCAAGATAGCTCACCAAGCCTCTACTTCTTGAGAAGGCTAAGGAAATTTGGCATTTCCACAATGATTACTACCAGTTTTTATAGAAGCACCATAGAAAGCACACTATCCAGATGCATCACAGTTTAGTATGGCAGCTGTTGTGTGCAAGACAGCAAGAAATTATAGAGAGTTGTGAATACACCTCAGTCCACCATAAAAACCAGGCCTTCTTCCATTGAGTAAAAAATGAGGTCTGCAGATGCTGGAGATCACAGCTGAAAATGTGTTGCTGGTCAAAGCACAGCAGGCCAGGCAGCATCTCAGGAATAGGGAATTCGACGTTTCGAGCATAAGCCCTTCATCAGGAATGAGAGAGAGTAGACAAGTAGGCTAAGATAAAAGGTAGGGAGGAGGGACTTGGGGGAGGGGCGATGGAGGTGGGATAGGTGGAAGGAGGTCAAGGTGAGGGTGATAGGCCGGAGTGGGGTGGGGGCGGAGAGGTCAGGAAGGAGATTGCAGGTTAGGAGGGCGGTGCTGAGTTGAGGGAACCGACTGAGACAAGGTGGGGGGGGGGGGGGAATGAAGAAACTGGAGAAATCTGAATTCATACCTTGTGGTTGGAGGGTTCCCAGGCGGAAGATGAGGCGCTCCTCCTCCAGCCGTCGTGTTGTTATGTTCTGCCGGTGGAGGAGTCCAAGGACCTGCATGTCCTCGGTGGAGTGGGAGGGAGAGTTAAAGTGTTGAGCCACGGGGTGGTTGGGTTGGTTGGTCCGGGCGGCCCAGAGGTGTTCTCTGAAGCGTTCCGCAAGTAAGCGGCCTGTCTCCCCAATATAGAGGAGACCACATCGGGTGCAGCGGATGCAATAGATGATGTGTGTGGAGGTACAGGTGAACTTGTGGCGGATATGGAAGGATCCCTTGGGGCCTTGGAGGGAAGTGAGTGTGGAGGTGTGGGCGCAAGTTTTACATTTCCTGCGGTTGCAGGGGAAGGTGCCGGGGGTGGAGGTTGGGTTGGTGGGGGGTGTGGATCTGACGAGGGAGTCACGAAGGGAGTGGTCCTTGCGGAACGCTGATAGGGGAGGGGAGGGAAATATATCCTTGGTGGTGGGGTCTGTTTGGAGGTGGCGGAAATGACGGCGGATGATACGTTGTATGCGGAGGTTGGTGGGGTGGTAGGTGAGAACCAGTGGGGTTCTGTCTTGGTGGCGGTTGGAGGAGCGGGGCTCAAGGGCGGAGGAGCGGGCAGTGGAGGAGATGCGGTGGAGGGCATCGTCGATCACGTCTGGGGGGAATCTGCGGTCCTTGAAGAAGGAGGCCATCTGGGCTGTGCGGTGTTGGAACTGGTCCTCCTGGGAGCAGATGCGGCGGAGACGAAGGAATTGGGAATATGGGATGGAGTTTTTGCAGGGGGCAGGGTGGGAGGAGGTGTAGTCCAGGTAGCTGTGGGAGTCAGTCGGTTTATAGTAGATGTCTGTGTTGAGTCGGTCGCCTGAGATAGAGATGGAAAGGTCTAGGAAGGGGAGGGAGGAGTCTGAGACAGTCCAGGTGAATTTCCCGAGGTAGAGATGGAAAGGTCTAGGAAGGGGAGGGAGGAGTCTGATCCCGAGATAGAGATGGAAAGGTCTAGGAAGGGGAGGGAGGAGTCTGATCCCGAGATAGAGATGGAAAGGTCTAGTCCCGAGATAGAGATGGAAAGGTCTAGTCCCGAGATAGAGACTCTGTCTACAGCTCCTGCTATCTTGAGAAAGCAGCCAACATAATCAAAGACCCTTTTCACTTTGGTTATACTCTCTTCCACCCTCTTTCATCAGGCAGAAGAAACACAAGTTTGAAAACATGTACCAACAGTTTTAAGAACAGTTACTTCACTACTGTTCTTAGACTTATGAGTGGACCTCCATTTTATTAGAGTTAATCTGTCTCTGCATCTTCCCTGTCACTGTAACTCTATATTCTGCACTCTGTTCTATTACTCTGATGTACTTATGTAATGTATGATTTGTCTGGTTAGCACACAAAGCAATACATTTCACTATATCTCGGTACATGTGACAACAATAAGTCAAATCAAATCAAAATAAAACTAAGGAGGTTTTACTAAGCCTGTATGAGATTTTAGTCAGCCAACAGCTGGAATACTGAGAACAGCTTTCAGCCCTTTATCTAAGGAAAGATATACTGACATTGAGGGCAGTCCAGAGAAAGTTGAATCAGCTTATACCAGGAATGGAGGAATTATTTTGTGAGGAGAGGTTGAGCAGATTGGGCATTTACTCACTGGAATTCAGAAGAATGAAAGGCGGCCTTATTGAAACATAGAAGACTTTTCATTGGAATTGAAAGCAAAGTTGCAGAGAGGCTTTCCCCTTTGAATGAGAGTCTAGGACCCGAGGGCATAATCTCAGAACAGGAGATGACACATTTAAAACAGAGGTGTAGAGAAATTTCCTCTCTGAGGATAGTGAATCTGTGGAATTTTTAACCATTGAGACCTGTCAAGTCTTGGTCATTTAAGTATATTCAAAGTTAAGAAAGACAGTTTTTTTTTAATCAAATAGGGAATCAAGGTTATGGGGAAAAAGCAAAAAGATAAAGTCAAGGATTATGAAATCAGCCGTGATCCTATTGACTGATGGAGCAGAGTCCATGGGCTGAATGACCTATTTCTGCTACTAAGTTTTATGGTCATATTAATTATGAGAAGGCATTAATGTTCAGATTATGGCTGTGTAACAAACTGTTGCACAGAAACATCAAGGAACTGGATCAGCAGATAATAAAGGAAGGACAGAACATGACCAAGCCAGGATGCTGAATGACATCAAATACTTGTTTCAGATATTAAACTTTTCAAAATGTTGATTATCTAAGATGGCTGCTGAATTGCTTTTGCAACTTCTGACTTGAAGTCTGAAGTGCATTGTAAAGGGACATACCTAGATGGGCTTTTACACTTGCTAATATTACAAATAATTCCACAAACAATCATACAGTTTTCTGGGATTAGCTTGATGCTTGTCTAAAAGGTCCTTCTTTACGTCATGAATTGGTTAAGGTGTGGTGACTAACTCAATGAGCCGGTCTCATATTTCCTCTTGAGAGAAGTTACATTCACATCCTGTGCTGCAGCATCTTCTAACAAATACGTCAATGTATTGAGATTGCTATCTGTGTGTCATGAGTTGTAGTCTTAATCTTGAAGTTAATTCTTAGCTTGAGGTGGTCTTTGAGAAAGTTCCATGTCTGTTCTGGACTGTTCTGATCATTCATAGAGAAACTGTGTCTATTAGTTCTGTGAAATGCTACCTTACTAATGGCAAGCAAAACTTTAGAATTTTTTCACAGAATCATCAATCACTTGGTCTGTAAAATGGAATTACAGACGTTGTTTGAACAGTATGTAATTCAGCAGGGGTGTTAATCAATTCCCTATCCATAATGAGGCTTCTGGTTTCCATGATTTCACTTTTAAAAAAAAATTAAGGCATGTCCCTCTGACTTTTTTTGTCAATGTAAATTAGAACTGCTCCCCCTTTGACAGCAGGATTTTGCAGTTGTAACTATATGAGACTGTTAGTTACTACTAATCAAGTGTCAGGAACAGAATGTTCTGGCCTTCCAGCTTTCTGTATCATTCTGTACTCAACAGCAATTCAGATTTTTAAAAATATATTACATCAATCCCATTAATTTATATAATCTTTAAACAGCTTGCATTCCAATCTCAAATACATTGTCCACAAAGAAAAAAAGAGTTAATTTATTATCTACAGATCTATACAGGGATTGTATTTTTAGAAACTGATGCTGTTTAAGTATGAAGAACAGTACGTTTGTTGAATTTTCGGTTGTCCAGTTTTGATTTGATTTGATCTGATTTATTGTTATGACATATACCGATCAGGTGAAAAATATTGTTTTCCATTCTATCCAGAATATTCATACTTTACAAAAGTAAATTAGGGTAATACAACAAAATGTATAATATGCAAAATGCAGTACAGCTATAGAGAAGTTGCAGAGAATAATCAACTCAATATATGAGATGTCTGTTCATGAGTCTAATAACAGTGGGGAAGAAGCTGTTCTTAAATCTGTTGGAACATCTTTTCAAATTTTTGTGTCTTCTGTCAGATGAAAGAGAATGAACAAGAGTATAACCAAGATGAGAGGAATCTTTGATTATGCTTCCCTGAGGCAGCGGGAAGTGTAGACAGAGGCCATGGAAGGAGGGCTGGGTTTCATGATGGATTGGACTGCGTTCATAACTCTCTGTAATTTCTTGCGATCTTGGGCAGAGCAGTTGTCATGCCAAGCTGTGATGCATCTGGATAGAATGATTTGCATTGTGCATCTGTAAACATTGGTTATAGTCATTATGGGTAAATTAAATTGATCTTTAATTATTAATTTAATATTTAGTTAATTTTTAAAGTATCTACTAAGATTGGTGCTACGTCCATTGCTTTTTGTCAATTATATAAATGATTTGGATGTTAATAATAAGAGGAATAGCTAGTAAGTTTACTCCAAAATTGGTGTTGAAGTGGACAGCCAAGAAGGTTACCTCAGAGTACAATGGGTCAGATGGACCAATGGGCCAAAACGTGGCAGTTGGAGCTTAATTTAGAAAAATGTGAGGTGGCGCATTTTGGAAAGGCAAATCAGGGTAGAACTTATACATTTAATGATAAGGTCCTGGCGAGTGTTGCTGAACAAAGAGACCTTTGAGTGCAGGTTCATAGTTCTTTGAAAGTGCAGCCACGGGTAGACAGGATAATGAAGAAGGCGTTTAGTATGCTTGCCTTTATTGGTCTTGGGAGGTTCAGAACATTGGTTAGGCCAGTTTTGGAATACTAGGTAAAAACAATGACTGCAGATGCTGGAAACCAGATTCTGGATCAGTGGTGCTGGAAGAGCACAGCAGTTCAGGCAGCATCCAACGAGCAGCGAAATCGACGTTTCTGGCAAAAGCCCTTCATCAGGAAGGGCTTTTGCCCAAAATGTCGATTTTGCAGCTCGTTGGATGCTGCCTGAACTGCTGTGCTCTTCCAGCACCAGTTTTGGAATACTGCATGCAATTCTCCCTGCAATAAGAAACATGTTGTGAAGCCTGAAAGGGTTCAGAAATGATTTACAAGGATGTTGCCAGGGTTGGAGGGTTTGAGCTGGGGCTGTTTTCCCTGGAGCTGCGGGGTGAACCTGTAGAGGTTTATAAAATCATGAAGGGCATTTGAAATGGTGAATAGACAAGGTCCTATCCCTGGGGTGGGTTAGTCCAAAACTAGAGAGCATTAAGGTGAGAGGGGAAAATTTTAAAAAAACTTTTTCATGCAGAGGTTAGTATGTGTATGGAATGAGCTGCCAGAGAAAGTAGAGGAGACTACTACAGTTACAACGTTTAAAAGGCATCTGGAAGTGTATATGTAAAGGAAGGGTTTAGAGGGACATGGGCTAAATGCTGACAAGTGGGACTAGATTAATTTAGTATATCTGGTTGGCATGGACACGTTGGACCAAAGAGACCGTTTCTGTAATGTACATCCCTGTTACCTTATGAATTTATGTTTGTATGGTATGGATGAATTGGATCAAAGGGTCTGGTTCCATGCTGTACAGCTCTATGAGTCGACTACCAAGATATTGGAGCCTTTTACATAGCCTTTTACCACCACTGTAACCATGGTTGAAGTTTGACTGCAACAGGATGTTTTACTTGATTTAGATGTTGCTTATGTTATCTCCATAGCATAAGAAACTGGGTATGAACATCATGATATTAAAGAAGCTACAACTTACCATTATTTACAAACATTATATTCCTTCGGCACAGAAGTATCTGGCCCAGTGTTGAGCTAATAGCTTACAAAAGAGGAATGTGATTCCATTAGAATGTTATGCTTTAAGTGACCTAAGATAAGGTGGAGTATGCAATCTGGTAGGTAAAAAGAATGACTGCAGATGCTGGAAACCAGATTCTGGCTTAGTTGTGCTGGAAGAGCACAGCAGTTCAAGCAGCATCCAAGGAGCAGTAAAATCGATGTTTCAGGCAAAAGCCCTTCATCAGGAATAAAAACAATGACTGCAGATGATGGAAACCAGATTCTGGATTAGTGGTGGCACACTGTCAGATAATAAGCTATAGTGGAACTATGGCAATATCCTTGGAAGCAGTCAGACAATTCCACAGGAAAAGCTTCTAAATTTCTGGAGTGATTACATCAGTATTCATAAAGGAGAAGGACATGGTGAATAGTGAGTCACAGGAGGGGTAATTTAGTATTCTAGCGCATGTCAGTCTAAAAAGGGAGGCATTGGTTAATTTGAAAAACATTAAGGTAGGCAAGTCCTCAGGGCAAGATGGGATCTATCATGGCAGGCTCCGACAAAAGCTGAAGCCACATTAGATCCATAGTGAGCTGGTCAGATGGACAGGGAACAAGCTGAGACATAGAAGCCAGAGACTAGCGGTGAAAGGGTGTCTTTCTGATTGGACATTTGTGACCAATGGTGTTCCACAGGCATTAGTGCTGGGATTTTTGTTGTTTGTAATATATATAAAGGATTTGGAAGAGTTTGTAGCTGTTCTGATTATTTAGTTTGCAGATGGCACAAGGATGGGGGAGGTGTGAATAGTGAGGAGGATTTCCAGAGGATACAGCAGGATACAGATAGGCTGGAGACTTGGGCAGAGAAATGGCGGATGGAGTTTAATCCAGGCAAATGTAAGTTGATGTATTTTTGGCAATTTAATGCATAAGGGTAGTATACAATGGCAGAACCCTTAATAGCATCAGCAAACAGAGGTATCTAAGTGTATAGGCCAATATGTCCCTGCAAGTGGCAACACAAGTGGATAAAGTGGTCAAGAAGGCACAAGACATGCTTGCCTTCATGGCTACAGTATAAAAATTGGCAAGTCATGTTGCAGCTTTATTAAACCTTTGTTAGGCCTTGTTTGGAATATTGTGTACAATTCTAGTCACCACACTACCAGAAGGATGTGGAAACTTTGGAGAGAGTACAGAAAAGGTTTACCAGAATGTCATCTGGCTTGAAGCAGACTAGCTATGAAGAGAGATTGGACATAATTGTTTGCCTTCACTTGAATGTCAAAGGATAGGAGGTGATCTGATGGGAGCATACACATTTTCAGTCTCTCAACATGGAGACAGTCCTTAAGATCATATAGAAAATTATGAGAGGCATAGATAGTAGGAGTCTTTTTTCCAGATTATAAATGTCATTTACTAGGGATATAGGTGTATGGTGTTACCTGAAAAGGAGTACTCAAACCCTTTGCCCAGGTATTCTTACTGATAGAGTCACAGACTCATTGCATCCTACAGCATGGATACAGGCCATTTAGCCCAAATTGGTCCATGCTGACCAGAATGTCCATCAATGCTAACAGCTTTCCTGAACTTGGTCCATATCTTTCTAAACCTTTCCTGTCCATGTATTTGTCCAAATGCCTTTTAAATGTTGTTAATCTACACGCCTCCACGGGCAGCTCATTCCAAGTCTGTACCACCCTCTGTGTAAAAAGGTTGCACCTCAGGTTCCCTTTTATTCTTTCTCCTCTAACCTTAAACTGCTGCCCTCTAGTTCTCAATTCCCCAACCCTGGGAAAAAAGACTGAGTGCGTTCACCCTATTCATGCCTCACATGATCTTATAAAATTTATTAAGATACCCCCTCAGTCTCCTACAATCTAAAGAAAAAGTCCTAGCCTGCCCAACCTCTCCCTCTAACTCAGAGTCCTGGGAACATCCTTGTAAATTTCTTCTGCACTCTTTCCAGTTTAATCTCTTTTGGGGTAGAAGAGACCTGTACAAGAAGGATGGATTGCACCTAAATTGGAAGGGGACTAATACACTGGCAGGGAAATTTGCTAGAACTACTTGGAGGACTTAAACTAGTAAGGTGGGGGGGGAATGGGACCCAGGGAGATAGTGAGGAAAGAGATCGATCTGAGACGGGTACAGCTGAGAACAGAAGTGAGTCACACAGTTAGGGCAGGCAGGGACAAGGTAGGACTAATAAATTAAACTGCATTGATTTCAATGCAAGGGGCACAACAGGGAAGGCAGATGAAATCAGGGCATGGTTAGGAACATGGGACTGGGATATCATAGCAATTACGGAAACATGGCTCAGGGATGGACAGGACTGGCAGCTTAATGTTCCACAATACAAATGCTGCAGGAAGGATAGAAAGGGAGGCAAGAGAGGAGTGGGAGTGGCATTTTTGATAAGGGATAGCATTCCAGCTGTGCGGAGGGAGGATATTCCCAGAAACATATCCAGGGAAGTTATTTGGGTGGAACTGAGAAATAAGAAAGGGATGATCACCTCATTGGGACTGTATTATAAATCCCCTAATAGTCAGAGGGATATTGAGAAACAAACTTATCAGGAGATCTCAGCTATCTGACTGAATAATATGGTAGTTATGGTAGGGGATTTTAACTTCCCAAGCATCAACTGGGACTGCCATAGTGTTAAAGGTTTAGATGGAGAGGCATTTCTTAAGTGTGTACAAGATAATTTTCTGATTCAATATGTGGATGTAACTACTAGAGAAGGTGCAAAACTTGACCTATTCTTGGGAAATAAGTCAGGGCAGGTGACTGAGGAGCACTTTGGGGCCAGTGACCATAATTCTATTCATTTTAAGATAGTGTTGGAAAAGGATAGACCAGATCTAAAAGTTGAAGTTCTAAATTGGAGAAAGGCCAATTTTGACAGGCAACAACTTTCAAAGCTGATTGGAGGCAGACGTTTTCAGGTAAAGGGACGGGTGGAAAATGAGAAGCCTTCAGAAATGAGGTAACAAGAATCTAAAGAAAGTATATTCCTGTCAGGGTGAAAGGGAATGCTGGTAGGTATAGGGAATGCTGGATGACTAAAAGAATTGAGGGCTTGGTTAAGAAAAAAAAGGAAGCATATGTCAGGTATAGACAGGATAGATCGAGGGAATCCTTAGAAGAGTATAAAGAAAGTAGGAATATACTTAAGAGGGAAATCAGGAGGGCAAAATGGGGACATGAGATAGCTTTGGCAAATAGAATTAAGGAGAATCCAAAGGGTTTTTGCAAATATATTAAGGACCAAAAGGTAACTAGGGAGAGAATAGGGCCCCTCAAAGATCAGCAAGGTGGCTTTTGTGTGGAGTCGCAGAAAATGGGGGAGATACTAAATGAATATTTTGCATCAGTATTTACTGTGGAAAAGGATATGGAAGATATAGACTGTAGGGAAACAGATGGTGACACCTTGCAAAATGTCCAGATGACAGAGGAGCAAGTGCTGGCTGTCTTGAAATGGTTAAAAGTGGATAAATCCCCAGGACCTGATCAGGTGTACCCGAGGACTCTGTGGGAAGCTAGAGCAGTGATTGCTGGGCCTCTTGCTGAGATATATGTATCATCAATAGTCACAGGTGAGGTGCCAAAAGACTGGAGGTTGGCAAACGTGGGTGCCACTGTTTAAGAAGGGTGGTAAAAACAAGCCATGGAACTATAAACCAGTGGACTAACCTCAGTGGTGGGCCAGTTGTTGGAGGGAATCCTGAGGTACAGGATGTACATCTATTTGGAAAGGCAAGGACTGATTCAGGATAGTCATCATGGTTTTGTGCTTGAAAAGTTATGTCTCACAAACTTGATTGAGTTTTTTGATGAAGTAACAAAGAAGATTGATGAGGGCAGAGCAGTAGTTGTGATCCATATGGGCTTCAGTAAGGCGTTAGACAAGGTTCTCCATGGGAGACTGATTAGCAAGGTTAGATCTCATGGAATACAGGGAGAAATAGCCATTTGGATACAGAACTGGCTCAAAGGTAGAAGACAGAGGGTGGTGGTGGAGGGTTGTTTTTCAGACTGAAGGCCTGTGACCAGTGGAGTGCCACAAGGATCGGTGTTGGGCCCTCTACTTTTTGTCATTTACATAAATGATTTGGATGCGAGCATAAGAGGTACAGTTAGTAAGTTTGCAGGTGACACCAAAGTTGGAAGTGTAGTGGACAACGAAGAGGGTTACCTCAGATTACGACAGGATCTGGACCAGATGGACCAATGGGCTGAGAAGTGGCAGATGGAGTTTAATTCAGATAAATGTGAGGTGCTGCATTTTGGGAAAGCAAATCTTAGCAGAACTTATACACTTAATGGTAAAGTCCTAGAGAGTGTTGCTGAACAAAGAGACCTTGGAGTGCAGGTTCATGGCTCCTTGAAAGTGGAATTGCAGCTAAATAGAATAGCGAAGAAGGCTTTTGATATGCTTTCCTTTATTGGTCAGAATATTAAGTACAGGAGTTGGGAGATCATGTTGCAGCTGTACAGGACATTGGTTAGGCCACTGTTGGAATATTGCATGCAATTCTGGTCTCCTTCCTATCGGAAAGATGTTGTGAAACTTGAAAGGGTTCAGAAAAGATTTACAAGGGGATGTTGCCAGGGTTGGAGGATTTGAGCTATAGGGAGAGGCTGAACAGGCTGGGGCTGTTTTCCCTGGAGCTTTGAAGGCTGAGGGGTGACCTTATCGAGGTTTACAAAATGATGAGGGGCATGGAAAGGATAAATAGACAAAGTCTTTTCCCTGGTGTTGGGGAGTCCAGAACTAGAGGGCATAGGTTTAGGGTGAGAGGGGAAAGATATAAAAAAGACCTAAGGGGCAACTTTTTCACGCAGACGGTAGTACGTGTATGGAATGAGCTGCCAGAGGATGTGGTGGAGGCTAGTACAATTGCAACATTTAAAAGGCATTTGGATGGGTATATGAATAGGAAGGGTTTGGAGGGATATGGGCCAGGTGCTGGCAGGTGGGACTAGATTGGGTTGGGATATCTGGTCGTCATGGACTGTTTGGACCAAAGGGTCTGTTTCCATGCTGTACATCTCTATGACTCTAAGATGAAGAAAAAGCTTATGTGAAGATGAGGTGTTCAGTTAGGGGGCTTGAGAATCATAAGTTAGCCAGAAAAGACCTAAAGAGAGGGCTAAGGAGAGCGAGGTCATGATAATTTGTTGGTGGATTGGATCAATGAAAACCCTAAGGCCTTTTATAGGTCTTTCAAGAATAAAAGAATGACTAGAGTAAGATTAGGGCCAATCAAAGATAGTAATATGAAGCTGTGTGTGGAATCTGAGGACATGGGGGAAGCACTTAATGAATACTTTTTGTCAGTATTCACATTGGAAAAGGGCAATGTTAGTGAGAATATGGACTTAGAGGCTATAAGATTCAATGGAATTGCAGTTGACAATGAGGAAGTTTTAGCAATTTTGGAAGATCTGAAAATAGATTAGATTCCTGGGCCAGAAGGGATTTTTCTATGGATTCTCTGGGAAGCCAGAGAGGAGATTGCAGAGCCTTTGGCTTTGACCTTTATGTCACCAGTATTGACAGGAGTAGTGCCAGAAGACTGGAGGATCGCAAATGTTCCCTTGTTCAAGAAGGAGAGTTGGGACAGCCCTCATAATTATAGACCAGTGAGCCTTACTTCAGTCATGGGAAAAGTGTTGGAAAAGAGACAGGATTTATAATCATCTGGAAAGGAATAATTTGATTAGAAATAGTCTACACAGTTTTGAGAATGGTAGGTCGTGCTGATCTGACCTTATTGAGTTCTTTGAGAAGATGACAAAACAGGTGGATGAAGGGAAAGCGGTTGATGTGGTGTAGATGGACTTAGTAAAGCATTTGACAAGGTTCCACGTGGTAGGCTATTGCACAAAATATGGAGTTTCAGGATTAAAGGTGATTTAGCACTTTGGATTAGGAATTGGCTGGCTGAAAGATGACAGAGGATGGTGGTTGATGGGAAATGTTCATCCTGGAGCGCACTTACCATTGGTGTAGCACAAGGATCTGTTTTGGGGCCACTGCTGCTTGTCATTTTTATAAATGACCTGGATGAGGGCGTTGACAGATGGGTTAGTAAATGTGTGATTGACACTAAGGTAGACAGAGTTGTGGATAGTGCTGAAGGATGTTGTGGGTTACAGAGGGACATAAATAAGATGTAGAGCTGGGCTGAGAAATGGTAAATGGAGTTTAATGCGAAAAAGTGTGAGGTAGTTCACTTCGGAAGAAGCAATAGGAATGCAGAGTACTATGGGAAAATTCTTGGCAGTGTAGATGAACAGAGAGATCTTGGTGTCCAGGTGCATAAATCCCTGAAAGTTGCCACCCAGATTAATAGAGTTGTCAAGAAGACATATAGTGTGTTGGCGTTTATTGGGAGAGGGATTGAGTTTCGGAGCCACGAGGTCATGCTTCAGCTGTACAAGACACTGGTAATGCTGCATCTGGAGTATTGCGTACAGTTCTGATCACAGCATTATAGGAAGGATATGGAAGCTTTGGAAAGGGTTCAGAGGAGGTTTACTAGGAGGTTGCCTGGTATGGAAGGAATATCTTACAAGGAAAGGCTGATGGAACCGAAACTGTTTTTGTTGGAGAGAAGAAGATTGAGAGGTGACTTAATCGAGACGTATAAAATAATCAGAGGGTTAGATAGGGTGGACGGTGAGAGCCTTTTCCCAAGGATGGAGAAGGCCAACATGACAGGGCATAGCTTTGAATTGAGGGGTGATAGATTTAGGACAGATATCAGGGGTAGTTTCTTCACTCAGAGAGTTATTGGGACGTGGAACGGCCTGCCTAGAACTGTAGTAGACTCACCAACATTAAGGGTATTTAAATGGGCATTGGAAATACATATGGATAATAATGGAATAGTGTAGGTTAGATGGGCATCAGATTAATTTCAGAGTTTGGCGCAACATTGAGGGCCAAAGGGCCAGTACTGTGCTGAGACGTTCTATGTTCTATGTGGAACATTATCAAAGGAAATCCATGTGCCTTCATCAACCTTTCTGGTCACTTCATCAAAGAACTCTCACAAATTTGTGAGGCACGATCTGCCATGCACAAAGCTATGCTGACTATTCCTCATCAAACTGTTTTTCTAAATGCCCGTACATTTTACTTCTCAGAATCTTCTCAAGGAGTTTACCTACTACAGATGTTAGGCTCACTGGTCTATCGCCCAGGTTTTTCTTTGTAGACATTCTTGAATAAGGGCAGAACATTTGCTACCCTTCAGTCATCCAGGACTTCACGCGTGGCTTACGATGACACAAAAATATCAGTCAGGACCTCCACCATTTCTTCTCTACCTCCTTGCAGCCAATGAATCGATCAAAGCCTGATCGCATTGTTTGATCCAAGCCATTGGAGTTTACTTGCCAACAATTCCTAAATTAGATTACTAACAGTGTGGAAACAGGCCCTTCGGCCCAACAAGTCCACACCAACCAGCCCAAGCGCAACCCACCCATACCCCTATATTTACCCCTGACCTAACACTACGGGCAATTTAGCATGGCCAATTCACCTGATCCGCACATCTTTGGACTGTGGAAGGAAACCCACGCAGAGAACGTGCAAACTCCACACAGTCAACGTGCAAACTCCACACAGTCAGTCGCCTGAGTCGGGAACTGAACCCGGGTCTCAGGCGCTATGAGATAGCAGTGCTAACTGCTGTGCCACCATGCCGCCCATGACAAGCCATAGACCATGACATTCCATGCTCCATATCAGGTAGCAGTGATGCCATCATGTCTAAATCCTTGATCCCCTTGTTACTCAAGAACCTATCTATCTTAGTCTTAAATGTATTGAATGACCTGGCCTCCACAGCCTTCTGTGGCAATGAATTCCATAGATTCACCACTGTCTGCCTGAAGAAATTTCTCCTTATCTCCTTCTCTCTTACCAATGGAAACATCTTCCAAATATCTACTCTGTCCAGGCCATTCAGTATTCTGTATGTTTTAAATATATCCTCCCTTATCATTCTAAATTCTATCAAGTATAAATCCAGATTCCTCAAATATTCCTCATATGTTAAGCTTTTCATTCCTGGGACTATTCTTGTGGAACTCCTCTGAACATGCTCCAGTGCCAGGACATCCTGAAATATGGGCCCCAAACTGCACACAATCCTCCAAATATGGTCTGATGAGAGCCTTATTAAGCCTCATGAGTACATCCCTGCTTTT
The DNA here is from genome assembly GCF_020745735.1 of Hemiscyllium ocellatum. Taxonomy (NCBI): domain Eukaryota; kingdom Metazoa; phylum Chordata; class Chondrichthyes; order Orectolobiformes; family Hemiscylliidae; genus Hemiscyllium; species Hemiscyllium ocellatum. The sequence continues at coordinate 23,036,628 of NC_083416.1, read as the reverse complement.
ATATTCAAGTTCTCTCAAAATAAATGTCATCATTGCATTTGCCTTCCTAACTAGTGACTCAACCTGCAATTTACCTTGACAGAATCCTGAACTTGGAGTTTCAAGTCTCTTTCAACTTCAGAATTCTGAATTTTCTCCCCATTTAGAAAATAGTCTATGCCTTTATTCTTCCTACCAAAGTGCATGACCTCACACTTTCCCATTTTGTACCCCTTTGCCTACTCTCCTAACCTGTCTAAATCCTTCTGCCACCACCCTGCCTCCTCAATGCTACCTGCTCCTCTACCTATTTTGGTATTATCTGCAAACTTAGCCAGAATGCCCTCAGTTCCTTCATCTAGATCATTAGTGTATAAAGTGAAAAGTTGTGGTTCCAACATTGAACCTTGCAGAACACCACTTGTCACCAGCTGCCATTCTGAGAAGGACCCTTTTATCCCCACTCTCTGCTTTCTGTTAGACAGCTAGACTTCTATCCATGTTAGCACCTTGCGTGTAACACCATGGGGCCTTATCTTACTCAGTAACCTCCTGTGCAGCACCTTGTCAAAGGCCTTCTTGAAGTCCAGATAAATAACATCCATTGGCTCTCTTTGGCTAACCTGCATGTTACTTCCTCAAAGAATTCTAGCAGATTTGTCAGGGGTGACCTACCCCTGACGAAATCATGTGACTTTTCCCTATTTTACCATAGACTTCCAAGTATTCGGGAATCTCATCTTTCACAGTGGATTTCACGATTCCATGACTAAGGTCAGGCTAATCAGTCTGTAATTTTCCCCCTTTTGCCGTACTCACTTTTTAAACAGGAGTGTCTTGGTAGCGACTTTCCAGTCCTCTGAGACCCTCCCTGATTCTAGCAATTGCACTGACACCTCCACTGTCTCTCTGCTATTGCCCTTAGAACTCTGGGGTGTAGTCCATCTGGTCCAGGTGTTTTATCCACCTTCAGGCCATTCAGTTTTTAAAGCACCTTCCCCTTGGTGATAGCCATCAAATTTAGCTCTGCCCCTCATTCTCTTGAGTTTTTGGGATTACTTGTGTCTTCCATTGTGAAAAATTATGCAAGTAATTATTTAGTTCCTCAACCATTTCCTCGTTTTCCAATACTATCTCTCCAGTGTGATTTTCCAGCAGCCCAATATCCACTTTTGCCTCTCTTTTGCCCTTTATATATCTAAAGAAACTCTTACACTCTTCATTTATATTACTGGCTAGCTTACCCTCATATTTAATCTTCTCTCTCCTTATTCCTTTTTTGTGTTGCCCTCTGTTGGTCATTGTAAGTTCCCAATCCTCTGGTTTCCCACTGCCCTTCAGCACTTTATATGCTGTCTCTTTTGCTTTTAGGCTATCCCTGACTTCCCTAGACAGTCGTGATTGCCACATCCTCCCTGTGCCATGCTTCTTTTTCCTTGAGATGAATCTCTGATGTCGAGGGTTGGGGCGGGGGGGGGGGAGGGGGGAGGGGGCAGAAAAGCACAGCAGGCCAGATAGCATCTGAGGAGCTGGAAAATTAATGTTTCGGGCAAAAACCCTTCATCAGGAATGCTCTGTTGTGTCGCCTGAATTACTTGTAGAAACTCCTGCCATTGCTGTTCCACTGTCTTTCCTGCTAGGCTCCTCGCCCAGTCAATTCAACCCAGCTCCTGCCTCAAGCCCTTATTTCAGCTGTAATACGATTACCTCTGATTCTATTTCTCCTTTTAAAATTGCAGAGTAAATTCAATCATATTATGATCACTGCTTCTTAAAGGTTCCTTCACCTTAAGCTCCCTTATCAAGACAGCCTCCTTGCACAACACTAAATCCAGTATTGTCTATTCCGTAGTGGACTCCACCACAAGCTGCTTCAAAAGGCTATCTTGTACACATTCCACAAAGTCCTTTTCTTGCGATCTACTATCAACCTGATTTTCCCAGTCCACTTGCACATTGAAATCCCCCATGATCACTGTAACTTTGCCTTTCCTACATATCTTTTCTATCTACTGGAGTATCTTTGGCCCCAGCTCCTGACTACTATTCAGAGAGATGTATATCACTCCTACTATTTATGGGTGGCATGGTGGCACAGTGGTTAGCACTGTTGCTTTACAGTGCTAGAGACCGGGGTTCAATTCCCACCTCAGGCAACCGTCTGTGTGGAGTTTGCACATTATCCCTGTATCTGTGTCGGTTTCCTCCCACAGTCCAAAAATGTGCAGGTTAAGTGAATTGGCCACGTTAAATTGCCTGTAGTGTTCGATGTAGGGGAATGGGTCTAGGTGAGTTGCTCTTTGGAGGGTCAATGTGGACTTGTTGGGCCAAAGGGCCTGTTTCAACACTGTAAGTAACCTTTGCTGTTCCTCAATTTTACCCATGCAGATTCTACACCATCTACCGCTCATCAGCTAGTTATAACAAGAATCATTTGGAGATAATGGTATCCTCATATTGCTCTTCCCCTTTCACCTGGTTGGGTTTTTAGGTATGGGAGGTGCTCCTTAAAAGTGCCTGTTAATTGCTACAATTCATCCTGTGAAAAATGCATGTTAAAACCTCAGCACAGTAGGGGAGTAAGCATTTAAAGGTGAACAACCGATATTAATTTTATATGTTCCCAATTGATTATTGATAATCTTTGCAGGTTATATCCACAAGCCATTTGGTTGTCTTATTATTAACCTGTAATCAAGGAAAAAAGGTCACTTCTAAGAACCAAGTGAAATAATCATTATTTTTGTCATTTTATTTCATGGTAAATTACATTTCAGGGTAAATTCAATATCTATATTCCACTGTGAATAATAAATGATCATGGAATGCAGTTTTTACAAGTTCATAGCAATGATCAGCTATGCTAAAAGAGAAATGTAATTTGAGTCTGAATTGTTATCAAACAGCAATATAAGCTGGCTACACACATGTATTTTAACCAACAGCAGTGGACAGAATAGCCTGCAACTTCACATGATTAATATTGAACATAAAATCTGTAGCTACGACATCAACCAATAATTGGCCAATGCTGCTGTCACAGTTTGGCATTCAATATTAATCATATTCAGTAAAGAAGATTACTGGATTCCAGCCAACAATAATAGGCTATAATTTTAATTAGATTGCCACTTGAGTGTAGCAGCACAATGAGAATCACAAGTTATTTTTATTTATTGTCCAATCTTCAAATACAAACACTTGGAAATTCCAAAAGAAAACCAGCTGGTGCTATCTAGTTGTATACTTTATTAATGAGTTCGATTGGGTTGAGCTGACTAAGTTGGGAATGAGCTCCTGTAGTCCTTTTCTTCATGTTTACTGTTACACAAACTTCTGTTCACATCTTGTCTTCATCTGAAGCTTTCATTTTCTCCAGTTGATATGTTGAGTGGATTTTAAAGATGACAATAGTGTTGCCCATCTCCCTGTGAGAGAATTAGTGAGAACATGCCATTGCCTCTTTTTGGTAAGGCCTGCCACACCACGTGCCACTTGGGCATTTAGAACATAGAGCATAGGACATAGAACATTACAGCGCAGTGCAGGTCCTTTGGCCCTCGATATTGCGCCATCCTATGGAACCAATCTGAGCCCATCTAACCTACACTATACTACCTCTGACATCTGTCTTATATCTGTCACCCCTCAATGTAAAGCCAGGTCTCCTCGTGCTAGCTCTCGCTGTCCACTCTATTCAACTCTCTGATTATCTTATACATCTTAATTAAATCACCTCTTAATCTTCTTCTCTCTAATGAAAACAGTTTCAAGTCCCTCAGCCTTTCCTCATAAGACCTTCCCTCCATACCAGGCAACATCCTAGTAAACCTCCTTTGAACCCTTTCAAAAGCTTCCACATCCTTCCTGTAATGCAGTGAACAGAACTGTACGCAGTGCTCCAAATGTGGCTGCACCAGAGTTTTGTAGAGCTGCAGCATGATCTCATGGTACCAAACCTTAATCCCCAGAATCTCAATTTGACAGGTTAATGAAGGGCCTTTTTGGAGATCAAATAACCCAGAGGTAGGAATCACTGGCCAAGCCAAGGCAGATGTTCTTTGGATTCGCAGAGACACTTTGGAAGTAATGGCTGTTTCTGATACATCACTTCACTGGGTCATAGGCCTGAGGTGAGTGATGACAGGGCAGTGGATTTCTGCAGGCCTTCCTTTATGCCAGGTCCCTCAATCAGCTACAAGTGAGGACCAGGCAAGTAATCATCCACATGTTTGCTTGTAGTTCTTCCCATGTGACAAGCCTCAGCCTGCCACTGGTTAAACAACACTCATGGCATGATGAGTACCCCTAAGGGGACATTAATTCAGTAAAGGGCCTCAGTTGGTAACACAGGAAATCTATCCATGGGCCTCCCCACCCAAGCTAATTGGGATGGAGAAGTATGTTATCTTGCATAAAAGACCATCCTATTCATCAAGCTCATCATGGAGGAGGGAATAAAGCTTTGTTCATTGTTGCTTTCTCCTTTTGAAAAAGAATAATTTGCCTTGTTTATGTTGTGATTTAGATTCTTTGACTTTTTTAAAACTTGAACACTTTGTACTAGTTTTTCATCACAGATAAGGAAATGTAATCGAATAATTTTCCTATATCTCCCTTTTGGAAACTTATAGTATGTGAACCTTAATGTTGGTTTTGCCTTCTAATGCTCCCTCTTCCTAATTTAATCAAAGCTTAACATTATTTCATTTTAATCAATATTTCCTTTGCTATTCTTGTTTTCAAAATGTTCTTTTGATATTCCTTTCTCATTATCTTTTAACCTAAACATTTTTCCTGCATTTGATATTTTACTTTTTCCCTTTCCATTAATTTGTCTTCTTTTACACTAGAATTAATGTAAACATTAACTGTTGAATGTTTAAATTTAAGATAATACAAACTATTGACATTTTATATATTAAAGCATTGATTCTTGGATATTTTGTTTATACAACATAGGAGTATGTTCAGCTTAAGACTCATGTTTGCTCACAACGTGTTTGCCTCATGGTAGAGGTCACTAAATTACGGACCAAGTAAGGTATTCATACAGGATTGCATTTCATTTCAAACATCCCCATTCCTGACCAAAAAAAAAATTGCATTTTTTTTGTAACTGAGTTATCCACATTAGGCATCAATGGTTCTTATGCATTTCAAACATATTTGTTACTCTAGCTAATCCTACGTTTGCCCATTTATTTACTTACATGACATGTATAATATTTAAACTGTTGTGATTGTACATTTGTGGATTGTTATTATTTTTGTTCACTGTTTGCTTTCTGCTTTGTTGCAACATTTTCTCAGCTGACCCTGATTTATGTTGTTAGTTTGAACACTTATTTCCTTCAGTTGCATCAGTTGTGTTTGGCAAGGCAATCCTTTGTGTTTTTTTTTACGTCGACACCAAGTTGCCTTTGTATTCCTGCATTTAGACCTTCTCTGTCTTTTGCTGTTTGCCTGCTCATGACTTAATGAGGCTCGCAAAATATTATCAATCTTTTTCTGGAATGTTGCGGATTTTTAGTCAGACCCTTCGATTTGCTTCTGATGAGGATAGTGGCTTTAGTGTCATGTCATTAATGGAATTCCACATCTTCAGTCTTGAACTCTCAGATTAATTTGTCCTCTGAGGGTAAGCATTGTTCTGTCACAGTTTTGCTTTTGGATTGCTGTCTGGTGTAACCTCAAGTGGAGCTGCAAAGAACACGTTGTTGCAAAAAGCACTAGTGTCTATCTACCATTTTGTATTTATTTGATCTTCTCATCCTGCTGTCTTCATCACAATGGTTACAAATCATTTCCTGCTTTTAGATTTGACATTGCCCATCTGCTTTAAGGTATCCAATTGACTAGCCTAGATCTTCATCTGACATCTCTCGAGTATTCATTGCTATAGCATCTCTAACTAAACTTTGGATGCAAAATTCTTGCAGTCAAAGCACTAAGCATGCTTTTTTTGTTGTTTTATGTTTTATTTTATATTTCCACAATATTGCAACTTGTCCTTTGATATTGATCTTTCTGTTCGTTCTTCTGTGGATACTTGCCATATTCATCCACATTGTTTACTTGTATAGTCTAGGCTGTGAACAAAGTTGCCAAATTTGAGTTGGTTGTCAACATAGTGAACACATCTGGGTTGCTTCTTCATACTGTGAACAAACTCACAAATGTATGTGCCAAGGCTGTTAGTTTACAAACTCTGAGCTTCTGCACACATTTATAACTTTTCTCAAGTAATGGATTTTCTTCTTTTAGCAATTGCACGATTGTGGTAGAATTATCTTTTAGCGTGAGAGATTCTGCAGTTGATTAGATATCCATTGATTGCATAAATTCTCAGGTTTCTGCAATATGTGTTAATGAGATTACCATACTGATGAATGGACTCTTTATTTTAAAAGCTTGGTCCTGACATTTTCATGGTTCATAGTGCAGCTGATTCCTTGTACAGCCGCTTATACATGTCTTAAAATCCGAGGACATTGAGGACTTGTGGTGGAATGGTAGAGTCTTTATATCTGAGCCAGGAAGCCTGTGTTCAGGTCCCACCTACTCTAGAGGTAAAGAACAAAGGACAAAGAAATACAGCACCGGAACTGGCCCTTCGGCCCTTCATGCCTGCGTGAATTCAGATGCTCTATCTAAGCCTGTCGCCTACTTTCCAACGATCTCTATTCCTCTTCTCCTTGCCCATTCATGTATCTGTCTAGATACATCTTAAATGACTCAATTGTGCCCGCCTCTACCACCTCCGCTGGCAACACGTCCCAGATACCCACCATCCTCTGCATGAAGAATTTTCCATGCATGTCTCCCTTGAACATTTCCCCTCTCACCTTGAACTCATGATCCCTAGTAATTGAGTCCCCCAATCTGGGAAAACGCTTCTTGCTATCCACCTTGTCTATACATCTCATACAGAATTTTTGTTTCACTACAAGTAATAGTTTGATAACGTGCAGGTTTTGAGAGACTAACTGCAGGGCGAAGGGGAAATGCATGCCGAATGGAGAATCTGGTGCTCACCTCCAAAACAATCCCGATCTCAAACATGAAACTCACTGCAAAGGGAAGATATAACACTCTTTCAAGTTTGTCATTGAATGCTTATTTTCTTTGGTATGAAAAATGACTACAACTTGCTTAGGTACAAATTAACTTTAGACAATTGAATGATTGTTTTAGTGTTGTTATATGTACTGAGCTACAGTGAAAAGTGTTGTTTTGCATGCAATCCTGGTAGAACATACCATACATCAGGGTAGCAGAACAAAGTGCGAAATACAGTGTTATAGCGGAAACCAAGATCAGAATTAATAGGTTTGTATGTGTATTTAAATTTATATATCTTCTGCCTGATGAAAGAGAGTACAAATGAAGTGGGATGGGCCTTTGATTGTTTGGTTGTTTTCCTGAAGTAGCAGAGAGCATAGATGGAGTCAATGGATGGAAGGTTGGTTTGATGAACTGGGCTGTGTTCACAACTCTGTAGTTTCTTGCAGTCTTGGGAAGAGCAGTTTTTAAACCACAATTTAATGCATCAAGATAAGATGTTTTCTATGGTGCCTCGATAATATCTGGTAAGAATCCTTGTGGACATGCCAAATTTCCTCAGCCTCCTGAGGAAGTAGAGATGTTGATAAGCTTTCTTGACTATTTCATTGATGTGGAGAGGTTGAGGATGGATTGTCAATGATTACCATTCCCAGAAACTTGACACGCTTGATCATCTCCACCTCAGCATCATTCATGCAGACAGGGCCATGTTCTCCTCTCTACTTCTTGAAGTCAATGACCAGCTCCTTCATTTTGCTGACATTGATGGAAAGTTTGTTGTCTTTTCACCATTCCTCCGTACCTTTATCTTAGCCTGCTGGACACACTTTCCTCATTCCTGAAGAAGGGCTCAAGCCCGAAGCGTCGATTCTCCTGCTCCTTGGATGCTGCCTGACCTGCTGCACTTTTCCAGCAACACATTTTCAGCTCACCATTTCACTAAGCACTCAGTCTCTTTCCAGTATTCTGTTTGAGATCCAATCTACAACAATGATGTCATCAACAAAATTATAAATGGAGATGAGTACCACTTTGGTCACAAAATCATCAGTGCATAAGGAGTGTAGTAGAGGATTGCAGCCTTGTGAAGAACTGGTTTTAGGATTATGGTGGAGGAGAGATTGCTGCATATTCTTACTGATTAGAGTTAATGGATTAGGAAATCGAGAATCCAATTACAGAGGGGCAGGGGAGCTGAGGCCCAGGTCTCGAAGTTTAGAGATGAGTTTGTTCGGAATGAAAGCAGAACTATAATCAGTAAGTACCAAGAACAAATAAAAGAACAAAGAAAATTATAGCACAGGAACAGGCACTTCAACCTTCCAAGCTTGCACTGATCCAGATCCTCTGTCCAAACCTGTCACTTACTTTCCAGGAATCTATATCCCTCTGCTTCCTATCCATTCGTGCATCTGTCTAGATACATCTTAAATGACACTATTGTTCCCACCTCTACCACCTCCACTGGCAACACATTCCAGGCACCCAACAGCCTCTGCGTAAAGAACTTTCCACACATATCTCTTCAACTTTTCCCCTCTCACTTTGAATTCATGACCTGTAGGAATTGAGAGTCCCTCACTCTGGGGAAATGCTTCTTGCTATCCACCCTGGTTAGAGATTGAGATCTATAAAATCATGAGATGTATAACCTGATCTACTCAATCGCTTTTTATAGCTAGCACTCTCCATACCAGGCAACATCCTGGTGAACCTCCCTTGCACTGTCTACAAAGCATCCACATCCTTCTGGTAATGTGGCAATCAGTACTGTACACAGTATTCCAAATGTGGCCGAACCAAAGTCCTATACAACTGCAACATGATCTGCCATCTCTCATACTCAATACCCTGTCTGGTGAAGGAAAGAATGTCGTAGGCTTTCTTGGCCATTCTATCAACCTGCATTGCCACCTTCATGGAACAATGAACCTGAGGATCCAAGTCTCTCTGGACTTTAATTTTCCCCAGAGCTATTTGATTTACCATACAGTTTGCTCGAGAACTGGATCTTCCAAAATGCATGATCTCTCATTTGCCCAGATTAAACACCATCTGCCATTTCTCCACCCAACTATCTTCCAACTCTATCTTTATTCTGCTCCATTTTCTAACAGTCCCCTTCACTATCTGCTACTCCACCAATCTTAGTGTCATCTGCAAACTTGTTAATCAGACCACCGATACTGTCCTCCAGATCATTTATGGCTGTCACCATAAGACCATAAGATGTTAAGACGTAGAAGTGGAAGTAAGGCCATTCTGCCCATTGAGTCCACATCGCCATTCAATCATGGCTGATGGGCACTTCAACGCCACTTACCTACACTCTCCCCATATCCCTTTATTCCTTGCAAGATTAAGAATTTATCAATCTCTGCCTTGAAGACATTTAATGTCCTGGTTTCCACTGCACTCCACTCTCTGGCTGAAGAAATATCTCCTCATTTCCATTCTAACTTGACCCCCTCTAATTATAAGGCTGTGCCCACGCATCCTAGTATCCCTGCCTGATGGAAACAAATTCCCAGCATCCATCCTTTATAAAACATGTATTATCTTGTAAGTTTCTATTAGATCTCCCTTCAACCTTCTAAACTCTAATGAATGCAATCCCAGGATCCTCAGCCGTTCATCATATGTTAGGTCTACCATTCCAGGGATCATCCATGTGAATCTCCGCTGGACATGCTCCAGTGCCAGTATGTCCTTCCTGAGGTGTGGGGCCCAAAAGTGGACACAGTATTCTAAACGGGGCTGAACTAGAGCTTTAGAAAGTCTTGGTAGCACGTCGCTGCTTTTACATTCCAAGCCTCTTGAGTTAAATAACATTTCATTTGTTTTCTTAACTACGGACTCAACCTGCAAGTCAACCTTTAGAGAATTCTGGACTAGCACTCCCAGATCCCTTTGTACTCTGGCTTTGTGTATTTTCTCACTGTTTAGAAAATATTCCATGCCTGTATTCTTTTTTCCAACGTGCAAGACCTTGCATTTGCTCACATTGAATTTCATCAGCCATTTTTTGGACCACTCTCCTAAACTGTCTAAATCTTTCTGCAGCCTCCCCACCTCTCAGAACTATCTGCCTGTCGGCCTAACTTTGTATCATCAGCAAACTTCACCAGAATGCTCCCAATCCCTTCATCCAGATCATTAATGTATAAATGTTTAGGGCGGCACGGTGGCACAGTGGCACAGTGATTAGCACTGCTGCCTCACAGCGCCAGGGACCTGGGTTCAATTCTCGCCTCAGGTGACTGACTGTGTGGAGTTTGCACGTTCTCCCCGTGTCTGCGTGGGTTTCCTCCGGGTGCTCCGGTTTCCTCCCACAGTCCAAAGATATGCGGGTCAGGTGAATTGGCAATGCTAAATTGCCCGTAGTGTTAGGTAAGGGGTTTATGTAGGGGTATGGGTGGGTTGCGCTTCGGTGGGTCGGTGTGGACTTGTTGGCCCAAAGGGCCTGTTTCCACACTGTAAGTAATCTAATCTAATCTAATCTAAAGTGAACAGCTGCGGCCCCAACACTGAACGTTGTGGGACACTACTTGTCACTAGCTGCCATTCCGAAAAAGAACCATTTATCCCAACCCTCTGCCTTCTGTCAGACAGACAATCCTCAATCCATGCCAGTAGCTCACCTCAAACACGATGGGCCATCACATTACTCAGCAGCCTCCCATGAGGCATCTTTTCAAAGGCATTTTGGAAGTCTAGGTAGATAACATCCACTGGTTTTCCCTGGTCTAAGTACTTGTTACCTCTTCAAGGAATTCTAACAGGTTTGTCAGGCACAACCTCCCCTTACTAAATCCATGCTGACTTGTTCTAATCCAAGAGGAGAAAGTGAGGTCTGCAGATGCTGGAGATCAGAGCTGAAAATGTGTTGCTGGAAAATCTGATTCCTGAAGAAGGGCTTATGCCCAAAACGTCGAATCTCCTGTTCCTTGGATGCTGCCTGACCTGCTGCGCTTTTCCAGCAACACATTTTCAGCTTTGTTCTAATCCAACCCTGCACTTCCAAGAATTTAGAAATCTCATCCTTGACGATGGATTCTAGATTTTTACCAACAAATGAGGTTAGGCTAATTGACCTATAATTTTCCATCTTTTGTCTTGATCATTTCTTGAAGCGAGGATTTTTAACTTTGTACACTCCAGTCCAACACCGGCATCTCCAAATCATAAATGATTGGAGTTGCTTACTGCTTTTCCTCCATTAATCCTGGTCTTAAACAGGATCAATAGACAAAATTACTAACAATGAAACTAAATGGATAAATGGCAGTTGCTCTCCATGTCAGTGGTTGCAAAACTATGCTGACAAATGACTTTGAAAGATTATGTAATCCAGCCATTAAGAATTGAAGCAATGAGAAAAAGATAAAATCCACCATTGTTGGAAGACATCAATAATGCAACTCTTGTCGCATTTAAAAAGCTGCTTTTTTTTTGTAAAGCTTATTCACTGAATGTATTTACTCAAATCCTTTGTGTTTCTACAGCAATAGTTTGTGATGCACCCACACAATCCATTTACATTCAGATGTAAGTTATGCTAATTAATGCTTTTCCTGAAGGATTTGTTGAACCCTGTACAGATACATAACAACGTGTTAATGACATGATATATTCAGCCTGGTCCTGTTTAAATGATTTTATAAAAATATAAATTTATCATAATCTGCAACAAGGTGGTATGAAATAATTTAGAAAAATCATAGATAGTGCTTTTTCTGTCTTGTTTACAGTCCTATTACAGTCCTCTTAACACAATGTTTCCATTTTGATATTCCTATATGTTTGAGCAATTGACCCTATTCCCTTTGTTTTATTTCAGTGATTTCTGTGTTGTTCAGGGCTTTCAGACCTGAGTTAATAACATCTTGCCAAACAAGATTAAGATGATATAGTGCAGAGGCAATCTCTTGGGAAGTGTAACAATTGGAATACTTCAAATGCAAACCTAATTATTTAGAAAAGCTACAGTGCTATGTTTTGGTGTTTTACTGTATAACAGTTACACCTGCTGCACAAAACTTTAAGGTGAGGCACTGTAAATATTATCTAAGTTAAAAACAGAACATATTTAGTGGTGTCTCAATTAGACTATCCTTTGTCACATGTACTCAAGTGTTGACTGCTGGTGTACAGTGAAAAGTTTTACAATGTCTTCTCTTGTGGCACCATCTTAAGTATCTACGTTCAAATCATAGCTACAAAAACAGGAATAAAAAAGAAGTGTTTGCATTACTTTACAGTGATTCATAGAATAAGTTAGAAATAAGAAATAGTTAAAAGGATAGACATTGCAGTCAGACAAATAAATTATACATAAACATTATATTGCAGTAGCTCAGGGCAGGAGCTTCCGTGCATGATCTGACTGCCCATGCCAGACCCCAGCCCAACAACCATCCCTACTCCACTCCAAGCCTCCAGTCCACTTTTCACTGACTCTCAACTGCTCCATGGTAAGTCTTCTTCGGAACTGCTTCCCTGCGCTGACCTCTGTTCTAGGATTAGCCTCCAGGGCTCACCCACTCCTCCATTTCCTTCTAGCTAAGTCCAAGTCATTTTTTGAAAACAAAGGCAGAAAAGACGGGAGGAAACAAGGGAAACAAGGAAAGAAAAAGAAGTGGTGGAGCAGAGGAACTTCTGCTGGAGTATCTTACTCTGCTGTTATCTTGCCACTAATGGCCCAAAACCTCCACTCTAGGGGAGATCTCCAATTCACACATTGCTGATGTGTGTTAAGACCAACATTTACACAATTGCAATAAATCAGGAAATTTAAACATCCCATTGTACATTTTATCCTGCTTGATTTCATCCATGACTAGAATGACAATGGGATAAGATGGACAGAACCATTGAGCCTTGGACAGGTTGCTCTGTAGCTGCCTTGCACACCGTTTTATTTTACTCATTCATGGGAATGAGGGTGTTGCTGCCTAGGCCAGCATTTATTGTTTATTGCTAATTGTTAAGCGCCAACATATTACTGTGGGTCTGGAGTCACATGTAGGCCATAACAGGTAAAAATGGCAGATTCTTTCCTTAAAGAACATTTGTGAACCAGATGGGGTTTTCTTTCCAAACATAGATTTGTGGTTATCAGTAGGTTCTTAATTCTAGATTTTTTTATTGAATTTAAATTCCACCATCTGCCATAGCAGGATTTGAATCTGGATCCCCAGAACATTATCTAGCCTTGTGGATTAATAAACAACAATAATCTCCCTGTCATTTACTTGGAGCTAATCAGGCAGGTCTAAAAGCAATGGAATTTTAAATAAATCAGCATCCAGCACCTCCTTCAATGCTCAGCCCCCGTCAGTACAATATTCGTTTTCCTCTTGCAGTGTTTATTCTGACCCCTCCACTACTTAATGTCCAAACCCTTCACCACCACCCCCGCAACTCTTCTCATTTCCACACCCTCTCCCCTCAAAAAAGCCCAGTATGCATTCAACCCATCATGTCTTCATGTCATCATGAAATAATGGTCATCTAGCCTACACCCAGGGTCAGCTCAGCTTTCCTAGTAACTGTTATAGAGATGTACAGTACAGAAACAGAACCTTTGGTCCAACCTGTCCATGCCGACCAGATATCTGACCCAATCTAGTCCCACCTGCCAGCACCCAGCCCATATCCATCCAAACTCTTCCTATTCATATACCCATCCAGATGCCTCGTAAATGTTGCAACTGTACCAGACTCCACCACTTAAATGATGCTTGTGGGTACAGTACAATGTAACAATGTTAAGGATAAGGAGAAGCAGGGTCTGCACTGTACAGGGTCCAATCTTCTTTGTGGAGTGCTAACACATGATTAATGAAGGCACAGTGTGATCATAGTTGTCCTTGGAGCTTTATCTATAGAATCAATGAACACTATCTCTGCAGTAAGTAAGTACATTAAGCATGATATGCATCAAATGCATCCTCTGTGACACAAACCAAACAACCCAGGCCTTTGGAATTAACATCAGGTTCCTGCTATACTTTAAACCAAGCTGCAAGGCAGTGAGCATCAATTGGTCGGTTCACTTCACACAATCATAAACCACGAATCACATCTGCTGACCGAGATGAAGGACAGGAAAAGAATTGTGGCTGTAAGAGGTGCTCCTTTTTTCAGGTATTTCAGGTGTTGGAAGTGATTTCCTCAAATTCCAGGAGCAGCAGTTACTGTTTTATATGCTGTTTTGGAACTTTGGGGAAAAAAATCAAAACAACAGCACTTTTAAAAGGAAGAAGACAGACAAAAGGTAGTGATCACAGTTCAGTGAAGGAGTGAGAGAAAGAAGCTTACACAGCTAACTGAAACAGGAATGAACCTGCACAGTTGCTACCATTGCTTTTTGAGTTCATGTATCTCTAGACATCAGAGTGTATTGAGGAAAAACCAACAAACAGCAAAATTTACAGCTGACCTTCGAGCAACCTGCGTGGGAGAGCTCACAGCACAGGAACAGGTAAGTGCGTAACTTTACCAATGATACCCACATCCTGAGAATGGATTTGAAAAAAAATCACCATTCCTTTGAAATTAGGTCTGTTGAAGTCAATTGCTATCTCATGATACAGTAATTGTCATTTTAGTTTGAAAAATAATTAATCTCAAACCATAATTCTAGTTATTTTAAAATGTCAATTAAATCATCATTGATCAGCTTTTCCAATTATCAAAAAGATGAAATTTGCCCAAATATCTTACCTAGCATTACAGTCATTAGTCATAGATCATAGAACATTACAGCACAGTACAGGTCCTTTGGCCCACGATATTGCACTGACCTGTGGAACCAACCTGAAGCCCATCTGTTCTACAGTATTCGATTTTCATCCATATGTTTATCTAATGGCCATTTAAAAACATGTAAAGTTAGCAAGTCAACTATTGTTGCAGGGAGTGCATTCCACGCCCCTACTACTCTGAGTAAAGATACTACCTCTGACATCTGTCCTATATCTATCATCCTTAATTTAAAGCTATGTCCCCTCATGCTAGCCATCACCATCTGAGAAAAAAGGCTCTCACTGTCCACCCGATCTAACCCTCTGATTATCTTTGTCTCAATTAAGTCACCTCTCAACTTTCTTCTCTCTTACGAAAACAGCCTCAAGTCCCTCAGCCTTTCCTCATAAGACTTTCCTTCCATACCAGGCAACATCCTAGTATATCTTCTCTGAACCCTTTTCCAAAGTGTCCACATCCTTCCCTTAATACAGTGATCAAAACTGTATGTAATACACCAAGTGCAGCCACACCAGAGTTTTATACAGCTGCAGCATGACTCCGAAACTCAATCCCTCTCCCAATAAAAGCCAACACACCGTATGACTTCTTAATGACCCTAACAAACTGAGTTGAAAATGTGTTGCTGGAAAAGCGCAGCAGGTCAGGCAGCATCCAAGGAGCAGGAGAGTCGATGTTTCGGGCACGAGTCCTTCTTCAGGAATGAGGAAAGTGCGTCCAGCAGGGTAAGATAAAAGGTAGGGAGGAGCTCCCTACTTTTTATCTTAGCCTGCTGGACACACTTTCCTCATTCCTGAAGAAGGACTCGTGCCCGAAACATCGACTCTCCTGCTCCTTGGATGCTGCCTGTTCTGCTGCGCTTTTCCAGCAACACATTCTCAGCTCTGATCTCCAGCATTTGCAGTCCTCACTTTCTCCTATCAAACTGGGTGGCAACTTTCAGGGATCTATGTACCTGAACACCAAGATCACTCTACTCATCTACACTTCCAAGAATCTTACCATTAGCTCAGTTATGTTTATTCCTGTTGCTCCTTCCAAGCACCTCACCCTTTTCTGCAGTAAACTGTATTTGCCACCTTTCAGCCCAGCTCTGCAGCTTATCTATGTCCCTCTGTAATGTACAACATCCTTCTACACTTTCCACAACTGTACCGACCTTATTGTTAGTTGCAAATTTACTAACCCATCCTTCTATGCCCTCTTATAAAAATGACAAACAGCAGTGAACCCAAAATAGATCCTTGCAATACACCACTAGTAACTGAACTTCAAGATGAACATTTCCCATTGACCATCATTCTCTGTCTTCTTTCAGCTTGCTAATTTCTGATCCAAACCACTAAATCACCCTCAACCCCATGCCTCCGTACTTTGTGCAGTAGCCTACCATGGGCAACTTTATCAAATGCCTTTCTGAAATCCATATACACCACATCAACAGCTTTACCCTCACCCACCTGTTTGGTCACCATCTCAAAGAACTCAATAAAGTTAGTGAGGTGCAACCTATCCTTCACAAAACCGCGTTGACTGTCCATAATCAACTTATTCCATTCTAGATAATTATAAATTCTATCTCTTATAACCTTTTCGTCAATAACATTGTCTTTTTCCAGTGTGAATACTGACAAAAAATATTCATTTAACGCTTCCTCTATCTCCTCTGACTGCACGCACAACTTTTCACTACTATCCTTGATTGATCCTAATCTTTTCTAGTCATTCTTTTATTCCTGAAATACCTATAGAAAACTTTTGGGTTCTCCTAGATCCTCCCTGCCAATGAATTCTCATGTTCCCTTCTGGGCCTTCTTAGCTCTCTCTTTAGGTATTTCCTGGCTAACTTGTAACTCTCAACCGCCCTAACTATGCCTTTGCATCTGACCTAGTATAAGTCTTCTTCTTCCTCTTGACAAGAGATTCAACTTCTTTCATAAATCATGGCTCCCTCGCTCAACTACTTCCTCCCTGCCTGATGGTACATACTTATCAAGGACATACAGTAACTGTTCCTTGAATAGGGTCTGTGTTTCAATAGTACCCATCCCCTGCAGTTTCCTTTCCCATCCTATGCATCCTAAATTTTGCCTCATTGTATCATAATTGCCTTTCCCCCAACAATAGCTCTTGCCCTGCATTATATATCTATCCCTTTCTATCAGTAAAGTGAACATAATCAAATTGTGGTCACTATCACTAAAGTCCTTAGCTACCTCCAAATCTATCACCTGGCTGAGTTCATTACCCAGTACCAAATCCAATGTGGCCACGCCCCTTGTTGGCTTGTCTACATACTGTGTCAGCAAAACATTGTGCACACTGTGGACAAAATCTGACCCATCTAAAGTACTCCAACTATAGTATTTCCAGTCAATATTTGGAAAGTTAACGTCCCCCATAACAACTACCCTGTTACCCTAGCACCTATCCAGAATCATCTTTGCAATTCTTTCCTTTACATCCCTGAATCTATCTGGAGGCCTATAGAAAACTCCCAACAGAGTACCCTCTCCTTTCCTGTTTCTAACCTCAGCCTATAATACTTCAGTAGATGAATCTTCAAACATCCTTTCTGCCATCGTAATACTGTCCTTGACTAACAATGCCACACCTCCCCCCTTTTACCATTTTCTTTGTTCCTATAGAAACATCTAAATCCCAAAACCTGCAACAGCCTCTACCCATGTCTCCAAAATAGCCACAACATTAAGGTCCCAGGTACCAGCCCATGCTGTAATTTCACTCACCTTATTCCAGACGCTCTTGGTGTTAAAGTAGACACACTTCAAACCACTTTCCAGTTTGCCGGTAAACTCTTGTGACCTTGAAACTCTTATTCTGACCTCACCACTCTCAACCTCCTGTCCACTGGAACTACAATTTAGGCTCCCATCCTCCTGCTGAATTAGTTTAAACCCTTCTGAAGAGCATTAGCAAATTTCCCTCCCAGGATATTAGTATCCCTTTGAAAAAAGTGTAGACCATCCTGTTTTATGGAGATTCCACCCATCCCAGAATGAGCCCCAATTATCCAGGTATCTGAAACTCTCCCTCCTGTACCATCCTTGTAGCCATATGTTCAACTCCTTGCCTCACTAGCACATGGCAAGTGCAACAAACCAGAGATACAATGCTGCTTGTCCTAGCTCCAAGCTTCCACCCTAGCTCCCTGAATTTCTACCTTAGATCCCTATCCCTTTTCCTACCTATGTCATGACTTGGTGCTGCTCCCACTCCCCCTCAAGGATCCTGAAAATATGATCCGAGACATCACGAACCCTGGCACCAGGGAGGCAACACACCAACCGTGAATCTATCTTGTTCCCACAGGACATTCTTTCTGTCCCCTTAACTAGGGAGTCCCCAATGACTAAAGCTCTACTCCTCTTCCCCCTTCACTTCTGAGCAACAAGGATAGATGCTGTGCCAGAGACCTGTACCCATGGCTTATCCCTGGTAAGTCATCCCCCCCAGCAGTGTCCAAAACAGTATACTTGTTATTGAAGGAAACTGCCACAGGGGTTCCCTGCATTGCCTGCCAGTTCTCTTTCTGTCCCATGATGGTAAACCAACTACCTCTTTAATGCACCTGAGATGTGACTTCCTCCCTGTAACCCCTCTCAATAACCCCAGTGTTTTTAAGTATAATCCCACTGTTGGTCAATAGTAGTGAGTAGAGTGGTTTATTTCTTGATTGTATATTTTACTGAGATCTGTCTCTTGATTAAATTTTAAAAATATAAACCATAAGTTACTCAGTTAGCCTGGAGCACTGTTATTTAGAACAAAAAGACAGTGCAAGTTTCTGGGTCTGCAGATTGTGAAGGAGCAAAGATGGACTTTAGTAGAGTGTTATGCTCTTCCTGTCATATTTGGAAGCTTAGGGAGAGCTTCCATATTACTGATGATTATGTCTGCAGGAAGTGTCGTCGGTTGCAAATCCTATCAAATCATATGGATCAGTTGGAGTGGCAGTTCAAGGCAAGAAGGAATTTACAAGAGATAGGTGGTGTGATGGATGGCAGTTAAATAAAGGGAGAAAGGAGTCTTCTGTAGCTATCCCCATCTCAAACAAGTAAGCTGCTTTAAAAAATGTAGGCGGTGAAGGACTCTCATGGGAACGTAGCATGAGCAGTATTGAGACAGGTTCTAATGTAATGAGGGATATGTTAGGTTCCAAGTGATCGATTGTGTTAGGGGACTCTCTAGTCAGAGGCACAAACAGATGTTTCTGCAGCCAGCAGCAAAACCTCAAAATGGTGTGTTGCCTCCCTGGTGCCAGGATCAAGGATATCTCAGAGAGGTTGTAGAATGTTCTCAAAGGGGGAGAGGGCCCAGCAGGAGATCATTGTATACATTGAAACCAACGACATAGGAAGGGAAAAGGATGAGATTCTGAAGTGAGAATGTAGAAAGTTAGGCAGGTATTTAAAAAGGAGATCCTCAAGGATAGTAATATCTGGATCACTCCTGGTGCCTTGAGCTAATGAGGGTAGGAATAGAAGTATAGAGCAAATGAATGTGTAGTTGAGAAGCTGGTGCATGGGAGAAGTGTTCACATTTTTGGATCATTGGAATCTCTTCTGGAGTAGAAGTGACCTGTACAAGAAGGATGGATTGCATCTGAATTGGAACGTGACTAATATACTGTCAGGGAGATTTGCTAGAGCTGCTTAGAAGGTTTTAAAATAGTAAGGTGGGGGTGGGGTGGGGTGGGGGCATGATGGGACCTAGGGAATTAGTGAGAAAAGAGATCACTCAGGGAAATAGTGAGGAAAGAGATCAATCTGAGACTAGTACATGTGGGAAAAGGAACAAGTCAAAGAGTCAGGGCACGCAGAAATGAAACAGAGAACAAGGCAGACCTGGTCTATCTTTTTCTATCACTATTTTAAAACTCAGAGAATTATGGTCACTGGCTCCAAAGTGCTCCCCCACTGACACTTCAATCACCAGCCCTGCCTTATTTCCCAAGAGTAGGACAGGTTTTGCACCTTCTCTAGTAGGTACATCCACCTACTGAATCAGAAAACTTTCTTGTACGCACTGAACAAATTTGTCTCCATCTGAAACTTAACACAATGGCAGTCCCAGTCTATGTTTGGAAGGTTAAAGTCCCCTACCATAAGCACCCGATGATTCTTATAGATAACTGAAATCTCCTTACAAATCTGTTTCTTGATTTCCAGCTGACTATTAGGAGGTCTATAATATAATCCCGATAAGGCGATCATCCATTTCTTATTTCTCAGTTTCACACAAATAACTTCCCAGAATGTATTTCCAAGATATCTTCCCTAAGTACAGCAGTAATGCTATCCCTTATCAAAGTGTGATTTCCCCTGCTTCCTTGCCCCCCTTTTAATCCTTCATGTAACCTTTCTGTCTTGGACAATTAAGCTGCCAGTCCTGTCCATCCCTAAGCCATGTTTCTGTAATTGTTATGATACACCAGTCCCATGTTCGTAATCATAACCTGAGTTCATCTGCCTTCCCTGTTAGGCCTCTTGCATTGAAGTAAATGCAGTATAATTTATCAGTCCTACATTGTTCTCTCTTTGTTCCTCCCTACTTGACTATTTGACATCTGAAGGATCTTGTGAAACTTGAAAGGGTTCAGAAAAGATTTACAAAGATATTGCCAGGTTTGGGGGATTTGAGCGATAGGGAGAGGCTGAATAGGCTGAGGCTGTTTTCCCAGCAGTGTCAAAGGCTGAGGAGTGGCCTCATGGAGATTTTTAAAATCATGAGGGGCATGGATAGGATAAATGAACAAGGTCTTTTCCCTGGTGGTGGAGTCCAGAATTGGAGGGCATAGGTTTAGGATGAGAGGGGAAAGACATAAAAAGGTCCATCGGGCAACTTTTTAACACAGAGTGGTGCATGTATGGAACGAGCTGCCAGAGGAAATGGTGGAAGCTGGTACAATTGCAACATTTAAAGGACATCTGAATGGGTACAAGAAAGGAGGGGTTTAGAGAGAAATGATTCTTCTAGGAGAAAGTGAGGACTGCAGATGCTGGAGATCAGAGCTGAAAATGTGTTGCTGGAAAAGCACAGCAGGTCAGGCAGCATCCAAGGAGCAGCTGTCGTGTTGCTATGGTCTGGCAATGACAGAAGATGAGGCGCTCTTCCTCCAGGCGTCGTGTGGCGGAAAATGAGGCGCTCTTCCGCAACTGCAAGAAATGCAAAATTTGGCCCACACTTGCCCCTTTACTTCCCTCCAAGGCCCCAAAGGATCCTTCCATATCCACCACAAATTCACGTGCACCTCCACACACATCACATACTGCATCCGCTGCACCCGATGTGGCCTCTTCTATATTGGGGAGACAAGCCGCCTACTTGCGGAACGTTTCAGAGAACACCTCTGGGACACCCGGACCAACCACCCAACCACCCCGTGGCTCAAAACTTCAACTCCCCTTCCCACTCCACCAAGGACATGCAGGTCCTTGGACTCCTCCATCACCAGACCATAGCAACACGACGGCTGGAGGAAGAGCGCCTCAACTTCCATCTAGGAACCCTCCAACCACAAGGGATGAACTCAGATTTCTCCAGTTTCCTCATTTTCCCTCCCCCCACCTTGACTCAGTCTAATCCCTCGAACTCAGCACCGCCCTCCTAACCTGCAATCTTCTTCCTGACCTTTCCGCCCCCACCCCCACTCCGGCCTATCACCCTCACCTTAACCTCCTTCCAACTATCGCATTTCCAATGCCCCTCCCTCAAGTCCCTCATCCCTACCTTTTATCTTAGCCTGCTGGACACACTTTCCTCATTCCTGAAGAAGGGCTCATGCCCGAAACGCCGACTCTCCTGCTCCTTGGATGCTGCCTGACCTGCTGTGCTTTTCCAGCAACACATTTTCAGTTTAGAGAGAAATGAGCCAAGTACTGGCAAATTGGACTAGATTAGGTTAGAATATCTAATCGGCATGGATGAGTTGGATGAAGGGTCTGTTTCTGGGCTGTGCATCTCTGTGACTCTAAGATATTACTGTAACAAGAATATCAGAAAGATGCAATGAAATGGAAGGCTACGAGGGACTAAAAAAAAGCCCACTCGGGGTCAAATCTCTCCTTTTATATCTAAAACAACCATTTTCAGCTTTTGTTCCAGCATCTTGAGTAAGGTACTCACAATGAGCCATCTCTTATCCTTGTTGAGATTATAATTGCGAGATGATTCTCATAGTTTGAGGTAGTGTTGATGGAATAGCCAAGGGCTACCCATTCACGCATATGTGCACTCAAACATCGACCAGCCATTTAGACAAGTCTGCTGAATACAGAAAATCTGCAGTACTGTGAAACTCTGGCTTTTATAATTTTTCATTCAAATACCAATTTTCTTGATTTAGGAATAATATCTGTCTCACTGTTGCCTCACAGCATCAGGGACTCAGGTTCAATTCCACCTTGGGTGACCACCTATGTGGAGTTTGCACATTCTCATAGTGTCTGCGTGGGTTTCCTCCGAGTGCTGCGGTTTCCTCCTACAGTCCAAAGATGTGTAGGCCAGGTGAATTGGCCTTGCTAAATTGCCCGTAGTGTTAGGTCATTAGTCAGAGGGGTGGGTGGGTTACTCTTCAGTGTGGACTTGTGGGGACAAAGGGCCTGTTTCCACTCTGTAGGAAATCCAATCTAATCTAAACTCATCTCCAGTTATAGTATAAACATAATGAATGTGGAAGGCCTGGTGAGCGTCTGATATTTTGTAGTACTTCATTAGCATTTTAGTTGTGACAAATGTTCTTAAAGAGAAACTTTTCCTGATCATTTTCTGGTCATCAAATAATTGGATATTGCAGATTACAGAGGGACATAGATAAGCTGCAGAGCTGGGCTGAGAGGTGGCAAATGGAGTTTAATGCAGGAAAGTATGAGGCGATTCACTTTGGAAGTAGCAATAGGAATAAAGAGCTAATGGTAAGATTCTTGGTCATGTAGATGAGCAGATTGATCCCTGAAAGTTGCCACCCAGGTTGAGAGGGTTGTTTAGAAGACATATAATGTGTTGGCTTTTATTGGGAGAGGGATTGACTTTCGAAGCCACACGGTCATGCTGCAGCTGTAAAACACTCTGGTGCAGCTGCACTTGGAGTATTGCGTACAGTTCTGGTCACCGCATTATAGGAAGGATGTGGAAGCTTTGGAAATGCTTCAGAGGAGATTTATTAGGATGTTGACTGGTATGGAGGGAAGATCTTATGAAGAAAGCCTGAGGGACTTGAGGCTGTTTTCGTAAGAGAGAAGGGAATTCCTAGAGGCATGGCATTCATCCACAAACTCCATCAACAAACACATCGACCTGGACCCAATATACTAACCACTACAGCGGACAGCTGAAACTGACAACTGGAAGCGGCAAGGTCAGACCACTATAAATACAGGAAGAAACATCAAAGAAGCGCTTCGCAGGAGGCTCCAAAGCACTGATGATGTCGCCTAGCCAGGGGACGAAACGTTTGCAACAAAAACTTCCAGCTCGGCGAACAGAACCACAACAACGAGCACCCAAGCTACAAATCTTCGCACAAACTTTGAACACTTACGGGCGTGAGATGCTGAGACAAGCCAGGAAGTGGGAATCCTGCGCTAACCGCCTAAGCGCCACATACGAACAACTCCGGTTCCTACACGAATGCCGAAAGAATCGAATTCTTCCACAATGTGTCAGGTACAGACCACCAGTCAACAATCCACAAGCCAGGGAAACAGCCAAGCAGAACGGATTCAGGATGACCCAGGTAATGATCACAGATGCTCACAACCGACTCCACAAATACAAACAAGAAATTGCGCGCCAAAAGTCGTTAATTTCAAAAACCACTAATCGTGAATGAACCCGGGCCATAGAACAGGCTGTCACTATAGGACAGAACAGGACAACACACCGCAAAAAAACAGCACTAAAAGAAAAAATGGCCAAACTAACACACAACAAAGAGGACACTACAACACACACCTGGGTTAAAAACCTCTCCCACAAACAGCTCACAGACATGGAAAGAACAATACTGGCCAAGGGACTCAACTACAACCACAGGGATGCCAAGACAGCAGACTTCCTAGCAGCACTGGAATGCACACTCAGGAACAATGGACTGACAGAAGAGACACAACAAACAGTGAGACAAACTGTCGTACCTATGATGATAAAGAAAAGACAAACACATAACCTCAACACCAAGGAGAGGGAAGCACTGAAAGCACTAAGAAATGATAAGAACATAATCATACTACCAGCAGATAAAGGCAGAATGACGGTCATCCTAGATAAATCAGATTATATCCAAAAAGCACAACAACTACTCGCAGATACCAACACCTACCAAATAAAAGAATCTGACCCCACACCACAACTCACCAATAGAATAAATAACACACTAAGGAATCTACAAAAAAACGGACAGATAACCAAAGCTGACCTACAAAGAATGAAACCGGAAAGCAACAACACCCCCAGATTCTATGGACTACCTAAAGTACACAAACCAGACATCCCACTCAGACCCATAGTATCACTACCAGGGACAACATCATACAAACTGGCCAAAGAACTACAACAGAAACTGAAACACCTGGTCAGCGGATCCAAACACTCCATACAATCAACACAGGAATTCTTGGACATCATCAGAAATATACACATAGACAAAGAAGAAACCATGATCTCATTCGACATGACAGCACTGTTCACTTTGATTGACAAAACCCTAGCCAGAGAAACAATAGCCAACCTACTGGACATACAGAACAGAAAACAGGATGCGGAACCTATCAACAAAGACAGCATACTTAAACTACTGGACTTGTGCCTCACTACACACTTCACATTCAACAACCAGATATACGAACAAATCAACGGAACACCCATGGGATCACCAATCTCGGGACTCATAGCAGAGGCAGTTATGCAAAGGTTAGAACAAACGGTCCTACCACAAATTCAACCCAAACTCTGGGTCAGATACGTCGATGACACGTTTGTAATCATTAAAAACACGGAAATAGAAAAAACACACCGGATCATCAACGCCACACTCACAGGAATCCGATTCACGAGAGAAGAAGAAAAGGATAGCCAACTCCCATTCCTAGACGTGATAGTACAGAGAACACCGAACGGAGAATTCACCACAAGAGTATACAGGAAAGCAACACACACAGACTAAGTCCTAAACTATGAAAGTAACCACCCCAACACACACAAACGAAGCTGCATCAGGACACTATTCAAAAGGGCCACAACATACTGCAGTACACCAGAACTGCAAAAAGAAAAAGAGGAACACCTATACAAGGTATTCGCCAAAAACGGATACCCGCGCAACTTCATCAACAGATGCCTAAGAGAAAGACCACGGAACGAGGACATGCCACAACCCAAAGGACTAGCCATACTACCATACATCAGGAGCGTTTCTGAACTGACAGCCAGACTACTGCGTCCCTTAGGACTCATAACGGCACACAAACCAACAGCCACGCTCAGACAACAACTCACTAGAACGAAGGACCCGATACCCAACATGAGCAAAACTAATGTAGTGTACAAAATACCATGCAAGGACTGCACAAAACACTATATAGGACAAACAGGAAGACAGCTAACAATCCGCATACATGAACATCAACTAGCCACAAAACGACACGACCAGCTATCCCTAGTAGCCACACACACAGACAACAAGCAACATGAATTTGACTGGGACAACACCACTATCATAGGGCAAGCCAGACAGAGAACAGCCAGGGAATTCCTAGAGGCATGACATTCATCCACAAACTCCATCAACAAACACATCGACCTGGACCCAATATACCAACCACTACAGCGGACAGCTGAAACTGACAACCGGAAGCGGCAAGGACAGACCACTATAAATACCGGAAGAAACATCAAAGAAGCGCTTCGCAGGAGGCTCCAAAGCACTGATGATGTCGCCTAGCCAGGGGAAGAAACGTTTGCAACAAAAACTTCCAGCTCGGCGTACAGAACCACAACAGAGAGAAGAAGGTTGAGAGGTGACTTACCCCAAGGTCGACTCATTCATAAAGTCAGGAGGTATGGGATACAGGGAGATTTGGCTGTCTGGTTTCAAAATTGGTTGGCTGACAGAAGGCAGAGAATGGTTGTAGATGGAAATTATTCTGCCTGGAGGTCAGTGGTGAGTAGTGTCCCGCAGGGCTCTGTTGATTAGAATGATTAGAATCCCTACAGTATGGAAACCGGCCCTTCATCCAAACAAGTCCATTCCGACCCTCCGAAGAGCAACCCTTCCTACACTAACCCCTGACTAATGCACCTGACACTATGAGTTCCAAGGTCCATGACTGAGAAGCTTTGTGAGTATGCTTGCTGGGACTATGTATATTTTGCTAGGTAAAAACAATGACTGCAGATTCTGGAAACCAGATTCTGGATTAGTGGTGCTGGAAGAGCACAGCAGTTCTGGCAGCGTATATTTTGCTGCTGAGCAGCATGAACCCAGCTGAAGTTGTAATCAAAAACACTTTCAAAAAAGAATTATTGAAACTATAAATGTTTTCCTGCTTACAAGATAGAATATAGAACTATGCTTTTCTTTTAAGTAAGATGAGGACCCTTCCAGCCCCAGAATAAACACAGGACATTGCACTTAGCAATCTGCTAAAGATGGTGAATGATTAACATACACCCTCTGTAGTACAACCATCAATTAATACTCTTTGACTTCTTAACCTCTTCCAGATTCTTCAATGTTCTCTTTGGGGTTAGCAGACTATGATCTGATGAGCAAAAGAAAAAGAGTGATTAGAGCCCAAAGCATTGTGCAGCCAATGAAATACTTTTGAAGTAGCATCACTATTCTAGAAATTTAGTCAATCAACTTGGGTGCAGCAAGTTCCCACAAACAGTAATGACCAAATAACCTTAAAAGAGGCCTTGTCTTTCCTGGTAGACTTTGGTTGAAATATTTGAGAGTGAGTTTTTAAAGTTTGTCTTTTTGTGATGAGAGTGGAATTCTGACAAACAAGCTTTGAGTAAACATTCTGACCAGAGCTCTTTGACCTCAGTTGTTGTGAAGCCATAGTCTTACCAGACCATACAACTGCTCTTTCATTACAGAGAGAGGACAGATGGTGATTTAGCCTGATAGCTCCCATACCTTGGGTGAGAGGAGAGGTTGAGAAGGAGAGTCCTTTATGGTTACCTCAGCCAGTGCAGGAATTGAACTAATGCTATCTGTATCACATTGATTCACAAAGCAATCATCTAGTCAACAGAGCTAAACTGACCACTGGGTGCACTTTGTTTGTCATTTGTATAAACAATTTGGATGAGAATATAGGAGGCATGGCTTGTAAGTTTATGGATAATGCCAAAATTAGTGAAATAGTTGACAGTCAAGAAGTTAATAGAACAAAGGACAATACAGCTCAGGAACAGGCCTTCCTGCCCTCGAAGCTTGCACATCTTTCCCTTCCATAGTCAAACTGTTTTCACTTACAGGATCCATGTCCCTCTATTCCCCTCCTATTCATGTATTCATCCAGGTGTTTCTTGAATGCTGGTATTGTGTTTGCTTCTACCACCTCCTCTGGCAGCACATTCCAGGCACTCACCACCCCTTTTATGTGAAAATCTTGCCTCGCACATCTCTTCTAAACTTCCCTTCCGAGCTCCACATCTTGAACATCTTGAACATAATTGACCCCTTCACCCTGGAAAAATACCTCATATTTTCCACTCTATCCATGCCATTCACAAGCTTATAAACTTCAATCAGGTCACCCCTCAAACCATGTGTTCCAGTGAAAAAGAACAGTATATCCAAACCTTCTTTCGAGCTAAAATCCCCAAACCAGACAACATACTGATAAACCTTTTTTGTACCCTTTCCAAAGCATCCACATGTAGTGTGGTGACCAGAACTGTATGCAATATTCCAAGTTGGATTAACTAAAGTTCTATAAAGCTGCAGCATAACTTGCCTATCCTTAAACTTAATGCCCCTTCCAATGAAGGCAAGTAATCCATCGGCATTTTTTACTACCTTTTCTACCTGTGCTGCCACCTATAGTGATCTGTGGGCCTGCACACCCAGATTCCTCTGCATATCAATGCTGCTAAGTGATCTGCCATTCACTGTATAATTTCCAACTTCACAAAACTATACTGTCTATCTCTACTAAGTCCATTTGCTTCTAAATACATATAGATCTTGTCCCTGACAACCTTTTCCAATAATTTCCCTGCTACTGATGTGAGGTTCACAAGCCTGGAATTACCTGGAGTATCCCTGCTTAAACAATGGGACAATATTGGTTATCCTCCAGTCCTCTGGGACCTCACCTGTGCCCAGATTGGATTCAAAGATGCCTGTCAATGTTCCAGCAATTTATTCTGTTGCCTCCCTCAGTATTCTGAGATAAATCCCATCAGGACTTGCAGACTTATAAACCGTAATAATTATCTGAGATTACAAAGAGATCTTGAACAATTGGGCCAGTTGGGCAGATGGAAATTAATTTGAATACCATATATACTTGAGTATGAGTCGATCTCATGTAAAAGTTGCCCCTTTTGTTTGGCCAAAACAATCTGGAATTTTCCATATACCTTGTGTAAAAGTCACCCTAATTCTTGATAGATAACAGACCAACGATTGTGAGTCAGTATATTATCGTCTACACAAAAGTTACAATGAGGAAATGAATCTGTTAATGCTATTATGTGTTTTGATGTATGATTTACACCAATGTTAGATAACAGATTTCTTAAGTTCATGACCAAACAAGCGCTATAGTTAGTATACAGAACATAAAACATAGAAAAGTACAGCACAGAACAGGCCCTTTGGCCTACGATATTGTGCTGAGGTTTAATCTTAATGTGAAATATAGTAACTTAACCTACGCACCTCTCAACTCACTGCTATCCATGTACATGGCCAGCAGTCGCTTAAATGTCCCCAATGACTCTGCTTCCACCACCACAGCTGGCGACGCATTCCATGCATTCACAACTCTCTGCATAAAGAACCTACTTCTCATGTTTCCTTTATACCTTCCTCCTAATATCTTCAAACTATGACTTCTCGTACTAGTCAATCCTGCCCTGGAGAAAAGTCTTTGGCCATTGACCATCTATTCCACTCATTATCTTGTACACCTCAATCAGGTCTCCTCTCTTCCTCCTTCTCTCCATTGAGAAAAGTCTGACCTTATTCAACCTTTCTTCATAAGGCAAGCCCTCCAGTCCACGTAACATCCCGGTTAACCTTTTTTGCACCCTCTCCAAAGCCTCTGTATCTTTCTTATAGTAGGGTGACCAGAACTGGACACAATATTCTAACTGTGGTCTCACCAGGGACTTGTAGAGCTGTAGCAAAACCTCACGACTCTTAAACTCAATCCCCCTGTTAATTAGTATGATACAAAGTTTATCGCACCATCATCTCCTATGTAAGGTAAGACTATATGCATTTACTTCACTATAATTTTAGTACAGATGTTGACAATTTCTCACAGCTACAGAGATTGGTGAGACTGTATGAGAGGCAAATTAGACTAGATTCCCTACAGTGTGGAAACAGGCCCTTCGGCCCAACAAATTCACACTGACCCTCTGAAGAGTAACCCACCCAGACTCATTTCCCACTGACTAATGCACCTAGCACTATGGGCAATTTAACATGGCCAATTCATTTGACCTGCACGTCATTTGGAATGTGGGAGGAAACTGGAGCACCCAGAGGAAACCCACGCAGACACACAGAGAATGTGCAGTCATTCAAGGCTGGAATTGAATCCGGATCCCTGGTATTGTGAGGTAGCAGTGCTAACCATTAAGGCACCATGCGACCTCAAATGTTTGATAACTTTCTTATCAGAGATAAAGGCTTAAAATATTAGTTTGAAAAACTAAAACAACAACCAAATAAAATGGAGGGAAATGGAAGAATTTGATGTGAAAGTTTAAGACACATCAGGTGACAACCTCCCGTTGTGTGCAGCTCAGCTCAGTTGAGCTCAGTTCCCCTTTAGCAATTGTGGAATAACTGTAATTGACTGACTTTTTTTTCTTTATTCATTTATTGATCATTTGGGCTTCTGCTAAAGATATGATATTTTAGATTGTAGCATGAATTTCAGCCCCTCAAACGTGGTATCCATGTAATAGTTGACCCCATAAAATAACCTTAGAAAATAGTCTAGAAAATTTGATTTTTATACCCATGTTAACTGTAAGATATTGCATTTTGGAAAAACAAACAAATACAAGACTTATACAATTAATGGTAGGGCCCTAAGGGTTCAGATGCATATTTTTTAAAAATCTGCATCATGGGTAGACAGAGTGATTAAGTAGGTGTTTGGCACACTTGCCTTCATTGCACAGACCTTTGAGTATGGGAGTTGAGACATTATGTACAGGACCAGTTATATAACACGAGAACAGACCCCTTGGTCCAATTAGTCTATGCTCTCCATGTTCTCAAACTGGGAGGCCTCTTCTGGAGTAGTGTGTGCAATTCTGGTCAGCCTCCCATAGGAAGCATGTTTTCGCAAGGTTTGTGAAGGTTTGTAGCTCAGGTTGAGGTTTAGGGTGTAGCTTTGCTCGCTGAGCTGTAGGTTTGATATCCAGACGTTTCATTACCTGGCTAGGTAACATCATCAGTGGCAACCTCAAGTGAAGTGAAGCTGTTGTCTCCTGCTTTCTATTTATAACTTTCTCCTGGATGGGGTTCCTGGGGTTTGTGGTGATGTCATTTCCTGTTCATTTTCTGAGCGGTTGATAGATAGTATCTAGATCTATGTGTTTGTTTATGGCATTGTGGTTGGAGTGCCAGGCCTCTAGGAATTCTCTGGCATGTCTTTGCTCAGCCTGTCCCAGGATAGATGTGTTGTCCCAGTCGAAATGGTGTTTTTTTTCATCAGTGTGTAGGGCTATGAGGGATAGGGGGTCGTGTCTTTTTGTGGGTAGCTGGTGTTCATGTATCCTGGTGGTTAACTTTCTTCCTGTTTGTCCTACGTAGTGTTTGTGGCAGTTTTTGCATGGAATTTTATAGATGACATTGGTTTTGTCCATGAGCTGTACTGGGTCTTTTAAGTTTGTTAGTTTTTGTTTGAGAGTGTTGGTGGGTTTGTGTGCTACTAGGATTCCGAGGGGTCTCAGTAGTCTGGCTGTCATTTCTGAAACTTCTTTGATATATGGTAAGGTGGTTAGGGTTTCTGGCTGTGTTTTGCCTGCTTGTCGTGGTTTGTTCTTGAAGCATGTCATTAAATTGGAGAGGGTTCAGAAAAGATTTATTAGGATGTTGCTGGGAAGGGAGGGTTTGAGTTTTAAAAAATAGGCTGGGTAGTGAGGGACCTTTTTTCACTGGATCATAGCAGGTTTATAAAATCATGTGAAGCATGGATAAAGTGAATAGCAAAGGTCTTTTCCCTAGGGTGTGAGAGTTCAAAACTAGGGGCATATTTTTAAGGTGAGAGGAGAACATTTTAAAAAAGACATGAGGGGCAACGTTTGTGTATAGAATGAACTGCTAGAAGAAGTGATGAATGCAGGGACAGTTTCAATATTTAAAATACAAGGGATAAGTACATGAATAGGAAAGGTTTAGAGGAATATGGACCAAATGAAGGCATGAGGACTAGTTTAGTTTGGGAACGTGATCTGCATAGATATGTTGGATCAAAGGATCTGTTCCCTTGCTGTATAACTTTTGACTATGACCCCCTTTGACTTCAATGCAAACTGCTCCTCAGCAGACATATAGAAATCTCTTTTGCCCTTCTCTTACTGTCTGACATGGTTTATATTTCATTGGATGAAAATTTTACAATATGCCGATATCATCCTTTTAACATTCTGTAGTGTAACCTTCTCCAATAATTCCTTTGAATAATATTCACTGATTTATTTCAGAGTTGTAATTTGTTAAAGTTTGATTATCACATTATAACATTAATTTACCCTATCTCATCATCATTTTAATCCACCACTTCTAAATAAATTGATTTTAGATAAACGACTTTGAAAAAGAACTACATAGACCCAATGTTAGTTATACTGGGATTTCTTGGTCAGCTTCTGATGAAATGAAAAGGAAAGTTCGATTCAAATGTTTTTATTAGATTAGATTCCCTACAGTGTGGAAACAGGGCCTTTGGCCCAACCAGTCCACACCAACCCTCTGAAGAGTAACCCATCCAGACCCATTTCCCTCTGACTAATGTACTTAATACTATGGACAATTTAGCATGCCCAATTCACCTGACCTGCACACCTTTGGAATGTGGGAGGAAACCAGAGCAAACTCCACACAGACAGTCACCCAAGGCTGGAATTGAACTTGGGATGCTAGTGCTATGAGGCTGCAGTGCTAACCACTGAGCCACCATGCCGTTCTAAATGCTTGTTAGTGTCTCACATACAGCTTAATTTGAAGAAGGCATGAGTGAGGAACAGCCTTGGCTCAAAAAGTGTTGTTGCATGTAATTGATATACTCTGAATAGCAGCTGCATCATCATGACATCAAATGATGTGGTACTGGAGTTCATATCTGCAAGGCTCCACATAAGATGTCCATTCTTCCAACTTCTGAACATAGAAATGCTCCATAAAAACTGTTGCTGTTCACTCATAAAAGTGTGGCTCTCAGTGGCCAGAACCAGAGGCAAAGGGCAGCAAAAGCCCAACAACAGTGCAGTGTTATAGGTAAACCATAAGGTTAGCCCCATGATTTGAACCCAATATTAATAGGAGTCTAGATGAACTGCAAGGCTTATCCAGGTATCAGATCAGGAAGAGGGAAAGGCCAGGCAAAAACTACAAAAGAGTGAGATAAATTCCAAAGCAAGAATACATGGCAAGCAATAGGCAAATATCAATTGGCCGCAGTGAGTAAAACATCATATCAAAAATGATGTTTTATCAAGTGGGGAAGAAACAAGCGCTCAGAAATTCTACCAGTGGCAAATACACATAGACATGAAGAACATCTCTGGGACACACGCACCAATCAACCACACCGCCCTGTGGCCCAACATTTCAACTCCCCCTCCCACTCTGCCGAGGACATGCAGGTCCTGGGCCTCCTTCTCCGCTGCTCCCTTACCACCAGACAGCTGGAGGAAGAACGCCTCATCTTCCACCTCGGAACACTTCAACCCCAGGGCATCAATGTGGACTTCAACAGTTTCCTCATTTCCCCTTCCCCCACCTCACCTTAGTTCCAAACTTCCAGCTCAGCACTGTCCCCATGACTTGTCCTACCTGACTATCTTCTTTTCCACCTATCCATGTTTCCTGATGAAGGGCTTGTGCCCGAAACGTCGAATTTCCTGTTCCTTGGATGCTGCCTGACCTGCTGCGCTTTAACCAGCAACACATTTTCAGCAGTTTCCACCTATCCACTCCACACTCCCCCCGCCCCCCACCTATCACCTTCATCCCCTCCCCCACTCACCTATTGTACTCTATGCTACTTTCTCCCCCCCCCCACCCCTCCTCTAGCTGATCTCTCCACGCTTCAGGTTCTCTGCCTTTATTCCTGATGAAAGGCCTTTGCCCGAAACGTCGATTTCGCTGCTCCTCGGACGCTGCCTGAACTGCTGTGCTCTTCCAGCACCACTTATCCAGAATCTGGTTTCCAGCATCTGCAGTCATTGTTTTTACCCCATAGACACGAGACAGTCTATCCTACAAAGAAACCCTAGCAGCAGACATCTAGTTGAGCCAGTTTTATAGAGGATGTGAGTAACAAGAAAGAAACCAGGTCACAGCTGCAGCGGCACTGACAAAAACACACTCTATGGCCGTCTCAGTGTTATAGTAGTATGCGATACAAGGGGAGGAGGGTGAAGTCTTCCTGGGCAATGCGGCAGACCCATTGCAAGATTCTGATTTCCCTGATTGTGTAGACCAGAAGAACAAATTCCACTATACAGATTTTAATGTACATGACATAAATCTACTCTGAGACTGAACTAATGCTCTATACAAATTATGTAAAATCACTTTGTTCTTGCACTTTCTGCTCCTATTAATAAAGCTGAGGGTTTTGCATACTTTATTAACTACTCCTTCAATGTGTCCTGACAACTTTTACTGATTATACACAACCAATCCCACATTCCTGTGCTCCTGCACCCCCTTTAGAATTGAACCCTTTATATTATGTTGACTCTCTGTGTTCTTTCCACCAAAATGTATCATTTCACATTTTTCCACATTGGGTTTAATCTGCTACCTGTTCATCCATTTTTCCAGCTTGCCTGTACCCTTATGAAGTTCAACATTATGTTCTTCACTAATCACAAAACTTCCATGTTCAGTATCATCCACAAGCTTTGAAATTGTGTATGATATACCAGAGTTGACATCAATAATGTATGTTAGAAAAAAAACCAAGGGAATTAACATTGACTCTGTGGAATTCCATTATAAACCTTCTAGTCGACTATGGTATTGTGTGATTTATATTCTTGTGTGATTATCCACAGGTTTTATTAAACATATCTGTAGATAGAAGATACTAAGGGGAGACATCTTATCTAGAGCTCTGTAGATCCAGGTTCCACTTGCTTGTGATTTGATACATTCTCTCTGTTATCCAATCTAAAAATAGTTTTACCAGCATTTACCTTAATCTCTGAATACTAGAATTCATCCAGTACCTTTGTACCATTAGGAGTCAAATTCTTGCTGTGAACCTGTCACATTGCCAAGGATGAGGTCATCTTGCTTCTCAGTGACCCTTACTTTTGGGACTCTCACAGACCATTGTGGACTCTGTTAAATTATCTGTGCTTCTGCTGTGGCTGCAATCTAGTCTTTCTATTTGCACTTATGAATTCTATAAATCTATTTGAATTGGGTTTCTGCCTTTGTTGATCATTCGTGGCTTGATTAATGCTTAACCTCACCATGTGTTGACAGTTGGTATATTTTCGGAGTACTCAATTCTTCACATTTCTAAGTGTTTTAGTTTCTGTACCATATTATTCACTGAGGCTGATTTATTTCTCCCTTTTGCTTACTGCATACTTAGCCACAAGTCGTCTTCCATACTTTTTGACTCTCTGTGCTTTCTGGTTCCATGGTTCAGACACCTCAGCGCCCATTGCTTGCCAGTCCTTACTATTGCTGATCTTAACTTTAGGCGAATGAAGTAGAATGTAAGATTTTTAATAAAGCGCTCTTGATTTATTTTTGTAAGGTATTAAAGTATATTAATCCTGGAACAAATGTAATTGATACTTGTATGCTTTCATCTTAAATGCTTTTTGTGGTGTTCCACCCCATATCAACTTACGAAGAAAAAAAGCATACGTGTATTGGAAAGAAGCTTGAATTATTAAAGTTCTTCATTCGATTTCATAGTCCTATTTATTCACTGAAAATGGCTACTTGTTATCATTATAATATTTACTTGTAGATTTGTTATCTCGCCCATTAGGTTGCCTGTAATCAGCTTTATCAAGCTCAGAAGCTCAGTCACCAGCTGCGTGAGCATTACTTTGCAGTCAGAGTTAACATCTAATCTTCTTGGCACAATAAATCCCATTATAATCTCCTTATCTGACTGGCAACTTAAATAATAGGTATAAAAAGTATTATCTTAGTCGTCATCTTTGTACTACATTATCAAGTCAGTAGAAAGTCTGTTAAGATTTCTCATGATGTGTATTGATTTTGATGTGCTTACAATGTCATTACAAAACATTTTGCTGTCAAATTCTGGGAAACAGACACTAAAAAAAGTATGTATGTTCAAATTGGTATATTAATTTTCAAAGCATTAAATGATTCAAAGAAGTAATGGTGGCTGACCTACTGAAAGTTGAGGAGCAATGCTGTTTGTAGTCAAATTTCACTACAGATCATAACCCTTGACTTTCCATTTGTCTTGTAAGAGCTTGTGTCCCACTTCAAAAAGAATCAGTCTTTATTAGTCTGCACTTGAAGTGTTGACTATGCCATAGGCCAATGTAGTTTTTCTAAAAATGTTATTTTGACCAGAAGTAATGACTGAGAAACACTGCAAACATATTCTGACTTCATTTCAGATGAAACTCAACCATCAGAAAATAAATCACAAGCTACATTACAGAAAATGTTGATATATATTGTATGAAATGACAGCTTTTCATTTCAGTGCACCTTGAAGCAAAATTTGCTCCTAACAGTTTAACAGTGTAAAAAAAAAGTTCTCAATTCATACAAAATAAGTCTCAAAGAGCATGAATTATTGCAGCTGACTAGCTGCCATTCTGGTTGAAAATGTTATGATTTCTGAGCTATGGGAAATCCATAGATTAAAATTAGTGTAGTAATATGGTGATTAAGTGAAGAGGGATGATTCTTAAATCTAACACTTTTTCCAGTATTTCTAATAATAAAAGAGGATATTTTAAATAGTTATTTTGATATAATGTTTGAGACAACAGCTTGAAAAGTTGTTTGTCGTTGAGCAAATTCATGTATGTAAAGAAATTGTGATGGTAAAGATATATAACATTATCATCAAAATTTGACCAGAATTGAATTATAACCCAGATTTCTACATTTGGCTAATTTTAAAACATCCAATGAATATAGCAGTATGAAATGAAATATCTGTATGTTATATTAAAGTCAAATTATGCACTCGGCATGTAGCCATTTTGCTTTAGTCAAATAATTGAACAATGTTTTGTAAGAAGTAAAAGAAAGTAAGGTATTTCACATTGAGATCATCTGACCTTGAGCCTAAAACTTATAAGTAACTAATTGTCCTCCACTCATCTCAGAAGAGACCTTTCTGTGCTCCAGCAGATGGAATCACTTTGGTGCTAGTGGTTTGCTAGGTGATGAAAATGAAGGCAAAAACAAAACACATGCACTTACTTGGAACAGATCTATTGCTCAATGGGTCCTGAAAAGATGTTGAAGTGAAAATCAGGTCTTGGTCTTTCAGTACTGAAAACCACAAGTTCTTCTTCTGACAGGAATGCAAGGATCCCCAATTATATTCATTCAACAGAACCACAGTACCTCGTTTAAACATTTCCCATTTACTTGTCACAGTTGTAATCTATTGTCACAGCTGTAGTCTTTTGTCAGCTAAGAAACCAATTCACAAATCAATTTTCCCAACAGCACTTTTGAAAGAAGTGATTTAATGACCTCTGAACCATAAACCTTCACAGTAAATTCATGGTGTGATCAAAGTTTTGAGAGTGATGAGTGATGTGAAAACTGATTACACAAGGGAAGCTGTCTCCAAAATGTTCAGCAATTTAAATAAAATTAGAATGCAGAGCTGGTGTTATGAAAGACAAAGGTTTACTAAACTGGTATGAATACTTTGACAGGCGAATGCAATATTCAAAAGCATAAATAGGATTATTTACAGTACTTTAATAAGGAGTACAATTTGTACTTTATAATGTGTTCCATTCTAAATCATGAATAAATTCTAAAATATATTTCAGTCATAACAGGTGTGTAATTATCAAAGTTGTCACTGTGTTGGAATGCTGCTGAGAGTAGATATCAAATAAAATAAACATGTACATTTAGAATTATATGGAAACTTGAAAATCTTTTGCAGGTGTGCTAAATCCTGCTGGAGGAAGAATGGTGGGAAAAGCTTCATCTCATTCCCTCTGAATCTTCCAAATACAATAAAAAAACTCCCTCTCAATCTGACTCAGCAATTCTGATTTTAATTAGTTTCTGCAGTGTAGTGAGCCATGGTGTGGACTGAAGGAAGTCCAAACTCGAATCTCACTCTGTCCCACAATTAAAATCCCAGAACTTTGGGTGAGAGGCCAGTTCAAAAGATTTGTTCCGGGGATGGAAAGGGATTGAGCAAATTAAGATATATTCTGTAGAGTTTCAAAGAGTGAGCAATGATTTAATTGAAACCTACAAAGTATTTAAAGGAATAGACAGGGTAGATACAGAAAATGTTTCCCTTGGCTGGATAGTCTAAAATCAATTAATATAACTAAACAATAAGGAAGAGGATTGATGAGAGCAGAGTGGTGAACACGATCTATGTGGACTTCAGTGAGGCCTTCCACAAGCTTCCTATGGTAGACTGCTTAGCAAGGTTAGGTCACATAGAATAGAGGAGAAAGTGAGGTCTGCAGATGCTGGAGATCAGAGCTGAAAATGTGTTACTGGAAAAGCACAGCAGGTCAGGCAGCATCCAAGGAACAGGAGATTCGACGTTTCGGGCATAAACCCTTCTTCAGGAATGAGGAAAGTGTGTCCAGCAGGCTAAGATAAAAGGTAGGGAGGAGGGACTTGGGGGAGGGGCAATGGAAATGCGATAGGTGGAAGGAGGTCAAGGTGAGAGTAATAGGCCAGAATGGGGTGGGGGCGGAGAGGTCAGGAAGAAGATTGCAGGTTAGGAAGGCGGTGCTGAGTTCGAGGGATTTGACTGAGACAAGGTGGGGGGAGGGGAAATGAGGAAACTGGAGAAATCTGAGTTCATCCCTTGAGGTTGGAGGGTTCCTAGGTGGAAGATGAGGCGCTCTTCCTCCAACCGTCGTGTTGTTATGTTCTGGCGATGGAGGAGTCCAAGAACCTGCATGTCTTGGTGGAGTGGGAGGGGGAGTTAAAGTGTTGAGCCACGGGGTGGTTGGGTTGGTTGGTCTGGGTGTCCCAGAGGTGTTCTCTGAAATGTTCCGCAAATAGGCGGCCTGTCTCCCCAATATAGAGGAGGCCACATCGGGTGCAGCGGATACAATAGATGGTGTGTGTGGAGGTGCAGGTGAATTTGTGGCGAATATGGAAGGATCCCTTGGGGCCTTGGAGAGAAGTAAAGGAGGAGGTGTGGGCGTAAGTTTTGCATTTCTTGCGGTTGCAGGGGAAGGTGCCGGGAGTGGAGGTTGGGTTGGTGGGGGGTGTGGACCTGACGAGGGAGTCACGGAGGGAGTGGTCTTTTTGGAATGCTGATAGGGGAGGGGAGGGAAATATATCCCTGGTGGTGGGGTCCGTTTGGAGGTGGCAGAAATGACGTCGGAAGATACGCTGTATGTGGAGGTTGGCGGGGTGGTAGGTGAAAACCAGTGCGGTTCTGTCCTGGTGGCGGTTGGAGGGGTGGGGCTCAAGGGCGGACGAGCAGGAAGTGGAGGAGATGCAGTGGAGTGCATCGTCGATCACGTCTAGGGGGAATCTGCGGTCCTTGGAGAAGGAGGCCATCTGGGCTGTACGGTATTGGAACTGGTCCTCCTGGGAGCAGATGTGGCGGAGACTAAGGAATTGGGAATATGGGATGGAGTTTTTACAGGGGGCAGGGTGGGAGGAGGTGTAGTCTAGGTAGCTGTGGGAGTCAGTCGGTTTATAGTAGATGTCCGTGTTGATTCGGTCGCCCGAGATAGAAATGGAAAGGTCTAGGAAGGGGACGGAGGAGTCTGAGACGGTCCAGGTGAATTTGAGATCAGGGTGTGAAGGTATTGGTAAAGTGGATGAACTGTTCAACCTCCTCGTGTGTTTAGATAAATGTGAGGTGCTGCATTTTGGAAAAGTAATTCAGGGCAGGACTTGTACACTGAATGGTAAGTTCCTGGGGTGTGCTACTGAACAAAGAGAACTTGGAGTGCAGGTTCATAGTTCCTTGAAAGTGGATAGTAAAGAAGGTGTTTAAAATGTTTTCCTTTATTGGTCAGTGTTTGAAGTATAGGAGTTGT
The DNA here is from genome assembly GCF_020745735.1 of Hemiscyllium ocellatum. Classification (NCBI taxonomy): domain Eukaryota; kingdom Metazoa; phylum Chordata; class Chondrichthyes; order Orectolobiformes; family Hemiscylliidae; genus Hemiscyllium; species Hemiscyllium ocellatum. The sequence goes on along the minus strand of NC_083416.1, from coordinate 22,997,121 downwards.
GAGGTCATGTTGAGGCTGTACAGGATATTGGTTAGGCTAGTTTTGGGATAATGTGTGTAATTCTGATCTCCTGCTATAGAAATGACGTTGTGAAACTTAAGAGGGTTCAGAAAAAATTTAAAGGATGAGGCCAGAATTGGAGGGTTTGAGCTATGGGGAAAGACTGACTGGGCTGGGGCTATTTTCCCTGGAGCTTTGGAGGCTGAGAGGTGATCTTATAGAAGTTTATAAAATCATGAGGGGCATGGATAGGGTAAATAGAAAAGATCTTTTCCACAGGGTGGGGGAATACAAAACAGGAGGGCATAGGTTTAAGGTGAGAGGAGAAAGATTTGACATGGACCTAAGGGGCAACTTTTTCATACAGAGGTGATGCATGTATGGAATAAACTGCCAGAGGAAACAATGGAGGCTGGTACAATTGCAACATTTACAAAGCATTTGGATGGTGTTATAAGATTGAAGGTGTGTACTCTACCTTTAAGAGAGAGTGGAAGCTGAAACATTGCAAGATGCAACATTTGGCTCTAACCTAGGTACCTCAGTTGTACTCACAGCTGTTCAAATTTAACTAATCAGTTTAAAATACGTCCAAGATACTAAAACCCAATCAAAATTGGATTTTACTGTTTGACAACATTGAACCAATGACATGATCCATGTTTGGGATATAAAACAAAGTTGGCATTTTGGACAGTCAGGCAGTAAGACTGCTTTCACTACACTCTGTCAAAAGTGGCTTTTTCATATGAAATATCTTTGCAGCGGAAGACCAAAGACAGCCCAGGGAGATCCACAAATAGAGGAGGATGACAGCTGCTGTCTGGTTTTGAAAATTAAGTTGCTGTAAATTTAATAGGGGCATTATTGGATCAGTATATTGTTATGGAGTGGGAGGTAGATAACAAACCTTTATGAGAAAGCAGGCTTAGAGATATAAATAGCTGATGTTTAATGTTCACTTTCAGTGTTAAAGAATAAATTGTGTTTTTCTAAATAGTGGAATTTGGATAGTTCTCTGTCACTCATCAGATTACGATGCAAGGTGAGCTTTTCTGTGTGTTTGGTTTAATTAGCGAACGGCTTACTGCCATGTTGTAACAGTATGGGGGTTTGGGCCCATGATTTGGACAGGTTTAGCCAGATCCAGTCTGAGATTTGGACAGATTTGGGGTACAAAAGATCCCAGAAGATTTAAACACTTGCTGATTACTGTCCTAGATATTTAAATAAAACGTAGAGGAGACAATTTATTTAGTTTTGTTTATTTGACATTGATCAGTTAACAGTGAGATAAATGACTGTTAAAATTGCTCAAGAGGTTCTGGGGTTTGAAGTTGATTCCCAAATTTGCCAAGAAAGTTTAGAAAGAAAAGAAAATACTATAATTTTAGAATTAGCAAAGAGGTTAGAATTTGGTTGAACCATGGACAAAGGTAAAGCTGAAATTGTAAGGGACTTACGCAAGCTCTTAGGTGTGTCAGAGAAACAGACAAGTGCAGTAGAGTTAGAAGAACTTAAATTATGATTAAGGAAAATGGAGTTAGAAGATAAACAAAAGGAGGGAGAAAGAGAGAGAGAGGAAAAAGAAAGATGATAAGAATTCATGTGAATGAACAGAAATTGCAAGAAGTGAAAAGAGTAACAGAGATGGCACATGAATATGCATTGGTGCATAAGGCAAAATGTAGCTTCCTGTGAGGGACAGAAATTGGGAGAAGGGGAGATCCTACATTACAAAATAAAGAGTAGAGAACACTGATAATAGTTTACCACAAGTTGAAAAAGAAGCCTAAGAGGGTGAAAAGGAAGTGAAAGTCACCGTGCTGGTCATTAAAGAAAGATAAGATGTGGGAAAGACATGGTAAAAGAAGTGGAATGAGTGAAAATAGGAAAGGAAACCCCAAGAAAAGTTAAGGCGCTGCAGGAGAGTGCACCTGGGTAGGCTGCACCTGGGAAGAGGCTGGGTATGGGGTTAGTACTTGATCTCTATAAAGACTTCTCCTCTGTGGGTAAAGTTTACTCAGAAAGAACAGAGGGAGAAGGGAAATAAGTTATAATTTTGAGAGACACAGGATCTAAACAGTCTCTAATAGTAAGAGATAGAAAAATAAATAGATATAGGACAGCTGTCCAAGGTAGTTTCTTGATTCAGAGAGTAGTAGGGACATGGATTGCACTGCCTGCAACAGTAGTAGATTTGCCAACTTTAAGGGCATTTAAGTGGTCATTGGATAAACATATGCATGAAAATGGAATAGTGTAGGACAGATGGGCTTCAGATTGGTTCCACAGGTCAGCGCAACATTGAGGGCCCAACGGCCTGTGCTGCATTGTAATGTTCTCTATTCTATGTTCTAAGCGATGAACATGTTTGCACTCTTTCTGACGTGTTACGCGAGAGTGTGGTAATTTATGAGATAGATGGACAGAAATTCAGTGTTCCCTATATAAGAGTAGTTTGGAGTGTCAACTCAAGACTAGGGAAGTAACAATGGGAGTGATTGATAGAGTGCCAGTTCCAAGAGTACAGTTTGTTCTTGGGAATGATTTAGCAGGATCCAAGATGGAAGTGTCACCCATTGTTACGGAGAAGCCCAAGGAAGACCAGTGAACTGAGGAGTTAAAAGAAAAATACCCTGGAATTTTCCGAATGTGGAGTAACAAGATCCCACTGTCAAAGTCACAGCACAAAGCAAAAATGAAAGAACAAGATGAAGGAGTTGAGGTTCAGTTAGCAGACAGCCTATTTGACGTAATGATGCAGGAAAAACTTGAACAGGCAGAGGGTCAGGCAGAAGTGTTTAGTCCTGAAAGGCTAAGGGACTTGCAATAGAAAGGTGAGACAGTAAATGATATATATGTTGATGCATACTCAGAAAAGGAAGCAGAGAATATTTCTGAAGGCTATTATCTTAAAGGTAAGATCTAATATGAAAATGGAGACTACGGCAGGTCAGTGCAGAGAAGAAATAGGCCAGATTGGTAGCACATGAATTACCAGCAGGAGGTCACCTAGGTATATGGAAAACTCAGGCTAAGGTACAAAAACATTTCTATAAACCTAGAATGCACAAGGATGTGTTTAATTTTTGCCATGCATGTCCCTCCTGTCAAATGGTAGGTAAGCCACAGGCGGTAATAAAACCAGCACATTTGTTGCCAATTCACACACTCGAGCCTTTCAAGGGGGTTATGATTGATTATGTACGTCCCCTCCCAAGAACAAAAAGTGGGAACCAGAACTTGCTGACAATAATGGATGTGTCTACCAGATTTCCAGAGGCAATTCCATTATGGAGTATTAAGACAAAAAGGGTGATGGAGGAGTTACTAGCTTTCTTCATGCAATATGGACCATCCAGAAAGATTCAATCAGACCAAGGGTCTAATTTTACTGCTAGACTGTTTAAGGAGGCTATGGATAGCTTAAGTATACAGCACTTTAAATCAAGTGTGTCTCATCCTGAATCCCAGGAAACTTCAGAAAGGTGGCATCAGATCCTGAAGAGTGTTCTGTCGTGATTACCTGAGTGATTGGGATCAAGGTATCCCATTTGTGTTGTTTGCCATTAGAGATGCCCCAAATGAATCTACTTAGTCCCTTTGAATTAATATTTGGACATGAAATGAGTGGCCCTTTGAAATTAATTAAAGAGAAACTGACAGGACCAAGGTTGGAGATCTCACACTTGGATTATATATTGGAGGTGAGGGAGAGATTAAATCAGGTAGGTGAGTTGGCTAACCAGCACCTGAAGAGGGCACAGCATAGAATGAAACAGGTGGCAGGTAAAAACTCTGAAATTCCGACCTTTTCCCATGGGGATGATGTATTAGTATTGTTACCAATGATAGAAGATCCCTTCAAAGTCAGATTTAGTGGTCCCTATCAAAATTGAGTCTGGTGAACTATTTAGTAAAGATGCCAGATAAGAGAAAACTGTATCGCATATGTCATGGGCGTGTGTTGTAACCTTACTATAATAGAGAGAAGGAACTGGAGAAACGGATGTTAGTTACTGCCCTACAGAGTGAGGAATCAAATCCAGATTTTGTGGAGATTGCTGTGCCTCAAAATATGTTAAACAATGAGGAAGTCCTTGGGGAATGGCATGGGTTAGTCAACTGTATGTCTCAACAACAAAGAACACAGTTGAAAGGTTTGTCCAGCAGTATAAGGACATATGCAGGAATAAGATGGGGAGGACTAATACTATTGTGCATGAGGTAGATGTAGAGAATGCTGTTCTGATAAAAACAACACCACTACAGGGTTAATCCTTTCAAAGTCACGCAAGTCCAGAAGTGGAAGCGATGCTCAATGAAGATATCACTGAACCGAGCCAGAGCTAGTCGGGTTCACCGATCACGTTAGTTCCCACACCTAATGAGACTCAACGATCTTGTTTGGACTATCAGAAGGTCAACGTCACAACAAAATTAGATCCATTCCCAATATCCAATACCGAGATTGGAGGACTGTATAGAGGAAGTTGTACAAACCAGTTACATCACAAAGTTTGACTTACTGCGTGGTTACTGGCAGGTACCTTCATCAGAGAAAGCAAAATAAATTACTGCATTTGCAACCCCAAATGGGCTATATCAATTCAAAGTAATGCCCTTTGGAATGAAGAATGCACCAACCACATTCCAAAGATTCATGAACAGAGTTGTGGCTGGGGTTAACAAACTGTGCAGTCTATCTGGATGATGTGGTGACCTGTAGTAAGTCTTAGAAAGATCACATAGTACAATTGGCAGAGCTCTTTGAACAATTAAGTGAAGCAAAACTGGTAATAAACAAACAAAACAAAATTCGCGAAGACAGAGGTGACGTTTTTGGGACATAACATCGGTCATGGAAAGTTGACCCCAAGAATGCAAAAATGAAGGGTCTTGAAGAATTTCCACAACCAACCTTGAACAACGAGGTGCTTTGATAAATGGGACTAAGTGGATTCTACTGGATCTTTGTTCCAAAGTTCAGCAGCAATAAAGGCACCGTTAACAGATTTGCTGAAGAATACAAAATTTCAGTAGACAGAACAATACCAGGAGGCATTTGACAATTTAAAAGTAATATTAACCACTGCACCAGCTTTAGCTACACCAAAGTTTTTGAAACCCTTCAAAGTTGCAATCAATGCTAGCAACACAGGAGTTAGAGCTGTACTGCTACAGGAAGATGTTAATGGAATTGAACTGCCAGTTGGTTACTTTTCAAAGGAACTCAACACCCACCAGAGAAAATACTCTATGATTAAAAAGGAATTATCGAGTTTGGTACTTGCCTTACAACATTTTTATGTTTATGTGAGAAACAATGTGCCAGAGACAGTTGCGTACACGGATCACAATCCTCTTACATTCTTGGAACAAAATAAAGATATGAGATTATTTCATTGGAGCCTTATGTTACAGACTTTTAATTAATAAATTGTACGTTTTGTGGATCATAAGAATGCTGTAGCAGATACATTATCGTGGATTTAATGGAAAAAATATAGATAAGACTGAACAGATACCAATGTAATATGTGTGTGTGTGTGTGTGTGTGTGTGTGTGTGTGTGTGTGTGTGTGTGTGTGTGTGTGTGTGTGTACGCGCGCGCACGCATGTGCGCAGATGTTACTACGAACCTAGATTAATGTCCTGTGTATTTCATGGTAATAGGGTTAAGAATTTGAAAAAAAATGAAGCCATCTCTTCATTATGATAGTTCATTTTTTTCCTAAGGGAGACGTGTTATGAAGTTGAAGGTGTGTACTATACCTTTAAGAGAGAGTGGAAGCTGAAAGCTGGCAAACACTTGTCATGTGACTGACTAGCAGTCACAGAGTGTGCTGGAATATTGCAAGATGTAACATTTGGCTATAACCTAGATACCTCAGTTGTATTCACAGCAGTTTGAATTTAACCAGTTAGGTTAAATTATTCCCCAAGATACTAAAATCCACTCAAATTTTAATTTCACTGTTTTGACAACATTGAACCAATGAGATGATCCAATATCTGGAGTATACAAACGACATGCATTTTGCACAGTTGACCAGAAAGAGCACCTACTGCCACTGAAAGGCTACTATTCACTACACTCTTTGTCAAAAGTTTTTCAAATGAAATATCTTTGCAGGAGAAGACAAAAGACAGCCTAGGGAGATCTACAAACAAAGGAAGACCGACATGGGAGACGATAGGTACTTTCTGGTTTTGAAAATTAAGGTGCTGTAAATTTAATAGGGACTTTTATTGGGTCAGAATATTGTTACAGAGTGGGAGGTAGATAACAAACCTTTAAGAGAAAGGAGGCTTAGAGTGGTAAACAGTTGATGTCCAATGTTCACTTTTAGAGTTAAAGAATAAATTGATACTTTTTGCTAAATAGTGGAATTTATGTAGTCCTATGTCACTCATACTTTAACAGATTACGAGGTAAGGTGAGCTTTTCTGTGTGTTTGGTTTAATTAGCAGAAGGGTTTACTACCATGTCATAACAATGGGTGCATGAATAGGAAGTGTTTAGAGGGATATGGGTGAAATTCTGGCAACTGGGACTAGATTTATCTCAGATGTCTGGTTGGCATGGATGACTTGGACTGAAAGCTCAGTTTCCGTGCTGTACATCTCTATGACTCTATAAGAAGGATGCCATTTGGGACCAAATGAAGAGAAATGTTTTATTAAAGTGTTGGTGAATTATTGGAATTTTCTGGTGCAAAGGGTAGTGGAAGCTTAGTCGTTGAGTATATTTAAAATAGAGTTTGATACAATCTCGATTATCGGAGGATTATGGAGCATATTATATGGCTAAATATCATTGAAGTGTTTGGTGAGTCTTCTTCATATTAAGTAGTGAAGTTGGCCTAATTTGCTGAGTGTCTACTTTTGTTCTAATGTTCTTAAAAGGTGAGAGATTATAATGCTTTGGAGGATCTGGGTTTCTCTGTAGGATGATGGGGGATGGAAGGTCAGTAACAGTCATCACTATCCAAGCTTCAACGGGACAACATGGTTAGTGCGTCTAAACTGGAGCACCATGGTTCAGGTGGAAACTTGCTTGGAAAAGTGTGGAAGGTCAGATCGGCATAAAGTGTGAGAAAAAAAGAAACATGAAGTTCAGATGAGGAGAGGTTTCTTCACTCAGAGAATTGTGAACATGTGGAATTCTCTGCCACAGAAAAGAGTTGAGGCAAAACATTGAATGCTGTCAAAAATGAGTTAAATATAGTTCTTAGGGCTAAATGGATAAAAGGATTTGTAAAGAAAGTGGGAATAGGGTACTGAGTTCAATGGTTAGCCATGATCATATTGAATGGCTGCTTGGACTACTCCTGCTCACATTCCTGAATTGTGAATTGTAGATGATGGACAAGCTTTGGGGAGTCAGGAGGTGTCACTTGTTGCAAATTTCCTAGACTCTCAGCTGCTCTTGTAGTCACTGTATGTATTTGATGAGTCCAGTTGAGTTTCTGGTCAATGATCATCGCTCTTGGTTGTTGATAGCGGAGGATTCCATAATGGTGATGCCATTGAATGTCAAGGGGTTGTAATTAGCTGGGTTAGATTTGTCCTTTTTTTTTGTCTGGAGGATATACCTGGGAATTTTCCATATTTTCAGGTAGATGCCAGTGTGAGCTAGTGTACTGGATGTTTAACCCCTCTATTCCACATTCATCACAAAGTTAACATTTTCAAGTATATCAATTGCTCAATTTAGCTGATTGTCAGGCACAGGTTGATAGAAAACACAGATCAAGTTTCTGTACTTAACAAAATGACTATACATAACAGGTAATTAGACTCTAGCTACAGGTAAATAGTTATAAACTGTCAGGACATAACATGACTAATTAAAATTCTAATCCCCATGTGACCACCTCTTTTTTCAGTCAGATAGACAGAAAAAAGAAAGGGTGGAGAGATAAAACAGGAAAGACTGATAATCAGTTTTTAACCCAATGTTCTGTGGAGTTAGTTTTGCTCATTTATAAATTTCTTCCTGGTTTCCCTTTTCCAAATGCTTCTACCAGTTTCTAAGAGGTACAGGGTGGCTGGTTCATTTGTATGTTTCTTCTTTGCCAGTTAAGAGTCCTAGCTTACAGCAACTGCTGAAGAAAAGATGCACTGGTTTCCTCAGGTTTAAAGTGAGTTTTGACTGCAGAGAGAATACTTAGCTAGTAGAGATCAAATCATTTCTGTGTATCTTATTCACAATCCTAAACTCTTTAGTCACCTGAATACCATTCTTGGAAGCAAAAGGCCATTGTTATCTGTAACTGGTTAACTAGTCCATCATCTAATAAAGTTCTATTTGCCACCAGCTTCAATTGTACATAACCCCTCAGCTTCTGTTGATCTTCAACCCCTGCAATTACAACTGCTTGTTCACAATGCTTGCCATGGCTGTCAGCTTTCCAAAAAAAATTTAAGGGAGACATGTGAGGAAAGTTCTTTATGCAGAGGGTCATGGGTACCTGGAACGTGTTGCTAGCAGATGTGGTAGAGGCGGGTACAATAGCATCTTTTAAAATGTATCTAGACAGATACATGAATGGGCAGGGAGCAAAGGGATACAGATCCTTAGAAAATAGGCAACAGGTTTAGATAAAGGATCTGGTTTGGCGCAGACTTGGAGGGCTGAAGAGTCACTTCCTATGCTGTTATTTTCTTTTTTCTTTGTTCTCTGTTTACCTTTGGCATTAGAGAAAGTGTAATTCTTCTTTAGATAGGGTTCTAAGATGGTCTATCGCTGAAGATAGATAAACTGTGTAGCGTGATACTTTTAACTGCGGTTTCAATGACAGTTCATCAGACAAGTGACGATGTAATGTAACGTTACATAATGTGAACATCTATTGTTGTGAAGGTATACGGGGTACTGTACCTTTGAGAGAGTTAAAAGCCAGAAGAACTACCTCACACAGCAACAAGTGTTCTGTATAAGGCAACAATGTAACATTTGGTCAAACAGCTAGTTTAGCTGGTTTGCCTGGAGATGACAAGACAAATTCTAATTTGGCCAGACAGTTTGAATTATGCCCCCAAAATACCAGACTCAAATCAAGTTTGAATTTAGTGTATTGACAATCTTAAAAGCCAATGAAATAATCTGATGCTTTGGGTGGTATAAGAATGAGAAAACCTGAACATTTGAGAGAGAACTGCCCGAAAAATAGTTCTCTTAAAGGTACTTTTATCAATCGGTGACTTATGAAACAGAATTCCCTAAGAAGAAGAAAAGAAGACAGAGGAAGATATAAAGAGAAGATTTAACAGCTGCTAGCTTTGAAATTTGAATTTTGGTAAATCTTAATCGGGGATTTTATCAGACTAGTATTATATGAAGGAATGTAAAAAATGGTTAGAGGAACGGGTTATAAATAGTGGTTAGTTAATTATTTTCTGTTATACTTTAAGAAATAAAGTTATTACTTTTACTTTAACAAGTTCCTAGTCTCTCGAATTTTTGTAGATTACTGCACAGGATAATTTTTTTCTGTGGTTTAAATTAAGCATGAGGGTTTACTCCGTGATGTTACATTAGTCAAATGAACTGTCACCTTTACCACTTAGGTGCACTCAAAAACATTTTTTCCCCCTCCTACTATGTGTACTATGAAAGACTATTTATGACTTTTTATTCAGCCATTGGCTTAGTACATGGCTGAGCTTTAAATATGGTGGTGGAAACCTCTGAGGATTCCAGCAGTGCTGAGTACTTCCACTGCTGGCTACCACAAAATAGTGCATGACCAGCCCGATGGTGGTATAACATAATGCATCCAAAATAAGATTAGCAGCAGAGAATTGCATATGATAATTAATTTGAGCTTACCGACATAAAACATCAGTGAAATTAGAATTCCTACAGTGTGGAAACAGGCCCTTTAGCCCAACAAGTCCACACTGCTCTCTGAAAAGCATCCATTCCTCTACATTTATCCCAGACTCATACACCTAAAACTATGGGCAATTTAGCATGACCAATTTGCCTCATCTGCATATCTTTGGATTGTGGAAGGAAACCCATGCAGACACAGGGAGAATGTGCAAGCTCCACACAGACTGTCACCTGAGGCCGGAATCAAACACAGGTCTCTGGTGCTGTGTGGCAGCAGTGCCAACCATGTGCCACCGTGGTAGTCATGAAGGAGCAGCACTTCGAAAGTTCATGCTTCCAAATAAATCTGTTTGACTCGAACCTGGCGTTGTGTGATTTTTATGTTTTTGGTCAAAAGCCCATTGTTTTCAATCCCTGCTACAAGTTTTATTTTCTAATCACTGTCTCTACCCCCTCTCCCTGGTTATGGTTTGAGATTGAACCAGAATGTTTGCAACCTTGGTGTCATACTTGACCCTGAAACCAGCTCCCAGCTTCAAATATATACCATTACAAAGATCTTCTGTGTAGAGAGGACTCCCATAGAATGGATCCTTTTATTGCTCTGGGCCCTCAGCCAAGTCTCATTATGCACAGTTGGCCCAGAGTCCAGATTCTGAAAGGGATGATACCAGTGGGAAGGAGTTTACACAGCTGGAGAGACTTGTTGACTTTGTTTGATTGACATCTTTGTGTGCTTCTAGTAAGTTACTTTTTCATGGTCTCTTTTATAAATATTTTAATGTTTATTTGCATAACATTAAGGTATGAGACCTGATAAAAGTTCCTGTATCAAAACTGTATGGTTTGTTTGTTTAGCTCTTTTATTCACTGTAATACCAATAACAGTTTCTTTTCACCCTGAAAAATATTGCAATTGGGGATTTTTGCTAAGCAATTTTGTACATGAAAGTTTTACTGTAGACATTGATGTTCTACCGAAATGAGATGAATGTCATGAAAGTGCCATGAGTTGATATGTATGGTATGGTGAGCCAGGAAAGTGGAAAGGCTTGGGTTACAGGTGATTTGGCAAGAAAGAGATAGGGACGTGAACTTTGATCTTTCAAAAAATCTCTGAATTCTGACTTTGGTTGATGAGATCATGAACCACATCACTGAGAAGTTGACTGCAAAATAAGTGTACCTACATCTGCAATGGAGTCAGTCAGGTTGGGAATACACTGGTGAAATTGGATGTACAATGGATTGGGACAGTAATCTTTGAAACTGAACTTGCCAATCATTTTTAACTAGTCTCAGTCTTTCTGACTCTGCAAATGAGCCAAATAGTATAGCTTTTTTTAAACTTTGGAGTGGTGGTTTGGGGCTTCTAGATGATGGATGCACCATATGACCATTGTCTCTGATTCTATTGTTTATTTCTATATTTCTGAGGTGTATTGAGTGGTTCAGGAAATTGCAAGTTAAGTCTAAATATAGCTTTTTTTCCCTCCATGTGTCAGCTGCCATGTGTTAGATACCTATTTAACTTGTCCCAGTTGTAGCAATAGTGTATGATTAAAAAAAAAATACAGGTATATAATGAATTCTCATGTGGTGAGACATACTACAATATTTTGCGCTTCTTATTTAGTTTAACGAATGTCTCATAGATGATCACTGGTAAGCAGCAGCATGGATTTGAGACCAGACTGAGTCAGCCATGATCTTTTTAGTACATATGGGGGAGGATTGGAATGGCGGAATGGCCCATTTCAGCTCCTAATCTGTATGTTTGTGGATACTTTAGGTACTATTCACAACAATATCTGAGTACTGTTAATTAAGATCAAATTGAAAGCACCCCAGGAGACTTTGTAGTATTTACTTTCCAGAACATAGAACACAGAACATAGAACATTACAGCACAATACAGGCCCTTCAGCCCTCGATGTTGAGTCACTCTGTGAAACCAATCTGAAGCCTATCTAACCTACACTACTCCAATCTCAACTATATGCCTATCCAATGACCACTTAAATGCCGGTAAAGTTGGCAAGTCTACAACTGTTGCAGACAGTGCATTCCATGCCTCTACTACTTTCTGAGTAAAGAAACTACCTCTGACATCCGTCTTATATCTGTCACCCCTCAAATTGAACCTTTGCCCACTCATGCTAGTCATCACCATCCAAGGAAAAAGGGTCTCACTGTCCATCCTATCTTACCCACTGATTATCTTATATGTCTCAATTAAGTCATCTCTCAACCTTCTCTCTAACGAAAACAGCGTCAAGTGCCTTAGCCTTTCCTCATGAGATCTTCCCTCCATACCAGGTAACATCCTAGTTAATCTCCTCTGGACATTTTACAAAGCTTTCACATTCTTCCTATAATGTGGTGACCAGAACTATATGCAAGACTCCAAATGTGGCTGCACCAGAGTTTTGTACAGCTGCAGCATGACCTCATGGTCCCGATACTTGATCACTCTACTAACAAAAGCTAACACACCCTATGCCTACTTAACAGCTCTGTCAACCTGGGTGGCAAATTTCAGGGATCTATGTACATGGACCCAAGATCTCTCTGCTCATCTCTACTACCAAAAGTGTTTCCATCTGCCCAGTTCTCTGCATTCCTGTTATTCCTTCCAAAGTGAATCAGCTTTGGAAAATATTCAGAGGAGATTAACTAGGAAGTTACCTGGTATGGAGGGAAGATCTTATGAGGAAAGGCTGGTTTAAGGGACAGATATTGCGTATCCTTGATTAGGTATGTCCCTGTCAGGCAGGGAGGAAGTGATACGGTAAGAGAATCGTGGTTTACTACAGAAATTGCATCTCTTGTTAAACGGAAGAAGGAGGCTTATGTTTTGATGAGGCAAGTTGGTCCAGATGAGGCGATGGACAGTTACAGATCAGCTAGGAAGGATTTAAAGAGAGAGTTAAGAAGAGCAAAGTGAGGGCATGAGCAGTCTTTAGCAAAACAAAATAAAGAAGAACCCTAAAGCTTTCTATAGGTATTTGAGGAATAAAAGAATGATGAGGGTAGGAAAAGGGCTAGTCAAAGACAGAAGTGGAAAATTGAGTGTGGACCCTGTGGAGATCAGAGAGGTGCTAAACAAATACTTCTCGTTGGTTTTCACTCAAGAAAAGGAGAGTATTGTAGAGGAAAAGAATGAGGTACGAGATAATAGACTGGAAAGGATCGAGGTTAATTACGAACAGATGTTATCAATTCTAGAAGGAGTGAAAGTAGACAAGTCCCCTGGGCCTGATGGGATTTATCTGATGATTCTCTGGGAAGCTAGGGAAGAGATAACAGAGCCTTTGGCTTTGATATTTGAGTCATCATTGTCTACAGGTTTAGTACCAGAAGACTGGAGGATTGCAAAAGTTGTGCCCTTGTTCAAGAAGGGCAGTAGAGATGACCTATGCAATTATAGACCAGTGAGCCTTATTATGTTGTAGGAAAGGTTTTGGAAAGGATTATAAGAGATACGATTTATAATCATCTAGCAAGCAACAATTTGATTTCAGATCATCAACATGGTTTCATCAAGGGCAGGTCATATCTCACAAACCTTTTGTGAGTTTTTTGAGAAGGTGACCAAGCATGTAGATAAGGGTAGGGCAGTTGACGTGGTATACATGGACTTCAGTAAAGCCTTTGATAAGGTTCCACATGGTAAGTTTTAGAAAAATGCAGATGCATGGAATTGCGGGTGATTTAGTAGTTTGGATTAGAAACTGGCTTTCTGAAAGAAGGTAGTGTGTGGTGGTTGATAGAAAATATTCAGCCTGGAGTCCCGTTACTAGTGGTGTGCCACAAAGATCTGTTTTGGGACTGCTACTGTTTGTCATTTTCATAAATGACTTAAACACAGGCATAGATGGATGGATTAGTAAATTTGCAGATGACGCTAAAGTCGGTGGAGTAGTGGACAGTTTGGAAGAATGATACAGGTAGCAGGGGGACTTAGATAAAATGCAGGATTGGGCTGAGATGTGGCAAATGGAGTTTGCCAGCTATGCCATGTCAGCTAAATGTGACGTGATGCACTTTGGGAAGAGTAACAGGAAGGCAGAGTACTGGGTCAATGGAAAGATTCTTGGTAGTGTGGATGTGCAGAGGGATCTTGGAGTCCATGTACATAGATCCCTGAAAATTGACATCCAGGTTGCTAGTGCTGTTAAGAAGGCATATGGTGTGTTGGATTTCATTCGTAGAGGGATTGAGTTCTGGAGCCGCAATATCATGCTGCTACTGTACAAAACGCTCGTGCGGCCACACTTGGAATATTGTGTACAGTTCTGGTCGCCATATTTCGGGAAGGATGTGGAAGCATTGGAAAAGGTGCAGAGGAGATTTACCAGGATGTTGCCTGGTCTGAAGGGAATGTCTTATGAGGAAAGGCTGAGACACTTGAACCTGTTCGCATTAGAAAGAAGAAGGCTAAGAGGGGATTTGATAGAGACATACAAGATGATCAGAAGATTAGAGAGGGTAGACAGTGAAAGTCTTTTTCCGAGGATGGTGATGTCAGCTTGTACGAGGGGGCATAACTACAAATTGAGGGGTGATAGATTTAAGACAGATGTCAGAGGCATGTTCTTTACACAGAGAGTGGTAAGAGCGTGGAATGTCCTACCTGCTAATGTAGTCAACTCAGCCACACTAAGGAGATTTAAACAATCTTTGGATAAGCACATGGGATGATGGGACCAGCTGAGAATAGTTCATAGGTCAGCACAACATCGAGGGCCGAAGGGCCTGTTCTGCACTGTATTGTTCTGTGTTCTATGTTCTATCTCACACTTTTCTGCATGAACTTCCATTTGCTACCCCTCAGCCCAGCTCTGCAGATTATCTATGTCCCTCTATAACCTACAATATTCTTTGTCACTATACACAACTGTACCGTCTTTAGTGTCATCCAGAAATTTACTAACCAATCCTTCTACCCCCTCAACCATGTCATTTATAAAAATGACTAACAACAGTGGACCCAAAACAAATCTTTATGGTATACCATTAATAACTGAACTCCAGGATGAGCATTTCCCATCAACCACTACCCTCTGTCTTCTTTCAGCTAGTGAATTTCTGATCCAAACCACTAAATCACCTTCAAGCCCATGCCTCCATATTTTGTACAGTAACCTACCATGGGGAGCCTTATCAGCCACATCAATGGCTTTACCCTCATTCACCTGTTTGGTCACCTTCTCAAAGTACTCAATAAGGTGTATGAGACACTACCTACCCTTCACAAAACCAAGCTGACTATCCATAATCAACTTATTCCTTTCGAGATGATTATAAATTCTACAGCTTAAACTTTTCCAATACTTTACCCACAACCAAAGTATTGTTCACTGTCTACAATTACCAGGGTTGTCTCTACTCCTCTTCTTGAACAAGGGAACAACATTTGCTATCCTCCAGTCTTCTGGTACGATTCCTGTAGGCAATGATGACATAAAGATCAAAAGCAAAGACTTGGCAATCTCTTACTCTGGCTTCCCAGAGAATTCTAGGATAAATCCCATCATGCCCAAGGAATTTACCTATTTTCACATTTCCCAGAATTTCTAACACCTCTTCCTTTTGAACCTCAATCCCATCTAGTAGCCTGTATCTCAGTATCCTCCTCAACAACATTGTCTTTTTCCAGTGTGAATACTGATGAAAAATATAAATTTAGCGCTCCCCCTATCTCCTCTGACTCCACGCACATCTTCCCACTACTGTCCTTGATTGGCTCTAATCTTATTCTTGTCATTCTTTTATTCTTTATGTACCTATAGAAAACTTTAGGGTTTTCCTGATCCTATCTGCCATCAACTTCTCATGTCCCCGCCTCTCTCATTTTAGCTCGCTCTTTAGGTCATTCCTAGCTACCTTGTAACTCTCAGTCACGCTAACTGAGCCTTCACATCTCATGCTAACATAAGCCTTCCTTTTCCTCTTGACAAGAGGTTCAACTTCCTTCATAAACCATGGCTCCTGCACTCGATAACTTCCTCCCTGTCTGACAGATACATACATATTAAGAACACATTTCGATTGTGCCCATCCCCTGCAGTTTCCTTCCCCATCCTAACCATCCTAAATCATGTCTAATCACACTGTAATTGCCTGTCCCCCAGCTGTAGCTCTTGCCCTCCTGTGTATACCTATCCCTTTCCATTGCTAAAATAAACATAATTGAACTGTGGTCACTGTCACCAAAGTGCTCACCTACCTCCAAATCGAAAACCTGGCCAGGTTCATTACCCAGTACCAAATCTAATGTGGCCTTGCCCCTTGCTGGCTTGTCTACATACTCTGTCAGAACACCCTCCTGCACACAATGGACAAAAAACTGATCCATCTAAAGTTCTTGAACTATAGTATTCCCAGCGAATATTTGGAAAGTTGAAGTGCCCCATAACAACTAGCCTGTCACTCTTGCTCCTATCGAGAATCATCTCTGCTATTCTTTCCTTGACATCTCTGGAACTATTTGGAGGCCTGTAGAACACTCCCAACGGGATGACCTCTCCTTTCTTATTTCTAATCTCAGCCCATACTACCTCAGTTGTTGAGTTCTCAAACATCCTTTCTGCAGTCGTAATACTGTCCTTGACTAACAATGCCACACCCCCACCTCTTTTACCAACTTTTCTGTTCTTACTCAAACATCTAAATCCAGAACTGCAACAACCATTCCTGTCCCTGCTCTACCAATGTCTCTGAAATGCCATAACATCGAAATCCCAAGTCCTGACCCATGCTGCAAGTTTCACCCACCTTATTCTGGATGCTGCTGGTGTTGAAATAGACACACTTCAAATCAACTTCTTGCCTGCCATTGCCCTCTTGCGACCCTGAAACCATATTTTGGACCTCCCTACTCTTGACCTCCCGTATACTTGAACTACAATTTCAGTTCCCATCCCCCTGCTGAATTAGTTTAAACCCACCTGAAGAGCATTAGCAAAAGTCCCCCCCAGGATATTGGTACCTTTCCAGTTCAGGTGAAGACAATCCTGTTTGTAGAGGTCCCACTTACCGCAGAAAGAGCCCCAATAATCCCAGGAATCCAAAACCCTCCTTCCTGCACTGTCCCTGTAGCCACATGTTCAACTCCTCTCTCTTCCTATTCCTTGTCTTGCTAGCACCTGGAACAGGCAACAAACCAGAGATAACAACTCTGTTTGTCATAGCTCTAAGCTTCCACCCTAACTCCCTGAATTTCTGCCTTAAATTCCCATCTCTCTTCCTACCTATGTCATTGCTGCCTTTGTGGACCACGACTTGGGGCTGCTCCCCCTCCCCAAAGGATCCCGAAAACATGATCAGGAACATCATGAACATTGGCACCTGGAGGCAACACACCAACCGTGAGTCTTTCATTCCCACAGAACCTTCTGTCTGTCCCTCTAACTATGGAGTCGCCAATGACTAATGCTCTGCTCCTCTTCCCCCTTCTCTTTTGAAGAATACTTAATTAATAGAGTTAAAAGACTTGGCTGTTTCAGGCCATAATTCTATTTCTGACAGTAACCAAGTTAATGGATATTGAATGAGTTTGAATTCAAGGAAATAACTTATGAAAATAACTTATTTAGTAAAGATTGATTAGCAGGCTCAACAAAGTGATCTTGTTTGTCTTCAGACATTATCTTCTGGAGGAACTTATAGTATAATGAGATTCTTTTTCCAAGCACTTCTATGATAATCTTCTACTTCAAGTGCAGATTTTGTGATTGGAGGTATCTGTGGCTTTTGTTGTCTTTCTTATTTCTCTGACTTCAGCACAGATCATTGACAAGTTATATATTCTGAACCTGAATGAATCAATAATTCTGCCAACAGCCACATTGACTCTGATTAGATTATGAAAATTTATCAGCGCTGTATGCTATCATGTCTCTACACAGAATTTTATATGCATTATGTATTGACATCACTGGCCTCACTCCTGGAATATGTAAGTAGATATGATCTGTTTAAACAGCTGAACAAAATTGGCTGAAAAATTTATATTCTTTAAATTTGATTAGTTTATTTAATTTTTCAGCTCTTTTTATTTAAATGTAATTCAGTTCTCAGGTAATTAGATTCGGGATCAGTTCCTGAGAATTGGAGGTAGCTAATGTTGTACCACTTTTTAAGAAAGGTGGGAGAGAGAAAGCAGAAAATTATAGACCAGTTAGTCTGACCTCAGTGGTGGGAAAAATGCTGGAGTCTATTATAAAGGATGGAATTATGACACATCTGGATAGTAGTAATAGGATAGGTCAGAGTCAGCATGGATTTATGAAGGGGAAATCATGCTTGACTAATCTTCTGGAATTTTTTGAGGATGTAACTCTGAAGATGGACGAAGGAGATCCAGTAGATGTAGTGTATCTGGACTTTCAGAAAGCTTTTGATAAAGTCCCACGTAGGAGGTTAGTGAGCAAAGTTCGGGCGCATGGTATTGGGGGCAAAGTACTAACTTGGATTGAAAGTTGGTTGGCTGACAGGAAACAAAGAGTAGTGATAAACGGCTCCATTTCAGAATGGCAGTCAATGACCAATGGGGTACTGCAGGGATCAGTGCTGGGACCGCAGCTTTTTACAATATATATTAATGATATAGAAGATGGTATTAGTAATAACATTAGCAAATTTGCTGATGATACTAAGCTGGGTGGCAGGGTGAAATGTGAAGAAGATGTTAGGAGATTACAGGGTGACCTGGACAGGTTAGGTGAGTGGTCAGATGCATGGCAGATGCAGTTTAATGTGGATAAATGCATGTTTATCCACTTTGGTGGCAAGAACAGGAAGGCAGATTACTACCTAAATGGAATCAATTTAGGTAAAGAGGCAGTACAAAGAGATCTGGATGTTCTTGTGCACCAGTCAGTTAAGGTAAGCATGCATGTACAGCAGGTAGTGAAGAAGGCTAATAGCATGATGGCCTTCATAACAAGAGGGACTGAGTATTGAAGCAAAGAGGTTTTTCTGCAGCTGTACAGGGCCCTGGTGAGACCACACCTGGAGTATTGTGTGCAGTTATGGTCTCCAAATTTGAAGAAAGACATTCTGGCTATTGAGGGAGTGCAGTGTAGGTTCACGAGGTCAATTCCTGGAATGGTGGGACTACCTTACACTGAAAGACAGGAGCAACTGGGCTTGCACACCCTTGAGTTTAGAAGACTGAGAGGGGATCTGTTTGAGACATATAAGATTATTAAAGGATTGGACACTCTGGAGGCAGGAAACATGTTTTCGCTGATGGGTGAATGCCAAACCAGAGGACACAACTTAAAAATACGGGGACAGAGATGAGTAGAAACGTCTTCACCCAGAGAGTGGTGGCTGTGTGGAATGCTCTGCCCCAGAGGGCAGTGGAAGACCAGTCTCTGGATTCATTTAAGAAAGAGTTTGATTGAGCTCTCAAGGATGGTGGAATCAAGGATTATGGAGATAAGGCAGGAAGAGGATACTGATTAAGGATGATCAGCCATGATCATATTGAATGGTGGTGCAGGCTCGAAGGGCAGAATGGCCTACTCCTGCACCAATTGTCTATTGTCTAATTTTCCAATACCATGTCCACTTGATTCTTCATCTTGATAAATACTGCAACAAAACAATTATTTAATTTGTTATTTTTAATTTTTTTTATATTAATTTCTTATTTCATATTTTGCCATTTTGCTATTGTTGCCTTTAATTTTTCATCTCATTATCCATGAATAGGCTGTAAGATAGATTTATATCCAGTTTTTACTGTAGTTACAAAATTGGCTATGAATCAGGATAATTTTTAACTTCAATTGGTTACTGGAATTTTAATTTTCAGTAGTATTCAGACATGGGATAGTAGTTTATAATATTTGGACGAAAAGCTTTCTTTACTTAGAAGTATATTAAAAGTGATCAGTACATGTTTGAATGTAGTCAGTCAGTTAATCAAGTTGCTGCTTCTATCATTTCTATATCAGGCCATTAAGGTTAATCCTGATTATTTCCATCCTTCAAATTTCATTCCTGCAATGGAATGTGTTAGTTTCGCCCTCTCACGTGAGATGGATGCTGATTAGTCAAATGAATGTGGTCAATCTGATTCAAAATACCATCCATTTCCTTCTCTGTTGGTATGTTTTGTGGCATCACTTTTCATGGTTCTCAATACAATTGAGTTTCTGCTTTGTAATATGTGTCTGCAAGTTTCATCAATGTACAAGCTGGCAGTCCAATGTTGCAGACTCACATGCCATGTGGATCTCGAGGTTGGTTGACCACCTATCTCTACAGAAGACTTTCCTTCTAGCTATTTTGCAAGATCTGCTGAATTAGGTTAAATTATGCCCAGTTTTGATTGATTTGGCACGGTTTGCAAACCACGGCCAACCAATTTGATTGTGGCTGTATTTTAACTTACATTATAACTGGAATATCTTGCCATTTTATTTTATGTTCTTAGATCTTACTTCCTGTTTGTTATGATTTTGCTCCTAATTTCTTCATATTCTTTCTCAGCGTGATCTGCTCTGTTGTCCACATGCTTAATTACTATACTCCTTTGTCCTCTTACTGCATTCATGGTATCCCATTAGTTTTTGGTTTGTTTAGTCATTTTTAGCTAAATATACTTTTCCTTGCTTTTGTTCAACATCGGTTTAAATGTTTTTGATTGCTGTTTTATATTTTGCCAACTTAGTTGCATATTTAATTTTAATCTTATCCACTGAAAATCTGCATTTCTTCCTTTTTTGTCACGTTTTAAAAATATTTTGATTTTAAATCCTGCATTTAAATTGAGGAGGACAATTCAATTGCATTGCCAGCTGACACTTTATTTTCAGAACTGGGCATTAATAAACCTGCAACTATAAAACAGAATGGGGATTTGGAGTTAATATCTGAGCAGGGCAATTGAAATAAAAACAGAAAATGCTGGAGAAATTCAGCAGGTCTGGCAAGCATTTATGGAGACAAAAACAGAGTTAATGTTTTGAATGTGCTTTGACTCTACTTCAAAACTGTTTTGTTTCCAGTAGTTGAAAGGTTGTTTTGAAGTCTGACATTCTGATGGAAAAATGTTTCTTGACAAAGCTAATCTGACCAAGCATTCACCTTTTCTAACAGGACGTGGAACCTACTCAAATTGAGAAAGTAGATTTGTTGTAATATATGTCAGGAAGTGAAGGCAACAGCAGTAAAATTAACTCACATTTGGTAGAAAAGTAGAATTCAAAGAGTTCATATAATTCTATTTGTCTATATAATGTCTGCTGTGATTGGCTATACCTACCACTGACAATAATTTTCACCTTTTAGAGAAAATGACAGGTTTATAAATTGATTGTGTCTTGTGACTATCTTTTTAACCCAAGGTTAAAATGGGGCAATGAGAAGACATGTGATCTGCTATGAATTCTGTCCAATAATAAGTCTTGGTTACAGGTAGGACCAGGGTGTGACACATTGAATGCACTTGCAAAATGTTCACACCTGAAACAAAAACAAGAACAACTAGGTTAACTTTGAACAGACTTAGAGTGTTTTCTGCAGAAAAAGAGAGAGAGAGTGGGGATTGTTGCTCAAAAAGACAAAAGGCTACAGTGAGTGTGGTCAGCAAGGAGAAACGTATTACCTTTCTGCGAGCTACAGACAGAATGAAGAAGGGAAGACATTTTTCGATTAAAGCGACGCATCCTGAGGCAGTCTAAAGACCCTTGTAGATTTACTCCAGTAAAGCCTGGAAGGGATATCAGTGAAGTATTTAACAAATCTGTGACCAATTACGAAGGCAATTCAGTTGTGTAATGGTAATTCAGTATTAACCGGCTAAGTTTCAATTTACAGTGGAAATCAATTTGAGCTTTATGCAGATTGGCAAGATCATTTTATGATTAATCTTTCTGTAAGTGATATATTAACAACATTAGGTTGCCAATAATTGATAAAGTTGAAATGATCGTAATTAGCAATGTCTCCAACATCAATATGTCTGTTCCCTAATGAACTGCTGTGGATGAAGAGGTTTCCTTGTCTTCTGAAATATCGTATGAAGAGCCATTATTACTGTAGTGATATTCTATTCCATTCCTTTTGGATTTTCTATTTCCAGCTAAATGTACAACTTGCCACTGATAGAGGTGATGACACGGCATATTGTAGTGTGACATTGTGACAGGCAATGGATAGTGGAGAGAAGGAAGATTAGGAAGAGTAGGATTATTTGATTGCTCTGATTGCGGTGCAGGACAATGTTGAAATTGCTGTCCAATGTTCATTACTTTTCTTTTACTGAGGTCATTTCTGGGGTTCATTGTTAATTGCTGAGGTGTATCATTATCTCTCCTGCCTGAAGTGGATGCAAAACTCAGGTTGTTTATAGCACAGAAGGATGATATTTGGCATATTGTGTTCATGCCAGTAAACAAATGTCTAACTACAGCAAGGAGAAAGTGAGACTGCAGATGCTGGAGCTCAGAGTTGAGAGTGTAGTGCTGGAAAAGGACAGCAGATCGGGCAGCATCCGAGGAGAGGAGAATCAATGTCTCAGGCATTAGCCCTTCATCGGGAATCATAATGAAGGGCTTATGCCCGAAACGTCAATTCTCCTGCTCCTCGGATGCTGCCTGACCTGCTGTGCTTTTCCAGCACCACACTCTCGATTTTAACGACACTAACCTCACTTCCAGTTTTTGGTCCAACATCTTGAATGTTTTGGTAATATAAATAAATATCTAAGTACTACTAAAATATTATGAGAATTTCTGACTCATCAAATCTTTCATATGGTGAGTTATCACCCTAAAAAAGAACTCTCCTCACCTCTTTTAGCCATCCAACTCTTATTTCAGATCAATGATACCTGGTTATTGATGTCCTTACTAAGGGAAAAAGGTTCCTTCCCATCTAGACTATCTTTGCCCTACAATCTCATACAACTCTAACAACCTCCTCTGCTTAAAAAAAAAACCCAACTTCTTCAGTCTTTCTTCATTGACCAGACCCTCAAGCCAGGAGCTTGAACATGCTCACTCCCTGGACTATAAAGATACAAATCCTCTGACCCTTGTCCCCAACTTCAACACCCCAGATAGACAATGGACCATGTCTAAGGTCCTGGACTGATAACCCTTGACTTACTGTGCCAAGACTCTTTGACTTAAGGCTATCTCCATTGCACTAAGGACTCAGAAATGGGTAAATGGTTGAAGCCCATGCAATGTATTTATTGCATACTCTGCTTGCACATGGTGCCAATGTGATATTGACAGAGTGCAGTGGTGCAGAGCAACATATCCAGCCCTTGACTGATCAGTGTTGACCACTGTGACAAGCTTCCTGATTTCATGTTTGTGCTGAACATTAAGGCAATCTCGAAAAAACCATAAGCGTTTAAGCTTTGGCTGATGATGCAAAATGCAAAAAGGGACAGGTATGCTTCAAAATATAAAGTGCATTGCGATATTGTAAGTGGGTCAAAGATGAGCCATGAAAGTGTAGTGAGGCTGGTGCCTGTCTGATGTGGATGTCTAAGGATGAGATAGTCGAGGCTGCTGCCTTGAGATGATAATGGCTTCTGTCCAACATGGAGAGCCAGTGGAGTAAGCAGTTATTTGGAGTTGCCAGATAATACAGCCCCCACTCTTTCCAGTATGGTGTCAGTGTCCGATGAACCAGAACCCGCTTCTCCCACACCAATTTTCAGCCATATATTCAATTCTAATTTTATGTACCATATGCTAATTTGTATGCTGCTCAGCTAATAATCTGCAGATTATAACCATTGAAGTTCTCCTTTCTAATTTAGTGTTTAGCTCCTCATACTGTCTCTCATAAAGTCATGATCACTGGAACCTTCCCCTCAACTCCAAATTCCTTTTCAGCCCTGAGTAGGTGTCCCAAATCTGGTACAACGTAAATATCACAGCCATCTGGATTCCCATTCTTCACTGCAGGCAACAGTGTTAATCCCTCTCTCAGTGCCCTACAGCAACAACATTTGTTGCTCTTCTTTTATGATCCAAACGCTTCCCTCTCGCCCAATAAAAGCTGAAGCATGCACCCATGCCCTCTGAAATTTCTTCACTCATGGTCATACCTCCTGTCCCATATCATTGACCAAATCAGAAGACTCCGTCCTAACAGATATGATCATCTCTTCGTGCAAAGAATTTCCTCTCCTGATGCATTGCAGTGCCTGCAATTCAGCTTCTGACTCAGAGTTCAAAGGTGAACAAATTTAAAATACTTCCTGCAAACATATTTTTCCTGGATCACAATGGTATGCAGGAGCTACCATATGCGGCAGAGTTGACATTTGACCTGTCCTGTCACTCTTAATGAGTTTTAATTACTTATTTGGTTATATTATTCACTCACTTACAAATTTTGTTTATATGTTGTATTAATTGTACCATCAATTTGATTCAATGTTAAAACTTAAGAATTGAAAAGACCTTCACCACTTATCAAGGACTCACCAAACTGCTAGTTTCTTTCTCTGCATAGAGCAAAAACCAATCCAATCAGCTCCAATGAATCTTGCTCTGTCTCTGACTGCCTGTCTTGAGTACTGTTCTCATGTGCTTCTCTAGGTGATGCTGACCAGCTGGAGGCTACATTCTCCCATTCCTCTCATAGGAGTTCCACTTGTGATAAAGGTTTATATTATAATTTCATTTGGAAATATGAAGTTTCGAATTGAGATAAATGGATCATAATTTTTAATTCTAAGAAGATAACTTGGTACTTTTTAACAAAGGTCAGAAAATCAAGTTTCAATGGTCCAGTTCTGTAGGGTGCTGAGAGAGGGATTAACACTGTTCTCTGCAGTAAAGTATAAGAACCCAGATGGCTGTGACATCTACATAGTACCAGGTTTGGGACACCTACTCAGGGCCAAAAAGGAATTTGGAGTTGAGGGGAAGGTTCCAATAATCATGGCCCTACAGACACCAATGGCATAAGTAGAACTAGTAAAACTAGTGTAGATCCTAAACTCTTTTCACACCTTTTCCAGATGACACCAAAGCGGTTGATTCTTTAGGTGCTCTGCAGCATGTTCTCAATATCAGCATCAGATGAGCTGTAGACTAAGTGATGGTCTAAATATGAGATTAGAAGCTCACCTTGGGATTAAATGTGACATTAAGATTGGAAAAAGGCTGTCTTAATCCTAGGTCACTGCCAGAAAACAATGAACTCAATAGCTAGGGGATCGATAAAAATGAACACTTCGTGAGCTGAGGTAGTGACAGGGAAACAAGTCAGATCTCTAACATTACTCATTTATTTTTAGATATTTCCAGGAAAAATTCTTTCACTTCAGCTTTGGGATAAAGTCCAGGAATTTGCAGCTACAGTTATCTGTTGCTCATTTTGTGTTGTGCCATATGACAGTTTGATTTAATTGATGCACATTGTTGGAGGAACTGCAAGCTTTCAGATTTTAAAACATTCAGGACTAGGATTGATAACAACTTGAAGTCAGGATGAATGAGCAAGTTGCACTGCTTCACCTGCATTGGTTAGAAAGCCTATACGATGTCTTCTGAATACAAGAAGTGCTGGAAATCACAGTGGGTCAGGCAGCATCCATGAAGATAGAGCAAGCTAATGTTTTGAGTCAAGATGACCTTCACTCGACTCAAAATGTTAGCTTTTGGATTAGTGGTGCTGGAAGAGCACAGCAGTTCAGGCAGCATCCGAGGAGAAGTAAAGTTGCCGTTTCAGGCCTCAAAACGTTAGCTTGTCCTCTCTGCATGGATATTGCCTGACCTGCTGTGATTTCCAGCACTTTTTGTTTTCAATACAGATTCCAACATCTGCAGTAATTTGCTCCTACATATGTTGTCTTCTGATTTCCACAGATTGACCTCAAAGTTACTGAGTTTTGACTGGGATCAACAAAAGGAATTCCTTCCTACATCTTCTGTAGTCAGTCGATTGACTGACTACAGAAGATGCAGGAAGGGACTCATTTCAGACTAACTGGCTAGACATAAACTTCTCTTTCTCACATTTTTTTTAAGATGCCTGTCTTAAATCTTCAACATATTTCCTGATGATAACAGAACGTTTTCATTTATTTTGGAGAGGATCAAAACTAAGTAGGATTTGAGTTGAAACAAAAACAGAAATTGCTACAGTAACTCAGCAGGTCTAGTAGCATCTGTGGAGGGTTACTGGACCCAAATGTTAATTCTACATTTTCCCTAAAGATACTGCCAGACCTGCTGAGTTTTCACATCAATTTCTGTTTTTGTTTTGGATTTCCAGCATCTGCATTCCTTTGTTTTTTTTTCTTTCAGATTTGAGTTGGATGTTTAGTCTTATTAGAGTCAAAGAATGATTCACTCAGTTCTTCACTAACTGTGAAGAAGTTAATAACATTTTGTTATTATTTCATTCACACAGTTTTTAAAGATTTTGATTTCCTGGACAATTTCTATCCATTGATCATTTTCGTCTTTGGTCTTCAATGTTGATAAAAGTAAAGCCGCCATTGTCCCAGATGACTATAGGCTGCTCTCTCATTAGAGAGAGATAACTGGTACAAGGTGAGGTTGCGAAGGCTGACTTTCATGGTAAGTTCAGTGGAATTGAACCCATGCTGTTGCCATCACTTTGTCTCACAAACGTTATCATATTTTCTCCCAAATTGGAACATTTTGGTGGTTATTTGCTCCTTTCTTATATTCTTTTGTGGGATGTGAGCATGATTAAAAATATAAAACATTTATTGTTGATCGCTAACTGTCCAGTATGGAAAACTCGGTGATGGTGAGCTACCTTCTTGAACTGCTGCAGGGATATTCATACTGCTGTTAGCAACAAAATTCCAGCAACTTGATTCCCTGATTGTAGACGTACAGTGACATAGTTCCATGTCACAATGACTTGGAGGGGACCATGCATGGAATGATGTTCCAATAAATATTTTACCCTTGTCTTTCTACATTGCCACAAGTTTAGAAGGAAGTTTGCTGAGTTGCTGCTATGCATCTTGTGTATAGTACACAATTTTGCCATTGCCCATTTGAAAAGAGTGGACATAATACACTGGCGGACATAATACACTGGTGGATTGGGTTCTGATCAAGCTCTAACCTGCTTTTGTAGCAATGGTAACATTGAGATATTGATAGCAGGAGTCATGGCAATGATAAAGCAATCGAATATCGTAGGGAAAATGGTTAGGTTCTCTCTTGAAGTATATGATCATTTCCCAATAGTGTGTGGCATGAATGTTACTTCCTACTTATCAATCCAAGCCTGAATATTGATCAAAACTTCCTGCTGCGGGTGGATGCAGATAACGTCAGCTAATTTTTTTTGGCTCTAGAAAAAATAGGAAAAGTAGGCAGGCAATGCAGGAGTCTCCTAGAATATTCCTATCTCAAACAGGTCAGGGGAATGGAATCTTAGGGGAATGTAACACTGACAACCAGGTTTCTGCTACTGAGACTGGCTGTATTGTAATAATGGGTATGTTAGGTTGAAAGCAATTGAATGTGATAAGAATCTCTCTCATCAAAGGCACAGATAGATGTTTCTGCTGCTGACAGCAAGACTTTAGAATGGTGTGTTTCCTCCTGGTGCCAGGGTCAAGAATGTCTTAGAGAGGGTGCAGAACATTCTCAAATGGGAGAGTAATCAGCAAGAAGCTGTTATTCATGTTGGAACCAATGACATAGGAAGAAAAAAGGAAGAGAATCTGAGGAAAGAATATAAGATATTAGGCAGCAAGTTAAAAAGTAGGTCCTCAAAGGTAGTAATATCTGGATTACACCCAGAACCACATGTTATAGACTAGGCCAGACCAATCAAAACATTCTTAAGCAGGGACCCCAGACTATAACTTTGAATTTGTTTTACTAAGTTTACAGTGAACATTATGGGTGGCACGGTGGCACAGTGGTTAGCACTGCTGCCTCACAGCGCCAGAGATCCGGGTTCAATTCCGCCTCAGGCGACTGACTGTGTGGAGTTTGCACGTTCTCCCTGTGTCTGCGTGGGTTTCCTCTGTGTGCTCCGGTTTCTTCCCACCTGTGCGGGTCAGGTGAATTGGCCATGCTAAATTGCCCGTCGTGTTATGTAAGGGGTAAATGTAGGGGCCTGGGTGGCTTGCGCTTCGGTGGGTCGGTGTGGACTTGTTTCAACACTGTAAGTAATCTAATCTAATTATCTGGGTAATGTTAGCTAGGTTGACTACCAGGTTTTAAAACAGCCAAATATTTATTCACAAAATTACACAATGTAACACATGAAAAGAATAAAAAAACTTTACAGATCTAAGTCTATCTAAACTAGACTTCATTATGCTGTTTTGAATATACCCAAAAGTTCCAATAAGCAAACCCCTCAAACACAGTAAAAATGAAACAAAGGCTTACAGGTTAAAATTAGAAGGGCAGAAGGAGAGAAAGTCTAGCAGCTTGTTTCCACACAGCCCACAGCTGAACTTTAGCTTTCAGAACTGACCATTCTCCTTTCATTAGAAAGATCACTTCGAAAACATGACCACTTTGTCCTGAAGTCTCATCTATTTACATATAAACAAAAGGCCTCTCAAAATCCTTTTTCATCTCTATACCAAACTAGCCACCTCGAAGCCAGGAGCTGTTTCAACCCCTCTGGAAAAAAAACCAAGCACACAGTATCCTTGAGAAAAGGAACAGATTTTTTTAAAAAAGGACCAACTTAGTGACACACCTGCTAATGAGAGTAGGAACAGAAGGATAGAGCAGATGAATATGTGGCTGAGAAGCTGGTGCAGGGGAGAAGGACACAGTTTTGGATCATTGGAATCTCTTCTGGGGTAAAAGTGACCTGTATAAGAAGGACAGATCACATCTGAATTGGAAAGGGATGGATATACTAATGAGGGGATTTGCTAGAGTGACTTGGGAGAATTTAAACAAGTAAACAGGAGTTGGGAGCCAGAGAGATAGTGAGAAAAGAGATCAGTCTGAGGCTGATGCAGTTGAAAAAAGGAACAAATCAAATAATGAATGCCAGCAGGAGGAAGGCTGAGAGTGAGCTGCAAATGTGTTGCTGGTCAAAGCACAGCAGGTTAGGCAGCATCTCAGGAATAGAGAATTCGACGTTTCGAGCATAAGCCCTTCATCAGGAATAAGAGAGAGAGAGCCAAGCAGGCTGAGATAAAAGGTAGGGAGGAGGGACTAGGGGGAGGGGCGATGGAGGTGGGATAGGTGGAAGGAGGTCAAGGTGAGGGTGATAGGCCGGAGTGGGGTGGGGGCGGAGAGGTCAGGAAGAGGATTGCAGGTTAGGAGGGCGGTGCTGAGTTGAGGGAACCGACTGAGACAAGGTGGGGGGAGGGGAAATGAGGAAGCTGGAGAAATCTGAATTCATACCTTGTGGTTGGAGGGTTCCCAGGCGGAAGATGAGGCGCTCCTCCTCCAGCCGTCGTGTAGTTGTGTTCTGCCGGTGGAGGAGTCCAAGGACCTGCATGTCCTCGGTGGTGTGGGAGGGGGAGTTAAAGTGTTGAGCCACGGGGTGATTGGGTTGGTTGGTCCGGGCGGCCCAGTGTGGGCCGCCCGAACCAACCAACCCAATCACCCCGTGGCTCAACACTTTAACTCCCCCTCCCACTCCACCGAGGACATGCAGGTCCTTGGACTCCTCCACCGGCAGAACACAACTACACGACGGCTGGAGGAGGAGCGCCTCATCTTCCGCCTGGGAACCCTCCAACCACAAGGTATGAATTCAGATTTCTCCAGCTTCCTCATTTCCCCTCCCCCCACCTTGTCTCAGTCGGTTCCCTCAACTCAGCACCGCCCTCCTAACCTGCAATCCTCTTCCTGACCTCTCCGCCCCCACCCCACTCCGGCCTATCACCCTCACCTTGACCTCCTTCCACCTATCCCACCTCCATCGCCCCTCCCCCTAGTCCCTCCTCCCTACCTTTTATCTCAGCCTGCTTGGCTCTCTCTCTCTTATTCCTGATGAAGGGCTTATGCTCGAAACGTCGAATTCTCTATTCCTGAGATGCTGCCTAACCTGCTGTGCTTTGACCAGCAACACATTTGCAGCTGTGATCTCCAGCATCTGCAGACCTCATTTTTTACTCGAAGGCTGAGAGTGAGGCAGGACTGATAATTTGCTTTTGTTTATTTATTAATTTGTGAGGACTCAGGCATCACTGGCTGGCCAACATTTATTGCCTATCCCTAATTGCCCTTTAGCTGGTGGTGGTGAACTGCCTTCTTGAACCACTGCATTCTCCCTGCTGGGGGTAGACCCACAATGGAATTAGGGAGGGAAATCCAGGAGTTTGACCCAGCAACAGTGAAGGAAAGTTGATATATTTCCAAGTCAGGAGGATAACCTGGAGGGAAACTTGAATGTGATGCTGCCCCCATCTGCTGCCCTTGTCCATTTAGATGGGAATGGTCATGGCTTTGAAAGGTGCTGAGGATCTTTGGTGAATTTTTGTGTGCATCTTGTAGATAACACACACTGCTGCTATAGAGTGGACGGAGTGGATGTTTATGGATGCAGTGCCAATCAAGTGGGCTGCTTTGTCTTGGATGCCATCAAGTCTCTTGAGTGCTGTTGGAGCTGCGTTCATCCAGGCAACAGGGGAGCATTACATCACACTTCTGACGTTTGCCTTGTAGGTGGTGGACAGGCTTTGAGGAGTCAGGAGATGAGTTTATCACCGCAGTATTGCTAGCCACTGACCTGTTCTTGTAGCTACTGTGTTTATGCAGTGAGTTCAGTTGAGTTTTTAGTCAATGATATCATCCAAGATGTTAATAATGGGGGTTTCATTGATGATAACACCATTGATCATAAAGCGGCAGTGGGTAGATTTATCCTAATTGGTGATGATCATAGCCTGGCATTCATGTGGCATGAATGTTACTTGCTATTTGTCAGCTTAAGCCTGGATATTATCCACATCTTGTTGCATTTGGATAGGGACTGCTTATGTATCTGAGGAGTCACGAATGGTGCTAAACATTGTGCAATCATAACATTGCCACTTCTAACCTTAAGTTAGTGGGAAGGACATTGATGAAGCAGCTGAAGATGGTTTGGCCTAGGGCACTGCCCTGAGGGACTCCTACAAAGATGTCCAGGAGCTGAGATGAGTGACCTCCAACAACCACGATCATTTTCCTCTACATTAGGTATAACTCCAACCACAGGAGAGGTTTGCAAGGGCTCCCCGATGCCACAGGCTGTTGAACGTAGCGTTGATGTCAAGGGGTATTATTCTCACCTTATATCTGGTATTCAGCTCTTTTCTCCATGTCTGATCCAAGGCTGTAATGAGGTCAGGAGCTGAGTGGCCCTGGTGGAACCCAAACTGGACATAACTGAGCAAGTTATTGCTGAGCAGCTGCTACTTGACAACATTGTTGATGACAGCTTCCATCATTTACTAACAAACAAGAGTAGACAGCAGGGATGGTAATTAATTGGGTAGGATTTGTCCTGCTTTTTCTGTACAGGATATAGCTGGGCAATTTTCCACATTTGTGGGTAGATGCCAGTATTGTAACTGTACTGGAACAGCTTGGTTGGCGGAGTGGCAAGTTGTGGAGCACAAGTCTTCAGTGCTATTGCCAAATTGTTGTTGGGCCCATAGATTTTGCAGTGTTCAGTTTCCAACCATCTCCAAGGCTAGCACTATAAGAATCTGAATGGGTAAATGAATAGAACATTGTTTAAGAGGGATATGGGCTAAATACTGGCAAATGTTTCGAGATTAATGTAGAATATCTGGTTGGCATGGCCTAGTTGAACCGAAGGGTCTGTTTTTATGCTGTACACCTCTATAACTCTATCATTCTCACTTCATCTCTAAATTTTAGTTCATTTGACCATAGCTGTAATGAGCTGAGGAGATGAGTGCTACCAACATAATCAGGAAGCAAAGCTGAGAATGCATGAGCTGGTTATTATTGAATGTGTTACTTGATGACACTATTAAGGACATCTTCCATCACTTTGCTGAAAATTGTGAATTGACTGATGTTGCAATAATTATGTTGGATTTTCCAGTCGTTTGCAGTCAGAATCTTCCTGAAAAAAATTCCATATTGTTAAATACTTTTTTGATGAACTGGAACTGCTTGATTCCAGGTGTAGCTTGCTCAGCAGTACAAGTATTTAGAACAACAGCCAATTTTGTCACGAGATTCTTTCAAATAATATTGCTCAGTCATTTCTTCAAAGCCACTTGTAGCTTGTAGCATACTGGAAAGTTCTTTTTCCTTTGTTTTGAGAGTGTATTAATGAGTTATTTTATGGAAGATATCATTTGAGACCTTTCAATTAATTAAGAAACGTAAAATATCCAAGTTAAATATTGAGGTTTTCCTTTACTTAAATAATTATTCAATCCGATTAAAATTTGACATTAATTCTATGAGCCTGAAGTTACATTCTTATTTTTATCTGTGTATCTGATGCCTTTTAACTACCCAAGTATGTTATAACTACTAATTGCTCTGTACTTTGTAAAATTAAGTGAATTATTTTTAATGAAATAAGCATATTTTGTCTAGATGTGGTCAATATAATTTTTGATATACTTTCAAAACTGAACACAGAACTCATCTTGTCAAAGACAATAGATGCTTTTGTCTTGGTCCATTCCAGTTTGTAATTATGATAATCTTGTGCCTTTCCAAAGTGGATCTCAAGGATCTTTTATCCAATGGCAGTCCAGTGACCTTCTTTTCATTTCAAAACTTATTTTCCTCCAAACTTTGATATTCAGCTCTATTTCTACAGTTTGCATCCCCTTTTCAAGTAACTGTTCTCATCTGTAAAGCTTAGCCGTATACTAAAACAAGTATTTGTTTTCACCACTCAACTAAACCCCACTATTGGGATGCCTTAGTTTTTAACAAATGGCAAATTATATGCATGATGCCTGAAAGCAAAGCACTTTTGGGATTTAGTTACAAAATATTTAGGCATTAATGTTATTTTGATTTCACTTATTCATTAATACCACTGATGATAATTCCCATTGAAATGCTAATTGTAATGAGCACAGTTGTTTTGTATTAAGTAGCTGAATTGTCAGAATAACTTCGCCATTGCAAAGTCAACATCCATCACCTTATTGACTGTAACTGTATTCTTTAAATTGTATTTAAAAACTGAAGAATTGTGAAAAACAAGATGTTCAACCAGAATCCAGTTGGAAATTAAAGATCTAATTAAATGGCTGATTCCTTGATTTGGCTTTGCCAATAATAGGGGTAATTAGCAAGAGTATAATTAGAGACAACACGAATCACTTAAATGGAAGGGAAAGCATGCACAGCAGACTCATGGTTTCCCAATGAATGTGGTTCATCACAGTACAATTAATGTGCATGTTGGCAAAATCAGCTCTGGTATTCACAGCATCATGTAATTCCCAGTCTGGATGGTGAGTTGTTTGGAGTGATGGTATCCTTGCTACCCTTGTCCTTCTTGCTGGAAGTAATTGTGGGCTTGGAAGATATTGTCTCAGGATTGTTTATGAATTTCTGTAGTGCATCTTTCTACTGTGGTAGAGGGACTGAATACTTAGGAATATGGTGACAATCAAATGGGCTATTTTGTCCTGGATGGTGTCAGACTTTTTTATTGTGCCGTTGGATATGCATTCAATCAGGCAAGTGGTGAGTATTCCATCAAAGCCCTGCCTTATGCTGTGTAAATGGTGGACAGGCATTGAGGAGTCAGTATAAGAGTTACTTGCTGTAGGACTCCTAGTCTCTGACCTGGTCTTTTAATCACACTATTCATATGGCTTGTGAATTCAGTTGTGGGCTAATGGTAAGCCCCAGGATGTTTTCAGTGGAGGATTAAGGGATAGTAATACCATTCAATGTCAATGGGTGAAGGCTAGATTCTTTGTTGTTGGAGATGATCACCGCCTAGCATGAATGTCACTTGCCACTTGTCATTCCAAACCTGGATATTGTTCAGGTCTTGTTACATTTAAGCATGGCCTGCTTCAGCAACTGAGGAGTTGTGAATAGTGCTGAACATTATAAAACCATCGGTGAACATCCCCACCTCTAACCTTATTATGGAGGGAAGATGATATGAGGCAGATTAAGATGTTTGTGCTGACAGTCAACATGAAATAGATCTCTTTTATGCCAGGTGTGAATAAGTAGCTAGTAAGAGACAGAGTAGATTCTATTAGTGACAAGGCAGATAAGATATGTTTAGAACTGCTTCATATTGGTATTTACTAAGGACTCTAACAAAATATCAGTGGGAGTAGAGACAAAACTGGTGACAGAATACATTTGAAAGGCTGGATATGCCCAGAGACACAAAAGCTGTGTATATGGGGAGTGAGGAGAGCACATGACTGGAAAATAAAATCAAAATGCCCACTAGCAGAGGCATAGCATGGGCTGGGAAGCCTGGAGCAGGACTGTAGCAGTGGAGAGAGAAAAGTTGGACACTCTCTCTTTACTTTATCTTTTTTTAAAAAAATTATTCTAAGTTAATTTGAATGGTGCTTATGTACTGCCACAGCATGCCCTTTACGCTGTATTTTATGCTGATTAAATGCAACAATGAATTCAAGTGTAACATTAGAGGAGAGGAGGTAAGTTATTGGCTGGTGAATATTTCCTGTTTTACCTGCATCTATGGAATTTCAATTAGAATCATAGAATCCCTACAGTATGGAAACAGGCTATTCAACTCATCAAGTCCACACTGACACTCCAAAGGGCATCCCAGGTAGAACCAACCCCCTTCCCTATTTTATCCCCATAATCCTGCATTTCCCATGGTTAATCCACCCAACCTTCACATTCCTGCACACTTGTGCAATTTAACATGGCCAATTCACCTAACTTGTACATCTTTGGACTGTGGGAAGAAACCAGAGAAACTGAAGGAAACCCCACAGACATGGGGAGAATGGGCAACTGTGCGTGTGGAGTTTGTGCAAAGATGGAATCAAACCCTGGGGTCCCTAGTTTTGTGAGACAGCAGTGCTGATCACTGCGCTGTTACACTGGAGTAATTAGTAGTTGGAGTAATTATTATAACACTAAACTTCTACAATAAATAAAGTATTGTTGAGTCTTATATTATCTTTGCAGTCAGGTATAGTTCTAAAGTATGTTAAATATTACGTTGTTGGAAAATGTGAAATTTAAAAATTTTATATCACTTAAATATCATGTCACTTGAGTAAGAGTTGAACAAAGTAATGAAGATCAATTAATTGCTAAAGTTTAAAATAGTACAGGAACTGATGGTTAGGTTAATAAAAAGGAAAATTTTAAAAAAATATTTAAAAAGGAAAATAATGTTCTAAAATATTTAAGTAGTTTTATTAAAACATATTTGACTTTGTCAAGGAGGATAAAGTGCTGTGATTGCAGAATGCATGAGCTTCTGGATTTCAGCATGATCCAAGGCAAACATGTCTGCAATGCATTTTTGCAAGTGAATGGCTTTGACTCAGAGTCTATGAGCTACAGTCTGAACTGATAATGCTGTGATAAGG
This sequence comes from Hemiscyllium ocellatum, assembly GCF_020745735.1. Classification (NCBI taxonomy): domain Eukaryota; kingdom Metazoa; phylum Chordata; class Chondrichthyes; order Orectolobiformes; family Hemiscylliidae; genus Hemiscyllium; species Hemiscyllium ocellatum. Next base: position 22,961,765 of record NC_083416.1, on the reverse strand, counting down.
AAATTACTTGGATATTTCATTCCAGCAGGTAGGCACAGCCCTCAGGACAGAATCTTCTGGTGTGGTTAATTGTCAGGTAAAGAAGACTGTGACTGAGACCCTTCTCCAGAACTGATTGTAGCTGGGAAAACCTTCTCTGAACTTGAAATGATGTTTTTCTTTAAATAAGCAAATTGAAACTGTTCTCAACACTCCAGATGTGGTCTTGGCAGCACCTTGTACTTTAGAAAGTACAGAGTACTTTAGGAAATGGCCATTGAAATAATAGATGCATTAGTAGTCATCTTCCAAGATTCTTTAGATTCCAGAAAAATTCCAGTAGATTAGACAGTGGCTCATACAACTCCAGAATTTAAAAAATGAACTAGAAAGAAAACACAGAATTATAGTCCACTGAGTAGAAAGTCTGAAGTGGAGAAAGTGCTCAAATTCATTATCAAGGATCTTATAGCAAAGTGTTTAAAATCAGGTAAAATCAGACACGCCCAGCATGGATTTACAAAAGGGAGATCATGCTTGACAAATGTACTGGAATTCTTTGAGATTATAACTGGTAGAGTTGATCAGGGAATAAGTGGCTATGGTTTGGACTTACAGAGGCTTAAAAAAAATCCCACATGAATGATTAATGTGTAAAATTAAAGTGCTTTGGATCGGGGTAGTGTACTGCAATAGACAGTAAATTGGTTGGCAGCCAGGAAACAAAGATGAGGAATAAATAGGTCTTTTTTCTGAATGTAGGCAGTAACTAATGGGGTACCACAGAGCTCAGTAATAGAACTCCACAAAATATGTCAATTATTTAGATGACGGTAGTAAATGTCATATCTCAAATTGCAGAAAACACAAATGTTGAGAAGGGTGAGTTGTGAGGACAATGAAGAGATGTTGCAGTGTGTTTTGGACAGCCTGATTGAGAGGGTAAACGCATAGAAAATGCAGTTTAATAGGGATAGATATGAGGTTGCACACTTCACTAGCAAAAATATGAAGGCAGATTAGTATTTGAATGACTGCATTCTGAGAGAGGGGTACATTCAACAACACCTGGATGGCTTCATCCACTAATCAATGAAAGTAAACATGCAAGTGCAGCAGGGAGTATCTTGGCCTTCAAAGTGAGAGGATTTGAGTACAGGAACAAAGATTTTGGATCAGAGTGGTGCTGAAAAAGCACAGCAAGTCAGGCAGCATCCAAGGAGCAAGAAAATCGACATTTCAGGCAAAAGCCCTTCATCAGGAACTCTATTCCTCGGATGTTGCCTGACCTGCTGTGCTCTTCCAGCACCACTCTGATCTAAACTCTGGTTTCCAGCATCAGCAGTCCTCACTTTTGCCTACAGGAACAAGGATATCTTGCTGCAGTTACACAGGGCATTGGTGAGGCCTTACCTGAAATACTGTGCCGTTTTGGTCTCTTTATTTGAGGGAGGATGTTGATGCAATCCATGGGAGTGCAGCAAAGGTTTACCAAATTGATTCCAATGATGGCAGGACTGACTTTTGAGGAGAGTTGGAGTTGGTTAACACTGTATTCATTGAAGTTTAGAAGCACAGCAAGATACATAGTGTAGACAGTCTGTGAGGAAGAATAGACAGTTAGTAGGGCAAAGGCGCAGTAAGTGTGATGGGTTGAAGTGTTTTTATCGTAATGCAAGAAGTGTCAGGAATATAGGTGATTTAAAATTAGAGCATGGATCTATGGTGTTGTGGCCATTATGGAGACTTGGATATCACAGGGTCGGAATGGTTGTTGGATATTCCAGGGTTTGGATGTTTCAAAAGGAATAGTGGGGGAGGGTAAAAGAGGTGGAAAAGTAGAGTGGCATTGCTAATCAGGGATAGTATCACAGCTGCAGAAAGGGGGAGGGTTTGTCCATAGAGTCAATATGGGTGGAAGTCAGAAACAGGAAAGGAGCAGTCAATTTACTAAGCGTTTTCAACAGACCCTCCAGTAGCAACAGAGACATGGAGGAACAGATCAGAAGGCAGATATCTGAAAGGTGCAGAAGTAAGAGCTGTTGTCTTGCATGCCTTTAACTTCCCTAATATTGATTTAGAACCTCCTTAGTTCAAATACTTTGGATGGAGCAGTTATTGTTATAGGCTAATGCAAAAACTACGGAGGTATGGCATTGAGGGTGCATTAGAGGTTTGGATTAGAAATTGGCTGGCTGGAAGGAGACAGAGGGTAGTAGTTGATGGTATAGGTTCATCTTGGAGTGCAGTTACTAGCGGTGTACCTCAAGGATCTGTTTTGGGACCACTGCTTTTTGTTATCTTTATAAATGATCTAGAGGAGAGGCTTGAAAGCTGGGTGAGTAAGTTTGCGGATGACACAAAAGTCGGTGGAGTTGTGGATAGTGAGGAAGGATGTGGCAGGTTACAGCGGGATATAGACAAGTTGCAAAGCTGGGCAGAAAGGTGGCAAATGGAATTCAATGTAGCTAAGTGTGAAGTCATTCACTTTGGTAGGAGTAACAAGAAGATGGATTGCTGGGCTAATGGTAGGCTACTTGGTAGTGTGGATGAGCAGAGGGATCTTGGTGTCCATGTACACAGATCTCTGAAAGTTGCCACCCAGGTAAATAGTGCTGTGAGGAAGGCATATGGTGTACTGGGCTTTATTGGCAGAGGAATTGAGTTCCGGAGTCCTGAGGTCATGTTGCAGTTGTATAAGACTCTGGTGCGGCCTCATCTGGAGTATTGTGTGCAGTTTTGGTCGCCATACTATAGGAAGGATGTGGAGGCATTGGAACGAGTGCAGAGGAGGTTTACCAGGATGTTGCCTGGTATGGTAGGAAAATCGTATGAGGAAAGACTGAGGCACTTGGGGCTGTTCTCATTGGAGAAAAGAAGGTTTAGGGGAGATTTGATAGAGGTGTACAAGATGATTAGGGGTTTAGATAGGGTAGACACTGAGAACCTTTTACCGCTAATGGAGTCAGCTGTTACAAGGGGACACAGCTTTAAATTAAGGGGTGGAAGGTATAGGACAGATGTTAGGGGTAGATTCTTTACACAGCGGGTTGTGAGTTCATGGAATGCCCTGCCAGTAGCAGTGGTGAACTCTCCCTCTTTATGGTCATTTAAGCGGGCATTGGATAGGCATTTGGAAGTTATTGGGCTAGTGTAGGTTAGGTAGGATTTGGTCGGCGCAACATTGAGGGCCGAAGGGCCTGTAGTGCGCTGTATTGTTCTATGTTCTATGTTCTATGTTCTATGTTCTATGTTCTATGTTCTATGTTCTATGTTCTATGTTCTAGCGTGACCAGGAAGGCTTTCTGACTCAAAGTAGATAAGCCGACTGGAGGGGAGGCTGTATTGGATTTGGTGCTTGGCAATGAAGCAGGCCAGGTGTGAGATCTCTCGGTGGGAGAGCATTTCAGTGATAATGATCACAACTTCCTGACCATTACGATAGTCATGGAGAGGGATAGGAGCAGACAGTATGGAAAAGTATTCAGTTGGAGGAGGGAGAATTAAAATGCTATTAGGCAGAAACTGGGATGCCTAAATTGTGAATAACTATTCTTGGGGAAATGCATTACAGAAATGGGAGGTTGCTTAGGGAGCACTTGCTGAGAGTGCTGGATAGGTCCTTGCCTACTGAGGCAAGGAAGGGATGGGAGGGCGTAGACATCTACTCAAGAGGATGAAGAAAGCTTACTTAAGGTTGAGGAGGCAAGGATCAGACAGGCTCGAGAGGGTTACAAGGTAGCCAGGAAGAATGGCTTAGGAGAGCAAGAAGAGGGCATGAAAAAGCTATGGCAGGTAGGGTTAAGGAAAACCCTAACACATTCTACACACATGAGGAACAAGAAGATGGCCAGAATAAGTGTAGAGCTGATCAGGGATAGTGAAGGGAACTTGTGCCAGGAGCCTGAGGAGGTAGGGGAGGTCCTTAATGAATAATTTGTTTCAGTATTCACTACTGAGAGGGACCTTGTTTGTGAGGATGACGTGGAACAGGCTGATATGCTTCACCAGGTTGATGTCAAGAAGGAGGATGTGCTGGAATGTTTGGAAAACATAAGGATAGAGAAGTACCCTGAGCCAGATGGGATATACCCAAGGTTACTACGGGAAGTGAGTGAAGAGATTGCTGTGCCTTTGGCAATGATCTTTGAATTCTCACTGGAGTAGTGCCAGATGATTAGAAAGTGGCAAACGTTATCCCCTTCTTCAACAAAGGGAATAAGAATAATCCTGGGAATTACAGACCAGTCAGTCTTTTGTCTGTGGTGAGCAAATTATTGGAGAGAATTCTGAGACAGGATTTATGATTACTTGGAAAACCATAGTTTGATTAGAGATAGTCAGCATGGTTTTGTGAGGGTGAAAGGCTAACAAGCCTTTTTGAATTCTTTGAGAATGTGACAAGACACATTGATAAAGCAGCAGATGTGGTGTGTATGAATTTTGGTAAGGTGTTCGATAAGGTTCATGGTAGGCTCATTCAGAAAGTAGGGAGGCATGGGATACAGGGAAATTTTGAAGTCTGGATACAGAATCGGCTGGCCCATAGAAGATAAAGGGTGGTAGTAGATGGAAAGTATTCAGCCTGGAGTTTGTTGATGAGTGGTGTTCTGCAGAGATAGGTTCTGGGACCTCTGTTTTTTTGTAATTTTTTTAAATGAATAGCTTGGATGAGGAAGTGGAAGGGTGGGCTTATAAGTTTGCTGATGACACAAAAGTTGGTGGAGTTGTGTATAGTGTGGAGGACTGTTGTAGGTTGCAGTGCAACATTGACAGGATGCAGAACTGGGCTGAGAAGTGGCAGATGGATTTTAACCTTGAAAAGTGTGAAGTGATTCATTTTGTAAGGTCAAATTAGAATGCAGAATACAGCGATAAACACAGGATTCTTGGCAGTATGGAGGAATAGAGGGATCTTGGGGTCCATATCCATAGATCCCTCAAAGTTGCCACACATATTGATTGGGTTGTTAAGAAGGCGTAAGGAGTGTTGGCTTTCATAAATAGGGGGATTGAGTTTAAGAGTCACGAGGTTATGCTCAACTCCATCGAGCCCTGGTTAGTCCAGACTTGGAATATTGTGTTCAGGATGTGTATTGTGTTCAGAATATTGTGTATAGGAAGGATGTGGAAGCTTTAGAGAGAGTGCAGTGGAGATTTACCAGAATGTTTCCTGGACTGGAGGGCATGTCTTATGAAGAAAGGTTGAGGGCGCTAAGGCTTTTCTCAATGGAGTGAAGAAGGATGAGAGGTGACTGTACAGAGGTGTACAGGATAATGAGAGGCATAGATAGAGTGAATAGTCAGAGACATTTTCCCAGGGCAGAAATTGCTATGACGAGGTGGCATAATTTTAAGGTGATTGGAGGAAGATTTAGGGGAGATGTCAGAGGTAGGTTCTTTACACAGAAAGTGATGGGTATGTAGAATGCACTGCTGTCTGTGGTAGTAGTGTTAGATATGTTAGGAACACTTAGCCACTCTTAAATAGGCACATGGATGATAGTAAAATGAATAGCATGTTGGTTCGTTTGATCTTAGAGTAGGATAAAGGATTGGCACAACACCAAAGGTCGAGGGGCCTCTAGTGTGCTGTACTGTTCTACGTTCTAATGCGGGAGAATCTCATAGAAACCTTTATTATTCTAAAAGGTCTAGACGGGCTATGTGCAAAATGGATGGGCAAGTCCAGAATCAGGATTGTAGCTGAAGGATAAGAGGTAAATCTTGTAGGATTAAGGTGAGGAGAATTTCTTCATCAAAAGTTGACAGCCTGCTGGGTTCAGCCACAGGAAGTGGTTGAGGTCAAAATATTGTGTTTTTGGTAAGGAGATAGATGCAGCTCTTTTGGCAAAAGTGATCAAGGGATATGGGACGGGTTGAAGGATTAAGGAATTCAGCTAAATGATCAGCCATGATCATGTTGATTGCAGAACAGGGTCAAGGAGATGAATAGCTTATTCCTAGCCGTAAAATCTATGTTTTTACTTCCTACCCTCTTGAAGTCAGGCCAGCATTCCAGTAGCCTTCCTACTTAGCTGTTACACCTGAGTGTTAGCTTTGTGTTTTGTGCACAAGTATTCCCAAGTCCCTTTGTGTTGAAGCATTCTGCAATTTTTCTCCATTTAAATAATATGGCGTGAACTAAGGACCAAATTTAGTGTGGTGCGCTAAATAATAGAATAGCGGCAAGGCAGAAGAGAAGGGTATTAATATGAAAAATGACAAACTGATGACAAATAGGTTGTAAAAATCTCAGAATAAATCAAAAGATAAGCTGGAGATTGCAAAAATAATTTAAAAAAACAAGACTAGAGACTCTGCACGGAACAGTTTAAACAAAATGGAAGAACAGATAAGGCAAATAAAAGTAAATAAAAATAATCTGGTAGTCTTTACAGAAACATATCTGCAGGATAACATATTACATTACAATCGGAAAGTACAGTGAGCTGGAAAAAGATGAAGGGGTTCTTTTAATGAAATATTACATTATAATATCCTAATATGATTTAATTTTTCATACAGAAGTGTATCATATGTCTAAGATAAGTATTAGAAACTTAAATTTCATAAATTAAATCTCATTCACTAATGTCTTCAGAGAGGGAATCTGCCATCCTCACCTGATCTGGCTAACATGTGACTCCAGACCCACAGCAATGTTGTTGACTCTCAGTTGCCCCATGAAATGGCCCAGCAAGCCATTCAGTTGTACCAATCACAGCAAAAACTCAAGGAAATGAAATCTGGATCACCTGACATTAGCCTAAGCACTGAAGAAGACAATGACAGAAACAGCCCTGCTGAGTCTGCAAAGTCCTCCTCACTAACATCTGAGACTAGTGCCAAAACTGGGACAGCCATCACACAGCCTGACATAGTCATACACATAGAACATAGAACATAGAAAAATACAGTGCAGTACAGGCCCTTCGGTCCTTGCGCTGACCAAAGTCTACCTAACCTACACTAGCCCAATAACCTCCATATGCTTATCCAATGCCCGCTTAAATGACCATAAAGAGGGAGAGTTCACCACTGCTACTGGCAGGGCATTCCATGAACTCACAACCCGCTGTGTAAAGAATCTACCCCTAACATCTGTCCTATACCTACCACCCCTTAATTTAAAGCTGTGTCCCCTAGTAACAGCTGACTCCATTAGCGGAAAAAGGTTCTCACTGTCAACCCTATCTAAACCCCTAATCATCTTGTACACCTCTATCAAATCTCCCCAAACCTTCTTTTCTCCAATGAGAACAGCCCCAAGTGCCTCAGCCTTTCCTCATACGATCTTCCTACCATGCCAGGCAACATCCTGGTAAACCTCCTCTGCACTCGTTCCAATGCCTCCACATCCTTCCTATAGTATGGCGACCAAAACTGCACATAATACTCCAGATGAGGCCGCACCAGAGTCTTATATAACTGCAACATGACCTCAGGACTCTGGAACTCAATTCCTCTACCAATAAAGCCCAGTACACCATATGTCTTCTTCACAGCACTATTTACCTGGGTGGCAACTTTCAGAGATCTGTGTACATGGACACCAAGATCCCTCTGCTCATCCACACTACCAAGTAGCCTACCATCAGCCCAGTAATCCATCTTCTTGTTACTCCTACCAAAGTGAATGACTTCACACTTAGCTACATTGAACTCCATTTGCCACCTTTCTGCCCAGCTCTGCAACTTATCTATATCCCGCTGTAACCTGCCACATCCTTCTTCGCTGTCCACAACTCCACCGACTTTCGTGTCGTCCGCAAACTTGCTCACCCAGCTTTCAAGCCCCTCCTCTAGATCATTTATAAAGATGACAAACAGCAATGGTCCCAAAACAGATCCTTGTGGAACACCGCTAGTAACTGCACTCCAAGCTGAACCTATTCCATCAACTACTACCCTCTGTCTCCTTCCAGCCAGCCAATTCCTAATCCAAACCTCTAATGCACCCTCAATGCCATACCTCCGTAGTTTTTGCATTAGCCTACCATGGAGTACCTTATCGAACGCCTTGCTAAAATCCATATACACCACATCTACTGCTTTAACCTCGTCCACCTCCTTAGTCACCTTCTCAAAGAATTCAATAAGGTTTGTGAGGCACAACCTGCCCTTCACAAAACCATGCTGACTATCCTTGATCACATTATTCCTATCCAGATGTTCATAAATCCTATCCCTTACAATTCTCTCTAAGACTTTGCCCACAACAGAAGTGAGACTCACTGGCCTATAGTTACTCGGGCTATCCCTACTCCCCTTCTTGAACAAGGGGACCACATTTGCTATCCTCCAGTCTTCTGGCACTATTCCCGTAGACAATGACGACATAAAAATCAAGGCCAATGGCTCTGCAATCTCCTCCCTAGCTTCCCAGAGGATCCTAGGATAAATGCCATCAGGCCCAGGGGACTTATCTATTTTCATCCTTTCCAGTATTCCCCAGACCTCTTCACTACATACCTCAAGGCCATCCATTCTAATCACTCGTGACTCAATATTCACATCGGCAACAATGTCCTGTTCCTGAATGAATACTGACGAAAAGTATTGATTTAGTGTCTCCAATCTCTTCCGCCTCCACGCACAACTTCCCACTACTATCCTTGACTGGACCGATACCTACCCTAGTCATCCTTTTTATTCCTGACATACCTATAGAAAGCCTTTGGGTTTTCCCTAATCCTACCAACTAAAGACTTTTCATGTCCCCTTCTCGCTGCTCTTAGCTCTCTCTTTAGATCCTTCCTGGCTACCTTATAACACTCAATCGCCCCAACTGAACCTTCACGCCTCATCTTTACATAGGCCGCCCTCTTCCCTTTCACAAGGGATTCCAATTCCTTATTAAACCACGGCTCCCTCACAAGACCCTTTACTTCCTGCCTGACTGGTACATACTTATCAAGGACACCCAATAGCTGTTCCTTGAACAATCTCCACATATCATTTGTGTTCTTCCCTTGAAGCCTATTTTTCCAATCCACGCATCCTAAGTCATGCCTCACTGCATCATAATTTCCCTGCCCCCAGCTATAACTCTTGCCCTGCAGTGCACACTTATCCCTCTCCATCACTAAAGTAAAAGTCACCGAGTTATGGTCACTGTCCCCGAAGTGCTCACCTACGTCCAAGTCTAACACCTGGCCTGGTTCATTACCCAGAACCAAATCCAGTCTGGCCTCACCTCTTGTTGGCCTGTCTACATATTGTGTCAGGAAACCCTCCTGCACACATTGGACAAACACCGACCCATCTAACGAACTTGAGCTATAGCTTTCCCAGTCAATATCTGGGAAGTTAAAGTCCCCCATAACAACCACCCTGCTACTTTCATTCTTCTCCTGAATCATCCTCGCAATACTTTCCTCTACTTCTCTCGGACTATTGGGAGGCCTGTAGAAAACTCCCAACAGGGTGACCTCACCTTTCCTATTTCTAACCTCAGCCCAAACTACCTCACATGGCAAGTCTTTCTCCATCGTCCTTTCCACCGCAGTAATACTATCCTTGACAAGCAATGCCACACCACCCCCTCTTTTACCCCCATCTCTGACCCTGCTAAAACATTTAAACCCTGGAACCTGCAACAGCCATTCCTGCCCCTGTTCTAGCCACGTCTCTGTAATGGCCACAATATCGAAGGCCCAGGTACCAACCCACGCTGCAAGTTCACCTACCTTATTTCTTATACTTCTGGCATTGAAGTATACACACTTCAAGCCACCTTCCTGTTTACAGGCACACTCCTTTGAGATCGATGCCTTGTTCCTAACCTCCCTACACTCAAGGTCCTGTACCATAAAGCTACAGTCCAGGTTCCCATGCCCCTGCAGAGTTAGTTTAATCCCTCCCAAAGAGCACTAGCAAACCTCCCCCCAAGGATACTGGTGCCCCTCAGGTTCAGGTGTAGACCATCCTGTTTATAGAGGTCCCACCTTCCCCAGAAAGAACCCCAGTTGTCCAAAAACCGGAATCCCTCCCTCCTGCACCATCCCTGTAGCCACGCATTTAACTGTTCTCTCTCCCTATTCCTCAACTCTCTATCACGTGGCACGGGTAACAAACCAGAGACAACAACTCTGTTCGTTCTAGCTCTGAGCTTCCAACCTAGCTCCCTGAAAGCCTGCCTGACATCTTCACCCCTCTTCCTACCTATGTCGTTGGTGCCAACGTGGACCACGATCTGGGGCTGCTCCCCCTCCCCCTTAAGGACCCGGAAAACACGATCAGAGACATCACGTACCCTTGCACCTGGGAGGCAACATACCAATCGTGAGTCTCTGTCGCCCCTACAAAACTGCCTATATGTGCCCCTCACTATTGAGTCCCCAAGAACTATCGCTCTACCTTTCTCCACCCTTCCCTTCTGAGCAACGGGGCCAGGCTCCGTGCCAGAGGCCTGAATCTCGTTGCTTACCCCTGGTAAGTCATCCGCCCCACAAGTATCCAAAACGGCATACTTGTTCTTGAGGGGAATGACCGCAGGGGGTCCCTGCACTGGCTGCTTCCTCCCACTCCCCCCTCACCCATCTCTCTATAACTTTCGGAGTAACTACTTCCCTAAAGCTCTGATCTATGACCACCTCTGCCTCCTGAATGATCCGGAGTTCATCCAACTCCAGCTCCAGTTCCCTAACACGGTCTTGGAGGAGCTGGAGATGGGTGCACTTCTTGCAAGTGTAATCAGCAGGGACACTAATGGCTTCCCTCACCTCATACATGTTGCAAGAGGAACATTGCACTGCCTTCGCTGCCATCCCTCTAAAAGATAAACTTTAAAAACTAGATCTAAAAAACAAACAAGCAAAATGCAGCACTTACCTGCTTCCCACAACGGGTCTTATTATTAGGTTAGAGGAGGAGGGCGGGCGGGAGGCTCTACCCCCGTAGTGCCTTGGGTTCCTCACCTGCACGCTTATATAAGAAAAAAAACCCTTCCCAGGTAACCTAGCGCGACACCAGCTTCCAGGTCCGCTAGGCGCTTAAAAAAAACTTTAAATTTTAACTGTTAAAAAACACTAACTGGACTATACCCGCGACTTCAAAAAACACCACCAGACAGCCGTTACCTGCTCCGCCGAGAGAGTGAGCTGCTCCGCCGAGAGAGCCACCCCTAGAACCACACCTTACAGATAATGTCTCAGTGACTGCCATCACCATTCCTGGATATTTCCTGCCTCACCGGCAAGACAGAGCCAGCAGAGGTGGCGGCACAGTGGGGATATTTGTGAAGCTCATTGCTTAGCAGGTACTAAGGAAGTTACTCTAGGCAACCTCAACATTGACTCAATTCTTCCTGATAAATCAGTACTCCTCCATGTTGAATAACACTTAGCAGAAGCACTGAGGTTGGCAAGGGCACAAAATATGTTCTGGTTTGGAAATTTCAATGTCCACCTCCAAGACTGATTGGGCAGCAGTACTACTGATCAAGTTCGTCAGGTCCTAAAGAACATAGCATCCAGATTGGGACTGCTGCAGGTGGTGAGGGTATCAACAACAGGGAAAAGCATACTTCACCTCATCCTTACCAATCTGTCACCTGCAGATGCATCGATCCATGACCTGTGGAGAAAACATTGTGTCTTCACAATGAGAATAACCTCCGCCATATTGTTTGGCATAATCACTGTGCTAAATGGGACAGACATTGAACAGATCCAGCAACTTAAGACTGAACATCTGAGGTGCTGTGTTCCATCAACAGCAGTAGAATTGTACTCCAGCATAATCTGTAACCTCATGGCCTTGCATATACCCGACTCAATCATTACGTCAATCCTGATTCAATGAAGAATGCAGGAGGACATGCTAGGAGCATACTAAGCCTACCTGAAGATGACGTGTCAACCTGATGAAGCCACTAAACAGGATTACTTTCATGCCAAATGGCATAAGCAGCAAGTGATAGACAGAGCTAAGTGATCCCACAGCCAAGGGATCAGATCTAAGCTCTGCAGTCCTGCCACATCCAGTCATGAATGCAGATTGACAATTAACCTCACTGGAGGAGGAGACTCCACCAATATCCCCATCCTCAATGATGGAAGAGCCCAGCACATCAGTGCAAAAGATATGGCTGAAGCTATCGCAGCAACCTTCAGCAAGAAGTGCTGAGTAGATGATCCATCTCGGCTTCCTCCAGTCATCCCCAACATTGCAGACCAATTCACTCCATGATATCAAGAAATGGTTGGAGGCACTGTATACGGCAAAAGCTATGGGCCCTGACAACATTTCAGCATTAGTACTGAAGACTTGTGGTCCATAACTTGATATCATGGAGTGAATTGAATTGGTCTGCAATGTTGGGGATGACTGGAGGAAGCTGACATGAATCATCTACTCAGCACTTCTGGCTGAAGGTTGTTGCGACAGCTTCAGCCATATCTTTTGCACTGACGTGCTGGGCTCTTCCATCACTGAGGATGGGGATATTTGTGGAGTCTCCTCCACCAGTGAGTTCTTTAATTGTCGATCTGCATTCATGACTGGATGTGGCAGGACTGCAGAGCTTAGATCTGATCCCTTGGCTGCAGGATCGCTTGGCTCCTGATCTTCTTGCAGCCTTGGATCAAACATGGACAAAAGAATTGAATTCCAGAGGCGATGTAAGAGTGACAGCCCTTGACATCAAGACTGCAATTGAACAAATATGGCAGCAAAGAATCTGGAATAAATGGGTATCAGGGGCCAAATTCTCCGGTAGTTAGAGTAATACTTGACCCATAGGAAGATGGTCGTAATTGTTGGAGGTCAGTCATCCCAGCTCCAGGACATCTTTGCAGGAGTTCCCCAGGGTAGTGTCCCAGACCAAACCATCTTCAGCTGCTTCATCAATGACCTTCCCTCAGTCATAATGTCAGAAGTGGGGATGTGCAATCATCAGCGAACAATGTTCAGCATTGTTCATGACTCCTCCCATACTGATGCAGTCTATGTTCAAATGCAACAAGGTTTAGACAATATCCAGACTTGAGCTGACAAGTGGCAAGTAACATTGGTGCCCCACAAATGACAGGCTACGACCATCGCCGTTAAGAAATCCTGAGGACTGCAGATGCTGGAGAAGTCAGACTCGATAAAGTAAGAGCTCCTCAGATGCTGCCTGACCTGGTGTGCTCTTTCCAGCAACACACTGTCTCTTATTGGTGATGAAGTTGATAATCTATGCACCACCTGTTGATATTTAATAGTGCTACCAACACCGAATCTCCCACTATCAACAACCTGGGAGTTATCATTGATCAGAAACTCCACTCTCCACCACCTGCAAGGCACACATCAGGAATGCGATGGAAAACTCCACTTGCCTGAATTAGTGAAGCCCCAACAACACAAGAAATTTGACAACCTCCAGGACAAAAGCAACCCGCTTGATTGGCATTGCATCCACAAACATTCACTCATTCCACCAGCGATGCTCAGTACACACTGTTGCTACTATCTACAAGATGCACTGCAGAAATTCACCAAGGATCCTGAGACAACACCTTCTAAACTAATGACCACTTCCATCTCGAAGGACGAGGGCAGCAGATATATGGGAATACCATCATTGGCAAGGTCCCCTTCAAGCACTGTCCATCCTGACTTGGAAATTTATCGCCATTCCTTCACTGTCAAAATTTCCTCCTTTTTATTGGCATTGTGTGTCAATCCACAGCAGGTGGACTGTAGCAGTTCAAGAAGGCAGCCCATCACCAACTTCTCAAGGGCAACTAAGGATGGGCAATTAATATGGCCAGATTGCAACACTCTCAATCCACAAAATGAAGAAATATTAAATAGAAGGCAATTGCCAGGACTGGTTAAAGTGAATTGGCAGCAAGGTTATGGGATTGGTCAATGGAATTGTTGCAGTGATATTTAAGGTGATACAAAGATGGGTGGTAGGTTAGAAAATCAGGTGAAATATAAAATTTAAAAAAAAAATCCAGAAGAAAAATATTAGAATATGTGAAAAAGCTGGCTAGAAACATAAAAACAGATAGTAGGAGTTTCCACATTGGAAAAAAGAAGAGAATTAATCCAAGTGAAAAGGAATCTGGGTATTTAATGAAAAACAAGGAGATGACAGATTAATTGAACAGGTATTTTGCATCAGTATTTATAATACAGAATAACAAATAACAACATTCCAGGATTAGCAGTGAATCAGGAATTAGCAAGGAGGAACTCAAAAAAATTAGTCATCAAGGAATTGTGGATTCTCAAGTGCCCAGCTCCTGTTCGGCTCTTAAAACATGTGGTTAATGAGATAGTAGATGCATTACTTTTAATTTTACAAACTTCCTTAGATTCAAGAAAGCTTCTGTTAGATTGGGAATTAGCAAATGTAATTCCTTTATTCAAAAAAGAGGGAGGCAGAAAGCAGGAACCTAAAGGTCAGCTAACCTAACTTCTGTGAAAGGGAGGACGTTAAGATATTTTAGTAAACATTTCAGGGCAATGCACTTAATTTTCAAGATATCCAGGTAGGTTTTATAAAAGGTAAATTAACTTTAAATTAGAATTATTGGAGGAAGTAATATGTGGTGCAGAAAGGGCTGAGATTTCTGGAAGGCATTTGATAAGGTGCTAAATAAAGAATATTGCAGAAAATAACAGCTCATGAGAGAGGGGTAATATTGGCTTGAAGATAGTTCCTTGTTAGCCAGACTGAGTAGGCATAAATAGATATTTTCTGGCTGGCAAGATTCAATGTGATATGTGATAGGGATTAGTGCCTCTACTTTTTATAATTTATCTGTAGTTTGAATGAAAGGATCAAATATATAGTTGTTAAATTTGCTGATCGAATAAAGACCGATAAAGTCATGAAAATGACATTATGGATGGTACAAAAAGACATAGGTAGTTTAAGTATGTGGGTAAAAAATGGCAAATGTGGTATAATTAATGAAAATGTAAACTTGTCCATTTTGGCAGGTGGGAAAAAGCATGTCATTTAAAAGATATGAGATGTAGAGTGATCTGGGTGTACTCGTGCACAGCTTTGGATAAGGTAGACAAAGAAAAGATTTTGACCATTAGCTGATGGAATGAGAGGAGATACAGTTTTAAGGTTTTGAGTAAGATACCAATGGGATGTGAGGAAAATTGTTCTACACAATAAGCACAGTAATGACCTGGACTTCAATGGGGAGTGTTGAAAGCTGAAGTGATTAATAAGTTGAAAAGCATGCTGGATGGCTCTCAAGTGAAATATACATGCAGGGTTATGGCAACAGTGGGGGAGGGGGTGGGGAAATCGCATTTATCCAAACTGAATTTCATCTGCTACTTCTCAGCCCAGCATCCTGTAACAGCCCTCGATACTCTTTATAACAGCACTGACCTTTGTGTCATCGGCAAACTTACTCACCCACCCTTCCACTATTTTATTCAAGTAATTTGTGAAAACTACAAAGAGCAGAGGCCCAAGAACAGATTGCCGTGGGACACCATTGGTCATCAAAGCCCAGGCAGAATATTTTCCATCCACTATCAGTCGCTGTCGTCTTTCGGCCAGCCAATTCTGTATCCAGACTGCCAAATTTTCCTGTACGCTAACTTTCTGAATAAGCCTACCATGAGGAACCTGATCAATACCCTTACTGAAATCCATGTATATCACATCTACTGCTCGACCTCCGTTTCAGGAGCAGTAATTATTGTTTTATAAGCTGTTGCATTATTTTGGAAGTTTGAGGGAGGAAAAACCAAAACAATGACACTTCAAAAAGAAGGAAGAGAGGCAAAAGCATGGACCACATTGTCAATGAGAGCGAGAAAGCAAGAAACCTACACTGCAGTCTGACACAGCAGTGAATCTACACAGCTACTGCCTTTCCTGTTTGAGTTCAAGTATTTCTGGACATTGGAATGCATCTAAGAAAAATTAATGAACAGCAAAACTCACAGCTGACCTTTGTGGGTGAGCTCACACCAAGGCAGCATATAAGTGCATGGTTTTTAAGTATAACTTTTCTGTCTTATGTAAATCTACAATAGTGAGTGGAGTGGGTTTTTTTTGGTTATACGTTTAATGTGGGGATCATGGACACTCCGGGGAATGTAGCTCAGTTTCTGGTAATGAGACCGACTCTCATGTAGTGAGGGGAACATCAGGTTCCAAGCAATCGAGAATGATAGAGGTCTCTTTAGTCAGAAGCACAGACAGATGTTTCTGTGGCCGGCAGCAGTGTGTTGCCTCTCTGGTGACAGGATCAAGGATATCTCAGAGTGCAGAATATTCTCAAAGGGGAGTGGGTCTAGCAGGAGGTCATTGTACACATTGGAATTATCGACATTTGAAGGAAAAAAAATGAGATTCTGAAGGGATAATAAAGGAAGTTAGGCAGATATTTAAAAATGAGGCCCTCGAGGGTAGTAATATCTGGATTACCCCCAGTGCCATGAGCTAGTGAAGATAGGAGTAAAATGATACAGCAGATGAATGTGTAGCTGAGGAACTGGTGCAGGGGAGGAGGGTTCACATTTTTGGATCATTGGAATCTCTTCTGGGATAGAAGTGATTTGCAAAAGAAAAATGGATATTATCTGAATTGGAAGGGGACTAATATACTGGCAGGGAGATTTGCTAGAGCTGCTTGGGATGATTTGAACTAGCAAGGTGGAGAGGTGGGATCCAGAGAGATAGTGAGGAAAGAGATCAGTCAAAGTGGTACAGTTGGGAAAAGGAGTAAGACAAACCGTCAAGACTGGCAGGAACAAATCAGAATGAGGTAGGTCTGATAAATTAAACTGTATTTATATCAATGCCAGAGGCCTCACAGTGGAAGGCAGATGAACTCAGGATATGGTTAGGAACATGAGACTGAAATATCATAGCACTTAGAGATATGGCTCAGGGATGGACAGGACTGTCTGCTTAATTTTCCAGGATGCAAATGCTATATGAAGGTTAGAAAAAGAGGGAAGAGTGGAGGGGGGAGTTGCATTTTTAATAAGGGATAACATTATGGCTGTACAGAGGGAGGATATTCCTCAGAATACGTCCAAGGAAGTTATGTGGGTGGAAATGAGAAATAAGAAAGGGATGGTTATCTTATTCGATTGTACTGTAGACCCCCCAATAGTCAGCAGTAAATTTGAGAAACAAATTTGAAAGGAGATCTGTTATCTGCAAGAATAATAGGGTGGTAAATCTATGGGATTTTAACGTTCTAAATATAGACTGAGACCACCATAATGTTATGGATTTAGATGGAGAAGAATTTAAGTGCGCTCAAGAAAATTTTCTGATTTAGTTTGTGGATGTACCTAATAGAGAAGCTGCAAAACCTGACCTACGTTTGGGAAATAAGGCAGGGCAAGTGACTGTGGTGTCAGTGATTAGATTCCCTACAGTGTGGAAACAGGCCCTTCATTCCAACCAGTCCACACTGACACTCCAAAGAGTAACCCACCCAGACCCATTTCACTTTGACTAATGCACCTAACAACAATATGGGCAATTTAGCATGAACAATTCACCTTACCTGCATATCTTGGACTGCAGGAGGAAACTGGAGCACCCGGGGAAACCCCATGCAGGCAATGGGAGAATGTACAAACTCCACACAGACAGTTGCCCGAGGCTGGAATCGAACCTGGGCCCCTGGTGGTATGAGGCAGCAGCGTTAACCACTGAGCCACCATGCCGGGGAGCACTTTGGGGCCAGAAACCATAATTCTATTGTTTTAAACTTGTGATGCAAAAGGATAGACCAGATCCAAAAGTGGAAATCCTAAATTGGAGGAAGGCCAATTTTGATGGTATTAAACAAGAACTTTCCGCAGTTTATTGGGAGTGGATGTTTGCAGGTAAAGGGACGGCTAGAAAATGGGGAGCCTTCAGAAATGACATAAGGAGAATCCAGAGATGGTATATTCCTGTTAGTGTGAAAGGCAAGGCTGGTAGGTTTAGGGAATGCTGGATTACATAGAGAAATTGAGGTTTCAGTTAAGATAAAGGACAATACACATGTCAAGTATCGAGAGCAGAGATCAAGTGAATCCTTACTGTATAACAGCAGTAGGAATATACTTGAGGGAAATCAGGATTGCAAAAAGGGGACATGAGATAGCTTTGGTAAAGAGGGTTAGGGAGAATCCAAAGGGATTTTACAAACATATTAAGGCCAAAAGTGTAATTTGGGAAAGAATAGGACCTCTCCAAGATTGGCAAGACAGCCTATGTATGGAACTGCAGGAGATGGGGGAGATACTAAATGAGAATTTTACACCAGTATTCACTGTGGAGAAGGACATGAAAGACATAAAATGTGGGAAATAGATGGTGACATCTTAAAATGTCCATATTACTGAGAGGAGGTGCAGGATATCTTAAAATGCATAAAACTGGATAAATCCCCAGGACCTGATCAGGTTTGCTCCAAACTTCTGTGGGAAGTTAGGGAATTGATCACTGGGACTCTTGCTGAATCAATAGTCACAGGTGAAGTATCAGAAGACTGGAGGTTGGCTAATATGGTGCTACTAATTAAGAAAGATTGTAAGGAAAAGCCAGTGAATTATAGTCTAGCGAGCCTGACATTGGTGGTGGGCAAGTTGTTGGAGGGAATCCTGAGGGACAGGATTTACATGTATTTGGAACGGCAAGGACTAATTAGCGATAGTCAACATGACTTTGTGTGTGGGAAATCATGCCTCACTAACTTGTTTGAGATTTTTGAAGCAGTAACTCAGAAGATTGATCAGGGCAGAATGCTGTAAGTAATCTACATGGACTTCAGTAAGGCGTTCAACAAGGTTCCTCATGATAAACTGATCAGCAAGGTTTGATCACATGGAACACAGGGACAACTAGCTATTTGGATATAGAAGACAGAGGGTGATGGTGGAGGGTTGGTTTTCAGACTGAAAGCCACAAGGATCGGTGCTGGGTCACCTGTTTTTTTGTCATTTATATAAATGATTTGGATATGAACATAGGAAGTATAGTTAGTAAGTTTGCAAATGACACCAAAATTAGAGGTGTAGTGGACAACAAAGAAGATTATCTGAGAGTACAATGGGATCTTAATCAGATGGGGCAATGGCAGATAGAGTTTAATTTAGAGAAATGGGACGTGCTACATTTTGAAAGGTAAATCAGGGCAGGACTTATATGCTTAATGGTAAGGTCCTGGGGAGTGTTGCTGAACAAAGAGACCTCTGAGTCCAGATTCATAGTTCCTTGAATGTAGAGCCATAGGTAGCTAGGACAATGAAGAAGGCATTCTTTCCTTTTATTGATTAGAGCATTGAGAATAGGAGTTGGGAGGTCATGTGGCTGTACAGGACTTTGGTTAGGCCACTTTTGGAATATTGTGTGTAGTTCCAGTCTCCCTCCTATAGGAAGGATATGATGAAACTTGAAAGAGTTCAGTAAAGATTTACAGGGTTGGAGGCTTGAGCTATAAGGAGAGGTTGAATAGGCTGAGACTGTTTTCCCTGGAGCATCGGAGGCTGACAGGTGACCTTATAGAAGTTTATAAACTCATGAGGGGCATGGATAGGACAAATAGACAAGGTCTTTTCCCTGGGGTGAGGGAGTCCAGAAGTAGAGGGCCTAGGTTTATGGTAAAGATATAAAAGGGACCTAAGGGAAAATTTTTTTTGTGCAGAGGGTGGTGTGTGTATGGAATGAGCTTTGAGAGGAAGCAGTGGAGGTTGGTACAATTACAGCATTTAAAAGGCATCTGGATAAATGTATGAATAAGAAGGGTTTAGAGGGATATGGACCAAGTGCTGGCAAATGTGCGTAGAATAATTTGGGATATCTGGTCAGCATGAGTGAGTTGGATCAAAGTGTTTGTTTCCATGCTGTACATCTCTACGATTGTGACATTCAAATTCCACTATCTATCACGGTGGGATTTTGAACCCAGATTTTGAACACAACTAAGGTGTTTGGATTAACAGTTCAGCAACAATAACACTGGCCATCACCTCCCCTAGAATCACCTCTTTTCAAAGCTGAAGCATATTTTGCTTTGTGTCCAACATATGAAGTGAAGGCCTTGACGGTAGAATTTTGATCATTCAGAAGATACAAATGATATAGGAAGACAAAGGGATGAGGTCCTACAAAGTGAGTATAGGGAGTTAGGCAAGATGATAAAAAGTAGGATCTCAATGGTAGTGATCTCCAGATTACTTCCAGTGCTACCCCCGAGTGAGGATAGAAGTAGAACGATAAGCGAGATGAATGCGTGGCTAAGGAGCTGGTGTCGGGGTGTAGGGTTTTCAGTTCTTGGAACACTGGGATCTCTTGTGGGGTAGAAGTGACCTGTACAAGAGGGGTAGGTTGCAGTTGAACTGGAGGGGGACCTTGTGGGGAGATGTGTTAGAGTTACCTGGGACAATTTAAAACTATTTTGGCAGAGGGTGGGACTCTGAAGGAGAGATGCCATCGAGAGCAAGTTTGCTATTCAGGATAGCCAGGAACACAAAGGAAGGGAAAAAGTTTCTGGTTTAAAGTTCATTTATTTCAACGCATGAGGCATGACTGGTAAGGCAGAGGAGGTCAGAGCATGGATTGACTCTGGAGACTGAGAAGGGCAGGACTGGCAGCTGAATGTTTCAAGTATACAGAAACCACAGGTGTGTCAGAAGTACAAGTAAGTGAGAAGGGGGAGTTGCCCTTTTGATGATGGAGGACGCAACAACAATGCTTGGAGGATATTCTTAACGGATCATTGAATGAGGCCACATGGTTAGAAGTTAGAAACAAGTAGAAGATGGTCACTTTGTGGGGAATGTATTAGACCTCCAAATAGCCAGCGGGTACAAGAGGAGCAGATGTGTAGAGAGATTGCAGATACCTGTTGGAATAACAGAAAAGTATTAATTGGAGATGTTAATTTCCTCTTTAGTGACTGGGTCTCTGAGTGTAAAAGGCCTGGATGGGATAGAATTTATCAAATTTGTCCAAGAAAGTTTCCTAAACCAATATGCAGAGGGCCCAACTCAGGAGGGTGCAACACTGAACCTCCTCTTAGGAAATGAGGTCAGGCAAGTGACTGAAATGTCAGTCGAAGAGTACTTTGGGTCCAGTGGCCATAACTTTCTTAGTTTTAACATATTTATGAATAAAGATAGGACAAGTCCACTGGTTAAAGTGCTAAACTGGAACAGGAAGTGAGGACTGCAGATGCTGGAGATCAGAGCTGAAAATGTATTGCTGGAAAAGCGCAGCTGGTCAGGCAGCATCCAAGGAGCAGGAGAATTGACGTTTCGGGCATGAGCCCTTCTTCAGGAACAGGGTCAATATTGGAGCAGATTCAATATTGGAGCCTTTGGCAGGATCTAGCAGATGTCGATTGGGTGAGTCTCTTTGAAGGAAAAGGAATGACTGGCAAATGGGAGGCTTTTAAAAGTGCGATATCCAGAGTCCAGGGACAATATGGTCCTTTTAGGGTGAACAGAAAGACTGACAGGTTAAGGCATTCCTGGATGTTAAGGGATATTGAGGCTCTGGTCAGGAAAAAGAAGAAGGCACACATTGAGTTTAAGTGATCGGACTGAATCCCTAGATGACCACAAAAAATGTCTGAGCATGTTTAAGAAGGAAATCAGAAGAGCAGAAAGAAGGTATGAGATGGATCTGGCAGATAAGATTCAAGATAATCCTGAGAGGTTCTATAACTATATTAAGAGGAAAAGGATGGCAAAGGAGAGAATAGGTCCCCTTAAAGATCAGCATGGCTGTCTGTTGAGCCACAGGAGATAGGGGAGATTTTTAATGAATATTTCTTCTCAGTGTTTACTGAAGAGAGAATCATGAATGCTAAGGATATAAGAGAAACAAGTGGGTATGTTCTGGACCACATACATACTATCAGGGAGGAGGTGTTTGCAGCCTTAAAGCATATTAAGGTGGATAAATCCCCTCGGCCTGATCAAATCCATCCTTGGACATTGTGGGAGGTGAGGGAAGAAATTACAGAGGCCCATGAAGAGATTTTTGCTTCATTTTCACCACTGGTGAGGCTCTGGAAGACTGGAGGGCAACTAATGTTGTTCCATTGTTTCAGAAAAGTAGCAAAGACAAGCCAGGGAACTACAGGCCAGTCAGCCTGATATGAATGGTAGGCAAGTTATTGGAGAGGATACTAAGGGACAGGATCAACCAGCATTTGGATAGTCAAGGTCTGATTAGGGATAGTCAGCATGGATTTGTGCGTGAAGTCATGTCTGACAAATCTTTTAGACCTTTTCAAAAAGGTATTCAAGAGCATAGACGAGTGTAGGGCAATGGATGTTGTCCATATGGACTTTAGTAAGGACTTTGACAAGTTCCCACACAACAGGCTAATCATGAAGGTAAGATCATACAGGATCCAGGGACAGCTAGCTAATTGGATTCAAAATTGGCTTAATAGTAGGAAGCAGAGGATGATGGTTAAAGTGTGTTTCTCGGCTTGGAGGTCTGTCATTTGTGGTGTGCCACAGGTCGGTGTTGGGATCTTTGTTATTTATTACTTACATAAATGATCTGCATGTGAATGCACAAGGCATGATTAGCAGGTTTGAGGATGATACAAAATTAGGAAGTATCTTTGATAGTAAAGAAGGTTATTAAATATTACAGAGATTTTGATCAGTCGTAGAGTCTTAAAGATGTACAGCATGGAAACAGTCCCTTCGGTGCAAATCATCCATTCCGACCAGATATCCTAACCTAATCAAGTCCCATTTGCCAGCACTTGGCCCATATCCCACTAACCATTCCTATTCATATACCTATCCAGATGCCTTTTAAATGCTATAATTGTAACAGTCTCCAACACTTCTTATGGCAGCACCAACCTTTGTGTGAAGAAGTTACTTATGATGTCTCTTTTATATCTTTCCCCTCTCACCCTAAATCTATGCCCTCTACTTCTGGATTCCCCACCCCAGGGAAAAGACCTTATCTATTTACCCCATTCATGCCCCTAAAGATTTTATGAACCTCTATAAGGTCACCCCTCAGCCTACAACACTCCAGGGAAAACAGCCCCAGCCTGCTCAGACTCTCCCTATAGCTCAAATCCTCCAACCCTGGCAACATCCTTTATAAATCTTTTCTGAACCATTTAAAGTTTCACAACATCTTTCCAATAAGAAGACCAGAATTACACACAATATTCCAACAGTGGCCTAACCAATCTCCTGTACAGCCGCAACATGACCTCCCAACTCCCGTATTCAATATTCTGACCAATAAAGGAAAGCATATCAAATGCCTTCTTCACTATCCTATCTACCTGCAACTCTACTTTCAAGGAACTATGAACCTGCACTCCAAGGTCTCTTTGTTCAGCAACACTCCCCAGAACCTTACCATTAAGTGTATAAGACCTGATAAGATTTGCCTTTCCAAACTGTAGCACCTTGCTTTATTTAAATTAAACTCTATCTGCCACTCCTTGGCCCATTTGGCCATCTGATCAATATGTTGTTGTACTCTGAGGCAACCTTCACCTTCTTTGTTGTCCACTGTACTTCTAAACTTGGTGTCATCTGCAAACTTACTAACAATACCTCCTCTGTTCACATCCAAATTATTTATGTAAATGACAAAAAGTAGAGGGCCCAGCACCTATCCTTGTGCCACTCCACTGGTCACAGGCCTCCAGTCGGAAAAGCAATACCCCAGCACCTTTGGGACATATCTGTATCTGAATGGCTATTTCTCCCTGTATTCCATGAGATCTAACTTTACCAACCAGTCTCCCATGAGGAACCTTGTCGAACACCTTACTGTATTCCATATAGATCACTTTACCGTTCTGCCCTCATCAATCCTCTTTCTTCTTCAAAAAAACTCGGTCAAGTTCATGAGACATGATTTCCCACACACAAAGCCATGCTGACTATCCCTAATCAGTCCTCGCTTTTCCAAATACATGTACATCCTATCCCTCAGGATTCATTCCAACAACTTGCCCACCACCAATGTCAAGCTCACCAGTCTATAGTTCCCAGGCTTTTCCTTTCCACCCTTCTTAAACAGTGGAACCACGTTTGCTGAGGATTGGCAGGTGCAATTCAATACAGATAAGTGTGAGGTGTTGCACTTTGGAAAGTCAAACCAAGGTAGGACTTGTAAGGTCCTGTGGAATGTTGTGGAATAGAGGGGCCTGGGAGTATAAGTATATAGTTCTTTGAAAGCAGTATCGCAAATAGAATGATGTAGAAGACATTTAGCATGCTGGCTTTCATTGGTTGAGGTAGTGAGTATAGGAGTTGATATGTTATGTTACAGTTGTATAAGTCATTGGTGACACCACTATTGGAGTAATGTGTACAGTTTGGTCACCTTGTTATAAGATAGTCATAGTTAACTTGAAAGAGTGCAAAGAAGGGTTACAAGCTTGTCGCCAGGGCTAGTAGGCCTGAGCTATAGGACAAAATTGGCCATAATAGGACTCTATTTCTTGGAACATAGGTGAATGAGGGTAGACTTTATTGAGGTGTATCAAATCATGCGGGGCATAGAAAGGATGAATGCGTACAGTCTTTTTTCCAGGTATGATGAATCGAAAACTAGAGGACATAGGTTTAATATGAGAGGGGACTTAAGAAAGATCTGAGGGGCAATTTCTTCGTGCAGTGAGTGGTGCATATCTGGCATGGGCTGTCAGAGACACTGGTTGAGGCAGGTACAAGAGCAACATTTTAAAAACATTTGGATAGGTACATGGACGGGAATGTATAGAGGGATAGAAACCAAATGTAGGCAATTGAAATTAGCTGAGTGGGCACCATAGTCAGCAGGACCAGTTTGAGCCAAAGGGCCTGTTTCCATGCTGTATTACATAGAACATAGAACATTACAGTGCAGTACAGACCCTTCGGCCCTTGTTGCATCGACCTGTGAAACCAACCTGAAGTACACCTGACCTACACTATTCGATGATCATCCATATGTTTATCCAATGACCATTAAAGTTGGAGTCATGATTTGGAGATGCCGGTGTTGGACTGGGGTGTACAAAGTTAAAAATCACCTGATGAAGGAGCAGCACTCCAAAAGCTAGTGCTTCCAATTAAAC
Organism: Hemiscyllium ocellatum; assembly: GCF_020745735.1. Lineage (NCBI taxonomy): Eukaryota > Metazoa > Chordata > Chondrichthyes > Orectolobiformes > Hemiscylliidae > Hemiscyllium > Hemiscyllium ocellatum. Next base: position 22,936,737 of record NC_083416.1, on the reverse strand, counting down.
CTGTTGGATTATAACCTGGGGTTATGTGATTTTTAACTTTAAAGTTCGAGAGTCTACTACTATTGCAGGCAGGGTGTTCCACGCCTTTGCTACTCTGTGTGTAAAAAAAAAACTTTCTCTGACATCTGTCTTTTATCTATCATCCCTCAATTTAAAGCTATGTCCCCTCATGCTGGCCATTACCAGCCGAGGAAAAAGGCTCTTACCATCCAGGCAGAAGTGGGTATGCACATGCTGGAAATCAGCGTCAAGATTAGAGTGGTGCTGGAAAAGCACAGCAGGTCAAGCAGCATCCGAGAAGCAGGAATTCCTGATGAAGGGCTTTTGCCTGAAATGTCAATTTTCCTGCTCCTCAGATGCTACCTGACTTGCTGTGCTTTTCCAGAACCACTCTAATCTTGACTCTTATCATCCACCCTATCTAATTCTCTGATCATCTTTAAGTCTCTAAGTCATGTCTCAACCTTCTTGTCTCTAATGAAAACAGCTTCAAGACCCTCAGACTTTCCTCATAAGACCTTCCCTCCATACCAGGCAATATCCTGGTAAACCTCTTCTGCACCCTTTCCAATGCTTCCACATCCTTCCTATAATGCAGCGACCAGAACTGTATGGCAATACTCCAAGTGTGACCATGCCAGAGTTTTGTACAGCTGCAGCATGATCTCATGACTCTGAAACCCCTTGACACTCTGACACTCTGACACTCTGACACTCTGACACTCTGACACTCTGACACTCTGACACTCTGACACTCTGACACTCTGACACTCACATTCTCACACACCCTCTCACAGACATATACCCCTTTACACTCACATACGTACACATACACACACATTCTCCCTCACAGACATTCATACTCGCACACACATACACATACATATACATAAGTTTGGGGGGGTGAACCTGTACTTGCAGATTTACATTGTTTTTTGCTCAAAAACTGCATGAATCCATGGAAGATTCTGTAAATCCCTTTATTAGATTAGAATCAGTTTGAACATTGGGGCACAGCCACTCTCACACAGGGGACAGAACATCTTGAATGCATTATTTAGTCAACATGGCATCTATTGTTAAAGTTCACTTAAGAATGTAACTTTAAGAAAGTTCTGGAATTTACATAAGAAAGAACTGAAACCAACATGCCCATTCTAAAAGATGACAGACTTAACAGACAATCCGGGTCTTTTGCAATATATAATTCCAGTTACATCACACCGGAAAGTTTTGTTATAAATTCTGTGTCCTACGATCTTATACTCCACAACCACCTGATGAAAGAGTAGCACTCTGAAAGTTAGTCCTTCCAAATAAATCTGTTGGACTATAAGCTGGTGTTGTGATTTTTTTGACTTTCTACCAATAAAAGCTAATGCACTATATGTCTTCTTAACCACCCTATCAACCTGGATGGCAATTTTCAGGGATCTATGCTGTATTACTCTATAACTCTACTCTCTTACTCTATAACTGCTTTATTGAGGTTTTGCTACAAATGGGGTGACATCATTTTCTGTGGCATCCACAGGAGGTACAGCAGTACTGAAAAGCCTTTTCCGGATAATGGAGTCATGAAAACTCCTCAGATTTCAGTGTGGTTTGCACAAACAGAAGTGACTCATACAAACAATCCTGTTCAGACAGGTCTCCCTGTGAGGTTTGAAACCCTGGTTATCGCAAAACAAAAAGGCTTTCAGCAACTAACAGGTCTTTGCCCATGCATCGTGACATTTCCGGAGCTTCCTGCTCAAGCTCGCTAATGACATCCTCAAACATGGAACTGCTTGGCAGAGGTGTGACAATGCTACAGCAAGATGCTGTGTTGTGTGGGCAGATTCTGAGACATTGTCTGTGGTTGCATTCTGTTCATTCATTTCTTAGAAAACGAGAGAATAAGATATTAAGGTGCAATCTGAAACTACTTTGAAGCTCGACTCTGACATCGTGATATTGTTATCTTGCTCAAGTTGTCTATGTGGCAGTCACTTGCAACAACAATATGTAACATAAGCGTGATGACACTAGCCATGAGGTCAGGGGATGTCTTGAGTTTCACCACTGCCAATTCTATTGATTTTTTTTGTCCTAGCTTGTTATAATCAGGGTGGCCTTTCTGATGCGGTCAAGTAGTTACTTTCTGTTGAGGCCAATTAAAGTATATTTTGTCCTGTGAGAGGAACAATGGAGGAAAATTGAAAGTATATAGAGAAAAGACAATGTCAAATAAAAATTATAGGTTTACAGCATACAATGCAACTGAAATTGAAGATGTTTGATACTTAGTAAATTCTCTTTAAAATGTGTTTTTTATATAAACTGTGATATCTACTTGCAAACTACAATGACGTCTCCTTGTTTAAGCAAATAACCTATTGCTCTGTTTCTGTTATGCTAGTCCTGCTTCTGAGCTGCAAGCTTCTGCAGTCCAGCTTCTGTCACCATGATGTGATTAAAAACTTGGTAGATATCATGTGAACTTGTAACAGGTACTTGTCATACAATAATTATCATATTGGCTTTCAATTCAGCTTTGTTATTTAAAAAAAAACCTTGGCAATTTCAATGGATCCTAGACACCGCATTTAAGATGATAAGTGTCATTCAGTCCATTGAGTCTGCTCAGTATTATCACTGCTGATCACAGTGTCGCCTCAATTCCAGTTTCCTGCCTTCTTTATTCCTGAAGAAGGGCTCATGCCCAAAACGTCGATTCTCCTGCTCCTTGGATGCTGCCTGATCTGCTGCACTTTTCCAGCAACACATTTTCATTCCTTGTAAATTAATAATGTCTGTTCACTTCCGTCATAAACAGATCCTTAAATATATGTTACTGCTTCTTTACCATGTAACCTTGTAACCTATTTTCCCAATATAACTTATTTACAATCCAAATAAAAATTCCTGATTAGTTCCAAAATTATTATTCTAAGAAACAGTCCTGAGTACATTGTACGCACTCATTATCTTGCCAAATGAGTTTGCCTAATCTTTAATGCAAATTAGCATTTCAGGAAAAGAAGGGGCAGCAGTTGCCAAAGCTGAATTGGAAAGAGTTCAGTGAGTTGAGGAAAAACAAAAATATTAATAAAAAATGTGAACTAAGAGAATTATCAATGTTTCTTTGCAAAACATTGAAATACCTCATTTAAATTCCTAAAACAGCTAGAGGACCATATTTAGCAGAAAAATAAACTGCAAACTCAAAAAGAGGCAAGGTTAAATCTACATCTACTAGAAAAGAAAAAAACAATGTTAAGATCAGAGAAGCAAGTAATAGTTAAAAGTGCTCCTGAATTTAAACAAATTGTATTATTGTGGGGGTACAATTTAACTGGCTGGTAGAATAAAATCTTTTCTTTCCACAAATATTTGAACATAACAAGTACGCAGATCTTGAAGATGATGGAGATCAGACATTAAAACCTGAATAGAAACATTCAGTCCATTTTGAAAAGTATAAACTCTGAAACTGGCACCAAAGGAAGCCGAGGAGAAAGTGAGGACTGCAGATGCTGGAGATTAGAGCTAAAAATGTGTTGCTGGAAAAGCGCAGTAGGTCAGGCAGCATCCAAGGCAGCATCCTGAAGAAGGGCTCATGCCCGAAATGTCGATTCTCCTGCTCCTTGCTGCACTCTTCCAGCAACACCTTTTCAGCACCAAAGGAAGCCCCAATGCCAGCTTGGTGCCTGGCTTCTCAGACCAGGAATAGAAACTGTGGAATGCAAAAGGTATCCAATATCAGGACTTACTTATTGAGTTCCCATTCAGTGTAGCTAGAAGCCAGATCAGGGAAATGCCAGCAGTCCATGATATTGATAATTCCAGGATTAAGCAGAACACACAAATTACAAGACTTTAGGAACCATCAAAATGCAATCCTAATACTCCGACTGCATGTATTATCTTATCCAGATTTAGAAAAGCAACATGAAAAACACAAAACTGAAATCTGACAAAGTCCATTGTTTGTGACAACTAAGTGGAAAATGTGGCTAAGCTGTTGGTGCGTTAGCTTTGGTCTCAAAACCTGTGGTCTGAATTTTAGGGGTACTGTGATCTTGGATAACAGTTGGTGGGAAACCCAAACACTGGGAAAATAACTGCCCCACTGTCATAGACTCATCACAGAACCCTACAATGCAGAAATGGGCCATTTGGCCCATCGAGTCCACACTGACTCTCCAAACAGCAAAATACCCAGATCCCCACCCCCTACCCCCCTGTAACCCTGCATTTCATGGAGTTTGCTTATCCCTGGACACTGTTGGCAATTTAGATGACAAATCCACCTATCTTGCACATATTTCAACTGTGGGAGGAAACTGGAACACCCATGAGGAAAGCTATGCTGACACAAAGAGAATGTGCAAAATCTACACAGGCGGTTGCTGATGGCTGGATAGGTTTTAGGTTTTTAGACTTAGGTCCCTGACGCTGTGCTAACCACTCAGTCACTATTTAATAGATGTTATGATGCTGGAGAGGGGATTATCCATCCCTCAGAGATTGAATGTTTTACTTCAGTGAGCTGCCAGTTTTTTTCACTGCACATGGACCCACACATAAGAAGGAGACTGCCAGTAAAGCAGGAGAATCTGTCTTTGTTGCATTGCTTATTGAACCTGCAATGTTTGGTTTGAATTAAATGTAATTTGACTGTAAGTTAATAAAGAATTTGTTAATTTTGGTTTCAAGGTAGGCACAGAATTCTTTGACTCTTCTCATGAAGAAAATATATTGATTACTCTTCTTTTATTTCCAAGTTTTTATGCTCAGATGTCTGTCCAGTGAACTCCATCTGCAAAGGTTTTTTCCACATTTATTCCATCAATATCCTGCAAACATCCACCGAATAATAAAGACATATAATCTTCCTAATTTGGATGTTGTCGATAATCCTGCACAAACAACTCTTTACTCCTTCACCCAGTTCTTCATGAAAGATTTGCTCCCTTTAGATCCCTGCTGAACATCACTTGTCCCATTTTGCTAAGTATACTTTAAGAAAAAGCTGGAATATGTTACTCGTTTGTACTAAATGTGCATTCCAAGGGTTCTGGTTGCCACATTGATTATGAAACTTTGACCTAGAGTGTCACCTCTTTCTGGGAAGACACACCACCTTTCTTAACATCCAGGCACTAGTTTGGGTTCAATTACAATCATGAGTAGGGTGCTGGAAAAGCAGTTCAGGCAACATCCGGGGATGCGGGAGAATCAACCTTTTGGGCAAGAGCCCTTCATCGACTCTGATCTTCAGTTTCTGCAGTCTTCACTTTCTCCTAGTCAATTTTAACCTTACTGTGCAGCCTGTTCCAAGGATGTCTACCTTGAAGAAGTTCTTACCCCCTCCCCCAAAACTCTTCAGCTACGTCCTGAAGCAGATTCGATACCACAGCCACATCTCCTTCCTCAGTGCCTGCCTACAGAACTGACTGATCTCGCATGGACTCAGGACTACATTCAGACCAACACAATTTGCATTTGAACAGGACAACCCGTACGTACTACAAATTCACAACGTCCGGAAATGGTTCTCCTTCCAGATTCTCCGCTCCACACTCTCAGCCATGTGCTGCCGCCTAATCTCTCTACAGTCAGCCTTGCTTCAGCTGAGGGCCACACTCTCTCAGAATTGCAAAGGACCTCTACTGCATTACATCCTCAGAAGAATTCACATACTTAACAAGTGTGTTTTCTACATCATATCAGACATCAAAAACTGTAAGTACAACAAACTTTCATGTACCTACTTAAATAGTCAGGATTCTTCGATCATTCCAGAAACTTCCCCTGGCCTTGGGAATTGCTTGGCTGCCGTCAGCCATGAGGCTGCTCCAGCCCCCACCACCGTGGCTAACGATGACTTCACTTCTGTCCCTGCCACCTGACAGCCCACACGCTTGGCTGACCATGCCGCCTCCTCAACTGCCAGCCAGACAACTGCTGCCGTGAACGCTACGAGATCCAATGCCACCGAAACCAATGCGAGGCCTAACCAGACATCACTTCCTCACTCATTGTTGCCGTCGCAGCAACTACCTTCCCCTTTCAGCCACTCACCTGCACACTGCCGACAGAATCACCTACCACACGCATTACGCTGCTTCCGCCTCTGTGGATCCCACAGTCACCACCTCCATGGCACAACACCCACATCCCCATGCCTGGGGTGAGCATCACTTCCATAATTGATGTCACCCTTGGTCTCTCTACTACTGCTCCCACTCTAGTTACAGTAGCCTACCCCCACTCCCAGCTCCAGTCCTACACCAGCCCCTAGCTCCCAGCCCTGCTGTGTTTTCACCATCCCCCCCCCAGACAACCCCCTCCCTGAGGATGAACGATTAGTTCTCAGCAAAGTCTTACCTTCATCCCTCTCCACTCCCAGAAGAAAAAGAGCTAATTCCTGATGAAGGGCTCTTGCCCAAAACATCAATTCTCCTGCTCTTCGGATGCTGCCTGATGTATTGTTTTTGCAGTACCCCACTCTCAACTCTGACCTCCAACCCTCACTTTCTCTAGGGTTCAATTATAGTTGGATATCTCAAGTGAAATGGTACTACCCAAAGTATGTTTTAATAAAACTAAAAGAAATCTTAGCCTTTGCCTTCAATTTAATTTTTTTATTATGACTTAAGTTTAAGAGGTAAAGTTTAAGAGCTCTTTCACAGCTTTTCACATGATGTTCATTATTATTGAGCTCCAAATAATCAAGGTTTAGCAAGGTGCCACAGCCTCTCATTGTTCTACAAATTGTAAACTTATGTCCTGGATATTAACACTGTTTCTTTAATTATTTGTTAAGGTGAGTCTGACAGGCAGGAAATCCTCAAAACAGCATTTGTAACAGCAAGACCAACTATATTGTAAACATTAATGTATTTGTTTGTTGATTTAGATTAGATTTCCTGCAGTGTGGAAACAGGCCCTTTGGCCCAACAAGCCCACACCGATCCTCTGAGTAACCCATCCCCCTCTGACTAAAGCACCTAGCAACGATGGACAATTTAGCATGGCCAATTCACCTGACCTGAACAACTTTGGAATGTGTGAGGAAACCAGATCACCCGGAGGAAATCCATGCAAACACAGGTAGAATGTGCAAACTGCACACAGTTAGTCCGCCAAAGCTGGACTCGAACTTGGGACCCTGGTGTGGTGAGGCAGCAATACTAACCACTGAGCCAACAAAATTTAAGAGCAACATTCTTTTAAAAGTAAAAGAAAATCAAAAGTAAGACACTAAACTGAAACAAGATCTATTTCTTTTTCCCCAAACACATGAAGCTTAGGGGTGGCACTGTAGCTTATTAGTTAACATGATTGCCTCACAGGACTCAGGTTCAAATCCACTCTCTGGCAACTGCCTGTGTGGAATTCGCACATTCTCACCATACCTGTATGGGTTTCCTCTTGATGGTCTGGTTTCCTCCCACAGTCCAAAGATGTGCAGGTTAGGTGGATTGGCAATGGGGAATGCAGGATTACAAGGATAGGATGTGGGTCAAAGTGTGATGCTCTTCAGAGGGTCAGTGTGGACTCAATGTGCTGAATGGCCTGCTTCCACATTGTAGGGTTTCTTGGTTCTATGATAAGTTTAATCCTGTTTTTTGTAGTAATGGGGATGTTAACTCACAATCAGAGAAATGAAAAGGCATCTATATCAGTGGAATTAGATATCTCAACTTCCTGCTAAGCCACGAGTGTTTCAATGTCAAGTTTCTATAAGTCAAGATCACAGAAGTGCATCAAGTACTGCAATGATTAGATCTGTGAACAAATTACTTTGAGGAGAGATGGCACTCTTGGAAATACTTTTAATGAAATGTTTTTCATCCACAACATTAAAATACAATTTTTAGTTAACAATGTTGGAAACTGAACATACATCTGGAGAGCTGGAAATTAAAAGTATATGAAGATGATTATAGACCCCCCCCAATCGTCAGAGGGAAATTGAGAAACAAATTTGTAAGGAGATCTCAGCTATCTGTAAGAATAAAAGGGTAGTTATGGTAGGGGATTTTAAATTTCCAAACATTGACTGGAACTGCCATAGAGTTAAAGGTTTAGATGGAGAGGAATTTCTTAAGTGTGTCCAAGACAATTTTCTGATTCAGTATGTGGATGTACCTACTAGAGAAGGTGCAAAACTTGACCTACTCTTGGGAAATAGAGCAGGGCAGGTGACTGAAGTGTCAGTGGGGGAGCACTTTGGGGCCAGCGACCATAATTCTATTTGTTTTAAAATAGTGAAGGAAAAGGATAGATGAGATCTAAAAGTTGAAGTCCTAAATTGGAGAAATGCCAATTTTGACGGTATTAGGCAAGAACTTTCGAAAGACGATTGGGGGCAGATGTTCACAGGTAAAGGGACAGGTGGAAAATGGGAAGCCTTCAGAAATGAGATAACAAGAATCCAGAGAAAGTATATTCCTGTCAGGATGAAAGGAAAGACTGGGAGGTGTAGGGAATGCTGGATGACTAAAGAAATTGACGGTTTGATTAAGAAAAAGAAGGAAGCATATGTCAGGTACAGACAGGATAGATCGAGTGAATCCTTAGAGTATAAAGAAAGTAGGAGTATAATTAAGAGGGAAATCAGAAGGGCAAAATGGGGACATGAGATAGCTTTGGCAAATAGAATTATGGAGAATCCAAAGGGTTTTTACAAATATATTAAGGACAAAAGGATAACTAGGGAGAGAATAGGGTCCCTTAAAGATCAGCAAGGCGGCCTTGTGTGGAGCCACAGAAAATGGGGGAGATACAAAATATTCACCTAGTATCAGTATTTACTGTGGAAAAGGATATGGAGATATAGACTGTAGGGAAATGGATGGTGGCATCTTGCAAAATGTCCAGATTACAGAGGAGGAAGTACTGGATGCCTTGAAATGGTTAAAGGTGGATAAATCCCCAGGACATGATCGGGTGTACCCAAGAACTCTGTGGGAAGCCAAAGAAGTGATTACTGGGCCTCTTGCTGAGATATTTGTATCATCGATAGTCACAGGTGAGGTGCCGAAAGACTGGAGGTTGGAAAACGTGTTGCCACTGTTTAAGAAGGGTGGTAAAGACAAGCCAGGGAACTATAGACCGGTGAGCCTGACCTCAGTGGTGGGCAAGTTGTTGGAGGGAATCCTGAGGGACAGGATGTACATGTATTTGGAAAGGCAAGGACTGATTAGGGATAGTCAACATGGCTTTGTGTGTGGGAAATCATCTCTCACAGACTTGATTGAGTTTTTTGAAGAAGTAACAAAGAAGATTGATGAGGGCAGAGCAGTAAATGTGATCTATATGGACTTCAGAAAGGCGTTTGACAAGGTTCCTCATGGGAGACTGATTAGCAAGGTTAGATCTCATGGAATACAGGGAGAACTAGCCATTTGGATAAAGAACTGGCTCAAAGGTAGAAGACAGAGGGTGTTGATGGAGGGTTGCTTTTCAGATTGGAGGCCTGTGACCAGTGGAATGCCACAAGGATTGGTGCTGGGCCCTCTATCTTTTGTCATTTACATAAATGATTTGGATGCGAGCATAAGAGGTAGAGTTAGTAAGTTTGCAGATGATACCAACATTGGAGGTGCAGTGGACAGTGAAGAGGGTTATCTCAGATTACAACAGGATCTGGACCAGATGGGCCAATGGGTTGAGAAGTGGCAGATGGAGTTTAATTCAGATAAATGCTAAGTGCTGCATTTTGGGAAAGCAAATCTTAGTAGGACTTACACACTTAATGATAAGGTCCTAGGGAGTGTTGCTGAACAGAGAGACCTTGGAGTGCAGGTTCATAGGTCCTTGAAAGTGGAGTCGCAGGTAGGTAGGATAGTGAAGAAGGCATTTGGTATGCTTTCCTTTATTGGTCAGAGTATTGAGTACAGGAGTTGGGAGGGAAACACCACCTCTGCTCATTACTGCACCCCCATTCCCCCCACCACCACATCCACTCCAGCTACCGGTTCCGCCCCACTCCCAGCTCCACACCCACACCAGATCCCAGCTCTCAGCCCTGCTGAGTTTTCACCATTCCTCCAGACCTCCCCCTCACTGAGGACGAACGATCAGTCCTCAGCAAAGGACTTACTTTCATCTCCCTCCACCCACGCATCAATAAATTTAATACACGTTGTGACGTCGAACATTTCTTTTGCCGCCTCCAAGCTTACTTTTACCAACAGGACTCCCGCCCACCTTCTGAGGACCCTTTCACCCACTTCCAACACACTGCATCCACCTGGACACCCCATGCTGGCCTATTACCCGCCCTCAACCTCTTCATTTCCCACTGCTGCCTGGACATTAACTGCCTCAACCTGTCTTCTCCCCCACTCCAACCTCTCATCCTCACAACGCGCAGCCCTTCAATCCCTCTGCTCCAATCCTGACCTCATCATCAAGCCAGCAGATAAAGAGGGCGCAGTGGTAGTCTGGCGCACTGACCTCTACACCACTGAAGCCAGACACCCACTCAAGGACACCTCTTCCTACCGCCCTTCGGCCATGATCCCACCCCCATTACCAAACCATCATCTCCCAGACCATACAGAACCTCATCGCCTCAGGAGATCTCCCATCCACAGCTTCGAACCTCATAGTCCGGGAACCCCGCACTGCCCGGTTCTACTTCCTTCCAAAGATCCACAAACCTGCTCACCCTGGCCGACCCATTGTCTCAGCATGCTCCTGCCCCACTGAACTAATTTCTACCTATCTCAAACTGTCCTATTCCCCCCACATCCAGGAACTCCCCACATATGTTCAAGCCACCAGCCATGCTCTCCACCTCCTCCAAGACTTCCATTTCCCCGGCCCCCAACTTCTCATCTTCACCATGGATAGCCAGTCCCTCTACACCTCCATCCACCAGGGCCTCCAAACCCTCCATTTCTTCCTCTCCCGATGTCCTCAACAGTACCCTTCTACCAACACTCTCATTCGTTTGGCCGAACTGGTCCACACCCTTAGCAATTTCTCCTTCAAATCCTACAATTTCCTCCAGACCAAAGGGGTAGCCATGGGCACCCGTATTGGTCCCAGCTATGCCTGTCTCTTTGTTGGCTTCGTAGAACAGTCCATCTTCCATAATTACACCAGCACCACTCCCCACCTCTTCCTCTGTATATTGATGACTGCATTGGCACCATCTCGTGCTCACGCAAGGAGGTTGAGCAATTCATCAACTTCAACAATACATTCCACCCTAACCTTAAATTTACCTGGACCATCTCTGACACCTCCCTCCCGTTCCTGGGCCTCTCCATCTCCATTTAATGATGACCAACTTGACACCGACATTTCTTAGACACCACCTACTCACACAGCTACCTGGATTACACCTCTTCCCATCCTACCTCCTGCAAATATGCGATCCCCTATTCCCAATTCCTCCGCCACCACCATATTTGCTCCCAGGAGGACCAGTTCCACCACAGAACACACCAGATGGCCTCCTTCTTTAGAGACCACAATTTCCCTTCCCACGTGGTTAAAGATGCCCTCCAATGCATTTCATTCACGTCCCGCACCTCCGCCCTCAGATCCCACCCCTCCAACTGTAACAAGGACAGAACGCCCCTGGTGCTCACCTTCCACCCTACCAACCTTTGCATAAATCAAATCATCCGCCGACATTTCCGCCACCTCCAAATGGACCCCACTACCAGGGATATATTTCCTTCCCACCCCTTTCCGCCTTCCGCAAAGACTGTTCCCTCCGTGACTACCTGCTCAGGTCCACGCCCCCCTGCAACCCACCCTCCTGTCCTTGCACCTTCCGCTGCCACTGCAGGAATTGCAAAACCTGCGCCTACACCTCCTCCCTCACCTCCATCTAAGGCCCTAAAGGAACCTTCCATATCCATCAAAGTTTTACCTGCACATCCATCAATATCATTTGTTGCATCTGTAGCTCCTGATGTGGTCTCCTCTACATTGGGGAGACTGGACGCCTCCTAGCAGAGCACTTTAGGGAACATCTCTGGGAAACCCGCACAAATCAAGCACACCGCCCTGTGGCCCAACATTTCAACTCCCACTCCCACTCTGCCGACGACATGGAGGTCCTGGGCCTCCTTCACCGCCGCTCCCTCACCACCCAACGCCTGGAGGAAGAACGCCTCATCTTCCGCCTCGGAACACTTCAACCCCAGGGCATCAATGTGGACTTCAACAGTTTCCTCATTTCCCCTTCCCCCACCTCAACCCAGTTCCAAACTTCCAGCTCAGCACTGTCCCCACGACTTGTTCTACCTGCTTTCTTCTTTTCCACCTATCCACTCAACCCTCCCCCCACCCTCAACCTATCACTTTCATGACCTCCCCCACTCACCTATTATACTCTATGCTATTTTCTCCCCATGCCCACCCTCCTCTTATTTATCTCTCCATCCTTCAGGCACTCTGCCTGTATTCCTGATGAAGGACTTTTGCCCAAAACATCGATTTTACTGCTCCTTAGCTGCTGCCTGAACTGCTGTGCTCTTCCAGTACCATGAACCAGAATCTGGTTTCCAGCATCTGTAGTCATCGCTTTTATCTCCAGGAGTTGGGAGGTCATGTTGTGGTGTACAGGACATTGGTTAGGCCACGGTTGGAATATTGCGTGCAATTCCAGTCTCCTTCCCATCGGAAAGATGTTGTGAAACTTGAAAGGGTTCAGAAAAGATCTACAAGGATGTTGCCAGGGTTGGAGGATCTGGGCTACAGGAAGAGGCTGAACAGGCTGGGACTGTTTTCCCTGGAGCATCGGAGACTGAGGGGTGACCTTATAGAGGTTTACAAAATTATGAGGCACATGGATAAGATAAAAGTCTTTTCCCTGGGGTCGGGGAGTCCAGAACTAGAGGGCATAGATTTAGGGTGAGAGGGGAAAGATATAAAAGAGACCTGAGGGGCAACCTTTTCACGCAGAGGGTGGTACGTGTATGGAATGAGCTGCCAGAGGATGTGATGGAGGCTAGTACAATTGCAACATTTAAGAGGCATTTGGATGGGTATATGAATAGGAAGGGTTTGGATGGATATGGGCCAGCTGCTAGCAGGTGGGACTAGATTGCTTTGGGATATCTGGTCGACATGGTCGGGTTGGACCGAAGGGTCTGTTTCCATGCTGTAAATCTCTGTGACTCTATGACCCACTGGAGTATACTGCAATGTAACTGTGACTCCCATGTGATAGAGACTTTGCCAGGAGTTCTTACTCCAACAATTGTGAACAAAAAAGTCCTCCTTATTTATTGCTGTTCTAAAGCTATCTTAAAAGAATTTCTTTTTTGAAAACAAATATTTTTTCTGGAACAGGAAAGCCATTAAACCATCAGCAAGAGAAGCTTTTAGAATTTGACAGCTCTTACGTTTGAGCAAATGAAAGTTGAGACATTGAGAAAAGACATTAAAAAAAAACTTGCTATCACCTTAGATAGCCATCAATCACACAGAGTCAACACTTTATTCCATTTGTGGAAACAGCTTCCCTCACATAATCATTCTCTGAGAGTTCTGGATTCAGAGAAAAATGAAGCATGCATAACCTAATGGACAAAGTCCGAAATTCCACAAATGCTCCAAAAGCTTGTGCTTTCAAATAAACCTGTTGGACTCAAACCTGGTGTTGTGGGACCTCTGACCTTGTCCACCACAGTCCAACACCAGAACCTCCACATTATAATCTTATAATCCTCCATCTGATTCCATAATTTTCATGTGTGCATGATTTGGCATTCAATTGGTAGAGAGAAGGCAAGGGGAGTGAGTGCTTGAGGGCATAAAATATAAACAAACACTTCTAACCAGCTTGTTTCAGTATTTGTCTGTCCAGTGACTGCCTTTGATCTAACATAACATAGAATCCCAACAGTGTGGAAGCAGGCCATTCACCCCATCAAGTCACATTGACCCTTTGAAAAGTGTCCCACCCAGATCTCCACATACCTTATCCTATTAACCTTGCATTTCCCATGGCTAACCTACATAACATTATGGGGCGATTTTGCACAGCCAATCCATCTCACCTGCACATCTTTGAACTGTGGGAGGAAACTGGAGCACCTGGAGGAAACCCACACAGAAGTGGGGAGAATGTGTAACCTCCACACAGACAGTCGCTTGTCTTCTGCTTCTTGACTCTGGCGTGTCTTTGCTTCTCAATGCAAAACAAATTATTAAAGTGGCACTTTATACTGAAGCAGGTCTGGCGACTGCATTGTGGTGAAACTCTGACCCGACTTTTCACCTCTTTCTGGGAGGCATCTCACCTTGATTGGCCCTGTCTAATGCCTGGATGGCAATGTCAGGCCTTTTCTGAAGTTCAAAGACTCTAGAGACAGAGGTACCATCAATCAGACGTTGATGGCTTTGCTTTGTGGAAGTGCCAGAACAGGGATGGATGCTGCTCTGCCTCGGACTGTCGTAAGATACCAGGTCACAGAAAAGCGATGGCCTGAAGGAGCTTCAGTGGGGGAGGTGATGTCAGCAGCAAGAGCAGAAAGTTGACTCTCCGTACACTGCCCTTCACAATACAGGGTCCTACCGAGTTATTTTGGTAGCAGGCTGAGATTCCTATTGCGTATTCCTGCACAGAGTTAATTGGAGTGGTGGCAGGAAGGTGAGCTCAAGTTCAAACTCATCGCAAGCTCAACACAGAGATAGGCAAAAGATTTTGGTCAGTATTCTGCTTAAATCATTTTGAGGTTTGTATGCATTTTAAGTATGTTTTGTGTATAGCCACTTCAGAGTTTCAATGGAACCCTCTGGCACATTTATCATGTTTTTTTTTAAAAATAAACAATCCATAATTAGAATAGTTTATAATTATGGTGAACCAAACCATTAAAATTGTAGAAACATTTAAAGATATGTGCAGTAATCTTTCTACCAAGGATAGAAGAATTGAAAACTGAAACATTTTCTTTTCAATATAAGCCAGCATGTTAAAGCTGGATTGCAGTGTGTGATGATGAACAAGTGGTTCAATAACAGTTCTAACTTTTTGTAAAAATAGTAAATATATATGTTTTATATTTACTGATACTCTCTAAACTCCACTCATCACTCATTGCCAGTGGTGATACTTAATGGCAAAATGATTGAGAGCAAATAGAGTCATAACCAAGGGCGGAACTGTGAAGGAGATAGAGGAGCACTTGCAAGTGTCAGTGACAAATTCCAATGATAATTCCTGGCGGTCTTAATGTCTCAATGATATTAACTGCCCATGGGGAAAAAAAACCTCTTCTTGCAGAAAGAGCTCAGAGAGCAACATTGATCTTTTTGATATCACAAAAAAGTGTGAAGCAAAGTAGTGGGTCCTTTTAAATTTAATTTATCAACTAAGGTTTAATTTTCAAGCACTTTTTGAACAGCAGTAATCTCAGGCTCCACAGACAAGCTCTAACTGAGACAAATGTCCTTGTTATACCATGATTTTATGTGCTGATCTTTTTTTTGCCTGCAGCTGTACAAAATTGGCAGGAATGTCCTGGTACAGAACAGCTTAATTGCACTCATATTTGGCCAGTGTCTCTCTAATGTGAAGCATTGAAAGGAGGCTTGGCATTGGAACTGTGCTGTTTGGAGCCCAATATCACAGCTTGAGCTGATAACATGCTCCCTAAATTTTAATACCGTTCGAACAGAAAACATGATGAACTGTGTTGAAGTTGAGCTGTCCAGGAACTAACTTCAAAACAGGAAGTGCTGGTAGCAATCACATCTATCGTTTGATCCTTCTGACAGATAGCCAGATGTTTGTCGCTTTCTATGCCAATGTGTCAGCATCTAACGATTTAGAGTTTAAATAAATGAGCGAGAAGGAAAGCTCATTTCTCACTTATTGCTACCAAGTTCAACAACTTTTCCAGTGTCAGACTTCGAAACGAAATATTTTTTCATTTTTGCAATTTAACATTAGTTCAATTTGGTGTTTTACTGCATCCTAACTGACTTTATAGTCATGATTTGGAGACGCTGGTGTTGGACTGGTTTGGAGAATAAGGTTGTGGAGAATTCTCCACAACCACCTGACAAAGGAGCAGCACTCTGAAAGCTAGTGCTTCCAAATTAGACCTGTTGGACTATAACCTGGTGTTGTATGATTTTTAAAATTTATAGTGTTCTACTTTGGATTTCAAAGAAGGTGCAGTCAGTAACACTATGGGTTGAATCTTCTGAACAGCATTACATCTGAGGAAAAAGCTTCATGCTTTCCACTCTATCCATGCCATTCACATTCTTAAAAAAATTTATTAGGTTGCCCCTTAACTTCCAGCGTTCCATGAAAACAAACCCACTCTAGCTGACCTTTCTTCATAGCAGACATCCCAGCACTGCACCCTGTGGAATACCACAAGTCATGACCCTCCATTTTGAAAATCACCCTTCTGCTGCTACCCTCTGCCTATTATCACTAAGTCAGTTCTTTATCCATCTTGCTAACTCACCCTTGATACACTGTCATAGAGACCTACAGCACAGAGACAGGCGTTTTTGGCCCAAACTGGTCCATGCCAACTAAAATGACTAACCATGCTAACCCTATTTCCCTGCACTTCCCTATATTCTTTCCTATACCTGTACATCTTTCCTATCCATGTATTTGTCCAACTGCCTTCTAAATGTTGCTAATGTGCCCATCTCAACCACTTCTGCTGGCAGCTCATTCCATACGCGTACCAGTCTCTGTGTAAAAAAGTTTCCCCTCAGGTTCCCTTTGATTCTTTCCCCTCTAACCTTAAACTGATGCCCTCTAGTCTTTGATTCCCCAACCCTGAGGTAAAAACTGACTGCATTTGCCCTATCCATGCCTTTCATGATCTTATATGCTTCTATAAGATTTCCCCTCGGTCTCTACACTCTAAAGAAAAATGTCCTAGCTTGTACAATCTCTCCTTGTAACTTACATCCTTGAGTCTTACATCCTTGTAAATTTCTTCTATACTCTCAATAACATCCTTTCTATAGCAAGGTGACCAAAACTGAACATAATATTTCAAGTCCAGCCTCACCAACATCCTGGACAAATGCAACATAACTTCTCAACTTCTGTACTCAATGACCAGACTGATGAAGGCCAGTGTGCCAAAAGCTTTCTTCACTGCCCTATCTACCTGTAACTCCACTTTCAGAAACTATGCACTGGAATTCCAAGGTCCGTCTGTTTCACTGCACTCCTTAAGGCCCTCCCATTCACTGTGAAACTCCTGCCTTGATTTGACTTTCCAAAACGTAGGATCTCACACTTATCTATATTATTATGAAGGTGTAGAGGTATACATTGCCTTCAGGAGAGTTGAAAAGCTAGGAAGGAGTGACAAAGCTCAGAGTTCTGAGCAAGGTAACAATGTAACATTTGGTCGAAACAAATAGCAGCAGCTCAGTTGCCGTAAAACAATAACAAATTTAAATTTGACCAATCAATTTAAATTATGCCCCGTATATACCAAAATCCAATCAAATTTGCATTTAGTATTTTGATAATATTAAAATCAATGAAGCGATCCATTTTTTTACAGTATAAGACTGGACATTTTGAACGGTTGTAGGGAAAAGTGCCAAAGATCAAATGTGGGGAGTTCAAGCAGTAGAACATCAAGGCCGATCTGGAGAAAATCTGTATAGGAAAATCTGGAAAGGAGAATCCACAAAGCTGACTGGTTTTGAAACATGATTTTTTTTGTAAATCTTAATCGGGATTTTTGTTAGACTAGTATTGTAAAGTGGGAGGTAAAAGATAGGTTTCAGAGAAAGGAGTTGTAAATAGTTGTTGGTTTTAATATTCTTTGTTGGACTTAAAGAATAAAGTTGTTAATTTTTATTTTAAATAGTGATCTCTGGGATAATTCTTTGCCTCTCAATTTTTAACAGATTACAGCACAGGATTAATCTTTTCTATGCTGCTGGTTTAAATTAGCAGAGAGTTTTACCTCATGTAACAATATTAAACTCCATATGCCATTTCTCAGTCCACCTCCAGTCCAACAAGCATCTTTTTTTTTTAGATTACTTACAGTGTGGAAACAGGCCCTTCGGCCCAACAAGTCCACACCGACCCGCCGAAGCGCAACCCACCCATACCCCTACATTATCCCTTACCACTATGGGCAATTTAGAATGGCCAATTCACCTGACCTGCACATCTTTGGACTGTGGGAGGAAACCGGAGCACCCGGAGGAAACCCACGCAGACACGGGGAGAACGTGCAAACTCCACACAGTCAGTCGCCTGAGTCGGGAATTGAACCCGGGTCTCCAGGCGCTGTGAGGCAGCAGTGCTAACCACTGTGCTACCGTGCCGCCCACTATTGCCCTCTGCTTCCTACCATCAAGTAATTTTGTAGTCAATTTGCCAGCTTCCCCCTGTATTCCATGCGATCTAAACTTCCAGAGCAGCCTATCATATGGAACCTTATCTGAAATCCATACAGACTATGTCTACCACCCTCCCTTCGTCAACCTCCCTGGTCACTTCATTAAAGAACTCTAACAAATTTGTGAGGCATGATCTCCCATGCACAAAGTCACGCTGACTATTCCTCATCAAACGATATCTTTCCAAATGCATGTATATTTTTTCTCTTGGAATCTTCTCAAGTAAGTTTCCTATCACAGATGTTAGGCTTATTGGTCTATAGTTCTGAGTTTTTCTTTGCAGCTCTTCTTGAATAAGGGCACAACATTTGCTACTTTCCAGTCTTTCAGCTCCTCACCTGTGGCTAACGATAATGCAAAAATATCAGCCAAGGCCCCTACAATTTCTTCTTTAGCCTCTTTGCAAAGGTGGCTTCATCCTTTGTACCCATCCGACATAAGGGATCTTGTCAAGGCTTTATTGAAGTCCAGGTGGACAACTGCAACTGCTTTTCCTTCATCAGTCATCTTTGTCACCTCCTTAAAAACCTCACACAGGTTAGTGAGGCATGATCTTCCCTGCACAAAACCATGCTGTCTATTCTGGTAAGTCCATTTGCTTCTAAATATGTATAGATCTTGTCCCTACCACCGATCTGAGACTCACAGGTCTGTAATTTCTGGGGCTATCCCTGCTACCTTGCAAACAATGGGACAACATTGGCTATTCTCCAGTCTTCTGGGATCTCACCTGTGGCCAAAGAGGACACAAAGATGTCTGTCAATACTCCAGCAATTTGTTCTCTTTCTCCCTCAATATTCTGAGATAAATCCCATCAGGACCTGAGGACTTATCTACATTAATATTTTTTAAGACTGACAACACCACTTCCTTTTTAATAGCAACTTGGTTTCCCTTCCCTGAGATCATCCACCATAGATTCCTTCTTTTTGGTGAATACTACACAAAACATTTGTTTAGAATTTCACCTACCTCTTCTGGCTCAACACATAGGTTCCATCCTTTTTCCTTGAGTGGGTTAATCCTTTCCCTGGCTACCCTCTTGCTTTTTTATATATGTATAAAAAGTCTTAAGATTCTCCTGAATCCTGTTTGCTAATGACTTTTCATGATCCTTTTTAGCCCTTCTGATTCCTTGTTTAAGTTCCTTCCTACTTATCTTCTATACTTCAAGGGCTTCATCAATTTCTATCCTCCTAGGCCTTACATATGCTTCCTTTTTCTTCCTGACCAAAGTCATAACATCCTTGGTCATCCAAAGTTCATGTACCTTGCTATACCTATCTTTCATTCTCACAGGAACATGCCGCTCCTGAACCCCTACCAACTGCCACTTGAAATAATCCCCCATGTCTAATGTAGATTTACCCTTAAACAGCAGTCTCCAATCAACATTCTCCAGTTTCTGCCTAATATTATTGTAGTTCACCTTCCCCCAATTTAACCCTTCACCCGAAGACTACTGTTATCCCTATCAATGAGTACCTTAAAACTAACAGTATTATGGCCACTACACCTGAAATGCTAGGCCATTGAAACTTCACTCGCCTGGCCGAGTTCATTTCCCAATACCAGGTCGAGCATAATCCTGGGTGGATTGTTTGCATATCATGCCAAGAATCCTTCCTAAATGGTCCTAATAAATTCTGCCTCATCCAAGTCCCTAGCCCGTAATGAGTCCCAGTCAATATGGGGGAAGTAAAAATTACCCACAACAACAAACCTGCTGTTTTGACATCTTCCCAAAATCTGTCGACATATTCTCTCTTCTATCACCTGCTGGCTCTTGGGAGGCTTGTGGTATACCCCAGCATTGTGATTTCAACTTTCATACTTCTGAGTTGTCCCACATTGCCCTGCTGCACGAGTCCCCACCCTCGGTACAGCTGTGTGACACACCTTTTCCAGTAATGCAACTCCCCCACCCCATTTATCTCCTTTTCTATCACACCTGAAACATCTAAATCCTGGGACATTCAGCTGCCAGTCCTATCCCTCTTTCAGCTAAGTTTCTGTAACCACAATAATGTCATAGTTCCAAGTACTAACCAAACCTGTAAATCCATCTACCTCGCCTGCTATACTTCTCACATTGAAACACATGCATCTCAGATCACCTCCCCTGCCCTTTTCAGCAGCATTTCACTGCCTGTTCTTGATCTTAGTAATGTTTGCGTTGGCTTCTACCTCTCTCTCAATTTCTGCATGTACTGCCCTACTCCTCTGGTTCCCATCCTCCTGCCACACTAATTTAAACCCTTCCAAACCACTCTATTAAGTACCCCTCTCCTTCAAAGACATCAGTCCCAGTCCTGCCCAGGTGTAACCCATTCAATTTGCACAGATCCCACTTCCATTGGAATCGGCCCCAGTGCTCCAAGAGTCTGAAACAATCCCCCAACACCATCTTTTCAACCATGGATTCTGGGTAATCCAAGATGGAGGATGGGAAAAATTTCTGGCTGTAAGAGCTGCACCTTTTTTTGAGGTATTTTAGGTGTTGGAGGTGATTTCCTCGAATCCCAGGAGCAGCAATTACTGTTTTATATGCTATTGCATTGTTTTGGAACTTTGGAAAAAAAGTCAAAATAATAGTAGTTTTAAAATGGATAAGAGCAGACAAAAGAAGCACATAGTGAGGACAGTGCAGAAGAGAACCTGCACAGTTACCGCACTTGCTGTTAGAATTCGTGTATTGCTGGACATCGGAGTGCATCTGGGAAAATTTACCAACAGTAAAATTCAACTAATCTTGGAGGAACTGTTGAGCGAAGTTCACAGCACAGAATCAGATAAGTTAATTGTTGTTTTAAGTGTGTTCAAGAGAAAGGCTACAGTAGTGTGTATATTGGATTCTTTCCTGATTAGATGTTTTAGGAAAAACGTCTGTTGATTTAACTTAAAATATAAGCCACAGCTATTAATTTAACCTGGGGCAGTATTTGTAGAGGAATAAGATGGTGTTATTTCTGGGTCTGTAGATTGTGAAGGAGCAAAAATGGCCTTTGCAGTGATATGTTTTTCTTGTCAGACGTGGGAGTTTAAAGAGAGTTTAAGGGTTACTGCGGATTATATCTGATATAAATGCTGTTGGATGCAAATCTTATCAGATCGAGTGGATTGGTTGGAGAGACAGATAGAAGCGATGGGGAATTTGCAACAGCAACAGTATGTGATGGATGGCTATTATAGGAAGGGGGGAAGTCTCAGATACAGTCACATAGATGGGGTAATTCCAGGAAGGGTGAGAGAGGTCGGCACCTAAGGTAGGAGTCTTTCGTGGATATACACATTTCAAACAGGTATGCTGTTTCGGAAAATGTCGGGGGTGATGGATTCTCAGGGGAATGTAGCACCAACAGCCAAGTTTCTGGTATTGAGACTAGCTCACATGCAATGAGGGGCACATTGGTTTCCAAGAGATCAATTGTGTTCGGGGATTCTGTAGTCTGAGATACAGACAGACATTTCTGTGGCTAGCAGTGAAATAGCAAAATGGTGTGTTGTTTCCCTGGTGCCAGGATCAAGAACGTCTCAGAGAGGGTGCAGAATGTTCTCATGGGAGAGAGGGGCCAGCAGGAGGTCATTGTCCACATTGGAACCAATGACATTGGAAGGGAAAAGGTTGAGTTATTTGAGTGGAAATGAGAAATAAGAATTGGGTGATAACCTTATTAGGATTGTATTATAGACCCCCCAATAGTCAGAGGGAAATTGAGAAACAAACTTGCAAGGAGAGCTCAGCTATATGTAAGAATAATAGGGTAGTTATGGTAGGGGATTTTAACTTTCCAAACATCGACTGGGACTGCCATAGTGTTAAAAGTTTAGATGGAGAGGAATTTCTTAAATGTGTACAAAACAATTTTCTGATTCAGTTTGTGGATGTACCTATGAGAGAAGATGATAAAACTTGACCTACTCTTGGGAAATAAGGCAGGTCAGGTGACAGGTGTCAGTGGGGGAGCACTTTGGGGCCAGCAACCATAATTCTATTCATTTTAAAATAGTGATGGAAAACGACCAAATCTAAAAGTTGAAGTTCTAAATTGGAGAAAGGCCAATTTTGATGGTATTAGGCAAGAACTTTCGAAAGCTGATGTTCTCAGGTAAAGGGACGGATGGAAAATGGGAAGCCTTCAGAAATGAGATAACAAGAATCCAGAGAAAGTATATTCCTGTCAGGGTGAAAGGAAAGACTGGGAGGTGTAGGGAATTCTGGATGACTAAAGAAATTGAGGGTTTGGTTCAGAAAAAGAAGGAAGCATATGTCAGGTATAAAAGGGAATCGATAGAGTGAATCCTTAGAAGAGTATAAAGAAAGTAAGAGTATACTCAAGAGGGAAATCAGGAGGGCAAAACGGGGACATGAGTTAGCCTGGCATTTAGAATTAAGGAGAATCCAAAGGGGTTTTACAAATATATTAAGGACAAAAAGGGTAACTAGGGAGAGAATAAGGTCCCTCAAATATCAGTAAGGTGGCCTTTGAGTGGAGCCACAGAAAATGGGGGAAATACTAAATAAATATTTTGCATAAGTATTTGCTGTGGAAAAGGATATGGAAGATATAGACTGTAGGGACATAGATGGTGACAACTTGCAAAATGTCCAGATTACAGAGGAGGAAGTGCTGGGTGTCTTGAAACGGTTAAAAGTAGATAAATTCCCAGGACCTGATCAGGTGTACCCAATAACTCTGTGGCAAGCTAGAGAAGTGATTGCTGGGCCTCTTGCTGAGATATTTGTACCATCGATAGTCACAGGTGAGGTGCCGAAAGACTGGAGGTTGGCAAACGTGTTGCCACTGTTTAAAAAGGGTGGTAAAGACAAGCCAGGGAACTATAGACCGGTGAGCCTGACCTCAGTGGTGGGCAAGTTGTTGGAGGGAATCCTGAGGGACAGGATGTACATGTATTTGGAAAGGCAAGGACTGATTCGGGATTGTCAACATGGCTTTGTGCGTGGGAAATCATCTCTCTCAAACTTGACTGGGTTTTTTGAAGTAGTAACAAAGAAGATTGATGAGGGCAGAGCAGTAGATGTGATCTATATGGAGTTCAGTAAGGTGTTTGACAAGGTTCCTCATGGGAGACTGATTAGCAAGGTTAGATTTCATGGAATACAGGGAGAACTAGCCATTTGGATACAAAACTGGCTCAAAGGTAGAAGACAGAGGGTGTTGATGGAGGGTTGCTTTTCAGACTGGAGGCCTGTGATCAGTGGAGAGCCACAAGGACTGGTGCTGGGTCCTCTATCTTTTGTCATTTACATAAATGATTTGGATGCGGGCATAAGAGATAGAGTTAGTAAGTTTGCAGATGACACCAAAATTGGAGGTGCAGTGGACAGTGAAGAGGGTTACCTCAGATTACAACAGGATCTGGACCAAATGGGCCAATGGGGTGAGAAGTGGCAGATGGAGTTTAATTCAGATAAATGCGAGGTGCTGCATTTTGGGAAAGCAAATCTTAGCAGGACTTATACACTTAATGGTAAGGTCCTTGGGAGTGTTGCTGAACAGAGAGACCTTGTAGTGTAGATTCATAGTTCCTTGAAAGTGGAGTCGCAGGTAGATAGGATAGTGAAGAGGGTTTTTGGTATGCTTCCCTTTATTGATCTGAGTATTGATTACAGGAATTGGGAGGTCATATTGCGGCTGTACAGGTCATTGGTTTGGCCACTGTTGCAATTCTGGTCTCCTTCCTATTGGAAAGATGTTGTGAAACCTGAAAGGGTTCAGAAAATATTTACAAGGATGTTGCCAGTGTGGGAGGAACTGAGCTACAGGGAGAGGCTGAACAGGCTGGGGCTGTTTTCCCTGGAGTGTCGGACACTGAGGTGTGACCTTATAGAGGTTTACAAAATTATGAGGGGCATGGATAACATAAGTAGACAAAGTCTTTTCTTTGGGATCGGGTAGTCCAGAACTAGAGGGCATAGGTTTAGATTGAGAGGGGAAAGATATAAAAGAGACCTAAGGGGCAACTTTTTCATGCAGAGGGTAGTACGTGTATGGAATGAGCTGCCAGAGGATGTGTGGAGGCTGGTACAATTGCAAAATTTAAGAGGAATTTGGATGGGTATATGAATAGGAAGGGTTTGGAGGGATATGGGCCGGGTGCTGGCAGGTGGGACTAGATTGGATTGGGATATTTGGTTGTCATGGACGGGTTGGACCGAAGGGTCTGTTTGAATGCTGTACATCTCTATGACTCTATGACTCTGTGTTCATCGTATATATCCTGTTGTTTCTATTCAGCTAGCTCATGGCACTGGCAGTAATCCTGAGATAACGACCTTTTGAGGTCCTCCATTTTAACCTTATTCCCAGTTCTCTATATTCTGGTTTTAGGACCTCATCTATTTTTTTAAACCTATGTCATTGGCACCAATGTGCACCACGACCACTGGCTGTTCGCCCTCCCTCTGCAGAATGTCCTGCTCCGAGATGTTCAGGATCCTAGCACAGGAAAGCAACACACCATCCTGAATTCCTGTTTGTGGCCACGGAAATGCCCATCTATTCCCCTTACAATTGAATCCCTTACAACAGTAACATGTCTATGCCTATCTCCTCCTCCCTCTGCATCAGAGCCAACCACGGTCCCATGGATTTGACTGCTGCTGTTATTCATTAAGTGTCCATTCCCCTCAACAGTATCCAAAACCCTACATATGTTTGGGAGGGGAATAGCCACAGGAGATTCCTGCATTACCTACTTAGCCCTCCTGCTCTGTCTGGTGGTCCCCCACTCCCTTCCTGCCTATGAAGTCTGTATCTGCGATGTGACCATATATATGTATTATCCACAACGCTCTGCCTCACGAATGCTCCACAGTGTCCCCAGATGCATCTTAAACTCCAAAACTTGGGCTACCAGGAGTTGCAGCTGGAGTCACTTGTTGCATGCATGCAGGCCCCAGGTGTTAGAAATGTGCCCAACTTCCTACATCCAGCAAGAGCAGCAAACTATCATTTGGAGCTCTCCTGCCATGAATTACTCCTTTAATTTAATTAATCCTTACAATGTTAAATATCTTTAATACAAAGTTGAAGCTTCTGATACTCTGTTCCGATAACAATTTCTCAAAACTTACTTGTTACTCCCAACAAGTTTCCAGAAACAGTTTAGGCTCACGCTGCTTTACCCACTGACACTTTCCCTACTGACCTTCCTCTCACGATATTCTATCCTCTCTCCTCTAAACCTTGCCTCTCCTGTCTTTTTGATTAGAGGAAGAAAGGGAGATGGATACACTACTGTAATGTAATGTTTGGGGCTAACCATTCCTTAACAGCACATTCTTCCAGGACTATCTTTATCTTTTAATTTTTTGAGTAGCAACAAGGCAAATTTCTCATTAGGCAGCAGAGATTTGCCAATTAAGAGGAATCATTGCCTAATAGGTCTCTTGTGAACACATCTTTGTTCACTAATATTCAGCTTCCTAGCTTATGAAACACAAACTAGATATCGCAAAATTTGACATGGAAGTCACAGCAGGTGCCTGGCAGATCCAGAGGACCTCTACGTCGACACCAGGTACCACCAACTCACGGCACACTCAGTGGACACTGGCTGCACGGACACCACATCTACGGACATTGGTATCCAGCATGTGCCAGCGTCTCAGAATCTTCATGCCACATTTTCAATCTATTTACAAGATGTTTCTGTATTTCAATGCTTCACTGTGGCCTGCACAGACAACTATCATTGTAAAGCTGCAGCAAGGGCACTGCACTCAGGGAGTTGCTCACAGTTCATGGACTGGATGGGGCTACATCTGCACTCACTAATCATAACACTCATTCATTTTAATACTTGTAGCAACCTGCTTTGCATTTCTTTTTCACACTTTGCTTCACCAGCCAGGGATAACAGGTTTATATTACTTCTCCTTATCTTGCCAGTTCATGCAGGGAGTTTGTCATGGTTGTCAGAAGGCCCATACAATCCAAGAGGGATAGCTTTCATCAGAGGTTTCTTCAAAGTAAGCCAACGGTGAGCCTCCAACATCACTGCAGGGGATTTGACACAGTCAGCCAGCTACTCAGGGCAGTCAGAGTCAGGATGTTTTCCACATAAGAGGTGAGAAGCTGAACATCTATTATTCTGCCCAACTGTGGACTGATTTTCTCCTGAAAATGACACATATTAGGGGAGATGATCAGAAGAAAGTGAAATTGAAAGTCATCAGAATAGCGTGATCTCATTGAATGATGAAGAATACTTGATTGCTCCTATGTCTTATGGCTTTTTTGGTTTTATGAAAGTGGGTGGTACAGTTGCTACTTTACGTGCATGAAGGGAAGTGTCCTGAGTATATGTTAAGCAGCAGAGAGGGCGTGCAGGTGGAGTCCTGGATTAGGTGGAAAAGAGCAAGTAAAGAAAGATGTTACATATCTCCTGAATGGTCAGTTGTTGTCAGAATGGCAAAGTTGGCCCAAATTAGACTTGTGAAGTACCATGGAATGGTATTGGTAGTTGATGAGATTGGATTAGTAAGATAGGGCAAGAAAACCTTATCTTACCAATCTTGTGATGTGGTTGGTGGTGGGTGGGGATGGGGGGTGGGGGCGGGGGTGGAGGGGGTGCACGTTGGAGTGTAGAGTGCTGGTGGCTTCACAGTGGAAATCCCTCCAAAGAACTCAAAGCAAGATGAACTTCACACCAGAACGTAAGATTCAGCCATTTGTTACAAACAATGCTTTGGGTCACTGTCATTATAAAGAAAATAGACAAAATTTAAAGGATAGAAATACAAATTAATATTAGGAGTATGCCATTAGGTCCCTCAAGTGCACTTGGCACTTGGATAAGGTCATACGATTGTGACAGCAGCACCATTTTCTTGCCTACTATGCTTTGATTCCCTTGTTAATCAATAGTCTATCCCTGCCTTAAAAACATTCAATGATCTTGCTTCCTCCACAATCTGATAAAGAGAATGTCCCCAAGTTCTGAAAACAACAAGTGCTGGAGATAATAGTGAGTCAGCATCCATGGAGTGAGCATGCTCGTGTTTTGAGTTCAGATGATTGTTCATAAGAATTAAAATGAAGAGTGGTCGGGAGCACCACTTATGTTGTATTTGGGGGTAGGGGTGTTGGTGGTGGGGTGTAGAGTGCTGGTGAAGAAAAGATGTTGATAACTCAGATTAAGTGACTGGAATGTGAGAATGACAGAACAATGGTCTGTCTAACTGCGAGATTTGAAAGAGAAGACAGTTCCACTGGGGTGGGGGAAGGGTGAGAGGACATGGTGACAGAAAATGTAACAAGTAAAGCTAAAAGAAAGAAGAAATGGGAGTTGGTTCACAACCTGAAGGTGTTGAACTCAATATTATGTCCAGAAGATTGTAATGTGCCTAGTCTGAAGATGAGATGTTGTTCCTCCAGTTTGCGCTGTGATTTACTGGAGCACTGCAGTATGCCGAGGACAGACAATGGGCATGTGAGTAGGGCGCTGTGTTAAAATGATTAGCTATGGAAATTTCAGCATCATGATTGTGCACAGACTGAAGGCGTTCTGCAAAGCAGTCACCCAGTCTCTGTTCAGTTTCTCCGATGCAGGGTAGGCCACATTGGGTACAGTGAATACAATAGAAGATTTGAGGAGGTAAAGGCGAAATGCAGCCTCACCTAGAAAGACTGTTTAGGCCCTTGGATGGTAAGCAGGAAAGAGGTCAAGGAGCTAATGTTGCATCTTCTGCGGTTATGTGAGAAAGTGCCGTAGGGAAAAGTGGTGGTGTTGGTGGTCATGGAATGGACGAGGGTGTCCCAGAGGGAACAATCCCTGTAAAATACAGAAGGGGACGTTCGTTGGTGGTGTTCTACTGGAGTTTTCTGAAATGGCAGAGAATGATCCTTTGGATGTGGACTCTGTGGGCATGAAAAGTGAGGACAAAGGGGACCCGATCCCGCTGTTGTGAGTGATAGGAAGAGGCAAGAGCAGAAACAGGGTCAATAGGATGGATGCAGTTGAACATAGAACTTAGAACATAGGAAAAGCACAGAACAGGCCCTTGGCCACAATGTTGTATTGAGGATTAATACTAATCTGAAATAAAATAACCTAACCTAATCAATAAATTAACCTATGCATGTCCAGTAGTCACTTAAATGTTCCTAATGACTCTGCTTCCACCACCAACGCTGGCAACGCATTCCATGCATTCACAACTCTTTGCGTAATGAACCTACTTCTGATGTCTCCTCCACACCTTCCTCCTCACACCTCAAAACTATGACCCCTCATGGCAGTCAATCCTGCCCTGGGGAAAGGACTCTAGCTATTGACTGTATCCATGCCTCTCATTACCTTGTACACCTTGGTTAGGTCACCTCTCTTCCTCTTTCTCTGCAACGAGAAAAGTACAAGCTTAGTCAACCGCTCTTTATAAGACAAGCCCTCCAGTCCAGGCAGCATCCCGGTAAACCTTCTTTGCACCCTCTCCAAAGCCTCCGCATCTTTCATATAATAGGGCGACCAGAACTGGACTCGGTATTCCAAGTGTGGTCTCAACAGGGTTTTGTAGAGCTGCAGCAAAATCTCATGGCTCTTAAACTTGATTCCCCCTGTCATTAAAAGCTAAAACACCATATGCTTCCTTAACAATGCTATTCACTTGGGTGGAAACTTTGAGGCATCTATGCACTTGAACACCAAGATCCCATTGTTCCCTCCAAGAATCCTGTCTTTAATCCTATATTCAGCATTCAAGTTTGACCTTCCAAAATGCATCACTTCACATTTATCCAGGTTGAACTCCATCTGCCATTTCTCAGCCCAGCTCTGCATCCCGTCTATGTCGCGCTGCAGCCTGCAACAGCTCTCGATACTGAGAACGGTACCTTCAACCTTTGTATCATTGGCAAATTTATTAACCCACACCTCAACCTCTTCATCCAATTCATTTATATAAATTGCAAAGAGCAGAGGCCCATGAACAGACCTCTCCAGGACACCACTCACCACTGACCTTCAGGCAGAATACTTCCCATCTCCAACCACTCTCTGCCTTTTGTCAGCCAACCAATTCTGAATTCAGATAGCCAAATCTCCCTGTATCCCAGACCTCCTGACTTATGAACAAGCCGACCATGGAGAACCCTATCAAATGCCTTGCTGAAGTCCATATACACCACATCCACTGTCCGACCTTTGTCAACCTGTCTCGTCACCTCCACAAAGAATTCAACAAGTTTTGTGAGGCATGACCTGTCCCTCACAAAGTCATGCTGGCTGCTTTTAATCACGCTATGCTGTTCCAAATATTCATAAATCCTATCCCTCAGAATTCTTTCCAAAATCTTGCTGACCACAGACCACACAGGTTTGTAATTGCCAGGGATTTCCCTATTACCCTCTTGAAAAAAGGAACAATATTTGCCTGCCTCGATTTCTCTGATACGACTCCTGTGGAGAGTGAGGAAGCAAAGATCTTTGTTAACGGCTTAGCAACCTCCTTTTTCACTTCTTGGAGCAGACTAGGATAAATCTGGTCTGACCCTGGGGACCTATCAACTTAAATGCTTGTCAAAATTTCCAGCACATCGATTTCCTCAATTTCAATCTGTTCAAGTCTGTTTCCTGGCTCCTCAAGTTCTCATTCACAACAAGGTCCCTTTGGATAGTGAAAACTGAAGCAAAACACTCAGTTAGGGCTTCCCCTATCTACTCAGACTCAACGCACAAGTTTTCTACGCTAACCCTGATCGGCCCTATCTTCTCCCTGATCATTCTCTTATTCCTCACATATGAGTAAAATGCCTTTGGTTTCACCCTAATCTTTCCCATCAAGCCTTTTTCATGCCCCCTCCTGGCTCTCCTCAGTCCACTTCTGAGCTTCTTTCTAGCAAGCCTGTAAACCTCTAAAGTTGTGCTAGATCCTTGCTTCCTCCACCCTACATAAACTGCCTTCTTCCTTTTGATGAAAAGCTCCTCTGTTCTCATCATCCAAGGGTCTTTAATCTTACCCCTT
Source organism: Hemiscyllium ocellatum (assembly GCF_020745735.1). Classification (NCBI taxonomy): domain Eukaryota; kingdom Metazoa; phylum Chordata; class Chondrichthyes; order Orectolobiformes; family Hemiscylliidae; genus Hemiscyllium; species Hemiscyllium ocellatum. Next base: position 22,906,369 of record NC_083416.1, on the reverse strand, counting down.
CTTGCCAGTCTCAGAGGAAAACATTTATGCATCACTGGCAACACCTACTCCTTAAACAGTCTCCACATATCTGTTGTGCCCTTTCTATGGAACAATTGCCCCCAGCCTGTACTTCCTAACTCCTGTCTGATAGTATCATAATTTCCTTTTCCCCAATTAAATATCTTCCTTTGGTAACTGCTCCTTTCCCTCTTCATGGCTATAGTAAATGTGAGCTGAAAATGTGTTGCTGGTTAAAGCACAGCAGGTTAGCAGCATCCAAGGAATAGGAAATTCGACGTTTCGGGCATAAGCCCTTCATCAGGAATGAGGAGAGTGTGCCAAGCAGGCTAAGATAAAAGGTAGGGAGGAGGGACTTGGGGGAGGGGCGATGGAGATGTGATAGGTGGAAGGAGGTCAAGGTGAGGGTGATAGGCCGGAGTGGGGTGGGGGCAGAGAGGTCAGCCCGCCCCCACCCCACTCCGGCCTATCACCCTCACCTTGACCTCCATCCACCTATCACATCTCCATCACCCCTCCCCCAAGTCCCTCCTCCCTACCTTTTATCTTAGCCTGCTTGGCACACTCTCCTCATTCCTGATGAAGGGCTTATGCCCGAAACGTCGAATTTCCTATTCCTTGGATGCTGCTAACCTGCTGTGCTTTAACCAGCAACACATTTTCAGCTGTGATCTCCAGCACCTGCAGACCTCATTTTTTACCCGAATATAGTAAATGTGAGCAGAAAATGTGTTGCTGGAAAAGCACAGCAGGTCAGGCAGCATCCAAGGAGCAGGAGAATCAACGTTTCGGGCAAGAACCCTTCTTCAGGAAATCTGAATCAACCAAGACTACCAGCAGTGCATTCAATGCACCCACCACTCTCTGTGTAAACAACCCAACACTGACACCTCCCCTAAACTTTCCTCCAAATACTTGAAAATTATGCCCCCTCATGATAGGCGTTTCCACCATGGGAAAAAGTCTCTGACTATCCACTTTATCTATGCCTCTCAACATCTTGTACACCTCTATCAAGTCAACTCTCATCCTTCTTTGCTCAAATGAGAAAAGCCCTAGCTTCCTCAACCTTTCTTCATAAGACATGCCTTCCACTCCAGGTAGCATCCTGGTAAATTCCCTCCGCACTCTCTCTAAAGCTTCCACATCATTCCTATAATAAGGCAACCAGAACTGAACATAATATTCCAAGTTTGGTCGGACCAGGGCCCTATAGAGCTTTAGCATAACTTTGTGGTTCTTAAGCTCAATCCTCCTGCTAATGAATGCCAACACACCATATGCCTTCTTAACAACCTTATCAACATGGGTGGCAACTTTGAGGGAGCTATGGACATGGACTTCAAGGTCTCTCTGTTTAGATTAGATTACTTACAGTGTGGAAACAGGCCCTTCGGCCCAACAAGTCCACACCGACCCGCCGAAGCGCAACCCACCCATACCCCTACCCCTATATATACCCCTTACCTAACACTATGGGCAATTTAGCATGGCCAATTCACCTGACCCGCACATCTTTGGACTGTGGGAGGAAACCGGAGCACCCGGAGGAAACCCACGCAGACACGGGGAGAACGTGCAAACTCCACACAGTCAGCTGCCTGAGGTGGGAATTGAACCCAGGTCCCTGGCGCTGTGAGGCAGCAGTGCTAACCACTGTGCCACCGTGCCGTGCCACTGTTCCTCCACACTGCCAAGAATCCTGCCCTTAACCCTGCATTCGCATTTAAATTTGTCCTTCAAAAGTGAATGACTTCATACTTTTACATGTTGAACTCCATCTGCCACTTATCAGCGCAGTTCTGCATCCTGTCAATGTCCCATTGCAACCTACAACAGTCCTCCACACTATCCACCACTCCACCAACCTTCATGTCATCGGCAAACTTACTAACCCAGCCATCCACTTCCTCATCCAAGTCATTATAAAAATCACAAATAGCAGAGGTCCCAGAACTGATCCCAGTGGAACACCACTCATCAATGAACTCCAGTCTGTGTACTTTCCATCCATTGCCACCCCCTGTCTTCTATGGGCCAGCCAATTCTGCGTCCAGAAGGCCAGATTTCCCTGTATCCCAAGCCTCCTTGCTTTCTGAATGAATCTACCATGGGGAAACTTATCAAATACCTTGTTAAAATCCATTAAACCACATCCACTGCTCTACCTGCATCAACGTCTTTTGTCACATCCTCAAAAATTGAATAAGGTTTGTGAGGTATTACCTGCCCCGCACAAAGCCATGTTAACCATCTCTAATCAAGCAATGGTTTTCCAAATAATCATAAATTCTGTATCTCAGAATCCTCTCCAATACTTTGTGCACCACCGATGTAAGACTGACTGGTCTCTAATTTCCAGGATTATCCCTATTCCCTTTCTTGAACAAGGAAATAACATATAGTACTAGTCCAGTGGACAGTGAGGACACAAAAATCATTGCCAAAGGTGCAGCAATCTCTTCCATCACTTCCTGTAGTAACCTTGGGTATCACCCATCTGGCCCAGGGGATTTATCTATGCTCATGTTTTTTTCGAAAATTTCCTTCCTAACATCAACCTGTTCAAACCTATCAATCAGTTTCATGCTGTCCTCAGAAACATCAAGGTCCCTCTCAGAAGTAAATACTGAAGCAAAGTATTCATTGAGGACCTCCCCTACTTCCTCCAACTTCAAGTGCAAGTTCCTTCCACAATCCCTGATTGGCCTTACACTCACTCTGGTTATTCTGTTGTTCCTTACATAAGTGTAGAATGTTTTTGGGTTTTCATTAATTCTACCCACTTAGGCTTTTCATGCCCCCTCTAGCTCTCCTAAGTCCATTGTTCAGTCCTTACCTGGCTACTTTGTAACCCCTAAAGCCCTCCTTGCCTCCTCAACCTTAAGTAAGCTTCTTTCTTCCTCTTGACTAGATGTTCTACATCCATTGTCACCTAAAGTTCTTTCCTTGCCTCAGTGGGACAAACCTGTCCAGCACTATCTACAAGTGCTTCCTAAATAAACTCCACAATTCTGTTGTGAATTTCCCTGAGAACATCTGTTCCCAATTTAGGCACCCCAGTTCCTGCCTAACAGCATTGTAATTTCCCCCGCATCAATTAAATACTTTCGCATATCTTCTGCTCCTGATCGTCTCTATGACTATAGTAGTTGGGCTATAGTAGTTAGACTATGACTATAGTAGTTGGGCGGCACGGTGGCACAGTGGTCAGCACTGCTGCCTCACAGCGCCTGAGACCCGGGTTCAATTCCCGACTCAGGCGACTGACTGTGTGGAGTTTGCACGTTCTCCCCATGTCTGCGTGGGTTTCCTCCGGGTGCTCCGGTTTCCTCCCACACTCCAAAAATGTGCGGGTCAGGTGAATTGGCCATGCTAAATTGCCCGTAGTGTTCGGTAAGGGGTAAATGTAGGGGTATGGGTGGGTTTCGCTTCGGCGGGTCGGTGTGGACTTGTTGGGCCGAAGGGCCTGTTTCCACACTGTAAGTCTAATCTAAAGGTCAGGGAGTTATGATCACTATCTGTGAAATGCTCTTGCACTGAAAGATGGGCACCTGGCATGGTTCATTGCCAAGCACCAAATCCAATATGGCTTCCCATCTAGTCTGCCTATCTACATATTACATCAGGAACCCTTCCTGGACACATCTAAGAAAAACTTCTCCATTCAAACTATTTAAACTTAGTAGGTTCCAATCAACATTAGGGAAGTTAACATAATCCGTGACAACAATCCTATTACTTCTGCACCTTTCCAATATCTCCTCCCAAATTGTTCCTCCGTGTCTTTGTTGCTACTGAGGGGCCTGTAGAAAACTCTCAATAAAGTGACTGCTTCTTTCGTTTTTCTGACTTCCACCCATTCTGAATCTGTAAACAAATCCTCCTTGCCGATCTACCTATTTGCAGCTGTGATGCAATCCCCAATTAGCAATGTCACTCCTCCAGCTCTTTTATTTACCCCTCTATTCCTTTTGAAACATCTAAACCCTGGAACATCCAACAACCATTCCTGCCCGTGTGATATCCAAGTCTCCGTAATGACTTCAACATCATCGTTCCAAGTACTGATCCATGTTCTGAGTTTGTCAGCCTTCTTCCTGATACTTTTTGCATTAAAATAGACACAATTCAACCCATCACACTACTTGCAGAACGTTTCAGAGAACACCTCTGGGACACATGGACCAACCAACCCAACCATCCCGTGGCTCAACACTTCAACTCCCCCTCCCACTCCCCCAAGGAAATGCAGGTCCTCAGACTCCTCCATCGTCAGACTCCTCCATCGCCAGACCATAACAACACAACGGCTGGAGGAAGAGCACCTCATCTTCTGCCTCGGAACCCTCCAACCACAAGGGATGAACTAAGTTTTCTCCAGTTTCCTCATTTCCCCTCACCCCACCTTGTCTCAGTCCCAACCCTCGAACTCAGCACCACCTTCCTAACCTACAATCTTCTTTCTGACCTCTCCGTCCCCACCCCCACTCCGGCCTATCACCCACACCTTATCACCCTCACCTTAACCTCTTTCCACCTATCGCATTTCCAACGCCCCTCCCCCAAGTCCCCCCTTGGCCTGCTTGGCACACTTTCCTCATTCCTGAAGAAGGGTTCATGCCCGAAACATCGATTCTCCTGCTCTTTGGATGCTGCCTGACCTGCTGCACTTTTCCAGCAACACATTTTCAGCTCTTCAGCATATCTGGTCAGGACCAGGAGATTTATCCATCTTTGTACATTCTAATACATCCAAGACCTCCTCTACTGTGATATGGACTGTCCCCAAAGACATCAGCACTAACTTCCCTAAGTTCCCAAGTCATTCTATCTTTCTTCACGGTAAACACGGAGGGGAAATATTCATTCAGGACCTCGCCCATCTCCTGCGGTTCTGTACATACATATCCATTTTTGTCCTTGAGATATCCTGTTCTCTCTCTAGTTATTATTTTTCCTTTAATATACTTGAATAACCTCTTTGGACTCACCCTAATCTTCCCAGGCAAATCTATCTCGCGCCCCTTTTTGGGTTTCTGACTTCCTTCTTCAGTAAAATCCTGTATACTTTATATACCTCAAAGGGCTCCTTGATACTAGCTGTCTGTACCTGAGCCATACCTTTTTTTTCTGATCAAAGCCTCAATATCTCTTGTCATCCTGTGTTGTCTTTCATCCTCACAGGATCATATCACACTTAAACTCTTGCTATCTCACTTTTAAAGGTCTCCCACTTGCAGGAGGTTCCTTTGTCTGCAAAGTATTCCAATTGACTCCTGCAAGCTCCTGTTTAATTCCATCAAAATTTGCCTTGCCCCAATCTAGAACTTGAACCTGTGGATCTCCATAATTATTTCAAAATTAATGCAACTTTGGTCACTGGCCCCAAAGTGCTCCCCATTGTTACCTCAGTCACCTGTCCTGACCTATTCCCCAAGAATAGATTACATTTTGCCGATTACAGACTAGGACCCAGATGGCAGTGAACTGCTTATTCCCCAAAATGGAGACAGAAAGCTCAAGGAAAGGAAGGGAAGTATCAGAAATGGACAATGTGAAAGTGATAGAGGGGTGGAAATTGGAGGCAAAATGAACACATTTTTCAAGGTCCTGGCAAGATTGGAACAAGGATCATTCCATGTACCCCATAATGAGGCAGACATAACTGGGACCCATGTGGGTGCCCATAGCCACTCTTTTGACTTGGTAGAAGTCCCCTAGTACTCATCTCTCCCACAAATGGAAATGTACTTTCAGTATCTAGTTTGGGCATTGTCAGCCCTGAATTTTATGTTCATCATGTTCACCTCTCATTATTCTGTACCTCAATGGATACAGCCCCAACTTAAATAACCTTTCCTTATAACTACTTTATCCCAGGAATCACTTGAGTGAACCATCTTGGAACTACTTCTAATGCAACTATACCATTTCTTAACTAAGGAGACCAAAACTTTACAGTGTATGTTGCAGATGTGATCTTCGCAACACCTTGTGCATCTATTGCAAAACTTCACTATTCTTATATTCTATTTGCTTTGCAATAAACAGCTACATTCAATTGTGGTTTAATCATTTGCTTTACCTGCATCCTAACCATCTGTAATTGGCGTACACTTACATCTCTTTATATGCTAGAGTTTTTCAATCTCTTTGCATTTAAATAATGCGCCGCATTTGTAATCTTTCTGCCAATATGAACAAGTTTTGGCTCAGTCTCAACCTATGTATGAGGCTTAGGCCCAGACTAGGAACACAGGTTCAAATCCCAACTCGGCAGATGGTGGAGTTTAAAATCAATTGAATAAAATCAGGAATTGAAAGCTCGGTTCATTTATGGTGATCATCAAAATCATTGACTATTATAAGAACCCATCTGGTTAAATATTGTTCTTTCAGGAAAGAAATTTCTTATCCTTAACAAACACAGAAAATATTGGAGAAATTGAGCTGGCAGCGCCATAAAAAGAGTTCATGCTTTGAGTCTGGGATGACTTCTTCAGAGCTGTTCTATTCAATCAGTAAGCTATGCACAGTCAGGAAGGAGAGTTCACATCCAGAGTGAGACACAACAAGAGTGACTACATTGTTTGGGGACAGAAGAGTGTGACTAATAACGAGGCAGATAGAGGGATCCAGGAGGTAGTGCTTAGGAAGCTTCTGTCCTTGAGCTTGGCTAATAGATTTGAAGTTCTTACTCCCTATGTGGATGAGACTTGTGATTGTAAGGAGGATGAGCAAACTGACTATAGTACCATGGTATAGGGAACCATTCAAGAGAAAGAAGGAAAGAAAACTAGTTGTCATTGGAGATAGTATAGTCAGGGGAATAGACACTGTTCTCTGTGGCCAGCATAGAGTCCTGAAGGCTGTGTTGCCCGCTTCGCGTCTAAGTTCAGAGTATCTCATCGGGATTTCAGAGACACTTGGTGTGGAAGGGGAAAAATGTGTTTGCTGTGGTCCAAGCAGGTACCAACGAAAGAGGTAGCAAGAGGAAAGAGGTTGTGCTGAGAAAATATGAGCAGCTAAATTAAAAAGCAGAACCAAAAAAGTAATAATCTCTAGATTACTACCTGGATAGATCACCCAGATTGAATAAACTACACCCCAGCATTCTAATGAGATAGCTGAGGAACTTGTGGAGACATTTTTTAGGAAATACTGGAGTCAGAGAGGGTTTAAGAAGGGAGGGAGGTAGAAAATGGGAAATAATTGGCTGGTTAGCCTGACCTCAGTCATTGGTAAGATTTCAAAGTTTATTATTTAAGATTGATCTGTAGAGTTCATAGTAAAATAGGGCTGAGTTAGCATGGTTTCATCAAGGGGAGGTCATGCTAACAAATCTGTTGGAATTCCTTCAGGAGGTAATAAGCAAGTTAGACAAAGGAGAACTGGTGGATGTGATCTATTTGGATTTCTAGAAGGTCTTTGATATGGCGCAAAACATGAGACTGCTAATTAAGATAAGAGCTTATGTTTAGGGGCAAGGTTCTGACATGGATACAGGATTAGCTGACTGGCTGAAGGCAAATGGGCAGCACAGTGGCACAGTGGTTAGCACTGCTGCCTCACAGTGCCAGAGACCTGGGTTCAATTCCCGCCTCAGGCGACTCTCTGCGTGGAGTTTGCACATTCTCCCCGTGTCTGTGTGGGTTTCCTTCGGGTGTTCCGGTTTCCTCCCACAATCCAAAAAATGTGCAGGTTAGGTGAATTGGCCATGCTAAATTGCCCATGGTGTTAGGTAAAGGGGTAAATGTAGGGGTATGGGTCTGGGTGGGTTGCGCTTCAGCAGGTCTCACGTTTTGTTGGGCCAAAGGGCCTGTTTTCACACTGTAAGTAATCTAATCATGATGTAGATAAATGCTTGTTTCAGGATGGCAGCCGGTGACTACTGGAGTCCTGTAGGGGTCAATATCGCAATCACAATTATTCACATTTTACAATAACCATCTGGATGAAGGAACTGAGGGCATGCGGTTAAATTTACAGATGACACATAGGGAGAAAGTGACCACTGCTAATGCTGGAGCTCAGTCTAAGAGTGTGGTGCTGGAAAATCACAGCTGGTCAGGCAGCATCTGAGGAGCAGGAGTCTCGACATTTCAGGCATAAGCCTTTCATTCCTAATGAAGAGTTTATGCCTAAAATGTCAACTCTCCTGCTCCTCAGCTGCTGCCTGACCAGCTGCACTTTTCCAGATGACGCAGAGGTAGTACTGATGAGGCTGGGAGCCTGCAGAAGGACTTGGATAGGCTAGGAGAGTGAACAAAGAACAAAGAAAATTCCAGCAAAGGAACAGGCCCTTCTCTCACCAAGCCTATACCTAAACCTGTCATATATTTTCTAAGGGCCTGTATCCCTCTTCTCCCTGCCCATTCATGCATCTGTCTAGATACATCATAAATGATACTATTGTGCGCACCTCTACCACCTCCACTGGCAACACATTTGAGGTACCCACCACCCTCTGCATAAAGAAATTTCCACTCATATCTCCCTTAAACTTTTTCCCTCTCACTTTGAACTCATGACCCTAATAATTCAATACCTCACTCTGGGAAAAAGCTTCTTGCTATCCACCCTCTCTATATCTCTCATGATTTTGTCAACCTCAGTCAAATCCCCCCTCAACCTCTGTCTTTTTAATGAAAATAGTACCAATCTACTTAACCTCTCTTCATAGCTAGCATCCTCCATACAAGGCATCACTTGAGTGAACTTCCTCTGCACCCTCTCCAAAGAATCCACATCCTTTTGGTAATGTGGCGACAAGGAGTGTACACAGTATTCCAAATGTGGCTGTACCTAAGTCCTATACAACTGTAACATGACCTGCCAACTCTAGTACTCAGTACCCCGTCTGATGAAGGAAAGCATGCTGTGGCCTTCTTTATAACTCTATTGACCTGCATTGTCACCTTCAGGGAACAATAGACCTGAACACCCAGATCTTTCTGCACATCAATTTTCCCCAGGACTTCTCCATTGACTTGCATAGTTCACTCTTGCATTGAATCTTCCAAAACACATCACCTCACATTTGCCCAGATTGAATTCCACCTGCCATTTCTCTGCCCAACTCTCCAAGCTATCTATATTCTGCAGTATTCTCTGACAGTCTCCTTCACTATCTGCTCCTTGACCAATCTTAGTGTCATCTGCAAACTTGCTAATCAGGCTACCTATACTTTCCTCCAAATCATTTATGTATATCACAAACAACAGTGGTCACAGCGCAGATCCCTGTGGAACACCACTGATCACATGTCTCCAATTTCAGAAACTCTCTTCCAATAGTACACTCTGTCTCCTGTTGCCCAGCAGGTTCTCTATCCATTGTCTAGACACCATGAAACTTCACTTTCTTCACCAGCCTCCCATGGGGGAAACTTATAAAACACCCTACTGAAATCCATGTTTCTGACATTTACAGCCCTTCCCTCATCAATTAACTTTATCACTTCCTCAAGTAATTCCATTAAGTTGGTAAAACATGACCTTCCCTGCAAAAGCTATGGTGCCTATCACTGATAAGTCAATTTTTTTCCAAATGCAAATAGATCCTATCCCTCAGTCTCTTCTCCAGCAGCTTCCCTACCACTGACATTAGGCTTAACAGTCTATAATTACCTGGATTATCCCTACTACTCTTCTTAAACAAGGGGGCAACATTAGCAATTCCCCAGTACTCCGGGACCTCACCCATATTCAAGAATGCTGCAAAGATATCTGTTAAGGCCCCAGCTATTTCCTCTGTCAGTTCCCTCAGTAACTTGGGATAGATCTCATCCGGACATGGGGATCTGTCCACCTTAATGCCTTTTAGAATACCCAACACTTTCTACCTCCTTTTGCCGATTTGACCGGATAAATCAAACATCTATCCCTCACCTCAACATCCACCATATCCTTCTCCTTGGTGAATATCAATGCAAAGTACTTGTTAAAAATTTCATCCATTTTCTCTGACTTCACACAAAGCTTCCCTCCTTTTTCCTTGAGTGGGCCCATCCTTTCTCTAGTTTCCCAGTTTGCTACTTATGTATGAAAAAGATGCTTTGGGATTTTCCTTAACCCTATTTACTAAAGATATCTCATGACCTTTTTTAGCCCTCTTAATTCCTCATTTCAGATTGGTCTTACATTCCCAATATTCTTCCAAATGTTCCTCTGTTTTCAATCACCTAGACCTGATGTATGCTTTCTTTTTTCCTCTTAGCCAGTCTCACAACTTCACCTGTCATTCATGGTTCCCTAATCTTGCCATTTCTATCCCTCATTTTCACAGAAACATATCTCCTGAACTGGAATCAATCTCTCTTAAAAGCCTCCCATGTATAAAATGTGAATTTACCTTCATAGCTGCTCTCAATCTACATTCCCCAGTTCCAACCAAATTTTAGTATACTGAGGAACCTCGATATCTGAATACCTATTATCCGAAAATCGGATTATCCAAAGGAGATCTCAAGGTCTCGATAGAAACATTACATCAAAGACGTGTTTCCAACAGTGATCGTGTCTTTTGTTTACAGTGATTAAACAGGCAGTTTCCAAATGTCTCTCTCAACACACTTTCCTGCAATTCTACAGAGGGGTGTACCCTAACCCCCCACTTCCCCAGATAATCTCTCTAACATTGGTGGTGGTGGGGCCGGGGGGTGGGGAGGGGGGTGGTTGGCTGGGGGCGGGAACTCTTGCACTGTGTGCTTCTGCAGTCTCCTGATGGGGGAGCAGACTTTAAAAACTCCGAGCGCCAGAGGAAAGGCATTGAATGGATTAACCAAATGACCGATTCTCCGAACGAAATAGTGCCCGTCCATTTCATTCGAATAATCGAGGTTCCCCTGTGGTTGGCTTTTCTGCAGTCATCACTTTCTTCTTTCCCCAATTTAGCACTCTTCCTTAAGTACCACTCTCATCTTTGTCCAAGGGTATTCTAACATTAGTGGATTTGTGATCACTATTCCCAAAGTAATCCCCTACTGAAACTTCAACCACCTGGCCGGGCTCATTCCCCAACACCAGGTCCAATATGGCCCCTTCCTGAGTTGGAGTATTTACATACTGCTCTAGAAAACCCACCCGGGATGCTCCTTACAAATTCCGCTCCATCTAGACCTCTAACCTTAAGTGAATCCCAGTCAAAATCTCCAACCACCACCAGTCTGTTGCTCCTACATCTTTCCATAGTTTGTTAAATATTTGTACCTCTATCTCACGCTCACTGTTGGGAGGCCTGCAGTATAGCCCCAACATTGTTACTGCACACTTCCTATTTCTGAGCTCTGCCCATATTGCCTCACAGCTTGAGTCCTCCATAGTGCCCTCCTTCAACACAGCTGTGATATCCTCTATGACCAGTAATGTAACTCTTCCACCCCTTTTACCTCCCTCTCTATTCCACCTGATGCATCAATATCCTGGGAAGTGGCAGATGGAATACAATTTGGGAAAATGTGAGGTTGTGCTCTTTTGTAGGAAGACTAGAGGTGTAGACTCATTTGGAGTCATGGAATCATAGAGTATGGAGACAGGTCCATACCAACCAAATGTCCATGTACACTAACCCCATTTGCCTGCACTTGACCCATATCTTTCTAAACCTTTCCTATCCATATCTTTGTCCAAATGCCTTTTCAATGTTGTTAATGTACCCGCCTCAACAACTTACACTGGCAGGTCATTCCATATGTGTACCACCCACTGTGTAAAAAATGGTTCCCTCAGGTTCCCTTTTATTCTTTCCCCTCTAACCTTAAATTGATGCCCTCTAGTCTTGAATTCCTCAACCCTGGGAAAAAGACTGAGTACATTCACTCTCTTCATCTTGTGCACTTTTATAAGATCCCTCCCCCACCCCCATCCCCTTCAATCTCCTATGCTCCAAAGCAAAGTTCCTAGCTTCCCCAACCTCTCCCTATAACTTAGACTGTTGAATCCTGGAAACATCCTTGTAAATGTATTCCACACTCTTTCCAGTTTAATAACATGCTTCCCACAGCAATATGACCAAACCTGAGCACAATGCTCCAAGTGTGGCCTCATCAATGTACAGTGCAACTGCAACATAACGTCGCAACTTCGATACTCAGTTGGCAGTTAGGAAGGTGAATGTAATGTTTGCATTCATTTCAAGAGGATTTGGATACCAGATCAGGGATGTACATAAGGTTCTGGCCAACCCACATATAAAATATTATGAGCAGTTTTGGGTCTCTAAGAAAGGATGTGTTGGTGTTGGAGGGGTTCAAGAGGAGGTTTACAAGAATGACCTGCGAATGCAGGCTTGTCATATGAGTAGCAGTTGAGGTCTCTTGGTCTGTACTCAATGGAGTTTAGAAGGATGAAGGGGAATCTCTTGAAATTTATACAATACTGAGAAGACTGGATAGATTGAATGTGGAGGAGATATTTCCACCAGTAGGAGAAACTAGGACCTGAGAACACAGCCTTGCAGTAACAACACTTTAGAGTTTGAATGAAGAAGGGCGGCACGGTGGCACAGTGGTTAGCACTGCTGCCTCACAGCGCCAGAGACCTGGGTTCAATTCCCGCCTCAGGCGACAGACTGTGTGGAGTTTGCACGTTCTCCCCGTGTCTGCGTGGGTTTCCTCCGGGTGCTCCGGTTTCCTCCCACAGTCCAAAGATGTGCGGGTCAGGTGAACTGGCCATGCTAAATTGCCCGTGGTAAGGGGTATATGTAGGGGTATGGGTGAGTTGCGCTTCGGCGGGTCGGTGTGGACTTGTTGGGCCGGAGGGCCTGTTTCCACACTGTAAGTAATCTAATCTAAGTAATCTAATCTAATCTAATTTCTGCAGTCAGAAGGTGTTGAATCCATTGTAACAGAAGGCTGTGGAGGTCTAGTTGTTGAGTGTATTTAAGACAGAGACAGATAGGTTCTTGATTAGTAACTGATTAAAAGTTACAGGGAGAAGGTAGGAGAATGGGATTGAGAAACATTTCAGCCATAATGGAATAGTGGAGCAGAGACTGGGCCAAATGACCTAATTCTGCTCCTATATCCTATAGTTTTAACTGGGCTGGTGTATATGTCATAGAATCATAGAGATGTACAGCATGGAATCAGACCCTTCGGTCCAACCCGTCCATGCCGACCAGATATCCCAACCCAATCTAGTCCCACCTGCCAGCGCCCGGCCCATATCCCTCCAAACCCCTTCCTATTCATCTATCCATCCAAATGCCTCTTAAATGTTGCAATTGTACCAGCCTCCACCACATCCTCTGGCAGCTCATTCCATACATGTACCACCCTCTGCATGAAAAAGTTGTCCCTTTGGTCTCTTTTATATCTTTCCCCTCTCACCCTAAACCTATGCCCTCTAGTTTTGGACTCCCCGACCCCAGGGAAAATACTTTGTCTATTTATCCTATCCATGCCCCTCATAATTTTCTAAAGGTCACCTCTCAGCCTCCGACGCTCCAGGGAAAACATCCCCAGCCTGTTCAGACTCTCCCTGTAGCTCAGATCCTCTAACCCTGGCAACATCCTTGTGAATCTTTTCTGAATCCTTTCAAGTTTCACAACATCTTTCCGATATGAAGGAGACTAGAATTGCATGCAATATTCCAACAGTGGCCTAACCAATGTCCTGTACAGCCGCAACATGATCTCCCAACTCCTGTACTCAATACCCTGACCAATAAAGGAAAGCATACCAAACGCCTTCTTCACTATCCTATCTACCTGCGACTCCACTTTCAAGGAGCTATGAACCTGCACTCCAATGTCTCTTTTTTCAGCAACACTCCCTAGGACCTTACCATTAAGTGTATAAATCCTGCTAAGATTTGCTTTCCCAAAATGCAGCTCCTCACATTTATCTGAATTAAACTCCATACAAACAACTATGTGTTGACTTTAATCTGCTGTCTGAAAAAGCTTAGCAAGTCATTTAGTCAAGAGAAATTAGGGATGAGCAACAAATGTTGGCCTTATTAATTGCATCCACATCTCATATATGACTACATATAGAATCATAGAATTTTATAGTACAGAAAGAGGCATTCCACTCATTGTGTCTGCACTTACTACTGAAATTCTACTCTCCAGCCTTCTCTGTGTAGCTATCTGCCTTCATCCGTTTTAATTATATTTCCAGTTACCTTTTGAAATCTTCTATGTAGTCTGCTCCAATACTTTCCCAGGCAACACATTCCAAATCCGAATAACCCTCTGAGTAAAGACAATTTTCCTCACCTCATTCCTCACTCTCCTGAAGACAATCTTGAAATTGTGAACCCTAGTTACTGATATACTAACTAGTGGAAATAGAATATTCTTCTTTATCCTGTTAAAATTGTTAATGATTTTGAACACCTCAATAAGGGTATCTCTTAATATTCTCAACACGAAGGAGAGCAAGCCCAACCTCTTTAATTTTTCCTTGCATCTTAAATCCTTAATTCCTGGTATCATTCTAGTACATTGTCCCTGAACTTCCCCCAGGGATTTAACATCCTTCCTTAAATAAGGTGCCCAAAACTGAACGCAATACTCCAAATATGGTTGTACGATTAATTTTTAGAGGTGGAGCATCACTCCCTTATTTTTATATTTCATACCTTTATTTATAAGCCCAAGGATCCTATAAGCCTTCTTAACTACTCTTTCAATTTGCATGTTCACCTTTTGAGAATCATGTATGAGAATGCCTCTGCTTCTGTACTCCCCTCAAAGTTGTACCATTGAGCCAGTATTCTGTCTCCATGTTTCTTCTACCAATTTAAACAATCCGTCTTTATCCTCAAAATATTCCTTTGACAGAGCTAACTGACCATGCCATTCTCCTTCACCTCGATTAAAAAGCATAGGGCGGTGTCCTTCTGGTTCCATTCTTACATATCTAGCCCAGCTAGAGAATCACTACCGATAACTTTTCTTCCTATTCAAATCTGTTTATGATGTCTGTAAAATATCTATCATTGTCCCTGCTCCTATTTCTCATCAACATGTATGCCATTCTGCAGCAATTTCATTGCAATGCAGTCAGATTTCACAAGAACACTATTGATATATAGCTCTACCACACCACTACCTCTCTCAAACCTTTCACCATTTCTAACTCGAATAAATTAATCAAGCATGATTTCCTTTAAAAAAGAGCTGTTGAATGTCTCAGATTAAATCAAGGTTTTTAAAACGTCCTGCGACAAATACTTTAATAATGGATTCCAACATTTTCACAATGACACACGTTAAATAACTGACCTGTAGTTTCCTACTTTATGCTCCTTTCTTCAGCAATTACATTTTCTATTTTCCAATCCGATGGGATCTTTCCAGAATCTAGGGCTTTTAGAAAATCTAAAGTGATGTATCTATTATCTCAGCAGCCAGTTCTTTTCAGACTCTAGGATGATGTTTGTCAAAATCTTTTGACTTGTCAAATTTTAATTCTAATGATTCTCAGAATTTATAGGATATTATTCATGGACTATTTGAGGCGGCATGGTGGCTCAATGGTTAGCACCGCTACCTCAGTGCTTGGGATCCAGATTCGATTCCAGCCTTGGGTGACTGTCTGTGTGGAGTTTCCATATTCTCCCTGTGTCTGCATGGGTTTCCTTCAGGTGCTCTGGTTTCCTTCAACAATTCAAAGGTGTACAGGTTAGGTGAATTGGCCATGCTAAATTGCTCATAGTTTTCAAGGATGTGTAGGTTAGGTAAATATAAGATAATAGGTAGGAGAATGGGTCTGGGTGGGTTACTCTCCAAAGGGTCATAGTGGACTTGTTAGGCCAAATGGCCTGTTTCCACACTTGTAGGGATTCTATGATTATTTACATTGTGCACAGTAATGCAAGACATATATTTGATTCATCTACCTTTTCCTTATTTTTCATTGTTAATTCCCCAGAACCTCTTTCTAGAACACTAGTGTCAGTTTAATTACCCTTTAAATACCTGGAAAAACATTTGTTTTGTTTGATTCTAGTTCACACTCTTTCATACCATAAAATCTTCTCATTGCCACAATCTATGTGAAGTTGCGGGTGTTTTCTTTCAATTTAATTTATTCATAATGGTCTTAAGTTTAAAAGTAGAAAGTGAGGATGCAGATTCTGGAGATCAGAGTCGAGAATGTGGTGCTGGAAAAGCACAGCAGGACGGGCAGTATCCAAGGAGCAAGAGAACCGACATCTCAGGCATAAGCCCTTCATCAGGAATCTTAAGTTTAAAAGATTAGCCTAAGAGCCACTCTTCTAGCCTTCAAAGTTAATGTCAAATTCAATCTCACTGTGAGTTTTGACACCTAAAGATGCTTTTATTTTAAGGCCATTAGTTAATTCTACCTGTTTCACATAACCAGAATAACCTACAGCCTAATTGATACTGGAATGTTCTGCTTAAAGGAACTGTGCTGAAAATACTACAAACTTCTTTTAAAGGCTACCTTTGCAAATCGGATTTATACAATCAATGCGTGTATCTTTCCCACAATCCCTCATCATTTCTTCCTGTATACCCTGGAATATGGTATGGGGAATGGGGGTAAAGACTACTATCATAACTGACTTCATAACTTTACAATTTCTTATCTCTATCTCTACTGCTTATGTAGAATTGAGGCCATCTCTCACTGTTGTATCAATGTGTCCTGCTACCCCGCCATCTTTTCTTAGCTTTCTGTCATTATGAAAAGCCATGGTGTCTTGAAAATTTATGTCCTAGCCTTTGTCATCCTGCTGCAATGTCTCTATAATATCTATCAGATCATGATCAAATATATTTATTCCGACTTGAGCTAACAATTCATTGTTACAAATTCAATGCAAATCCAGATAGAGAATCTTTAGTAGTCTTTTTGCCACTTTCACAATCTTTAACATTATCTGTTTATATACTTTAGGTTTATACATCCTGTTCTTTCCTGACATGTTGTGATTATCATTATTGTGGTGATTCTAACAAGGTCAGCTAGCTGGACATCATAGAATATCAGTTCCCTGATTAGGGCTGTTAATCTGGTCCATTCAGGGAGACCTGACTGACTTAAGAGGATAAATGTCAGGGATATTGAGTTCTGAATTCCTGACTCAGTGAAAGGGAGTGCTATTGTCAGCGTTATTCTGCATTGTAAATAAAAAATGATAGGTAATGGGATGCTAGCCTCTGATGTTATCCAGTTACCCTTTTTGTTATCTTGCTTATTTGTCATGACTTCACTACATTACATCTTCTCTCATTTTATTCCTTGTTCTCACTATTTAGTTTAAAGCTATCTCCACCACCCTTGTTTATATGACTTATCAAAACACTGGTCACAGTGCAGATGAAGGCTCTCCTAAAAGTATTGTTTTCACTAACCCCATCATGCCAGTGCCCTATGAATCAAAATCCATTTCTCTCACATCAGTCTTTGAGCCACACTAATTGTTCATAACCTGAAAGCAGAATTTCTTTCCTAGCCATATATATGATATTTGTACCTATACAGATTATGACAATTTAGCATCCCTATCCCATTGTAAGTTCCTCTCCATCTCTGAGTAGTCGTACCAAATCCTATCACAGGGTGGACAATACAGCCTTCGGGACATTTGCTCTTGGCTGCAGTGAACTGAAGAATCAGGGGGCGACAGAGACATCACTGAGATACATTCTGGGAGACGGCACTGCAATCACAATGACTGGGGAACGGATAGTGACAGGACACCCTCCCTGATTGATGTGCGGGAGAGCATCTAATCAGAGGGTGGCAAAGATGTTACTGAGAGGAATTCTTTGAGATGGCACTGCAGTCACCACGACTGGTATGATTATTGCAGAGGAACTGGTGTTAGGGAGTGGTTAAGCCTGAAACACTAAATCGATGTAGTGTTCCCTCTCGAACTTCCTCTATCAAAAATATGACACTTTGAGAAGGACAGACAAGGTAAAATTTATATATTTTTTGAAATGTACAAAGACGGTTAGGGCAGTTGTACGTTCCTCCTGCCAAATATGGGATATCAGGGAGCAGTCTCGTGTCCCTGACAATGACACCTGCAGGAAGTGTGACCAGTTGCAGCTTCTCATTGACCATATGTTTAGATTGGAGAAGTAGCTGGACATAATTTGGTGCAGACAGGAGACAGAGAGAGTGATAGGCACTGTTTGAGGAAGATGGTCACACTATACAGATCCACACAGATAGATGAGTGACTGCCAGGAGAGGCAGGCAAGTAGTGCAGGAGTTTCCTGTGTCTATTCCATTTTGGATACTGTTGGGGGGAATAGCCTCTCAGGGGATAGTACAAGTAACAGCCAGGCCTGTAGCTCCACAACTGGTCGTGCTGTAGAGCAGGGTGGGGCCACAAATAAGAAACTAAGATGATGTGTTGCCTCCCTGGTGCCATAGTCCTTGAGGTCTCTGAGCAGGTACAGAATTCTTGAAATGGGAGGGAAAACAGACAGAAGTCATTGCCCACATTGGCACAATGACATAGGTAGGAAGAAGGAAGACATCCTGCAATGACAATTCGAGGAAGCTAAAAAGCAGGACCATCAGGGTAGTAATTTTAGGATTACTACCCATTCCATAGGTAGTGAGGCTAGGAACAGAGAGAGAGAGTACAGTTGAACATGTGGCGATAGAGCTAGTGTAGAAAGGAGGGCTTTAGATAAATGGATCATTAGAATGTTTTCTGGGGAAAGTGGGGCCTGTACAAGAAGGATGGGCTGCACCTGAACAGGAGGGGCACCAATATCCTGGGTGGGAGTTTTGCTAGAGCTTTTCAGGAGGGTTGAAACTAGTATTGTGGGGCCTGGGAACTGGAAAAGGCCAGCAAGTGCAAAGACTAGGGACAAAAGTGAGATTGAGATATGAATAGTGCAGAATAAGAACAGGCAGAGGGAAGTCACGGGGCTCAGAGAGGCTGGGAGTTCTGGAGTGTATTTACTTCAAATCAAGAGGTATAACAGGTAAGACAGATGAACTGCGAGCATAGATTACTGCATGGAATTATAATCTTATCGCCATTATAGACATATGATTAAAGGAGGGACAGAACTGGCAACTCAACCTTCCAGGATATCGCTGTTTTAGATGGGACAGAAAGAGATGCAAAGTTACATTCTGATTAGGGATCACATTACAGCTGCATTGAGGGAGGACACATCGGAAGGATCTTACAGTGATGCATTATGGGTGGAACTCAAGAATAGGAAGGATGAAATCACAGTTTTGGGAGCTTTCTATACAGCTCCCGACAGCCCAGGGGAAACAAAAGCAGATATGCAGTCAGATACTAGTGACTTCAACTTTCCTCTTATAGACTGGGACTCACTTTGAGCCCGGGGCTCAGACAGAGAGCAATTTGTTAGATGTGTCCAAGAGGGTTTTCTGAGACAATATATTCACAATCAAACAAGAGAGGAGGCCATAATAGTCTTGGTATTAGGGTATGAGCCAGGACAGGTGATTAACATTTTAGTAAGAGACCATTTTGGGCTTAGTGACCACAACTCCATAAGAACGACGACCAGTCATGGACAAAGGCCAAGAGTGGCCCTCAAGTGAGTGTGTTTAATTGGGTAAGAGTCAGTTACATCCAAATTAGACAGCAACTGGAGACTGTTGCCTGGGAGCAGTTATTTGAAGGCAAATCTATGTCGGGCATGTGGGAGGCTTTTAAAGACCAGTTGATGAAAGTGCAGGGCAGTCCTGCAAAACTGAAGGATAGGATTGGCAGGGTTCAGGAACCATGGATGACAAGGGGAATTGTAAGCTTAGTCTAAAGGAAAAAGGAACCATGCAGCTACGAATTGACAAAGCCCTTGAGGAGTATAGAGAAATTAGGAAGAAACTTAAATGCGGAATTGGAAAGTATAAAAGGGGCTATGAAATGTCTTTAGCAAACATAATCAAAGAGAATCCCAAGGCTTTTTATGCATATATTAGATAAAGAGAGGATCAAGGGGAAGAGTCGGCCCACACAAGGTCAAAGGAGGGAAGTTGTGCGTACAGCCATTGGAAGTGAGAGAGCTCCTTTGTATCAGTATGAAGTTGAGATCAGGGATAAGTGTGTTGATACTCTAAGAATGCAGTATATTGAAGTAAGGTGCTGCATTCAGGTAGACAAGTCCCCAGGTCCAGGTGGGATCTATTTGAGGTTACTATAAGAGGCAAGGGAAGATATTGCTTTGGTTTTAGCAGATATCTTCACATACTCTGACCACAAGCAAGGTTCCAGAGGACTGGAGATTAGCCAATGTTGTTCTCTTGTTTAAAAAATGAAGCAGGGCTAATCCAGGAAATTATCGGCTGGTAAGCCTGGCATCTGTGGTGGGGAAGCTCTTGGAGAAGATATTGATGGACAAGATATATGCACATTTGGAGGAAAATTGACTAGTTAGTGACAGGTTTTGAATGGGGAAGATCATGTCTCGCCAATCTGATGAATTTTTTGAAGAGAGAATAGCTGTGAATAGAGTCTAAATGGATTTTAGTCAGGCATTTGTTAAAGTCCCACGTACAAGATTGTAAAAAATATTAAAATCACATGGGGTTTAGGTTGGGCTGGTTAGATGGATACAAAACTGGCATGGTCATAAAAGACAAAGATTAGTGGTAGAAGGGTGTATTTCAGAATGGAGACCGGTAACTAGTGGTGTACCACAGCAATCAGTCTTCGGTCCTGTGCTGTTTGTAGTATTCATAAAGGATCAAGAGGAAAATGTGGGTGGTCTGAATAATAGATTTGCAGATGACACAAAGATTGGTGGAATTGCAATCGATGCTAGCAAGATTGGAGTTGGAGCTGTACTACTACAGGAAGATGATGATGGAATTGTACAGCCAATCGGTTACTTTTCAAAGAAATCTAATACCCACCAGAGCAAATACTCTATGATGGAATAGGAATTATTGCATTTGGTATTAGCCTTAAAACATTTTAATGTTTATGTGAGGAACAATGTGTTGGAGACAATTGTGTACATGAATCAAAATCCTCTTACATTCTTGGAATGATTTAAAGACAAGAATATGAGATTGTTTTGTTGGAGTCTTATAGAGTCATAGAGTCATAGAGATGTACAGCATGAAAACAGACCCTTTGGTCCAACCCGTCCATGCCGACACGATATCCCAACCCAATTAAGTCCCACCTGCCAGCACTCAGCCCATATCCCTCCAAACCCTTCCTATTCATATACCCATCCAAATGCTTCTTAAATATTGTAATTGGACCAGCCTCCACCACATCCTCTGGCAGCTCATTCCATATACGTACCACCCTCTAAATGAAACGGTTGTCCCTTAGGTCTCTTTTATATCTTTCTCCTCTCACCATAAACCTATGCCCTCTAGTTCTGGAATCCCCAACCCCAGGGAAAAGACTTTGTCTATTTATCCTATCCATGCCCCTCATAATTTTGTAAACCTCTATAAGGTCACCCCTCAGCCTCTGACACTCCAGGGAAAACAGCCCCAGCCTGTTCAGCCTCTCCGTATGGCTCAAATCCTCCAACCCTGGCAATATCCTTGTAAATCTTTTCTGAACACTTTCAAGTTTCACAACATCTTTCCAATAGAAAGAAGACCAGAGTTGCATGCAATATTCCAACAGTGGCCTAACCAATGTCCTGTACAGTAGCAACATGTCCTCCCAACTCCTGTACTCAATACTCTGACCAATAAAGGGAAGCATACCAAACACCTTCTTCACTATCCTATCTACCTGCGATTCCACTTCCAAGGAGCTATGAATCTTCACTCCAAGGTCTCTTTGTTCAGCAACACTCCCTAGGACTTTACCATTAAAGATTATATTAGACTTAGATTAGATTAGACTTACAGTGTGGAAACAGGCCCTTCGGCCCAACAAGTCCACACCGACCCACCGAAGCGCAACCCACCCATACCCCTACATTTACCCCTTACCTAACACTACGGGCAATTTAGCATGGCCAATTCACCTGACCCGCACATCTTTGGACTGTGGGAGGAAACCAGAGCAAACCCACGCAGACACGGGGAGAACGTGCAAACTCCACACAGTCTGTCGCCTGAGTCGGGGATTGAACCCGGGTCTCAGGCGCTGTGAGGCAGCAGTGCTAACCACTGTGCCACCGTGCCACCCACAAAGTGTATAAGTCCTGCTAAGATTTGCTTTCCCAAAATGCAGCACTTCGCATTTATCTGAATCAAGCTCCATCTGCCACTTCTCAGCCCATTGGCCCATCTGGTCAAGATCCTGTTGTAATCTGAGGTAACCTTCTTCGCTGTCCTCCAATTTTGGTGTCATCTGCAAACTTACTAACTGTACCTCTTATGCTCGTATCCAAATCATTTATGTAAATGTCAAAATGTAGAGGGCCCAGCACTGATCCTTGTGGCACTCCACTGGTCACAGGCCTCCAGTCTGAAAAACAACCCTCCACCACCACCACCCTCTGTCTTCTATCTTTGAGCCAGTTCTGTATCCAAATGGTTAGTTCTCCCTGTATTCCATGAGATCTAACCTTGCTAATCAGTCTCCCATGGGGAACCTTGTAGAATGCCTTACTGAAGTCCATATAGATCACATCTACTAATCTGCCCTCATCAATCTTCTTTGCTACTTCTTCAAAAAGCTCAATCAAGTTTGTTGTTACAGACTTTTAATTTACAAATTGTACATATTCTGTGTTTGGTTAGAATGTGGTAGCACATGCATTATCACAGATTTAACGGATAAAGTATGGATAAGATTGAACAGATGCCAATGTTATATGTGCACAGAAATTAATATGAACTTACATTAATATCCTATGTATTTCATTGTAATGGGGTTATGAATTAGAAAAATAAACTGAAGCCATCATTCTATTATAATGGTTCTTTTTTTAATGAAGGGAGAGGTATTATGAAGTTGAAAGTATGTACTGTACCTTTAAGATAGTGAAAGCTTTTGCATTGAGAGCTTACAAGCACCTGTCACATAACTGACTAGCAGTCTCAGAGTGTACTGGAAAATTGAAAATATGTAACATTTGGCTGTAAACTTGATACTTCTGTTGTTTTGACCATAATTCAAATCTAACCTATCAGTTTAAATTATGCCCCAGGGTACTAAAATCCAATTGAGTTTGAATTTATTGTTTTTGCCGACTTCAAACCAATGAGATGATTCCAATGTTAGCAATATAAAAGAAGCAGACATTTTGACAGTTAGACAGAGAATAACTGCCATCAAGAGACTGCCATTCAAAATATGCTATATCAAAGGTACATTTTTCCCACGAAACATCTCTGTAGCAAAAGGCCAAAGATGACCCAGTGAGATCCGCAGGCACCAATGATGACAGTCACTGTGTGGTTTTAAAGTTAAACTGATGTAATTTTAATACAGGTTTTTATTGGATCAGTATGTTGTTATAGAGGTGGAGATAGATAACAAACCTTTAAGAGAAAGGAGGCTTAGAGTTGTAAATAGTTGTTGTTTAATGTTCACTTTAGAGTTGAACAATAAATTGTTTTTTTCTTTAAATAGTGGAATTTGGGAGTTCTCTGTCACTTATACTTTAACAGATTATGAGATGAGGTGAGCTTTTTTGTGTGTTTGGTTTAATTAGCAGAAGGCTTAACTACTCTGTCGTACCAATTAGGTTCTCTGTTGTTTGTAGTGTATATAAATGATCTAGAGGAAAATATGTGTAGTCTGGTTAGTAAATTTGCAGATGAAATGAAGATTGGTGAAATTGGTGATAATGCCGATGGTTGTGAATATAACATCTTGTAGATACAACAGGAAGTTGATGGTTTGGCAACTTAAGCACAGAAATGGCAGATGGTTTTTAATCCAGACAAATGCAAGATGATGCATTTTGGAGCATCAAATTTAGGTGTGAATTATATGGTAAATGGCAGAACCCTTCAGGACATAAACATACAGACAGAACTGGGCATGCAGGTCCACAGTTCCCTAAAAGTGCAACACAGGTGGCCAGGGTGATTAAGAAGGCACGTGGCATGCTTGTTTTCATCAGCTGGGGTATGTTGCAGCTGTATAAAATGCTTGTTAGGCTGCAGTTGGAGTATTGTGTGCAATTTTGGTCACCACAATACCAGAAGGACATGTAAGCATTGTAGAGAGTGCAGAGGAAGTTCACAAGAATGTTGCCTGGTCTTGACGGCATTGGTTATGAGCACAGATTAAAAAGACTAGGATTGTTTTCACTGGAAAGACAGTGGCTGAGAGGTGACTTAGTAGAAGTCCACCAAATTACGAGAGACATTCATAGGGTGGATAGTCAGACACTTTTTCACAGGGTTGATGTTTCAATTACAAGTAGGCACTCTCTCATGCAGAGAGTGGTAGGAGCCTGGAACGTACTGACAGGAGAGATGGCTGAAGCAGGCATGCTAATGACATTGAAGACATCTGGATGGTTACATGAATATGGAGGGAATAGAGGGTTATGGACCTAATAAAGCCAGAAAGCTTGCTTTTCAGTTTAGTTAGGACATGAAGGTCAGCACAGGCTTGGAGGGCCAAAGAGCCTATTTTCTGTGCTGTACTTCTCTTTGTTCTTTGTTCTCTTTGTATCAATCCCACTTAAGGGAAACCCTTATTTCAAACTGGTTTGATTACTTTCCTTCAATCTTTGCACTTGCTAAATCATCGAGGAACTTGCAGATTAGTACCCATGACTGAATGTATACTGCAAGATATTGATAAATATGTACATGGCATGAAATTGTGTTGCAAATATCACTGCTTAGATTGACTCAGTAACTGCAGTTTTCATCACCTCAAAGACTTTATAGGCAAATATCAGTACTTGCGTAGTAAATCACACTACATTTAGTATGTGTAGGACTTAGTGGATGCTGTCAATGGATGTCATACTGCACTGAGTCACCTTTCTTCCATGGAATAAAAGGGAACATAACAGCATGGTTACAAAGGTGATTGTGTGACAGGAAACAGAGAGTAATGATTAGCAGAAGCTTTTCAGATGAGGCAAAAGTATAAAGTGTTGCTCTCTGGGACAGTAGAATGCTGGCCCATTGTTCTTCTTGGCATGTATTAGTGAACTTGGGTGTCTGGGGTACAATTTCCAAATTTGCAGATGACATAAAATTTAAAAGTACTGAGATCTGTGTCATGCATAGGGGTAGACTTCAAATGGGGAGATGAAGCTTGTGGACTGGATCAACATGTGGCAGCTGAAAGTAGCATGAAGTTGCAGATTTTGGTAGGGAATATGTGAAAAGGTCAAGTAAAGAGTACAATTCTAATGCAGGAGTATATTACACAATTGTTGAAGGTAATGGAAGGTTAGAGAGTGATAAATAAGTTAAACAGGACGTAGTACATTACAGCTATCCAGAGTACAAAAGTAAAGAGGTGACGATGAACCTTTATGAAACACTTATTCAGCCTCAATAGAATATTGTGTCCATATCTGGGCACCACATTTTAGGAAGCATGTAAAGGCTTTAGAAGCAGTGCATAAATTATTTTTAAAAAATTTCTTCAAGGTTTAAAACTTCAGTAACTTGGATAAATTGGAGAAGCTAGGATTACCTTCCTTAGAGAAGTGAACGTTGAAAGTAAATTTCACATAGGTGTTCAAAGTCGTCGGGATCCAGACAGAGAGGACAGTATGGAGAAACTATTCCCACAGGAAGAAGGGGTTGAGAAACAGAACACCAAGTTAAGATGAAGGGTAAAAAAAGAAATGACCCAAAGGGTGGGTTTTTTTTGTAAGTAGTGTCTACTATCAGGAATGAGCTTCCTCAGTGTACAATGGAGCTAGGGTGTGGAATTAAGACTACCTGATTTGCATTTGCAAGAACCAGTACAGCCACAAATGGGTCGCATGGCCTCTTCAGATAACCATTCTAGGGATAGAACCTTGTGATGCATCTGGGACTGGTCAAGCAAGGCCAAGAGGGAATGTAATTGATTGGGAGACCAACAATCAACTTACTGACAGTGAGATAAAACTAAAATATTACTTACAGGTACACTTGAAAATGGGTTGATTTCCCTGAAAGGAAGTGTAAGCTCACCTTTTTTTGCAAACAAAATGTAAAATCTGGTGATGGGGATGAGGAGGTACTCCATAAAATCCATACAGTGTAGAATGAGTCTATTCAACCCAATGATCCTACAACACCCTTCTGAAGAGCTTTCCAACCAGAGCCATCCCATACCCTATTCCTATAACCCTACATTTCCCATAGCTAATGCACCTAACTCACTATTATGAAGGTGAAGGCATTTACTGTACTTTTAAGAGAGAGTGAAATCTGTTTTGCACTGAGAGCTGCAGGTACCTGTCTTGTGATTGACTAGCAGTTTCAGAGTGTACTGAAAATTGAAAATATGTAACGTTTGGCTATGAAACATCTTGAGTTTTGGTTTCTATTTTTAAAACAATTTGAATTGAACTAATCAATTTAAATTATGTCCAAGGATACTAAACAAAATCGATATTGAATTATTTTTGCTGACATCAAACCAATGAGATTACCTGATGCTGGGAGAATAAAGAAGCAGATATTTTGACAGTTAGACAGAGAGAAACCAACTGCCAATGCCAGAATAACTACCAGCAATGCACTCTCTATCAAAGGAACCTTTTTCATATGAAACACCTTTGTCGCAAAAGACCAAAGACAACTTAGGAAGATCAACAGCCAGATGAAGACAGACGCTGACAATGAAAGCCACTGTGTGGCTTTGAAGTTAAATTGATGTAATTTTAATCAGAACAGCATATCATCATTGAGTGGAAGGTAGATTACAAACATTTAAGAGAAAGGAGGCTTAAAGTGTTAAATCGCTCTTGTTTAATATTCATTTTAAGATTTAAAGAATAAATTGATACTTTTCTTTAAATATTGGAATTTGGGAGTTCTCTGTCACTCCTACTTTAACATTTTACGGGGCAAGGTCAGCTTTTCTGGATGTTTAGTTTAATTAGCAGAAGGTTTTCCTGCTGTGTCATCACACCTACACATCCCTGAACACTATGGTCAATTTATTATCAACCAATCCACCTAACCGGCACATCTTTGGACTGTAGGAGGAAACCAGAGCATCTGGCAGAAACCCACGCAGACACATAGTTCACATAGGCAAAAGTGAGGACTGCAGATGCTGGAAACCAGAGTGTAGATAGAGTGGTGCTGGAAAAGCACAGCAGGTCAGGCAGCATCCGAGGAACAGGAAAATTGATGTTTCGGGCAAAAGCTCTTTTTCAGGAATAGAGCTGATTCGTATTCCTGATGAAAGGCGTTTGCCCAAAACATCGATTTTCCTGCTCCTCAGATTCTGCCTGACCTGCTGTACTTTTCCAGCACCACTCTAATCTAAACATAGTTCACATAGACAGTCATCTGAGGGTGAAATTGAACTCGAGTCCCTGGCGTTATGAGGCAGTAATGCTAACCATTGAGCCACCATGCTGCCTAGGTTGTTTAAAGATGCAATGATTGAGATCAAGTGGAAGCATACTATGGGGCACACAACAGGGAGTCTGCATAAGGGTTGGAGAGTGGGATATAGGGGCACAGAGTCAGACTGACGGAGGCAAGAAATATGAGGCAAGGAGGCTGGTCGGGGTGGGAACAATTCTGGGAAGTGAAGAAAGATTGAGGAAAGGAGGAATGGAGAAATGACAGGGTAGGGAGGCTGGTCAAGTGAAGGAATAGTCTGGGGCAGGGAGGCTGGTGAGTGACAGAAGGACTCAAGGGTAGTGAGGTGGACAGGGACAGAAGGTGAGGATGTAGGCACATGTAAGAGAAGGCAGGGCTTTGGATAGTAAATGTTGTAGCCCTGTGAATGGGTGGGAGGGAAATTTCTGGGCACAGATAGTTAGAAAGATGGCTAGAAAGCACAGGTTCAATTATGACTGTAGTGGCGTCCTGTAGGTTGATCTGATAGTATTACGAAACAGAAGATACAGTGAAATTCCATGACCTCATTTGGTGTGGGCTGGTCACAAAAGCAGTCAAAATTATTGTATAGACACAAAACAAAGAACTGCAGGTGCTAGAGATTTGGAACAAAAACAGGAAATGTGAGAGAAACCCAGCAGTTTTGACAGCATCTCCAGAGAGAAAAAAAGGTAACAGTTTGAGACTAGAGATCAGACTCAGAACAGTGTTCATCTCCTTTATGCGATAAAAACTACAGAGACTGTTTACTCGAGAGTGGACAAGAAAAATCACTGACAGTAAAACACCCTGTTGGACATAAATCATGGTGGTAGCCACATTTGTCTGTAAAAGACTCCAGATTTAATCAAGAGACATTGAGGCTCAGTGAGGCATCAAGAAATCTCTCGGTTTATTCCTAGATCCTAGCTACAAGATGAATTCATATATTGGGAGGTAAGGGTTGCCCACAAATATACAGCTTAGAAAGCAGAAAATGGCACACAAAGGAATGCATGCCAACTGCAGCAATTGAGAAACAAAGGAGATTAGAAAAAAACAATAAAAAACAAAGTGCTGGAAAAGTTCAGCTGGATGGGCAGCTTCTGAAAACAGAGAAACAAAGTTAATTGTCTGAGTCCAGGCACTCCTTGGAACTGAAAACAGTTGATAAAGTTGTCATTTTTATGCTGGTGTTGGGAAGGATGGTACAAGTGGAAGAGAAAGGCAGATCAAGAAAAGATAAAGTGAGATTAGAGATTAAATGTACCATAAACAAAATATAAATTGAGTGGTAATAGTTTTAGAGAAGATAAGACATCAATCCAGAGGAGATGCTCATGATAAAATAAAGATGAGTTCTCACTAAAATACAAGATAAACACATTTGACAAAAGGTGTCCTTTTATTTAGCAACACTCAAGTTCTGCACCATTTTCTAGAGAACTTTCTGTAACTTTTAAAAACTGCCCTTGCCTTTCTGTCTATATTGACATCCTTTTCCACTTAGTTTTAATTTTATTAGTTTTGTTGGTGTGTGTTTGATACCCCATTTTATTCTTTTTGGAGGATAGTAGGTAATAAAATTTCTTTCACTCAAGAACGTGGGGATTTTCTTCAATTTTCATTATGAGTCAAATAACTTATTTTTATATTTACATTACAGGGCCAAGAATCCTGGTTCGATTCTACCCTTAGATGATTGTCTGTGTTTAGTTTGCGCATTTTCTGAATCTGCGTGGGTTTCCTCCAGGTACTCCAGTTTTCTCCAACAGCCCAAAGGTGTTTGTGTTGGGACTGGCCATGCTAAATTGCCCATCATGGATGTGCAGGGTTGAACAGGATAATGCAGGTTTAAAGGGACAGGGTAGGAGAGTGGGTCTGAATGGGATGCTCTTCGAAGAGTCAATGTGGACTCAATGGGCTAAATGGTCTGCTTCCACACTGATCAGACTTGAAAGTGGGTAAATATCTGGACCCAAATAAGATTGTTGGGAGGTTGTACTACTGCACACCAGCTCCCTGGTTCTGACACTGGGCTTATTTCATGAAATGTGGTGTGGTGAAAAACTGAGGAGGCATATGCTTCAGAGGCAAAGGAAATTCTGATTTTATTAAAACAAGTAAAATTGAAAATTTGTACAATAACTGAAAAATAATATTTTTAAAAAACCCAATGTTATGGATCAAGCAAAGTGAGACTTATCTGACAGCTAACTAGCACCCCAATTAACCCTTGCAGCCCCAACTTGGTACTGTGAGTTTAAAATTACAGAGAGCTGTTAATTACTGGGTGACGAGGAAAGGAGTGGGGGAGGGGGAGATGAAAGAAAGGGAGAAAATGCCAATCCCAGGATCCTATCCTGCTTCCCTTCCCCAGGAGGGGTCTGGTGGTCCCTGTACCATCGGTCTCAAAGCCCACCCTTCCTACCCCAACTGAACTTGGACAGAAGGTCTCGATAGCCTAATGCTCATCCCTGAAGTGCAAACAGTTTCAATTTGCACTCATCCACAGTCTCTCGCTGGGGTGGGCTCTGCTGCGGACGATGAACATTGATTCTTCTGTTGCCTTGGATGGTATTGGACGATGCTGGCTCTGCCCCTGTTGGTATCTTGGCTCTCTAATTGTTTCTTGTCAGTATGTAGAGATTCGTGGTTGAGAAGAACGTTTGCTGTCTTTCTTTCCTTGAGTCTGTGATGGTTGCAGTCTGTGACTCACTGTGACTGACTGTGGCTGATTCTCTTGACCCTGGTCGAAACTATCATTGAACTAAACCTTCCTTAGAGATCAGAGTTGCCCAGTTTTACTGACTATCAGTTCCCCTTATCTCCCACCAAATATGGATTTGATTACTGAACTGTTCCTCCTCCTCTCGGGGCTGAATGAGTCTCCTTATTATTAAAAAGAGATGTAACCGGTTCTCCGATTAAAGCAAATGGGTTTCCGATAGATTTGAATGTCTAGTATCTCTCTTGGATAGATGTAGGTTAAAATTTTACTGATAGTGCAAGGCCTTCACATTTAAAGGCAAACAGGTTTTCATGTAGTACAGTATTTCTGGAATGTTCAGTATCTCTTAAAAATCATATGACATTAAGTTATAGTCTAACAGGTTTATTTAGAAGTACAAGCTTTTGGAGTGCCAAATCAAAACTTGCAAAAGGTAAAAACTAGGACTGCAGATGCTGGAAACCAGATTCTAGACTAGAGTGGTGCAGGTCTTTACTCTATGCTACTTTCTCCCCACCCCCACCCTCCTCTCATTTATCACTCCACCCTGCAGGCACTCTGCCTCTATTCCTGATGAAGGGCTTTTGCCTATTTTGTCAATTTTCCTACTCCTCAGATGCTGCCTGAACTGCTGTGCTTTTCCAGCACCATTCTAATCTAAAATCAAAACTTGCAACCCATTCTAAAAGATGAAAGACTTAACAGCCATCTAGATTTGTTCTCCAAAAGCTTGTACTTCTAAATAAACCTGTTGGACTATAACCTGGTTTTGTGTGATTTTTAACTTTGTCCTCCCCAGTCCAATAACGGCACCTCCACAATATCTCTGTGTTCCAAGCAAACTGAATAAAAGTTTAATGGTTTTGTATTTTTGTAGGCTTCAGAATGTCTCAGTTGCTTTCTCTGCAGGTTGGTGTTTGTTGTCTTTACCTGAGGTGTCTGTGGGGGTCTTCCTTTAATTTTCAAGCTATAAACCCCTGTTCCAGACAGCTGTCCCTGGGCTTACACATTGCCTAGTCTGTCGCAGCAAGAGAGCTCAGGTGAATTTTAGTTGAAATGTGAATTCCACAAACTCATGTCCCAAGTTCAGAGAATTTTAATCCCGGGCATGTGGTGGGAATTTTGCCCCACCTTGCAAGATTTATCCCAGGCTGCTGTGGGAGGTAAGAGAGGAGAAAGCAGGACCCCTGACATTCATTTTCAAATTCTCTCCAGCAAGAGAAGAGGTGCCAGAGGACTAAAGGAAAGCTTCTGTAGTACTATTATTCAAGAACTAAGTAGGGACAAACCAGGGTCAATGAATCAAATAACCGTGGTAAGGAAATTAACAGAGAGAAAAAAAAATCAGAGAAACAGAATTAATCTCCACTTGGAAAGATAATGGTTAACCAAGGGTAATCCCAGAAAAAAGATTGACTCATTTTTGTTTTTAAATTCTATTTCTATAGTCTCATTGATGATATCTCAGAACGTTCCTCCAATTTCTATTGTAGTATTTGACTCCTTGGTCAATATTGCTACACCAAGATCTCTTTTATGCCTCCCTCTCTTCCCAACTTATCTAAAGATTTTATATCCCAGAACATTGGGGTGCCATCTTGTCCCTCCCTCAAACATAGATCATAGACTCATAGAGTCCTACAGCATGTAGACAGGCCTTTTGGCCTAAATTGGTCCATGCTGACCAAAATGACCATCCATGCTAACATCATTTCCCTGCACTTGGCCCATTTCTTTCTAAGCCTTTCCTACCCATGTATTTGTTCACATGCCTTTTAAATGTTGTTAATGTACCTGCCTCAACAACTTCTTCTGGCAGCTCATTCCATATGTGTACCACCCTCTGTGTAAAAAAGTTGCCTTTTATTCTTTCCGCTCTAACATTAAACTTAGGCCCTCTCGCCTCTGATTCCCTGACCCTGGGAAAGAGACTGAGTGGATTCGCCCTATCCCTATCCCTTATGACCTTATACACTTCTAAAGATCTCCCCTCAGTCTCTTAAAGAAGAAAAAGTCCTAGCTTAAGCAATCTCTCCCTGTAACTCTCTGTGATAACAATGATGTAAATTGCCATGCAATAATCAACACCCTCAATTCATCTGCTTTACTTGCAAGACTCCCATTAAAATAAGTTCCAACTAACCTTGCTATACACTTTCAAAACTGACTTGGTGGTTCATCTATATTTGTTTATGCATCTACCCTGACTATATCTCCATTTTGTATCCCATTCTCTTGCCAAATTTAATTAAACCCCAACCAGCCGCAATAGCAGATATCCTGAAAAGATGCTCCCAATTAGATACAATGCATTGGATTTGTGCAGGTCCAACCTTCCTCAGAAACAGACCCAAGCATGTAAAATTCTCCTTCCTGTTTAAGTTCTTCAGCCATACATTCATCTACTCTATCTATTCATATGCTCATTAGTACTAGAAGTAATTTAGAGATTACAATTGCTGAGTTCTTGCTTTTCAATCTGCTTTCCAGCTTCCCACATTCTTGTTACAGCCCCCTCTATGTAAAGAGTAGAGTAGCTTTTATATGTCATTTCTACCATATATAACTTATACAGTAAAAATGAGTCAGCGTTCCTCCAGTACAGAGGGTCCAGGGTGGTTATCTTTAGTTTGCTTCCAGTTTCTCGGGCTGGAGAGGCCAGGAACAGGGAGGTAATGGACTTGAATATGTGGCTGGGGAACTGATGCAGGAATTCTTGGATCACTGGGGTATGTTTTGCGGTAAGGATAAATTACACAAGAGGGACGGGTTGCACCTTAATAGGTGGGGGACCAGCATTCTGGCAGGCAGGTTTGCTACTGCAACACAGCTGCATTTAAACTAAATAGCGGGGGGTGGGGGGAGGGGGGGGAGGTGGAGGGGACAAACTGGAAGTTTAAGGAAATTGAAGGGAAAGTTAGAACAAGAGAAGTCAAGAAAAACAATAGTATCAGTGGAGCAGAAAACTCAAAAAGGGATCATGCTGTAAGGTTGAGTGATATAAGGACTGAGGGACTGATAGGAAGGGTGAGGGCAGTAACAAATTAAAAATATTATATATGAATGCATGAAGCATTGGAAATAAGATGGATGAGCTTGAGGCTCATTTGGAAATTGGCAGTTACAATGTTGTGGGGATAACGGAGACGTGGCTTCAAGTGGACAGGGTCTGGAAAATGAATATTCAAGGCTATACGTGCTATCGTAAGGACAGACTGACGGGCAGAGGGGATGGGATGGCCCTGTTGGGAAGGGATGATATTCAGTCCCTTGCGCGGGAGGACCTAGAATCAGGGGATGTAGAGTCAGTATGGATAGAGCTGAGAAACTCTAAGGGTAGAAAGACCCTCATGGGAGTTATCTACAGGTCCCCAAACAGTAGTCTGGATGTAGGGTTTAAGTTAAATAAAGGAGCTGAAATTGGCCTGTCGCAAAGATATTACTACAGTTGTTATGGGGGATTTCAACATGCAGGCAGACTGGAAGAATCAGGATGGTAGTGGACCCCAAGAAAAGGAGTTTGTAGAGTGCCTCTGAGATGGATTCTTAGAACAGCTGGTGCTGGAGCCTACCAGGAGAAGGCAATTCTGGATCTGGTGTTGTGCAACAAACCGGATTTGATCAGGGACCTTGAAGTAAAGGAGCCATTAAGAGTTAGTGACCATAATACAATAAGCTTTAATCTGCAATTTGAAAGGGAGAGAGTACAATCGGAAGTGACAATATTTCAGTTGAAAAAAGGGAACTATGGAGCTATGAGGGAGGAACTGGCCAAAGTTCAATGGTGCAATACCCGAGCAGGGATAGCAGTGGAGCAACAATGGCAGGTATTTCTGGGTATAATGCAGAAGATGCAGGATCAGTTCACTCCAAAAAGGAAGAAAGATCCTAAGAGGAGGCAGGAATGGCCGTGGCTGATGAGGGAAGTTAAGAAACATATAAAGTCAAAAGAGAAAAAGTATAACATAGCAAAGATGAGTGGGAAAATGGAGGACAGGGAAGCTTTTAAAGAACAACAGAGGATTACTAAGAAGGAAATAAGCAGAGAAAAATGAGGTACGAAGGTAAACTGGCCAAAAATATACAGGAGGATAGTAAAAGCTTTTTTGGGTATGTGAAAGGAAAAAAAAATGGTTAAGACTAAAATTGGGTCCTTGAAGACAGAAACGGGTGAATATATTACAGGGAACAAAGAAATGGCAGAAGAGTTGAATTGGTACTTCAGATCTGTGTTCACTGGGGAAGACACAAGCAATCTTCCAGAGGTAACAGTGGCTGAAGGACCTGAACTGAAGGGAATTTATATTTGCTAGGAAATAGTGTTGGAGAGATTGTTGGGTCTGAAGGCTATAAGTCCCCGGGACCTGATGGTCTACATCCCAGGGTACTGAAGGAGGTGGCTCTAGAAATCGTGGATGCATTGATGATCATTTTCCAATGTTCTATAGATTCAGGATCAGTTCCTGCGGATTGGAGAGTGGCTAATGTTGTCCCACTTTTTAAGAAAGGTGGGAGAGAGAAAGCAGGGAATTATAGACCAGTTAGTCTGGCCTCAGTGGTGGGAAAGATGCTGGAGTCAATTATAAAGGATGAAATTACGACACATTTGGATATCAGTAACAGGATAGGTCAGAGTCAGCATGGATTTATGAAGGTGAAATCATACTTGACTAATCTTTTGGAATTTTTTGAGGATGTAACTCTGAAGATGGACAAGGAGATCCAGTGGATGTTGTGTACCTGGACTTTCAGAAAGCCTTTGATAAAGTCCCACATAGGAGGTTAGTGAGCAAAATTAGGGCGCGAATGGTATTGGGGGCAAAATACTGACTTGGATTGAAAATTGGTTGGCTGACAGGAAACAAAGAGTAGTTATAAATGGCTCCCTTTTGGAATTTTTAGATTAGATTACTTACAGTGTGGAAACAAGCCCTTCGGGCCAACAAGTCCACACCGACCCGCCGAAGCACAACCCACCCATACCCCTACCCCTACATTTACCCCTTATCTAAGGCTACGGGCAATTTAGCAAGGCCAATTCACCTAACCTGCACATTTTTGGACTGTGGGAGGAAACCAGAGCACCCAGAGGAAACCCACGCTGACACGGGGAGAATGTGCAAACTCCACACAGTCAGTCGCCTGAGTCGGGAACTGAACCCGGGTCTCTGGCGCTGTGAGGCAGCAGTGCTAACCACTATGCCACCGTGCTGCCCATGAATGGCAGGTGGTGACCAGTGGGTACCACAGGGATCAATGCTGGGACCGCAGCATTTTACAATATACATTAATGATATAGATGATGGTATTAAAAGTAATATTAGAAAATTTGCTGATGATACAAAGCTGGGTGGTAGGATGAAATGTGAGGAGGATGTGAGGAGATTACAGGGTGACCTGGACAGGCTAGGTGAGTGGACGGACGCATGGCAGGTGTAGTTTAATTTGGATAAATGTGTGGTTATTCACTTTGGTGGCCAGAACAGGAAGGCAGATTCCTACCTAAATGGAGTCAAATTAGGTAAAGGGGCAGTACAATGAGATCTAGGTGTTCTTGTACATCAGTCAATGAAAGCAAGCATGCAGGTACAGCAGGCAGTGAAGAAAGCTAATAGCATGCTGGCCTTCATGACAAGAGGAATTGAGTATAGAAGCAAAGAGGTTCTTCTGCAGCTGAACAGGGCCCTGGTGAGACGGCACCTGGAATATTGTGTGCAATTTTGGTTTCCAAATTTGAGGAAAGACATTCTGGCTATTGAGGGAATGCAGCGTAGGTTCACGAGGTCAATTCCTGGAATGGCAGGACTATTTTACATTGAAAGATTGGAGCGACTGGGCTTGTATGCCCTTGAGTTCAGAAGGCTGAGAGGGGATCTGATTGAGACATATAAGATTATTAAAGGATTGGACACTCTGGAGGCAGGAAGCACGTTTCCGCTGATGGGTGAGTCCTGAACCAGAGGACACAGTTTAAAAATAAGAAGTAGGCCATTTAGAACAGAGTTGAGGAGAAACTTCTTCACCCAGAGAGTGGTGGGTGTGTGGAATGCTCTGCCCCAGAAGGCTGTGGAGGCCCAATCTCTGGATACTTTCAAGAAAGAGTTGGATAGAGCTCTTAAGGATAGTGGAATCAAGGATTATGGGGATTAGATTAGATTACTTACAGTGTGGAAACAGGCCCTTCGGCCTAACAAGTCCACACCGACCCGCCGAAGCGCAACCCACCCATACCTCTACATTTACCCCTTACCTAACACTACGGGCAATTTAGCATGGCCAATTCACCTGACCCGCACATCTTTGTGACTGTGGGAGGAAACCGGAGCACCCGGAGGAAACCCACGCAGACACGGGGAGAACATGCAAACTCCACACAGTCAGTCGCCTAAGTCGGGAATTGAACCCAGGTCTCAGGTGCTGTGAGGCAGCAGTGCTAACCACTGTGCCACCGTGCGGCCCAAGGCAGGATAAGGCAGGAACAGGATACTGATTGAGGATGATCAGCCATAATCATAATGAATGGTGGTGCTGGCTCAAAGGGCAGAATAGCCTACTCCTGCACCTATTGTCTATTGTCTATTGTCTACATGGACAGCACAAACTATACAATTGTACACAGCTAAAGTGCATAAGAAATGTAAACACATACACAAGTTACAGTGTAACAGAAGAATGATAAATGATAGACATTTTCTAGCAGTAATGAGAGAATTTCAGATGAGAAAGAGTTCACTTATACTGTGTTAAGGAGCCTGATGACTTGGAGGAAGAAACTTGCACAGTCTGGCTGTGAAAGACCGTATGCTCCGGTTTCTGGATGAATGGGGGAGCTGTCAATGTCCTGCAGATAGTAATCGCTCTGTGCCCTCTTGAAGTCAACAACCATCTCTTTTGTTTTGTCCATGTTCAGAGACAGGTTGTTGGTTCTGCACCAGTCCATTAGCTGCTGCACCTCCTCTCTGTATGTTGACTCGTCGTTCCTGCTAATGAGACCCACTATCGTCATATCATCTGCGAACTTGACGATATGATTCAACCAATCCATCGCAATGCATACACCTATGCAGTTATCCATAGCTTCTGATTGGGGCAAGAGGTGATGGTCTTTGACACAGTGACATCATTAGCAAGTGCATTAATGTAGTATATCACTGATGCAGTGTTCTCCGCTAAGGTGATGGAATCACTGTTGGTTACCACCTCCCTGAACACACGCCAATCAATGTGTGAAAACAGTCCTGAAGAGCAAAAATGACCCCAACTGCCCAGATTTTAACCTGTTTCAGAACTGGTTTGACACGTCTGACGAGTGGTCTGTGTGCTGGGACTAGCATAGCAGAGATGTGGTCTGAGGAACCAAGGTGGTGGTTCAGAATGTTTGTGTAAACCAGATCCAGTGTGTTCTCCCCTCTCGTCACAAAGTCCACATGTTGATAGAATTTAGGGAGCACAGTTTCAGATTCATATAGTTGTCATCACCAGCCATGATAAAGAGTGTCAGGATGTGCATTTTGCAGTCCACTAACAGCCCCACACAGCTCACAGAGTGCTTCATTAGCACTGGGAGGAATATGCACCCCGACCATAAAGACAGTGGTGAATTCCCATGACAAATAAAATGTCTGCATCTAACAGGCACAAACTCCACCTCTGATGAACAGTAATTGGACACTAGCATGGAGTCTCTGCACCATTTTGTGTTGATGTAGACACACAGATCCCCACCTCATTAGGGAAACATCACACCATTCTGCTTTTTTCTCTGCTGGTCACAGAAACGTCTGTCTGTACCTCTGACTACAGAATCCCCTAACACAATTGATCTCTTGGAAGTCGACGTACCCCTCATTGCATTAGAGCCAGTCTCAATACCAGAAACTTGGCTGTTGGTGCTACATTCCCCTGAGAATCCATCACCCCCAACATTTTCCAAAACAGCATACCTGTTTGAAATGGGTACATCCACAAAAGACTTCTGTCCTAGGTGCCGACCTCTGTCACCCTTCCTGAAGTTAACACATCTATGTGACTGTATCTGAGACTTCCCCCCTTCCTATAACTGCCATCTGTCACAAACCGTTGCTGTTG
Source organism: Hemiscyllium ocellatum (assembly GCF_020745735.1). Lineage (NCBI taxonomy): Eukaryota > Metazoa > Chordata > Chondrichthyes > Orectolobiformes > Hemiscylliidae > Hemiscyllium > Hemiscyllium ocellatum. The sequence continues at coordinate 22,868,163 of NC_083416.1, read as the reverse complement.
CAAATTCCGCATCGCTTCTATCTGTCTCTTCAACCGATCCACTCGATCTGATAAGATTCGCATCCAACAGCATTTATGGCAGATATAATCAGCAGTAACCCTTAAACTCTCTTTAAACTCCCACATCTGACAAGAAGTACATATCACTGCAAAGGCCATTTTTGCTCCTTCACAATCTACAGACCCAGAAAATAACACCGTCTTGTTCCTCTACAAACACTGCACCAGGTTAAATTAATAGCTATGGCTTATATTTTCAGTTTAATCAAGAGACTTATCTCCAAAAACATTTAATCAAGAAAGAATCTATTGTACCCACTACTGCAGCCTTTCCATTGGACAGACTTAAAACAACAATTAACTTATCTGATTCTGTGCTGTGAACTTCGCCCAAAAGTTCCTCCAAGATTCGTTGAGAATTTCACTGTTTGTTAATTTTCCCAGATGCACTACGATGTCCAACGATACACGAATTTAACCAGCAAAGGCAGTAATGGTGCTGGTTCTCTCTCTCTCCAGCACTGTCCTCACCATGTGCTTCCTTTGTCTGCTCTTCTCCCTTTTAAACTGCTGTTGTTTTGACTTTTTTTTTCCAACGTTCCAAAACAATGCAACAGCATATAAAACAGTAATTACTGCTCCTGGAATTCAAGGAAATCACCTACAACACCTAAAGTACCTCAAAAAAAGGAGCAGCTCTTACAGCCAGAAATTTTGCCTGTCCTCCCTCTTGGATTACTCGGAATCACTGATCCTTAGAACCAGCTCCCAGAGTGAACAGGATGCCTAACAGTCAAAGTCATAGAGATGTACAGCATGGAAACAGACCCTTCGGTCCAAACTGTCCATGCCAACCAGATATCCCAACCCAATCTAGTCCCACCTGCCTGCACCCGGCCCATATCCCTCCAAACCCCTTCCTATTCATATAACGATCAAAATGTCTTTTAAATGTTGAAGTTGTACCAGCCTCCACTAATTCCTGTGGCAGCTCATTCCATTCCATTCCATCCCTCTGTGTGAAAAAGTTGCCCCTTAGGTCTCTTTTAAATCTTTCCCCTCTCACCCTAAACCTATGCCCTCTAGTTCTGGACTCCCCAACCCCAGGGAACATACTTTGTCAATTTATCCTATCCATGTGCCTCATAATTTTGTAAACCTCTATAAGGTCACCCCTCAGCCTCCGACACTCCAAGGAAAACAGCCCCAACCTGTTCAGCCTCTCCCTGTAGTTCAAATCCTCCAACCCTGGCAGCATCCTTGTAAATCTTTTCTGAACCCTTTCAAGTTTCGCCACACCTTTCCAATAGCAAGGAGACCAGAGTTGCACTCAATATTCCAACAGTGGCCTAACCAATGTCCTGTACAGCTGCAACATGACTTCCTAACTCCTGTACTCAATACTCTGACCAATAAAGGAAGCATACCAAATACCTTCTTCATTATCCTAACCACCTGCGATTTCACTTTCAAGGAGCTATGAACCTGCACTCCACGGTCTCTTTGTTCATCAACACTTTTTTTCTTTTTTTTCTTCCCCCAGCACTCATGTTGTGTGTGTGCAGGTGTGAGACACAGTGAAAGACTCAAGGTTGATGAATCTTTATTCAACTTCCACCACTAGGAAGCAAGGAAACACTCAAGTTGCCAGTGACAAGCAGTGCCCTTCATATCAAAGGGCAATGCTGCATAATCTCCTGTTTATCTTTTTTTCTTTTGTTGGAGTGAACCATCTCAGATACTCCTGTTTTTTTTAAAAAATCCCCACCCTACTGCCTAACTGCAGTAGTGCTCATTTTTCTCCAACACCCATGTTGTGTGTGTGCAGGTGTGAGACACAGTGAAAGATACAAGTGTACAAACCTTTATTCAATTTCCACCACCAGGAAGGAAGGAAACACCCGAGTGGCCAGTGACAAGAAGTGCCCTTCACATCAAAGGGCAATGCTGTGTGATCAAACAGTGAAGGGGAGGGCAGGGATTAAATCAAAACCCACACAGACCTATTCCCCTACCCTATACTTCCCCCTGACTAATGCACCTAACACTAACCTGCAGATCGTTGGATTGTTGGAGGAAACCAGAGTACCCAAAGGAAACTCACACAGGCACAGGGCGAATGTGCAAACTCCACACAGTCTCTCGAGGCAGGAGCCGAACCCGGGTCCCTGGAGTAGTGAAGCAGCAGTGCTAAACACTGAGCCACTGTGCTGCCCTACTGTGCCACTATGTAGTCATCCAGACTACCAGGACATCTAAGATTTCTCACACGCTGAATATGGCAAAACATTGGACGGAGCTCTCCTGTCAAAAGTATTCTCAGTCTTAAACTGACTTCCCTTACATTAACTTTACTCTCCTTTCATTATCCTACTTTGGCTTACTCATGCTACTTTGCTATCTTGGCTCTGAACAATAATACACTTTCAAATTTATAACAATTTACAGAAAGTCTCTAGCAGCAATTTTTTGTCAGCCAGTGAACTTATAGATTTTCTATAATATCACTCAAGTTCTTTTCAAACTCAGTGTGGGCTGGATCCCACACTCTTTGGCACTCAGGTAAGTTCTTGTTTGTCAGTTAGTCTCTTCTTCCAAAAAAAAGCTTTTTCATTCATAAACCTAATCAAGCCACCAGTTCGCTGTGATGTCACTTGTTGATTTGTTTTTCTCCCAAACTGGTTGTCCCCCTGAAGCAGGTACTGTTAAACCAAGGTTCTCTTACTGTTGTTTTGAAGTTGAACTACTGGGCCTCAGTCTGCTGTCTCTTCTCTTGTCATATTGAAGCTGAAGTGTTAAGCCCTCAATCCTGGGACTCAGTGTATCCTCTGTTGCCTCCTGTCTTACTGTTCTGTTGAAGTGGGAACGCTAGTGCTTGAGCTAAAGGCAAAAATGACCTAAAGCAAATTAACTTTGAACGTGTGGCCAGCATTTATGGGAAAAGGTACTGCGGTGCCACTGTTTGAAATTTACTTAGACAGTGATCCTATTATGGGTCTGACAACAGAATTGCAAAAGATTAGCATGCAGGTGCAATGAGTAACTAAGAAAGCTAAGACAATTTTATCATTTATTGAGAGGGGAATTGAAAACAAAAACAGGGAGGTTACGCTGCAGTAATACACAGCAATGCTGAGACTATATCTGGAGTACATAGTGGTCACCTTATGTAAGGAAGAATGTAAGCATTTTGGAAGTATTTCAAAGAAGGTTTACCAGATTAATATCTAATTTAGTTTGTTGCCTCACGAGGAAAAGTTGAACAGAGTACGTTCATTCATAATAACCTTGTGTTGGAATAATCATCATTAACACAATGGGAAAATATTGTATTTTGGACTATTGATATTCAACTTTCATCTGAATATACAAACTAAAAGCCAGTACAGGTCATTAAACTCCTTCAGCCTGCTCTGCTATTCACTAACATCATGGCTGATCTGATCTTGACCTCAAATCTACATTCCTACCTATTCATGATTACCATTCAAATCCTTGTTTAACAATAATCTATCTACCTCTGCCTTAAAAATATTTGTTTCCATAAACATTTTAAGATGACGGGAGAGTTCAGAGCATTATCTTCCTGTTAGACTGAAAGGTTACACTGGTAAGATTAAAGAACAATGAATGGATAATGATCTTGTGATTCTAGTCAAGAAACAACAGAATCATAATTTACATATAGAAAGTTCAAATGAATCTCTTATCAATATAAACAGTACAGGATATTCTTAATAAAAAAATCAGGAAAGCAAATAAGGGATAAGAGATAGCATTGGTAGATAATGTTAAGGATAATCCGAAGAAATTCTATAGGTACTGAGGAACCTTGATTATCCGCAGGACATGGGCGGGCTGTATTTCATTCGGTTAATTGAATGCTGGATAATTGAATGCCGGATAGCGTAATTTAGACGAGTATCAAAACCTTGTGATCTTGGCAGATAAACCAATATTCGGATAATCAAATGCCAGATAAACAAGGTTCCCCTGTACATTAAAATAAAGAGGGTAACTAGAGAAAGGGTAGGGTCCCTTAAAAAACAAAGAGGTTGTCTTTGATGGAGAGATATTAAATGAATATTTCACATCAGTTTTTACTGTGTAGAAGGGAAGAACACAGGGAAATAAATATTGATGTTTTAAAAACAGTTCACATTATAAAAGAGCAGGTTCTGAAGTTCATATAGTTCTGATCAAATGTATCTCAGAATGCTGTGGGAAGTAAGGAAGAAAATTACAAGACTCCTTGCAGAAATATTTGCATCATCTATAACCACAGGTGAGGTGTCTGAAGACTGGAGGGTGGCTAATGTTGTGCCTTTGTTTTAGAAGGATTGTAGGGAGAAACTGGGGAACGATAAATCTCTGAAATTGACTTCGGTTTGGGAAAATTGTTAGTGATTTTAAAAGATAGGATTTATAGACATTTGGAGAGGCAGAAATTGAGTCGGGACAGTCAGCCTGGTTTTATTGTGGAAAATCGTGTCTCACAAACTTGATTGAGTTTTTTGAGGAAGTTATCAAAACGATTGATGAGGATAGAGCAGTAGATGTTTGTTTACTTGGACTTTAGACAAGATTTTGACCAGATTCAATGTGGTAGACTAATTCGTAAAGTTAGGTCACATGGGATTCAGGGTGTGCATGCCAATTGAATACATAATTGGCTTAACAATAGGAGACAGAGTGTCACATATAGACAGGGTTAAAAAGACGTTTAGCATACTTGCCTTCATTGCTCAGTCCTTTGAGTATAGGAGTTGGGAAGTCATGTTGAGGATACAAGACATTGGTGAGGCCTCTTCTGGAGTACTGTGTCCAGTTCTGGTCACCCTGTTATTGGGAAGATATTATTAAGTAGGAGAGGGTTCAGAAGAGATTTACCAGGGTGTTGTCGGATATGGAAAGTTTGAGTTATAACGCCAAGCTGGATACTCTGGGACTTTTTCACTGGTGTGTAGGAGGTTAAGAGGTGACCTTAAAGTGATATATAAAATCATGAGAGACATTGTTAGGGTTAATGTTAGATGTTTTTTTCCCGAATAGTGCAAGACTAGGGGCATACTTCTAAGGTGAGAGGAGAAAGTTTTAAAAAAGAAATACGGGCAAGTTTTTTACAGAGAGGGTGGATCACTTGTGGAATGAACTTCTGAGGAAGTGGTGGATGTGGGCACATATACAACATTTAAAAGACTTTTGGGTAAGTATATGAATAGAAAAGGTTTGGAGGGATATGGGTCAGGCAGGTGAGACTAGTTCAGTTTGGAATGATGGTTGGCTGGACCGGTTGGACTAAAGTGTCTGTTTCCATGCTGTATGACTCTATGACATTATGACTCTAAAAATTCCAAAGACTCATGAACGTCTGAGCCAATGGAGTTCATCTCATCTCTATTCTAAGCAGGTGCTTCCTGTTTTTTAAAATGAATCCCAGTTCTAGATTCATCCAGAAGAGGAAACGTCTTCTCCACATTTACCATGTCAAGGCCCTTCAGGATTATATGGACTTCAATCAAATCACCTCTTTCTCTTTGAAATTTCAGCAGATATGAGCCTAGACTTTCCAATCTTTTCTCATAAGGCAATGCAGCCATTCTAAGTATCAGTGAAATAAATCTTCTCTGAACTGCCTCCAATGTTGTTACATCCTTCCTTAAATAATGTGGCAAATATTATATATAGTTCTCCTGATGTGGCCTCACCAGCGCTTTGTATAACTGATGCACACCTTCCCAAATTTTGTATTTAAGTCTCCTTGATAATAGTCTATTAGTTTTTCTAATTACTTGCTTCACTTGCATCCTAACCTTTTCCAATTGAATCATGAGGAAATCCATTTCCTCTGCATCTCAGAACTCTGTAATCTCTCACCATTTATATAAAATACATACTTTTTAATTCTTCTTGCCTAAATTGACAACTTCTTATTTTCTACATGATATTCCAATTGTTGCACATTTGCCCACTTACTTAAAGTGTCAATATTGTTGTTGTGCAAAAGAGTTGAGAATATGGTGCTGGAAAAGCACAGCAGGCCAGGCAGCATCCAAGGAGCAGAAAATTGCCGTTTCAAGCAAAAGCCCTCCTGCTCCTCGGATGCTGCCTGACCTGCTATACTTTTCCAGCACCACATTCCCAACTCTAATCTCCATCCGCAATTCTCACTTTAACCTAGTTGTGAAAAAATACCATGTATAACATATGCATGAGTAGCTCTTGCATGAAAAACTTGCCTTAAAATTGTTTCCCCTATAATGGTTTAATGCTAGACTTCTTGTGGGAGTTGCTGTATTGCAGCTTTAGCTTAGTTCACAACATTTATTCACTATATTCTTGGTCAGTATAATAACATCAGTTCACCATTTTACTGGAAGAGTACAGAACTGATTTGGCAAAGTGGTTAAATTATACTCCAGTGATTCTGATACATGTTTGTGCGCTTTTTTACAGTCTTCCCATGTTATTTAGATCACTTTCTACTTCACCTAAAAGCTGTCACTGAATAATGCAGGCAGGGGTCAGAATAATGGCATTAATGTATCTTTTCCAGCATCACAGTTCTTCATTAATAACATTGTAGGGCTATAGTGGTGATTTGGAAAATGGCTGGAGTAAGGAACAAACTGAGAAGTATAAACCACTGACAGACACATCACTGATTTTATAGAATCCTTAGTGTGGGAGCAGGCCATTTGGCCCAATGACTCACACTGACCTTGCTAAGAACATCCCAGCCAGACCCACCTTTGTACCCCATCCTTGTAACCCTGCATTTCCCATGGCTAATTCACCTAGACTGCACATCCTGGAAACTAATGGCAATTTAGCATGGCCAATCCACCTAATCTGCTTTGAACTTTGGGAGGAAACTGGAGCATACAGAGGAAACTCACACAGATACAGGGAGAACGTACAAATTCTACACAGTCACCCGAGGGCGAATTCAATTCATTATCACTAGATATTAACATGAAGGAACATTTCTTTACTGACAATAAAAGTCAATGTCAAGTGGAATGCCTACCCCTTCAAGAGATAAAGCTTTTTAATTAGTGTTTATGCAGATTGCACAAGAGAAGAAAACAAATAAGGCTGGTAGGTGTAGGGAATGCTGGATAACCAGAAAAATTGAGGTTTTGGCTAAGAAAAAGAAGGAAACATATATCAGACATAGACAGTAGAGATCGGGTGAATCCTTAGAAGAATATAAAGGCAGTAGGAGTGTACTTAAGAGGGAAATCAGGAGGACAAAAAGAGGACATGAGATAGCTTTGGCAAGCAAGGTTAAGGAGAATCCAAAGGGATTTTATAAGGACAAGAGGTTAGCTAGGAGGAGAATAGAGCCCCTCAAAGATCAGAAAGCAGCCTATGTGAAGAGCCACAGGAGATGACAGAGATACTAAATGGTATTTTGCATCAGTGTTCACTGTGGAAAGGGACATGGAAAATATAGAATATGGGGAAATAAAGGACATCTTGAAAAATGTCCATGTTATAGAGGAGGAGCTGCTGGATGTCTTGAAATGCATAAAAGTAGATAAACCCCAGGGACCTGATCAGGTGTACCCTAGATCTCTGTGGGAAACAAGGTAAGTGATTGCTGGTCCTTTTACTGAGATATTTGTATTATCAATAGTTACAGGTGAGATGCCGGAAGACTGAAAGTTGGCTAATGTGGTATCACTATTTAAGAAAGGTGGTGAGGAAAAGCCAGGGAACTATAAACTGTTGAGTCTGACATCGCTGGTGGGTAAGTTGATGGAGGGAATCCTGAGGGACAGGATTCACATGTATTTGGAAAAGCAAGGATTGATCAGGGATAGTCAGCGTGGCTGTGTGTGTGGGAAATCATGTCTTACAAACTTGATTGAGTTCTTTTGAAGAAGTAACAAAGAGGATTGATGAGGCCAGAGCGGTGGACGTGATCTATATGGACTTCGGTAAGACGTTCCACAAGGTTCCTCTTGGTAAACTGATTACAAGGTTAGATCACATGGAATACAGGGAGACAACTAGCCATTTGGATACAGAACTGGCTAGAAGAGAGAAGACAGAGGGTGGTAGTGGAGTGTTGCTTTTCAGACTGGAAGCCTGTGACCAGAGGTGTCCCACAAGAGTCGGTGCACTGCTTTTTGTCATTTATATAAATGATTTGGATATGAACACAGGAAGAATAGTTAGTAAGTTTGTGGTTGACACCAAAATTGGAGGCGTAGTGAACAAGCAAGTTTGCCTCAGAGTACAACGGGATTTTGATCTGATGAACCAAAAGGCTGAGGAGTGGCAGATTGAGTTTAATTTATATAACTGTGAGGTGCTGCATTTCAGAAAATCAGAGCTTATTCACTTAATGGTAAGGTTCTGAGGAGTGTTGATGAACAGAGACCTTGGAGTCCAGTTTTATACTTGCTTAAAAGTAGTTTTGCAGGTAGATAGGAGAGTGAGGAAGACATTTGATAATCTTTCCTTTTTTGGTCAGATCATTGTGTTTAGGAGTTGGAAAGTCATGTTGTGGCTGTACAGGATATTGGTTAGGTCACTTTTGAATATTGTGTGCAATTCTGGTCTCTTTCCTATTGGAAGGATGTTGTGAAACTTGAAAGGGTTTAGAAAAGATTTACAAGGATGTTGCCAGAGTTGGAGGATTTGAGCTATAGGGAGAGGTTAAATAGGCTGGGGCTGTTTTCCTTGGAACATCAGAGGCTGAGGAGTGACCTTATAGACATGTATAAAATCATGAGGGGCATGGATAGGGGTATAAATAGACAAGGTTTTTTCCCTGGTGTAGGGAAGGCCAGGACTAGAGGGCATAGGTTTAGGGTGAGAGGGGAAAGATTTAAAAGAGACAGAAGAGGCTGCTTTTTCATGCAGAAGGTGGTGCGTGTATGGAATCGGCTGCCAAAAGAAGTGATGGAGGTTGGTACAATTCCAGCATTTAAAAGGCATCTGGATGGTTTTATGAATAGGAAGGGTTTTGGGGGATATGGGTCAAGTGCTGGCAAATGGGATTAGATTAGATTGGGATATCTGGTCGGTGTGGGCAAATTGGAGTGAAGGGTCTGTTTCTGTGCTTTACATTTCTATGACTCTATGATTCTAAATCCAGTTGCCTTATATATATATAAAACAAAATCATTCTACAGTCCCAATTAAATCATGCAATACTATTTGTTATTTGTACAGAATTGTAATAACACCATCTTTAGGCTCATGCAAATAATTTCATTTGTAACCCTGAAAGTTAAGCATAATTATTTAAATAATATTTGTACACTGTTCTTGAAAAGCAAAACATTAAGGAGTTATTAACTGATTCAGCTGACATAAATGCCTGTTCACTGTTAGCTTGAGCTGTGCAGGTAACAGGATCTCTACATCTGCTTATAAAGCTTCTCTGACGTGTCTCCAGAAATCTAATAAATTAATTAGAATTTACAACTGCCAATGCAGGTTGAGCTCTTGCTGAATTTGTTTATGATAACTAACTTCATAAAAAATACAGCACTGAGATGCTTGATTTTTTTCTGTTGCTTTGAAACTCATTAAAGTGAGAAATGGAATAGAATCTGTGTTGATAATGTGGGCGGGCACATTTCAGACTGACTGCAGGTTAGCCACAGCACTGGGCCGCCTCCACGTTACCATGGCAATATAGCTTAGTTCCAATATCAGGTAAGTATCATACACCAGTTTGATCTCTGGATTGCAGGTGTCAAGATGCTAAGATTGTAAACTTATCAGTAATTGCATTGCATTTAATTTGCTGTTATTGTTGCATCCAGGAGTTCTATTTGGTTGGCAGAAAGGATTTAAATGGAGTGCGAGAGTGGGGAGGTGTGGGAACTGTCCTCCGAATAGTTTATTTACTTGTATAAATATCTAATAGTTGTTTGATCAAAGTTCATAAATAGAAACAAACTGCCCTCTCAGCAGTCTTCAACATAATCAGGCACAACCACTCTGCTGCAGTCTGTTCAATTGTTTATAGAGTAGAATCTTTAAGTGAGATGCTTCCTCCTGAAAATTTAATCTTTTTCAAAAATAGTACTATTGAAGAGATCTCAGTAGACTCATTGTTCATCACCATGTTAGAAAGCCTGTTGCTATTGGTAACAGCATTGACTGTTCTAAGCTGCAATTGTAACTGAGCTTGCCTTCATCATTGGCAACGTAGCAATACCTCTTTAAGGATCTTTGAACCTACAGCTGAAGGAAGACAGGAATGTGCAAGGTGCAATGATTTATATTAGGGTACATTAAAAAATATCAACAGCCTGTAAAAAAATGTTTGCACCAAAGAATATGATCTGCTCTTCTCAGTTCTGTAATCTTATATAAGGTTCTTGTGTCAAATGGGGAGCCAGCAGGAGTGATAGTTTATGTTGGAGGCTGGTGACCAGTGGGAATAATGCAATGACAGGCATAAACTAATTCAATCATGAATGTTATCAGCATTTTTTAAGGGAATATCTTCCTTGCTTCTTACCTCAATGCCTCAGACTACTCTCAATGAATGTTTTACAGAGAATCTTTTGCAATGATTTATTACTTCATTCACATCATTTAGGAACCTTGTAAAATGAAAATTTAGAACAGCTTCTCAGACTAAAACAAAAAAAAGTGACAAAAAGGAACATTTTCTTAGAAAATAGAAAACAAGATGGGCATCCTTACAAAACTCTTAATTCTTGTCAGGTTTCAAGTGACATCTTTCTTTGCGCCTCTCCTTCCATCCAGCAGGCCCAGTCTTACAGAGATTGCTGACTTGATTCTTTGCCCCACCCAGCATACCTTTATAAGTTTTAAATAAGCACAGGATATATTCTCGAGATTGGTAATAGATGGAGAATAGATGAATAGTAAGAAACAGATGGAGCAAAACCATGCTTTGAATCCCATTGTGATCTGCAGTAAGTTTTAATACAGGGACAGTGCATTATAATGCAGGTTTGGAGTCCAACATCATTTTTAAAGCTCACAACATGAAAGAATAACATAAAAATTTGCCTCTTTTGAGAGCCTTGAGACCCCCGCAAGACAAGCGAATGTGTGGCATATTGAACAATCGGATTTCCTCTATGCGTAAAAGATGAGTTCACGTCTTGTTATTCTGCCAGAACTGGCAGTAAGCAAATTACAAAAAGTACTTCAACACCTCCAATATGCACTCTATATTCTGAAACAATCCAAGTTGCCATAACTCACAACTACAATCGATTTCTACTTACTTCTTATAGAGTCACATTGACATCACTCCACTCTTGCAATCTGGTTGTTTGGGCTTTCGAGTTTGCAGTTGAAAGTGAGCTAATAAATCTTCATCCATGAAGCTATAAGAAATGGACAGATATATAAAGCTTCCCCTTTTTGCTACTGTATTTCTTTAAAGCCAATATACTGTTTTTTTTATGGAACTTGCAACTTAATGTCATTGCCTCTGATCAACCTGACTGGAAATTTTCCAGTAATCAAGTACTTTCAAACCACACCAACAGCCACTTACAATATTTTACTACTCACCAATCTAAATCCTGAAGTCAGGATTTTGTATAAATTTAAATGACAGCTTTAATGAGGATTGTGTGCATCACTGCGTAATACACTAATATTCAAAACTATTCCTATGGAATAATCAGAAGGATTTTTAAACTGTTTTTCTTTCAGCTGAAAGGATAGTTTTCAATTTATGTATACAACAAGCATAAATTAATGAATCCCAGTGGTTATGGGATGCTATGTTTAGATTACTTACAGTATGGAAATAGGCCCTTTGGCCCAACAAGTCTACACTGACTTGCCCCATTCCCCTCTGCACCTAGTACTACAGGCAACTTAGCATGGTCAATTCACCTAATTTGCACATTTTTGGACTGTGGGAGGAAACCCACACAGACACAGGGAGAATGAGGCAGGAATTGAACCTGGGTCTCTGGTGCTGTGAGGCAGCAGTGCTAACCACTGTGCCACCATGCTGCCCACATTGATTAAACAAAATGAAATGTTTTAAATGATTAACATTAAACAAAGCAATTGACTGCAATGACATTCAGCTGATAATACAGCTCTGTACATTGAATTTCTCAGAGATTTTGAATGCAGTTATAGTATTAACTGTACATTATGGTATTCTGTCTATTTCTTATATTCTGAGATGAGAAGGCCAAAGCATACTCCAGGACCTGTTACATAATCTTGGGTTTGAAAATATTATGAATGAATATGGAACTCAATTTGTTATTATAAAGAGTTAATTAGTCTTTAGGTGTTGATAGCATTTTTAGTTAAACCTTGATATTTTGATACTGTTTGCATCTATTATTTTGTGCACTGACATCGACTTGCATTAAAATTTACCAATTCACTTCAGTGGCATTAGTTATGGCTATTCAATCAGGTGCAGGTCACATTGTTCAATCTTAATATACACTCATGACTGATACTGAGAGTCCACTTATGTTTCCAACTGATGAGGTTGAAATGGCCAATAGGTGGAGCAGCAAGAGGGATTTGATATAGGACGGCTAGAGGGTTTGACAGCCTTGAATTGAACTAAGCTGATGTACCAATAAATGGAAGGGGACTTTCTAACCAACCTATTTGCCTCTGTCACCGTTCCAAATCTGCTCAGGAATCAGCAAATCAAAACTTTGTATGCTCGTGTCTGAGAGGTGAACATACTATGAGTATGGCAGAACATAATGAGATGGGGATTATAATGTCAGAAAACAGCAACAACTCACAGTCAATTCTGAGAGGAATATCTGGTATTTAATTTGATTAATAGCATTGAAGTAGAAGATCATCCAGGATTTATCGAATCATGGAATAGGCTGGAGCGGTTGTATAACCAACTTCTGCTTCTACCCTTGCTTCTTACATTCTTACAAATCCAAGATTAGTAGCAATCACTGCAGTGGAGTCAAAGCATTTGTTAAAATTGCTGGAACCAAAGTTCAGAATTTGTCCTTAGATGTGTTGTATCTGGAATACCCTGAGTCTGAATTAAAGGGTACTTGTGATCTCAAGAGACATGGTAAATGGGAGAAGAGTTAATAACATCTGACAAAGTTCAAAGAAGTGGAGAGCATTGAGGATCTCAGAGACTGAAGAATAGAGCACCAAATATAGGGGCAATTTCCATAAATGAGCAGGTAAAGAAAGAAACAGAAAAGTAAGTCTCTAAGCTGCAGTGGCAGATTACAGAAGTCCACATTAGTTGCTGGGAAGCATTTTCTTTTGGTTACTTGCAAAGGAAAAAGGATTTGCTCGGATCCATTGTGAAACATTTCATGAATTTCTTGAACTAGCACATTCAGGAGGTATTTGCACAGGAGGTCTTTTTTTTAATCTCTCCATTTATCTGTGCAACAGAACATCCATTGTTCAAGCTCAATCATTGCTCAAAGGCCATTCCCCTAGCAACCACAATACCCAATAGAGAGGAAGTTTAAAATAACCAAAATAAAACAGTTCTTGTGCTCACAGCTAAAACTGCAACTAGACAGCCAACTTTATCTTATGCTGCTTTGAAGCTTGTCACATTTCACATGCCACAACGTCACGATTCTGCATTATCCAAATGCATGATAAATCCACCTAATTTATATTACCCCTTATCAACATTTTACTTCAAAGTAGATCTGCAATTTTAACATTTATGTCTATTTATTCAAATAGAAAGTATTTGCCTGCAAAATGTGCCCAATGCGTCACGTTTACACACCATTTGTCAGATAGATATTTATTGTATAGATCATAAATAGTTATTCTCTATTATAAATGTAAGCAATAGGAGTAGGAGTAGGCAAAAAAGCCCGCTCCACCAAGCAACAAAATCATGACTGATTTTTGTCATTAATTATATTTTCCCATTTGCTCCCCTATTTCTTGATTCCCCCAGATCTCTCAAAACTATAAATATCATCCTTCAATAAACAGATTGACCCAGCATTTACAACTCTCTGGAGTCAGAAGTTCTGAAGATTTGCAGCCTTCTGAAAGATGAGTTTCTCCTCATCTCAGTCTGATACAGTCAACTCTTTTTTCCTGATATTATGACCCCAACATCAAGATTGTCCAGACAGGTGGAGTAGATTCCCACCATATATTCTTTCAAGGCTGGTATAAGGTGTGCAATAATTGATGATCTTCAACTTTTGTGGTATAATATTTATATTAGCTCGTAACATAAATATGCGATATGGGTCACTCAATACTAGGGAATTCAATGATCTTTATAATTTGATATCTACATATGTGCACTGTGATGACCAAACGGACCCTCTTCAAATATATCAAGCTGATAACCTAGACTCTAAGGGCAATTTAAGTTTCTATGTTCCAGGTGTAATTCAATTGGTCACACTATTCAGCTTTAAGTAAAACATACGTTATACTTACCTCCAGTTTAAAAACAGACAAAAGAAACAAGAATTGATATAACTTAATCTCTATTTGAAAGCTTAATAGAATAATAAATTATCTAACTACTGACAACTGTTCCAATATAGTAATGTACCATAAACATGCCCTTAGCAAAGGCAAATTTATTCAAATCGGCAAATAAATTCTCTTGCATCCAATGTTTCTCCATTCTAGGAGAAAAAAGCACTAGGAGTAAATTTTGGCAAAGAGAGAGGTACAGCAGCTTTCACAACCAATATCAAAACCTCACAGTTACTGAAAACTAAACTATAACCCTAGATCTGTGGGAGGCTGGCTCCGTCCACTCATATTGCTTTTATTGTTCTAACCTAAAAAGAAACCCAAACCCTTACAAACTGTTTACTTTATTGGCTTGGAAGAGACAACTCAGCACCTATAGCTCAAAACTTCTCCTCGAACAAAAAAGGACAAAATACATCTCTTAAAGCCATTGGATCATCACAGCACTACAATGTTACAATTTGAAGATGAGTTATGTCACTAATTCATGTTGAAATAGTTGATTACACAAACAGTATAGCCAATGAAAATTGTGTTCTATCATCTTTCACGATTGTTAATGGCAAGTCAAAAGTCTATTATGCATGAGTGATATTATAGTCACATGTAATCAAATTGAATGGAGATGATGAGGGTCTTACTTGTTGGGCAAATGGATAAGGGAGTCCTTTGTATCCTATGGTAAAAGCCTGCCACATTAACTGCCACTGAGGCACTTAGCTGAATGGCAGCAGGCCTTGCCCAGGATCAAGGAGCCCAGGCAGAATTCCCACCTGTTAAGATCTTTCAGCCAATTAAAAGCTAATAGCTGTATTGAACAGTAGTGCCACCAAGAAAACAGATACTGGTACAACACTTTGCTAAGACCTAGTATTGTTGCTGGATCCCAGACTACAAGTGACTTATGGTGGGAAGGAAATTATACAGTGAAGTTTGTGGGGAGGAGTGTGAGGGTTAAGTTAAATGCATTGATTAATTTTTTTTCAATAAGCTAACTGAAAATCAAGGTTGACAGGTGGCTCTTAGTGGGTCTTCCGATGCCAGATCCTTCATTAGTACCTTTAAATAAGTCCACAAGCAATTCTACCCAGGTGTGCTTGCCATGTTCCTGCTAGGTTAGTCCCCAACTGAGACTAGATTGATATTAGCATTGGCATGATCAACCCTTAGGTTGATCTGTGATCCATAGAATTGATTAAGAAGTAGGAAGGAGCAAGGACTCCACCTATCACCTACCTACATAATTAATTGGCCATCTACCATTAAATGTATTACTGCAAGGGGCATTAAACTCCATCCCATGATAACCTAGTTTTTAACATTTGCTGTCATTTGAAAGTAATCACAGTTTCTTCTGACCTTAGTTTTCATTATTTTCTCCAAACTCCTACATAGACAAACAAATCAAAGACCTCAAATGATATTATGTTCAAAAATTGGATTAAGAAACTAATGGTAATATTCATCTCTAATGTGATAATGAAATTAATTATTTTATCTAAAAGCCTTACTTCACTGTGTTCATGTTAATAATTAATTTTGTCTCTCATTACAAGGACCAATGTTCTTGAGGGATGTTATTCATCCAATCTGGCTAAACTTTCCATAAACACTTACAATCCTTCCCTCCACATCATTTACTTGATTCTTGAATAACTTGAATTTTTGAAATTCCAGCTTTGAAGTTTCCTTCGCATAATGTGGGGGTTATTTTGCCATAACTCACTGGGTGGGATATCCATGGCACATTGGTTTTACAAACCACTCAAACATTGCTTCCACTGAGTACAATAGAGACTAGCTCTATTGTTTGGGGTAGTTCTATTGCTCTGATGTTTGAAATTGGATTTGTACCTATGTTTGTCAATTTCCTGTCTGATGAGTTTGTTTTGGTTGCCTTGGCATAGGAACTAACATCCCTGCTAAATTAGTCTGTTATCATTTTGTACCCATGTGTCTTTGTGTTGTAGTGGTGTTTTCACGAATCTAAGTACAATACAAGTGTTCCCCAAGCATTTTACTTCAGCCCTTTCTATTTCTTTCTTAAGTGCTGCCATTATTGATATCAGCCAAAAACACAATATTAACTTTCATGCAAAGAATAATGACATCCAATTCTATCTTGCCACCACTTTTCTTGACTCCTTCACCACTGTTAAATTACGAAACTGCTATCCAACATTAAGTGCTTGATAAATAGACATTTCCGAATGTAATATTGGGAAGATCAAAGCCATTGTTTTTGGTTCCCATAATAATTCAATTCTTAAACTGTTAAATCTCCATGGCATAGACTAGATGTTTGAATCTGAGATGAACTTCTGACCAAATATTCATGCCATAATGCAGGCTACCTATTTCCAATTGGGATAAAGTGAGCACTGCAGATGCTGGAGATCAGACTCAAAGAGCACCACACTCTTCAAAACTTACTTCCAACTCCCTGACATCACCTAACTCTGCCCTGGCGCAGTTCATCTTCTACTGAAACCTTCATTTCTGCTTTTGTTACCTCAATATTTGATTATTTTGAGCACTCTTTGTCCATCTCTCAGTCTACTTTCTTAAACAGCTGTTTATATCTTTATTGAACTAAATCACAACCATCTGTCACTCCAATGCTCACTGCTGTGCTCTGTCTCCTGATTAATGCCATGATTGTAATATTTCCAGCTTTGTTTTCAAGTTCCTTCATCTTTTCACTCTTCTTATCTTAGTCCATTGTGGGGGTTGTTCCAAATTTCTGAGGTATCCACATTACTTTAATTCTGATCTCATGAACACTTCAATTTATAATTGTTGCACCATTGGTAACCTTGATCTGAAATACATCAGCTCTGAGCACTTATCATTTGTTTTCCTGACCCACTCTTCTCCTTCAACATGTTTCTTAAACTTTATCCCTGACCAATTTTTTGGTCATCTGTTATTATGTCCTTATATGGCTCCGAGTTAAATTTTGCATGATTACACTGCAGTGAAGCACTTCAGGATGTGCTACTATGTTAAAGGTTGGATATAACCACATATTGTTATTTTGTTGAGTTCTAGTCTGACATCGTGATCTTCACGTATTACTGGCAAGATAATCTGTAGAACATTTTAGATCTAATTTTGAAAATCTTGGATCAATTATAAGGAGATGCACTTTGCCCAGCAAGTAACTATTTTCTGAAAGCCTTGTGGTTCAAACAATGGTCACAAAACTAAAATTAAAACATGCATAAGGTTGGTGAGCAATTGCATCACTTGGTGAGTCACATTTGCCTGTCCCTAACTGCTGTTGGGAAACTTGATCAACTTTTATTGCCTAACCCTTTTTTCAATCAATCATCAAACTGACAGAAGAATCTGGTAGTTCCATGGCAGAGTTGATCTGGGTATTCAATATTAAAAAGGGGTAGTCTTGACTGCAGGAGGGTACTGTATGATTACTGACGTTCATGATCTTCAAGGCTCTATGAAAATCAGACAGCACGTTTTAAGAATAATGAAGTGACACTTTCTAAGTCACTTATCATCACACTACCACTGCACAGAGCTGACTAATGTCATGATAGGCTCCAATTACTGTATTTATTTTCTTTCAGGGCAGAGCACAGAAAAAGGAGAAAGTGAGGTCTGCAGATGCTGGAGAT
Organism: Hemiscyllium ocellatum; assembly: GCF_020745735.1. Lineage (NCBI taxonomy): Eukaryota > Metazoa > Chordata > Chondrichthyes > Orectolobiformes > Hemiscylliidae > Hemiscyllium > Hemiscyllium ocellatum. The sequence continues at coordinate 22,850,074 of NC_083416.1, read as the reverse complement.
CAGAGTTGAGAGTGTGTTGCTGGAAAAGCACAGCAGGTCAGGCAGCATCCGAGAATCAGAGTTGAGAGTGTTGCTGGAAAAGCATAGCAGGTCAATCAAAGTTGAGAGTGTGTTGCTGGAAAAGCACAGCAGGTCAATCAGAGGGTGCAGAAAAGATTTACAAGGATATTACTGGGACTGGAGGGTTTGAGTTCTCAGAGAGGCTGAATAGGCTGGGAATTTTCTCCTTGGAGCATCAAAGGATGTGGGGTGATCTTAAAGAGGTCTACAAAATCATGAGGGGCATGGATCGGATGAATAGCCAAGATGTTTTTCCTAGGATGGTCAAGTCAAAAACTAGAGGGCAAAGGTTTAAGTGAGAGGGGAAAGATTAAAAAAGAATTTTAAGGGTAATATTTTCATGCAGAGGGTAGAGTGTGTATGGTAAAAACAATGACTGCAGATGCTGGAAACCAGATTCTGGAATACAGTGGTGCTGGAAAAGCACAGCAGTTCAGGCAGCATCGAGGAGCAAGAATATCGACATTTTGGGCAAAAGCCCTTCATCAGGAATACCCTTTTCCAGCACCACTCTACTCCCTAGTGTGTGTATGGAATGAGCTTTCAGAGAAATTGGTGGAGTAGGGTAGAATTGCAACATGTAAAAAACATTTAGATGGGTATCTGAGCAGGAAGGGTTTAGAGAGATGTAAGCCAAATGCTGGCAAATTGGATTAGGTCAGATTTGGATATCTAGTCAGCATAGATGAGTTGTACCGAAGGGTCTGTTTCCATACTGTGTGACTCTATGATTCTGTGACTCTACTGGAAGTGATTATCACTTTGAGTGACTTCATTCACTGGCAGTTTTTAATTACTCTGCTTTGTTCACTGCATAATTTCGCAAAATGCTGTGGTTAGTACTATGAATAATAACTAACTATTATGATATTTATTGTTATTGTAAAAAAAGACATAATTTGCTTCTGTTTGTTTATTTTCTAATGTAAAGTAAATCCTGAAACAACCAGATGTAAGTATTCTTTATTATCATGTTTATCTGTCTTACTTTCATTCATTGGTTATCAAGATGTTCCTTCCCACTATAGTTTTATGCTCAGTTCCAAACTATGAATTTATTCACTCCATGAATAATTTCCTCACAAATTCTCTGTCATCTCAAATTAATGATTTTTCATGCTTCATTTTGCAGACAAGGAGCCAGGGACTAATTCTGTAGGAACATCTCCTCTGGATAAAAATCTTCATTTTATGCTTTTACCCACTTGTTTTTACAGGCATTAGCTGTCCCGCTTGTCAGGCGAAATGCAAATAAGATCTGTTTTCTTGACAGTTTATCTTTAAGAAAGCAGACAAGACAAGCCAATGAACGTGTTATATTGTCATCCCAAAGTACAAGGGTTAAAATGAGTGGGACGTGTGGGTCAACCATTAGAATGCCTGTTTGAATGTTTATTTATTTTCTCAGAATGTGTAGCCCAAAGCTAACAGGCGAGCCATGAAAATGTTAATTACTGCCATTCTATCTTATTACTTAAGATGCACTTCAGGGTTCTAATTCTGCTCATTTGATTCATCTTCCTTTGCATTTTTCATCAGATTTGTCTGCATTCTGCCAACATACCAATTCTGTGTCTTGAAAAATTGTGGTTTTTCTGTACATAATTGAGATTTTTCAAGATAATTTATTCACTGAATGTGTGGATCACTGACAGTTCCACTTAAGCAGCCACAAAACTACTTGGAATGGATCCATTCTTTGGACCCATTGATTTCGGTTCTGGAGAGGGAATCCAGGTCACTAGCCAGGCCAGCACTTTTTCCCGTTCCAAACTGCCCTTGAGAAAATGTGGGCTGTATTTTTGAACCACTGTCATCCTGGTGGTGTACGTATACTGAGAGTATAACCCCTCTAATGGAGCTGGTTTTGGTGACTTTCCTCAACATTGTTTCTGTTTTTTTCAGATTGCGTAGGAATCTAAATTACTGCTCTGCTTTTTTAATTGAACTTCATTGCATCATTTAAAGAAAATGTCTCCTTATGTGACCTGCAACGTATAATCTTATTTACATTTTTGAGGCATCAGTGAATATTGGAAAGCCATCCTGCCTGCAGCTTCCAGGCTAGGATCCCATATATTCAAAGTTAAATTTTAAATTGAGAAGCTTTGACATTTCCTTGGGCCCCAATAGGTTATGCTGATTTATGCTCATTTTATATTCAGCCACATTCAAATGATACTGGGAGGTAACTTGACACCAGTAATAAGAGGATAGTATTCAGCCTATTTTCAATTAAGTCTGGATTACACACAAGGAGTAAACTCCAAGTCTTCTTGTTAGACATTACACCTTAAGAGACTTGTGATGTGAACAAAATCATTATTGCTTTAGGATGAGGATGGAAAAGTCTGATTGTCTTGCAGAAAAATAGAACATTGCTTTTTATGTAGATAGCTGCTCACAAGATGCTCATATCCCACAAAGAACAATAAATAGAGACATTCAATTAACTTCTCATTTATAAAGACTTCTTTTTAATGCTGTGCCATGTCACAGTTTTTATGGATAGATTTTAAAGCTGTTCATGTTTCTTTGTGATGTATGCATAAATCAGGATTTTTAAAGTTTAACTTGCTAATTAGGACTGTGAAAATAAATATACTGTTTCTCACTGCTTGACATTCTGGGAAAAGTGATTGGAAATTTGACAGAAGATCCACTTTCATTTTAGGAAGACAGATATGTAAATGTATTGATCTATTTCTGGCAAAATGAGTGAATAGTTGAAAATATTCCCTCATTTTAAAACCATAACAATGCTATGTAAGTGATTATCAGTGAACTCAATGTCAGTACAAACATGACATTGTGCAAAATTAACGTCTAAGACAGCATTTCATTGACAAATGATAAATATGCAGGTGGTTATAGCATCTGGAAAAGCCTCTTTAACAGCAGTATTTCCAAATAAAATATCTGTAGCACTGATTGTTTAACAGACTGACCTGCACATGTTCAAGAACACAATGTAAGACATATAGATAATTACAAGTCTTTTATTATAAATCTGTAGATTAGCAGTAATACCCATCTCCACCTTTCCAGTTTGGATTTTGTCCAGAAGTTAACTCTGGACAGAGTGAAGGGTGGAGCGGATAGGTGGGAAGGAAGATGGATGGGTGGGACTGTTCAAGAGGGTGGTGCCAAGTTAGAAGGTTGGATCTGGGATGAGGTGGGGTGAGTAGAGATGAAGAAACTAGTGAAATCGATATTGATGCTGTGTGGTTGGAGGGTCCCAAGGTAGAAGTGAGGCGTTCTTCCTCCAGAAATGAATGCAGATTTCTCCAGCTTCTTCATTTCCCCTCCCCCCACCTTATCTCAGTCCCAACCCTCGGACTCAGTACCCACCTTCTTGACATGCAATCTTCTTCCCGATCTCTGCGCCCCCACCCCCTCTCCGGCCTGTCACCCTCACCTTAATCTCCTTCCACCTATCGTATTCCCAACGCCCCTCTCCCAAGTCCCTCCTCTCTAACTTTTATCTTAGCCTGCTTGACACACCTTCCTCATTCCTGAAGAAGGCCTTATGCACGAAACATCGATTCTCTTGCTCCTTGGATGCTGCCTGACCTGCTGCGCTTTTCCAGCAACACATTTTTCAACTTCTCCAAGGCATTGGGTGGCTAGGATTTGGCGGTAAAGAAGGCCCAAGACTTGCATGTCCTTGATGGAGTGGGAGGAGGAGTTGAAGTGGTCAGCCCAGGACAGTGAAGTTGTTTGGTGAGTGTGTCCCAAAGATGTTCTGCACTCTAACCTATCACCATCATTCCCCATCTGCTTCTAACTCTACCCGAACCCACCTTCTAAGCTACCTTCCCCTCAGCCCCACCTCTCTTCTATTTATCTCTCAGCCCCCTCCCCACATATTCCTGATTGATGGCTTATGCCCAAAACATCGATTCTCATACTCCTCGGATGCTGCCTGATCTGCTGTGCTTTTTCAGTGCCACACTTTTCAACTACTTCAGAGGTGTATCATAACATTACTAGACAGGTTAATTTTTTTTCAAATTTGAAGTTGGGTTTATTCATTCCTATTCTTGAAATATTGAGTCCCCACCCAAGTTTCCCTTCCCCACTTATTTGTTCAATAAATCAACAGGTTATCTCCCCAGTGTAGGGGAGACCACATCAAGAGCAATGAACACAATAGATGAGGTGGGGATGTGCAGGAAAATCTCTGCTGGATGTGGAAGGGACCTTTCAGGCCATGGATGGAGGTGAGGGGGGAGCTATAGGTGCAGGTTTTATACCTCTGCAGTGGCAAGAGAAGGTGTCAGGGATGGAGAGTAGGTTGGTGGGGGCTTGAACCTAATGAGGGAGTCGTGGAGGGAATGGTCTTTGCGGAATGCTGATGGGGTGGGAATGGAAATATATCTCTGGCAGTGGGGTCCAACTGATTTTGGCAGAAATGGCAGAAGATGGTGCGTTCTATCCAGAGATTGGTTGGGTGGAAAGTGATGACCCGGGGGATTCCATCTTTGTTGCGTTTAGAGGGGTGGGGTTCAAAGGTGGCAGTGTGGGCATTGGAGGACATGTGCTGGATGACATTGTTGACCACATGGGAATGGAAATTGCAGTCCTTGAAATAGGAGGCCGTTTGGGATGTTCTGGAGGGGAATTGCTCTTCCTGGAACAGATACAGTGGAGGCAGAGGAATTGGGAGTAATGGGAAGTGTTTTTACGGGAGATGGTGGGAGAAGGTGTAGTTCAGATAGCTGTGGAGTCAATGGATTTGAAGTAGATATCAGTGTTGAGTCGGTCACCAGAAATGGCAGTGGAGAGGTCCAGGAAGGGAAGGGAGGTGTCCGAGATGGTCCAGGTGAACTTGAGGTCAGGATGGAAGGTGTTCGTGAAGTTGATGAACTGTTCAACCTCCTCATGGGAGCAGGAGGTAGCGCTGATACAGTCATCAATGTATGTGAGGTATAGTGTCAGTATAATACAGTAGATGGACTGTTCCACATATCCACCAAAAAGGCAGGCATAGCTGAGGCCCATGTGATTGCCTATGGCTACCCCTTTGGTCTGATGGAAGTGGGAGGATTCAAAAGATAAGTTGTTGAGGGTGAGAACCTGTTCAACCAATCTAATGAGTATGTTGTTAGAGGGCTACTGGTTGGGTCGGCAGGAGAGGAAGAAACAGAGAGCTTGGAGGCCTTCACCCTGGTGAATGGGCGTGTACAGAGACTGGATGTCCATGGTGAAGATGAGGCATTGCGGGCTGGGGAAACAAAAGTCATGGGGGTGGTGGAAGGTGTGGGTAGTGAAGTAAGTCAGGGTCAAAAGGAATCCAGCTATTTTTTTAAACCACCACCAAATCACGCAAGTTGCTAATTAGAAGAGCAATTAACAAGTACTACGCACCAGGGGCAGTACAACAATAGCAAGGGTGAAAGGTAAGGAAAATAGGAGGGAATTAAATTAAAATGGAGCTAGTGGAGGAAATAATGCATTATAATTGCTGTGGTGCCCAACACTCTCAAGGCTTTGTGCTTCCTTTCCAAGACCACCAAGCGTGAATGTAGCCAGACTGACGGACAGTTAGAAACTGTAACTCTCTACACAGCCTAGACCTGACGTGAACGTAGCTCCTTTCTTATCTTCTCCAAAAATGTATTTATGCACCACTGAACACATTTTTTTAACATCTCCTTGTTATATTCCATTTTAATGTTTTTCCTCAATGAACAAATCATCGAAACATTTACAACTATTGCCCGACATATAGTACAACAACGAAAATGAGGAGATGTAAGGAGAGAAGGAGATAACTTCATTAAAATGGAGCTGGAAGTTGAGGTAGAACCCAACTCATTTCTTCATAGCACTGCAGGATTTGATTTTTATTCATTCACAGAATATGTGCATCACTGGCCAGGCCAGCATTTATTGCCCTTTCCTAATTATCCACAGTGCAACTAAGAGTGAACTTTGGGTCTGGAGTCACATGTAGGACAGTTTCACCCCTAAAGGGAACATTTCTCTTCAATCAGCATTTTGTGATTTGTTCAGAAATGTTATTACGCACTTCTGGAGCATGTGGAACTTGAAACTTGGGCCTCCTGGTAGGGACACTGTGCCACAACAGCCATTCCTAAAGGGAGTCAAGATTAGAGTGGTGTTGGAAAAGCATAGCAGGTCAGGCAACATCTGAGGTGCAGGAAAATCAAAGTTTTGAGCAAAGGTCCTCTGTCAGGAATGAGGCCATTCCTAAAGGGAACCTAAATGCAAAGTCAAAATACTTTGCCAAATCTGGATTAACTCGGTAGTTGATCTAGTTTCCCTTTTTCTAAAATTTTTCATTCTGACTTTTATTAAGATGAGAAAATCTCCATAAAAATGTTCTGCATTGATAAATATCTGCTTGGTAGCTGAGCTATTGACTGCATAGTACCAACATTAGAAGTCCATAGATTTTCAACTACACAATCTCTGCCTTAGTTTATTTTCTGCTGAAATTTACATCCATTTTTTGAGATTAGATTAGAATACCTACAGTGTGGAACCAGGCTCTTCAGCCCAACAAGTCCACACTGACCCTCCGAAGAGTAGCCCACCTAGACCCATTTCCCTCTGGCTGATGCACCTAACACCATGGGCATTTTAGCATGGCCAATTCACCTGACCTGCATATCTTTGGACTGTGGGAGGAAACTGGAGCACCCACACTGACACGGGGAGAATGTACAAACTCCACACAGGTAGTCATCCAAGGCTGGAATCAAACCTGGGGCCCTGGTGCTATGAGGCAGCAGTGCTAACCACTGAGCCACCATGCAGGCCTACTTGATTGCTAGCTCCTATTTGATTGCTAACTCCTACTTGATTATTCCAATGCCTTTGTGACCAGTGTCCTATGTTCCATCTTCATAAATTTGAATACTTTGTCTCTCAAGCATCCTTCCTGGTCCTTTGTTGTTGATAAAAATTCAGTTTGTTGCATGTTCACAAATAGCTGCAGATTACATCGGCATGACAGAGACTTTGTGGAGGACATAATATTGAGTCATACTCTGACCCTAAGACCTAAGAGTAAAAGTAGGTCATACAGCCCATTGAGTCAGTTCTATCATTTAATGAGATCGTGACTAATCTGATGATCTTCAACTTCATTTCCCTGCCTTTTCCCCATAACCTTTATTCCCTTTCTGATTAAAAATCTCTCCATCTCACGCTTGGACATACTTAATGATACAACATTGACAGCCCTCCAATGATAAAGAATTTTATGAATTCACTACTGTCTGAGAGAAGAAATTGCTTTTAATCTCTGTTTTAAGTGTGTCACCTCTCATTCTGAGATTAGGCCCTCTGGTCCTAGACTCTCATAGAGTCATCCTGTAAAGGGAAATCTTCTTTCCACATCTACCCTGTCAAGTCTGCTAAGAATGTTGTATGTCTCAATAAGTCATCTCTCATTGTTCTAAATTCCAATTATTGCATAGCCAATCTACTCAGACTGAATCTACTCAAAGATAGATGCTCCTTTCCTTGTAACAGTCAGTGAACTTTCTATGAACTGACTCCTCTGTCAGTATATCTTTCTTTAGTTAAAGGGATGCAAACTGTTCAAAACATTTCAGCCGTGGTCTGACCAGTGCCTTGCATACCTTTAGGAGAGTTTCCCTATTTTATACTCTTTTCCTTTGAAATATGAGGCAATGTTCTCGATTACCTGCTTAACTTGGATTCTCAGTTTTTTTGTAATTCATGGAAGAGGACTTCCAAATCTCTCTGTTCTGCAACTTACTCCAGTCTTTCTCCATTTAAATAATATTCAGTTTCTCTTTTTCCTGCCAAAGTATTTCCCTACATTTATTTCGTCTGCCTAGTTATTGAAAATTTATTTAACTTGTTTATAATCTTCTGCAGACTCTTCGTGTCATTTTCAACACATACTCCTCTGCAGACTGTGTCATTTTCACCACTTGCCTTCCCACTTACGTTTGTGCTATCCACAAACTTGGTCACTTTCCTCATCCAAGTTATTCATATATTATAAATAATTGTATTCCCAGCACTCATCCCAGTGGCATTCCACCAGTTACAAGGTGCCATCATGAAAATGCTCCTGTTATTCCAACTTTCTTAGTTAGCCAATCTTCTATTTATGTTAATATATTATCTCAACACCATGGATTATTATCTTATAAAGCAGTCATATCAAACACGTTCCAAAAATACAAATATATTACATTCATTGCTTCTCCTAATCTATATCAAGAACAATAATCATGAAACCTTCAAATAAACAATGATTAATACCTGTTATTCTTAAAACTTAGACAACAACATTGTTGTTGATTTAATAGGCTTGGCTAATATTCCTAAGGTTCGAACCGAACTATTGAACATAGAAAACAGAGCATGTTGCTCAACCTTAATGGGGATAGTATTCTTGAACAGAAACCTTTTGAAGTCTTTGCATGAAGCTATGAAAAAATGACAAAAACACATTAATCAAAAATTATGCCGGTGTAACTTTAAACTTAATAGAGTCTATACTTAAGAATTATTGTCATGAAGCTCACCTACATAATTCAAGGTTGAAAGTGAGTATTAACCAGGCAGGTAGAAAAATGTATACTCCCTTCAGAACATAATGGACAACCTCCCTTCAAAACTATTGTTGGGAATAACTACTTTCTGTGCAAATTTACCAACATTCAGACATTATTTGGGAGTAAGGGCACAAAGAAGGTCACACGAGTTGCTTTGTATGAACCCACTGCAGCATTATTAACAAATTCAATTACATTCTGAGCCATGAGGTGACTTTAAATGAAGACAGAGAAGCAGTCAGAAGAACCCATGCATGCACATATGCTGACGATGGGATAAAAAAGGGTAGCTTGACATATACCTCTTCATTCTTCGATGGATAAGCATAACTTACCTTGCATGCACTTCATATCATACCATCTTTGCAGTCTATTCAATAGCTTTTGGTGTTGCACTGTAAGAAAAACATAGGATTAGAAATGTATAACCTATATTCAGCATTATAATCATCCATACATAATTTAAGTTACAACTAAAATTAATATTTTACATGTCTCCATTTAAAAACCTTTATGATGAATATAATCAATATTATTTAATATTTATTGTTGACAGTTTTTTGTTAGTAGCTTGGATGATGTTTTGAAGATTTAGTTCATAGACCCAATGATTTGCTACATAGTGTTCCAGAATATACATCCCACTGATTGCATAATGTGCTGTAACATTCTTTTTTATTTCTGCAATTTAATTTACTGCATAAAGCTAGCACTACTGAATATCAGCATAAACAATAATACAATAGTCTGCAATATCGAAGAAAATTGCTTCAAAGTAAGTTTTTCACTTTTGCTTCTCTCCATGCAATGCATCTATTTACTATATAAAAGTCATGTAAGTATAATAACCACTGTATTATAGTAACTATTCAAAGTATCTTTAGAGCTGGGACTCAGGAACAAAATAGCGCAAGATGAAAGAACAAAGGACCTTCTTAATATATACATCAGCTCAATTATACATCCCTCTAAAAGCATGATATAATGACTTTAAACGTGTGTCCCTTGCATCAGTACAAAACATCATGTTATGTATAAAGAGTCCATTTGACATTTAAACCAACAAACTGATTAAGTGTCCTTAGTTAGATTCAGTTGAAAAAACTGAATATACACTGATGGTACAATTAGCAGTTTCCATGATACCAAAATGACAACCAAGCATTCTGACCTTTATGATCTCCTCCTTGGCACTGCAGCAACTGAAGGAGTTGAAGGTTGATCAAAATAGATTTCCATTTTTATATCCTGCCCGGCTTTAGATGAAAGCGGTTTTTATTGACCTTCTCTAGGGGTTAATATTTTTGCAACAGAAGCTGAAATTAAAGAATGCAAAAAGCATGGTGGACTTCTGCTGATCAAATTCTAATCTTTAATTGAGCATGCAAGTGTGTTTTCATTCAGTGTGAAATGTTCATTCTCACAACATTCGCCCGATTGGAGATCATTTTAGAAAAAAATACAGGGAAATGCAGTGTTGAAACTGCCTTGTGATTTGACATGAAAATGAATGTTTGGTTAACCTTCAGCTGGCAGCAAGTGGGAAAAAGTCACTAATAATGTTCACCTAAAGGTGACAGCAGGTTAGTGCTAGTGATACAGATCAACCAAGAAAAGTTTGCCATGTATTCAAGAGATAGAAATAGTTAAGAAATAAAATATAACAAATGCCCCTTATTTCTTATCACAGACTAACAGGTAAACAGGCTCTTGTTTCACAAGAGAAATGTAATAACACAAAGCACTTTTTTTTTACCTTGCAAGAGTAATGCTATTTCCAAAAATGAAGATATAGGGTGGAATCTTCTCAGCCTCTGAACAAATAGGCATTGGTGAGTTGATTGGGAAAGTAAAGTGGGATTGATGCAAATGAGGTTTTCAACATTGGAAACAATAAGTCAAATTCTTCAATGAGGTTTGTAACAATGAGACAAGGACCTCACCAGTAAGAGTGGCCTACTTACACCACTTACATGTATTTGGATACCATTCTTATCTAATCACTTATCACTGATGATTCCCAATCCACTGGACAGACATTCAATGGTGTCAGTTCTCAACAGGAAAGTCAGAACATGTACCTAATGATTCAAGCTCATCAGTTTCTTCTCTAGGCCTTGTCTTGGGCAGCAGTCCCCAATATGTCAAGGCAGGCTCAATGATCCCTGAAATGTCTGCATACCCCATCCATGTAAGTGGCAATATGCTAACCTTCCTGCACAGTTATGGCCATCTCTAACTCACTTACAATAGATTCTACACTTTGGCGCTGCACTTTGGAGTGCTCCAAAGTCTTTCATTGTAATGCTACTGCCAGGACACTTTGCACACAGAGAAGAGCTCCCAACTTATGGATCAAACCAAACTATATCTCAGCACTGTTCAGTGTTTATTTTTGTAGCATTCCTGTACTTTGTGCCTTTTTGAATGTTTATAGATCCTCTGCCTTGCCTTGCCTTACCTTACCTTACCTTTCTGAACTTTTTGTCTCTGCTGGTGCTGAAAGGTCCTGCCTTGCTGTTTGGGACAGGTGCAAAGCCAGGCAGCATTTGGCATGGTTGTCAGCAGTCATCTGCCAAAGAGGTGGACATATTGCTGTATGGTACCACACCAGATCAATCTTAAAGTCTGAGGGGAGTAGTCCTTAGACAATTCAAGGGACACAGCCTTCAGTCAGGCAGTTCCTGCATCGTAAGTCGAGGGCAGCATCTATTATGAGCCCAGAGGCTTGCGCTCAGTCAGTAGCCTGGTCAGGGTCAGAGAATCTGTGTCATAACAGTCCTGGGCCACTGTAAGCCCAATAGGTTCAATGAAACCAGTGTGAGGCATTGTGGTAAGTTATTTGGGGAATTGCATAGAGATCAGTCAGGGATCTGGTTAGCCGTTAGTTGTGGCTGACTATTCAGGTCAGTCAAGAGGATGGGCCATGTTGAGTCCTGGGTAGTTTTCTGCTAAAAATCAAGGTGGTTATTAAATTTTACTGCTGAAGAAAGAAAACTGGGGAATTCAGTTGTCATGATTGAAGGCAGCATGCTGGGATGCCAAGGAGATAATTATGAAGATAAGCAACTCAACATGTCAGCTGGGCAGATGACACCGAGTATGGCAAAGAAATGGATAGTGCAAGATTCATGAATAGCCAGCACCAGCCTTGCTTTAACAGAGGGACAAAGTCTGGCATGATGATGCGGGATTCCTGCAGCTCAGGATGAGACAAACAGTTAAATAAATGTGTTAGGTAGGTACATTGGGTATCTCAAAGTCCATGGATTTAATGAGGAGTGCAACATAGAAGGCAATCTAGGTGGAAAGGGCTACATCTGCGATTCATTCCATGAAGCATGAATGCTGCTTCCTCCCATTATTCATCAAAATGGCAGGTATGAATTGGAGATGAAAATAGCTGCCACCACACCCAAATTGGACAGAGTAAAAGTTTCACTCTGTGAGAGAGGGGGCTCCACTTTTATACTATAAAAGGCTCTTCAAAGGCAATAGCATTAAGTGTACCCCACGTGGTCCACATAAAAGACACTTGTTATCATAAAATATTTTATGGGAAATATTAACTTACTGTGTAGAAAACAAATTCCAGGTCCAAGAAGTCTTGATCACATCATGTAACATCACAAATCAATCTGCATCATGGCTGTGATCCATAAGCCATGTATTATGGCCTGGAAAAAAATAATTTAACAATGAAAGTAATAATCACCTTCTAAGATCCCACAGTCTGCACAGTTCAGGAACTGCTCTTTTCATTTTGATCCATAAAACATTGCATGACATTAAGAACAATAACAATGTATTTACAATAAAGTTACACCCCTGTCATTTATTTGCCTTTAGAAGGTAGTTGACTTCCTTTGCCTCCCACAATGTCTCAGTGCAGTCCTAGGGTCTGCAGCTGGATGGACAGAGCCTGTGCTATAGCAGAATCTGCTGAACTTGGAGTTTTGATTGATTCATGGGCATTTGTGGCGAGAAGGTGTAGACATTTTGGGTGCATCTTGTTGCCCCACCCCCGCCTCAGCTTGAACTCCCACAGGTTTGAGGCAGAGAATGTCAGGAAGGATGGAGATCTCCCTTCATGGGGAGATTTAACCGATAGGGACACTCATTCCTGGAACACCTGAATAATACGAATACCTATGTCAGGCTTTGACTTATCAACTACTGCTCCATCTTCAGGATCTTAATCCCAACCAAACTAATTTCCAAACTCCGAGACCCCAGTCTCTGCTCTGCCCTCTGCAACTCAGCAACTCTGATCCTCCACTTCCTGACCCACAGACCGCAATCTGTGAGGGATAGGTAACAGCACCTCTTCCACAAAACCCTCACACCAGCACTCCACACAGCTGCGTACTCAGTCCCTTACTGTACGCCCTGTGCACTCATGCCTGTGTGGCCAAATTTTGTCTGAACTCCATCTACAAATTCATTGATGACAACACTGTCGTAGACTGGATATCAAACAATGACAAGACAGAATACAGGAAAGAGATAGAGTGCTTGGTGGTGTGGTATAAAGATAACAGTCCCTCTCTCAATATCAGCAAAACTAAGTAGCTGCTCATCGACTTCAAGAAGCAAGGGAGAGGGCACACTCCTATCTACATCAATGGAGCTGAGGTGGAGATGGTTGAGACCGTCAAGTTCCCAGGACTGACAATCACCAACAATCTATCCTGAACCATGCACATTGATGCAACAGTCAAGAAGTCACAACAATGTCTCTTCTTCCTCAACTAAGGAAATTCAACATGTCCATAAGGACTCTCACCAGCTTTTCCATAGAAACGATTTTGCCTGGTTGCATCACAGCTTGGTACAGCAACTGCTCTGCCCAGAACTGTAAGAAACTACAGAGAGTTGTAAACACAGTCTAGCACACAAGATTTATCAATCTCCCCTCCATTGACTCCATGTACACTTCTCACATGTACAACAGGTTTAAGAACTGCTTCTTCCCTGCTGTTATTAAACTTCTGAGTGGACCTCTCAAATTTCAAATCTAACATTGATCTAGCTTTTTGCGCACCTTTTAGCTGTAACTTTGTAATCCTCACCCTATAATTTTTGTTTGACATGATCTGTCTGTACTGCATACAAAACAAAACCTTTCACTGTATCTAGCCACATACGACCGTAACAAATCAAACCAAATCAAATTAAATCAACTGGCAGGCCCAGCTGAGTTTTCTGGAGGAGAGACTTCTGACAGACCTGTATGTGCTTCCTCCTGCAAATAGATGCTTACTGGCATCTCCCTTTTCCCTTGTGAGGAAGGACACCTGGAGTAAGATCACGGTCACTTGTGTCCCTGTGCCTTGCCTTTGTTGCTGAACACCTATGGTGACAGCAATGGTGTGCCAACAGCTGCCACCTGTCCATGAAGGCAGCCAGATGCTCGTAATCCAGACGCAGTGCAAACAGCTATGGTGGAGTCATCCAACCATGCCCAATGGACCTGACAATCCTCTATCTGCTTGCACATTTGTCCAAAGTTGTTAATCGTTGAAACCATAGATCCTAACCTGCTAGTGTCTTGTCTCGAACAGTCTTTCAAGTGCCAGTGAGCTATGGCATTTCTTTCTCGACCAACTACGTCGTTATGACAGTGATGTGGTCATCCGAATGGGCTCCTGACTAATTCAGCTAAAATGTCCACTAAGGTGTCAGTATCTGAGCTGGTGGAGAGTGCAGGAGGCAGCCTTGCCAGTGCTTCCTCTAACAGATCTGTGGATTCTTCCTCCAAAGTGAGCAAGGGAGGTCTTCTGGTTTGACCATCGCAATGATGGAGACTATGCAGTTTCCATGAATGCCTTCAGGAGGCAAAAGAGAAGCTGACTCATAAGAAAAGGGGTAGGGGTTCAAGATCATCAAGGGAACATTTACATAGACAGAAAAGGGAGAACAGCACAGCAATGGGATTATACTTACTTAGATCTGGGATAAGGAACTTTCAACACTACTATATGTACAGTTGTGATTTTTTTCCAGTTAAAGCAAGGATTCCCTGCTAGCAGGATATCAGAAGAAAAGTGTCAAGTACACCTCTCCCATCTTGGCTTTCTCTGCCATATTGTGGGTTGTTTTCTCCTGGGATGAGATAAAGTGATAGATTCAATAAGACAGAAGCAGTGTTGGTGCATTTGAAGGAAGGGTTGCAGGTGTCCTGACTGAGTAAGCAGACAGCACAGAGGCATGCAAGATTAGTAGTGTTTAAAATTAACACATGAAAGCAAGTGAGGAAAGAATATACGTGCAATAGTGTAAATAGATATTTTTCATCACCATAGAGGCAAGGTGCACAGGACATGAGGTGATCAAAGTTTGGGAGAAGATTTGTAGCTCGGGTGCTCATTGTTGTGGTTCTGTTCGCCGAGCTGGGAGTTTTTGTTGCAAAAGTTTCGTCCCCTTTCTAGGTGACATCTTCAGTGCTTGGGAGCCTCCTGTGAAGCGCTTCTGTGCTGATTCCTCCGGCATTTATAGTGGTTTGAATCTGCCGCTTCCGATTGTCAGTTGCTGTCTGTTGCAGTGGCCAGTATATAGGGTCTAGGTTGATGTGTCTGTTGATCTATCTGTTGACCCTATATACCGGCCACTGCAGTGGACAGCAACTGATAACCGGAAGCGGCAGATTCAAACCACTATAAATGCCGGAGGAATCAGCACAGAAGCGCTTCACAGGAGGCTCCCAAGCACTAAAGATGTCACCTAGAAAGGGGACGAAACATTTTCAACAAAAACTCCCAGCTCGGCGAACAGAACCACAACAAACATGAGGTGAGTTTTGGAAAAAAATGTGTGAGAACCTTGCTAGGGCACACAGGGATAAACTCACTCAGGCTCACAGAAAAGAGTCCAAGAAATTCACCAACATTGATCCAAGTTCTGGTAAAATTCAGCCCAGCTTTTGTTTGATACCAAGATTTTCCATGAACAAGTAGTCTATTTCCTTTAATAATTTGTATTAAATGCACAGGAGACAACTGTCATTCAGTAACTTGCAGATTCATATAGTTTCCTAACTCTGAAACCCTTTGGGTTACACAGGACAACCATGCAAATGTATCTTTAAGTAAAAGCTTGTGAGCTTACTGATAAATGTAGTTAGTTGTTAGTATAATTCTTGGCATGAGGGGTTGTTCAGTATATGTTCTTCAATGGTGGAATCACCTCTAATGCTGGACACTGTTTAGAGTTTCTCAAGCATGGGCTGGGTGAGTGTAAAACAAATATTATAGAATTTTAATAGAGCTAGTACTCTGCCTGTTGTGAATAGCTGAAGGGATATGATGTTTAATACAAGTTCAATATAATGCAGTCATTAAGATACACAGCTCACAAAACCACACAAATAAATTTAGTACATGAATTCATGAGTTGTGATACCAGAAATAGTTCTGTGAACAAAAATAACATATTCAGGCATTGAGCTTTTCTCAATTCAACAAGATCTTTAGGATAGCTGTTCACTGCTGCCTTCCCCATAGTGATATCTCAGCCAATCAGAGTCAACTTGTCTTCTTTTGAATTGTAACAAAACTTGTGAAATATTTGTTTTATTTGATGCATTATTCAGGGTAACACCTCAACCAGAGACCATTTATCAACTAATCACCCTTTTTCTTCATGCAGTTTAAATTATCATTCCATCAAATGTGATAGTTTTGTATCTTCCAGATGAATGCAAGAAACAAAGATTCAACAGCATATCTCTTCTTTCAGCAGTAATCAAATTCTCTGCTCTTCCTTGAACCAGTCCCACAGGATCTTCTTCATTCTCATAGGAGACAATCAGGTTGGCAGCTTCTTATCTATAAGATGGTACAGTGCTCATTCAATGCAGCATTAGAGACCAAAGTTGATTTTCTACTTAAATCCTGGAGAGAGAATTAAACACAAAACCTTCTGATTCAGAGAAGGAAATGTTGCCAGCTGAACCCTGGCAATAAAAAGAATAAGAAGAAATATCAGCCAGAATTTTGTGGTCAGAGGGAAAGCAAATGTACTTGCAATTGATTTTAAAGCTGTTGTCAACAGTCTAACTATCTCTGTGGCATGGTTTACAAGAATGAAGCTGCGGATGAAGGACTTGGCATATAAGGAATGGTTGAATCCTCTGGATCTTTACTCAATAGAGTTTAGAAGGCTGAGAGTGGGTTCAGATTGAAACTTACAGAATGTTGAGTGGCCTGGACAGAGTGGATGTGGAGAAGATTTTACCGCTATTCGGAGGGCACAGCCTCAGACTGAAAGGATAATCCTTTAGAATTAAAACGAGGAAGAAATTCTTCAACTAGAGAATGTTAATCTGTGGAACTCATTATCACAGAGGGCTGTGGAGGCCAAGTCATTGAGTGTATTTAAGACAGACATAGATAGTATTTTGATTGGTGAGAGTATTAAAGGTTACAGGGAGAAGGCGGGAGAATAGGGTTGATAGATATATCAGCCATGATCAAATGGCAGAGCAAACTCGATAGGCCAAACGGCCTAATTCTACTCCTATATTTTTATGGTCTTCATCTTTTAAATCTGAATCCAAGATGAGAATGTCTTGGTGCTTATCAATAATGATGCGAGCAAGTACTTTCCAAACACAATATCTACCATCTAGAAGGACAAGGATTGTAAATACATGGGAACACCACCACCTGCAAGCTCCCCTCCAAGCTAAACATCATCTGGAAAAAAATATTATTCCTTTCGTGTTACTGGATCAGATTCTTCAAATTTCTTTTGTAACAGCATTGTGGGCATACCTACACCCTAAGGACTGCAACAGCTTTGGAACTCCGCCTTCCTCCACCTTCTCAAAGATACTTTTTAAACTTCACTCAAGAGATGTCAGGAAGTGGGCATTGCTGGCTGGGCCATCACCTGCTGCCCATCTCAAGTTGGCCTTGGAACAGTAATGGTAATATTCATTCTTGAATCGCAGCAGTCAATTTGAAGTAGGTATACTTGGCACTTCTGGCACAAGATTGTTACGAATTCTACACATTTATCTTTTTGTATCTTCCATTGATGTTCTTTGCTCCCCTGTTATTGAGGGTGGGATGGTTGTGGAGCCTCCTCCCCCAGTGAATTACTTAATTGTCCAAATTCATTTGGACAAGACTACAGAGCTTAGATCTGATCCATTGGTTGTGTGATTGATTAGGTCTGTCTATCACTTGCTGCTTATGCTGTTTGGTAAGTATATAGCCTTGTTTTGTAGCTTCACTGGTAACAGTTTAAAGACATTTGGACAGATAGATGAATCTGAAAAGTGCAAAGGGATATAGGCCAAATGAAAACAAATGGGAGTAGTTTAGTTTGGGAACCCAGTTGGCAAAAATGAGTTTGACTGAAAGTCTGTTTCCATACTGTATGACTCTATGATTCATATTTAGTTATGCCGGATCATGCTCCTGCATGCTTCCTTGAAACAGGGTTGATCCCCTGGCTTGATTGTAATGATAGATTGGGGGATATGGTGAGCCATGAGTTTGCAGATTAAAATGGAGTAAAATTCGACTGCTGGTGATGATTTTATGGATTCCCAGCCTAGAGTTGCTGCATCTATTTGAAGTTTGTCCCATTTAATATAGTCATGGCACCACACAACATGAAGCTTCAATCTGAAGGGAGGGCTTTACTACAAAGACTGTGCAGTTGTCACACTTACCAATACTCTCACAGACACTCTGCAGCAGACAGATTGGTAAGAATGAGATCAATATATTTTACCCTCTTGATGGTTCACTTACCACCTGCCACAGATTGAGTCTAACAGGTCTGAACAGCCTGATCAATTATGTTACTGCTGGACTCACTTTTGGTAGTGGATACTGAAATCTCCATCTGGAGTGGATTCTGTGTCCTTGCCACCCTCAGTATATCCTCAAAGCTCAGTACAACATCGAGAAATACTGATTCGTCAGCCAAGGTTGGACAGTATTTGCTACTCAGGGGGAGGTTTTCATGTTTTACCTGATGCTATAACATTTCATGGGGTCCAGAGTCAATGTTGAGAACACCTAGGGGTACTGCCTCCTGGTTATGCTCTCACTTTTGCTGAGTTTGTCCTGCTGGCAAGACAACACATATCCAGGGATGGTGATGGTGGTATCTGGGACATTGTCTGACAGATAGTTACATTCACGAATCATATGTCAGGTTGTTGCTTAACTACTCTGTGAGACAACTGTCCCAAATTGGCATTAGCCCCTAGATGTTAGTAGGGGTCATCAGGGCTGTTTCTACTGTTTACCGTGCCTACGTTGACGCCAGGTGATTCATCCAGTTCCATTCCTTTCTTTCCTCTTGAATGATTACTACAACTGAATAGCTTGCTTGGCCATTTCATAGGGGATTTCAGAGCCAACTACATTGTGAACCACCACCACAACCATAATCCTGAGTCACAATTAGGCCAGTTTCACTAACTTCACTGGTAACGTCTGCATCTCATAAACAAGAGGAGATGGTAGGTAGCAAATCAAATTTGAAGTATGCACACACACAACAAATCTGAAAGGTAAAAGTATTTAAGCTTCATATAAATTTAAGCAAGTTCAGCCATGCATTAGTTTTGCTTAAATAGAAGGTACAATAAACAAAACTTAAAAGCAAAATGCTGTACTTTTGATCAATATGAAGGAATTGATGTTCTACAAATAACTCTTAGGCTCAGTGAGGAGTTTGGATTAGGTGGTAAGGTAGTAAAGGTTAGGTAGTAAAAAAAAAATTATACTTTATTCAAATTTTCAAGAATATTTAGTGTGAGACAATGAGCTCATAAGTTCATCAAGATCTCATTATTATATTATTGTAAAGAAGACAGAAGTGTATGGAAACCTTGACATGACATCAAGCAGAGGAGTTTAAGCTCAATGAAAGTAACATCTCGATACTTTGGATATGCCTGAACTCCCAAAAGTTCCACCAGCTTCAGTGAAGTAATAATGGCAATGCTGACTTTCAGTATCAATATCACAGTAAAATCCAATCTACTGATTTAAAAAAAATCAGCTAAGATGTTTGTGTTCTGCTGAAGATATCATAGTTCACAAGTTTAAATTACTGGGACATAACAAGCTGGGATACAGACTATAACTAAAGTATTCAATTAATAAAAATCAAAAGAATTACAGAGCATATAAATCAGAAACAAAGACAAGAATTGATGGAAAAGCTCAGCAGGGTTGGCAGCATCTGTGGAGAGAAATCTTCACAGGAGAGTGTTGACATTTCAGGTCGAGTGACTCTTCCTCAGAACAGGAAGAGTCACTTGTCTCAAAGTGTTAACTCTGACTTTTCTACACAGATGCTGCCAGACCTACTGAATTTTTTCAGCAATTTCTGTTTTTGATTCAATTAATAAAATCACTTTGGATGCAAGCCTGTTTTAATTCATTTTAATTTCATTCACCCAATGATTTTGATCTCAAGTCAAAACAAAATGCTAATCAAAATGACATATGGTACACTTGGTATAATTTCAAACCCACCTACTTCTTGTTTTATTGAAGAACAGGAGGGCAGAATCACAGAATTGTTACAGTACAGAAGGAGTCCTATAGGCCTGTTGTATCTGTGCCAGCTCTCTGAATGAGTAAATCTTCTTAAACCATTCGTAGTATCACACAGAATGGAAACAGACCTTTGGTGCAACTTGTCCATGCTGATCATGTTCCCAAACTAAACTAATCCCAGCTGCCCGGAGGTTGAGGGGTAACATTACAGAAGTTTATAAAGTCATGAGGCGTACAGATAAGGTGAATAGCAAACGTCCTTTCCCTAAGATGGGGAGATCAAAGCTAAGGGATATACCTTTAAGGTGAAAGAAGGAAGATTTTGAAAAGACGTGAGGGACAACATTTTTTAGACAGAGAGTGGTTAATGTTTGGAATGAGCTATCAGAGTAAGTGGCGGATGCAGGTACGTTACAACATTTAAAAGATATTTGGATCCGGACATGAACAGGAAAGGTTTGGAGGGTATGGACCAAATCTGCCTGAAATGACTCCACAAAGGCCAATGTCCTGTCATCAAGTCACCTTTTACTTCACAAGCATCATACATGACACTGACCCAGCTAGTTCAAAGCTGGTTCTAAGAATGAGCAGGACCTCTGACACTCCTATTTATTATTTTTTCTTTTTTGTTTTTTCTTTTTTTGTCATTTTCTTTTTTTTCTTTTCTTTTTGTCCCCACACTACCGCCTAACTGCAGTAGTGCTTATTTTTCCCCAGCACCCATGGTGTGTGTGCAGTTATGAGACATAGTGAGAGACAGACACTCCTGTTTATTTCTGTCAGCCAGGACTCCTTGATTGGACCAGGTTAATAACTCCAATCAGGAAACTCATGTTCTATGAGGTCCACTTGACTGACCTCATTCCAATTGTTACATGGGTTGGGCTCAGAGATGGCAGGTTAGTAACCTATTTTTATTTAATCCACCTTTCTGCTATACCTCACATATGATGGTGGAAGAGCTGCAAAATTCACACTCTTTTTGGATACTTTCTGCCTCAGAGTTCATATTGCTTCCAAATTTCACACAATCCAGAAAATTTTGAAATTAGTTCTCTTTACACTATTAAAGTTTATACTATCTAGCTCATTAAAGTATTTCAGGAAAAGCAAATGTTGCAACACTGACTTCTAGGAAACTCCATAATAAGCCTTCCTCCAGTTCAAAAAATCACTGGATAACTAATCTGCTTATAGTATAAAGATCAGAAGATAAAATCTTTATGGAAGCTGTATGCTTCTGTTTTAACAGGTGTTCTTCTTTTTAGTCACTTTAGCAAGGCTGGTGAAAAGCTAATATGGAAAAGGGGATAATGAGGGCCAGATCCATTTGGAGTACTTTTTTGCCCTACAAGGAGCAGAAGCATCTTCTATTCTTAGCAAAAATACAACTGAACCATCCTAATCTTCCACGTGTGGGGTACTGCAGGGATCAGTGCTGGGACCGCAGCTTTTTACAATATATGTTAATGATATAGAAGATGGTATTAGTAATAACATTAGCAAATTTGCTGATGATACTAAGCTGGGTGGCAGGGTGAAATGTGAGGAGGATGTTAGGAGATTACAGGGTGACCTGGACAGGTTAGGTGAGTGGTCAGATGCATGGCAGATGCAGTTTAATGTGGATAAATGTATGGTTATCCACTTTGGTGGCAAGAACAGGAAGGCAGATTACTACCTAAATGGAATCAATTTGGGTAAAGGGGTGGTACAAAGAGATCTGGATGTTCTTGTACACCAGTCAATGAAGGTAAGCATGCAGGTACAGCAGGTAGTGAAGAAGGCTAATAGCATGATGGCCTTCATAAAAAAAAGGATTGAGTATAGAAGCAAAGAGGTTCTTCTGCAGCTGTACAGGGCCCTGGTGAGACCACACCTGGAGTACTGTGTGTAGTTCTGGTCTCCAAATTTGAGGAAAGACATTCTGGCTATTGAGGGAGTGCAGCGTAGGTTCACGAGATCAACTCCTGGAATGACGGGACTACCTAACACTGAAAGACTGAAGCGACTGGGCTTGTATACCCTTGAGTTTAGAAGACTGAGAGGGGATCTGATTGAGACATATAAGATTATGAAAGGATTGGACACTCTGGCAGCAGGAACATGTTTCCGCTGATGGGTGAAGGCCGGACCAGAGGACACAGCTTAAATATATGGGGTAGACCATTTAGGACAGAGATGAGGAGAAATGTCTTCACCCAGAGAGTGGTGGCTGTGTGGAATGCTCTGCCCCAGAGGGCAGTGGAGGCCCAGTCTCTGGATTCATTTAAGAGAGAGTTGGATAGAGCTTTCAAGGATAGTGGAATCAAGGCTTATGGAGATAAGGCAGGAACAGGATTCTGATTAAGGATGATCAGCCATGATCATATTGAATGGTGGTGCAGGCTCAAAGGGCAGAATGGCCTACTCCTGCACCTATCATCTATTGTCTATTGTCTAAACCTTCCCCCTTCTCATTTACCATGAGCCCTGATGTTTATAATCTACACCCAACCATAATATTTCCTCAATCGAGCTCAATCCCCTTCACTACAACCTCTAGCATCTCCACCAAACCCCACCAACATGCCAATCATTCATCAAGATTCTTCCTTTGAATGACATTTCATCCTATCCCCATTGCCGTGGCCTCACTCTCTGTCTCCAACACACCCCCAACAATGATCATTCCTGCTTCAGCCACTCACTCCCTCTCTATAGCTGAGATGGTAGATTCAATATCAACTGATGCGCAGAGAAGTAAAAAGAGGGAAAGAAAGATCAAGGCAGAACAATAAGGGAAAAATAACAAAAAGGAAAAATTACTAATGTTTTTGCATTTTAATCAATTTTTCACGATATGCAACAACTATATTCTGAAGAAATTTGAAACTCCATTTTCATAATGATTAGTTTTCAGAACTTGTGAGGTTGACTGGCATTACAAAAGATTAATTACTATAAGATGTACCTTGATTTGTTATGGTGAGTTTGCATCATGTCTATAGGGCAAATTATTGGAACCTAGTGCTGCTCAGTGTTTGAATGGGAAGTCAGATTACAAGAAAGCAACTTTTGGTTAGCCATGCTTAATCATGCATCTGTCTTCTTCTGAGGTTGCTGTGGCATTTTCACTTACACAGTGAAGAACACCATCAGCTATGATGTTATTTTGGCAGCAATATTTGCCTATTAATTACGGACAACAAAGGTAATATTGTTTTTGATTCAACATTGCAATTGAATGGCACTTTCTGGGTGTGAGTAATATAGTTGTGTTTATACTTGCATTCTGAAAGCTTTAATGACTTAAAGAAATACATATTGATTTTACTGCATTCTTTTTTATTAAAACGCAAAGCATTGAGTGTTGATGAATATTGCAGTTCAACCTCTCTCCCCTAACACTTATGGCATATTCTCAGTTGGGTATGCAACTTTTGTAAGCAGACTGGTCTCATTATGGTCACAATATGTACCTTGATATGCGTTGTGTATGATTAGTGTGACCCAAGTTTAACAATTAGCCTCTTACTATGATTATACTGCCCACTAGAGAGTTCATGAAATAACACCATAGTTATCTATTCTTTCTGAAAGGTAGAAATTAAAATGCCATCAGATTTATCTGACAAATACCATCAGACAGACATAAGAGGATTCTGAAGCATCACTATGTTTAACAAAAAGAATAATTCCATAGAATGAAATATATTGCTTTTGGAGTGTTTTTCTTTGTCTGTCTGATTAGTGACAATGTGAAGGAATCAATTCTATTACTTAGTAAACCTTTTTTGATCATGAAACATCTCAGTCTCATTTCAACTATCAAGTCTGGACACTTGACTAATGGAGGTTTAGCAATCCAGGTTGTGATTTGCACCTTAATGCACTTTGCACATTGCAAATGTCTAATTCAAGGAAAGAAATTGTGAAGTCTTGACTTTAACCAAACCTTCCTAATGGTATTGGAAGGGAAACAAATCAAACATTCATTCTCAGCCCCGTCCATAAGTATTATATGTAATCGGTTAATGTAAACCCTGTCCAGTTCTTGCTGAGTAATTTGGAATAAAATCAGGACATGAGTGTTTAACACATTATTAATAGATTGTAACAACTTTGTTATTTGAATAGTAATATTACAATAATGAATATTTCCTTCAGCCATTCCCCGAACATTTCTGAAGTTTCAGGTAAATATGCCTCGAGATACAAAACCAAACCTGCTTGGTACTTCTCAATGCTACCCAATGGACAAACTGAATAATTTGATTACATTCAGCCATTTATATAATTAGGTCACAATGTATCAGTACACAGACAGAACAAGAGGAACCTCACAAAAAAAATTCCCAGACACAGAGCTGGCGAAGTTCATTTTCTTCACCTGACACTTCACCTGATGAAGGAGCAGTGTCGACAAAGCTTGTGATTTCATATAAACCTGTTAGATTATAACCTGGTGACAGGAGAAAGTGAGGTCTGCAGATGCTGGAGATCAGAGCAGAAAATGTGTTGCTGGAAAAGCGCAGCAGGTTAGGCAGCATCCAAGGAGCAGGAGATTCGACGTGTCAGGCATAAGCCCTTCTTCAGGAATTCTTCCTGAAGAAGGATTTATGCCCGAAACGTCGAATCTCCTGCTCCTTGGATGCTGCCTGACCTGCTGCGCTTTTCCAGCAACACATTTTCAGCTATAACCTGGTGACAGGTGACTTCTGACTAAATTCTTTTTGACTGAGATAACACTCAAGTTGGTTTCTTACATTCTTTAAAAAATAATCTTGATCATACCAATTTTAAATATATGCTATAATGCTAATATATACTAATACCAGCAATAGTATTATTTCCATGCCCTAACTCTGTGCTGCCTATTAGTGCAACCTCTTGGGAAAACTTCCCAGAGGTGGACAATGAAAATACAACCTCTAGTTTTGCCATCCTCATTTGTTCCACAGCCACATCACCAGAGGAAGATCTTGGAATGCATCTAAGTAGCTCACAAAGGGGCATTTAATTGCAGAGATTGTCTACTCAATAGGATTTATTTTTCCAGTGCTGACCTGTCTTTGGGAAGACTACTGGGAGATGGAAATGCTTTGAGTACTGGGAAGATTCCACCTCTAACTATCAAGGGATACACCCCAGGAAGGACAGCAATTATAAGACCAACTAAGATCCCGGTAGTTTCCTATTTAGAACAGCTAGCCACAATACATGAACTGAAAATTTTGGAGTGTGTTCTTTGTTGATGCACTCTCCTATAAGCTGGGAGGGAAAGATGAGACTTTTGGAGCTTATGCAGGGTGCTGTTTGTGTGATCCAAGGTCATGCTCCTGATTCCGTTCAGTTGCTCCAGAAGGGTAGTATGTGTGAACCATAGTCTGGTATACCTCAACTTACTTACTCACTGCCTGACAATGACATTCTAACATTGGAGTTTGAGATAATTGTGAGAAAGGTTTCCTTGATGTATACATTTTCATTGGAATGATGTGAAGTTGGAAGTTGGATGTCAATCTCTTCATATTTGAAGAGTAATCAGATGCTTTGGTCTCCATACATATGACTGCAGGTCAAACCGAGTCCCAACTTTTGTGAGGACAGCAGGAACTGAGAATTGGGGCTAAATTCAAGTTGGGTTCCTTCCTCTTTCTCAGACTGTGGACAATGCAATTTTGAAAGCCTATGAAAGATGGCTCAGTATCACTGAACTCTTAGGGACTAGTGAAGCCATTGCAGACTCCTTAGAGGCTTTACTTCCTCATAGGCCACTCACAACTCTACTGTGTGCAACCTGCTTCTTTTTCCTTGACTGTATCTACATATACAGTTGCAGCAAATGCTACCATGGTGCATTAACACAGTAAAATAGTCTATTCCATGGAAAGTTCTCCACAAATATCCACAAATTTAAATGACATTTCCAATAACCCATCTGACTACTCTTTAACTATGAGGACATTGACATTTTAAACCTGAAGTGTTACTGCACTGTTTGACACTGTCGGTCAGTAAGCATTGAGGTCTTTGGGAGTTGCATATGTATGAGTTACGAAAAAGGCAGTAGACATTTAGATGAGATCAGATAAGCTCAAGCTTCCAGATGGTGGACAATGAGAGTCTGACTAGGAGATCATTTTAATAGTCATGTGTAAAAGTAACAAAGACATTGATAATTGTTTTGAACAGTGGATAAGCTGAGTGAGGGATAAGATTGATATCATAGAAATGGAAGTAGACTGTGTTGTTACTGGAGTTAATAAGGAAGTGAGAGCCTAGTGGCATTATTGTTGAACTGTTAATCCAGAGATTCAGGTTAAATTCTGGTTACCCACGGTTGAAACCTGTAGCAGTAGATGGTGGAATTTGAATTCAATAAAAAAAATCTGGAATTGAGAGTCCAATGATGACCATGAGTCCAATGTCGATTGTCAGAAAAACCTATTTGGTTTGTTAATGTCCTTGAGGGAGAGAAACTGCCATCCTTACCTAGTCTGGCTCAGTTCCACAGCAATGTGGTTGACTCTGGGCAGGTAGGGATGGGCAATAAATGCTGGCCTAGTCAGTGATGCTTTCATCCCATGAATGGATTTTTTAAAAATATAGATTCTTGGTGGGGAGCTCAATTTAGGTTCAATTAGAATGCCAACTACAGTGAGTATAGTGGAGATATACTTTCAGGAGATTTTTGCGAAATGAGTAAAGATTTCCAAGTGGGATAGACAGATCAGCCTGCACTGAGTGTTGTAAGTCGCTATTTCTTTGACCCTTCTGTTTGGTCCCCCTCAGATGCCAAAGAGAACTAGGGGCATTCTCACAGTGTCCTCACTCATATCAAAATTTTCATTTGAAACTTCCAAGAAAACAATGTAACTGTTTAGCCCATTGCTCCTTGACATATCTTACTGTGCACAAATTAACTGCCAGGTTTGTCCTCAATACAATGGTGAAGACACACCAAAACCAATCATTTGACTGTGATGTCTTTTAGGACCCCCTTAGTAATTTATTGCTGCAGCTATCAATGCCAGTTCTGTTCTTTCCCTCACCAGGTACTTGTGTTGTAGCTAAGCTTTGGACAGTGGACTTATGATTCCCAAAGGTAACCATAGGAGAAAGTGCTGGATGTCTTGAAATGGATAAAAGTGGATAAATCCCCAGGACATGATCAGGCGCACCCTAGAACTATGTTGGAAGCTAGGGAATTGATTGCTAGGTCCCTTGCTGAGATATTTGTATCATCGATAGTCACAGGTGAGGTGCCAGAAAACTGGAAGTTAGCGAATGTGGTGCCTCTGTTTAGGAAAGGTGGTAATGACAAACCAGGGAACTATAGACCAGTGAGCCTGACATCAGTGGTGGGCAAGTTGTTGGAGGGAATCCTGGGGGACAGGATGCACATGTATTTTGAAAGGCAAGGATTGATTAGGGATAGTCAACATGGCTTTGTGCGTGGGAAATCATGTCTCACAAACTTGTTGCATTTTTGAAGAAGTAATGAAGAGGATTGATGAGGACAGAGTGGTAGACATGTTCTATATAGACTTCAGTAAGGCATTCAACAAGGTTTCCCATGGGAGACCGGTTAGCAAGATTAGATCTCATAGAATATAGGGAGAACTCACCATTTGGATACAGAACTGGCTCAAAGGTAGAAGACAGAAGGGTGGTGGAGGGTTGCTTTTCAGACTGGAGGCCTGTGACCAGTGGAGTGCCACAAGGATTGGTGCTGGATCCATTACTTTTTGTCATTAATATAAATGATTTGGATGTGAGCATAAGAGGTAATAGTTAGTAAGTTTGCAGATGACTCCAAAATTGGAGGTGTAGTGGACAGTGAAGACGGTTACCTCAAATTGCAACAGGATCTTCATCAGATGGGCAAATGAGCAGAGAAGTGGAAGATGGAGTTTAATTTAGATAAATGCGAGGTGTTGCATTTTGGGAAAGCAAATCTTAGCAGGACTTATACACTTAATGGTAAGGTCCTGGGGAATGTTGCTGAACAAAGAGACCTTGGAATGCAGTTCATAGCTCCTTGAAAGTGGAGTCACAAGTAAATAGGATAGCGAAGAAGGCGTTTGGTATGTTTTCCTTTATTGGTCAGCGTATTGAGTCATGTTGCGCTGTACAGGACATTGGTTAGGCCATTGTTAGAATATTGCATGCAATTCTGGACTCCTTCCTATCGGAAGGATGTTGTGAAACTTGAAAGGTTCAGAAAAGATTAACAAGGATGTTGCCAGGGTTGGAGGATTTGAGCTTATAGGGAGAGGCTGAAAATAAGCCATGGCTGTTTTCCCTGGTGCATTGGAGGTTGAGGGGTGACCTTATAGTGGTTTATAAAATCATGAGGGACATGGATAGGATAAATAAACAAAGTCTCTTCCCTGGGGTGGTGGAGTCCAGAGCTGCAGGCCATAGATTTAAGGTGAGAGGAGAAAGATATAAAAGAGACCTGAGGGTCAACTTTTTCATGCAGAGTGTGGTACATGTATGGAATGAGATGCCAGAGGTAGTGGTGGATGCTAGTACAATTGCAACATTTAAAAGGCAGCTGGATGGGTATAAATAAATATATATATATATATATATATGTCAATCACCTGATGAAGGAGTGTCGCTCTGAAGGCTAGTGTGCTTCCAATTAAACCTGTTGGACTATAACCTGGTGTTGTGTGATTTTTAACTGTGTACAACCCAGTCCAACACCGGCATCTCCAAATCATAAGAAGGGTTAGGAGGGATATGGGCTGGGTACAGGCAGGTGGGGTTAGATTGGTTGGGATATCTAGTCAGCATGGATGAGTTGGACCGTGCTGTACATCTCTCTGACTCTGTGACTATGACCACCTACACCTTCCTCCAGATCATTTATGCATATCATAAGCATGGATCCCTGTGGAACACCACTAGTCTCAGTTCTCCATTCTGAGATACTCCCTTCCACTACTCCTCTCTGTCTCCTGCTGCTTAGCCAGTTCTCTATCTATCTCGCTAGTCCACCCTGGACTCCATACAACTTCACTTTCTCTATCAACCTACGATGGGATTCTTATCAAATACCTTACTGAAGTCCATGCATATGGCATCTATGGCCTTTCCCTCATGACTCAACTTTGTCACTTCTTCAAAGAATTCTATTAAGTTGGTAAGACGTGACCTTCCCTGCACAAAATCATGCTGCCGGTCACCTTTTTCTTCCAAATGTAAATAGATCTTATCCCTCACTGTCTTCTTCAGCAGCTTCACTACCATTGACATCAGGCTCAGCGGTCTATAATTAATTGGTTTATCCATGCTACTCTTTTTAAATAAGGGACATTATTAGCAATTCTCCAGTACTCCAGAACTCACCCGTGTTCAAGGATGTTCAAGGATGATGCAAAGATAACTGTTAAGGCCTCAGTTATTTCCTCTCTCACTCCAACCACAACGCCATAAACAAACACATCGATCTAGATACCATCTACCAATCCCTCAGAAAATGAACAGGAAATGACATCACCACAAACTCCAGGAACCCCATCCAGGACAAACATATCAATAGAAAGCAGGAGACAACAGCTTCGCTTCACTTGGAGGTCAACACTGATGATGTTACCTAGCCAGGTAATGAAATGTCTGGATATCAAACCTACAGCTCAGTGAGCAAAGCTACACCCTAAACCTCAACCTGAGCTACAAACCTTCACAAACCTTGCAAAAAACCTGTGGGCGCAACACGCTACAACTTGCCTGAAGATGGGAAAGGAATGCTATCCGAGAGAGTTCCACCCGCAAACAACTGTACTTCCTGCATGAAAGTTTGAGAAAACAGGTACTGTCTTAAATACAAACTGCAGATAAAAACACCTCAAGCCAGAAGTTTAACAGAACCAAACGGCCGCAATATGCTCCGAGAACTAATCAATGACATCCACCACAGACTCCGAAAATACAACCGGGAAATTGCGCGCCAAAAACCGTGATTCAAACAAGCAACAAATCAAGAATGGACAGACGTGGTAGAACGAGCCATAAACACCAAACAACAACAAACACAGAAAAAGAAAAATCGGGACCTGAAGAAAAAACTTGACAAACTCACAAACAAAAATAAAACCGATAACACAGGGGCATGGATAAAGAACTTATCAGACCGAACCCTATCAGACACAGAAAAAGCGGTACTAGTAAAAGGACTAAATTTCAATTACCGAGACGCTGACAAGAAGGATTTCCTAGCGGCATTAGAAACCATATTGAACGACAACAAACTCACGGAAGAAACACAACAAATGATCAGAAAGACAGTTGCACCTACTCTGAGCCGAAAGAGGGAAGGAAACAAACTGAACACACAAGAAAGCCCTAGAAAACCTCAAAAAAGACAAAAACATCATTATATTACCTGCAGACAAAGGTCGGCTCACAGTCATCCTGAACAGAAGGGACGACATAGAGAAAGCCAATGCATTACTCGCAGACACCAACACCTACCAACAGGTGGCGCTAGACCCGACCCCACAACTAGGAAACAAAATTACATATCTCCTAAGAAAATTACACAATTCTGGACAATTAAACAAGACGGAATTCCAAAAAATGAAACCAGACGGGACCAACACCCCACGATTCTACGGACTACCAAAAATCTGAAAACCAGGAGCCCCCCTCAGACCCATAGTCTCACTAACCGGAACACCAACTTACAGACTGGCCAAAGAACTACACGCAAGACTGAAATACCTAGTAGAAGAGTGACAGCATGACATCCACTCCACCCAGGCATTCGTAAAAATCATCAAAAACACCAAAATGGAGGCAGATGAAACAATGACCTCATTCGACGTAACAGCATTGTTCACCTCCATCAACATCGACCTGGCAAAGGAAACACTTACCACACTTTTAGAAGAGACCATCACACACATCCCAATCACCATCAATCATATTGCCGATGAAAACATCATGAAGCTAGTGGACCTGAGCCTCACCACCCACTTCACCTTCAACAACATAATCTACAAACAAAACCAGCGGCACACCGATGGGATCTCCGCTATCAGGATTCATAGCAGAAGTGGTAATGTAAAGACTAGAACAAACAGCCCTACCAACCATCAAACCAAAAATCTGGGTCCGCTACATAGATGACACCTTTGTCATCACAAAATGAAACAAGATAGAAGAGATTTTTAACATCATCAACAACACCCGCACAGGCATAAAGTTCACCAAGGAGGAAGAAACCAACAACAAACTCGCATTCCTGGACATCACAGTCAAAAGAATGGACAAAGGAGAACTACAAACCTGCGTATACAGAAAACCGACAAACACTGACCAAATACTTAACTACACCAGCAACCATCCCAACACACACAAACAAAGCACTATTCCAATTAGCCACATCACACTGCAGCACAGATGAACTTCGAAAAACAGAGGAGAACCACCTATACAATGTATTCAAGAAGAACGGATACTCAAAAAATACAGTCTGCAGATTCCTCAAGAACAAACCACGAGAAGCAGACCAAACACAGCCAGAAACCCTAACCACCTTACCATACATCAAAGAAGTTTCAGAAATGACAGCCAGACTACTAAGACCCCTCGGGATCGTAGTAGCACACAAAGCCACCAACACTCTCAAACAAAAACTAACAAACCTAAAAGACCCAGTATATCCCATGGACAAAACCAATGTCATCTACAAAATTCCATGCAAGGACAGGTAACACTACGGAGGACAAACAGGAAGAAAATTAGCCACCAGGATACACGAACACCAGCTAGCCACAAAAAGACACGACCCTCTCTCCCTTGTAGCCTTACACACGGAGGAAAAAAAACACCATTTCGACTGGGACAACACATCTATCCTGGGACAGGCTAAGCAAAGACATGACATGGAATTCCTAGAGGCCTGGCACTCCAACCACAACGCCATAAACAAACGCATAGATATAGATGCCATCTATCAACCCCTCAGAAAATGAACAGGAAATGACATCACCACAAACCCCAGGCAACCCCATCCAGGACAAACATACAAATAGAAAGCAGGAGACAACAGTTTCGCTTCACTTGGAGGTCGCCACTGATGATGTTACCTAGCCAGGTAATGAAATGTCTAGATATCAAACCTACAGCTAAGCGAGCAAACCTACACCTTAAACCTGACATAGATCCCATCCGGACCTGGGGTCTTGTCCACTTTAATGCCTTTTAGACTAATCAAATACCCATCACTAACCTCAACACTCATCATGTCCCTTTCCTTTGTGAATACTTACACAAAGCACTCATTAAGAATCTAACCCATTTTTTCTCACTCCATGCATAACTTCCCACCTTTGTCCTCGAGTGTGCCAACCCTTTCTGCAGTTACCCTCTTGCTCCGTATATACAAATAAAAGGCGATAGGATTTTGCTTAACCCAGTTTGCTAATGATATTTCATGGCACAGTGGCTCAGTGGTTAACACTGCTGCCTGACAGCATTCAATTCCAGCCTTGTCTATGTGGAATTTGCACACTCTCCCTGTATCTGCATGGGTCTCCTCCCACAGTCCAAAGATGCGCAGGTTAGGTGAATTGACCATGCTGATTTGTCCATAGTGTTCAGAGATGTGTAGGTTAGGTGCATTAATCAGGGGTAAATGTAGTGAAATAGGGTGGGGGAATCGGTGTGGGTAGTTACTCTTCAGAGGGTCAGTTTCTACACCGTAGGGATTCTAGGATTCTAAATTAATTACATAACTCTCTTAATTCCTCATTTCAGATTGGTCCCACTTTCCCGTTATTCATCTGAAGCTTTATCTGTTTTCAGTCACCTTGACCTTATGTATGCGTCCCTTTTCCTTTTAGGTTGTGTCACAATTTCACCTGTCATCCATGGTTCCCTAATCTTGCCATTTCTGTCCCTCATTTTCACAAGGATATTTTTGCATTCCAATGCACTCTAATTAACCTCTCTTTAAAAGCCTCCCACATTTCAAATGTGGATTTACTCTCAAATAGCTGCTCCCAATCCACATCCCCAGCTCCTGCCAAATTTTGATACAGTTGGCATTTCCCCAATTTAGCACTCTTCCTTTAGGACCACTCTCATCTTTGTCATAGTGATATGTTGGAAATAGATATAGTGACCATATAGAAAATGGAGCTTAGAATGTTAACTAAAATGGCTGAAACACATTGGCTGTATTGCCCAGCATGCTGAGCAAACAAATTGCTAACACAGCAACTTGTAAGGATCTTTGCACAGGCTGGGTAAACATGTCCAATCCCACAGATCTGAGAATGACATAGTACATAGCACTAGGTCAAAGGGCAGCCATCAGAGGAGTACTGGTGCCTTATGGTCTAGCTGTAACACAGTAATGAGGTTTGAATGTTTACATTTAAAAGCATCTCTGAGATTTGACTGTTGCCTTGAAGAGCTAGAAAAATAATGGGAGTTAATGTCTGACTTTAAAGATAGTGTTAATATCTTAACCAGATAGCTGCTGGTGTCTGTGTGTTAGATTTAGAGCATTTTTGATGTGTAAGCTTACAATTAAGTATACTTTGATTAATATACTTTGCGATAGCTTAATGACACGGGACTCTGTATTGCGTGAGAAGTTATGTATAAATGTAACAACTTTCCCTATCAACGGTGAGAGAATCCACTCTTTAGTACCCAGCGTGGTCTAAGTGGCTTTTGATTAGATTTGATTAGACTTATGATTAGACTTACAGTGTGGAAACAGGCCCTTCGGCCCAACAAGTCCACACCGACCCGCCGAAGCGCAACCCACCCATACCCCTACATTTATCCCTTACCTAACACTACGGGCAATTTAGCTTGGCCAATTCACCTGACCCGCACATCTTTGGACTGTGGGAGGAAACCGGAGCACCCGGAGGAAACCCACGCAGACACGGGGAGAACGTGCAAACTCCACACAGTCAGTCGCCTGAGTCGGGAATTGAACCCGGGTCTACAGGCGCTGTGAGGCAGCAGTGCTAACCACTGTGCCACCGTGCCGCCCACAGGTTTGTTCCCCAGGATTGTTTCTCCCAGGATTGTTTGTATATTCGTATACTGACAGTCTTGAATAAAAACAGTGCTGTTGAAATGTGTTAATCAAGTGGTTGTTCTCTGTTCTTGGACAGGCGTTCACAGAAAGCCAGGTAACGTGGCTGAGCTTTCACATTTTGGTGGCAGCGGTGGGATCCCAACGGAAGGCGGCTCCTGGTGACGGTTGAACAGGACACGGTCTTGCTGTGGCAAGGTGGACACAGGCCCAACTAGGACGTGAGTATACCGTTTGGGACTCACGACTAGTGTCTCCCCAAGTCAGGGGCGGACCTGGATCCAACTCACCGCAGCAGGATCTGCTACCGGACGGGATCGAGAACGAACCAGTGAACAGCTTTTTAAAGGGACCACCACAAAAGCACTGGGAGTGCTATAGAAGGTAGGAAAAAAAAAGGCGCTGGGAGTGCAGTAAGAAGTAAGAATAGTTAGATACGTACGTATGTGTGAGTGGGTTTAAAGTCCCTTGAGCAGGATCTCATAAAAGCACCGCTCACAAGTAGTTGTTTAGATACGTACGGGTTTAAAGTCCCATGGGGTTAGAGTCCTCATAAAAGCACCGAGGTACGTATGTGTGAGAGGGTTTAAAGTCCCTTGAGCAGGATCTCATAAAAGCAACACTCACAAAAGGTTAGGGAAAGTTTAGGGAACCCCTTGTTGACTTTCAAATATTGTGCAAGTATTAACCCGGCAACGTTTATGTCTGACATCCCTGCTGAGACTCCTGTCCCTGTTCACGATTGCGCTAACAAAATCATGCTAGACACTAGGCCCAGATTTGACTTGACTGACCGCCCCTTCCCACATCCTGATGTCACTTTGTTCATGGATGGTAGCTCCTCTGTAAACAAGAATGGAGAAAGGGCGGCTGGATATGGTATAGTAGATGCAGGGGGTAGGATTGTGGAGCAGCATCGCCTCATACCCGCAGTATCCGCTCAGAAAGCTGAATTAATTGCATTAACTAGGGCATGTGAGCTAGCCTCCGGACTTACAGCTAATATATATACTGACTCTAGATATGCCTTCGGGGTTGCCCATGATTTTGGAACACTATGGGAAAATCGAGGTTTTCTCACCTCGTCGGGGACCCCTATCGTACACAGGGAGGAAGTCATTAATTTGTTACAGGCCATTCAAAGTCCTTGCGAATTGGCCATTATTAAATGTTCCGCGCACTCTACCGGAACAGATCCGGTTTCTATGGGAAATAAACAGGCAGATGAAGTTGTTAAACAGGCTACGGAGCTCCCTGGCTCCTTAATGATGGTTCAGAGGAAATCTATTAGGGCCTCAGTTCCTGACAAGCAGCCTCCCTCCACCGCTGATATTGTTGCTTTACAGGGGGACGCCCCTGACGATGTACTTCATGAATGGACTGATCTGGGATGTTTCAAGGACGTTGACGGTCTTTGGAAAACCCCAGCAGGCCAGGTGTGTATGACTGATGTTTTAGCCGTCTGGGTGGTTGATGTTGTCCATCACTTAACACACTGTGGGGCTAGACAAACTGCAGATTTAGTCTGGGAATCTTGGTGGCATCCCAGTGTTCTGCAATTCGCTAGAGCACAAACTAAAAAATGCTTGACATGTATGCAGCATAACCCCGGCAAGGGGGTCCCCTGTGAACAGGGTAGAACCCCGCTGCCTGAAGGCCCCTACGATACGTTGCAAATGGACTTCATTGAGCTACCCAGAATGGCCAAGTGTAAATATGTTTTAGTTATTGTAGATGTTTTTAGTAAATGGATTGAGGCTTATCCTGCAGCCGATAACAAGGCTGACACTGTTGTTAAGACTTTACTCAAGGAGATTATTCCTAGATTTGGTGTGCCGCGGACACTCAGTTCCGATAACGGCCCTCATTTTGTGGCCCTTGTTAGTCAAGAACTTTGTAAAGTTCTTAATATCAAGCAGCAGTTCCACTGTGCTTACCACCCTCAGAGTGCGGAAGTGGTGGAACGTGCTAATCAGACCTTGAAATCTAAATTGGCCAAACTGTCAGCTGACAATGGTCTCTCGTGGCTCCAAAATTTGCCCATTGCCTTGTTTCAACTCCGGGTGTCCCCGGCAGGAGCCCACCATCTCTCCCCCGCCGAGATTTTGTATGGGCGGCCCCTCCGTACTCCCTTTAGCTCTGACTTCTCTGATTCTCCTGTTGAATACATCAGATGTCAGATGGGATGATCTCCTATGTTTTATCCTTAACTGATGCCTTACGCATGAACCATGCGATGGTTAAAACTGCCAGGCCTTTGCGGTCGGATTTGCCGTTGCCCCCAAACATCCGACCTGGCACCTTTGTATTGATCAAAAACTTTGCCAGAAAGCACGGCCTGGAACCCCGGTGGGAGGGCCCTTTTCAAGTCCTCCTTACCACCCCTACTGCTGTTAAGGTTGAGGGTCGTAAAGCCTGGATCAGCCTACACCATTGCAAGCTTATTGGGGAGGAATGAGAATAAGGGGCAGCTACTGTTGTATGTATTTTCTCTTCCCTTGACATAGGTGCCACTAAGGAAGGAAGACTGAAGAAAAGTGAAACGATGAAACCTATCCTCTTTCTCTTTGGCCTCTGCCTAACAGCGACATGGACATCAATGCAGACCAGTAACACCACCAGCGGTGCACCCCCTACTCTCCAAGGGCCTTCAAGCAACTCTAGTGCAGCCACCGCGGAGACGTGGATAAAAACAGGCACCCCCGCGATGACTTCACACTCTACAGATATTACTACTAAAATGACTAATGGTTTGGTGAGTATGGCACCACATATTGCTTCTGATGGCCCCAATGGTACAGTAATAGTCCCGAGGGATCTCGTGAGTACTATGAGTGACAATATGACTATTAGCATGCCCCTAATGAGTTTATCACTGCCCAGAGTGATAGATACCCAGTCTAATAATATAAGTGAGTCCAGTCAGACCCTAGCTACCCCTTGCAACCTCATCAGGGATTGGTGGGTATGGAGACAGGAGAATAGCATAACGCTGAATAACACAGGCCCCACGAGAATAGTTCAGGTCAGAGTGAATGCCACGTGTGATCGTCATGGCCCAGGTAACAGTGGGTTTAACCAGACAATTTGTCCCTTGGTCGGTTTTCCTGACTACTCTAAGGCCACTTCTAATTATAGCAGCATAGTAGTCCAAAATATTGCCTGGTCACAGGATTGCGTAGAGCATTTGCAAAACCTAACAGGACTTCAAGAGTGGTGCCCTGGATATAATATTACAACTCTGGATGCCAGGACAGAATGTCCCAGTAATATAACAATTCATAATACTGGCATCTGCCAGGAAGTAATGTATGTATGCCTACGAGGAAATGGCACCAAATCCGAGGATACCTATACTTACTTAAATGATACACGCACGTGCTGCCATGCCTTTGTGAATAATACTGCAGCGGACCCCAGAGACTTTTTGTTCAACTTTCCCGGTTACTTAAAATTAAAAAATCTCGTCCGCACACTGCACCGTTTTCTTAAGACCCACCGAAAGAAAAGAAGCAATTTACCGGAAGCAATGAGCCTTACCGGCAACATCTTTACTGGCTTCCTTGAAAAAGTAAAAACTCATCTTGACAATCAGACTGATGAAGGAAAGAATACCAAAGTAGTATGTGTCCCAGGCCCACACTCGGTAGGGTCCGGATTCCTCATGATGGCGGCCCCTACTGGTCAGGATGAATTATGCAGTCTTACCTACAGGCGTACCCAACAAACCCCAAAATTTATTCCCTATAGAGACATTTCTGACCAATACCCGATCCAGTATGCTTACCTCAGGCGTTGCTATGACACCTGGCAAGTAGTACCAAAAGGTTTTGTAGTAGCGGTGGTGCCAGAATTTAAATGGTGCATTCATAGTGATACAGGAAAACATGCCATGGGAGACTTAGAAGACAGTAGATGCCAGGTAATAATATCTCATGATCAAACCAAGTCAGACCCCTTTGGGGGCCTCCCGGAGGACGATTGGGACCTTTGTGTTAATGAAAAGACTCGTCCCGACGCCCCTACAAGCCGTATGGGTGCTGTCCTCTTCCACGCTAAACACTGTATTACGCCTGCACTTAACGGGACATTTTGGTTATGCAATCACACAGCCTATGAATACCTACCCATTAACTTTAAGGGCACCTGTGCGCTGATATATCACCTCCCAGCATTCCGGTTATTGAATTCAACCCCAGAGGTTAACAGCGAATGGAAGAAATGGCATGATCTTAATTCAAATTACAAACCTCATGCTCGAGGCAGGAGAGATCTGTTCCACCAACAGATATTTTGGAGCAGATTCTTTGGCGCCCTTCTGCCCAATTATGGGGTCATGCAAGCCCTGGACCAGATTCGTGATCTCAGTCACGAGCTTGAGGAAATGGCTAAGGCCACTGCTGATGCCCTGGGTCATTTGGAACACGAGCAGACTGCCCTGCGAATGATGACCTTACAGAATAGGATGGCTTTAGATTATCTCTTAGCAAGCCAAGGGGGAGCGTGTGCAGTTATTAGCCCAGAGTGTTGTACCTATATTGAGGATGAGAGCTCGGCTGTATATAATGATACTTCACTAATTAACGATGTTGCCACGAAAGCATATGATCTGGACCACACAGACTCAAAGGAGACCTGTGCCTGGTGGAACCTACTGTGTCAGCTGTTGGGATGGCTAAAGTCTATTGGGCTGGACATTCTCTCCATTCTGGCCATCATTCTTGGCATTTGTATTAGTATTCGAATCGCTTGGGCCCTTATTAAGAGAAGTTGTCAAACTTGTCCCGCACGACGCCGATGTAAAAAGGAGACAAGCCCTATATGGACGCAGAAGGAAGGATTGACACCTACACTTTTGACTGATGGCAATTTAGATGTAGAAACAGAAAAGGAGTTTGCTCGACTTCAACGTATTAATATCTGAAGGTTATCATAAAATGATAAAAAGGGAGGAATGATAAGTTGGAAATAGATATAGTGACCATATAGAAAATGGAGCTTAGAATGTTAACTAAAATGGCTGAAACACATTGGCTGTATTGCCCAGCATGCTGAGCAAACAAATTGCTAACACAGCAACTTGTAAGGATCTTTGCACAGGCTGGGTAAACATGTCCAATCCCACAGATCTGAGAATGACATAGTACATAGCACTAGGTCAAAGGGCAGCCATCAGAGGAGTACTGGTGCCTTATGGTCTAGCTGTAACACAGTAATGAGGTTTGAATGTTTACATTTAAAAGCATCTCTGAGATTTGACTGTTGCCTTGAAGAGCTAGAAAAATAATGGGAGTTAATGTCTGACTTTAAAGATAGTGTTAATATCTTAACCAGATGGCTGCTGGTGTCTGTGTGTTAGATTTAGAGCATTTTTGATGTGTAAGCTTACAATTAAGTATACTTTGATTAATATACTTTGCGATAGCTTAATGACACGGGACTCTGTATTGCGTGAGAAGTTATGTATAAATGTAACAACTTTCCCTATCAACGGTGAGAGAATCCACTCTTTAGTACCCAGCGTGGTCTAAGTGGCTTTTCTCCCAGGATTGTTTGTATATTCGTATACTGACAGTCTTGAATAAAAACAGTGCTGTTGAAATGTGTTAATCAAGTAGTGGTTCTCTTTTCTTGGACAGGCGTTCACAGAAAGCCAGGTAACGTGGCTGAGCTTTCACAATAGAACATAGAAAAGTACAGCACAGAACAGGCCCTTTGGCTCACGATGTTGTGCCGAGATTTAATCCTAATGTAAAATATAATAACTCAACCTACACACCCCTCAACTAACAGCTATCCATGTGCATGTCCAGCAGTTGCTTAAATATCTCTGCTTCCACCACCACAGCTGGCAACACATTCCATGCATTCACAACTCTCTGCATAAAGAACCTACCTCTGACGTCTCCTTTATACATTCCTCCTAATATCTTCAAACTATGACTCCTCGTACCAGTCAATCCTGCCCTGGGGAAAAGTCTCTGGCTATTGACTCTGTCTATTCCTCTCATAATTTTGTACACCTTGATCAGGTCTGCTCTCTTCCTCTTTCTCTCCAGAGAGAAAAGTCTGAGCTTATTCAACCTTTCTTCATAAGGCAAGCCCTCCAGTCCAGGCAGCATCCTGGTAAACCTTCTTTGTACCCTCTCCAAAGCCTCTGTATCTTTTCTATAATAAGGAACTGGACACAATATTCCAAGCGTGGTCTCACCAGGGACTTGGAGAGCTGCAGCAACTTGGAGGACTTGTGGCTCTTAAACTCGATTCTCCTGTTAATGAAAACCAAAGCACCATATGCTTTCTTAACAACCCTATCCACTTGGGTGGCACCTTTGAGGGATCTATGTACTGGCTCGTTGCTGAGCACCAAATCCAAATGGCCTCTCCCCTTGTCGGTCTGTCTATATACTGAGTAAGGAAACCCTCCTGAACACACCTGACAAAAACGGCTCCATCCAAACCATCTGCACATAAGAGGTTCCAGTCGATATTCGGAAAGTTGAAATCACCCATAACAACAATCCTGCTACTTTTGCATTTGTCCATGAGTATTCTAAAACTTATGGAATTGTTATCACTACTCTCAAAGTAATTCCCTACTGAAACTTCTACCACTGCCTGGCTCATTCCCCAACACCAGATCCAGTATAGCCCCTCCCTGAGTTGGACTATTTACATCCTGCTCTGTGAAACCCTCCTGGATGCTCTTTACAAATTCTGCTCCCTCAAAACCTCTAACACTAAGTTAATGTTGGAAAAATTAAAGTCTCTCACCGCTACCTCCCTGTTGCTCCTACCTCTTTCCATAATCAGTTTCCACATTTGTACCTCTATCTCACACTCGATGTTGGGAGTCCTGTTGTACAGCCCCAACATTGTTACCACACTCTTCCTAATTCTGAGCTCTGCCCATATTGCCTCCCTGCTCAAGTCCTCTATAGTGCCCTCCTTCAGCACAGCTGTGATATCCTCTCTGACCAGTAATGCAACTCCTCCACTCCTTTTACCTCCCCCTCTATCCCACCTGAAGCATCTATATACTCAGATATTTAGTTGCGAGTCTTGCCCTTCCCTCAATCAAGAATCAGTATTAGCAATAACATCATACTCCCAGGTATTAATCAAAGACCTAAGATCATCTGCCTTACCTACTGCACTTCTCACATTAAAAGAAATGTACCTCGGCTTACCTGTCCCTTTGTTTTCATCATCTGCTCCCTGTCTACTCTTCTCCTTAGTAACACTGACTTCATTATCTTGTTCCTTACAGGTTTAGTAACTACCTTCTTACTGACAACTAACCTCCTCATTTGTTTACCATCCCCCTGTGACATTAGTTTAAACCTTCCCTAACAGCATTAGGACATTGGTTCCAGTCCGGCCCAGGTGTAGACTGTTCAATTTGTAATAGTCCCACCTCCCACAGAACCGGTCCCCATGTCCCAAAAATCTGAACCTCTCCCTCCTGCACCACCTCTCAAACCACTCATTCATCTTGCCTATTCTTTCATTTCTACTTTGACTAGCATGTAGCCCTGGTTGCAATCCTGAACTTGCTATCTCTGAGGTCCTAGTTTTTAACATAGCTTCTAACTCATTCATTTCTGCTTATAGCACTTCATTCTGTAGGAGCCTGATGTTGGTATTTTTGGAATCCAGATGGTCCAGGGTTGAGTGTAAGGCCAGGGACATGGCATCTGCCATGGATCTGTTGCACCAGTCGGTGTATTGCAAAAGATCAAAGCAATTCGGTAGGCCAGAGTTGATTTGAGCCATGACTAACCTCTTGAAGCACTTCATAATTATTGCAGTCACAGTTACTGGGCGGTGGCCATTGAGACACATTGCATGATTTTTCTTTGGGAAGAGAATGATGGTGGTCCTTTTGAAACAAGTGGGGACTTCAGATCACAGTAAGGAGAGGCTAGAGATGTCTATGGTTATGACATAGCAGTGAACCCTTCTGTTAAATAAACCAAACAACCAGAAAAGCTCACCTCACCTTGTAATCTGTTAAAATATGATTGACAGAGCACTCCCAAATTCCACTATTTAAACAAAATAATATCAATTTATTCTTTAACTCTAAAAGTGAGCATTAAACAACAACCATTCACAACTCTCAGCCCCCCTTTCTCTTAACTGCCTATTACTTGCCTCCAGCTTTACAACAATATACTTTAATAAGACACTTATTAAAATTACATCAACTTCATTTCAGAACTCCACAGCAGCTGTCATCTTCAGTGTCTGTCTTCTTGCGGTTGTAGATCTCCCTGGGTCGTCTTCTTGCATTTTACTGTGAAAATATTTCATATGAAAAGGTACCTTTGATGTTTCCTAATTTCTTGGATGTGTGTTGATAGCAGTTGCTCTGTCTTCAATTTTTGAAATACCTGCCTTTTGTATATTCCCAACATC
The DNA here is from genome assembly GCF_020745735.1 of Hemiscyllium ocellatum. Taxonomy (NCBI): domain Eukaryota; kingdom Metazoa; phylum Chordata; class Chondrichthyes; order Orectolobiformes; family Hemiscylliidae; genus Hemiscyllium; species Hemiscyllium ocellatum. The sequence goes on along the minus strand of NC_083416.1, from coordinate 22,807,433 downwards.
AGGTCGTCTTATTGGTTTGATGTTGGGAAAACAATAAACTCAACGTGATTGGGTTTTAATATCCTGCAGCATAATTTAAACCGATAGGTTAAATTCAAATTGTTGTCAAAACAGCAACCAACTCAGGTATTGTTTTCACAGCCAAATGTTACACATTTTCAATTTTCTAGACTGAGACTGCCATCGCGTCATATCATACAATGCTTGTAAACTCCTGGCTCACAATAGCATTCACTCTCTCTTACAGATACAATACACACCTTCAACATCATAACATTATGAATACTCCTGCCAGTTGGACCACACAGGTTGTAAGCATATGGCTGGGATCTCAATCTGGGCCAGTTGCTTTCCATGGGCTTCACACTCAAGAAGTCCAATCAAACATCTGCAGTTGTGACCATGGGTACTGGTGCATGTGAAGCTGTTGGGATAAGTGCCATTGTTTCACTGACCTTCTCTTCAAAACAAGCATAGAATGCATTGAGCTCTTCAAGTGGGGATGTACTGAAGTTGCATGCAACTCTGTTCGACTTCGCTTTGTAGATCATTATGTTGTGTAAATGGGATGTCTCAAACATATTTACTTCCATCACATTTTTCTAATTCTCTCAGAATTTTGCCCAGAATTAAAAAGTGCTACCATGTAGAATACTAGCATTCCTTAAATGATCACCTAACATAACGAAGACTCTAATATTTAATTCTTTGGATGAAATTACTTTGAAGACATAGAAGTGCCTGAAAATCAGTATTGTGATTTCCAAAATGCAGTTAGATGTTATTTTCACCATTTGTTTGTTTTAACCATTGGGATTAACACTTCAATGAAAATAGTGAATGAATGATCCTTGCATATATTGATTGTTTTATGTGATATTACACAGCTTCATTTGAGACATGAATGTCTTTTATTTATTGAGCTTAGCTCATTTTTGGCATGTAATCTAACATCCTTGCTATTGAATGGCAATGCAATATTATATTACAAAGTGTCAGTTTAGGCATCGTCGAGTTTGATGGTTAGAAAAACACACAACAAAAAAAAACAACTATTTAAATTTAGCCCTTTCTGCAGCGCAATTGCTTTGTTATTGTGCCACTAGCTTATTATTGAATAAAACAATATATATAGTTAGTTAAAATCCCCAGTCCTTCTTCAGTGTTTACCGACTGGACTACTGTACAGGTGGAAATGACTGAGAACCTGTATTTAAACAAATGAATAATATAAGTATTAAAATATCCCTGTACAAGATTTGTTGCAATGAGATAAATATGAGTAATTAATACAAATGGTGTGCAATAACAAGAAAAGTGAACTTGAAAGTGGTTTCGTAAATGCATTATATTCCACATAACATACAGAGCTGAAAAATGCCAGAAAAATTACAAAGAAATACACAAGCCTCCTGCAGACTAGTAATTCTCGGTCAGTGAACCATTTAGTTTCATCGGGGAGAGAGAAACAAAGTTAATGTTTCAGGTCAATGACCATTCAAAGTGCAAAATGTCACCAATTTTAAGCATGTGCAGATGCAGAGAAAGGAGGAAGAAAGAGGAAGGACATGACAAAAGACTTGTGATATGCTGCAAGGTAGGTATTTTGAAATGACTAAAGGGATGATGATGTCAAACAAAAGGAAATAGTAATGAGAACAGTAAGGAAATATAAGATGGGTTTCAGAGAAGCTGTGATGGCAAGAGCAAAACCATTATCATCTGCTGTCTAAAGATGGAAATAATGGTTATGATTTGAAATTGTTGGACTTTGCTCCATTTTTTTCCAACAGCGAGTGCTGATAATGGTCCTAAATTGCCATTAACAACTCCTCCAGGTGCATCTTTTCTTTCTTTATTTGTACCATTGACATCTCCTTTTGTCTGGTAACATGACCTCTTTCGTCATGTATTTGCTCCTGTTATCTATCAGAGCATAAACAGAGTACACCTCCTTTCTGCTGCTTCTCGTTGTTTCAAGCCTGTTACAGTTCCAACATACCTCCAGTTGTGAAAAAAGGCCATTGATTTATCTTTTCATAGGAGTTGAATATTTCCTGAACTTTCTGTTTCAATTTAAGATTTTCAAATCAATATTTTGCTAATTTCCAATTTAACCATTTCCTTAGTGATCTTACACTATTGGAACATACAGGACAATACAGGATCAAGCCCTTCAGCTCACCATGCTTGTTCCAACCATGATGTATTCTGAACTAATCCCATCTGCCTGCATGTGGTTCATGTCCCTCTATTCCCTGCCATTACATGTGTCTGTCTAAATGCCTCTTAAACTTTGCTAAAGTATCTGCTTCTACCACCTTGCTGGCACTGCAATCCAGCTATCTACCACCCTCTGTAAAAATCCTTCTTTGCACATCTCCTTTAACTGTTTCCTCTCTCACCTTAAGCCTATGTCCTGTAATATTTCACATTTCCATTGGAGGAAGAAGACTGTCTACCACTCTATCCATGCCTTGCATAATTTTACATATTTCTATTAGGAGCCTATTCTGATTAGTGCCACCTTTTGCTTTACTAAATTAGATCATGTTTGTCATTCACTGATATTAATTCTTATGTAATTCTGCAATTACCCACTCTATATGATAATCCTTGATATGTCTCAAGTGTTGAGGCACAATAGAGCAACTAAACATGTTTGTACGCAAAGATTCAGTTTTCAATTCCTCCTCCCAGGTCTGACTCTTGAATACAGCACTCTAGGGAAAAACTAAGAGAATATGTGTCTGAGATATTTTCATGTAACTTGTGATTAATTTACATTGCCACTGGCTGTAAATGATTTATCATCCATTGTGTTTCTTCTATAGGCTGCTGCACTGCACAAGGATATGCGAGACACGAAGAAAAGCCAACACTTTACGTTCATATAATGCTGCAGAATGATCCCAGAAGTATTCACAGGGATGATTTGTTACAATGATTTGTATTCAGTACCTTGAGGCATCTGGACAGAGTAAACAGGGAGAAACTGTTTCCACTCATTAACAAGCGGACACAGATTTACAGAGATTAGTGAAAGAAACAAAAGTGACATGAGAGAACTTTTTTCATGCAGGGAGAAATTGGGATCTAGAAGGCACTCCCTAATTGTACAGGCAGGCTCAGTTTAAGCATTGGAAGGGAATTTGAAAAGGATTATAGCAAAAAGGTGATGAGATACGGCATCAGAATTGATGAAGGCACAATGGACAAAGCAGATGTTTTCTTCTTTATAATAATTCTGTGTTGCGTGAAAGCAGCCATATTTTAAATGAGGAAATTGGTAAAGAATCACCAAATAATGCATTAAAACAAAATAGCTAAATTGTTTAGGTATTTTGACACAACTATTTCATGAAACATTTCCAATTTCCCATCATAACTTCATCTGATGTCTCTTTGTCACTGAATCCATTTCTAACTGCACAGTCCAAAGAAACAATCTGTTTTTATGGCAATAATGGAATTAATTTTTGACATTTTCTAAAGATGGAGTGAAATTTTGACAGAAGGCAGTTGTGAATAGATGAGCTAGGCTTTTCTGAAACTGAACACCATGTTGTAAATGGATCAAATGTGAGAAACCTAATGTGTATATCATTGAGATAGCCTTGATTTTCTTTCCTTTGATATTACCACATTAATTATTAGAGATCATTGATGTGTTAGGTTAAGCTTTCATACTAGATATTTACCTAAGCTTCAATGCCATTTGACGATGCCTTTAAACTGATTCAACATGGCTGGCAAATTGGAGAATACTTTCATGTACCCAATACCTCAGCAAATCTAGTGAAATGCAGGAGACTCTACATTCCAGATTATTGGAAAACACTGGATTAAATTGTGTAGTTTCATCATATGTTAAATGGTAGAAGGCCTTGATTCAGACAGATTACAAATCAGAGTTTACTCTGCCAAGTGCAAGTCTATAAATGGGTAGACCTTGCCTTGGAAGAGAATCTTTTGTCGTAATTTACCCTGTTACACTAAGGATTGGAAAGGTGCACTGTAATGCCATGAGGATGTTACTAAAAGATGAGGGATTACAGCTATGAAGACAGATTTGAGAAGAAATATTTTTATCACTACATTAAAATTTTGAATGGTAACAGTAAGCTGATGAACAGGTACTGCAGTGATGCTCTCTTTACAAGCCATCTATTGAAACAAGGAGCATACATTTTCAAAGAAAATTGGATTGTTGTTTGAAATAAAGGAAGCATACAAAGAGTTGAGGACAAGTGAGCTTGTGGGATTATATTAGTTGTTGCAAATTTCAAGCAACCCGAGGGTACAAATGGTAAAACAGGTGTTTTGATTTCCGGTTGTGCCATTCTATGGACAGGGAATTCTTATCCTTACACAATAAATGTTACATAGTAGGATTGCAAGCCGTCTTATATAGATTGATCCCAGTTTCCAAAGATTGAGTTATTATCTTTGCGCAGGAAGCCCACCAGTATATTTAATGGAGGATAATCTAGGAGAGCTGAAAATATGTTGCTGGTTAAAGCGCAGCAGGTCAGGCAGCATCCAAGGAACAGGAAATTCGACGTTTCGGGCAAAAGCCCTTCATCAGGAATGAGGAACATTCCTGATGAAGGGCTTTTGCCCGAAACGTCGAATTTCCTGTTCCTTGGATGCTGCCTGACCTGCTGCACTTTAACCAGCAACACATTTTCACTCTGATCTCCAGCATCTGCAGACCTCACTTTTTACTCGATAACCTAGGTGAGTTGATCTTTCCTTGTAATGTGGATTCTGGGAGTCCAAACAGGGTCAAGGAAGTTAAATTAATTGATTTTCACAGAGCCAATATGAGCTCAGAAAGTAATTAACCTGGTTTGAGACTGATCAATTTATATTAATGAAAGGACTCATTCCAGATCTCTACTTCTGTGAATTCTAATCAAGCCATAGAACATAGAACATAGAAGGATACAGCGCAGTACAGGCCCTTCGGCCCTCGATGTTGCGCCGACCGAATCCTACCTAACCTATACTAGCCCAATAACTTCCAAATGCCTATCCAATGCCCGCTTAAATGACCATAAAGAAGGAGAGTTCACCACTGATACGGGCAGGGCATTCCATGAACTCACAACCCGCTGTGTGAAGAATCTACCCCTAACATCTGTCCTATACCTACCACCCCTTAATTTAAAGCTATGTCCCCTAGTAACACCTGACTCCATTAGCAGGAAAAGGTTCTTAGTATCTACCCTATCTAAACCCCTAATCATCTTATACACTTCTATCAGATCTCCCCTAAACCTTCTCTTCTCCAATGAGAACAGCCCCAAGTGCCTCAGCCTTTCCTCATAAGATTTTCCTACCATTCCAGGCAACATCCTGGTAAACCTCCTCTGCACTCGTTCTAAAGCTTCCACATCCTTCCTATAGTATGGCGACCAAAACTGCACACAATACTCCAGATGAGGCCGCACCAGAGTCTTATACAACTGCAACATGACCTCAGGACTCCGGAACTCAATTCCTCTGCCAATAAAGCCCAGTACACCATATGCCTTCCTCACAGCACTATTTACCTGGGTGGCAACTTTCAGAGATCTGTGTACATGGACACCAAGATCCCTCTGCTCATCCACACTACCAAGTAGCCTACCATTAGCCCAGTAATCCATCATCTTGTTATTCCTACCAAAGTGAACGACTTCGCACTTAGCTACATTGAATTCCATTTGCCACATTTCCGCCCAGCTCTGCAACTTATCTATATCCCGCTGTAACCTACCACTTCCTTCCTCACTATCCACAACTCCACCGACTTTTGTGTCATCCGCAAACTTGCTTACCCAGCTTTCAAGTCCTTCCTCTAGATCATTTATAAAGATAACAAAAAGCAATGGTCCCAAAACAGATCCTTGTGGTACACCGCTAGTAACTGCGCTCCAAGATGAACATAATCCATCAACTACTACCCTCTGTCTCCTTCCAGCCAGCCAATTCCTAATCCAAACCTCTAATGTATCCTCAATGCCATACCTCCGAAGTTTTAGCATTAGCCTACCATGGGGAACCTTATCGAACGCCTTACTAAAATCCATATACACAACATCTACTGCTTTACCCTCATCCACTTCCTTGGTCACCTTCTCAAAGAACTCAATAAGGTTTGTGAGGCACGACCTGCCCTTCACAAAACCATGCTGGCTATCCCTGATCACGTTATTCCTACCCAGATGTTCATAAATCTTATCCCTTACCATTCTCTCTAAGACTTTGCCCACCACTGAAGTCAGACTCACTGGCCTATAGTTGCTAGGGCTATCCCTACTCCCTTTCTTGAACAATGGGACCACATTCGCTATCCTCCAGTCCTCTGGTACTATTCCTGTTGACAACGACGACATAAAAATCCAGGCCAATGGCTCTGCTATCTCCTCCCTAGCTTCCCATAGGATCCTGGGGTAAATGCCATCAGGCCCAGGAGACTTATCTATATTCATCCTTTCCAATATTCCCAAAACCTCTTCCCTGCATATTTCCAGGGCATCCATTCTAATTATTTGTGATTCCATATTCACATCAGCAACCGTGTCCTGTTCCTGAGTGAATACTGAGGAAAAGTACTGATTTAATGTCTCTCCAATCTCCCCCGCCTCCACACACAACTTCCCACTACTATCCTTGACTGGACCGATACCTACCCTAGTCATCCTTTTATTCTTGACATACCTATAGAAAGCCTTTGGGTTTTCCCTAATCCTACCAGCTAAAGACTTTTCATGTCCCCTTCTCGCTTCTCTTAGCTCCCTCTTTAGCTCCTTCCTGGCTACCTTATAACACTCAATCGCCCCTACTGAACCTTCACGCCTCATCTTTACATATGCCGCCTTCTTCCCTTTCACAAGGGACTCCAATTCCTTACTAAACCACGGCTGCCTCACAAGGCCCTTTACACCATGCCTGACTGGTACATACCTATCGAGGACACGCAGTAGCTGCTCCTTGAACACTCCCCACATCTCATTAGTGTTCTTCCCTTGAAGCCTGTTTTTCCAATCCACACATCCTAAGTCATGCCTCACTGCATCATAATTTCCCTGCCCCCAGCTATAGCTCTTGCCCTGCGGCACACGATTATCCCTCTCCATCACTAAAGTAAAAGTCACCGAGTTGTGGTCACTGTCCCCGAAGTGCTCACCTACCTCCAAGTCTAACACCTGGCCTGGTTCATTACCTAGAACCAAATCCAATATAGCCTCCCCTCTTGTTGGCCTGTCGACATATTGTGTCAGGAAACCCTCCTGCACACATTGGACAAACACCGACCCATCTAATGAACTCGAGCTATAGCTCTCCCAGTCAATATCTGGGAAGTTAAAGTCCCCCATAACAACCACCCTGCTACCTTCACTCTTTTCCTGAATCATCCTCGCAATATTATCCTCTACTTCTCTAGGACTATTAGGAGGCCTGTAGAAAACACCTAACAGGGTGACCTCACCTTTCCTATTTCTAACCTCAGCCCAAACTACCTCAGATGGCAAGTCCTCTTCCATCGTCCATTCCACTGCTGTGATACTGTCTTTGACAAGTAATGCCACGCCTCCCCCTTTTTTACCCCCATGTCTGATCCTACTAAAACATTTGAACCCTGGAACGTGCAACAGCCATTCTTGTCCCTGTTCTACCCACGTCTCTGTAATGGCCACAACATCGAAGTCCCAGGTACCAACCCACGCTGCAAGTTCACCTACCTTATTCCTTATACTTCTGGCATTGAAGTATACACACTTCAATCCACCTTTCTGGTTACAGGCACCCTCCTTAGAGATCGCTGCATTATTCCTAACCTCCCTACACTCAAGGTCCTGTACCCTAAAGCTACAGTCCTGGTTCCCATGCCCCCGCGGAGTTAGTTTAAACCCTCCCAAAGAGCACTAGCAAACCTCCCCCCAAGGATACTGGTGCCCCTCAGGTTCAAGTGTAGACCATCCTTTTTATAGAGGTCCCACCTTCCCCAGAAAGGACCCCAGTTATCCAGAAACCGGAATCCCTCCCTCCTGCACCATCCCTGTAGCCACGCATTTAACTGCTCTCTCTCCCTGTTCCTCGACTCTCTATCACGTGGCACGGGTAACAAACCAGAGACTACAACTCTGTTTGTTCTAACTCTGAGCTTCCAACCTAGCTCCCTGAAAGCCTGCCTTACATCCTCACCCTTCTTCCTACCTATATCGTTGGTGCCAACGTGGACCACGATCTGGGGCTGCTCCCCCTCCCCCTTAAGGACCCGGAAAACACGATCAGCGACATCACGTACCCTTGCACCTGGGAGGCAACATACCAAACGTGAGTCCCTGTCGCCCCCACAAAACCGTCTGTCTGTACCCCTCACTATCGAGTCCCCAAGAACAATTGCTCTACCTTTCTCCACCCTACCCTTCTGAGCAACGGGGCCAGGCTCCGTGCCAGAGGCCTGAACCTCGTTGCTTACCCCTGGTAAGTCATCCCCCCCACAAGTATCCAAAACGGTATACTTGTTCTTGAGGGGAATGACCGCAGGGGGTCCCTGCACTGTCTTCCTCCTCCCACTCCCCCTCACTGTCACCCATCTCGGGGCAAATCAGAAAAAAATATTTTGAGAATGTCAGTGAATTGCCCAAGACATGGCCCATTGAGATTGAGAAGCGGTTTGTCAGGTGAAGGATTAGCTGATTGGATCAGAGTTTAAATGCCTAGTCCAAATAAAATTAATTCTTTCCATGCTGGGATTTAACCCAAAGTCTGTCTTTCCACCTTCAGGTGGAAATGAGTCTCACGCCTATCACAGTGCAAGGAATGATAGAGCCCATGAGGCTGTTTTTCGCAATTAAATGCACAAATTAATTTAGAAAAGAAATACAATTTTATAATTGTAAATCTTTATTATGGCCAAATAATAATTAAAAATCAATCAGGTTTTATCCTATTACAATGTGATATCAGCTGAAATGGTTGATGAGATGAATGCCTTGGTATCATTCCCAGACATCCATTATTTTCAATGTAAAGTGTAGAAAATATTGCATGTGATTAGCAGAATACAAATAAATTAATTGAAGAGATGGGAAGTTAACAATAAATATGCTACTGTAAATCTAGGAGTAGTATAGGACAAACTGTGCATACTGATTTAAAAAAAAAGAATTACGAAAGAGTAAATTTAATGCAGTAGGATTTGAAAAGATTAATAAAAACTTTAAAATAAAATCCACTCTTCAGTTTGAAGCACTAAACCTCAGGATAATTTATGGGCAGCTTCTAATAATATTTTGCCTGTAGGAAAAGCCTTCAGTTTAATACAATTCGTGGCTCTCAAACAGAGAGTTTGAGAGGTTTGGCATTACTGAATGACACTGTGAGAATTAAGTGGATAACTTAATTTTTATATGTTTATGGTTTGCACCATGTTGAAGAATTATTTATAAAAAAAAATGTAAAGCATATCAAGTTTCTATAGAATTGGCATTTATTTTCCTTCATGATTGAACAGGATTCTTTTGGGGGTGGGTGGGGGGGGGTTGGTGGGTTGGGGTTTGCAGGGCATTAATTCCTGACTGAATTTGTAAAGGGGAGGTTAAGTTAAATGATCGTATGACAGTTTAAATGTAGGGTATTGATGTATTGTAGCTGCAAATGTGTTGCTGGTCAAAGCACAGCAGGCCAGGCAGCATCTCAGGAATATTGATTTATTGTAGTTTAATAGGGGTATTTTGACAGTCTGTTGGGAGGGGGACAAGTCTGATCTGTGGCAGTGCAGTGGAGAAAGGTAAGTAAGTCAGTTCATTGAGTTGAATAGTACAATATAAATGTGTTTTCCTGTACAAGCTAACAGACTTACATAGAGCTAAAACAGACTGCACAGCACAATTATCCACTCAGACATAAAGTAATGCAGGTAACCTGAAAAACCTCACACAACCTACTTATTCATTCTGGATAAGTGGTTCATGCTGGCTGGACCAGCATTTATTGCTCATCCCTAATTGCTTTTGAAAAGGATGTTGGGAGCTGCTTTCTTGAACTGCTACAGCCTATTTTGTGTTGGTATAGAAATACTGTTAGGGAGAGAATTCAAGGGTTTTGACTGAAGGAATGACACTATATTTCCAGATTAGGCTGGTGAATGGCTTGGAGGAGAACTTGCCCTTGGTAGTGCTCCAAGGTTTCTGTTGCTGCTGTCATTCAGATAAAAGCATGTGAAATATCAGTAGAACTAGACCATCCTGTCCCTCAGGCGTACTCAGCTGTCTAAAAGACGATGGCTGAACTTCTTGTAATTCAAGTTCCACATTCCCATCTACCCTGATAACCCTTGGTTCCCTGCCTCACAAGATTCTATCCACCTCTGTCCTAAAAATAATCAATAACCTGGCTTTCATGACACTCTGAGGAAGAGAGTTCTAAAATTGCACAATCCTTGGAGAAATAAACTTCTGTCCTGAAATGGCAACCCCTAATTTAAAAAAAAACGTCCTTGGTTCTGGACTGAGCCACAAAAGGATTTTTTTCTACTTCCACCATGTCAATACGATTCAGGATCAGATACACTTCAAAGTCATTCCTCACTGTTCTAAACTCGAGTGGAAATAAGCCCATCCCATTCTATCCAATCCATCCATCAGAAGACAAACCACTCATTCTGTGTATCAATCTAATAAACTTCAAGTGAACAGCCTACAATGCATTTATAGACTTAAATAGGAGATCATAACTACACATTGTATTCAAGATGTGTTTTCAGCAATGGCCTGTATAACTGAAGTAGAAAACTTTTACTTTTTATAGTTAAAAATCACACAGCACAGGTTATAGTCCAACTGGTTTATTTGAAAGTACAGACTTTTAGAGTGCTGTTCCTTCATCAGGTAGCTGGTGGGGACAGGATTATAGGACTCAGAATTTGTAGTAAAAAATCAAACTGTCACACAACTGTATTGAACAAACCTAGATTGCTGATAAGTCTTGATCACTGAGAATGGGCTGTAGGTTTCAATTCATTAATGTGTAAATCCCAGAACTTCTTCCAAATCACATTCCTAAAATAACTTAAGGTTAAAAAAAGGTGACAATACATTAAAGGTGTGAGTTAGAGTCTGTCTGTATTCCAACTTTGAGTCAGATTGGTTCTATTTCTCAAGTAGGAATTTATAAAATGGCACATGAACTGACTACCTACAGATTGTGTGCTTTTTGAACAAAATAGAGTGTATCTGCAAATATATACCTACATTTTTTTGGATGCCATACTCTGCTGCCACTATGCATCAGTGGTGGAGTGAGTAATTGCTTGTAGATATGGTGGCAGTCAAGCAGGCTGCTTTTTCTGGATGCTATCAAGTTTCTTGACCATTATTAGAGCTGCACTCATCCAGGAAAGTGGAGTGGTGCATGCCTTTTAGATGATGTACAGGCTTTGGGAAGTCAGAAGTGACTTATTTACTTAATGGAAAAAGTGAGGTCTGCAGATGCTGGAGATCAGAGCTGAAAATGTGTTGCTGGAAAAGCGCAGCAGGTGAGGCAGCATCCAAGGAACAGGAAATTCAACGTTTCGGGCATAAGCCCTTCATTCCTGATGAAGGGCTAATGCCCGAAACGTTTAATTTCCTGTTTCTTGGATGCTGCCTCACCTGCTACGCTTTTCCAGCAACACATTTTCAGCTCTTATTTACTTAATGACTCACAGTCTCTGACTGTTCTTGTAGTCTCAATATCCATTGATTTACTGATATTAATGGCATTGAATGTCAAAGGATGTTTGTTAGAGTCTCTCTCGTTGGAGATGGTCATTACCTTGCACTCATCTCACAAAGGTTACTTGCCAATTGCCACCCCAAACTTTTATTGTTAACTCTCCATCATATTCTATCATCATTCAAATCGCAAGTGCAAAATGGGAAAGAAATTGTCCATGACAACACCCAGCATAGTAATAGTCATCCACCTGTGAGGGAGAGGCTGCAAAATCCAGAGTTTGATATATTTCAAAGGGCAAAAGCTTTAGCCATAAACTCATACATTGTAGAGGAAACATGTCTGTGTGCTCCCAATCCCTGGCAAACCTTGTGCAATGCCTTCCTCCTCTCTGCCTCAAACATTGCTCAGCATTTCGTGAAAATCAACATCTTTGCCCAATGTGCTGTATTTGCAATGAATGTCCATCTGGAGAAATGATGCCAAACTGCTGGAATTATTTTCAGATATGAAGTACACCTTTACTGCACATGGTGCAGCAGCTTGTCGAGTTAGACATTGGTCTATGATACATCATGTAAGTGCAAAACTGGCTAGGCTCATTCAGTCAATGTTATAGCAATAGTTACAAGAGGACACAAGTGAACAGGTATGTGGAACAGGTAATGACAACATTGAGCATTAAATATTGCACATAATCACCTGTTGCTATCAATGTTTTGCATTTACTTTTCTTCCCTCCGTATATCGCAAGAGAGCCAGCCCTACGAGTGGAAGCCATTGGTCATGGAAGTTTGGTCGGTGACCCTGGGCACATCATATCCATGGATGCAGTCAGATGATCACCATAGCTGTAATGAGCTCAGGAGCTGAGTAGTACTGGCAGAATAGAAATTCGGTATCCATCAGCAGGTTATTCTTCACACAACACCAGGTTATAGTCCAACAGGTTTAATTGGAAGCACACTAGCTTTTGGAGCGACGCTCCTTCATCAGGTGATAGTGGAGGGCTCGATCGTAACACAGAATTTATAGCAAAAATTTGCAGTGTGATGTAACTGAAATTATACATTGAAAAATTGATTGTCTGTTAAGCCTTTCAATTGTTAGAATACAGTGATAGTTTCACTTCTTTCATGTGTAAATCACAAAACCTTTTTTTAAAAGTTGCATTCTTGAGTTAGCTGTTAACAATGGTGATAGCTAGACAATATGTTAGCCCCCTGTGTTCTCTGTCTATGACCTGATGTTTAGGTTGATTATAATTTAAAAAGTGAGATAACAGAGTTTTACATAAATTCATGCAGTTTTTGAGTTCAGAGTTCTACATGAATGTGTGCAGTATTTGAGCAAAGTGCAATGTAATTCTGCAAGTACAAATTCACCCCACAAAATATATGTGTGCATGTGGGTCTTTGTCTGTGTGTGCGTGTGTGTCTGTCTGTCTGTCTGGAGTGGGGGTTGTGAATGTGAGAAAGTGTGTGTGTGTGTGTGTGTGTGTGTGTGTGTGTGTGTGTGTGTGTGTGTGTGTGTGTGTGTGTGTGTGTGTGTGTAGTGAGTGCAGAGTGTCTGTGAGGGGGTGCATGTGTGAGTGTGGGAGTCTGTGTGTCCATAAGGGTGTGTGTGGATGTCTGTGTGCGCGTCTGTGTGTACCTGTGTCCATGTGTATGTGAGAGTGTGTGTATGTAGGAATATATGTGTGTGTGTGTGTGTGTGTGTGTGTGTGTGTGTGTGTGTAGTGCAATGGTGATCACCTGTAATGTGACATGAACCCAAGATCCCAGTTGAGGCCCTCCCTATGGGTACCGAACTTAGCTATTAGCCTCTGCTCGGTCACTTTTCTCTGCTGCCTGTCCTGAAGTCCACCTCGGAGGCTGGTCACCCGAAGGTCCGAGGCTGAATGTCCTGGATCACTGAAGTGTTCCCCAACTGGGAGGGAACCCTCCTGTCTGTTGATTGTTGTGCGGTGCCCATTCATCCATTGTTGCAGCCTTTGCTCTGTTTCCCCAATGTACCATGCCTCTGGGCATCCTTCGAGTAAAAAGTGAGGTCTGCAGATGCTGGAGATCAGAGTTGAAAATGTGTTGCTGGTTAAAGCACAGCAGGTTAGGCAGCATCCAAGGAACAGGAGATTCGACGTTTCGGGCTAGAGCCCTTCATCAGGAATGATTCCTGATGAAGGGCTCTGGCCCGAAACGTCGAATCTCCTGTTCCTTGGATGCTGCCTAACCTGCTGCGCTTTAACCAGCAACACATTTTCAACTCTGGGCATCCTTGCCTGCAACCTATAAGATAGACAATGTTGGCTGAGTCACATGAGTACCTACCATGTACAAGGTGGGAGGTATTCCCACGCGTAATAGTAGTATCTATGTCCATAATCTTCAACATATTGTCTAGCGAACACCAATTGTAACAGTTAACTTGACAGTGCAACTTTTAAAAAAGGTTTTGTGATTTACACATGAAAGATGTGTAACTATCATGGTATTCGAACAGATAAAAGACTCAACAGACAATCGAGGTATTTTTCAATGTATAATTTCAGTTACATCACACTGTAAATTTTTGCTGTAAATTCTGTGCCTTACAATTATGTACTCCACAATCACCTGATGAAAGAGCAGTGCTCTGAAAGCTAGTGTGCTTCCAATTAAACCTGTTGGACTATAACCTGGTGTTGTATGATTTTTAATCTTGGTCAAGATTAGTCCGGATACATTTATTCACCATTCATTTTACAACACCATCTATGTCAAGAACTCTCGCTGTGGTCTGGGATGAACCTTTACAGTTAAAGTCACAACCTTTTTCACATGCTGTAGTGACTTCCGACAGATTTCATCAACTCCTTAAAACACTAATCACTTTTGCAAACTCAAAGAATGCCAACTGAGAGTAATCAGCAAATAACCTGTGAGTTTTATTGATCACTTAAATAGTGTTGTTGGAGGCTGTGGGGTCCTTCCTGCTGTGGTTGCTCAGCTGTGTGAATGTAATACTGTGATAGCTAAGGCGAACGGTTGAAAATGGCATCACAGGTGTCAAGTCAGTATTACACATTGCTTACAGCACATTCTGCTACTCTGCACATTTCTGGTGCACACTTCTAATATTTACACGCTAATGAGTTCACCAAAATTGTGTCGGATCTGAATGCTTATAGCAATAATACCATTTTGTACTGAATCAGCACCCTCATGGTGTTAAAACTATCGGCAAAATGGAGCCCATACAATCTTTTGAAGAGAATTGTCTTTTTGGCTTCTGATTCTATTGAATAGACTGTGTATCCATTCTTAATTTGTAGAGATAAGCCTGTATTCAGTGACAGTTTAGAAAGACAGACACATCTAAAGTTGATATTGGTATTTTGCAAGTCATCAAGATTTAGTTCTGGAAATATAAGTCCAATAGCTATCGAGGTTGTGACTCCACTTTGCTTTTCTGTCAATCATAATTAGAATGTAGTTATTTCCTCCAGCTTTTCAAAAGACTCAAGCTTATCAAATGCCAACACTTGTCGGCATTATTTTCTGTGGGAGATTATCTATGATATAGTTGAAGGTATGAATAAAATAGTGTTTTATGGAATTAATGATTTCCTCCATATTTCAATAGTGTATTCTCAAACTATTTTATGGAAAACAAGATGTTTAAAAAAGATCTGTGCCATCTTAATAGCATAACTGCATATAATACAGTACTTAATTGTAAGTCTTCATAGAACAATGTACAAGTACAGGCCCTTCAGCTCACAACACAGATCTTAATATAAGATCAATCTAACCTACACATCTCAATTTACTGCCATCCATGTGCTTGTTCAGCAATCGCTTAAATGTCCCTAACGTCTCTGACTCAACTACCACCACTGGCAGTGCATTCCACGCACCCACCATTCTCTGCATAAAGAACCTACCTCTGACATCGCCCCTACACTTTCCTCCAATCACCTTAAAATTATGACCCCTCATGACAGCCATTTCTGCCCTGAGGAAACGCCTTTGGCTATCTACTCTATCCATGCCTTTCAACACAGACATCTACAATAAACCGACTGACTCCCACAGCTACCTGGACTACACCTCCTCCCACCCTGCCCCCTGTAAAAACTCCATCCCCATATTCCCAATTCCTTCGTCTCCGCCGCATCTGCTCCCAGGAGGACCAGTTCGAATACCGTACAGCCCAGATGGCCTCCTTCTTCAAGGACCGCAGATTCCCCCCAGACGTGATCGACGATGCCCTCCACCACATCTCCTCCACTTCCCGCTCCTCCGTCCTTGAGCCCCGCTCCTCCAATCGCCACCAAGACAGAACCCCACTGGTTCTCACCTACCACCCCACCAACCTCCGCATACAGCGTATCATCCGCCGTCATTTCCGCCACCTCCAAACGGACCCCACCACCAGGGATATATTTCCCTCCCCTCCCCTATCAGCGTTCCGCAAAGACCACTCCCTTCGTGACTCCCTCGTCAGGTCCACACCCCCCACCAAGCCAACATCCACTCCCGGCACCTTCCCCTGCAACCGCAGGAAATGTAAAACTTGCGCCCACACCTCCTCCCTCACTTCCCTCCAAGGCCCCAAGGGATCCTTCCATATCCGCCACAAGTTCACCTGCACCTCCACACACATCATCTATTGCATCCGCTGCACCCGATGTGGCCTCCTCTACATTGGGGAGACGGGCCACCTACTTGCGGAACGCTTCAGAGAACACCTCTGGGATGCCCGGACCAACCAACCCAACCACCCCGTGGCTCAACAATTTAACTCTCCCTCCCACTCCACCGAGGACATGCAGGTCCTTGGACTTCTCCATCGGCAGAACATAACAACTCGACGGCTGGAGGAGGAGCGCCTCATCTTCCGCCTGGGAACCCTCCAACCACAAGGAATGAACTCACATTTCTCCAGTTTCTTCATTTCCTCTCCCCCCACTTTGTCCCAGTCGGTTCCCTCAACTCAGCACCGCCCTCCTAACCTACAATCTTCTTCCTGACCTCTCCGCCCTCACCCCACTCTGGCCTATCACCCTCACCTTGACCTCCTTCCACCTATCACATCTCCATCGCCCCTCCCCCAAGTCCCTCCTCCCTACCTTTTATCTTAGCTTGCCTGGCACATTCTCCTCATTCCTGATGAAGCGCTCTGGCCCGAAACGTCGAATTTCCTGTTCCTTGGATGCTGCCTAACCTGCTGTGCATTAACCAGCAAAACATTTTCAGCTCCGATCTCCAGCATCTGCAGACCTCACTTTTTACTCGAAGATTTTAACCATGCCTTTCATTGCCTTGTACACCACTATCAAGTCACTTCTCTTCCTTCATTTCTTCTGTGTGAAAAGCACTAGTTCACTCAACCTCTCTTCATAAGACAAGCCCTCCAATCCAGGCAGCGTCCTTGTAAATCTTCTTTTCATCCTCTCTAAAGCATTTCCCATTATGAGGTGACCAGAACTGGACTCAATATTCCAAGTGTGGTCTAACCAGGATTTAATAGAGCTGCAGCAAAACCTTGTGGCTCTTAAACTCAGTCCCTCCCCCTGTTAATGTAAGTCAAGACACCATATCCCTTCTTAACAGCTCTATCAAGTTCGGTGGCAACTTTAAGGGATCTATGCACGTGAACCTCAAGCTCTTGCAGTTCCTCCACACTGTCAAGAATCCTGTCTTTAATCCTATATTCGGCATTCAAATTTGACCTTCCAGAATGAGTCATTTCACATTTATCCAGGTTGAACTCCATTTGCCACTTCTCCATCCAGCTCAGCATCCTGTCAATGTCTTGTTATAGCTACAATAGCCCTCCACACTATTTACAACACCACTGACCTTTGTGTTATCCGCAAACTTACTAACCCACCCTTCCATATCTCCATCCAGGTCATTTATAAAAACTAGAAAGCTTAGAGGCCCAAGAACAGATCTCTGAGGGACACCACTGGTCACCGACCTCCAGGTAGAATACTTTCCATCCACTACCACTTGATAACTTCTGGTCAGCTAATTCTGTATCCAGACAGACAAATTTCCCTGTGTCCCATACCTCCTAACTTTCTGATTGAGCCGACAATGGGGAACCTTATCAAATGTCTTACTGAAATCCATATACACCACATCCACTGCTCGACCTTCATCTACTTGTCTCATCACATCCGCAAAGAACTCAATAAGGCTCGTGAGGCATGGCTCTCACAAACCCATGCTGACTATCTTTAGTCAAACTATATTTTTTTCCAAATAGTTATAAATCCTATCTCTCAGATTCCTTTCCAATACCTTGTTTACCACAGATGTAAGACTGCCTAGTCTGTGATTCCCAGGGATTTCCCTGTTCCCTTTCTTGAAGAGACGAACAACATTGGCCTTCCTCCAATCATCCGATACTACCCTCGTGGAGAGCGATGATACGCAGATCAACGCCAGAGGTGCAGCAATCTCATTCCTCACTTCCTGTAGTAACCTTGGATATATCTGGTCCAGCCATGGGGACTTATCTATCTTGATGTTTCCCCGAATTTACAGCATATTCACTTTCTTCGGATCAATCCGTTCAAGCCTGTTAACCTGGTCCACAGTGTTCTGACTATCGACAAGGTCCATCTCTCTCTCGTGACTACTGAAGCAAAAAAAGCAAGTTGGGCCTCCCCAACCTCTTCAGACTCCAGGCACAAGTTCCCTCCAGTGTCCCTAATTGCCTCTACCCTCTCTCTAATCATTCTCTTATGCCTCACATAAGTGTAGAAGATCTTGAGTTTTCACTAATCCTTCCCATCAACGTTTTCTCATGCCCCCTCTTAGCACTCCTCAGTCCATTTTTGAGTTCTTTCCCAGATACCCTTAAATCCTTTAAAGCTGTGCCAGAGCCTTACTTCCTTAACCTGAAGTAAGCTTCCCTCTTCCTCTTGATGAGAAGCTCCTTCACCTTACCATTCCTTGCTTGTCTCAGTGGAACAAAGTTATCCAACACTCGCAACAACTGCTCCTTAAAGAACCTCCTCATTCCTGTTGTGCATTTCCTGTAGAACAATTGATCTCAATTTATACTCCACAACTCATGTCTAATAGCAGTGTAATTTCCCCTCCCTCAATTAAATACCTTTCCATACTGCCTATTTCTATCCCTCTTATTGTTTTGCTGCACCTGCTGAACTATCCCATTCTTTTAAAACTTGAAAGAGTTCAGAAAAGATTTACAAGGATGTTGCCAGGGTTGGAGGATTTGAGCTACATGGAGAGGCTGAACAGGCTGGGGCTGTTTTCCCTGTAGTGTCGGAGGGGTGACCTTATAAAAGTTTACAAAATTATGAGGGGCATGGATAGGGTAAATATAGGGTAAAGATAGGGTCTTTTCCCTGGGATCAGGGAGTCCAGAATTAGAGGGCATAGGTTTAGGTGAGAGGGGAAAGATATAAAAGAGAGCTAAGGGGCAACTTTTTCACACAGAGGGTGGTAAGTGTTTGGAATGAGCTGTCAGAGGAAGTGGTGGAGGCTGGTACAATTGCAACATTTAAGAGGCATTTGGATGGGCATATGAATAGGAAGGGTTTGGAGGGACATGGACCAGGTGCTGGCAGGTGGGACTAGATTGGGTTGGGATATTTGGTCGGCATGGACGTGTTGGACCGAAGGGTCTGTTTCCATGCTGTACATCTCTATGACTCTATGACTCTATAAGTCTTTCCGTCACTAACGAATATACGCTTGCATGTATTCTAATTTGTTCAGAGGTCAAATTGGATTTGAAATCAAAATATTGTTGAAGGTATGAATTGAAACGATCTCCCTTCCATATATTAAAGGTATTTATGCTTTTTATATTCCGTTTGAGTACTTTATCTGTAGAATCAAAAATAAGTGCTTATTATTTTATTTAGAGACGAAACCATTATTTTAATGGTTAAGATCCTCTACCTCATTTGAAATCTTTGATGATGGTCTTTTAATTGAAAGGCTTACAGTTTATGCTAATTATTTAATTGTGGAGCATGAGTTTAATGTTTCAACTCAATAACTGACATGTACTACAATTTTCATGGGCTCTCTGTGGTCTTTTCTCGACTTAGATTATTTACAGCGTGGAAACAGATCCTTCAGCCCAACAAGTCAAAACCGACCGTCTGAACAGCAACCCACCCAGACCCATTCTTCACCTAACACTAGGGCAAATTAACATGGCCAATTCACCTAACCTGCACATTTTTGGACTGTGGGAGGAAACTGGAGAACCCAGAGGAAACCCACGCAGACACGGGGAGAATGCGCAAACTCCACACAGACAAGTTGCCTGAGGCATTTGATGCACAAAGTCAAGAGAAGTGAAGATGTGCAAGTTCAAAATAAATACAATGCTTGGCCGACACTGCATATTATCTTGTCATCCAAAGTTATCTATAGCAATAGTAATCTCTGCCAATATAAATATTGCTATATGTTGAAATGGTTTATTGCTTTGTAAATAAATTGGGGAGACCAGGTGTTATGACTGTTTTCTGTGATGGTAAATTGGTGGATTTAATTTCAGACCATAACAAAAATTCAGGCAATTCCAGTTTCCACATTGAAATTGCATATGGAGTGGAAAACATTATGGAAGAGAAAGCATTTATGTTGTAGTAATTAGAACAAAGTCAGTCAGGTGGACCTCATAGAATATGAATTCCCTGAATGGGACTGTTAACCTGCCCAATCAGGGAGTCCTGGCTGACAGATATAAACAGGAGTGTCAGGGTTTCTGTTCACTCTAGGAACTGGCTTTGAGCTAGCTGAGTCAGAGTCCAATGCCTGATGAAAAGCTTATGCTTGAAACATGAACTCTCCTACTTCTCAGATGCTGCCTGACCGGCTATGCTTTTCCAGCACCACCCTTTATTTCCAGCATCAGCAGTCCTCGTTTTCTGCTAGCTGAGTCAGTGTTTTATACTATACATGTGGAAATAAAGGTTGACTATTTGATGATACCAGCCTTTGTAGAGTCATTTCATATATCATTCTAACTTTCTAGATGTGTATGCTCATAATTCAACAAGGTGACTAAAGGGAATAAAATAAATATCTTCCGGAGATTTCCTCACGCCTACCATGATTCCATATAAGATCCAAATGGAGGTTGAAAGAGTTCTGTAGTGAGAAATCTGAACATCCAGGCTTGTACTGGGTTCCAATGCCTCCACAGCAATCAGTTGAATTTGAATTCAATTAATTGAAACCTGGAATTGAAAGCTATTCCCTGGATTGTTGGCTGTGAAATCATTGGCAACTTTTTTTTAAAAATGCAGCTATTTCACCAATCACTTTGGAAGAGAAAATATGTCATACTTAGCTGGTCTTTCCAACATGTGATTCCAGACCAGGTTGACTACTTCCTTCTGAAAAAGCCTAGTAAGCCTTTCAGTTTGGGCAATCACAGATCTTGCCCCCACCCTATGAAAGGCTAAAAAAAAAATAAATGATCCATGCTAAACACTAGAGGCCGCCTCTTACAAACTCAAAGATATCAGTGTTGTCCCTTCTGTTCTGCCCCAGGACCCACTCCCATCAGTTGGTATCTGACTTTCAGATATAAGCAAGTGGGCCTCAGTAAGGGTATGTAAATAGTAGAAGATACCTGTATTTCTGAAGATGTTGTTGTTGATTTCTTTTAAAAATTGTGAATTGGTCATCTTATCTTTGGACCAAGGTGAAACCTTGGTTTCTTGGATAAATGCAAAGGAATCCCTGTATTGCCAGGGAGAGAGGCATCAGATTTTCCAGCTGCAAGGAAGCAAGATGGTCTCTTCATGACTTGTTGCCTATTCACATCAGGTAAATTTGACATCCTGTCTTTGACTTTGCAAATTCTAAAGCAATCATTACTGGAGAGCATGTTTTTGAGGAATCCTGCTATAATAGAGATGTAGCCTATTGGAGCTAGACTATACTGGCTTCATTCTACTGAAGAAAATATTTGATGACAGCAATTTGGCTTTGAAATAGATCCTTGGAATATTTTGTTTGTTTAACTGATTTTGTTACTTGCTAAAATAGGGTGTTTTTGTCATTGATGAGTATGTGAAATAACCTGGGCAGTTATAGCTCCAAAGTTACCTGAAAGTCACGGTATTAACCATATAATGCTATTTGTTCTGGTGCAATTTATGGAATAATTAAGCAGCATGTCACTAACATCCTGCATGTTTACTCCTGTTGTTATGACACAATGACTTTGTATGATAGAGTGAAAACTGGATGAATATCATTTTCATTGTGGTGGCTTTGTGTAGAAAATAGGTTGGATTTCTTCCCCAGATTCCCTGTCAGTTTCCTCAGTCCTTGATGCCATGATGCTTGTGCTGCAGTGTGAATTATTTAGTATCTTCCTAAGCATTTGTCACTGTTCTTCAATTGTCCTGCCCTTTAATAATTCTGCCCAGTCCACTTGACCTGCATAATTACCTTGGCCTAATATTAACATACAGAGATCGCCAGTGGAAGTCTGCAATGATTGTGTGCTGTAAAATCTCGCTGCAGTGCTCACCTGCATTGCTACATAGAAACAGTACAGGCAGACGAGCAAAGCATCACAATCTCCCACAGTATTAACAAGACTACACTTTGTCTCCTCCTGAAAGCACATGTTAAACATATGTCCTTCTAAGCTTTTCAAATCACCCTGATATCTCCTTGTTCTACATATTTAAGGGTCAGGATTTACTGAATGCTAGTTAAATGACACTTGATACTCTTTTATACAGTGCCTGCTGTTAGAAAGCATCATACCTGCTCTTGAAAAACCTTGATGTGGAGATGCAGATGTTGGACTGGGGTGGACAGGGTTAGACATCACACAACACCAGATTAAAGTTTGGCAGGGTTATTTGAAATCACAAGCTTTTGGAGCCTGGCCCTTTCATCAAATGGTGAAATCTTGTGATTTCAAATAAACCTGTTGGACTATAACCTGGTGTTGTATGACCACTGCCTTTGAATAAACTTGAATAAAAACAGGGGCTTAAATATTCACCAGGTGTTGGACCTCAACTATTTACAATCCATATAAATGCTTTGCAAGCAGGTACTGAGTGGTAACATAGCAAAGTTTGCAAACGATACTAAAATAGATGGGAATGCAGACAGTGATGAGGAGTGAAAGAGTTTTCAGATTGATATTGATAGGCAAGGAGAATAAGCCAGAATGTGGCAGATGGAGTTTAATGTGGATAAGTGCAAGATTGTCCATTTTGGCTAGAAAAATAAAAGGGCAGATCATTATTTAAAATGGAAGAAGATTCAAAGTCCTTCTTTGCACATGAACTGCAGGTGCAGCATATAATAATAAGGACAAATGGAATCCTGGCATTTACTGCAAAAGGACTGATGTATAAAAGTAAAGAATTATTGTTATAATTACATAAGGCATTGGTGAGACCAAATCTGGAATATTGTGTGTAGTTTTGGTCTTTTTACTTGAGGAAGGTGGCACAGGAGGCAGTTCAGAGGAGGTTCACAATGTTGATTCCAGAGTTGAAAGGTTGTACTTGGAGTGATTGAATAGCTTAGGCTTTTACTCAGTGGAGTTCAGAAGAATGCGGAGGATCTGGATTGAAAAGGTGGATTTTAAGCAAATGAGTCCCCTTGTGGGACAGTCTCAAACAATGGGGCACAAACACTGTGTGAAAGAAGGTGGGGTCAAACTGAGGGCAGGAAAAGCTACCTCTCTTGATGGGTTGTGAATCTGTGGAGCTCATTGCCACAGAGTGCAGTGGAAACAGAACCAATCAACAGATTCAATTAAGAAATGGATATGTTTCTGAGGATAAGTGGGATAAGGGCAACGGGGAACAGTCAGGAGAGTGGAGTTAAGACCAAGATAAGATCCGCCATGATCATGTTAAATGGTGGAGTGGACTTGAAGGGCTGAACTGCCTACTGATGCTCTTATTTCCTATCTTTCTAAGGAGGAATATGCTTGCCATAGAGACATTGCAGCAATGGTTCACTAGACTTAATGGCAGAATTGTTCGACGAGGTGTGATTGAGAAGATGAAACCTGTATTTTCCAGAGTTTAGAAGAACAAATAGTAACTTAATTGAAACATGTAAAATTTATAGACAGCTCAACATATTAGATGTAGGATTTGGTCCCTACAAGCGTCCAAACCAGAGGACACTACTTCAGAATTTAAAAGTAGGCCAGTTAGTACAGGAATGAGGAGAAGGTTATTCATGCAGAGGGTAGTGCATCTTTGGAACTCTTTGATCCAAAAGGCTGGGGAGACCAAGTCATTGAACATATTCAAGACAAAGATTGGTAGAATCCTCAATATTAAAGATATCAAGGAATATGACAATACTGTGAGAAAATGATGTTGATGTAGGAGATTAGGCATGATCTAGTTGGAGCAAGCTTGAGGGGCCAAATGGATTACTCATGTTTCTATGCGCTCTGCTCCTTAATTCCTTCTGTATCAATTGTATATTGAAAGGAAGTTAAGACAGAATTGAAAAAAAATTGATGCACTAAATAGAATTGGTCAATGATCCTCTCATTTGTCAAGCTTTGAATCTTCAATTTCTGCATGTTTAAATTGATCTGAGAAACAACTACTCTATATATTTCTCAGTCAAAATGATCCTGAATGCAGTGTGCAGGCCTCAGGCTGATAGACAGAAGTATTATTTTATGATCTCAGGCTTGTTCTTACATTTTTTCTATTGGACAGTAGAAAGAACAGAATAAGACAGCCATCTATCAAAGCTTCGATGAATGCATTTTAACTAAGATTCTTGACCTTTCATTGGATACTCAATAATAAAAAAAAGATTTAAAAATTTGCATACGAGATAAAAAGCTGTTTGAACATGAGAGTTGCTTGTAGTAATTTAAAATATTCTCATGGCTTATATTTTAGATTTAACAGTAATGTCTGGAGTTAATAAGGCCAATTTTAATGCTGACTGGTCAATAGAATCCAGGCCATCTATCTATTGATAAAAAGATTTAAAAATTTGCATACGAGGTAAAAAGCTCTTTAAACATGAGAGTTGCTTGTAGTAATTTAAAATATACTCATGGCTTATATTTTAGATTTAACAGTAATGTCTGGAGTTAATAAGGCCAATTTTAATGCTGACTGGTCAATAGAATCCAGGCCATCTATCTATTGATAAACCCATCAATAGGTCAGGATTTTCATTTAAGATGAAGAGAGAGAGAAATCCCAAACTGAAAACAACAAACACTGGAGATCATAGCAGGTCATGCAGCACTCTGGAGAGAGAGCAAGCTGACATTTTGAGTCTAGGTGGCTCTGATGAAAATTCATCTAGACTTGAAATGTTAGCTTGCTTTCTCTCCATGGATGCTGACTGACCGGGTGTGATCTCCAGCGTTTGTTGTTTTAAGTACAGATTCCAGCATCTGTAGTAATTTGTTCCCACAAAGAAATCCCAAATTCTGGTCACCAGGGAAGGGGAGTGGGGCAGGGTCGAGCTAAGAAGTTTGCTTTAACTAACACCAGTCTTGTGTTCACCTCTGGCGGTGCAGAGTCTGAACTGGCCTTGTCAGATTTGATGCAAGTGCAGTGGTCAGAAGTGGGTTGTTTTCCAGCCTCAGATTTCCTCTTCTCTCAGCTCAGTGCATACATAGATTTTTGGAATGGAAGATGTGTACGGTGTGTGTCTCAGTACAGCAATCTGTATATTTACTTCATACTTACTCTCCCACCCTCATACTCACTCTTTCATGTTTGCTGTCTCGTTCTGTCTCATTCATTCTTTCATTTAACCTACTCATTCACTCTCACACTCACTCACAGTTGCTTTCTTGCTCCCTCTCACTCTTGTGGACAAATATTGAATACTATGACCTTAAAGGACTAAGATTTAATAATGCTGTAATATCGCATAACCAAGAGACAACTGGAGCAAGAGATTCCTTATTAGATTCATTAATATATTAATGTTAATTTTTAAATAAAAGGCTGTAGTTAAAATGTAGCCAATTATTGGAGAGTGATTTAAATGATAACAAGAGCTCCTATGAATTCAATCAGAAAATGTAACATCTCTGTCGCGCACTCACTGTCTCTCTCTCTCTCTCAATCTAACCTGCATCTGCCATCAAAGGAGTATTGTGTAGAGTCAAGGGAATTTTATTTTTAATTTAGGTAAAGGTACTGAGCAAGTCCAAAGGAACCTTACCACAGTGACATCAGATAATATGGAATTGCAGCCTGGTTTTTTGGGGTTCCACATTAACTTCCTCTCTTATTATCCTCTGTTTATAGTTACTCACAGAAAAGCCTGTGAGTAAGAATGTAGATTTAGATGGTGGAGAAGGAAAGAGACAGCATTAAGGGCAGCACAGTGGCTCAATCGTTAGCACTGCAACCTCACAACACCTGCGACCTGAGTTTAATTCCTGCCTTGGGTGACTGCGTGTGTGGAGTTTGCACATTCTCCCCATATCTGCGTGTGTTTCTTCCCACAATCCAAAGATGTACAAATTAGGTGAATTGGCCATGCTCAATTGCACATAGAGTTAGGTGCATTCATCAGGTGTAAATATGAAGTTGGGGAATGGGTCTGGGTTGCTCTTCAGAGGGTCATTGTGGACTTGTTGGGCTGAAGGACCTGTTTCCATACTGTAGAGAACCTAATCTAGTCTTAAACATGCAGATCAGGGTTAGATGGCCTCATCAAAGTGTAGATGTCTTCACTACAAACCGAACCTGTCATCAACATTTAGAGATGGGGCATGAAAGGCAAATTCATGTTTATATTCTTTTTAAAAAATTAGCAATGGGACCAGTAGGAGCAGAAGTGCTGCTCTCACTATCCTTACACCCTGTACTCCTGACTTTCCTTGGGTCTTTGACTGCAGCCTCCTATCATCAGTTCCCATTGTTTGGATATCTAGCTAGCACTTCCCAGTAAGCTTGAGTAGAAAACTAATGGCTCTTTGCAGCTGTGATTCTGAGTGTTAAGATCTACTGAACGCTAACTGACAGAGAACAGAATTATTTGTCATCAGCCTTGTTCTCAATTTGTGTGCTAAAATTGTTCCAATAATTAAATAGTCTCCACTTTGTTTAAAAAATGCTAATTGTGTTTACATAAAGTAACCTGAATTTTAACTTTTTTTAAACTCAAAATGGTGCAAATTATGAAGTAAAACACTTTTTATGTCTTACTTTTCACTACTTTTACATGGAGGATTTTAGGATGAATAACTTTTAATATTAGTCAACACTGTGTATTACATTGTAAACATGCGTGCTCAGTTTATGATGTTGTAAATCCTACAAACTGAAGACTATTCCACTGGAGGTTAATAAGGTTTTACAGCCAGCATTTTAATGACCCAAATTCCATTTTATGGGCAGTACAGCAGTCAATTTTAATTAGGAAACAAACTAGCTCATCATACCTTAAAGATGCACTCACATGAAATATCAAGTCTCATTAGCCACAGAGCCAATCAAAAATGTGGTTGAGTGTGACATTTTTGAGAAATTGTAATAGTTATAAAATGTGGTGCGATCATCAATTCCAAAGTACAAATTTATATTTATTGTGTTTGTTGAGCATTGGAGAACACTGCAATGTCAGCAAGGATGAGGTATCAATAGAGCAGAGAAACACATTTTTGTACATTAACAAACTAGGTAAAGGAAATTGGATAAATCCCCTATTAAATGTGGCATGAATGCAATGCAACATAAAATCACACATGACCTGAAAGGTCACACAGTCACTTTTTATTAGAATTCAGTTGTGCAGTATTAAAAGTCTAAGAGGCAACAGAGTAAGCTCCAGTTTCTGTTTAAATGTAGAGACATAACTAAATTTGGAATGATTATCCTGTTTTGTTCATGTAACAGAATTCACGTAGCTTTTACTATGAAGAATACAAAATGTTTTTATGAAAATCTGAGATAAAAACAGAAAATGTTGGGATTTCTTAGTAATTTTGGTAGCATGTGCAGAGAGAGTAGAATTAATAATTTCATGAATTGAAACTGAAAGCAGTTACAGATGCAGTTTTTAAACACATGCGGAGTTAAGGAAAAATAGGGTTCAAGGAAAATGATGCTAAGAAAACAGAACTGCGATAGTGTAGAGAACAGAGATGATTAAACTCTCCCTCTGGGGAGGTGACAGCCTAATGGTGTTATTGCCATTAATTCAGAGACCCAGGTTCAAATCCTGCAATGGCTAATGGTAGAACTTGAATTCAATAAAAAATAGGAAATTATAAAACTAATGATGACCATGAATTGTCAATTATCTGGTTCACAAATGTCCTTTAGTAAAAGAAACTATGTGGTCTGGCCTACAGGTAACTCTAGCCCCACATTAAGTGCTTGACTGTTAATTGCCCTCTTGGCAATTAGGGATAGCCAAGTAATGCTGGCGTAGCCAGTGATAACCTCATCCTGTGAATGAAAAAAAATGATAAAAATGATGATGATGATGAGATAGGATGATGTAATCTTGTCTATTACCTCCTCATGATGAAAGGTGATTAGTTGAAAAGGTAACATTGCTTCTGGCTCCACAGATGCTGTATGACATGCTAACTATGGTAAGGCATTTTCTTCAGATTTTCTGCATTCTCAACTTTTCTTTTCTTTGTACCTACATTGCTCTGTTTTTGCTTACACACGGATTAATCTTTAAATTCTTCCTGTTGTGAAACATTAAATCTCTTTCTCTTTGCACAGAAATTGTTGGATCTGCCAGTACTTTCTAATCTATTCTTAGCCATTAGTATTAATAAGGATTTTAGAAAAACAAAATGTTTCACAAACTGGTGTTCAGGACATCAGTCTTTTTATTAAATTCAAATCCAGCAAAGCAACCAATTTTCAGAAAGCACTTCAATGGCACAAAAAAATTGAGACAGTTTCTTACTCAAAGTTTGCAATTAAATGAAGTGCAACATCCTGATTTCCTGTTTCCATGGAAGTGAGTATAGTTGCAAATGTAAAATTTTCTTCACTCACATTATACAGTTTGTTCTTTGTTTTTTTTTCTTAAGACATTCATTCATTGTCATTGAGAAAGACTAAGATGTCTTCTGTATCTGTGATACTCTGTGATTAATCATTAGGAGGTACTTGAAAATGACACTGGCTGACTCAGTCTCTAATTCTCCTCCTTATTCAAATACTCACAAAATGCTTTGTAGCACTGATTAGCCACATTGATGACACTGACATTAATTGGATCCATTGTAGATGTAACATGTGTGTGAGAGAGAGTGAGAAAGATTTGATGATGAGATGAGATGAGATTTCAATGTCTTTGACATCATTAAATGGACTAAGAACACATATGAGAAGCCATACATGGACCTGTGAAGAGATCTATTGGAGGAGGGAATAAAAGGAGGGTATTGAGATTTCTAATATGGTTGTTTATATAAAAATCACACAAGTTAAATATGAAAAAGTAAACACTTTTAGGTCCATTGAACTCATTTATTCAAATGACCCATAGGTAGCTGGTAACATCTCAAGTTTCCTAGTTTATCTAACCCCTTATAATCAAATTGTATCCACGCTAAATAGTTTCCTCAGTAAAATATTACATATTTTCAATTTAATTTTATAAATCATAAACTGGGTATGTACCTAATTAATGTGGAATACCTGAACACATCCTGACTTTTCATTTCTTCTATAGCTACACATATTTGTCTATCCAAAGGCATGTCAATAATATTATTAAATAAATACTTATTATTGAGATATTGGTTCTATGCTGTATAAAACTGGAATTCAATTAGAAATCAAATAAAGTCTTTAAAATTGTGAAGAGGCGTAGTAGGGAAGAAGCAAAAAAGCGATTTCCAGTTTTGGGATATTCCATAAGCATAATGTATTCAGTAATACAAATAATGAAGAATTCAGCAAAACTCTCTTCAACCAAGAATGAGGAGAATATGGACTTTGTTATCTCAAGTAGGAGTTGAAATGAATAACATAAGCACATTTAGAAGTAAACAACAGTCTGATCTGATATACACGATAATTCTGTTCCTGTGCAATCTACGTTATAAGAAAATCGTGTAATAGCAGTATGATTTAAACCAATTGGACCAGAATGGCATTATAGCCAGGAAAGTTCATGTTCTACAAATAATAGTCTAAATTTTTTAATCATGTTATAACCAATTCGCATTTAAGAAATGCGTGTTATAGCAGAATCGACTGCACAAAAAGGTGAGAGATTAAAAGCTGAAGGATAATTTAATGGGGTGAGACGTGAGAAGGAGGACTTCATGTGGAGCATTCATAGAAACATTGACCTGTTAGGCTGGTTTTCCCATTTCGAATGAATGTTTTCTGTAAGTATGCTTCATAGTTTTTCAATAAATATTATGATATAAACTCTTTCAGCTTTGCCATTCAATAAAATTATATTTAAACTTCTTCATTGAATTCATTTTCCTCCCATATTCCCATATTCCCATTTCCCAATAATCTGTTGATCTCAATCTTGAAGATACTCAATAAATGACAACTCACAGTACTTTAGTTTAATGAATTCCATAGATTTGTAACTCTGAGTGAAGATATTTCTTTTATCTCAATACTAAAGAGCTGACCATGATCCTGAGACTACGACTCCTTGTTCTAGGTGCTTCTGAGAGTATATGCCCATTCTGTACAATCGAGGCCAATGCTCTCATCTCAACAATTGGTCTTCTGAACCTTTGTTACACCCTTTGTAAGGCACATTTTTATGTCAAGAATACAAAACTAGACATTATTCCAAATGGGGTCTTACCAACATTCTACATCACTTCAGCATCACATGATACTCTTTTACTTCAACTCCCTTGAACATATCCAAACAAATAATCTGTTTAATTGTTTGCCAAGCATCCATGTTACCATTCTGTGTGTTATGATATGGTGAGGAGGAATGAACTGGCTTCCTTCTTTTCAGCCTATTCAGTTAGCTCCAACACACATTTAACATAAAATGTTGCATTCTTGCCAATTAAAATGTAGTAAACATTTTTTCTGTGCAATAAAGAGCCAATTAAGCAAGTCATCTTGAATTAAAGAAAAAGCTTGAACTAACGTGTACACACATGCACATACACACATCCACAAACACATGCACATGCAAACATAATTGAAATCTTTATTGATTTTTGTAAGATCTTTTCAAATAATCTCAAATGGGGCTCTTTGTATCCAGAAAGTTTTTGTTCTTTTTTTCAAAGATATAAGCCTCATGTAGATATGTTATTTAGTTGCTGACTGCCATGGTAACCAAATTGCGGAACTAAAATTTATGGTCAATCTAGCAGGTTTCACTCTGGGATCTAACTTATTCAATATTACCATCACCTGGGATCATAATATAAGTTAAAGATGTCAGATGCACAGGCTCAGTGGTTATCACTGCTGCCTCACAACTCCAAAGGCTCAAGGACAATTTCACCCTCAGGTGACTGTCTATGTGTTGTTTGTACATTCTCTGTGTGGGTGTTCTCCGGTTGCTCCAGTTTCCTCCCACAGTCCAAAGATGTACAGGTTCGGTGGATTGGCCAAGCTAAATTGCCCATTGTGTCCAGCAATATGCAGACATGCAGACTAGGTGGATTAGCCACAAAAAATACAAGAGTAGGGTATATGGGTGCATCTGGATTGGATGCTCTTTGGACGATCAGTGTGGATTTGATGAGCCAAGTAGCCTGCTTCCACACTGTAGGGATTGTTTAGGGTCTTGATTGGACGTGACTGGGGAGATGTGGGGACAGGAATTGCACGTCTTGTGGTTTGCAGGGCAGGATACCAGGTATGGTAGGGCAAGTAAAGTCATGGAGTGAGCAGTCACTGCAGTTTTAAACCCACTGACTCCCAGAACTACCTCAATTACACCTCCCCTCACACACCCTCTAAAAAAATGCTATCCCATGCTCCCAATTGCTTCGCCTCTAGCACATCTGCATTTCACTTCAGGACATTCCTGATATCCTCCTACTTTAGAGACTGCAGTGTCCCCTCCTCAGTAATTAAGGATTCCTCAACCACATCTCCTCCACTTCCACACTTCTGCTCTCAAATCTCCACCCCCAACAACAAAAAGGATAGAGTCCCCTTAGTCCTCGCATACTACCCCACAAACTTCCGGATACAACGCATCCTCCTCTAACATTTCCACCACCTACAATCAGACCTCACCACCAAAAAGGTATTTCCTTCTCCACCCTTGTCTGCTTTCCACAGGGACCACTCGTTCTGTGACTCCCTCGTCAACTCTACACTACCTGCCAAATTCTCTAACACACTCAATACCTTTACTTGCAACTGTGAGAGCTATGACACCTGCCCCATACCTCTTCTCTCAACTCCATCCAAGGCACTAAACAATCCTTTCAGATCTGACAGACCTGCACTTCATCCAACCTCATCCATTGCTCCCGATGTGGTTTCCTGTATATCAGGAAAACCAAATGCAATCTTGGGGACCAATTTGCACAGCACCTGCACTCTGCATGCATTAACCAACCAGACCTTCTGACTGCCATTCAGTTGAATTACACCCCCATCCCCCTCCTCTGGTGACATGTCCATTTTTGGTCTCCTCCACTGTCAGAATAAGGCCAAACAGAAACTGGAGGAACAACACGGGCGGCACGGTGGCACAGTGGTTAGCACTGCTGCCTCACAGCGCCTGAAGACCCGGGTTCAATTCCCGACTCAGGCGACTGACTGTGTGGAGTTTGCACGTTCTCCCCGTGTCTGCGTGGGTTTCCTCCGGGTGCTCCGGTTTCCTCCCACAGTCCAAAGATGTGCGGGTCAGGTGAATTGGCCATGCTAAATTGCCCGTAGTGTTAGGTAAGGGGTAATGTAGGGGTATGGGTGGGTTTCGCTTTGGCGGGTCGGTGTGGACTTGTTGGGCCGAAGGGCCTGTTTCCACACTGTAAGTCTAATCTAATCTAATCTAAACACCTCATATTTCACCAAGGAAGCTTACAGTCCAATGGCCCCAACATTGACTTCACCAGCTTCAATGTCCCTCCTTCCCCAGCCCCATCCCTCCTCCTTGCTTCCCTGACTTGTCCTAACCTGTTCCTCTTCCTACTCACCTATCCATTCCACCCTTCTCACTGCAGTAACCCAGTACCTATATCCACCTATCGTTCCCTCAGACTCACTCCCTTCCATCTACATACTTCTGGGCTCCATCTCCTCTCCAATCCTGGTGAAGAGTTTCAGCCTGAAACATTGACTTTCCTGCTCCTTGGATGCTGTCTGACCTGCTGTGCTCTTCCGTCTTCACATCTATCAACACTGATTACCAGCATCTGCAGACCTTACTGTCTCCTAATTACAGGTCTCTCACCTTTTTAAAAAATGTTCTCCCTTTCTATTCTTCTGACCAATATTTATACTCCCCAATATTTATACTCAATTCGCTGCCTTCATGCCTGAATCACCTAATCACTTTAAAGCCTTTCACAACCTATTTATGAACTCCTCATAGCCTATTTTTGCTTTATCTTGTGCTACTACTAACATCTGTATGTTGAGATAATTGAGCTAATTGTGTAGAGTGTATCAAGTCATTGGTATCTGCACATGCACTCTGCCTGAGGCTGCTTGCTCCTTATATAATAAGACTCTTCAACTCTGTACAGTAACACTCCTTTGTTTACATCTTCACATAGGTTGTCAAATGCAGCTCAAAGTGTCTACGAAACTCCAAGTGTTTTCATATGCTCAATCTAGGCTGTCTGCTTTCTCATTGATATTAGTGTCATGTGTACAGTTACATTGTCATGATTTACATGAACCTCATTCTACTACAACTTTGCAGGTAACATACAACTAGCTAGCAATCTTGACTATTTCCTATACAGTCCTCTTCCTTGGGTCCTTGCAATGCAATTTAAACTGCTGAGATTTAAGCATTAATCTGTGTGACACCCTACTTGTCACAAAATACCATTTTGAATTTAACCATTTATTATTTCTCTTTTTTCTACCTTAAATCCAGGTTAATATACAATCCCCAATTCCATGAGCTCTCATCTTGTACGGCACCTTATTAACAATTTCTAAAATCCAAATGTAAACCTCCTGCTGATTTGCCCTTACATGTCCTGCTAACAATGTCCCCTAAAATATTCAATACCTTTTTTATTACATTATGTTTATTTGTCTAATTCTATTGTGATTAGGATTGATAAGCAGAAATGAAAAAAAGCACCCAATGGACCAAAGAGACTGCTAGCTCATAGATTGGCCCATAGAGTGTAATGTCTATTTTAATCAACTTGTTTGCTGCTAATATACACCTGGGATGAAATATATATTAGAACTGCTCAGGTTACTGGAAGGTAGTGCTGTTCTATGTCTTTTAAAGGAACACAATTCATATGAAACATTGCAAAAGTAAAATCTAAGTGGCCATCTCATTGTCCATTTATTATTACTGTATTCATTGAAAATTGTGTTACATAACAGTTCTCAGTGGATGTTCACCTAAAACTAACCAGAAATGCCTGACAGCCCACATACCACTCTGTGTCACAAGTAGATCATTTTGCCTCAGTGGGTGTTGGAATGTGATTTGCATAAGCAATTACAGTTTTTGCTTCCCTGAATCTGAGCAGAGAATCAAATGCACTTTTCCATTTTCAATGCCTCTGTTTATGAGGAAAACATTTTGCCAAAAATTAGGAAAAGTGATGTTTTTGCTAATGATACTATCTGTATGTTATGTAACCTCATCATATTCTTCAGCTTGTTGGAGGGAGATATTTTATTCTGTCAGCTTTATGCTGAATCTATGTCCTCTGCAAAGCTGTTTGCAAATCCATTGTAACCAGTTATTACCCAGTTGCTTAAAAGACACTTAAAGCATAAGATTGTTCACTATCACAAGCTACACTACGAGATGACCATTGACTCCGATATCAATTTAAGTAGGGCAAATAGATGTCTGGGGATGAGACTCAGGATTATGGGATTCTCTGAATGCTTGAACTTGTCCAAAGCATGAACCTTTTCTCTTTATCTTTTTTCATTCAGGCTGTATCACTTCCAGTTGATGAGAGAATACTCCAGAGTAGGATGTGGAGCATGTAGGAGCCTGCACCTACACTTGGAGCATGTGGAGCCAAGGTAGGTGGGCAAGATGAATGAGTGGGTCGGGATGGATATCTGATGTCTAGATATCTGGATATCTTAAAGCTGTATTTTAGTCGGGGTTATGAAAATTCTGATTCAACGCTATGGCAGAGTCTGGTCCCCGTACATGGATTGCAGAATGGTGGTGATGGTAGTGATATGTGAACATGCGTGTGTGTGTGTATTGTGATGGGGTGGGGTGGGGTGGAAGGGGAGGAAAGGAGAGTGGGCTGGTGCATGAAGAGAATAGAATCTATTTTAAAATGAATGAGATATCTGGAGGGGGATGTGAGAGCGCAGATCAGATTCCTGGAGGTTGTCAAAAGCACCTCTATTCCCCCGGTTCACAAGCAACACATTCGATCTTTTACTCAAAGCTGGCATCACCTTAATTCTGCTGGCAGCTTTCTCAAAACAAGAAAAATAAAACAAAGAACTGAGAGTACTAGAAGCCTGAAAGAGAAACAGTAAGGTCTGGAGAAATTCAACAACGTAGAGAGAAAAATAGAGTTAATGTTAAGTCCAGTGACCCTTTGTCAGAAGGGTCTGATGAAGGATCATTGGATTCAAAATGTAAACTTGCTTATCTCCCTACACATGCTCCCAGACCTGCTGAATTTCTCCAGCTCTTTGTTTTGCTTCCCAAAACAAGGGGCGAGTTGGGCTCAATTTTGAAATTTTAAAACCTAACCCATCTAACATTATTGGGTACTCTACTTAAAGTGCTTGAATCTGATTTCTCCTTTTTCAATATTTCTCACGTAAATTTCCACACCAACAAACATTTCAGAAGCCCATTCTTCCTATGAGACCCAGTTGAAGAGACATATGCAACCTTACCTTCGAATTTGACTCTGCTTACTTCACAGCTACACAGAACTAGCATATGATAATCTATGTGTATCAGCTTTACCTGTACAATGAATGCTCAGGAGACATCAAGCAGAAAATTTCAATTGCATCAGGACAATTGCATTAGCTGCTTACAATCTGGAAGTCAAAAGTGATAACTGTACCAGTGAAATTAAGATTTTATCAACATTACATCTCCCATTATCCTCTCTATTGCTGAGTCAGTGACATTAAAGGTGGAAAGTAATGTAAAGATACTCCTCTTTGAGATGTTCTGCTTATGAAAGATATTGTGAAGGAGCAGACTGGAACAAATACAGAATGAGGACATTAAGCTGTAAATCAATATCGAAATTGTTGACAGAATTAATAAAAGACCACTACAATTCAATTTTAGGTACTCAAGTTCAAGAAGACCCAGTCATGCAGAAGGAGTAGTTCAGATTCACTGGAATGATATAGGGTATAACAAGTGAAGACGGGTTGTAAATTTGTTTTGTATCACATTAAAGCTAGAAAATTGAGGGAATGACTCAATTGAACTACTGAGAACTATAATTGATTGGGTTGATACAATCATTTTCTCTGGGGAAATCTAAGCCAACAATGATTCATCCTAAAATGAGAGCTAATTCAGTTAAGAATGAAATTAGGAAACACTTCTTTTCATGCAAAGACCTCTCATGCAAAATGGCTGTAGATGCTAGATATAGAAGGATTCTGGGCAATCCAAAATGGAGGAGGGGAAAAATATTTATATTGGTTTATATGCTGATGCATTGTTTTGGAACTTTGGGAAAAAAAGGTCAAAACAACAGCAGTTTAAAAGGGAAAAGGGCAGACAAAGGAAGCACATGGTGAGGACAGTGCAGGGGAGAGAGACAGAGAGAGAGAAAAAAACCTGCACAGTTACCACCTTTGCTGTTTGAATTTGTGTATCGCTGGACATCGGAGTGCATCTGAGAAAATTAACAAACAGTGAAATCTTGGAGGAACTGTTAGGTGAAGTTCACAGCACAGAATCAGATAAGTTAATTGTTGTTTTAAGTCTGTCCAATGGAAAGGCTGCAGTAGTGGGTACAATAGATTCTTTCTTGATTATATGTTTTTGGAGATACGTCTGTTGATTTAACTTAAAATATAAGCCATAGCTATTAATTTGACCTGGCGTAGTGTTTGTAGAGGAATAAGACTTTGTTATTTTCTGGGTCTGTAGATTGTGAAGGAGCAAAAATGGTCTTTGCAGCGATACATACTTCTTGTCAGATGTGGGAGTTTAAAGAGAGTTTAAGGGTTACTGTGGATTATATCTGCCATAAATGCTGTTGGATGCAAATCTTATTAGATCGTGTGGATCGGTTGGAGAGACGAATAGAAGCAATGAGGAATTTGCAACAGCTACAGTATGTGATGGATGGCAGTTAGAGGAAGGGGGGAAAGTCTCAGATACAGTCATATAGATGGGTTAACTCCAGGAAAGGTAAGAGAGGTAGGCAGCAAGAGCAGGAGTCTTTTGTGGATATACCCATTTCAAACAGGTATGCTGTTTTGGAAAATGTAGGGGGTGATGGATTCTCATGGGAACGTAGCACGAACAGCCAAGTTTCTGGTATTGAGACCGGCTCTTATGCAATGAGGGGTACACGTGGGCTTCCAAGAGATCAACTGTGTTAGGGGATTCTGTAGTCCGAGGTACAGACAGACGTTTCTGTGGCCAGCAGAGAAAAAGCAGAATGGTGTGTTGTTTCCCTGCTGCCAGGATCAAGGATGTCTCAGAGAGGGTGCAGAATGTTCTCACGGGGGAGAGAGGCCAGCAGAAGGTCATTGTCCACATTGGAACCAACGACATTGGAAGGGAAAAGGTTGAGACTCTGAAGTGAGGTTACAGAGAGTTAGGTAGAATTTTAAAAAGGAGGTCCTCAAGGGTAGTAATATCTGGATTACTTCCAGTGCTACGAGCTAGTGAGGGCAGGAATAAGAGGATAGAGCAGATGAATGCATGGCTGAGGAGCTGGTGTATGGGAGAAGGATTCACATTTTTGGATCATTGGAATCTGTTTTGGGGTAGAAGTGACCTGTACAAGAAGGACGGATTGCACCTAAATTGGAAGGGGACTAATATACTGGCAGGGAAATTTGGAAGAACTGCTTGGGAGGATTTAAACTAGTAAGGTGGGGGGGGGGCGGCGATGGGACCAAGGGAGATAGTGAGGAAAGAGATCGATCTGAGATGGGTACATCTGAGAACAGAAGTGAGTCAGACAGTCAGGGCAGGCAAGGACAAGGTAGGACGAATAAATTAAACTGAATTTATTTCAATGCAAGGGGCCTAACAGGGATGGCAGATGAACTCAGAGCATGGTTAGGAACATGGGACTGGGATATCATAGCAATTACGGAAACATGGCTCAGGGATGGGCAGGACTGGCAGCTGAGTGTTCCAGGATACAAATGCTACAGGAAGGATAGAAAGCGAGGCAAAAGAGCAGGGGGAGTGGCATTTTTGATAAGGGATAGCACCACAGCTGTGCTAAGGGAGGATATTCCCGGAAATACATCCAGGGAAGTTATTTGGGTGGAACTGAGAAATAAGAAAGGGATGATCACCTTATTAGGATTGTATTATAGATCCCCCAATAGTCAGAGGGAAATTGAGAAACAAGCTTGTAAGGAGATTTCAGCTATCTATATGAAAAATAGGGTGGTTATTGTAGGGGATTTTTAACTTTCCAAACATCAATTGGGACTGCCATAGTGTTAAAGGTTTAGATGGAGAGGAATTTCTTAAGTGTGTACAAGACAATTTTCTGATTCAGTATGTGGATGTACCTACTAGAGAACGTGCAAAACTTGACCAATTCTTGGGAAATAAGGCAGGATAGGTGACTGAGGTGTCAGTGGGGGAGCACTTTGGGGCCAGTGACGGTAATTCTATTTGTTTTAAAATAGTGATGGAAAAGGATAGACCAGATCTAAAAGTTGAAGTTCTAAATTGGAGAAAGGCCAACTTTGACGGTATTAGGCAAGAACTTTCAACAGCTGATTGGAGGCAGATGTTCGCAGGTAAAGGGATGACTGGTAAATGGGAAGCCTTCAGAAATGAGATAGCAAGAATCCAGAGAAAGTATATTCCTGTCAGAGTGAAAGGGAAGGCTGTTAACTATAGGGAATGCTGGATGACTAAAGAAATTGAGGGTTTGATTAAGAAAAAGAAGGAAGCATATGTCAGGTACAGACAGGATAGATCGAGTGAATCCTTAGAAGAGTATAAAGAAAGTAGGAGTATACTTAAGCGGGAAATCAGGAGGGCAAAATGGGGACATGACATAGCTTTGGCAAATAGAATTAAGAAGAATTCAAAGGAGTTTTACAAATATATTAAGGACAAAAGGGTAACTAGGGAGAGAATAGGGCCCCTCAAAGATCAAGGATCTTTACCAGATGGGCCGAATGGGCTGAGAAGTGGCAGATGGAGTTTAATTCAGATAAATGCGAGGTGCTGCATTTTGGGAAAGCAAATCTTAGCAGCACATGTATATTTAATGGTAAGGTCCTAGGGAGTGTTGCTGAACAAAGAGACCTTGGAGTGCAGGTTCATAGCACCTTGAAAGTGGAGTCGCAGGTAGATAAGATAGTGAAGAAGGTGTTTGGTATGCTTTCCTTTATTGGTCAGACTATTGAGTACAGGTGTTGGGAGGTCATGTTGCAGCTGTACAGGACATTGGTTCGGCCACTGTTGGAATATTGCGTGCAATTCTGGTCTCCTTCTTATTGGAAAGATGTTGTGAAACTTGAAATGATTCAGAAAAGGTTTACAAGGATGTTGCCAGGGTTGGAGGATCTGAGCTACAGGGAGAGGCTGAACAGGCTGGGACTGTTTTCCCTGGAGCGTCGGAGGCTGAGGGGTGACCTTATAGAGGTTTACAAAATTATATGGGGCATGGATGGGATAAATAGGCAAAGTATTTTCCCTGGGGTTGGGGAGTCCAGAACTAGAGGGCATAGGTTTAGGATGAGAGGAGAAAGATATAAAAGAGACCTAAGGCGCAATGTTTACATGCAGAGGGTGGTACGGGTATGGAATGAGCTGCTAGAGGATGTGGTGGCAGCTGGTAAAATTGCAACATTCAAGAGGCATTTGGATGGGTATATGAATCGGAAGGGTTTGGAGGGATATGGATCGGGTGCTGGCAGGTGGGACGAGATTGGGTTGGGATATCTGGTCAGCATGGACGGGTTGGACCGAAGGGCCTGTTTCCATGCTGTACATCTCTATGACTCTATATGGTGCGTACAGGACTGAGATCAATAAATTTTTATTTTTGGTCATGGCAGAGAGAAATCTGGAGAAATTATTCGTAACTGAAATTTG
Source organism: Hemiscyllium ocellatum (assembly GCF_020745735.1). Lineage (NCBI taxonomy): Eukaryota > Metazoa > Chordata > Chondrichthyes > Orectolobiformes > Hemiscylliidae > Hemiscyllium > Hemiscyllium ocellatum. Next base: position 22,767,345 of record NC_083416.1, on the reverse strand, counting down.
AGGTCGAGTTCAACAGTGATTCAGTGGTTAAAAATGTGTTGCTGGAAAAGCGCAGCAGATCAGGCAGCATCAAAGGAGTAGGAGAATCGACATTTCTGAAGAAGGGCTTATGCCTGAAACATCGATTCTCCTACTCCTTTGATGCTGCCTGACCTGCTGCGCTTTTCTAGCAACACATTTTTAAGCTCTGATCTCCAGCATCTGCAGTCCTCACTTTCTCCTAGTGATTCAGTGGTGTAATTCTGTACTCTTTCAGTCCTCTGAATATGTCTGAAGTATTGGAATGCTAAATCTAATGATGAAAAATAAATAGCCTAAGCAGACACTGAGCATTCAGATCAGTATCATAGACAGATTCAAAAGACAGTGTCAGTGTTGGATTGACTTTTCATTAAAATAGAAATAGGTGGTAATCTTCTGACTTCACGTACCGTAGCTCAGAGAGATACTGGAAATCTGATATGAAAACAGAAAATGCTGGGGAAACTCAGCAGGTTTAGCAGGATCTGGTGAGAGAGGAACAAAGTTAACATTTTGTATCCGATATGACTCTTATTCTGATTTTCACAATCTTTAACTTTTGTGATGACTCTGGAATAGTAAGGCTTGATTTCCACTACACTACCCCAGTGAAACGTAACAAGGCACCAAAGAAAAAGGGATCAAGCCAACTGAAAGCATGCAGGATAATGGTTTTGTCTTTCAGAATATAGCCATAGAGAAGGGACCTAGGATGTAAGCTTTTAATTTATTCGAATCTGCACCTTCAGACTTCCCTGTATTTTTTGGTTTAGGCAACACAGTTCTTTAAAAATATAACTACCTCTTCAGTCCTTTAGTGAAGAAGACATAAAAGAGCTAACATCATTTACTTATTGCACAGTATGAGCCAGACATGCAGCAACAAGTGGTTACTGTCACAGTTCGATCCCCCCCCCCTCCAACCTTGCCTGCTGGTATACAAGCAGATGACCTTGTATTACTTCATTTACAGCCTGTAAAGTGACTGTAGAATCTGTAATATCTACAATTATAGTGCTATAAGAAGCTTGTTAAGCGTTTAGAAGTCTCAGAGCTTCAAACCAAACTCAGGTGATGGAAAGATGACGGAACATTATTGTATGCAACAAATCTTTGCAATTTTGCGCAGACAGTGTCAATTTGAGCTTGATATATTCGGAGAAAATTTTCAAACTTAAGAAAAGGTGAATCATGGCAAAGTACCAAAACTTCAAATAGCTGGTAAGAAGCTAACCAGAAAGAAAGAGACTGTTATGTCAAAGTTGGCTCATGTTAATTTTTAGTGGTCAGGATTTGTTGGTATGTGCAGATGGCAGCTAGAGAGCACAAAGGAAACCGATCAACACAGAGACCTTTTCAGCCCAATGATCTTCCTTTCTAACCACGAATATGCTAACCCTTTTTATGAAAAGGGGAGAGAATACTTTGTCCCACACATCCTCTGAGAAAAACAAAAATGCTTTTTGAGATCAGATTTTTTGGGGTTGGGGAAATGGAATAAAAATGTTGAATGTTGAGCTTGGACTGGATCTACATAGAAACATAGGAGCAGGAGGAGGCCTTTCTGCCCTTTGAGCGTGCTCCACCATTCATCACGATCATGGCTGATCATCCAAATCAATAGCCAAATCCTGCTTTCTCTCCATAACCTTTGATCCCATTTGTCCCAAGTGCTATATCTAGCTCCTCTTGAATGCATTCAATGTTTTGGCATCAACTACTTCCTCTGATAATGAATTCCACAGGCTCTCCACTCTTTGGTGAAGAAATGCCTCCTCATCTCTGCCCTAAATGGTGTACTCAGATCCTCAGAATGTGATCACTGGTTCTGGACACATCCACCATTGAGAACATCTCCCTCCTGCATCTACCCTCTCTAGTTCTGTTAGAATTTTATAAGTCTGCATGATAACCTCATCATCCGTCCACCGCTCCCACCCCCCCACCGCCCCCCCCCCCCCCCACCCCCGCCGCGCATTTGTCTGAACTCCAGTAAAAATAATCCTAACCTAGTCAATCTTTCCTCAAACGTCAGTCCTGCTGTCACCAGATTTGGCCAATATTTTAACGATTTTATCAAAACATTTTCTTTATTTCACCAGGAAGGTATTAGTTCCAACTGTAAATGCAGCATTCGACTCAGGAAATGACAGAGGCCACAGTGAGAATACTATATGTTCAGCATTCTAAGCAGCAGAGACTTCAGGAAATGAAATACACAGAATTTCAGAATGGTAACTGAGTTGCAAACACCATCACTGTACCTTCAATTACGTTGGGTGCAAAAGACCACACTATTTATATTTCTGTGCCACCACTGTAAATTTGTTGCAAAATGAGAGGGGAAAGTAATATTGAACTTCCTGTGTAATTGAACAAATATGTAATCTATTATAACAGCATTTTCTGCAGAAGGAATAGAAACATACATAAACAGTTATATCAAGACACCATTTCTGCATTTAAAATATTTTGCCTGAGACTGCAATGGTCTCATCTTACCAAGATGTCCTACCTGAGATCTCTGGCGCTGACAATACTAAAGTTGGTCCCTTTACAAATTATGGATGGGGGTGGGGCTGAGGGGTAGATAACTGAGAATGCGTTAGGTAGACGAAGGTGGGGGTGAAGGTTTTAGGTCGAAGAAGAGGGTGGATTGGATAGATAGGAAGGAAGATGGACAGGTAGGACTGTTTAAGAGGGCAGTGCCAAGTTGAAGTGTTGGATCTGAGATAAGGTGGGGGGAGGGGAGATGAGGAAACTGGTGGAATCGACATTGATCCCATGTGATTGGAGGTTCCCAAGATGGAAGATGAGGCATTCATCCTCGGGGCATCGGGTAACCCTCCACTCACACACATTAATGTTGGTTTCACTAGTTTCCTCATCTCTGTTTCTCCCCCCCCCCCCATCCGAGATCCAATCTTCCAACTTGGCACCATCCTCTTGAACTGTCCTTCCTGTCCAACTTCTTTCCCACATATCCATTCCACCCTCCCCTCTGACCGATCATCATCACCCCCTACCTTTATCTATTCCCAATTACCTTCCCCCCAGCCCCACCCCCCAACCATTTAGCTCTCATCCCTCTTTGCAACCACCACCCCCACCCCACCCCACACATTCCTGATGAAGACCTTATGCTTGAAACGTCAACTCTCCTGCTCCTCAGATGCTGCCTGACTGGCTGTACTTTTCCAGCACCACACTTTTAAACAGGATTTGGAATACAATGGCTCTTTTAGTCAACAAGAGAGTCCTGGGACTAAAAGTGTTTTGGAGGTGTTGCAAAATGTGATTAAGGCCAAACTGCTGGAATTATTTCTTTTCTTAGTTTTTCAATCGAATATTCCTCCTGTAGAATGTGGGAGGTAAGGGCCACCACTAGTGTCCTTGCTGACTTCATCTTTGGGAAGTGCATCCAACTCCAGCTTCTCGAAAACCACGTGAAGGAGCCAGAGTTGGAGCTGGATGAACTTCAGATCATTTGGGAGGTGAAGGGGGTTATTGAGAGGATTTATAGGGAGGTGGTCACACCTCAGGTAAAAGAAGAAAGTAGATTGGTTACCATCAGGGGATGGAAAGGGAACTGGCAAACAGTGCAGGGAAGCCCCATGACAGTTCCTCTCAACAACAAGTGTAGTGTTTTGGATACTGTTGGAGGGGATGATTTATTAGGGGTAAGCAGTGGGTCAGAAGCCTCTGGTACAGAGTCTGTCCCTGTTGTGCAGAAAGGAAGGGGGAAGAAGAGCAGAGCATTCGGGATTCTATAGTTAGGGGGACAGATAGGAGGTTCTGTGGGAGTAAGAGAGGCACCTGTGTTGCCTCCCAGGTGCCAGAGTTTGTGATGTCTCTGATCGTGTTTTTGGGATCCTTGAGGGGGAAGGGGAGCAGGCCCAAGTTGTGGTCCACATAGGTACCAGTGACATCAGTAGGAAAAGACATAGGGATTTAAGGCAGAAGTTCAGGGAGCTAGGGTGGAAGCTTAGAGCTAAAACAAACATAGTTGTTCTCTCTGGTTTGTTGCCTGTGCCACGTGCTAGCGAGGCGAGAAATAGGGAGAGAGATGAATTGAACTCGTGGCTACAGAGCTGGTACTGGAAGGAAGGTATTCCTGGATAACTGGTGTTCTTTCTGAGATAGGTGGGACCTCTACAAACAGAATGGTCTTCACCTGAACCAGAAGGGTACCAATGTACTGGTGTGGAATTTTGCTAATGCTCTTCAGGTGGGCTTAAACTAATTCAGCAAGGGGATGGGAACTGAAATTGTAGTTTGAGTATATGGGAGGTTGAGAGTAGTGAAGTCAGAATTAAGATTTCAAGATTGCAAGAAGACACCGGCAAGCAAGAAGTTAGTTTGAAGTATGTCTACTTTCAATGCCTGGAGCATCCAGAATAAGATGGGTGAACTGCCAGCATGGGTTGGTACCTAGCACTTCAATGTTGTGGCCATTTCAGAGACATGTGGAGAGCATAGACAAAAATGGTTATTGCAGATTCAGGATTTAGATGTTTCAGTAAGAACAGAGAAAATGGTAAAAGAGGGGATGGTGTGGTACTGTTAGTCAAGGACAGTATTACGGTTGCAGAGAGGACATTTGAGGACTCATCTACTGAGGAAGTATGGGCTAAGATTAGAAGCAGGAAAGGAGAGGGCACCCTGTTGGGAGTTTTTTTTTATAGGCCTCTGAATATAGAGGAACCTCGATTATCCGAATACCAATTATCCAAAAATCAGATTACCCGAAGGAGATCTCGAGATCCTGACAGAAACATTACATCAAAGATGTGTGTCCATCACTGATTGCGACTTTTGTTTACAGTGATTAAAAGTGCTGCCAAGAACAGTCCTGGACTGATGGGAGCACAAGCACCATCTCTAAATGACTGACCTCCCAGCCCCCCTCTCTCTCTCTCTCTCTCTCTCTCTCTCTTTCTTTCTTCCCCCCACACTTTCCCTAGAATTCTACGCAGGTGTGTATCCTAAGCCCCCCCTTCCCCAGATAATCTCTCCAATATTGTCCTGTACAGGGTAGCAGCAGCAGTCTTGTTGGTGTCTAGTCCTGCTGCCCCAGAGGGGGGAGAGAGTGGGGGCAGAAGGGGATGGGTGAGTGGGTGGACGGGGGTCATGTGGGGGTGGGGGTGGGAGCAGGTGGGGGGCGGTGTTTGGGGCAGACAGGGCTCATGCGGGGTGGGGATGGGGGTAGGTGGGGTCGAGTTGGGGGCAGGCAGGGTGGGGCGGATGGAAGGCAGTGTTGGGGAGGAATGGGGGGGTGGTGGTGTTGGGGGGTGGGCAAGGGCTCGCACTCCCTAAGCTGCTGCTAATCTCCTGAAGAGGGAGCAGACTTTACGGAAAACTCAGAGCCCCAGAGGAAAGGCATTGAATCGATTAACCGAATAATCAATTATCTGAACGAAATATTGCCCGCTCATCTATTTCGGATATTGAGGTTCCTCTGTGGTTCCAGAGATATAGAAGAAAGGATTTCAAAGACGATCCTCGATAGGAGTGAGAGTGACAGGGGTAGTTGTTATGAGGGGCTTTGACTTTCCAAATATATATTATAGTTCAAGTATTTTAGATGGGTTAGTTTTTGTCCAATGCATGCAGGAGAGTTTCCTGACACAGTATGTAGACAGGCCAACAAGGAGCGAGGCCACATTAGATTTGGAATTGGGTAATGAACCTGGTCAGGTGTTAGGTTTGGAGGTAGGTGAGCACTTTGGTGATAGTGACCACAATTTGGTTATGTTTACTTTTGAGATGAAAAGGGATAGGTATATACCACAGGGCAAAAGTTGTAGCTGGGGCAAAGGCAATTACAATGCAATTAGGCAAGATTTAAGATGCATAGGATGGGGAAGGAAACTGTAAGAGATGGACAGAGTTAAAATGTGGAGCTTATTCAAGGACCAGCTACTGTGTGTCCTTGATAAGTATGTACCTGTCAGGCAAGGAGGAAGTTGTCGAGTGCGGGAGCTGTGGTTTACTAAGGAAGTTGAATCTCTTGTCAAGAGGAAGAAGGTTTATGTTAGGATGAGACATGACGGCTCAGTTAGGGCAATTGAGAGTTACAAATTAATCAGAAAGACCTAAAGAGAGAGCTAAGAAGAGCCAGGAGAGAACATGTGGCTTGACAAGCTGCAACTCTCCTGGAATATCTGCTTACACCTAATTAAAACAAGTGGCAAAGTTTGGGTTTGTGCTAATTTCTTGATATGTTTTGTGGGGGTGTTGCCTTGTCCATAACAAATTACCAAACTCAACATCAAGAAGACATGACAAGGAAAGCAAAGTGAGTACCTGGTGGATTCAGCTTGCTACTGAAAGCAGTCTATGTTGGAAATGGACACCAGCATCTCAGATAACAATCTATGGGAACCAGCCACTTGTATTCAAATCCATGGACATTGGCAGCTGATATGGCAAATCAGCTAAGAAACTCCATGGCAAATCTCCAATTCACTTGCCGTATATTTCTGCAGTTCAATGCTTCACCTTGGCCTCACCAGCAACTATCATTGTAATGATGCAGTGATAAAGGACACTGTGCACACATACTCAGTTTATGGACAGAACCAAGCTGCAACTCTAGGCTCTTCACTCACTGTCATAGTGCTCATTCATTCTCTGCCCACTTGCAGTAGGCTGCCTCACCTTTGATTTAGTGCAGGCCCAAGAGCAGCAAGCAATCAAGTCAAGAGGGATAGCCTTCACACACAGCCTCCTAGAATAGTAAGTCATGGGCAGTCTCTGATACCAGTTCAGGTCTTGTTTATGGTGGTCAGATCAGGATACTCTGCTGATAAGGGGTGAGGAGCTGAATGTTGGGCAATCCATCATTCATATTGAATCTTTTTGCTCTATTGTGGCATACTTTCTTTTTGGAAAAAGGCAGGTATTATGGGAGATGAAAGTGAGTGGCACAGCTATTTCTATGGTACAAGTGAGGAGGCTACACTGTGGGTATGCAGGAATATTGGTGCTGAGGGCTAAGGTCAATGAGAGTGAGTGGGTAAAATATTGCAGGCAACTCTGAGACTGATAGAACATTGGTCCTGGCAGGAGGTAGGTGCAATAGCAAAGATGGAATGAGTGAACTATCAAAGAGAAGATGATGGCATTTACACTGGTAAAGTGGAGAAGTACACTGAGCTTCATTCCACAGTATTGGGCATTTCTCCAGTTGTTGACACTGTTATGTTAGGTGGCAATCCTTGGACGAGGCTGGCATAAAATAAGGTGTTGTTTAATCATTGTTTGCCTTATCTGGGACAAATATCCACTACTGTGCGGAATGATTCAGACTGACAGTATCTGGCCTAGTATGTAATAAACTTTTAAAGGTGCCGTAGATGCAAGAGATGCTCGTACATTCCAGAGAATATGCTGAGAAATGCCGTAGGAGCTTGTAGGTAATCAATTACATGATTTGGTAAGGTATGGCAAGAGACCTTGTTGGGCATTGTGGTGACAAACCTGAAAAAAGTCATGATTCAATTTTGAATTAGCCAAAAATGCACAGGACTAAGTCTTGTGCCCTTTTGTGATGGACTCGAAATGGGAGTAAGTGGTGTTTACTACTGCCAACATCTTATAATTTTTAAAGTCCTCAATAATATTGATTTTGATGTGGGATTTCTTGGGTAGATTCACAGCCATGAATCCTTCTTGCTAGCATTAGTCTCGGGCACTGGTTCCATAAGAGAAAAGGTGGCCCATTAGGCAGAAAATAAACTTGGTCTTTGTTAACCTTTAAAGGATTATTGAATATTACTTAGCTATCTACAATAGATCGGCGATGTATTTTTTCTTCTTGAGAGTTATCAGTCTCAATTTAAGTGTAAATTGATATTACTCCTTTGGCTACATGCTACTAACTCTAAGAAAAATCACTGTAAGTTTCCTGGAAATGGAGAAGCATCTGTCAGTCTATTGTATAAGTTTTTTTATCAGCCTGATCAGAGGTGGCAATACACACCTCTGTAGCAGATAGGATTTGAACACAGGCCTCGTGGCTCAGAGCTAGGGAATGGCCACTGCACCACAAGAGCTCTCACAATTACATATATCCTGACGATCAGAACTAATCTTATGATGTTGGCTAACTCTTTAAGGAACGAACCACCTTATACAACATTTTGCCCCAAGCTTTATTCTGACTATTTAACTCCAATAAATCTTTTCCCAAGTATTTGATTTTATGATGACTTGGTTCAGGTAAAAGCTTGCTGTTTGAAGATGAAATATTCAGCTGCAACTCATTGTTCTACTGAAACCTCAGTAGATCTTTGGTTTCTTGAATGTCCTTTGCAAAGCATGTTTTCTGGCATCAATGTTGTTGTTGATATTTTTTCTTTCCTTGGAGCATCTTAAATTTCTTCAAATTGTGTCAGAGAAGATAGTTGAGTTTCATAAGAAGTAAACTTCTCCTGTTGGTGAAGTAATGAGATATACCCATATGATCCTTTGATCCTTGCTTGTATTCTTTTGCATAAAATTGGCATCTCATTCGATTTAATCACCGACATCAAAGCTGGTTTTGCTGTTTTGGTATCTCTTCTTATGAACAGCTGAATTCTGCACCAGAGCTCACTTGCTGTCATTGTAGTGTCAAAGATGCCTAATAAACAGATTTTGAAGATTCATCTGAGATTGGAAGGCAAACTAATTCCTCAAAACCTGTGAAATCAATTGTATCATCTGATCTCACAGTTGTAAGAGTTTTGGACACTGACATAGTTAATCTTGAGTTGAATACTTTGTTCAATGAATCTAAGAGAACAATCTCCTGAGACCGGTGATATCTTCCTCTCGTGATGAAAAGAGGATGATCACTGAATATTTGGCCTTTGAACTAGTTCAGTTTTTTCAACATACTGTACAATTTTAAAACAATATGTGTACCATAAATGTAAAGCATCATTTCTGATGATGTACACTTTTCTCATATAGCTATGGTCTTTATATTTTAAAAATGATCTCAGAATTTTGTTGATCTTGAGTGGTGTTCTGCCTGAACATTACAGTTCTGTCTCAAAGTTGTACTTTCAATGTCCTCAACCAAGGAATTTTTCAGATGGCATAATAGCATTCACTCTGAGAGCTGTTTGAAGTTAACCAGATGACCATTAACCCATATGATCTGTGTCATATCTATTCAGAGAAGTCACCTCTTATCTTTAGGTAAGATTACTTGTTGTCTTGAAATAATGAAATATCAGCATATAATATGTGATCAACTAAAATTAATACTTGGTATTTTAGATCCTCTTCTATAAGTGCTCACTATAAAATGTATGTTCCATCATTCATGCTGTGACATCACAATTATTTTTGATTCTGTCTTACACAACAGACTTAGAGTCATAGAGTCATAGAGATGTACAGCATGGAAACAGACCCTTCGGGCCAACACATCCATGCCGACCAGATAACCTAACCCAATCTAGTCCCACCTGCTAGCACCCGACCCATATCCCTCCAAACCCTTCCTATTCATATACCTATCCAAATGACTCTTAAATGTTGCAATTGTACCAACCACCACCAGTTCCTCTGGCAGCTCATTCCATACCCATATCACCCTCTGTGTGAAAAAATGGCCCCTAAGGTCTCTTTGATATCTTTCGCCTCTCACCCTAAACCTATGTCCTATAATTCTGGACTCCTTGACACCAAGGTGAAGACTTTGTCTATTTATCTTATTCATGCCACTTATAATTTTGTAAACCTCTATAAGGTCACCCCTCAGCCTCCGATGCTCCAGGAAAAACAGCCCCAGCATGTTTAGCCTCTCCCTCTAGATCAAATCCTCCAACCCTGGCAACAACCTTGTAAATCTTTTCTGAACCCTTTCAAGTTTCACAACATCTTTCTGATAGGAAGGAGACCAGAATTGCATGCAATATTCCAACAGTGGACTAACAAATGTCTTGTACCGCCGCAAAATGACCTCCCAACACATGTACTCAATACTCTGACCAATAAAAGAAAGCATACCAAATGCCTTCTTCACTATCCTATCTACTTGTGACTCCACTTTAAAGGAGCTATGAACCTGCACTCCAAGGTCTCTTTGTTCAGCAACACTCCCTAGGACCTTACCTTTAAGTGCATTCCCAAAATGCAGCACCTTGCATTTATCTGAATTAAACTCCATTTGCCACATCTCAGCCCATTGGCCCATCTGGTCAAGATCCTGTTGTAATCTGAGGTAACCCACTTCACGGGGTAAAAACAAGGACTGCAGATGCTGGAAACCAGATTCTAGATTAGAGTGGTGCTAGAAAAGCACAGCAGTTCAGGCGGCATCCTGAAGGAAAACTGAAGTTTCGGGCAAAAGCCCTTCATCAGGAATACAGGCAGAGTGACTGCAGGGTGGAGAGATAAATGAGAGGAGGGTTGGGTGGGGAGAAAGTAGCATAAAGTACAATAGGTGAATGGGGGTGGGGATGAAGATGATAGGTCAGAGAGGAGGGTGGGGTGGATAGGTGGAAAGGAAGGTCCAGGAAGGAGGGGGAGGTGTCAGAGATGGTCCAGGTAAATTTAAGATCAGGGTGGAATGTTGATGAATTGCTCAAAACCTCAGGAGAGCACGAGGTGGCACCAATGCAGTCATCAATGTAACGGAGGAAGTGATGGGAAGTGGTGCCGGTGTAACTACGGAAGATGGACTGTTCTACGTAGCCAACAAAGAGACAGGCATAGCTGGGGCCCATGCGGGTGCCCTTGGCTACCCTTTTGGTCTGGAGGAAGTGGGAGGATTTGAAGGAGAAATTGTTATGGGTGAGCAGGTCTGGCAGCATCTGTAAGGAGAGAAAACAGTTTTGACAAAGGGTCAGTTGGACTCGAAACGTCAGCTCTTTTCTCTCCTTACAGATGCTGCCAGACCTGCTGAGATTTTCCAGCGTTTTCTTTTTTGATTTCAGATTCCAGCATCTGTAGTCATTTGCTTTTATTTTGTTAAGCGTGAGGACCAATTCAGCCAAACGAGTGTGTCGGTTGAAGAGTACTATTGAGGACGTCAGGAGAGGAAGAAACGGAGGGCTTGGAGGCCCTGGTCATGGCGGATGGAGGTGTAGAGGGATTGGATATCCATGGTGAAGATGAAGCGTTGGGCATGGGGGAATCAGAGTCTTGGAGGAGGTGGAGGGCATGGGTGATGTCTCGAACGTATGTGGGGAGTTCCTGGACTAGGGGGGATAGGACAGTGTCGAGGTGGATAGAGATGAGTTCAGTGGGGCAGGAGCATGCTGAGACAATGGGTCAGCCAGGGTGGTCAGGCTTGTGGATCTTGGGAAAGAGGTAGAACTGGGCAGTGCGGGATTCCCGGACTATGAGGCTGGAAGCTGTGGGTGGGAGATCTGCTGAGGTGATGAGGTTCTGTATGGTCTGAGAGATGATGGTTTCGTGATGGGGTGTGGAGTCATGGTTGAGGAGGCGGTAGAACACTTCCAATTTTGGTGTTATCTGCAAACTTACTAACTGTACCTCTTATGCTCACATCCAAATTATTTATGTAAATGACAAAAAGTAGGGGACCCAGCACTGATCCTTGTGGTTCTTCACTGATCACAGACTTTGAAAAACAATCCTCCACCACCACCCTTTGTCTTCTACCTTTGAGCCAGTTCTGTATCCAAATGGCTAGTTCTCCCTGTATTCCATGAGATCTAACCTTGCCAATCAGTCTCCCATGGGATAACTTGTCAAACACCTTACTGAAGTTCATGTAGATCACATCTCTTGCTCTGCCCTAATCAATCTTCTTTGTTACTTCTTCAAAAAACTTAATCAAGTTTGTGAGACACAATTTCCCATGCACAAAAGCCATGTTGACTATCCCTAATCAGTCCTTGCCTTTCCAAATACATGTACATCCTGTCCCTCAGGATTCTCTTCAACATCTTGCCCACCTCCAAGGTCAGGCTCACTGGTCTATAGTTCCCTGGCTTGTCCTTACCACCTTTCTTAAACAGTGGCACCATGCTTGCCAACCTCCAGTCTTCCGGCACCCCACAAGTGACTATCGATGATACAAATATCTCAGCAAAAAGCCCAGCAATCACTTCTCTAGCTTCCCACAGAGTTCTCAGGTACACCTGATCAGGTCCTGGGGATTTATCCACCTTTACCTGTTTCAAGACATCCAGCACTTTCCCCTCTGTAATCTGGACATTTTGCAAGGTGTCACCATCAATTCCCTACATTCTACATCTTCCATATCCATTTCCATAGTAAATACTAATGCAAAATATTCATTTAGTATCTCCCCCATTTTCTTCGGTTCCACACAAAGGCTGTCTTGCTGATCTTTGAGGGGCCCTATTCTCTCCCTAGTTACCCTTTTGCCCTTAATGGATTTGTAAAAACCCTTTGGATTCTCCTTAATTCTATTTGCCAAAGCTATCTCATGCCCTCCTGATTTCCCTCTTAAGTATTAGATTAGATTACTTACAGTGTGGAAACAGGCCCTTCGGCCCAACAAGTCCACACCGACCCGCCGAAGCACAACCCACCCATACCCCTACATATACCCCTTACCTAACACTACGGGCAATTTAGCATGGCCAATTCACCTGACCCGCACATCTTTGGACTGTGGGAGGAAACCGGAGCACCCGGAGGAAACCCATGCAGGCACGGGGAGAATGTGCAAACTCCACACAGTCAGTCGCCTGAGGTGGGAATTGAACCCAGGTCCCTGGCGCTGTGAGGCAGCAGTGCTAACCACTGTGCCACCGTGCCGCCCCAATATATTCCTACTTCTTTTATACTCTTCTAAGGATTCACTCAATCTATCCTGTCCATACCTTATATATGCTTCCTTCTTTTTCTTAACCAAACCCTCAATTTCTTTAGTCATCCATCATTCCCTATACCTACCAGCCTTTCCTTTCACCCTGACAGGAATTGAAACGATTGTAGCTTTTAGCTCTAACAGTCCAACTACCTGATTCCAGCAAGGACCACCAGATGTGACCTGCAACCTGCATTTGACAGTATGATACACCCAATGTTTTCATAGTCAATGAAAGACTGGACACAGACACTTCTGAAAATAGGAGTGCTCCTTACATCACGAAAGATACAGATCCTCCACAGTTTACAAGGCTCAAAATAAGTCCACAACTTGACATACTGTGTTGCCAGCTGGAGTTACTGGAGGTGTGAATATTGGGTGGGTTAATTTGCAAGATTTATGCTCCTGACAGGAACAGGAGCTCATCTTTCTCCTCAGTTCAGAAAAGGAACTTGTGGCAGTCCAGATGGAGCCATGTTTGTTCATCAGCATTGGGTTTGTGAAAATCTTTAGCCTTTTTGTTGTTTCTGGATTTATCTTCCCTATGAGAGCAACTGACAGCCTCAAACAGCAATAAATCCTAGACATCACAATTTTTATTGCCTATATGTTTCAAGGGAGATAGTTGAGCAAGTATAAATGACTTGTACAGTTAAGATTGTGGATCATCAGGAATCAAGCAGACAAGATGGATCAAAAGTAACTCAATCAAACTTTAACCTTCAACATCACATCAGCGACATTTTGTCATTCTTGTTTCAAAGTGTCAACTAAGTTTAGAGATGGTTTGTAATCAGTTGGAATATGTACCTTACACTCCTCAACTGAACAGACTCTCAAATTTAGAAAAATGAAATGCTTTTGACAACACTGAAGCTAAGAAATTGGTAAAATACATTATATGCCTATATAAGTGCACAAAATGTATTTGTCTGGTTCTAAAAAAGAAAATCACAAGTCTAGATATATCCCAGTGTGTTGTGTGATTTTAAGGCTGACAATGATTTACAGAACTGAATATCCTCTCATGAGATGTATGTGTTGACTGACCTTTAAGTCATTCAATGATTTGTTAATTTCTTATCCAGCTGAGTTGTCAGAGACACTGTGGCCTTCATTGCAGATATGGGCTGGGAGCATGGTTATTGTGAGCAATTCAAATAAGTGGAAGACTTGCACATTTTAATTTTTAGGATCTCATTTGAAAGTTTTTACTCTGTTTTCCTTCATGGACTTTCCTTAACAATTTTCTGACTTCAAATCTTTAATGCCGACAAACACTTTCAGTGGCAAATGGACTGACTCACTCATGCCTGTAAGGAGTTTGGTTTCACCATTAGCATCAGGCAAGACAAAACTCACAATCAAAATATCAACATGATCATCGTTGGTGGCCCCTCACAGATGAGGATGATTCTTTTCCACTCTCAGAGTGAGTCTGTAGGTAGCAGAATAGACTGATGTGGCTTCCACAGATTCCATTACACATTGGGCAGAAGGTAGTTGCGAGAAGGGGTGTGTGGGGTTTTGATATGGTAGCACACTTCTTAGGCTGTTTTCATCTAGCTTCTGTTTTTTTCTCGACTGTCAGTCTTGAGGTGTTCAATGACATCTCAGATGCTCCTCCTCTATTCTGAAGGATCTTAGGCAGTGATTCCCAGGTGTCTGTGGGAATGCTGCACTTCACCAATGAGGCCTTGAGGGTATCATTGAAGCACTTTCTGTGTCCATCTGAGGCTCGCCTGCCATATCGAAGCTGGGAGTAGAGGACCTGCTTGAAGAGTCTTGTGATGGTCATGTCCAGCCCATTGTAGCTGAATCAAGGGTGGTCAGTGTCTTGGGGATGCTGGCATGGTCAAGGACACTGGTCTTGGTGCATCTTTCTTTCAGTGTATTCTCAGGATCTTGTACAGGCAAACATTGGAGGTACTGCTCCAGTGCCTTGTGGTGTCAGCTGTAGACGGTTTATGATGTACTCAAGATGTAGCCATGGTTGTTGTCTATCAGTATTGACAATGTCACACTGGAGATTGTTGTTAGCTTCACAACTACCAGTAATCTGTCACTTGATTTCAAAATCAATGTGTGTATCCCAAAAGTTGCAGCTGTTATGTCCAAACTGAGTAGGAGGATGTGAAGCACCAGCAACATTACTGAGAATACTCAACTGAAACCTCAACGCCTTCTTCTGCAGAAATGGATAACTTACGCAAAGAAGGAGCGAAGATTGAATAGTTTCCAACTTCACTGTTTCAAATGGATCCTCTGCATCTCATGGAAGGGATAATATCATCATTGAAGAGTTCCTGATCCAATGTGCTTAGTGTATCAGAATACATTCATTGCTACATTTATGCATATATTAGAAGAAAGAAGGTAGCAAGGGAAAGAATAGGCCCACTCAAGAAGAAAGGAGGAAAGTTATGCATGGAGCCATTGGAAGTAGGAGAGATTCTTAATGAGCACTGCGAATATTCACCAAGGAAAAGGATATGACTAGTGTTGAGGTCAGGGATGAGTGTGTGAGTACTCTTGAGAATGTCGACGTATTGAAGGAGGAAGTTTTTGGTATCTTACATTGCATTATGGTAGACAAGACCTCAGGATCTATCCCAGGTTACTGCAATAGGATCAAAGAAGCCCCTAAGGTATTCTATAGGTGTATCAGGAATAAAGGAATGACTAAAGTAAGATTAGGGCCAATCAAATATAGTAGGGGAAAGTTGTGTGTGGAATCTGAGGACATAGAGGAAGCGCTTAATGAATACTTTTTGTTAGTACTCACATTGGAAAAGGGCAATGTTAGTGAGAATATGGAGATACAGGTGACAAAATTAGATGGGATTGAGGTTGACAAAGAGGAAGTTTTAGCAATTTTGGAAGATCTGAAAATAGATAAGACCCCTTGGATCGATGGGATTTAGAGTCATAGAGTCATAGAGATGTACAGCATGGAAACAGATCCTTCAGTTCAACCAGTCCATGCCGACCAGATGTCCCAACACAACCTAGTCCCACCTGCCAGTACCTGGCCAATATCCCTCCAAACCCTTCCTTTTCATATACCATCCAAATGTCTTTTAAATGTTGCAATTGTGCCAGCCTCCACCACTTCCTCTGGCAGGTCATTCCATACATGTACCACCCTCTGCGCGCAAAGGTTGTCTCTTAGGTCTCTTTTATATCTTTCCCCTCTCACCCTAAACCTATGCCCTCTGGTTCTGGACTCCAGCACCCCAGGAAAAAGACTTTGTCTATTTATCCAATCCATGCCCCTTATTATTTTGTAAAACTCTATAAGGTCACCCCTCAACGTCCAACCCTCTGGGAAAACAGCCCTAGCCTGTTCAGCCTTTCCCTATAGCTCAAATCCTCCGAACCTGACAACATCCTTTTAAATCTTTTCTGAACCCTTTCAAGTTTCACAACATCTTTCTGATAGGAAGGAGACTAGAAATTGCACACAATATTCCAACAGTGGTCTAACTAATGTCCTGTACAGCCGTTACATGACCTCCCACCTCCTGTGCTCAATACTCTGACCGATAAAGGAAGGCATACCAAATGCCTTCTTCACTATCCTATCCAGCTGCGACTCCACTTTCAAGGAGCTATGAACTTGTACTCCAAGATCTCTTCGTTCAGCAACACTCCCTGTCAGGGTCTTACCATTAAGTGTATAAGTACCTGCTAAGATTTGCTTTCTCAAAATGCGGCACCTCTCATTTATTGAAATTAAACTCCATTTGCCACTTCAAGATCTCATTTTTTTGCAAGGTTTGTGAAGGTTTGTAGCTCAGGTTGAGATTTAGGGTGTAGGTTTGTAGGGTATCCAGACGTTTCGTTACCTGGCTAGGTAACATCATCAGTGGCGACCTCCAAGTGAAGCGAAGCCGTTGTCTCCTGCTTTCTATTGATATGTTTGTCCTGGATGGGGTTCCTGGAGTTTGTGGTGATGTCATTTCCTGTTCGTTTTCTGAAGGGTTGACAGATGGCATCTAGGTCTATGTGTTTGTTTATGGCGTTGTGGTTGAAGGACCAGGCCTCTAGGAATTCTCTGGCAGGCCTTTGCTTAGCTTGTCCCAGGATAGATGTGTTGTCCCAGTCGAAAAGGTGGCTTTCTTCATCCGCATGTAGGGCTACGAGGGAGAGAGGGTCGTGTCTTTTTGTGACTAGCTGGTGTTATGTATCCTGATGGCTAACTTTCTTCCTGTTTGTCCTACGTAGTGTTTGTGGCAGTCCTTGCAAGGAATTTTGTAGATGATGTTGGTTTTGTCCATGGGATGTACTGGGTCTTTTAGGTTTGTTAGTTTTTGTTTGAGAATGTTGGTGGGTTTGTGTGCTACTAGGATTCCAAGGGGTCTTAGTAGTCTGGCTGTCATTTCTGAAACTTCTTTGATTCTATGGTTACCATAGAATCTATGGTTTCTATGGAAACTTCTATGGTTACCATACATCAAAGAAGTTTCAGAAATGACAGCCAGACTACTAAGACCCCTCGGAATCCTAGTAGCACACAAACCCACCAACACTCTCAAACAAAAACTAACATACCTAAAAGACCCAGTACATCCCATGGACAAAACCAATGTCATCTACAAAATTCCATGCAAGGACTGCCACAAACATTATGTAGGACAAACAGGAAGAATGTTAGCCATCAGGATACACGAACACCAGCTAGCCACAAAAGACACGACCCTCTCTCCCTCGTAGCCCTACACACGGATGAAAAAAGCCACCTTTTCGACTGGGACAATACATCTATCCTGGGGCAGGGTAAGTAAAGACATGCCAAAGAATTCCTAGAGGCCTGGCACTGCAACCACAACGCCATAAACAAACACATAGACCTAGATGCCACCTATCAACCCCTCAGAAAACAAACAGGAAATGACATCACCACAAACCCAGGAACCCCATCCAGGAGAAAGATATAAATAGAAAGCAGGAGACAACAGCTTTGCTTCACTTGGAGGTTGCCACTGATGATGTGAACCGAGCTAGGTAACGAAACGTCTGGATATCAAACCTACAGCTCAGCGAGCAAACCGACACCCCAAGATCCCATTGTATTCTGATTTAACCTTCTTCGCTGTCCGCTACACTTCCAATTTTGGTATAATCTGCAAACTTACTAACCATTCCTCTTATGCTCAATCCAAATCATTGATATAAATGACGAAAAGTAGAGGACCCAACACTGATCTTTGTGGCATTGCATTGATCACAGGCCTCCAATTTGAAAAACAACCCTCCACCAGCACCCTCTACCTTTGAGCCAGTTCTGTATCCAAATGGCTAGTTCTCCCTGTATTCCGTGAGATCTGACCTTGCTAACCAATCTCTCATGGGGAACCTGGTTGAATGTCTTACTGAGGTCCATATAGATCACATCTACCACTTTGCCCTTTCCTCGGATTCTCAGGAAGCCAGGGAGGAGATTGCAGAGCCTTTAGCTTTGATCTTTATGTCATCATTGTCACTAGGTGTTGTGCCAGAAGATTGGAGGATAGCAAATGTTGTTCCCTTGTTTAAGAAAGCGAGCTGGGAAAACCCTGATAATTATAGACCACTGAGTCTTACTTCAGTTGTGATAAGGTGTTGGAAAAGGTAGCTGAAAATGTGTTGCTGGTCAAAGCACAGCGGGTCAGGCAGCATCCAAGGAACAGGAAATTCGACGTTTCGGGCCAGAGCCCTTCATCAGGAAATAGTGTTGAAAAAGGTAATAAGAGATAGGATTTATAATCATCTGGAAAGGAATAATTCAGTTCAGGATAGTCAACATGGCTTTGTGAAGGGTCGGACATGTCTCACTAACCTTATTCAAGAAGTTGACAAAAGAGGTGAATGAAGATAAAGTGATTGATGTGGTGCATATGGACTTCAAAGGCATTTAATAAGGTTCCACATGGTTGGCTATTGCACGAGGTGAGGAGTTTTGGGATTAAAGGTGATTTAGCCGTTTGGATCAGAAATTGGCTGGAAGAAGACTGAGGATGATGGTTGATGGGAAATGTTCATCCTGGAGCTCAGTTACCAGTGGTGTGCCGCAAGTATCTGTTTTAGGGCCACTGCTGTTTGTCACTTCTGTAAATGATTTGGAGGTTGACAGAAATCTGTGAAAGTTGCCACCCAGATTGATAGGGTTGTTAAGAAGACATATGGTGTGTGTTGCCTTTTATTGGTGGGGAGATTGAGTTTTGGAGCCACGAGGTCATGCTTCAGCTGTACAAGACACTGATAAGGCCACAACTGGAGTATTGCATGCAGTTCTGGTTACCGCATTATAGGAAGGATTAGAAGCTTTGGAAAGGGTTCAGAGGAAATTTACAAGGATGTTGCCTGATATGGAAGGAAGATCTTACAAGGAAAGGCTCAGGGAACTAAGGCTCTTTTCATTGGACAGAATAAGATTGAGAGGTGACTTAATCGAGACGTATAAGATAATCAGAGGGTTGTTTAAGGTGGACAGTGAGAGCCTTTTTCCTCAGATGGTGAAGGCTAACATGAATAGATATAGCTTGAAATTGAGGGTTGATAGATTTAGGACAGATATAGGTATAGGTGATTTTCCTCTGCTCTGCGTTGTTCCTCTGTGCTGCAGTGTGTGTTGGCTCGTTGAAATAATGTTCTGATGCAGCTTCGTTTGTGGGTGTTGGGATGATTGCTTCTGTAGTTCAATATTTGGTCTGTTTGTGTTGTTTTTCTGTAGACGCTGGTTTGAAGTTCCCCACTGGCTGTGCCCTTTACTGTGATGTCTAGGAATGGTAGGAAAATCACCTATAACATGTATTCAAAAAGAATGGGTACCCAATGAACACAGTCCGCTGATTTCTTAGCAACAAACCCAAACAAGCAGACAAAACACATCCAGAAACCTGAGCCACTTTCCCCTTCATCAAAGACATCTCGGAAATGATTGCCAGACTACTCAGACCTCTTGGCATCTTGGTAGCCCACAAGCCTACCAACACACTAAAACAGCAGCTAATGAACTTGAAAGACCCTATACAATGAGCAAAATTAACGTCATTTACAAAATACCATGTAACAAACACTACATTGGACAAACAGGCAGAAAACTAGCCACCAGGATACATGAACACCAACTATCCACAAAAACACATGACCCTCTCTCACTAGTTTCCTCACATATGGATGAGGAAGGACACCACTTCAAGTGAGACAACACATCCATCCTGGGACAAGCCAAAGACACGCACGAGAATTCCTAGAAGCATGGTACTCCAACTGGAGCTTTATCAACAAACACATCGAGTTACACCCCATCTACCACCCCCTGAGAAAAGGAACCGGAAGTGACTTCGCCACAGGAAATGACATCACCAACCCAAAGAAACCCAAACATTTCAATAGAAAGCATGAATTTTCAGCACTGCTTCACTTGAGGTCCACTGAAGATGTTACCTACTAAGGTAATGAACCTGGAAATGAACCTTTCAGCTCAGCTACAAACCTACATACACACCATATAATGCTTAAGGCAGTGTTGATCACCGTGACACAAACAATCATCTTACAAGATGTAACGCTGGGTGGCACAGTGGTTAACACTGCTGCTTCACAGCACCAGAGACCTGGGTTCAATTCCTGCCTCAGGCAATTGTCTGTATGGAGTTTGCACATTCTCCCCGTGTCTGCGTGGGTTTCCTCTAGGTGCTCCGGTTTCCTCCCACAGTCCAAAAAAATGCAGGTTAGGTGAATTGGCCATGCTAAATTCTGGTGGCACAGTGGTTAGCACTTTTGCCTCACAGAGACAGAGTCCCGGGTTCAATTCCCGCCTCAGGTGACTGACTGTGTGGAATTTGCACATTCTCCCCGTGTCTGCGTGGGTTTCCGCCGGGTGCTCCAGTTTCCTCCCACAGTCCAAAAATGTGCAGGTCAGGTGAATTGGCCATGCTAAATTGCCCGTAGTGTTAGGTGAAGGGGTAAATGTAGGGGAATGGGTCTGGGTGGGTTGCGCTTCGGCAGGTCGGCATGGACTTATTGAGCCGAAGGGCCTGTTTCCACGCTGTGAGTAATCTAATCTAAAAATCCTAAAGACACTTACAAAGAAAGCATATGATGTCACAATTGGTCACAACACAAGAAATCTTAATCAGTATTTTCTCTGGCTGAGGTACTGAAATGGATGACACTGGACTGCTGGACATTGGTGAGATTTTGTCAACTTAGGGCGGCACCGTGGCTCAGTGGTTAGCACTGAGACCTGGGTTCAATTCTCACCTTGGGCAACTGTCTGTATGGAGTTTGTAAGTTCTCCTCGTGTCTGCGTGGGTTTCCTTCGGGTGCTCCGGTTTCCTCCCACCGTCCAAAGATGTGCAGGTTAGGTGAATTGGCCATGCTAAATTGCCCATAGTGTAAGACGCATTAGTCAGGGGTGAATGTAAAGGAATGGGTCTGGGTGGGTTGCTCCTCGGAGGGTTGGTGTGGACTTATTGGGCCAAAGGGCCTGTTCCCACACTGTAAAGAATCTAAAATCTCAATTTTAATGTCCATGGCATTTCGATGAAGTGTTATCTTACCAACTTCAAATATACTTTCCAACCTATCTGCATTTCTAATGTACAGGAGGATCCTACTTCAGCCTGGAATGAAGCTCTGAACTCAATGCTTAAAGGGTGTTGTAAATAGCTCTTAGCTGTATGTCACAGCGTAATAGAGTCATTGCATGGAAACAAACACTTTGATCCAACCCGTCTTTGCCTAACATAATCCCAAACTAAACTTGTCCCACCTTCCTGCTCCTGCCCCATATCCCTCTAAACCTTTTCTATTCACGTACTTATTCAAATGTCTTTTAAATGCTGTAATTGTACTCACATCCACCACATCCACCACATTTGTGGGCAGCATGGTGGCACAGTGGTTAGCACTGCTGCCTCACAGCGCCTGAGACCTGGGTTCAATTCCCGACTCAGGCGACTGACTGTGTGGAGTTTGCACGTTCTCCCCATGTCTGCGTGGGTTTCCTTCGGGTGCTCCGGTTTCCTCCCACAGTCCAAAGATGTGCAGGTCAGGTGAATTGGCCATGCTAAATTGCCCGAAGTGTTAGGTAAGGGGTAAATGTATGGGTGGGTTGCGCTTCAGCGGGTCGGTGTAGACTTGTTGGGCCGAAGGGCCTGTTTCCACACTGTAAGTAATCTAATCTAATCCTCAGATGTCCATTCTACACACGAACCACTTTCTGTGTAAATTTGCCTATTATGCCTTTTTTAAATCTCTCTCTTCTAACCTTAAAATTGTATCCCTTACTCTTGAAAACCTCAATCCTGGGGAAATGACAACTACCATTAATTCTACCTATACCTCTCATGATTTTACAAACCTTTATAAGGTCACCTCTCAATCTCCTACATTCCAGTGAAAAAAGTCACAGCCTCTCCAGCCTTTCTATATAACTCAAACCTTCCATACCTAGCAGCATCCTGGTAAATCTTATCTGAACCCTCTCCAGCTTAATAATATCTTTCCGAGAACAGGGTGACCAGAACTGGAAACAGTATTCCAGAACAGGCTTCACCAGTGTCCTGTGCAGCCTCAACATGACTTTCCAAATCCTATACTCAAAGGACTGATCACTGAAGGCAAGCATGCTAAATGCTTTTTTTAACCACCCTGTCTATATGTGACACAAGAATTATACCCTTCCGTCCCTTTGTTCTACATCCTTACCCAAGGCCCTACCATTAATTGAATAATCCCTACTCTTGCTTGTTGTACCAAAATGCTACACCTCGCATTTATTGAGGTTGAACTCCATCTGCCATTTTTCAGTCCAATGACACATTTGATCAAGATCCCTTTATACTCTGAGAAAATCTTCTTCACTGTCTACTATGCCACCAATTTTGGTGTCATCCACAAAACATACCTTCTATATTCTCACCCAAATCATGTATATAAATGACAATCAAAAGAAGATCCAGAACTGATCCCCATGGAAACCACTGGTAACAGGCATCCAGGTTAAAAAGCAGCGCTCCACTTTTACTCTCTGTCTCCTACCATCAAGCCAATTATGTATGTCTTAGAAGTTGCTACTAAGAAGGATTGCTTGGTTGTCACTTGGTATTATCTGGCTATATAATGACACACAACACTTTTGGACGTTGCTAGGAAGGTGATAAGGAAGAAGTTCAACAAAGGTCAATTTAGGAATCCAAGGTATCCTTCAAATGGAGAACTCTACATTCTGCTAGGCAGGGTACAGTTGATCACATCAGTGGTGTCTCAAATAGCCAAAAGACAAAAAAGTAGATGAGAAGAAACTATTAATAATCTTAGGACATCTGCCAAGGTAAAGCTGATCAATCTTTCACTGTGCTGTGTAATAACCAAATCATTGTAATCCAAAAACTGAGATAAAGTACTAATCTTTCATAAACTTGCTCATTGTAAATACGGGGAAAGAAAAGAAACTCTCCTCAATTATATGCCTAGTAGCAGCCTTACTGTGTTCTGCTTGTTTGCACAATCACGTAAGTACATTGCAGCAGGGCAGGCCCCAGAGGAGGTGCATTGTGTATGGTGCTGATTACCAGGGCCTGAGCCTTTTGGGGTGGTCGCTGAGTTCAGTGAACACTGGTCCTCCATCCCTGAATACCCCCTTTCTAACGCCCTCTCACCCCTGTAACCATTCAGGACAAATTTGCTCAGTGCCTAACAGAGGGAGAGAAAGAGAGAGAGAGAGAGAGAGAGAGAGAAAATGAGAGTGGTGGGGGGTAGCGGGGGTGGGATGGGGAGGTGGTAGAGAGAAAGAGGAAAAAAAATGTCTCTGAGGAGCCGCTCTTTCAAATAAAGGTTCAAATCACAGGTTTTGGGACTTGCTGGGCGTCAGGTCCAGAGATTGCTGTCACTTGGTTCCATGGAATATTGCTTGGTGCTGAGTGTGGGGTGGAAGGAGAAGGAAAATTTTAAGAAGAAGGGACAAGGAGGAGGCTGCAATGTGGAGATTACAAAGAGACTACAAATGAGAGGCTGTAAGTGTAGTGAAATATTGACGCTGCAGGTAGGTGAAGGGAAAAGACTAAGACGGTCTGGTAGAAAGGAGGAGGCTCATGGGGAGGTGCAGGAACAGACTAAAAGGGGGAAGGGAGCTGTTTACAAGGAGGCAAAGAAAGGAGGCTACAGGGGATATAGAATTTGAATGTTGTGGTGTCTAGGAAACAAATGATCTCCCTTAAGGGTTGAGGCTTTAAGTTTAACAGAGTTTAACAATTGAAGCTATGATAAATTCTTCCAATTCTGATTTTGTTTGAGTCCACATATTGCACACATGGACACAAAAGAAAATATTGTTCCTACATGTTTGCATTGCCTTATCAATGAGTTAGTGAGAATGAAAACACACCCCTTATAAATGAAACAGAAGCTTTCAAAAATAAAAGTTATGCAGAGAGTGAAAATAAATGACAGGCCCAGGTTCAAAGTGATGGAGGTATTTGCATAATCTGAAAAACCAAGTTGTGTGCAGTTGCCTGACAGGTCACAGCTGTAAAACCTATTACATTGAAACCTACGCATTTGATTGTAATAATTAGAGTCACAGCAATAATGTTTTCTTGAATCTATGTAAACTGTTCATTCCCACTATGACTCTTCCATTTCTGGGCACCAGAAGAAATTTACTTGAACCACTCCAGGGATGAGGGATCATTGAGAAGCTGGATTCGTCCTCTTTACAGCCAAGGAGTTTGAAGGGATTTGATGCAACTCGATAAAATTATGAAGGTTTTGGATAGAATAAATAGAAACTGTTGCCATAACTGAAGGATGAATGACCAGATGGCTCAGATTTAACCTCATAAATTGTTAGACAAAAGAACCAAAGACAACACAAGGAAACATTTTTCACAAAAGAACAATTATGATTTGGAAAACACTCCCTCTCTGACATTATGATGAATACAGTTTCAAATAAATATTCATAATAAAAGTGGATAAATAGAACATAGAACACAGAACAGTACAGCACAATACAGACCCTTTCGCCCATGATGTTGTGCCGAGCATTTATCTTAATCTAAGATCAATCTAACTTACACACCCCTCAATTTACTGCCATCTATGTGCTTGTCCAGCAATTGCTTAAATATCCCTAATGTCTGTGACTCTGCTACCACCACTGACAGTGCAGACCATGTACCCACCATTCTCTGCAAGAAAAACACTGCAAAAAAAAAAGACATAGAGAACAAATTATGAGAGAGGTGGTAGAGAAATACAGACCTACTTGACGGGCTGAATAACCTCCTTCTATTTTCCACTATTTTAATCTACAGGGCCAAAAGTATATCAGAAAGAGCCAACAGAAGCTTTAAGGAATTAAAGAAGGTGCAGGATAAGGGGTCCAGAAAAAAGGAAGCAGCAGAGATTAGATTAGATTAGATTAGATTTACAGTGTGGAAACAGGCCCTTCGGCCCAACAAGTCCACACCGACCCGCCGAAGCGCAACCCACCCATACCCCTACATTTTTACCCCTATCTAACACTACGGGCAATTTAGCATGGCCAATTCACCTGACCCGCACATCTTTGGACTGTGGGAGAAAACCGGAGCACCCGGAGGAAACCCACGCAGACACAGGGAGAACGTGCAAACTCCACACAGTCAGTCGCCTGAGTTGGGAATTGAACCAGGGTCTCAGGCGCTGTGAGGCAGCACCTAATGATTATTTTCCCTTGTCCAGTAGCATGCTAACCTGATGCACATTTTTATTATGTAAATATTATTTAAAACAATGTCTTCCCATTTACATTTTAACAGCCCTTCATTCCGCCAGCCTACATGTTTTGACAATCATCCACTGCCATTTCTATTCAAGGTTATGCCATACCAAACACATTTTCACCTTCTATCCCCTTTCAACATTCCCTCAAGGAACAAGAGATCATTCTCTCCAGAATCTAGTCCAGTGACGCCAGCACTATGCATTTCCTGCAACATCTTTCCATGCAAGATCAAACATCTGCGCTTTTAACATCTCCAAAGCTTACCATCTAAGACCCCAAATTCCCATTTCAAGTGAAACATGCTCATGAGATCTTAATTTGTTACACTACATTTGTTGCTCATGGAGTTGTATACACTATATTGGTATGACTAAATTTAGCCCAAATGACTGCCTTCTAGAACTTTTCTATTCAGTCAACAAGTATGATGCCTGGTTTTCTTTGTTGCTCTCCCTCTAATTTCTTCCTTATTTCAGATGCCAGCTTATTCATCAATCTGTCGCTCACACACCTTCTGGAAAGTTTTTCCCTTTATTTATCCCATTTCCATCACTACTGGCCTTGCAATATGAAGCCTTTTATCATTATCTCCACGGGTGTCCTGGTCTATCACAGATCTTCCTGTGTAAATCAGCTGTTAAATTGTTCTGTGCTTGACTATGTTTTACAATTGATGCTCTGCCTGTTTGATTGGTTATGCCTGTGTATGGACTCAGAGAAAAATGAATCATAGAATCCCTACAGTGTGGAAACAGACTATTTGATCCGACAAGTCCACACTGACCCCCCGAGGAGTAACCCACCCAGACTTATTCCCCTACCCTATTATTTCACATTTAGCCCTGACTAATGCAACTGACATACACACCCCTGAACACTATGCAAAATTTAGTATGGTCAATCCACCTAACCCGCACATCTTTGTATTGAGGGCTGAAACCGGAGCACCCCACACAAACGGAGGAAAATATGCAAACTCCACACAGACAGTTGCCCGAAGCTGGAATCAAACCGGGTTTCTGACACTGAACCACGGTGCCGCCCAGAAAACTATGCAATGAGCTGCAAATTAGAACTAGGAACATGGGCTAAATATTTTAAAGCTTGATAAATAAATTCAGCTACCCTTTTCAATGTCTTCCCCTTCCCTTTATCAAAATCCATTACATTTCTAACTGTTCCCAGGTCTGGTAAAAAGTCATTGTCTCTATCCACAGCTGCTGCTGGACCTGCAGACGCTTCTTATTTCATATTTTATTCCAGCTACCTCCCTCACTTACTACTATCAAAGTGGGACTACTTAGAAAAGCCTTTAATTTGAATAGGGAAGACACAAGCCAACCACCAATATGAAGAAAAAGCATAAGCTACATTTACTTAAAACTTAATGTAACATATTTAATTTCACTGCACTCTGTTTCAATTGCATCCTTATCTTTTTTCACAGCACTGTACAATGTAATTGTATTAAGTGTTGCTGAGTGTGTATCAATTGCTGTGCTGTTCAAATATGAAAAGTTCTCTCAATGTGTCAGTTGAGGTTGGCATTTTGCTGACAATCTTGTCAATGACTTACAATACCTGAAAAGGAGCTCAACAGAAATGGCTTCTGTCTCACTTTTAGGTCTGTTTACCCTGGGCGAAGGTGAGCCATTTCCTCTCCTTTCACCAATAGCCACATTGTTAAAGTCTTATATATGGCACCAAGTACTGGCGTAGAATATTTCTGATGACATAGTGATGCTTATTTGAAAGTTGCCTCAGATGGGTTTTTAAAGCTATTTTCACACACAGATTTTTTACCTTTTGAAAAATGAATTGGAGATGGTGGAAGAATCTCAGGCTAATTATGTTTGAATCATATCATGAACAATTTTCATGATGAAAAGATCCTGGCTTGGTTTTTAAAACACAAGCTTCTGGCCCAGAGATCCATTCAGGCAATTAATTGTGTTGAGGTGCCCTAGGGTATATTTCATAATAAGGTTGGTGCCTGTGCAGGCCTTGTATCTCTACTTGGCTCCTCTTTGCAGGTGTTTTTATAATATGATAAAATAGAGTTAAATAAGGTTGGTTCAGGCATCCTTGGTATTGGCCCAGTCTTATAAAATAACACAGATCCAAAGGAACTTCTTAAAATGAATGTGTTATATCTGTTGCCTGAGAAACAGGCAATGCTTTATGTGATACCATGAACTGACGATCTGTTAACTGTTAACATTAAAAGCTAAGGTGCTCAAGATCAAGGGCTTCCATGGGGTTTTACAGGTTGTTAAGTGGAAATGTGAGGTGGGGTCCTCAGTTTGCAACTGAGTGCAAACAATATCCTTGAACTTTAGAAAATTGAGTGATGTGAAAAATATTTTTTGAGTCATCGTATTACAGTATTGTGTTTGCAAGGCAAAATATTATAGACATCATTTAGCTTTTTTTTAAAATCTGTTACTTGATAATTACATATGTGAACTCAAGCTTGACTGATATTGATATCCCCTGTGATAATTGGAAATGATTCAGAAACAGCGGCACGGTGGCACAGTGGTTAGCATTGCTGCCTCACAGCACCTGAGACCCGGGTTCAATTCCCGACTCAGGTGACTGACTGTGTGGAGTTTGCACATTCTCCCCGTGTCTGCGTGGGTTTCCTCCGGGTGCTCCGGTTTCCTCCCACAGTCCAAAGATGTGCGGGTCAGGTGAATTGGCCATGCTAAATTGCCCGTAGTGTTAGGTAAGGGGTAAATGTAGGGGTATGGGTGGGTTTCGCTTCGGCGGGTCGGTGTGGACTTGTTGGGCCGAAGGGCCTGTTTCCACACTGTAAGTCTAATCTAAAAATAATGGTTCAGCGCTGTGGCATACTTGACTGCCACTAGCAGTGATATTCCAGAGTGCTAATCAATTGGAAGGTTAGATTTAAACTGATAACACAATTTCCTCACAGTCTTCTAACTGAAACAAAGGGTTTTCCTTAAGTATCTAGGTCTACAGGCCCTGGGATTAAGTGAATAAAGACATTCACTCTCTGGTGAAGTATAACCTGCACAGCATTTTGTAATCATCCTCTTCCTCTTGTAAATGAAACAAATCTTGCTAGAATTTACCTTTGCAGATTTCCAAATAAAAATGCCCTAAAACCCAGGGTAAAACCTTCAAAACAAATTTGAAAATAAAAGTACCTTGGTAACTCAAATTAATTTTAGCTTTGCAGGGGCCCTGTCTTAAACTTTGACTCATGTCAGCCCAGAGCTTTCCTGATTCTGTACCTCTATTCTGCGAGGTTCATTGACTTTAACACTACATCCCCAAGTGACAGAACTACAGAAATGAATTCTGTGCTGATTCCTGTCTCAGCACCTGTACCAGAAACTGTGGTATTAGAAAGATTAGAGTTTAATCTTGCAGAATGTTTCTCAAGAAGAGGACAATGAGCAGAAACTTGATGTCACGTTGAGGTATATTCTTCACGATCTGGAGAGCTAGCGAGAGGCCCTTGCTGGCTGTTCAAGTGAAAGCCTGTCAAACTACACCCATTGGAGTCTCAGGAAACAGGTGATTGATATGGGTTAGATTATTAACCCTTGTGGTAGCCCCCTACTTGAATCCAATCCCTTAAACAAGCCCTGATTGCCTTTGGTATAGGAACTCAAAATGCTCTTCAACATGACGTGATGATCTGCCTGCATAATCATGACTATTGTGAA
Organism: Hemiscyllium ocellatum; assembly: GCF_020745735.1. Lineage (NCBI taxonomy): Eukaryota > Metazoa > Chordata > Chondrichthyes > Orectolobiformes > Hemiscylliidae > Hemiscyllium > Hemiscyllium ocellatum. The sequence goes on along the minus strand of NC_083416.1, from coordinate 22,738,058 downwards.
ACTGCGGAATTCCAGACAGGTGTTTGGAAGGTGAAAACCTCATAGTATTATCGTTGGACAGTTAATCCAGTGACCCAGGTAAAATTCTGAGTGCCTGCATTTGAATTATTGAATTTAAATTCAATAAAAAAGGAAAAAAAGAATTAAGAATCTAAAGATGACCACAAATATAATGTTGATTGTTCACTTCCTACAAGTGATTCCAGAATCGCAGCAATATGGTTGACTCTAAACTGCCCTCTGGGCATCAGAAATAGGCAATAATTGCTGCCTAGCCAGCAATGCTGTCATCCTGTGAATGAATAAATAAATAAATTGAATGGTTATTTGAATAAAAATGCTGTGATGGGAAATGTGGAAAAGCCAAGGCATTTGCATTATGTAATGGAACTCATGGAGGCACAATGAACTGAAAGGCCTCCTTATTTATTCTATACAACAGACCCACCTGCAGTTTAGTTAATCTCAGCACTGATTGGTTGATGCTTTTGAGTGGTTCTTAATTGCTGTAGCGTTGAAAGGTCAATCATGGGTCTTCCTGTCCATTAGTTAATACTAGTGGGAGGGTGGCACCACATACAATTACACATCCTTCTTTTCTCCAGCTTTGTCATCTCCAGGAGTAGACAATTTCACCCAATAGTTGGAAAAAGGACAGAGCAATCTTCATCTAATTTCCACCTCCTTCATAGAAAAGGTTTTATCATGTTGCATGGATCAAATGATAAAAGCAAGACTTCAGCATTCTAATGAAGGCCAAAGTAATCTCAAAGTAATATCAGCAGCTTGATAAATTATAAGAGTGCACAAATTATGCAATATGTCTCTTGCTACTTTCTTTCCTCTCCCAGTGTGTAGAGAAAGAACAGAGCTTTTCAAGTCTTAGGCATATCATTACTTTTATTGTGATCCTGACATCTGCTTTATTTTTCGCCAGGCTTTCTGAGAGATGTATAGTTACTG